>NC_051189.1:46985685-48481310 GCF_015220075.1 Falco rusticolus
TTAAAAAAAAAAATTCAGTGTGCTGCAGCTGTCTTAAGCTTTGTATCTCAGAGCTTCTTCACCAGGCATTGCTACTGGTGCTGCATAACAGCTGCTGTTCCTTTTTCAATCAGGAATGAGGCCATTTAGGCATGTTAAGCAGCACAACTAAGGAGTTTCAGTGTGCTCTCACTTCCTTACAGCACCACACACCTGCATGCTCTTTAACCACAGCCAGTGCTTCATCAAAAGCTGATGAAGTCACTTTGGGCCTCAGAAGCCCCTTAGTTTCCACCTGTGAGAAACACAGGAGTTCCTCACACACCATTAGGGCTGCAGCACTGGCAGTGGTGCCTGTGTGAGACCAGGTCCCCTCAAGCAAGTAGCTTCCCGAGAGAGTAGAGATCTGTCCTGCTCCACATTCTCCGAGAAGCTGAGGGCTTTCCTGCCATGTTGGGAGAGTGCATAAGGGCCTCCTAAAGCAACAATATTCAACAAACTGCTAGGAAAACATGACTTTATTGGTAAATGGCAGGGCACTCCCAAGAGCTAAATTAAAATCCTGATTCACAGTCTGCTGAGTGACTGTCTCCTTTTGGTTTCCTTCCTGCAGCCTTACATGTTTTCAGTGGTGCCCAAGTGGAAGGTTGTCTCTGTCCTATGAATGAGAGTTGACATCCCCAACCAATAGTGGTTTACAGTGAATTTCTTTCTCTCCTCCATTTCTCCCCATGTCATATTTTCATCTGCTTTAAGCCCAAATCACCCTAGGAACTGAATCCTGGTTTGCATCTGTCTCTCAGTCTTGGAGATATCAAGAAGAATCAGGGAGCAGAAAAGCACAGAATCCCCCAGGGAGTTTCAGGCATTCCCTGGAAAGGCAATTAGTCATGGCCAAGTTTCTGTACCATGCAGATGTCACAGGAATATAATCATTAACATAGGCATCCTCACTTCACCAGCCCCTGGGGTTGCAGCAGGAGATGAATTGTTTCCCTGTTCCTTCCCAGCTATGACAGAATTATGATGATATCCCTTGGAAATGGTCTCGAGACCCCCCCCTCATGAGACTGGCAAGGAAGATGCACCTGTCTCCCGACCACCTATTTGACTGCACTTGAAGAAAGGACCACCTTTAGAGTTAAGAAGTGGGCACAGCTGGAGAACAGTGCCTCTGGCTTCTCAGCTTGGGCTACCGGGTGTATTTCCTGGCTCTCTGGAGAAGCAGCTGGGTGGCATCCCGTCACCACATAAGGATAAGACCAAGATAAGGCATCAAGAAACCCTCGCCTACCTTACCACATATTAGTTTTCACAGGAGAAAAGTGTACAATGGCATGCTTTGAAAACCAATGTCCCATGGCTGGAGGCTTTTCAGTCTGGAGACAGGCTCTTCTCCTGGGTACCAGTGTTTATTATTCATACTGCTCACAGGGAGACGCTCAGGCCCCTCTGGGGAAGCTGAGGCTCTCCCAGCATCAGTCTCAGACCATTTCCAGAGGGACATGGGCTATTTATCCATCTGAACAGACCACAAAGAAAGGTTCAACACAGAGGTGGAGCACCAGAGCAGCTAGTGGGATAAATACCCTTGAGCATTCCTGCACCGGTGTGTGGCTAGCTTTGTCAGTGAACCCTGCAGTGACAAGCTCTCAAACTTGTGGTCAAACTGACCATCTGGAAGTGGGAATACCTTCATATCATTATTCAAGAGAACTCATGTTGTTTGTTCTTTTTCTCTCATGTCTTTGATAAATTAAGTAGATGAATCTGCTGGCAGAATAAGCAGCTTTCCACTGTCAACTTCCACAGTACAAGAGCTGGCAGTTGCAATTTCCTTGGTCAAGGAAAGGAAAAAAAATGCATTACCAGAGGAGAGGAGGTGCCTGCAGTATCTTTTGCCAAAATCAAGAGAAGCAGCAGTTGTACTAGAGAATCAGAATGGCTAGGGTAGAGGCTATATTTTATCCCCACAGACAGAATATAATGTGTTTCCTTCCATATACACATCTTTCTTTCATGACCGCCGGTGTGTGCCAGGATGAATCTGGGTTGTGTCACTCAGGGGCCTAACACATAATCTCACACTGTGAAACAGCAGGAACTAGCTGTCTCCACTAACCAGTAAAAATGAACTATTGCCAACCTTCCCATTCCTTCCTCCAAAAAAACTACCACATTGCTTGTAAGAGCTTTTATAGGACCTGCCTGCTCTTTTTGGCTCAGAGAAAACACACAACTGAGAATTCTGTTTGGAAATATCTATGCTGTAAATAACTTTTTATTCATCCTATTTATATAGCAGTCTATGCTTCAGCTTTTTCTTTTAAGGTACTCGGGAAAAGCTATTAACTAATCCTCCAATATAAAACTCCTAGTAAGTTGAATGTTCATTGGATGGAGCAATCTTTAAGCACTCAGGAAGTAATGTGAGATTGGTCGCTCATTAAGATACAGACAGACAGCACTCGTGTGATCTTTATGTGATATTCAAATGGCTGTCTGTGTTATTTAACAGAAATTCAGACTATCTTCCTGTTGGTGCTTATAAGAGATCCTGACTAATAAAGAATGCTCTATAAGTGATGCCTGCTTGAAGTATTTTCTGTAATATTCAAGTAAAAAAAGTTTGCCAGCTAATAGCATTAGTAGGGCTGAACAACATCCCATAAAGAAATGGTCCCGAATACCAAGCTGAACACCAAATCATGCACTATATTTGTGTGCTTTGCAAATGTTTTATTCAGAAATATTTGGAATAAAGTTTCTGGCTCGGGTGATGCCTTGGGGCAAAGCTGTAGGGCAAATGGCAGCATTTTCATTTCAGCCTTTCATCAATTCCCATAGGCCAGATTCAAAGGGTGTCAGTGAGAAAAAGACCCTGAGGAATCTAGCGGGAACTTTGCCAGTTTACAGACCTCCCAGTCTGCTCCCTTATCAATATGTTATAGAAAAAGGAGAAGGAATATAAAAGGTGACATGCTGGCAGCAACACGTAAACCAAAGGAGAAAATAACATGATCTGGCAAGGCAGCAGTTATGTTTAGGACTTGAAAGCAAACTGTGGTCATTAGACATGTACAGTTTTTAGTCTAACTGGAATTCTTAATTCCTATTAGTTGCATCTTAAAGTATAACTCAAAATCCAAGAAGTGCTGAAGGAGAGAGTAAAATGCCTACAAGAACAAGATATTCCTCAAAGCATTTGTATCAAAGGGCACGATATTATAACAAATGCTGAGACTGAATTCAACAGCCATTTTGCTTGTAAAGTTATTAAGAAGAAAGAGATAACATAGGCATGCAAAAAAGAATGAAGAAAGATTTTTTGCTGTGCCAGGAATCCCTGGATGAAAAGAAGAAGAGAGACCTGACCACAACAATCTCTTTTATTCTGTATTTTGAGAAGGACTACCTAAGGGATGGATGAACACAGTGGCCATTGAAAGAGGCAGCACAAAATAGTCAGAGGTGTCAGAGCCTTATACACATACTATGTGTTACCTTTTAGCTCAGAATAGATAAATTTATGTGCAGCAGAAGCAACTCCAGTAAGTTTAAGAAAAAATAATTACTTTCAAAAAATCTGTATGATCCATACAAGTTAGTCTACAAATAATCTCCATTTAATTGAAAAGATGTATTTAAAATGGCTGATTTAAGCACTTAAACTCTTGAGTTAGAGGTAGCTTGCTTTGGTTTAGATTAAGAGACAGTTTAAGGTAAACTGAAATAAGCTAATAGCACTGAATTAGTCTCAAGAGGTTTGAAAAAAGTTTGGCCTATGAACATTTTTTAATCCTATTTTTAGTTGAGTGGAAGGTTGGTAAAGCTTTGCAACACAAAAACAATCATATTTACATACAGATGCTTGTCATTCCCCTGCAGTTTAGGCTTCTTATTCAAATAGAGAAGGATGTAACATCTGATAGAAGGCTTGCAAAACTTGAGACAATCCTGCTGAAATGCTACAAATATAACTAAACAAATGCAAAATCTGTATTCAGTAAGCCCCAAACTGTTGTACATAATTGTATAAACAAAGAGCAACCCTATGTATCAAGCCTGAATTCATTGCCACCCTGAAGATCAGTATAATTAAGAGCCTGATGTAGCACAGGAGTTTTCAAGAGGGTACAAGTGGACAGGGTGTTGCCAGGAGCCATAGGGCCATCTTTTCCTCACCAGGGTGAGGGGGGAAGTGTCAGGGCTGGAAGGCTCACTTGGGACTTCTGGAGGGAACGCTTGTTCACCACAAAGCATTTGGCACTATCCCTTTGCACCTGGGCAGGAAACATTGCCCAGTGCTGGTTCCCCTAAACACACCGCAGGTTAAGAGAGCTCTGAAGGATATCTCCAAACCCTACTTTGGCTGCCGTATGTCCGTCGAGATTGGCAAATGTAGGGTGACCTGCTTCATCCTTCCATTACAATTGTAATCTTACAATCAAACAAGTCTGTGTAATCACAAAATAGCAGAGGTTGGAAGGGGCCGCTGGGGGTCATCTGGTCCAACCCCCCTGCTCAAGTAAGGCTGTCACCTAAAGCTAGTTGCCTAGGAGCATGTCCAAACAGCTTCTGAAGATCTCCAAGGATGGAGACTCCACAGCCTCTGAGCAACTTGTGCCAGTGCTTGGTCACCCTCACGGTCTGAGCATTTCCTGATCTTCAAAGGGAATCTCTTGTGTTTCAGTTTGTGCCCATCGCCTCTAGTGCTGTCACTGGGCACCACTGAGAAGACCTGGCTCCATCCTCTGTGCACCCTCCCTTCACGTACATAAGATCACCCCGAGCCATCTCTTCTCTATGCTAAGTAGTCCCAGGTCTCTCTGCCTTTGCCCAAAATAGGGATGTTCTAGTCCCTTAGTCATCTTTGTAGCCCTTCACTGGACACTGTCCAGTAGCTTTACATCTCTCTTGTACTGGACAGCCCAGAACAGGACACAGCACTCCAGATGTGGCACCACCAGTGCTGATTAAAGAGGTAGGATCACCTCCCTCACTCTGCCAGCAACAGTCCTCCGAGTGCAGCCCAGGACACCATTAGACTACTCTGCTGCAAGGGTACATTGCTGGCTGATGTTCAGCTTGGTGCCTACTGGGACCCCAAGGTCCTTTTCTGCCAAGCTGATTTCCAGCTGGATGGCCCCCAGCATATACTGGTGCATGGGGTTCTTCCTCCCAAGGTGCAGAACTTTGCACTCTCGCTGAAATTCATGATGTTACTTGTTGGCCTATTTCTCCAGCCTGTTGAGTTTCCTCCGGTTGCCAGAGTGACCCTCTGCTGTATCAGCCATTCCTCCCAGGTTTGTGACATTAGCAAACTTTCTGAGCATACACTCTGCCCCATCACCCACACCAGGGATGTAACATCTCTCAAGATGTTAAACAGAAGCAGAGCCAGCATTGACCCCTGGGGCACACTGCTAGCTACTGGTCTCCAGCTAGATTTCATGCCACTGTCACAACACTTCAAGCTCAGCTGTTCAGCCAGTTTTCAGTTCACCTCATTGACTGCTTCTCCAGGCCATACTTCATCAGCTGCTTTAGGAAAATCTTATGGGAGACAGTTGCAATTTAGGACAGACAACAAATATTGCAATACACCCATATAGATAAGTTGTCAACGACTTACCTCTCACAGTGTCTGTTATGGGTCACAGCTTGTCTCAGCTATGTTAGGCACCAGTTGTTGTAGCCAGAGTCCAACTCAGTCAGCCTCACACAGGGCACCAATTGTTGCAGCACAAACAAACTAGTAGGCTGCAACAAGGCTTTTACCATAGGTCAGATTCTACCATCCATGCTGTTTCTCCTTCCTTCAGGGGTCAAACCACTCCTCCTCCACCCAATCCCTTCTCCCATACTCCTCAGAGCTATTTAACCACTTAGCCGGAATGAGCTACAGCTGCACATCATCCATGTCAATCAACTCACTGCCGCTGAGGCAAGGCCACAGCTGCATGTTATCAATGCTAATCAGCCCACTGCCTTCATTCCTCTACAGGAGGTAGTGTCAGAGGCCCTGCTGAAGTCTAGTCCAGTACTAGGCCAGTCATTTCACCATGGCAGAACTTATGGTCAGGTTTATAGGTACAGCGTCAGTGAAAAAAATGACAGCTTACAAGTAAATTAAATATATTTTATAACTGCAGTTATAGCCTCTGTATAGTGAGCAGATAGCTCTTAAACTACCCAGCCCTATCACCAAAAGTCCCTCAGGCACACGGCAGATGCCAGAGCTGGAATTCCCTGTTCAGACTGACATCCCATCTCCAAAATGCCACCTGCTACAAGTCTGATTTCTGGCCCAGACTTAATAAATTATGAATTCTTAAGGAATATATGATACGTGTTTCCTAGCTCTTTGCACAGTGAATAAAAATGTTCTCCAAATACTAAGTGCAACTGAAGTTATACATAATGCTATTAATACTACTGTTGATAATAATAATTATATTGCTGTTTGGCATTATTTGCTTAAATTGAAAACCATTTATATTAATCCAGACAGCAAATTGCATGAACTTCCTTTAACCTTTGGAAACCATTAAGAAATTCAGTATTTTTGGCTAATTATGGTTGCAATTCATGGGGCCTGCATCCCTTTTATGTTAGCTAGGTAAAATACCAGTGTCTCCATGACAATTCCTTCCTCTGTGGATGCCAATAACATAAGTGCAGAACTGAACTGGGCTCTCCATGTGCACAGCAGCTCTGAATCTAAGGAGTATTTGAGGTGAAGGTGGATAGCGATATGTGTGCCTGATAAAGGAGGTAATAAAAACTATGAACTGCTCTTCTCAGCTTTTCAAAAGCACAATTAAGAACTTGCTCTGTCTGCTGGTATAGCTGAGACCAGAAGCTAAAAGAGCTTGGGGAAGCAAGAAAAATAATTTTTGCTTTTTTTTTTTTTTTTTTTTTTTCCTATGGAGAATATTATAAAGAGAAGGTTTCCCTACTTAGACCTACCAGTTTCCTTCCTAACAGCAAACTGCCTCATTGCTGCTGGCTCCCAGGCCACATATATACCCTCTGTTTCCAGAGGAAATTAAAAAAGAGGGAATATAACTCAGAAGACTGCAGTATAGGAGGGGTAAAAAAACCATATAGGGATACTGAAGAGCTCCTCTTGAGTGCTTCAAAGAGAATGAGGGAATTCTGCTAATTTAAGAGGGTGGAAGACTATGCAGGTGGCTTCCCCACACCCAGAGGCATGGTTGGTCCCTGTGTCCCTTGGCTCTTACACCATATTCCTGGAAATTTCAGCCTTCCACACCCTGTTGAGAAATACATTTTTTAGGTCTAGGAGGGATTACTAAAGCTAGCTCTACCAAAAAAGCTGTGTATTAGTGTTCAAAGATGCATATCATTTCCTACAGCTAGAGGCAGCCATTTAGATCTGGCAGATGTTATTTTATTTGTTCAGGCTGAAAGGTCACTATAATTCTGCCAGCTTTATTTTCTATATTTAAAATGTCACCACAAACAGGTAGCTAAGGTAACGCATTTGCTTGCTACATGTCTTTTACAATTTTCCATGTCAGAGAAGGTCTTTTATGTCTTAGGAATCCTAATTAAGTTTGAGAACTGGTCTTTGAAAAAAAACACTCAAAGGAAGTGAAGCACCTTTTTAAGATGATTGTCTCAGTTTCAAGAGTGTTCGATTCTGTTGTTTTTCTAAGGACTTTGACATGTTTGCTTCTGGCAGAATTTCTTTGCTCTCTCAAAGCATCTCTTCATGCAAGAAGACAATTATAATGATCTGAAAGGTTTCCTGCTACTGTCCTCCATTTCTGTGCTCACGTCTACTTGTGTCTGCAATTTGCACCTACAGAGATACACGACAAATTTGACCCTGTGCTTTGAAGGCCATTTCAAAAAAAGCAATTAAAGCCACAGCTATACAGAAGCCTACACTGATCTATCTGTTGACACCCACTCTCCATGAACCCTGGCTGTGCAAATCCACTCCCTCCTTCGTGCCTCCTCCTGCACATGACTGAATCTGTGCTGAGCTGTTTCAACATGTCATGCAGGTCAAGCCCTCCGTTATTCTCATTTAATATTGGTTAGCTTTCTGTCATCTTAGCATGCTGAAATGGCTCCATGAGGATCACAGAGCACCAGAACCACAGCAAGAAGCAAGAGAAGAGTAAGCCATGGGAAGACAAAGGCAGGAGGAGGGTGGGACCACATTATCCAGGACTTGGAGGAAGTCCCATTGCCATGGCAAGGCAATTTCACTTAATGGAAAGACCTTGGTGGCTCCAAGGATGCCACTTGGATTCTTTTTCTAATTAGAAATCCTGTACCTTTTACTGACATTTGAAATGCAAGTATCTAAATGCATTTCAACTGTCATGCTGGTCAAATATGGCTGACTGTACTCCGGAGAATCCTGCCTGCTTATTAATTACCCTACATCAGGCATGTAACGGTAAAAAAGATCTCTCTGTGCATTGTTTAACTCAATCCACTGCATTTTTATTTTTTTTTTTAACTGAAGAATTAAAGCTCTTGCTTTGTGCTATAAATTAGTTGAAAGGAAGAGAAAAACATTCTGCTATTGAGGTATATTTCTGAATGGTTTTCTTCATACATTCTGTTTTTCCATCTTGTCCTTGTCAAGATGGACATGAAAGCAAAAAGACCAAAAAGAATCTCTACAGAAGAATAATTATTTTCCTTGTAAAAAACATTAATGATCAACACTGCCTCTAAGGACCTGTGATTCTTTCTTCCTTATTGTTGTGCATGTTCTAAACCAAACTGCAGACTGGCACGATATACTTGTGAAGCACTGAAATCCTAGGTCAAGATAAAGACTGTCATTCACTCTTTTAATTTGCTTTTGAAATTAAGTTTGAAAAAATCTGCAGAAAACCCGTTCCTGTGCCAAGGGTTTCCTTTTGTACTGACTTTGAGTATTTTCATAAATGCGTTTTTATCTTTTTTTTTTCCTTCCTGACCACATGGTTTGAACATACAGGTCAATGTGACCTTACAGCTCCCTAGGGAAAAATTAGTTGCAAAGAAACGGCACGCAGAGAGATACTGACAAAAAATCAGTGGGTTTTCTGTGAAACACATTTACTGTTTCTTGGCAGTCTCTGCCCTCAACTCCCACCTTTGCTTTAGTAGCATCTGCTGTGATTTTCTTATCTTGCACTGAGTGGTCCAACAAGAATTTCATTATTTGGAAAGTGTGTTCCATTCACTAATGTGTATCTGATTAAACTTGGCTCCAGATTACCTTAACTTAGAAGCACATTATAGCTACATCTTCACAGAACATTGAAACATCCCACTTCCCAGAAAGCATTGGCAGAGGCCCAACTCTTACTGAAATCACTGGCACCGAGACCTCTAACTTCCATTAAATAATGGGTCAGATCGATAAAATGGGACAGGCTGAGGATTATATATACAGGCATACGTATATATGCATGGACACACGTCCCATATATACACACAGACATGCTATACCATACTATTGTACATCTGCTGGACACTCTACAGGAGTCTGCATGCTTGTGACCTAACGCTTTTTCCCCAGAATCAGACTGAGATTCAGCGAAATCATTCAAGGGAAATGAAGGCAAAGAACTGAGGCACCGTCAATAGAAACTCTCCCAGATAAAACCACCAAAACGATAAATCCAGGAAGCTCAGCCAAAGGTAAGAACAAGCCCCAGGCTTCTGCTTGCCCACCTTGCAGGACACAGTTTCCCCTGTGGTCCGCAGGCTCATGCACTACTGCACTGTCCTGAATGGAGCCCATGGTGCCTTCCTCGTGCCACAGCCTGCTACACCTCATACCGCCACGGGTGAATCTGGCATTTAGCATTAAAATGCCACAGCTAGGCTTAGACCACTTTGTCTAAAAGAAGATTAAAAAGAAGTGAAGTTGTTCTTTGCCATTCAAAATGAAAACCAAACAAATAAGCAAATAAATAAATAAATAAATAATGCCCTGAATGAACCAGTCCAAATCCCTTCTTTTAGTTGGCTTTTAACACCATTATGTTGTGGGGTTTTTTCACACTCTTGGACTGCAGTATATCAAGCAAGCCTACCCAAAGAAACTAATTTCAGCACTCTGGGAGTCTGGACTGTGTTTGCAATCGGAGAACCTTAACTAGGCACAGGGAGTACCAGAAGTCATAAAGAAGACTAATCCTCTTGAGACCTCTAAATTAATTTTAATAAACTGAGGAATTTAACTAAGCTCCTGTTAAGCTTTTCACATTTGAAACTGCTGTTTCAAGGTAAACCTGTGAGGTTTTATCCATCTCTATCTTCTTGGCTTGATTTGAACCGTATCCTGGTGACAATGGGAAACACTTCAAGCAGGAGGGAGGAAATGCTCTAAATGATTAGCGTTAGGAGTGAGGAAAAGTCAGTCCTAATTCTCATTCCGTGTATCTCTCATATGCTTGCAGGTATATCTCTCATAAGCTTGCAGAATCACTTAAGCGGAGATAGGCTAACAACATACTCAGTACAAAAGATAAGACAGAGATCCACAGAAAGCAAGTGTGCTCATAGAGTTGAATGCAACTCCATTTAAGCACCTACAGCAAGGAGACTGATGAAAATATTGACTCCTCCTTTGAGGAGCAAACAACTGGTGGTATCTCCAGTTTCATCCGTGAGGAATACCAAAATTTTGGCAATGCTGACCTGCTACCACACTGGACCAGCTGAATGGCTCTATATCTCCTACCTGCTCTTGTCCATATGGGAGGTACCAACATTTACATGCCTAGCACTCCAATACAGACCCGATCCTGGCTATAACCTCAGTCGCTCCTGCACACAAAGTGCCCCTTGGCCCACATTCTATTTTTCTGGCCTGGACATGTTTAGTGAGATGTATTCAGTGATCGAAAGCAGAGCGTGTTATTTCAGACTTCTCCTGTGGCCTTCTGGCTGAGTAACTCCCAAGAGATGTGAGACTGGGGCTCGAATCCCCGCAACCTGGAGAGGACCTGCTGGGAGCCCATGTGCCCCCTGCTCAGTGCTTGGCCCACCACACCGTAGGCTGGCCCTCTTACGACTTCTATAGTTTTAAGACAAATCCCAAGAACCAGCAGCGGATTTTCAGCATCCAGTAGCAACCAGAAGCAGATGAGATTTCAAATACCTCCTCAGTATTTCCTCCTAAGCATTCTCCTGTGTTGAAAGTAACATGACGCCATTAACTCTAATGCAATATAGTAGCTTTACCTCCTTGCACATCTCTCATCAGCTCTATATAGGAATAGTACTGTTCAGTAACATTGTAGATACATTTGGAGACTAATTAAATTAGGATCTGCAAAGTACTAGCTCCCTGGGATGGCAGGTGCTATATAAGTGAAAGAGATGATGTTTAAAATGTCATGTTAAGAGATTTTTTTTTCTTCAGAAGATTACCTCAGAGAAATCTTCCATGTGTTTTAAAGCTGAAATTTCATTAACAAGTTGTCAACACGAGCCCCTCCTCCCAAACCCTTCTCTTTTCCCTCCCACTCTTTCCCCCAAACACCAGCCATCTTGAAGCATCTAGAATGGCAAAGGAAAACCTGGTGTTTTTAAAAGAGGAAAAGAATCAAAGTCAGTCACAGGAAAGGTTTATTTTTTTTTAGGGCTAAAAGTGCTTCTCTGTCTCACACGTACAAAGTTACCTTATACAAACACACTCACAAAATGCATGTGTACATTCTTGACAACTAAATTTATGCACACAAATACAATTACAGGTTAAATGAAACAAAATATTGTTTCAGTAACAAAGAAATGACTGGGGACTTTTACCCACCTTGTTCCTCCATTTGAAACTCTTTGTAAGCCTCATTTTCTACTCATTAAATTAATGAGTTAGCAGAGCTCTCATTCCAATTCTTCTAAAATGGCTAGATGCAAGTCAGGACCCTACCAATTCCATTTTTTCCAGGAAAATAATTGCTTCACAGTAGACACTGGTTATAAATCAAAATTGCATGATTCCTCTCACATTTCAAGAAATAATAGCAGTGTGTCCATTCCAAAAAAGTCATGGCAATCTCATCTCAGGTCCTTCTAATGAAGATTGCTTTCTTCCATCTGTATCACATCACACACTATTTCCTGCCCTGTCTCCTCTTGTACATTCCAGTTCCCAATGTTTATTAAATGCATCCTGACCAGCCATTCTTTTAAATTAGCATGCCCCATGAGATGCGATATCCTTCTGAATTCTCCCAAGAACTGTTGCAGCTGTAATCTGCACTTAATATTGAATTTGCACCAGAGAAATTCATTAGCTATGAATGGTATAAGACTTCCTTTATACATGCTTTCATTTCATTCATCCAAAACCACCACAGTCCTTGGCTGCAGCAAACAAATTTGGCCTCTTCCCAATAAAATCAATTGTTAATGCACATACTGAAAAAAGTCTTATGTATTCAAAAAGGATAAATTATAGCTTGGACCCAGTGATTGTATCCTACTGAATATCTTTTTAGGCTTTGGCAATGGCTTATAGGCTAAAAAAAAGTTTGTTATCTATGTATCACAATACTCATTCCACTACTCTTAGCAAAATCTGGGAATACTATACAGAACTGACATAATAGTTTTAGAGAGGATTCTAAAATAAGAGCTACACAGATACTGGACAGATCTGAAACATTTAAATATTCCTTCCTCCAACAGTAATTTGAATATTCAAGTTGTGGTAGCAGACGTGTTGTGGTTTATATATATATGTATCTACAATATAGAAAATAACACTCTACATACACATGCATACACATATACACACAGGTACAAACATACTCAAATATTCTCTGTGCTTTTTGCAATTTTGTGTTAATACTTGATGCTATGACATGGTCACCCAAAACAGGTAGCAAAATTAATATCGTGACCTTTAAAAGTCTTGTAAAATTGTGATCAATTGCACTGCTCTGAGATCCCAACAAATAGGAAAGAGCCTGAAATATTACTCTTGCAATGCTTAAACTGAGAAGCAGACAAGGGTAGACTGACTTGAGCACTGCAGCATGCATGAACTAAATAATTTGTCACTGCGTGTCTTAAATGTAATGAAATATTGAAAAATGGCTTTCCCTTTTACAGCTTTTTCCCATAAGGAACGTATCTACATACAGTGTAATTCATAGAACCATAGAATTCTTTAGGTTGGGAAAGGCCTTTGAGAGCATCACGTCCAACCATGAACCCAGTACTGCCAAGTCCACCACTAAATCATGTCCCTAAGTGCCACATTTACATGTCTTCTGAACACCTTCAGAGATGGTGACTCAACCACTTCCCTGAGCAGCCTGTTCTAACGCTTGACCACCCTTTCAGTGAAGGTATTTTTCCTAATATTCAATCTAAACCTCCCCTGGCGCAACTTGAGGCCATTTCATCTTGTCCTATTGGGAGAAGAGACTGACAGCCCCCTCGCTCCAGCCTCCTTCCAGGCAGCTGTAGAGAGCAATAAGGTTCCCCCTGAGCCTCCTTTTCTCCAGGCTAAACACCGCCAGTTCCCTCAGCCATTCCTCATAAGCCTTGTGCTCCAGCCCCTCCACCAGCTTTGCTGCCCGTCTCTGGACACGCTCCAGCCCCTCAATGTCCCTCCTGCAGTGAGGGGCCCAAACCTGAACACGGCATTCGAGGGGCGGCCTCACCAGTGCCCAGTGCAGGGGGAATTAGAACAGCATAACTATATACAGAAACTCTCCAGCCTGGCATTTTAAAGAATACAAAAAATCCTGTAGTTGTAAATCTTTCAAAAATGACTGTGGATTAACAGAACCACTGAAAGCAGTCATTGAGGTAATCTAGCCCTCTTGATTAACAATTAAATTGTTAAAATACATCTGACAGATCGGAGTAGGATGCTTCAGCACTTAATATGGTGCATTTTGGATTGAACAGATTCAGAAAATACATAAGTTCCTCTGTATATTTAAAAGTCTTATTTAAAACTGATTCATTAATTTGTATAGGCATATTTCTACTCTTTTCCCTGAATGCAGTACTTTTTTGCTTTTTAATTGGTATATTTTTAAAAAACATTTTGTAAAATCACATGCAATGAAGGTACAGAACCAAGAAGAGCAATGCTTTTGTTCAGAGCAATCCTTCATGAAAATTAAGAGAATTCAACTACATACATGTAATATGGAGTAGATTTGTCCGTTGCCTGAAGCAGCTACATCCCCATAGCCATTTCTTTTCCTCCTTAGCATGAGTTTCTCCAGGCCATATAAACCAGACCCTAAAGTCAAGATGTATTAATGCAATGTATGCCTGCTGCCTCTCAGAGGGTAAAGATAAATCAGTAGCAGTTCCACCCATATCAATGCAGTTACACCACTATTTGACCTACATTTGCATAAAGCGGGGTACAAATAGAATTACATCCCAGATCCAAAATTAATCTCCAATTTTACACTTACTTTAATAGTCCTAAATTATTTCTCATAACTGCAACGCGTTCTCTTCTACATAGAACAAAATTTCTATTTTGGCAATCATTAGCATATATCCAGGATCTTTATATCTCAATGGGGAATCAATCTGTGACCTTTTAATGTATGTATTCCTAGTTTGTAACCACTATTAATATCCTGAATTTTCATTCAAATACGATTACAATGATGTGACTTCCTCATAATCCATCTGATTAGTCTTCCAGTCCACATAAATGTCTATTGTGGGCAATAGGTTAGATGGATATAAAGAATCTAAATGGATCATTCAAAGGACCAACTTCAATTTTATATTTTTCAGTTTATAACTGAAATATTTCAGCTATAAAGGCAGTGCATTAAGGGCATTGCTGGAATAGTGCTCTTTTGCACTCCTCAACCTCCTCCAAGCAATACAGAGTCAGACTGAAAATTCAGGTAGCAGTAATAAAAATATAGTTTGAACTAGCGTACCTCTCTTTTGTTCTGTTATAACCCTGGAGCTTACACACTTCACCTGCAAGCAAGGAAATACAGTGAAGGCATGTGTTTGGCAGCTGCCTTTTCTATTTAAAATGTCAAGTTCATATTTTCAACTATTGCCTTCAATTCTAAAGTAATAGTTAAACTGTTCTAGCTTGTGGCATGGAAAAAATAGATCAGGGTCAATTTTCCATGTTTGATTTACAGCAACAGCATGAGAAATCCTGCTGGTTTTTGCAGTTGTCCATGTTCTATGTTTTTTCTGTATGTTCAGATCTTAGTGGCACCATCAGTTACAATTCAGATTCACAAATATATTCAAGATTTTCAGTTCTTTTTAGGCTATACTTTTAGGTGCTTTACCTCAGAAAAAGTATTTTTAAACATGTACAGATAATTTTATTTGCTTCCTGGTGTTTTATTTTTTTGTTAGAAATTTCATCTGCCCTGCATATTCCGGATAGATAGAAAACTGTGTGAGGATAATTATAACTGAACCAAATTTTATTAAAATTATTATGTTTGTTTTGGAATTAGGAGCATGGGTGTTTCATTTCACTGATGTGCATTTTGGTTTCTTGTTTCATTTCTTTGTATGTTACAAATATTTAAACTGCTAGAGTGCCCAGCTGTTGCACACAGAGCATAAACCACAGACTGTCATGCTGGTTAGACGGCCTAATCTGTCTGCCTTGTCCAGAATCTGATGGTAAACTCTTTCCTGTTCAGAGTAAAATCCATGCATGCAGACAAGTCAGTTTTCTTGATTGTGCTGAATCTTGAAGGTTGAAGTACTTTGCAAATAAACTTCAGAAGCTTCTGCAGTGGCTAATGAGGACATCGTTCATTAAAAAAAGTGAAGAACTTACACACTTGAGTGAGCTGGTACAATTTTCTTTTCCAAAACATATTATTTTGTACAATTCTGTGATGAATTTCAATTGCCACAAATCTTCTGATTAAGTGTCCCATTTGTCCAACCAACTGAACCTCATTACTAGCCCCTGCCTCAGATTGTACCTGGCCAGGGTTTTAGTCTTCATGTCCTTGTGCCTATAGCCAAAGTAAAAACACTCGGACCCAGGACGCGGCCCTCTGCAGAGCGTTTGTGATCATCTTGACATGTACTGGAGTGCAATAGGCTCGAGATTACTTTTTTTTCCCTGCTCCCTCTAGGATAACAAGAGTGGGAGACAAAGACTGTAGATCATCCCTTCAGTGACGTTACTTAGAAAACATTCAGAAACAAGATTTTTGGGAGAAGAATATCAAACCCATATTGTGTGGTTAATTTTTCGCATTTCTGGAACAAAAAGGCCCAGTTCTGCTGGACTTTCTATACCAACTTGTCTCTACAGACAGCTGCTCACATGTGCTGACCTCTGACAGCTTTTTAGATTTCTTTTCGGCTTTAACTCTCCATTGGTAAAAAAAGACTTTCAGCACCTTGAAAATCAGGAATAGGGTCTTTTAAGCTGACAGCTGCTTCCACTATCTTTGCAATGTATAAGAAGATGATCTCATTTGAGAAGCCATTATGGTGCTTGATATGGATTTAAGATTGACTAATATATTCATGCAGGAAAAAAATCCTAACATTACATATTAGTTCCATTTTTCTTATCCTTGGTGTTGATCTTCATTAAGTTAAAAAAAAAGACAGAGTTTCACTGTCTTTTTTGTTTGGGATTATTCTAATACTTAGTTATTCTCAGATCTTACCACATCTTATTTCACTTTTACGTCATTAATGCACACATGGATTCCTTGTACAATGCCCTGAAGAAAGCCGGTAATTAACCTACTTCCATACTGACCACAAGCCATCTATAGCTCCTCTTTGTTTCCCTCAGTTTGTTTATAATCTTTATTTTGGGCCTGCCTACCTTCAATACTTAATTTCCTTAAATACAAAGGACAAAGCCATATCAAGATCACAGGGCCATAGCTGTATTTATGTCCTCTTTCTTGGTGCAGTAGCACTGTGATGGCAAAGCTGGTTCCCAAGAAGCCTAGAGAGACTCAGTCAGATAATAGAAAAGATCAATGAAGTTTCATGCAGGGTATGTGAAGGGCTTCTTTTGTTTCCTCCTCAGCACGCTCCCTCTGAGTGCTCCTTGTTGCTTATCCCTCTGGTAATAATTACCGAAGGAAACTGCTGACATGACATCTCTCTTCTGACTTCAGCCTGATGCCAAAGAACTCCTGCACCATTCTGCTGTGCAGCATCCCGCAGCCACTGCCTTGTGCCTCAACCCTGCCAGGGGCTGGGAAAAGGAGCTGGAGCAGAACTGGAAAGGGAGGTGCCTTTTACTGGAACAGTTGATGGAGGCGGTCTTTTTATCACAGGCAAAGTCATCTGTTGCTCCAAATGGCCTCCTGCTCTAGACAGCCTCCTACTATGACAAATGCCAGACACGGCATCCTGTTAGAGACTTTTGGCAAAGTCTTTTTGAAAATCTAGATAAAGTACTGGCTGACAAAATGCTTTCTGCTATTTTAATGACAGATTGAAATTCTATGAGATTAGTAAGATTAGATCTTTTTCTTCACAGAAGCTGGGCTGATTTGCATCTATTGTATCATGTTTAGTTTAAAGTTTTATAGGTTCCATCTTGCTTTTTTCAACTTATGTTCCTGATGCTGATTTAAGGTCAGTGCTTTATGTTCCTCAAGTCACCCATAATAATTATATTTTAGGAGAAGTGTAGTGTGTGTGACACTCCAGAGTTGTAGGTAAGTAATTGACTCTAGCGTGAAGCTACATTTTCATCAGCAGCTCAGCCACTTCTTTCTCAATCAGCCCTGTAATTCCTGCAGGAACAGTGGCTAGGCCCACTCCCTAATAATTTCAGTTTATTCTACTGCTCCATTTTTTAACATCTCATCTCCCATTATGCCTAGTTCTCACTTGCAAAAACAAGTGTTACCGTAGGAGTATATGCATCATCTTCTATGACATGCACTAATGCAAAGTCATAATAAAGCTCTTTGAAATTACACTTCAGACCTGCCTTCCTCTGACTCAGGGCTTTGGCTACAGGAACTAAGGAAGATCTGCACGTCTTCCCCTCTCTGCTGGATGCAGGCCATCATCCTTCGAACATGTGGCCTCAGCCAAGGCAGGATGCTGAGGTTTAGGGGCATGAAGTGCAGGTTACCTGGCAGAGCTGAGAAAACCCTTGTTTTCCTAGTTTTTACGTCTTGTCTGTGTGTTTAGAGGTAAAACACTTATGATGAGATATAAGGGGAAGAAGAACTAAAGGTCAGCCTGTGGACCTTGAGAGGCAGTGAGGGTGGAATAACGTGTCTCTGTATGTACTACAGTCACAGCCTACTTCCCAGGAATGACATGGCACTTTTGCAAAGCCCATAGCGTTGTGGGGATGCAGGACATCTGTGTTACACTCTCTTCACGTGACACTGTAATTCTGTGAGATTTTTACCTTACATACAGGGATGCTGGGAAAGAAAGTATTTTGTGGCGGCTGGTGTAGCAGACACAGGCTGGCTTTTCCTCTGGTCTCTTCTGGACTATTACATCTATTACATGGTTGGCTGTGTTTGCAGGAACCAGGCTCAATGATCCATGAACTGTCATCCATTCCTGTGGGGAATAATTGGGGATAACAGGAACAAAATCTCTGCTATTTTAGAGAACTTGGGATTCTTGTTCCCTGTTTCCCCTGTGTGTTGCGAGGGTTGCTGAGAATTCTTTAACTTATCCCAAGCTTTCAGAGGTGTTAAAAGGTTTGCTGGGCTTGCAGACCTGTCTGGAACTCAGAGATATTAAAAAATAGTAACAGAATGGCTAGATGAAAGAACAAAGGGCTGCAAGCCAGAATGTGTCCTTTGCCAGATGGTCATCTTAATAATATTTTGCATAAATGTAGCATCAGGAATTTGTACTTTGGCCTCTGAAGTGGATATATATCATTAATACTGTTTAACAAATGGGGAAGCTGTGGATTGAAAAGCTATATTCAGTGGCCACATTGTTAAACACATATGTGAGTTCTGCCAAGAATTTTTACAGATAGGTTATGCAGAAAAGGTCTTAGTGGCTATACCACATTCATGGAGATCCTTGGAGTAAACTGATGTTCAAAGAAAGCACAGTATGCCTCAGCAGCCACACTATAAACCTAAGCTAAAGGACATTCCTGGCTTTAGACCTAGAGACCTGTACAGGTGCTTTTGGGTAAGCTCCATGGCTTACGATAAAGGATGCTGTAATTCAGTCAAGGGCTGCAGCCAAGCAGCATGGTGGAGTTCAGCACTGACACAGCAGCTGTGAGATTTGCTTCACCCAGTTTGCCTCCGCAGATTGGTAGATTTTTGTGAACGTGTTCAGCCTGCATACTCCGTGGACAGATATAAGCTTGTTTCTGCCCATGCTGCAAGCAGACATCAGTTTATTTTGTCCATACTCCAAGGCAGAAAAAAAGGCCGTGACCTTGGAATTAAGCCAACAAACACATCCTTCCTTAAATCTCATAATGTGGGTCTAAGCAAGGGACTAATGGATGCACGTTTTTTTCCCTTTCTAGTTATGCATTGACACCTGCCCTAAAACCCAAAGAGTAAGCTTACCTTCAACCTATCTCTTTACAGTAACCTCTTGGTAGATTGCAGAGTTTCATCCTTCACATTTTGAAAGCATGTAGAGCTATGCCTTTAAGGCGTTACTCAGTAAGACATCTTGCCAAGAACATTGCAAAATGTCTAAATCCAAACTGTTCCTCACTTTAGTTCCTTTATGTTCAATGTAATTTGTCCCTTGGCATTCAAGTACAATTTGATAGAAAGGGTACTTTAATAAGGATTTAGGGCACTGTTTCTGAACCAAAGGGTCACAGAAGGACAGTGAAAAGAAATCAGGGTGACATAAAGTACTGTAAATTTTATTATATTACAAAGCAGAGAGAATGCTGTTTTCCAATTCTACACACATACCCTATCTATTCAAGGTCAAATAATCTGTTAACCTCTCCAAACAGACACATGAACATAAGCTTACATATCCTTCTTGTTACTATGGATATATTCTTTGTTCTTACATTTACAATAAGTGGAAAGAAATCATAAAAAATTGATTAAGACTTTGCCAAGTTGAAAAGCTTAGGAACACTGTTCCGATTTATGTTTTAAGAAGAAAAAAGCCTGGAAATATTTAATCTGCAAACAACTGCTGCAAATGGTGAGTTAATAGGAAAGGCTTTTCTTTTCTTTGAAAAAACAGGCTTAAATAACAATACATAGAAATAATAATCACTTTTATACTTTGGAAAAAGTAGCATAAAAATAGCTATGCTTTAAGTACTGTAGATATAAAAGCATCAGTAACTACAGCTTAACTGTGATATACTGCTATGTAGC
Source organism: Falco rusticolus (assembly GCF_015220075.1). Lineage (NCBI taxonomy): Eukaryota > Metazoa > Chordata > Aves > Falconiformes > Falconidae > Falco > Falco rusticolus. Next base: position 47,005,980 of record NC_051189.1, read on the forward strand.
TCCTATTTATGCTAATGAGTATCTCCTAAATACTTTACTGAGTACAGTGAGAGAAAAAAAAATGATAAAAAACCTAGGCAGAAATGATTCTCACATGGTATGGACACCCAGTTGACCCCATTTCAGCTCTGAAGTGCCTATATGTTCGGAAAATGCTGCTTACAGAGGGACCTCCAGGGAGCCAACTGAAAATCATAATGCAAATAAAGTTTTGTGTATATCACCTGTACTTCCAATAAACCAGTTATAAACCAGCTAAGTACCAGTGAAGTACTGGGACCCATTTTTATAATCCAGACAAATCAGAAGCAGAGACAGGAGCTTACTGGGGAAGAGAAAGCACCTGCTGCAAAATTAGAAACAGAGGTATTAAAAGCAAAGAGGTGAACTTCCCATCGTGTTACCTATACATGTAAATAACTTTCTTTTACTGCTGAATCACGGGGGAAATGGCATGGGCATGCAGTGGTACAGTCCCTTTGTTTAACACACACTACTTAAGGATTATACACAGAAAAATACGGTATCACACAGAGTTTGGCATCTGTTTTTGCAGCTGTCACACTAGCCCTGCAAGGGAGCATTGGGAGCTGCAAAAGAGGCCAAAGGGGGCTATATTCCACACAATCATCACCAGGAAAACACAGTGCCAAGTGGGTATTTGAGTCAAATTTATAAACCAACTTGCTTTAGAACAGTGTTTCTATTTTTAACACATGGGGAAGAGCCAAGAAACACTGAAATAATGCATTACAGATTACAGAATGATATGGTATTGCTCTAAGTTTCTCCCTAGTGCCCTTAAATATTTGAGCCTGGAGCCTATGTTCAGCTTTGGGGTAAGTAAGTGAAGTTTCATTTAGAAAAGGAATAAAACAGAAATGGCTTACAATAATTCAAAACAAGTGCCATTTTAAAAAGTATCATTCCCTGTCAGAGACTGCATAGTAATTTATAAATTATTTTGGCAGGCAGTAATGATTAAATGAGCTAGGTCTTCACTTAAATAAAATGAGCCATGTCATTTAGTTCGATGTTTCACATTTCGCATTATGCAAATGTCACAAGAGAATACTAGAATGATGTTCTTCTCTGCCCAAGACAAGGCAACACCTGACTCGAGTTCTCCAGATATCTGTTGGATAAATTTAAAAATTCTAGACTGCAGAAACTCAAGTGATGCTTTTTGGAGGATTCCTTCATTTAGATATTTAATTTTTTAAAAAAAATCCATATTTTTAGAAAAGGAGTGGAAATCTCTAGATTTTCACACAGATCACTTTTTTGGCTCCTGATTTAGAAATTCTTAATAACATTCATAGAGTTATATACAGAGCTGTTAGTATCACTGATTTGGATCAGCCTTTATTTAATCAGTTTCTTGTTAAATATTTTAAACTATTTACACAAGTTTAGACGGTGGATTTTCATTGTGGTTTTCAATAAGACCAAAATATGTGTCTGATAGGGTAAATTATAATAAAAAAACCACAACCAACCAAACCAACAAAAAACACATAGAAAACTGCCATATAACAATGAATAAACATATGCAATTTTATCACATTATTTAGCCCAACTTGCAAAGTTCTGATCATGCCTCACCTCATTTATTATTTTATCCAAAGTTCACTGAAATTTGTGTGTGCAAATCTGAAGTATTAGTGGAATATTAAAATCATATTAAAGCCCTGCAGAAATTAGCTAGCTTCCTGGTACCATCATCCTGAGTTACTGCTTGCTCCTTACCACAGCTTCTAGAACATTGGGTTCAGCAAATCTTTCTTTCCTATAAAAGAGAACATTTTAACAGTGCAACAGGACAGATTTCAGCATGGGCACACACTGATAATTCATGCTCAGAACAGCTATTTGGGACAGTTAAAGACCTGCTTTCCTCCACCTGTCTCTTACATACTGTTGTGGAACTCATGCTGCATGTTATGCCAGGTTAAAATCCAGGGTTTGAACCCTATCCTGGCTTCTGTTTAAGTCCCCAGCATAGACCCTTGTCTGTTGACCCTTGGTTTTTAAGCGTACTACTCTTCCAAGGTCGTATTAAGGTCTTCCAAGCACATCAACAAGGCAAAGGAGCTTGTTTGGTCTTCATACCCCGAGAACAGGCTTGCCTGCAGCAATTTTATTTCAAGTATCCTCATTCCCAGGTCAGTACAGCTATTTTTGTTGTGAATTTTCTCTGCCTCCCCGCCACACATATTTACCCTTGGACAACACCTAGTTCTCAACCTCACCAGTATTCATCTGCTACTTCGCAAGTTGTCAAATGACTACTCAGGTGCTAAAAAACCCAACCAAGTCTCTCTAGAGTCTTAATTTAAGTGTTAGCAGGGAGCTGAAAATTAGCAGTAACGTTCCTGCCTGCAGCTACGAAAAAAGTAGTGAGAACTGACACTTTAATGATTGCTAAGAAAGACTGGGTAGCAAGTTTGCTAGCTGCTCTCCATTCCACCTTCACTGCAAATGCTGGCTGCGTAAGCACTGAACCTACATTCCTGCAATTTCTCTCTTGAGGGTAGGAACCTGAGCTATGAATGCATCTTTGGACAGTAAATGCCTGTGTCAAGTAAGCTGGTGAGGCCCAGCAATCTGCTCAGGAAACTCTAGAATATTCCCTACATTGCTGACTACACTGTGGAAAGTTTTATGTGCTGCTGGTTTTGAGTGCACTAGGCCACAAAGCTCGTTCATCGAAATTGCAGCTCGGTCACCTTCTTCGGCACCTGCCGTTTGTAACTTTTACCTCTCTGATCCACCTGAAACTCCTCTATAGTTTTTTTTGAAGCTGATGATCTCTGCTCAGGCACTCATTTCAGGTCCCTGTCCTCACTCTTTGAGAACTTACTGCCTTTGATGCTGACTTAGCAGCTATATCCTATACAACCATAAACGGCGCTTGCTCTGCTGAGTCCTTTTAAATCAGTTATGAGTGTTTTCACTTTCAAATCATCTTCCCACTCGCACTCAGTGTATATGAGTGCTCTCCTGTCAGGACAACAGCTAGCTCAAAATCCATAGACTGCATCCCAGCCTTCGCCTTGGTAAGGCTGACTGTCTATGACCACCCAATGAAACTGGCTGCCAAAACCAGGATCAGAAATACTTCAAATGTCAAGTTTACTAATCTGCAGAGGGATCTAACAGTCACACCCTTCTGACATTTGCCTCATCTGCTGTTGGCCACCACAACACCAGTCAAGGTCTACTAGTGTTATGCTCAAGGTGCAGTTGCATGCAACCGTGCTGCACAGATACTCCGTGCATATCACCCCTGAGCAGCATCATTCTGCTGCACGTTCACCATGAAGGCTTTTCAGCTCCAGGACCAACACCCCCGCAACTTCCTATTGTAGCTTTCTTCCCCTCCTCTCTCCTTCCACATTGTCTCAAATCCCATGATCCTTGACCATTAGTTTAGCTATGCCATAACTTCTTAGTGGCACAGTGGCATCTTGTGAGCAGACAGAATGGGTCCCAATCTGCTTCTGTGTTGAAAGCGTATCATTCAGATAACAGATTGTGATGGACTGCATTACCTCGCGACCCTCCTAAATTGCTGCTGGCCATGGCCAATGCTTAGCCTGCAGCCACAGCTGGGCTTTCAGGACAATCTGTGTTGCCTATGTGGCCAGGTGCACGTTAAGATGCTCAGGGGATGATCTGCTGGCCAGGGAGGCTCTAAACACTCTGAGCATTGCCAAGATTGTCATGGTTTGGTTTGGCCAGTTGTGCACATGCTAAAAATAAAATGACAGCAGTAGACACTGGGAAAAGCACTTAACTTCAGACAGAAATCTCTAGTGACAAGTATTAAAATCCCACATAAAAAAATTTAATCTAGGACATCATAGGTCCAGCTGAACTCCGAGCCCAGGAGCACTTCCCATCTCCCGGCTCTGGCTGTTCACCTTGGCTGCATGTCAGCCCAAGGCTGAGGATGTGAGCGGGATGGGGACAGTCACCCCTGTGCCCTGGCAGGTCTGTATGACCAGCGGTTAAGGCTGTGGGGCACAGCACTGAACACATCCTTCCTGCGGTTTAGGCACTGTGTGACATAAAGCGGAGTGCAGGAAGCAATGAAAGCTGGAGAATTCATACCTTCTGTATAAACAGTGTTCTCTACATGAACTTTGGCATCTTTTAATTATGATGCAAAGTTTTCAATAACAGAGGAGATACTTGGGGTACTAGAGGGATACTAGGTTTGGTGGAATGTGGGCAACTTTAGAGGTAAAACGAGCAACAACCCTCAAAATATGAGGCATTTGAGAAGTATTGAAGTAAGTGCCTACAGCAGTTTATGAACAGATCCAGAGATGATGGTTCACAGTTCTCCTATAAAACTGTAAACAGTTTTGAGAGAAAGATTAATTTCACAGAACATCAGAACATCTTGGAAATGTGCTGTTCAGCTGTGATATTCTCCTAAAAGTTAAATGTATTTGCACTGTCTAATACAAATGTACCAGGGAAAAAAATCTTTTTACTGGAATGAATTATCACTACACAGTGTTTAGTAGTGCAATTCTCCCTTTAATTGTCTATTCCCTAGTGCTGACTGTTTCAGTGATTCAAGAATAAATATCAAAGAATAAATGAAGTGGATGCAAGAGATTTCTTAATACATAATGACTAGGCTGTACTTTATAGATGAAATCTCAGACAATTCAATCGTTACATAACCAACAGTCTCATGGCAATTCGAGAATTGCTGTAGATGAAGGCTGATTTCTCTCTCCTCTGCTTAGCCTCACCATAGCTTAATCATATTGTGTTTCTGAGTTAAGCTACAGCACTTCACTAGGAACATAACGGGCATTGATAGCATCTTGAAGACAAAGAAAAACTTCCTCTGAAGCACTGTAAAACTGAATCTTTAAAATAATTAAAGTCACTCATACTTTACACATGCATTTCAAAGAAGAAATCATTACAGTGCCTAAAGAAAACAAAACTTGCCATCCTTCTCTTTGCACAGCTCCCAGGAAGGCAATGGGATTCTGGGTACATGCGCATCTTAGCCTGATGACTTCCCCCTACACACCATATACCACCTGAACATACTGAGCACAAAGGGTTGGCTATAGCAACAGAGGAACATCAGCAAGCTCACCCGTTCAGACCATCCCTCCAGGCTTGTTTCTCTTCAGATTTTTCCTCAGGAGCACTCAGACCGTGCCCTTGTTCTCTCCTCTGTCTCCAGATGTGATAGGGGCCCCTTGGCCTTGGTTGCGACCCACCAGAACCAGCCTCTTTTGTCCCTGATATACTGCATGCCTGTGAACGAGGTGGAATTTGCAGCAGTCTGCTAGCACTTGTACACACTAACTGGTGGCAGGAGGACTTCTGCTTATTATGATAAGCCTTGTACCATTCCTGTCTGCACCTTAATTCACATATTTAATGGACCTTACTTCTATCACACTTTAAACCTAGTGATGTCATAATTTAATAATAATAATGATAACAAAAATAATAAAAATTAAAAGTTAATAGAATTTACCATTCTATAAAAAAATGCTGATTACTCATCAGCCTTCTACAGACATATATTTTATGACCTGAAGACAACATTCTCCTCACCTAGTGTGATCTGAATAACAGAAGCTAAAAAGAATATCACCCAGCAATTAGCTGACACGTCTCCATTTTTTCCTCCAGGAACTGTTTTTCCCTAGTATGTAAGTCCAGACACTGAACTCACATTGAACTTGGGCGTCGTATGATTTTTACAAAGAGCAGCTGTCGCAGTGCCTCGCCATTAACATGTGACTGACATGAGGAACACAGCTCATCCAGCGTAAGGCAACATGACAGCAGTGCAAACGGCGCAAGAACCCGATACACCTGAATCATCCATGAAACCACATCCTGAAACGACACATCCCGAATCATAGCCTCAAGAGCCAGCTTGGCACAGCAATGGCATCAAAGGTGGCAGACCCAAACCGGCACAGATATGACCTGAGAAGATACAGGCCAAACAAAGGGAGTTTTAAGAAGGCCCAAGTTGCTGATATGAACAGAAGATGGGTAACAAAAGCCTTGTCCGAGTTTCTGAGGAATACATATTTTGCTATCAGTGCTCTCATTATACTCTTAATTTGATTTAAGTCCAAGTGAAACCCTGAGCATGCTCTCATTAAAGAGCACATGTTTCTATACTCTTTAGGTAAGCAGCTAATTTTAAATGGCTGGAAGATAAATTAATTGCATTAATTTTAATAACATTTCATTTAGAAGTCTAGGAGAAAACAAATGAGACAGTTAAATAGATAATGGTGTAAACATTTTCTTCATTCACTGATTTATTAGAGAGATTCAATGCAATTCAAGCAGCTCCCCTAGTAGAAAGGCTGCATGGATCATGGTCATGGGTAGCAACAAAATGGCAGGTATCCTCCCTGCAAAACCCCAGCTACAGGGCACTGCCACAGGCACTGCGGGGTGAGGTCTGATCATTGCTGAGGCTGCGCTGAGTGAATTGTCTCACTCACATCCCGCCAAGACCAATTAGACAAGCATAACAAGCCCATTGATGCTACTTCCCTTTTTAATAATACTAATTTAAAAATTAAAACTCTTGATTGTGTTTTCTTACTGCCTTTTAGAGCAGTGAATAGAACATAAATAACTACTGGCCACCTAAAATTGAATTTTTAAGGTTAAAAATGCTACTTTTGCATACAGGTTTTCTTAAATGAATCCTGGAAAAAAAAAATGGAAACGTTAATTTTAGTTCTGAAAGCTTTCAGAAACTCAGTATTTTTTTTTTGGTAATTTCAAATTTTTCAAAATTTATTTTATTGAAATATTTTCTTTTCATTTTCTAAATCTTGCTTGTAATGTAAACAAGATCTGTTGTGATCTAAAACCAAAAGCTGAAATATTCAGTTAGGACAGTACATATGAATGGTTTTTATGTTATGTATTGAAAAAAAAATTATCAGCTTGGAACAGCTTGAAAGCTTTTTCCTTGCAAAATGTAAATCACAAAGATTTAGTTATATATCAAGTCAAGGATATAAATGTTTCCTGGAGCAAAAACTCAAATGTGTCCACTGCCCAGCTGAATCCTCCGCCCACCAATCTACTGAATCACAATCTGCATGTCCCTGAATATTTAGTTTGTCCACGATAAGGACTCATTTGGTTGTAGTTTCAATTACTATAGCATATTCAAATAGAGCAATCTACCAGAAAACAGGAGGCACAAGTTTCAGCCAGTCCTGCACCCTACACCATAATGCTTCTTACGTGAAAACTAACTTCTCTGGCTCTTGCATAGCAGGATCAGTCTAAGGAGCATGTCAGATACGGTCTCTCCACTGCCTCAATAAAACCTTTCCATCCTAATTTGATTTTTCCTCCCATGGGTGTTGCACATTGACTACTGCAATGGTTCCAGTTATTTAATTAAAGCCTAATCTTACCTTCTCACACAGAGCAAGACTTTCTGCCCTAGTATTCATAAATTGCAGCCAGCTGCTTGGCAGCGGCATTGGTTTTGCTGGTAAAAGCGTTTTTTTCCTCTTTAGCTCCTCTCCAGGGTGGGACGTGACATTCACTTCCCCACAGCATCCCTGCTGCTGCCTTGGTCAGCCCCCAGCAAAGGGGATCAGGGCACAGGTAACAAAACCAGTCCATGGTCCAGGCCATCTCCCAGCCAACAGCCACAGCTGGAACCAGGGGGCAGAGTTGGGGGGGAGGAGGCAGGTGCTGATGCTGCACTATACTCACTGCTGGTAACTTTAGGGCATTGAGAGGCTGTTAAATGCTCACCTGGTGACAAGTACCCATTATAAGTGTTTGGCCAGTTAACTCTTATCATCATCAACCTGTTCAAATGAAATGGTTTTGGTGCTTCTAAAGCAATTAAGAAAAATGTGTATCACAAGTGAAGTCCAGACACTTCCCTCCTGTGTGTTTTTATAACACTCAGCGGGATCAGAATCCATGCGCAAAATGCAAAACAGACTACATTGCTGGTAAATGAGGTTAGAATAACATTGATTTTTTTAAAAATAAATACTACCTTGTAAATTCGTCTTCTTGGAGAGAAAAGAGTCAGGCAGATTCTCCTGAGTGTCTGTAAGGCTCCCTCTAATGCTCAGGGGAAATACATACTTTTCCTCACACCACTTTTGTGATTTCCAGCTTTGCTTCTGTTAATTAATCTTTTTTAAAAGTAGATTTTAACAGACCTGACCTTCCCTAGCATCTTTGGCAGCATTTTAGGGTTTGTATTTGCATTCTGTAAGCCCTAAAATGTATGCAGGTTACTTTACTGGAACAAAAATGTTCATGCTTCCTTGGCATTTTGCCTGCTTCTGGTATGGAGCATGAAGTGTGCAAACCACATGTAACAGCCAAAAGGGATCTAAGCAAAAGTGCAGGATCATTCAGAAAGCTGATACAGACACAGAGCATACATAACCTCTTTTCCACCATGAATGTGCTGAAGGCATCTTCCTGTAAACAATGTTTGTGGGGAAATCTTCAAATACAAAACTGCATGCCAGGTCCGTGTGAACAGGCATCTCTGGAAATGAGGTAGAATTATCGGTTGACTTTTTGTACTAATGCAACACAGAAGTTGTAGCAAAGTGAAGCAATTTTCCATCACACTACCACTGCCATCTGATTTCTGCTATGGGGTGAAGGTTTGAGTATCATCTATGGGAAAAGAAATATTAACTGTATTACTGATTTGAATTAAATGTGCTCTGATCAGACTATGCGCTCTCATGTTATGCTGATGCACTTTCGGTGCAGTAGGAGATGGAGAAACCCACAACATGCCTGTCTTGATGCTTGCTGAAGTGTTAGTTTGGGGATACTGATGCTGCAGAAGAACAAGGGGAGGAAAAATGCAGAAAAAAGCTTAGGGAGGATCAGGGGGGAAAGGGTCTCAATGAAAAAGAGAGGCTGTTGGGGTCCATAAGCACAATATACAAGCCAAGTTGAGGAACACAGTCAGGAATCAGGCCAAAACCTGCTCTTCATAGAAATTCAAAAGGGAAAGATGATCTTAAAAAAGAAGCAGTGCCAGGATAAGCAAGGGTAGGCAGTGACAGGATCTATCTTAAGGCCTGCAGAAGGCAAGATACGGAGCCAAGAGGAGGAAGTAAGAGGCAGTCAATGCCATTCAGAAGAAGCAGGTCACCATGCATTCCACAAGTTCCCAGAGTGTCTCTTACTGCAACAACAGTGCTTTGGGCACAGTCTCCCTCCAGAGAGTGCAGAAGTCAATAACCTGGAGAGTGACTGCCCTCAGCTAGCAATAGCTAATTACGGAGACCATTCAAGGCTTTCATTGACATATGTACCAAAGCTCTTTGGGATTTTTGCTAAGTTGCCTGTAACAACTTTGCAGTTTTCCCAGACCCACCCCAAATCTTTTGAAATTCCAAGAAGGAACAGATATAAAAGACCTCAAAACCCCCAAACCCTATTGCTCCCAAAAGAAAAAAGGTATAGTTTTGTCTCTGTTCAATCTACTGTTTTGTCATTTTTGTACTATCCCATACTTTATGGCATAATCCATTTGTGAGTCAGTACAATCCTGAATAGCCTCTAATGAGAAATTGAGTAAATATCTGATTTAATGGTTTCTATTAAAAAGTGTTATAAGCATCCTCCTGTACTATTTGTTACCATAACTGGGAATTGGTTTTACCACATAATAGTACCCAGTGCAAACTTTTGCACATGATCTTTTACTAAAATAGCCTAGACAGCAATAACCTAGTGTCGGACATATTTCCTAGAGCTCTGAATTGGTGGCAAAGAAAATTTACAAGCAATACTTCAATTACATGCAAGGGAGAGACCAAAACAAAGCCTTGTCCTCTTCAGCAAAATACTAAATGAAGCCTTTTGGAGAACTAAAGCATTGATCTTCTCATGCTTTTTCCTGGCTTAGCTTTTTTTTTTTTTTCCCCCAAGCTTTTCTGTCAACTTGCACTCAAAAGTTTTACCTGAATAAAGCTGGCCTCAAAGTGGTAACACCAGGTAGCCTCAATTTAATGCTGGATTCCTGTGCCTTTCACAATGTTTTCCTTTTCCCTTTCAATCAGCTTAGAAGGAAAAAAAAATGTCTTAATTGCTGACACTATCTTATGATCAAGTATTGCCTATTTACAGGGCACATTTTTACAGGGCACATTTGATGCTGTGTACTTGTGCCCTAAACTGACCCTATTTTGTGTTATATCTTGATGCTACTTGGCGTGCTGGGATTAGTCGAAACACTGCACTTTTTGGAAGAGCCAACAGATGTTTCTGCGTGTGACTGTTCACAAGCACCCAAATGTACTGCATCATGTGACAACCCTATGCACGTGCTTTACTAACAGAAGACCTGCCTACAACTCAGATTTTTTAAAAAATACATCGTCTGCGTGGGGACTTACTGCCTTTCATTGCACGGTTATGCTGGACCTTCATTTTCCACACTCCTACTCTGCTATGTAGTCATGGATAACATTGATGTTTCAGCAACATTAGCTAATCCACATTTTAATAGTTACAAGCATCTGTGGAACAGAGGAAGGCTTGGGGTTGAATCTCAGGTTTGCATTTGCTGTGTCATTGTGGGCAAGACTGCTCTCATGGCTCTAGATTCTCGTACAGAAAAATGTAAGGATAAATACTACAGTTTTATGAGGGCTGGAAGAGAAAAAGGGCTTCACTAACTAAAATAAATTAAAAACTGAAAAGTTGCCAAATCCAACTGTGAATCCAAGAAACCTATGCAATGACTGTTTCTGAAAGACACATTAACTATTTTTGGGTGCTTACTTCTGTCAGTCCTTGTCGTATGTGGATGCACAAACTTAAAAATCATTTTGAAAAGCATAGCATTGAAAGTCTCCACCTCCTATTAAGATTTCACGACGAGCTGGAGGCACCTGGAATGAAATAGGCTGTGTTGCCCAGGAAGAAGTATCTGTGACAATGTTTCCCACAGGTTCCAATGCTTTGTATCCTGACTCATTCTGGCCATGGAATCTACTTCCAGCGACTGAGTGGAGAAGTGTAACAGGTTCTACCCTCCACAGACAAAGTTAGCCCCGAAATGTGCAAGGTCTATTGTAAGATTTTGAAATAATGTATTCCACAGCAGGAATGAGAAAAAAGAGAGATAAAAGTGTTTCCTACGTACCCATCTTAAAGACTATTATTTGTTGTCACTTCATGGAGGAAACATGTCAGTTCAGGGCAAGAAATGCTCTAAGTTGATTTTAAGTGATATTCCAGGTACAATGGCATGATGTACATTATCCTCATTCTCTACATTTTATGGATATAATTTTCCTAATCTGCAAATTTAGCAGTTAATCAAACATAAACTATCACATAAATTTATTTTATACTCAAGACTAAATAACTCATTTCTACTCTACATTAACTATTTTCTGCTATTTCTATTGTTAAGAATGATTACTTTGGGTTTTTTTCCCCTACATTCTTCTTCTCAGAAACAATTCCGTTGTTGGTTTTTTTTAAACCTGTGCTTTGCAAATAAAATTTTCATTTGGACAGAAGTTAAGACCATGAAAATCTCATTTTAAGAAGTTAGATTGTCCAGAAGGAGCTCTTTCTCTAACCAGAACACTATTGGCTCATCTCAGATGGAAGGCAGATACACACATTTGGATAACATTGTGAGGGGATGCATTTGGAAAATCAGTGCTTATACTAACACTAAATAAAAGAATAACTGCAGCCCTGAAGCATTTTCCAGATGGAAAATTCAGCTTTCTGATAAGTCCTTTTGTAAGTGATTCAATAGAAACATTTAAAGAACATTGTGCCACTTTAATTAGAGGGGTTGCCATATGTAATTTGTATCTATTAATTGTAGTAGAACTCTATCTTTCAGTCTTGATCTAATGTTGCAAGATAAGTTTGAGTAACAGGTATGGGGTTTAATTTTTTATTCTTTTAACATCCCCTGATGCTGACAGAAACTGGGATCTATTTCATCACTTTTTCAAAACCATAATAAGGGAACTATGCTCCAAAAGGGCTTGTATATGGCAGACAAAAATTGCAAAGAGAACAAGATTCAAACAGCCTGGCATCAGATCAAACAGCTGGCATAGTTGGAAACAGACCCCAGATCCCTGACATCCCAGTCCAGGCTTGTATCATCTGATCTCTCCTACCTCATTTATTTATACCAGCTTGTATTGCCTGCTGCTTAATTGAATTACAGGATGCACATCAACAGCTGGGGCTCACAAACTGGATATATCTTTTTAATAAGAAATGTTTAAAACCTTTATTTTAGTTGTCAGTGGTCATACGTCTTGTGCTAGCTTGCTTCCTTTTCTGAATATGAACATACACTGCTTTCATTCATTAAGTTACTGATCATTCATCTAAGGCTAGGGAAGGCAATAATGGCACTCATGATAACCAAAATCAATACAGCTGTAAATAAGCTTTGCTACAGCTTCTAACAGTTTTAAGTCGTTCATTAGCTAGAAACATATAAAGCCAGCCAAGGAAATACAATGGCTTTCTACAGTAGTCTCTACACTTTTCCTGTAGTTGTACCCATCACCTTCTACTTACAGGTCAGAAGAGAGGATTGCGTGGACTCTAAAGGCAACAAATGCATTGCCAACCCCATTACACATAATGCAATGATTTTGCTGAATAGACAAAGGGATAAAAATAATCAGTGTGTTTCCACACAGCTGCAGAGACTTGTTTCCTTTACATTCTGCTTTTTGGATCAAATCCCTTTTCCAAACTCCAAGCCAGGTTTTCCAAAGGCCTACAGGAAGAACAGAATAAGTCATTTTAATAACTTGCAATCACATTTTGGCCTATGGAAGGACAGTCAAAACATTCAGGCTGTCTACAGCCTACACCTCTAATATCAGAAGGTGAAACATCAGACTGTAAAAGGACAAGACCCCACAAGGGAAAAAGCACACAGAAACTAAAGCTGATGCTTAAATGTGCTAAAATGGAGACCTTGAATTTGAACTCTTTCAGAAGGGCAGTGAGCAGACGGGGAACTTGACAATCCCTCTGGGGTATTCCTGGGTAGGAGGAGACTCAAGTACTGTAGAGCTAATAAAGGCAAATACGTTGGCCACATACCACACTGCTTTCCATTCTGCCTTAAGAAAACCAAAACACACTATGGGGTGCTGCAATAGTGCATTAAGAGACAAGATAGGAAAGGAAAAGGCATGGTATTTTGAGGTCCTCTTCCAAAAATCTGAGCAAAGTAGCACTGTAAACCATATCCCATCCCACTTCATACACTCAACTCTTTTGATCAAGAAGCAGAATCTTGGAAAACTTCCACAGACATGTTAGCTGTAGAGGGATGAAGCTGGGTTAATTAACATTGATAACATAGAGCTGTGGGCTGGCTTCAGGGGCGGTGGGTTGGCTGATGTAGATAAAGTGCAGGTGTGGCTGCTTCTGTCAAGTGGTTGGGCAGCCAAGGAAGAGAGAGGAGGAAGAAGCAGAGAGAAGAGGGACAAAGAGGGCCACGCGCCTGGGATGAGGAGAAACTAGGAGAAGGCAGCAGAGGGACGGGCATGAAGAGTATGCTGGTATGTGATGGTAAAAGACCTTGTTGTAGCTTGATAGCTTGGAGAGTGCTGTGACAGTTAACGGGGAACATGCCTAACTGCCAAAATGTATATATGTTAGCTTAAACTGATTTGACTACTTCTTACTTGCAACGTGAATTTCCAGCTCGTATATTTTGCAGAACAAGTTGGAATCTATGGAGTTCAATAAATACAGTGGAAAAATGTGAGGTAATAGAAATCCTGATAATCTTGATATGTTTCTCAGAAAAGTATGAAAGAAAGCTGGATTTGATTGCTTGGCAAAGAACAAAGGAAAAGGTCTTTAAGCTAAATCTTACTGGATCAAAGATGACATCTGACCACTGAGAAACAAATCCTTTACAGTTTAGTGAGTAACAAAGCCTAAATAACTCCACCAGAGCACCATATATTAACGCACATCTGACAACTTTGCCAACAGGAGCTCTTACTATTTAATCATAGATAAATTTTGGGCTTAGCCTCCCGGGCAGACATATAAATATTTTCTGAGAAGAAAGAAAACCTTTACATTTCTATGTGGAGCACACACATACTTTGTTTCCCCATACCTCTCCACACATAGTGTAAAGAGATCTGAACGAAGTCCGTATTTTTCAGTCTGAGACTGAACACACCAACTCAGCTTTCTCATCTGAGGCTCAGACCATCTGTATTAATTTAAGCTTGATGTTCACAGTGGCTGAGTTCCCTCAGCTGCGTCTACAGTCAAAGGGTCCAGCACTCATAAATCAATAAGGAAGTAAATCGGACTCCCACAGCTGGTCAGTCAGATTTACTACTAGAAAAGACAGCAGATACTTTCTCAGTATAGCTATCCACAAGGAGCAGCTTATCTCCTAATCTGGGACTCAGTTAGGGAGTCATTAAAGGAGAAAGATTTAACTTGAAGAATGTTCTTGTCCTAGATACCTACAAACACATTTATCTCAGAGCCCAGGTGCCCGTTAATTGGCTCTGCTATGAGCCCATAAGAATATTCATAGAATTGAGAACATATTTCTAAATGATTCATGTTGCCAATCCTCAATTATCCATTTGCAGCACCATTACCATATTAAATATGTGACAATATGTGAACTCTTCATTATGTTCAATGTCATCCTTTATTCTATTTATAGGCCAAAATCTGAATCTGAAATAGGCGTATCAATTTCTGGGAAGCTTTTTCATTATTTCAGTCACTGGAATCTTGATAGGAGTTTGGGTAAAAAAAATCCAAACAGTTTGTCTGACTGGATAATTATTCTATAGATGACAAAATAGAAATACTACTGTAAGTTTTATAAAACACAAAATTTTCTTTGAACTGACGGCATGAAACTGTATCTAGCATCCAAAATCTAGATTTGGGATGCCCTGTAGTATTAGAAAATCTCAAGTAAAAATTCATCATTGGCACCACCCTAATACAACAAAATTTTATGTATGCACCATTTCACTGTTCCTCCCACGCATGTTAGTGACATAGCTTATGCAATGTGTCTTTCTTTAGAATCACCAAGCTGAATTTGCTGAGCCGTATGGGGCTTGAAAATAGCTCCAGTGTGACTCCAGTTTGGGAGATATAGCCTGTGATTAATAAATGGTATGGCTGGCAGGATGGCTGCCGAGTAACGTTTTATTGCTACGGCACAAGACTGACAGCCTAGTCATGCTGTACAGGCAATCCTTGGAGACCAGCACGACACTCCTGGGACACTCTTATGGGAAGCAGTGTAGACTGCTACTCAGCATCCGTGCATCTGCCTTCTGGCCCAGCAGTTGTCTTAGAGAGCACACAAACCTCCAAAGAGCCAGGCAGACTTCTGCTGAAGATTACACTCGGTATGAACAGACTAATTTCAGCAGTGGAACTATTCAGTTCATAAAGAGGGGGAAGAATTAGAAAAGGTTCCATGGAAAGTCAAGTAACAACCACATGAAAATAAATAATGTAAACCCTGCTGAGAGACAGAAGTGATCATGGAGTATACCTGTACCTTTTGAGTTTGCAAATACTTTAGCGTATGTGGTATAAAAAAATCATATTGCTATATGGTTGGGAGTTATCATGTTGACATTCAAAGAACAATTAAGACCTAAATGCAGCTTTTGTCTGTACAATTCAAAAGTTAACTTCTTCAGCTAGCCTGAACAGCTAATTCTCTGAAAACCAAGATGACGAATTCTCAGAACTTATTTTCAGTATTGTGAAGCTAGATTGGTGGTATGGGTATTGTGGTGATCGAAACCCTGACAATTTTGTGGGAGGTACTGCTCAAATACAAGTCCACGAGGCAGTTAAAAGGTCAGACTCAGGAGACCTTGAAAGGCCACAGAGCATCAAGGCTAAATGAAAGCTACTTAAGTCTATGAGAAAAATGTTATATTCTTTAGGCAAAACAATAGATATTTAAATTTTGCCTTTTTGACCTGTTCCTTCCTGCTGGTTATAGTCTAACGAGGAAAAAATACCTTTTTTGAAGAAGCTGTTCTCCATAACTATATTTTCGCGGAAATTATATGTCTGAGAAAAATCTATAACCAAAAGACTCTTCAATAATACCATTACTAAACAGGGGAATCCATTATATATTGATCCAGCTAAACATCATAGTGACTCATGTGTTTCCACTCTGTTAGAAGCTTCAGTCGTGCCAACAATCCAGAAAGAGGTATTCATAGGAGAAAATCAAAGACATTGTATGGTTTTCTCATTACAGTCACCTCTGTACCACCCTGCATGGTATGAGAGCATGGCTGAGCGATCAGGCTGAAGGAGTGGGAGGTCTAAAAACATTTCCTCGTTTCATTTCAGAAAACCTGTGGCTACAACTGCGCTAGCAAATAAAGTGTCTGATACCTATAAGCCAACTGTCCTTTGGGAATACGCTAGTGACCAGTCGCACGCACACCTACCTCTGATTTGCTATAGGAGCAACAGCTGGCCCATGCCAAAGCTTTGCCAGGGATGAGGCTAATGGTAAGGGCAACCACATACCAGTGCTTTGGCCTTGCTTCAGTAAGAGTTATGTTCACAGCCACTGCAACCTGGTATCTGGATCCTGATGTCTGGCAGGGACATGCCACTGACATCTTCAGCTGTCACCCACCTGCTGTCTAGCTTCCATTGCTCCTGGGTTGGGTCTGGGTCTGGGTCTAGGCAGACTTGGAAGGTGATCTTTGTTCAGATGAGAGAACACATAGTTCAACAGCAGCCTTCCCAGTCCTGTGGATATGCCCTGGGGGTACCAAATACACTTAACATGCATTAGGTATGTCACAGCTGGGAGGAGGAGCAGGGAGCTTGCCACCCAAAGCAGAGCAGGAGTACGGGCAAGTAAATCGCAGAATCATAGAATGGTTGGGGTTGGAAGGGAACTTAAAGATCACCTAGTTCCAACCCCGCTGCCACAGGCAGGGACACCTTCCACTAGACCAGGTTGCTCAAAGCGCCACCAGCCTGGCCTTGAATGCTTCCAGGGATGGGGCATCCACAGCTTCTCTGGGAAACATGTTCCAGTGTCTCACTACCCTCAGAGTAAAGAATTTCGTCCTTGACCTGCTGGTCACACTTCTTTCGATGCAGTCCAGGATATGGTTGGCTTTCTGGGCTGCAAGCGCACATTGCTAGGCCATGTTGAACTAAGCTAAAAGGGAGCATGAAACTGAATTAATTTTGACAACAGAACATGGGATACTTCAATACTTGATCTGACTTAGATGCTCAGTTCCAGCAGTTATTGATGCTTGAGGACAAGATGTGAAGACAGAGATGTGACATTCACCTTGTCCTGCCAGTCATCCTTACAACCCCAGGTGCTGAGATTCCTCCCTCTCTTGTACACGTCTCTCCCATTTCACTTCTGACTAATTTACAGGGCTTCCCTCTCAGCTAGCCATTTTCTGCAAACCTTTTCTTGAAATGCCTCCCCTGCATGGTATGGTACACAGGTGGTACACAGGATTGTGCACAGGATTGAAAATCTCACTGTATAGTGAATAAGATAGTGAATAGCCAACCAGAGTAAGTTGTTGCAATGGGGAGTAGAATAATGGTTAAGTACCACTAAATATGGACTTTGGGAACCTTCAAGGAGGTATGCAATGAGCACATAAGTGCCCAAATGGATGTGCTCAAATAATTGAATATAACACACATTGAGGCCTTATCTGCACTGTGAAAATATAAATGGGTAGCACTCAGGCTTCCCATTTCTAGTACATATCTGCCCATATCTAGCACAGATGCAAAAACAATCACAAAGTAAAACTGTAATCAGGGTAGCTTAGTTTAGTAATGAATTCTGATTTAGTCTGAGAGCTGTAGTGAGCAATTTCCAATTTGACAAAATATTTGTGCATAGATATTGCTACCACTAATGCAGTTTTAGCATATATGTTATTTAATGAAAAATGAATGATGAGCAGTAAATACTGATAACAGAAACCGGAAGAGAAGGAGGAATACAAAATAACATTTGTCATAAAAGAAAAGCAAATAACCTATTTTGACAAATTTTTTTCTTGTACTTTTTTCTCCTGTGTGGTGAGAGAAAATCTGTAAAAGATCACAAGAAATACCAGCAGCTTTGGAACTCTGCATCAGAAAGGCTTGAGGGTCACTGACATCCTCTCAGCCCTCTGCAGAATTTTGATAATTTGATGCAATCTGGAAGCACTTCAGTGCCAAAGAACAGTGGCTGTCTTCCATCACCCGAGTCTACTGATCTGGTTTACAGGTTCAGTGATTGAGATCTTCCTTCAGATTTATGTTACTCTTTCCTTAAGATTTACACTATTCTTTCACTTATTTTTCTTGAGGACCATCTTTTTCTTGGCTGTGATTACAACTGAGTGAATAATTTTAGGGAGTAATTTAGCTCCACATTTACTTCGCAAAATATCTGCAAGCAGATTGTAATTCCCTTCAGTTTAGAATTCAAATGCATTTCATGCATTTTTTTTTTCTTCATTTGCTGTATTTGACACCTGAACTGCGTAGTTTCGCTGCATTGGTCAAACAAGTCACACAATCTTATTTCAGCCTGTATTGCGATGCAAGATCTTCACCCTTGACAGAGTTAAACAAAAGCCCAACATCTATTCAGGCAGGTGACTTTGCAACATTGCTTTTGAAGCGTTATATGGGTAAAACTGCATTCTTTGGAAGTGGAGGAAGGAGCAATGGAAGAAGGCAAGGCTGACATGCTTCCTGAAAACCTGGAATAAATGTTCAGTGAAATACTTACAAAGTGGACTTGAAATAGAAGACTTAAAAGGTAGCATGTAGAAATCTTAGTCCAACTGTTTGTGAAGACTGCAGCACAGCTGCCTTTTAACATGGCAATGCCAAGGCTCCCTGGGCACTTTCAGGTCAAAGACCTCCCCTGGAGGCAAGACATCTGCACCTGAGTGCACACGCAAGTCCCAAATGTCTCTAGGCTTGTCTACGTGACTCAGTACAGTCATCTACAGCATTCAAACCACCTCGAGCAAGTCTACCCTGCACTGTGTTGCTTTTTTATATTTTTTTTTTTTTTTTGGGGGGGGGGTTACTTTTTGTTGTTGTTGTTTTTTAAATTTTTTTTTTAGGTTGGAAGGCTCCCAGCAGGCTGAATTTTCCACCTCTCTTGCATCTCTCACACCTCCCTCTCTCTGCACTGCTCTCCTGGGGAGAAAGGCACAAGGGAGAAATCTTGCTTTGCCGCTGTGTCAGTCTGGTGCTGCCCCCAGGGTAACGAATCTGGCTGAGAGCAAAGGCTTATTAGCCAGTTCATGCATACTGCGACCACGCTGCCAGCAAAACCTGAGCAGGCATCTGCCTGCTGTTGTACTAAGTGATCAGAGACCTCACAAAAACTGATCTGAAGGCGATTATGTACCAGCTAGTGAAAACTTCTCTGTGGTGGGTGGGAACAGCAGAAAGGACTCAGCAAATCGCAGCACTGGAGGACCCCAGCCAGGGAACTATTACTAGGTAGGGCTAAATTATCACTGCGCATCGGCCTTCATTGAAGATCGACCCTGGAAAAATCATAGACGTTTGCAAATTGGAAGAAATTTTGTCAGACTATTTGTTAGAAAGTCATTAATTAAAATAGTTGGCAATCATCTAATTAAATCAGAGACTACTGCAGTGATGAGAAAACATAACACTACGTTTTATTAGACAGCCAAAAAAAAAAAAAAGGATGCCAAGATTGGGGTAGGTACATTCCCAGCCATACTAATGAACTTTCTTCTGTCAGGCTGTGATAGAGTCCTTAGTATAAATGTGTGTTTGGCACTCATCTTAGAAAAGTTGAGTGCTATTCAGCATTGTTCCATTTGGTCACTTCTACCCCTGGAGCCTCAGAAAGCTCCTGCTGAGTAAGATAAAAGCTGGCACCAGGCACAGAACTTACGCATCAAAGGGTAGGGCACCATATATGCTCAAGAGCCAAAAGAACTCCTAGGACAGACTTCTATCATTATGGATTTTATTTGTCATCCTCTGCCAGATAAAAGTGGGTTATTTGCTTTGTCAGAGGAAGTGATTTTAAGAGTTACTTAGCATCATGCTATAGGATAAACAGTCAACACTAGCAGACTGCTTTCTCATTTCAGGGTACACATTGCCTTCCACTGTCTGTTACGTGCCCTCTCCAGTTGCAGTCCTTTTGGTCCTTCTCAGGAAGGAAATGTCCCTATCTTGCTGCCAAGTCATCAAGAATTTCCTATTTATTCCCCCCATTTATTTTTTATTTGTACTTCCATGTGGTTCTCCACATCCTTCCTTCTCTCACTTCTGTCATATTTTTAAAAAGGAGCAGGAATTCTTTACCCCTGAGGTTGTGCATTTTTACTGGTAGTCCAGTTTTATTAGCCTTCTCCTTATTAGTGATTGTATTACAATTACTTTTTTTCCTGATTATGTTTACTGCATAAACTGTAAGTTTACCGCAGTAAACCATACGTTTACTGCACCCATAACCTACACCTTCACATAAATGTCTCTGGTACACAAATGCTTGTTAAAGCAGTAACAGGAAGATTCAAGGTGAGAATGCAGACTGATGCATTTTCACAAGCATTATCCATGTCAAGGAGATACTACTTATTTGCTACCTGGTATCAATGACAGGGCTTGTTAATACTCCTGCCAACATTCACTTTCTTGACAATGTCTACCCATAAGTATATTTATTTAGATTTTTAAAATCTTAATTAAATCCAACACTAGGCCTATTGAACAGGAGCCTTGGCCAAATACCGTTACTTGGCCAATACTTGTTACTAAAACAACGGGTAACATCACTTTTAGAAACTGTATCACACTTGGAAAGATGGCTTCTAACTGCCAAGAAAGTATATGTCATGAGGAGGAAATACAGTTTTCCTTTAAAAATGCAACTATCAAACATTTATCTATTTTGTGGAATTATGTTGACTGACAAGTTGCTTTTCAATGGAAGAAAATCAAAAGTCAAATTTTGATAGCACTTGATTTATGCTTTTTAAGCTGTTAAGCTTTAATACTAACTAGATGCCTACAGCTGTCTTTATTTTTAAATTTTATATAGGATTTTGCATTAATGAAAAACCAGAACCATCAGCACTTATGTTGGAGACGATCAATGATAAGAGAAAGGAATGTCTGTTTCATGAGAAACTGAAATTTGGGTTTTCTTTCCATTTCACATTAGCACAAATCTGCCACCAACCTACGCTCCAAATGTTGGAATTATGCACAGATTTGAAATACCTGTTTCCTACCAACTCTGGTTTCTGTTACTGCATCAATCAAAGCCTTCCATTTACTAGTCACTGCTCCCTTCGCAAGAAAAAGCCTTAAAGAAATAAGCAAGTTTTTCACACATAACAGGGGGTGTCACAGGTGGACCTCAAAGGCAAGCCTAATACTGAGTCCAGCTCCTCTTTGGAAGTCCTTGCAGCCAAACCCCTGCTCCTCAGAAGTGTCATCTCCAGCACAGGAGATGCAGACAGAGATGGTTGACAAGTAGGACTCACTCATGGCAGAAAAGGGATTCTTCCTCTGTTGTTATTGAGTCTCAGTCAAAATGGGACTAAATACAAATGCTTCAGTCTTTCCAGACAACCAGAATCCCCCTGAGCCTTGCAGCTGCTTGGTGAAAGTGTCTTTCCATCAGACTCACAGCTGATGCCATCAGGGAAATAGATGCTCCTCTTTTGAATTCTGCTTTGGTTTTGTGGAAGATTTCATCAAACACAGCACATTCTGAGTCAGAGAATTCTGCCCCCAGGAACAAGCACTTCAGGATGAAACTTTGTTTTATCAGACATTTCCTGCACATGGTACTCAAAGACACTCAATGACTGTTGTATTAAATGAGTAGGAAGAAGCTTTATTCAGCAATCGGGACCCAGACTTGGTATTTGCACTGAAAAGCAAACTGAACTGAGGCATCTATTCTTTTCTGCCTATATAATTGTGGCGTCCTGCTTTTTTCTTCACTAGAGATTGTAATCTCATCTGGTCACTTTTTAATCAAGAGTACTTTTACAGCATAATTACATACCATATTTGCCAGTTAATTTGATCCTGAAATACTACCTCTTCTGGAAAAATGCAGGATGTTTCACACATAATGCATAAGGAGATGGCAGTCACCTTAAGGTGGGAGCTAGCAAAGATCATTTCCTACAATCAGCTTACTCTAGCATGTGCTGTGAGCCTCACTACGAGCAATATTTCCTTTGCCATCAATGCACTCTTGGACAAGTTAGATATGCACGACAGTGTCTTTAAGAAGGACGTTTTCACAGATATCCTTTTGCTTATGATCATTTCAAGTAGAAATCTCTGATACAGTAAGGTGCAATCACTTAACAGGAGTGCTCACATTGTCATAGAATCCTTAAAAATACCCCAGTGTCCCAAACCCAGCAAGCTGTCATTCACTGTTACCTAATCCAAACCTCAAATTAACTCATGAATAATCAGGGGTTCTCAATTCATGACATATCATGTGCTCCCATTAATGTAGCAACGTGGAAGTGTATATGATCAGAAAGGAGTACATCTGCACTGTATGAGGAACGTGACTGTTCCAGGTGATTGCACTGACTGAGCCTACCCAGTAAGTGGCTGCACCTCACTGGTGCCCTTACACAGAACAAAGCTTAATGTCATGCCTGGAAGCATTTCATTACCCAAAGGTTGACAGCTGGTACCTGGTTTAGATTACGTTTGTTAAATTAAGAGTTTTAGGAAAGTCCTATGAATGCACGTAGACATAAGAAGATGTGCAAAGAGGGGCAGTAAAAAAATAAGAAAGATGTTGCCCTTTGTATGGTTCCTGTTTTGGAAGGCAAAATCAGGCTTGTCAGACAGAGTCTTGTAACTCAATTGTCCTAACGCTACCTGGCACTTCTACTTAAGCCAGCAGCACATCAGTATGGGAAACACCTTCAGATGAAAATAAAACAAACATGACAGTTACCACTCATTTTACTTCTTTTTATCTCCTTTGCTAATCTAGTGCTATCAAACTTGACTTTGTGTCAAGATCAGAAAACACCTGTTCCTGGGCAGTTTGCAATATGAAGTGTTCTGTGTATGTGCATCTGTGAAATAAACATGCATCAGATCTTTGGTTTTATCTGTTAATCTTCCATCATAAACACAAATGAGTTGAACAGTATCTAGAATGCAAAATGAGGATGCACTCAAACTGGACTATATCCAAAGAGCCCCTGTTACATTTGAAATACAACTTTTAACCAGTCCACTTTGGCAGTGCTTTTTGCAGGGAATTGCTTGCTGGGTGTTACAGTCTCCTCACTGAAAGCACTGGAGAAGATTTTCATTGCAGCATTTATGTGTAAATACAGCGACTGAGAGAAGCACAGCACCAGTTTGCCTCTTGCAGTGTGATGGAGGTTTTAAAACTATCTGCACAACACAGAATGACGGTCTCCTCTTAAGCATAATTAGTTTCTCATGGTTTTATTCCTTTTATGATCTTAGGATTCAGCAGAAAGATATAGTTTTAAGGATAAGAAGCCTGTCCATTCTGAGTGGTGATTTAGAATAAGAAGTAAAATTAATGCTGCATGTACTTTAGAGTCTTTTCCAAGCTACTAAATTACACACAGGACTAGCAGGGACATGTTGTTAGCAGTTTTATCTTAAAAAACCCTCACCTGTAATGCCTTGTTTCTGAAAGCACATCAAACAGGAAGAAAAAAGAGACAGGAAAAGAAAGGAAAAAAAAGAAGAGAGAAAGTCAACCTACACTCATCAAAATAAGCCAGCACTAAAGGTCTGACTAAACTGAATTCACATTCTGCTGTCATTCTTTAGACATACATGACCATGACATGCATGAACCATAGTATGCAATTCCAAATCATATCACTAACAACAGCAGCTATGTTCTTGTTGAAGAGTCCTTTATTTTAACTGCTGATTAATTTCAGTAGGGCCTGGACAGGATAATGCTGCTACTTTATATGTTATTGCAGATGTGGAGGTGAAAAATGTAACAGTACTGTATGCAAAAGGAAAAAATATCCCTGAGAGGAATGTATTGAGAACTTGGGCTTGCTATTGAATGATAGACAGAAAACCCCAGTTGCTGCATTGCCATAATTTGCTCAAGTGTTTGTCTCTTTCCATGAAAAATGCATATGCTTTTATCTCAGCCCCCAAACAGGATAGGTTGAACTAAATGCGCTTTCCTCATCTAGCTATAAAACTGGAAAACATACGCTTTTCCATTATAGAAGCAGCATATTATGCTTCCTATGCCATTTTGTTAACTCTGTGATAATATCTGGCTGATGTCTAGGTTATTTAGCATAAGCAATCACAATCTATCCATTACGCTAAACGAATAATAATATCTTCTGACAGGAATTCATAGTTTCATAGACTTTGAACAGGTTTTTCCTGATACAGCAATATTAAGATCCACAGTTGAATACACATTCAACTTTAAGTGAACACTAAAGGAGAAAAAATGTAGATATTTGTCTCCTCCTCTTTTTCCTTCAGAGGAAAACTAAATTAGAATAGCAGTCAAAATAAACACAGAGGTATGGCCACACACAGAGAATTTCTTTGTAACAGTAACTGAAATATTTTCCACCTAAGACCAGAAAAATATCTGTTTGATCTAGGGTGTGTTGCTTCACAGAAGGGCCAACCTCCTCCCTCTATAAAGGATAAGCTTGATTGCACCTTCTCATCTCACTGGAGAAGCTTTTGTGAATACAAAATAAAAACAGTCCATTCAATGATACGCTACAAGATTTTGTCGTATTTTATTATCCCTGATTTTGCATGCCTCAAATAGTTTCCCCAGTGGCACCAGGAGGCCGCTACTCCCATCAGCAATTTGACATTGGACCCCTCAGTCATATTAAAAAAAAAAAAAAATTCAAGTTCCTGGGACTGCAAGAAGCTGAATGGGAACTCTCTGAATGGACCAGCTGTTGCTGATATGCAAAATGAAACTCAGTAACCTCCATTAGGGTTCATTTATAGTAGCTGTTGATAACAGCTATTCTGTATTTAATGAGTGTTGGCTTCCTTTAAAACATTAATCAAAATCTGGTGAGTCACCCTAGATATGAAAGTAATGTCCATTACCAGCTTTGTAAAGGTACATCTAGCAAAAGTTGATCTTTTGAGGAACACATCTTATCTTACTGCCCACAACCCACAACATAAATAAGAATGGCTATGCACAAAATGTTAACAAATGCTGGTCCTACATTTATAGATTTAAAAAAAAAAAAATTTAGTCACAGCTTGAGTTTGCAATATTACAAACTGAAGGGCAATTAAACCATTTATATGCAATTTTAATTCTGCTTACAGAAGCTGAGTAGAACAGCTGGAGTCATGTCTCTAATTCTACCACAGGATGGCTGTACTATATTAAATAAAGAGAAGAAAAAAGCCCACCCTGAATTTCTCAGACAATCACAGAACAGTTACTGCTGCTTCTTCCAAAGAACTTAGTCATTTAAATCCAACGACATGGTATCCCTAAAATAAATCAATTTGATCAACAACAACAATAGAGATGTTCAGAACTAACAATTCCCATACTGTTGGAAAAGTCAATATTTAAGAAAAGTTTCATTTCAAATTGGAAAGATAGATATTTCTGGGTAGAGATGCTTTCTCAAAATGTATGTCAAGGGAGAAAGAACTGTACATGTTAGTCAGGTTTTTCCAAATTAAGATCAAAATAGAGACCCCAGTTATGAAATGCTATAAACAATACATCCTGTAAATTTGATGTTACAGCTCATGATAATCCCAGATCAAAAAGATCTGAAGCACATGAAGCATTCATCCTGGTCAAAAATACACAGAATCCAGTATTTTAGCTGGCAAACATCACCTGTCCTTCTGCAGCCAGCATGAAGCTGACCCAAGGCTATGAAGCTGGCCTAAATCACATATTACATAGTTCTGGCTTATTTGGCACATTTACACTGCCTCCTGATACAGCACCAGACAGCCTGGGTGTGTGGGCCCAGTCCTAGGGGCTTCAGCACAGCCCTAATTCCCAAACACCTTGAGGTATTGGTGGGGCTGGCAAAAAAATATTTCCCCTGCAGCAGCTCTCAGGCTCAGAGTAGTCCTCACGCCCAAGTCACCTCTCAGCAGAAGACCTGAGAAGCGATGAGAATTGCTTCTGCCAGGCAAAGCATGAGGAATAAACCAGGCCCAGCTGGTTGGATGATCATCAAAACCAAGTGACTCAATTCTTCAAAACACTGGGTTTCAGCAAATAGTCTTCCTGTCCCTCCTCCTTAACCTCAACAGCAGAGACTTCTTTATTGGAAAAGCTGTTGACCAGACCTGAGAATTCTGCAGAAGATAGGTGACTTGGCTATTCAACACACTTTTTACATGATCCCTCTCTAACTGTCAGTTTGTTTTATACAATAAATCAAAAGCTTAGGATTGAATGAAATCACGCAGAGAATTACTTCAAGGCTCATAGCACCGTCATCAGTACTTTATATGAAATGTCAAAAAAAGCAGCAAACGTTTCTTCAGTTATAATTGTCCAGACAAATTATTATTTTAACCAGTAATCAGAACTAAATTCCACCACCATAAAAAGACATTAAAATCTTTCAGAGGCATAAAGTTCAGTGTCGGGCTACATCACCTGCCAAATCTTACATTAACAAATGGTCAGGAGCAAACAGGGATGTCAAATATTTTATACCAGAGCCATTAAATGCCTTGAAAATACAGTGGTAAAACCTTTGAGTTAATATCGACCATTGAAAAGAAAAAAGTGTAAAAATAGGAGTGATATGTTGTAAAAGTTAAAGTTTTTTTACAGCTTCTCCATAATGTCATGTCAAGGCCAAACCTCAAAGAAGATACAGGAGCTCTCTGTTACTGGTTGGAGTAATTAGACACCAAAATAAATTAATAGTAGTTTGATCTTTTTTTTCTGTTTGAAAAAGATCCTCAGTATAATGATTTTTCAAGTGTTAGAGGTTATTATGTATTGTAAATTATAATTTGCATCTCCCTTCTTAGAAATAAAAAACCTTGATATATGGAACTAGGATAAATAGAGATTACATACATGAACTCACAGGTTGGTATCTCACTGTTTGAAGAAATCAAAATATATATCTGTGTTTTTGCAGAAGGGCAACTACTATTCAGATAACTCCAGACAAAAAAGGTAGATGTTTTCAATGGCACATAACAATTCACAGATAAAAGGAACGTCTATCACTCATATCCAAGGGACCTGAGAACAGGAAGGACCAAGCTTGTCCTCAGCATACGGAGGATCACCATATTTAATAATTTCAATGTGATTTGAACGCAAGCAAAGTAGCACCTGCACGTTCAACTCAAGACAGTGACAGCACATTTGGTGACCCTGGAAAATATCCAAGGACTCCAAAGGAATCTGAACAGGCTCCATTCAGTAGGTTATGACACGCTTTCATCAAACCCTGTCTGTGAAAAAGCATTTTGTCAAGTTCATGTGGGACTTTTCAAATAGGTCAAATGGATTAAGGTTCATACAGTTCAATCTCATTGACTTGTCCAGTTCCTTAAAACAGGAAGCACAAATCTGGCAGTTAATGGTGAAAAAAAACTCCACACTCCCCACCTCCCAAATACATACAACTACCACTTTTTCCTCAACCTCTCCTAAAAATTCAGAGCCCCCTCCATGTGTGAGCTTTTCACGCTTTTAATATTAAAAACAAAACCATTGGTTTGCGGAGGTAGCGTGATATATCAAAGTGTGTCAGATACAGATCTGTTGCTCCTTGTCCCTGAACAGCCTGATGAACTAGTGGTGGTGAAATATAGAAATGTATCTGGATCCATCAAAACAAGCTGTGTTGCTCAGACAGAATGGTACATTAACAACAGGGCAGAAGGAATAAGTAGGCTGTTGCACCTTCTGGATGAAGGAGTTCACGTAGAGTCTGAGAAAAGGTTGTACATGTGACTCCTCCCTCCAGCAACAAGGTTCATTATACAAAATTTCTCCTTGGCAAGGGTAAAGTGAAATTTTGCCATTCGTGATACTCATACCGCAGGAGACTCATGCCATTTTCATTCAACCATCTGGCCACAGAACATTGTTTTTCAGGGTATTATCCAGTCTGCTCAAATTTAGATATTACATCACCTCAGTTTTACGTGTTTGGCAAAGGAAGGTGGTTCAGATTGCCCAACTTCTCTACAAGTCAATGGAGAGATTCACGTACCTTTGAAAACTTGTAAAATTATATTCAGTCTTCCTAATTTACCTATTTCTCCTTTTTTTCCTGCCAATATGTGGGATTCAGGCATTTCCAGACAAGATCAGCACAGTCTGCTCAAATGAGGGCTTTATCTTTTTCACTGAGATCACAGGAAGCTAAAGGAAAAATTTGAGCAGCTCCATTCACTTAGTGCACAGAGTGGTAGTACTTCACAGAACTGCGCTAGCAGTAAAAATATGTGAAAGCAGTGGAAGATCTGGATGCCAGGCTATCTTCAGCCTGACAGAGCTGCGGTCATGTCTCAGGAGAGTGGCCTAGTGAATACGAAGAGCTCTTTAGACACCAAGTCACTGTGTCCAGCACACCGAAGGGGAACAAGTGCTGCAAGAGCTCAAGTCCAGCTTATTAGTGAAAACGTGGTTGTGAGAGGACTCACTTACACATCTCCCATTGAACCATGTCCTTGTCATATTGCTTATCACCAGGGGCAGAAACTTAGATCCCATCCCTTTCCCCCCAGTACTATCCTCATATAAGGTGAAGACAGGCACAGATATCACACCATCTAAAATTTGAGGCTTCTTAGTTCAGGTACATTTCTGCCTCATCTTAGATTGTAATATACCTTTTGGTACTCAATTCCTCAGAAAGAAAGGCTCCTCTGCTTACAGACTGACAAAATGTTAGTGTCTACGGAACACAGACTACATGGGAGGCATCTAATGAATTTCAATGCCTGATGGATTTAATAGCCTTACTAAGTAAGTAGGCTGGATTAGTGTCTAGGATTCAGAAGGGTTTAAAGCATTTTAATTCCATTGTAGGCAGAATTTAGGCACACTGGATCATAGCCTCACTTTTTCACGTCCTTAAAAAAAATAGTAATGAATACTCCAAATTGCAGCCCATGAAGGTATTACAACAGTTCACAGTGACAAGCTTCACCAGAAGCCAAGCTTCTAACTCCACATGCATATATATGTTTGCTTAAATTAACAGTAGTCAGCTGAGATCTGCTGAGAACTCTATATGAAATAAGCTGACAAGTTTTTAAGGGTTAAGAGACTTCAGAGCTATCAAACATGAATAACTTGCTCCCACTCTGCTAGTTATGCTACAAAGCATGTTTGCCATGGTTAGAAGCTTGTATATCAAATGATAAAAATGAATGAAAGATTCTCTCTATAAAGGACAGATATGGTTATCCTACTGTCCGACACAAAGCTCTTGAGCAGTTAGGCTTTTATAGTGTAGAAGGGCAAGGGAATATACCGGATCTATACATGAAGAACTATTGTTCTTGCAAAAATCTGTGATATTGTGCCTTGATCACACTCATTAAACCAAATGATGCTTTCATTCACAGAGGCATACTGTGTTTTCTGTGGATCCCACTTCCCAAAACAGAAGACTCACACAGAATCGAATGATCAAGTAATAAACCTGCTGATTTAAACATCTGTGCTACACAAGCCACTGAAGATCTGAGCTTGAATTTCTTTCAGTCTATGAACTCACCCCAAGGAAATTAAGACAAGAAGCTTAATACACAAGTGGTATGCACTTTTAAGAGATCAGAAACACAGTTTGTCCTGTAGCTTTGTCATTCTCACCTGCAATATTGTACACAGAGTTTGTTACTCCTTTCAAAGAGAATATTGCTGAACTAATGGAGATGCTCAAGGAAAACAAGTGAGAATGCTTTTCAGAAAATAAAAAAAAAACAACTTCTGTCCATGAGTATAATCGGAAAATACTGATGTTGTCAGTTCAGTAAAAGAAATTAGAATGATACTAGTACAGAATATATAAGTAACTGCTGTTTTGCTTTGCTTGCAGAACAAAAGGCAACATCCACAAGACTCGAGAAACAGGTAAGGACCTATAATCCCAGTTCATTCTGCAATTTCTGCTGTTGATACAAACAAAAGAATTCCAATCTTACACTCTTCCTTCCCACTCAGTGTATAACAGGTTGAGTTAAGGAACAATTTTCAAGAAGAGAGACCGATAAGCTCTTCCCAGAATGTTGTGCAGGCTGCTGTTTAAGGCATTCTCTTCCAAAGGCAAAAGATATGGGCTGAAATCCTCCCACAAGAAGAGGGATTTAAGCCCAGGTCTTCCACGCTTTGGTAACTATTGCTCTCAGTTACTCTACATTAAACCACAGTTCTGCAAAAATTAATAACTTAAGCAAAATAGTTCTCAATTCATATTCATTAAACCAGAATAAAAATATACAAAATAAGGTAGAAGAGAAGGTAGAGTGTAAAGAAAGGGAGTTAGAAATCATAAACATGAAGTAAGAGTCCCCAGTGAAACAGAAGAAATAATATGACATAATATTCAAAATAGTAGGAAGGCCCTGCAGAGGGATCTGGCAGGCTGGACCGATGGGCCGAGGCCGAGTGTCTGAGGCTCAACAAGGCTCAGTGCCGGGTCCTGCACCTGGGTCACACCAACCCCACGCAGCGCTACAGGCTGGGGCAGAGCGGCTGGGAAGCTGCCCAGAGGAAAAGGACCTGGGGGTGCTGGTCGACAGCCGGCTGAACGTGAGCCAGCAGTGTGCCCAGGTGGCCAGGAAGGCCAACAGCCCCCTGGCTTGTGTCAGAAACCGTGTGGCCAGCAGGACCAGGGCAGTGACCGTCCCCCTGCACTGGGCACTGGTGAGGCTGCCCCTCGAATGCCGTGTTCAGGTTTGGGCCCCTCTCTGCAAGACATTGGGGTGCTGAGGCAGGTCCAGCAAAGCTGGTGAAGGGTCTGGAGAAGACGTCTTATAAGGAGCAGATGAGGGAAGTGGGGTTGTTTGGCCTGGAGAAAAGAAGGGGGAGACCTTACCGCTCTCTACAGCTGCCTGGAAAGAGGTTGGAGGGAGGTGGGTGTCCGACTCTTCTCCCAGGTAACAAGTAATTTTTATTGATTTTTTTTAATTTATTTTGATTATATTGATCAATATAATAATGATTATATTGAAGCGATTCCTGACAAGAGGAAATGGCCTCAAGTAGCACCAGGGGAGGTTTAGATGGAGTATTAAGAAATTTTTTTCCACTGAAAGGGTAGTCAGTCATTGGGACAGGCTGCTCAGGGATGTGGTGGAGTCACCATCCCTGGAGGCAGTTAAAAGACATGTAGATGTGGCATTTAGTGACACGGTTTAGTGGCAGACTTGGCAGTGTAAAGTTAATGGTTGGACTTGATAATCTTAAAGGTCTTTTCCAATCTAAATGATTTTATGATTCTTTTACATGCTATGCAATGAAACTATAGAATTGATTTCCCCTATAAATTCTTGAGGTCAGGAATATAAGAACTAAAGAAAAACATTTATATAGATAACAGAGTCTGAACAATTATGGTGCATTTTTTTTGCAGCAGCAGCATTGATTCTCAAATTTCCAGATTTACGTCAAACTACCAATCAGAAGGAAAGTCGAAATAGTCTTCACTTTGATCTTCACTGGATTCTCACATACTTTTTCTGAAAAAAATTACCCTAAATACTGTCTGAAAATATTTAGATTTCTTTAACATGGGGTCTGATGTAATATGACTGTCTGTTTCCATAACATTTTGTTGCCAAATTCTTTCAAGTCTATATTTTGTGTCAATAGATTTTCTGTGAAATAGCAAAACTAGAATCACAGCCTTGCTTTATTTTGGAGCCAAGCTCTCTGTTTCATGACCATTCATTAAAAAAAAACAAAAAACCACAAAAAAACCAAAACAATAGAAAGAGAGAAAAAGGTATGGCCATTAGGAATAGTACATAGCTTTCAGGAGAATCTCATGGGAAAGTGATTTTTCAGGAGCATGCTGGAAAGATTATCCTGGGAAGACCGAAACATTTATTCATGATAGAATGAGCCCTTCTCTTTCTTCCAGCCATCAAATACTTGAAATAGATTTGTAGTCACAACATAACATAATAGATGAGACCGTAGTCAAATTTGCTTTTATCATTTAAGTATATGGTCTTGTTTGGCAATGTTATACCACTAAAGTGAATTCAGATTTAAGTCACAACTTTGGCTTGCTACATATCTCAGCAGTCTATTCTGATTCAGTTTTCAAGCCTGACTGCCATCATGTCATTTTGCTTTTCATTGCTACCCCTAAGAGAACACAATAAAGCTTTCCTATCTTACACAGAATTAAATCAATAAATTTAAATGCTGGAATGTCACTGATTATAAGAATATAAAATATTTTTTTCTAAAATAAGAGATTCAGACAGCACTATTTTTTAAACAGAATATTACATGTTCCTTTCCATAAAAATCTATTGAACCAAATTTAAATGCAAGCAAGAGAAAGCAGACTGTGGTTTCTAGACAAGTCTAGACAAAGGCTGGATATGATGAAAAACACAGAAATGCATTTGATACTACAGAGCTATGCTTCATCCCTATCTTGAAACGTTATCAATTTTAGCATCTCCTTCACAATGCATTTCAAAGGTATTCCATTAGATACACACTGTACACATGATCTTATAGCTTCCCAAAATGGAAAAAAACTATATGAACATACTGTTTGTCCCTCCATGGGATATAGTGGCCGTAATATTTATGCATGTATGTAACAAACCCCAGCTGGCACTCTCCTTTTCTGGCTGAATCTGCTCGTAACACAATTGTATAGCGGCTAGACCAAATCCAGGGACATTATGATAAAACTATGAAACAGTCAGACGTTCCTGTAATCTGAGGCAAGTTTTTCTCATAGTAGAGGAATCTAAGCTATAAATACGAGATAATGAGAAGACAGCTCTAGCACACCACTTTTTCTTCTGGTAAGGAAACGTAAATAGTACTGTGAGCTACACTTGCTGTACAGTTACTCTATAACTCTGCTTGCTGGAGCTGCTCAGTGTGTATCTTGAAAAAGAAAAAAAAAAAACCACGACTGAAATTGGAAAAATCAAAAAGCTCCACTTAATCATGAGCTTGACTTTAAAATAAATACATCTTGGACTTAAATTGCTTTTTAAAGACATTGCATTGATAAAAAATGAAAATTTTTTATAATTAATTCTGAATTGAAAGAAAAGAAAAAAACCCTTCCTCCCCTAGAGGAACAGCTTTGCAAAATCAAGGTGGATTCATGAAATGCTCAAGTATTACTGAATTTTCTGGTTTTTTTTGCTCCATATTTGGCCCAAAATTCAAGTGTAGCTATAAAAGAACGACATATTGTACTAAACTCAGTGGATCATCATAGTGTGATGGGGTGAAAGCAATGGGCAAGGGTAACAATACTACTACATAGGATACATATGGGGGGAGGGAGGGGGGATGACATGACACAACAAAACCAAAAATAAACCCTACACCAATCTCTGTGGCACATCAGCAGGAATTTTAAGCTAGCACACTATGTCATAGTGTCACTATGTCATATGTCACTTAAACTAAAACTCAGTTTTAGTCACCTGGATGCTCACAGTCATCAAGTGACCTTCTTGCAGGTCTTCCTAGATTGGCACTGCAGACGATAAGAGGCATGGAGCATCTCATTGCAGAGAGCCATGGACATAAAGAGACCAGAATAGAAACAGGCTCTGCTGTGGGAGCCGCACACGCAGCATCCCCTGACAAGGATACCTATCACTCAACATAGCCACCTCACAGAGTACCGCAGCCTCAGAAAAAAGAGAAATATTAACGCCTCCTCCCACTTCTGAGCAGCTTGGGTCTCTGAGCAAGCTCTAGGAGTCATTTGAGAAAGGATTGCGCAGAGTATCTCATAGCAGATTTGAATATTAAACAAGCAATTTTATTCTCCCTGGCCCTGCAGATTATCAAGAGAATTGTTGCATTACTCAGCATTGTCCTACATACATTGCTGCTCACGTGTAAATACCTATTTAACCTTAAGTTCAGGTTGCTGAAAAAATTACTACAATCTTACATTAAACATAGATACTACAGTCTTAGTAAAACAAACTAACCAACCTAACATGCCAGGACTGAAAACTATCAGGGATGTTATTGCATATAAAATGCAATAAATGCTTCAGAGTTGTTATTGGGGTTTTTTTTAAACACAGGAGAACTACCGAAAAAGCAGTCCCTCTGCTTCTGCTTACAGTCACTAATCATGCATTTCAGAGTTAGGCAATGTCAGAAGAAAGGTTGCCTGTGCAAAATTAATCCAGTCCCTTTGGATATACACATTATGATACAGTCTTGTAATTACACATTCACACACTGTTTTTCCCCTCAGGACCACTGCTGTATTCGGTTCTCAGGAAGGAAGAGTGCTCTGCTAAAAATCAGCTGAACAAACTTCTTTTTCTCTTTTGTTTCCTCTTTCAGGGTCGATATGTGGTCCTGTGCCACCCTATTTACTGCCTCCTGCCCAACCTTGCTCCAGTAACAGAATTAGCATCCTCCTGGGCTTTTCAGCAGTGCTTATCACCATGATACTCAAATGGTTCGCATATATTAGCTGATTTATTTTCTGAACACTTCTCTGGCTGAGATAGCATTATAGCTGCTTCTATTTAGCATGTGAGGAGTTGTGTCATTTGGAAATTCAGGTATAAATTTTCCATTCACTTTGAGTGGGCATAAACCAAGAGTTAAGGAATTCAGCCGAGCACCCAGAAAAAAAGAACACATGCAATCAGTGTCCATTTATGGAGGTCTGCTTTAAAAGATCTATCTAGCATTCTTATATAAAATTTAAGGCAGATATGGAATCCAGGCTCACAAAGGAGAATTTAACTGTTGAGCCTGAAACTCTCTTTCTGAGCTGCTTTGTGCCACTCAGGAGCTTTCAAATTTCACAGCAGATTAAAAGGCATTTTACAGAAAAACAAGCTCCATTGCTGCATTGTCTGGATTCACTCCCTCTCTGTCTCTCACACTAAGAAGTTTGGATTGCATTGGAAATGTGCTCCTCCAGCATCATTGTTGGACTCCCTTTGCTCCACTGCTCTCTTTCCTACTCTTAATTCTTTACTAGCCCTTCGATGCACACCACAGACCCAAGCTTCAGGCTTTCCCAATCTCTCCTCAAACAACTTATGAATTTAGCTTTTTTTGACTAGCCATTACCATGTCCTTTTCCTTCTTTTACCTCAGTCCCTTCTTTTTCCACCACAGTCTCTGCACTTTCACTGTCAGGACATCCTCTCCACCTTTGTCCAGTTAGTCCTTTCCCTCATTTCCCAAATCCATCTCTCTGTTTGAATCTGTTTTTCAGTCAGGCTCTTCTGAAATCCTTTTCAATTTTCATTGCCTTCTCCTCATAATCTCTCCTCCTACCGCCACTTTTGATGGGAGAATAACTTTATTCCAAACAGACTGAAAATCTTGTAAAAATTTTGGAAAGGCACCCTATCTATTGACTCTAAGTTCCAGGAATGTGCAATTCCTGCTGGTTGCTGTAGAGTCTAGCACCTCCACAAATATGTAACTTCAATACCATTTTAACAGAACTTTCATGTCATTTTAGTGAAATTTAGTATTTTTACTTAATAGCACACATATGGGGAGGGAGACTATCTTTCAGCATTGTCCTTTTAAGTACAACGCTCCTTTGAAGGAATACTTGCATCTGCAGAAGGTGGGGACAGTTTTATACCTAAATGATTTGTGGTATGATGAAACCTTATATTGACATTATAGTCACTTATATGCATACAGACTTTATATCTATATGCATACAGACCTTACGTGCACTTCTTAAGAAAATTGACCAACGTCCCTGACTTATATAAATCATATCTGTGATTTTCAAAGTGTGAATAGTAATGAAGATGCATTTATGATGCTTAATTTGATTTTTAATTTGGCCTCTATGGGTCAGTGCCTCAGAGAGCTGCTGCTGCTGACAGGCATCATCATGTGAAGAAATCTGCATTTAGGCCAGCTGTGTTTATGTATCATTCACACTGGTACCATACAATGGAGAAAATCACAAATTCGACTCTAATTGTGGCAGCTGTATTCAGTGAAGTGTCCAAATTAGAAGCGACCTATAAAAGACTGTATTACTTGTAAAAGGAACATGTTCTGGGTAATTTTCTACACAATGGAATATTTTGGGAGCAAGCTTTCAAAACAAATAGGAGATTATATATATGAATAAAAACCATGAATGATGCATGTAACCATGAATGAACTTTATGAATGTATCATTCTGCCCTTTGACAGAAAATATTTCTCAAAAGTCTCAAAACATTTGAGTTTCAAGTCCCAGTAAAACTGATTGAAGCATGACCTGATAAAAAAAAGAATATATTAAAACACAATTTAAAAAGACAAGGGTAAGAATATTCTGCAAACATTAAAGCTAAAGCTCTGCATACATTGAAAGCAAAAATGTAACTTCTGCAGCATAGGTTGTCAAACCAAAAAGCATTACCTCATCAGGAGATCTGATTCCAGGAATTCCAGCCAATTTGTTAGTCTACCTGGTGGTTTTGTCAGCTGAATGCTGGATTTATTTACAAATCACATCTAAGCTCTTCTGTTGTGCCACACAGACCTCACTGACAGAAGGATTTACTGAAAGTGCTACGCTGGAATCAATGAAACTTGCCTTGTAAAAAAAACAAAAAAAGACACGAACTTTCACATAATTTTTAGATATACTTTAAATTTTTTTCAGTTCATTATTTATTCAAAATCTTAGCTTCCCAGAAATTTCACTGTTTTCTATATGTTCAAGAAAGTAGATTTGTGGAGATTTCAGTATTCAGTATTTTTTCTATTTCAATATAGCCTATACCACAATAATAACCTGGCACTTGCTTCACTGACTGCCTGAAATACTTATAGAAGAAAATAAGTTTAAAATGACTGAAGGCTCTCTCGACTTCCTAAATAAATAGATAAATAAAAGTTTTAAAATTTTTGAGTTAATCAGATTCTGACAAGGTTTGGAATATGAATGACGTGGGTATGGGTTACAGGAGATTTGTTGCAGAAAGATTTAAATAGAACATTCAATTTGTGGCTTAGTACTGCAGCACTCTGGGCATTTTTTGCTAACTCCCCAAAATACAACTGAATTCTCTATCTCGTAAATATAAATTCCACCCTTAAGTAGGTCATTAAGGTTAGCTTTATATAAAGTAGACTATAATGTAAGAAAAGCTGTATGATATTCCCATAGACTTAGAAAACATGGTCTAGATTAAATCCTCATAAGAGGGCACCTTTTGCTTGAAAAAAGTTCACTCAAAGACTTCTTTAAAATGGGTTTTGGTCAAAATAAAGTGGTTCTCTAAAAAGAGCTCTGTGTGGTTTTACCTTAGACCCATCTCAGTCTTTTCCAATGGATGATGGAACCGAAAGGACAAGAATTGTTGATATTCCAGAGGAAGGATCAGAACTCAATGATACTAGGAATTTCAAGGATTAGCCCAAATTCAATCCTATGAAATTCAATATATACAAGCATGCTTAGACAAAAAATATCAAGTATACCAATAAATAAGTAACAGCATGCTAGACAGCAATAGGACCAGGAACAAAAGCAGATTATGAACAAATAGGGACCAACAGCATGATGATGTTGCACGTATGCATCCATAAGTAAACAGTCTCGTGTGCTTCCTTAGTGCTGACATAGCTGGAATACCATGCCTGTTGCTGCCCAAATCATAGTAAGACAGTGACAGGCCGATTAGGGAGAGCCCAGAAAGCAGCAGCAGAAATGGTCAGATAAGGTGTTTGGAAACACACCGGTATGAGGGAAAACTGGAAGACTTACATTGGTTCCACATGGACTATGGACAAGAAGGGACACGTAAATAGTGATGCACATATGAAACCCGTGTTTAATGAAGAAGATAGGGAGAACATTTTACTAAATTCTCTAAGTCTGCTGCAATATTAATGTGTTAAGCATACACATCGTAATTGGATTGTGGGTACTTGCCCACCATGGCAGTTAGGACTTCCAGCATATATTTTTTTCCTGGACAAGTTAAAGACCCAACCACATAAATCTGGAACTCTGAAATACTATTATGCAGCACATGGACAGAAACAGGTCCTTGGAAGGTTTTCTGAGGTTAGGACTAAACTTCAGGATTCACAGGGGGAAGATGTGTGTGCCTAGAAAGAGATATGTGTTGTGCTGAATGAGTAGAGAGAGGCCCGTGAGCGAGCACTATATTCAGACACATCTTGAGCTGTTGAAGGAGAAAGCCATATTTCTGTTGATGTCTCATACAGAGGGTTCAGCATGTAGTTGAGCATCACCACCTCTGTCAGGAAGAGCCCTTTTTCTAGGGCAGGTCTCCGTCACGTCATTATTCATATCACTGCCAACTGCATAACTCAAACCCTGCAGTGAAGGTGGTGTGGTTCAGGAAAAAACAGCTTCAGCACATTTCTGTAACCTTTCTGTTCAAACCTGGACAGCCTTCAGTCATGTATCTATCCTAAGCTAACCTCTGCCTTATAGCAGAGGGCAAGATAATTTTGCAGCTCCTGGTGAAGATCTTGACGTACATTCTCCAGCTGCGTTTTCAGAGAACAACCCGTGGCTGCAGTCCCTCTCATGAGGGAGGCTGGCTGGGTCGCGTTCCACTGCTGATTTCTAGCAATAAAGACTTATTAACATAAACGGGGCACCCCACAGAGAATAAAAGGATAATAGGATCTCCCGTGCTTGAGTAAGAGGCTGGAGCTTTTATTCACATTTTAACTTGCTTCATTAAAAAAATCCTGATTATTTCTAGAGTGTGGTCTTGTCTCCCTCGGGACAAATATGCCATGAGAACAAAATTCATTTTCACAGTGATGCTTCTTTAGCGGTAAAGATGTCTTGTTCTTTTGTGTACCTTTTTTTTGTTTTCTCATTGTCTCAATGAGAAAACAGCTTGTACAACAAGTGCAAAAAATACAAGCAGTTTAAATCTCAGAGAAGGTACTTCTTTGCATTGAATAATGATCAGAACAATGGATTTGTGAGAAATTTATCTTAAAGTAGACTTCTTTGGAACAGTTGCAATATGTATATGATATGTTCGTTCACATGTTTGAAGAAAGGTTGCATTTTGCTGAAATACTAAATTGATTTAAGCTTCCTCATGCCTGAACAAAAGGCAGAGATTTTTTTTTTCTATTTGTAGTGCTGTCATTAGAATATCAACTTTAGGAAAAATAAAAAAGAATAGAAAGAAAAAGCCTGTAATTTATAGAGAAACTCAGAAACTGATAGGCATACTTTCAACTTGCCATTTTCAAATCTTCAGCCATACACATTTTTTCAAACACACCTAGCTAGTTTGCTGGTTTAATTATGTATATGATTATAAAGCACTGTTGTGAATTTAGTCTCTGTTACATTCACTGTGTTTAGTACACTGTAGTTGTTTTTCATGCTGCAACATTACTTCAGACCTTCCTGGACTGAAATGTAATCTTCTTGGATGCTTTTTCACCACCATGTAATCACACACCATTCAATCATTTTAGACTGCTATCTACTTCTCACTCTCTTCAGCAACTCTAATGGACAACCCTTGTCCCAAGTTCATTCATTCCAACTTCATGATGTATTGCGCCCGATAATATGTGTTTCCATCTGACTATGAGTAAGTAACACAGAAGCAATACAGACATTTGCATCGCATTCAGATCACTCACATCAGTGCAGTTGATCTGACACAATTCTACCTGACATGGTGTTCGTTTATGTGAGTTCAATTTGCAGTCTGTATTTGATTTCTCCTTACAAAATTTGTTGTGAAGCTTGCTGGCACTGTCTTTTTTACCATATTGTTGGAAAATTACAGGCAAAATGCACATTGTAAATATAAAATCCATATACATGTACACAAGGGTAACAATTATTTTAGTGGTTTTGTTTCCTTTTAAGATGAGCCAAAATTTAGAAGCAGAGGAAAAAGAACTGTCTTCATATTCACGTAACTAAGTCAATATCTAAATGTTTCGATTCTAGTATGGATGCTGAGATTTATGGGAGAACTTAAGGCCCAGAATTTCTCTCATGATAAATCCTAACAGACCAAAAATAGACTTTTTCTTGTATAGCTAAAATCTTTGGAACCGTATGTTAACTCAAATATCTTTAAAGTGCACGAGTTCTATCACAACAAAACAAGAGATACAGGGAGAAGACAAATGCGGAGTGGAGAAAGGAAAAGAGTACTTTCATCAGTTAAATATTTACATTATACATTAAAAATACACTATAAGCACCTCACTTTATGCGGTCCCGTCATTTTAAAGCACAGGAGGCTGACATGGGTGAAGGTGTCAGGGAACTGAAGAAAACCAGAGATGAGGTCTTTTCACTGAATGGTGCCTGGAGCTATTAACTGGAGAATATTTACTTGGCTATGTCTACCCTAGCAAATAGGGTTTTGTTTCCATTCCTCCTGTTTGGCAGCAAGCAGAAAAACAGAAAGGCTGGTGATGAAGATGAATGGGGCTATCACCAGAAGCTTGAGAGAGTTCTGAAAAGGAAAAAAAATCATAACATCTGCAGTTTGTGGGTTTTTCATGAAAGTAGCTGAGCTGAACAACATTTCCCAAAGCCTGGGAGAAAAGATTAAGATTTATGTAAGAGCAAAGCTGTGCTTTGAAGCTTTCTTGCTTTTTACCAATTGCTTTGCTGACCCTTAAGCAAGCCGCTAAATAATGTTCTGTTTTGAATAAATGACTTCTGACTTGCTTTAATTTACTCACAGGTATGAAAAACAGGGCCAGGATAGTCGAGGTAGAGCACTGAGGTAGAAGAGGCATACTTCTCTTACCAGAAGTGAAGTCCTTCAGAAGTCACATTAAAAAAAATATTTCATTTTTCTTTTACCCAAAGTGATTGAAGCACTTCTAAAGTACAGTTAAAACAGACTTCTTAAAGGCTGTAGGCAGCAACAGTAATAACAAAAAATAGAGTTCTCCCTGCATTTCTCATTGCATTTAACATACATGTATGGATGAATGGCTTCTATTAGCATCACAGGAGAAATTAATCTACAGTTGATAGCACCTAGTCCACTGTGCAAAGGCCGCAATCACACATCATAGTTCAGTAGCCCCTCCACTCAACAGCCAATACAGAAATGTGGTATTCAGAAACCTGTATCAAGCGCACAGGTTTCACATGCATTGCATAATACAAGGCAAAACATCTCAGCACTGTGATGTAAAAACCCAACACATTTAAACAACGAAGTGCCCAGAGCTTGCTCACCAGAAATGCTTAGCACAGAGATGTATTTGACAAGCCATTTCTCTCCTAAGCTAAAGCAGCTGACTCAGTGCTACAGACAAATATCTCAGGCCACTAAAGACCAAAAGCCTCACTTTCTGCCTAAGAACTGCCCCCCTCCAAAAACCAGCCCAAGAAACCCTTCCTCTTTCAAATACTGCAGTATTTTACATCATATTTTAAAACATAGCTGTGTTTTATACTCAGCTGAGACCAGTCTGTAAGGTAACAGCTTTGTGATTAGAATCACACTCAGACATGGGAGACATCCATGAGGCATGAGGCAATTCAAAGGTAAGAGTGTGCTGCAACCACCAAGGTAAAAGGGGTTGAAAACCACCCTTTTCTTACTGAAGCGGGGACTACTGAATGAATCCACAGAAATTTCAAAGAACCAAGGGTAAAGACCCCGGGGCTGCCTCCTCCCAGCACGGCTCCTGCTTGAAACGTGAATGCTATATTACTTTCCCTGATGGGTCCATTTAAAAGAGTGCCTACCCTGCCTCCTCATGTGAGTGAAGGGGCCGAATTCATTATTAATTAATTTAACAGTTATCCTAGTGTATTAATAGTGTGTGGTAGAAGCGCTACAGACGCATTACCATGCTGCAACTTTCAGCTGTTCTTTAAAACCTTTTGAAAAGTACTTTTGTCATAATCACAGTCATTAAAATGCTCTTATTAGCAGAAGACCTGCTGATGATGTTCGTTCTCGGCAACTGGAAAAACATTAGAGGCCGGACTCTGAACACAACAATTTTGAACAGTGCCAGTGTTAAAACCAATCTTAAACTCTGTCAATGCTCAGTGTGAAAGGAAACAATTTTAGAGTCAAATCTTTCTATAACTCCTATCAGTGCCTCGGAGTGACGTAGGCTGTAATGGTTCCCTTACTTGTCTTCTGTCTGAAGAGGGAAGGCAAGGACTGAGCAAAGTGCGGACTTGGGCAGGAGTAAGCTCCTGGGAGTTACTGCTGCAGTCCCTCTTCCCTGTTCCCATCATGCTCTCTATGGGTTGCCACTGAAGTCAAGCACTGAAACTGAGTAATCTTGCCCACCTGCCAAATCAAATTTGTAGGCACAAACTGAATATTCCTCCCTCTACCTGTGGAAAGATGCTTCAAAAAAAAAAAAATCCCAAAAGGACAGGAAAAGAAAAAGGCTT
This sequence comes from Falco rusticolus, assembly GCF_015220075.1. Classification (NCBI taxonomy): domain Eukaryota; kingdom Metazoa; phylum Chordata; class Aves; order Falconiformes; family Falconidae; genus Falco; species Falco rusticolus. The sequence goes on from NC_051189.1 coordinate 47,048,702, forward strand.
ACCACATATACTTCCGAAACACAAAAAAATGCAATAATCAAGTCCTTTAGGAGACACTTGATCATCTTTTACCGCCCAGGTAAAAGCACACTTCAATACCGAACAGCCAAATCCCCCCAAAGGCAGGAGTTGCAGACCTCTCTCATTCAGATTTGGGTTTACTGACATCTACTGGCTGCTCTGCCTCACACCTTCGTGGGCCCGCGGATGGGAGAGGTGGGTCAGTTCGGCACTGCTGTAACGCCAGCGACTTCAACAGCGTCAGTCACATCAAGGGAAAGTGGTCCTTCCTGTCCCCGTGTATAATACAGAAAATCTAATTTACATGTATTACTTCTAAAAATTATCTTTCTAAAAGTATGATTCATCAATAAGCTACCTATAAAAATACATACAGTTGCCAAATTCAGCCCTCCCTAAGTACTTTTCTTCTTTGTGAAATCCAAGCAGAATCCAGGAGGTTCTTCCTTTAACCAGGACACACGTGCTTTACAAAGAAACACTGCTTGTAGAATGCAGTTTAACAAAATGATCTTATTGGACCGTAAGAGTTAGATGATGCTTCCCTCACAGTGTTATTTTGCCAAATGATTCAGAAACATAGTTCAGTATAATGACATGATTCGCTAGCACCTATTAACTATTTAGGAAAGAATACGCTCCCCCAGCTAGTACTCTACAAAAAAAAAAAAAAAAAAAAAATTTAGGCAAGCAGAGAACAACCAATATAGTCTCAAAAACAACAGGTGGCACATTTATTCAGTGTGATAGATGTCCCAGGAGTTTTCCCAATGGCTTTGTCACCTCACCTGTAAGACAACAATTTTAGGGAAGTTTCATTGCACATGCTTCTACTGTGCCTCACCATTGGTTAAATGTAGTCTGGCAAACACCACCCCACCTCTTGACTCCAAATCAAACAACGCTCTCTGAAATACTGTCTGAAATGAGAGGTGGTCAGGGTTGGCTCTTTGAGTAAACATAGTCAGTCAATATGAATGGCAAAATTTGGTTAACCTTTAAAGAATTTCAGAATCACAATTTTTCTTTGTTATGGTAAATTCTGCTAGGACTTGCTTCCATCTTCCAAGAGAAATATTCAGAGAATGTATCTTTTTGTTTAATACTAAATTAGCTAAAGCATTCACAAGAATGTTTCACAGGAATTCACAGGAAGCAGTTTCTCTCTCAGATGAATTTGAGAAGAGCCAATAGACCACTTAGTCTATGACCTTAGGATGTTCTCCTACCAAAACTGACTTTTCTCCTAAAAACTGGCCGATGCTTTCTGACATTTCTGGCCATCAAAAGTAAAGCAAGTAGCAAGGATCATAACAAAGTGGCATTCTTCTATTAGCAATGAGGAAATAATTTTGGTTTCCTGAAATTTCTCTTTTTCCTTTCTCTCTTGCATACTGAAATCTATCAATAAAAGTATCATAGGCATTAAAGGTATTCACCTCCATCACTGTTCTTAAGTAGGTAGCTTTTAAAATATAGAGTATTGGATAGGTGTCTGCTTTGAATGAATCACGCTGTCATAAGATTCATTCCTCAGTGGAATAATTTTAGATACCTGGATTAATTAGGTCAAATTTCCTAAATTTTAGAGAGGAAGAGCTAGAAAGAGCTACTGATCTCTTGAGGATGAACACATGAAATAGAATACTCATTGCTGAAGAGCAATGAAAAAGAAATATGCATCAAACTGAAGGCAAAACATAGGATTTCAGGCAAACATCTCATAGGACCCAAGGAGAGATGAGGAATATCTGAATAGACACTCAAGGGTTGGACAGTTCACTATTAAAAGCAGCTCAACTTCAGTTCATATATTCAGAGTCTAGAGATGAATGAGACAAATTCAAATTAATATTCCAATAATTTAAGAAGTGTGTACATAGGCTTATCTATATTCTGTACCACATGCTGAAAAAGGGTTTCAAAAAATGTTATCACCCTTCTCTGAATATATACAAACATTTGTACAGTATCAAACAATACTAAATGCCAGAAAATTCTTATGGTGTTCCATTGCCAAATAATATTCCTTTTGTTCCGTTCTGTTAGGTGCTACTCAAGGTGGCAAGGGCAAATTAGGAAGCTTAGTAATATCACAGATAAGTGCACCTTTTAAATATGGAAATACATTCTACAGCTCCCAAAATAAATTCTCAGATGAACACACATCATCCTGTGAAGTTTAATTAACTAGTGATTGGAGGTTTTTTAAAAGAGCATCCTTTTTGGAACAGTCTATAGAAGCTTCTTTAGTTGGCCATTGAAATGTTCAAGGTCTAATTTTTTCATTGTGAAAAAGACGCACTAGTTTCTGAAAACCTCACTGGTCAAATCCTTTAGCATGAAACTATGAACAAATAATAAACCAGCATATTTTGACCAATAAAATATCATTGCCATATAACTCTGCTAATGGAACTGAATGGGTGGGTAATCCTCTAACAACTGGAGTATTAAGCGTCTTGTATTTTGGCCTGATTTTTGTTTATAAGTAATTCATTCTGTCATCTAACCTTTAGCCATATTGCTAAAACAAAACTGCTGTCCAGTATATAATGAAAGTTTTATCTGTAAGGAGAAAATGCTGAGATAAGAAGTCCATTGTTAGGATGACAAACATTAATTGCTCTTCTTCTTAATTGTTGGACCAGAGACAGACTGGCCTGACTGCAGTCATTCTTGGGGAGGTTCTAATGATTCCAGTATGTGAGAGAAGCACAAAACAGAACCGTAAAGCGTGGCACATAGATTACAAGCAGCAAAGCATTCATACTTTAACATGTGAGAAGCATAATTTTAGCACTATGAGCAATGCATGATTATAAACATGCTAAAGGAGATGACTATGAAGAAACCCCACTCACAGTAATAATTTTGTTTTCTTATTTTCTAAACTGTCCTGAAGCCTTTCTCAAAAATAAGATTATAAAACAGAAAGGTTGCATACCTTGAAGGTCACCAACACCTTGAAGATCTATTAACTAAAGAGCAAAAGCATTCTAAACTCAAAAGCCATTGCTAGTAACCCAGTGCCCAAAGTTCCCATCTAAATAACATCAATACTATCTGAAAGCCCAGACAACACAGTTCCTGAGTTTCAACCAAAAATTAGCAAATAGCTACAGCAGATGAGGAAGTATAGAGGTAACACGCTGTTTAAAGAAACACCAGGTAAGACCAACAATCACAAAATGAAATCACATCACATAAAATGAAAATGTATTGATGCAGATAGATATATAAACTAATCCTAGTGCGATACCAGTAGTAGCGTAACAACGTTAATCTGGCATACTATATTGGTTAAAATGCCTGAGAGGGGGGCTACTGTGAGTGCCTAATATACCCTCTTTTCTAAAGGGTTACTGCAGAAACAGCTACTTTCAAGACCCAAAGTGTCTTTGCATGATTGTACAGACCACATTTCTTTTTTTTTTGTAAACTGATGAAGCATATTTTTTAAGCAAGAGCAGTTATTACAGGGGCAATATATATTTTAAGACTGTAAGTAAAGGTAGCAAAATTAACTTTTTTTAAGCCAGTGGTTATTTTAGGCTTCTTCAAAGGGGGAGATATGCAGATCATATCAAATAATATGGAGAAGAAAAAGGTAATGCTGTCTGCCAGTTACAGAAACAGAATACTCATTTTCCCTCCAGTGCAAGGATCTTTGCCCATGTGTGTACCTTAACAGCTCAAGACGCAGTAAGACCAAAAATCCAAGTAATAACAGCCTATCACAGATTTCTGGGGTAGGTTGCCTTCTGGAATTGCTAGACTAATCACATGTAAAACTGCAGATTATTTTGCTTCCTCACTAATTACACCAACATCCCTACTCTTGACTGGGTTTATTTATTAATAAAAGTAACCTTGCTCTAGAGCGTGTTATTGCTAAATCTCAAAGTACGCTTCAGTATTGGTATTTAGTTAACTCTCTATTCTTGGAGACAGTGAAGCACAGGATAAAGTGATTTTTTTGATTTCTCTGGCAAGATATACAAGGAGGAAAGAAAGAAAGAGGGGTGATAAAGTGAGTGCAGTATTAAAGATATTATCCAAGTATCAAAGTATTTAATTTAAATGTCTAAATCATACTCTTTTCATTCATCCCTAGCAGAAATCTTCTTAGAGCTCCTAAAGGGGCAGTGAATGCCCTGTCAAATTTCTACCTAAAAACATGCAGTGCCTTTTAGAAGAGGCCTGCTTTGCTTGGACAATAGTGGGAATGACAATGCTTAATCTTCTAGCACTAAACATACTGGATTCACAATTTAGCAATAATAACCTAAGAAAAACTTGTTGCCACGGTTTGTTTTTAGCAAGCCATGCAGAACCATATTGGGAACCTACAGTATTTCATCACCTGAAGGAGCTACGGAATGAACTCCGGCATGCATCTTATACTTAGAATCCTATAATATTTGAAAATATGCCTCTTGCCCAAGTTTATAGTTTCTCAGTGCTCACAGATGAAGAATATAGTCAGAGAGACAGCTTTTATTGTTAGTCCTGTAAATAAAATCTGGAGTTTGAAAAGCAAACTGTGTTCCTTGTGATCATTTATCAGCAAGGTTTTGACATTCACAACTTCATTAAATAACTTTGCCGGTGACACAAGACAAGCCAAAGTTCTTGTTCCCCTGCAAGGCATCATCACTATCAGCATCACTGAAAGGGTAAAACATTTCCAGAAGAATGACTCTTATTAAAAAAAGCATCTGCAATTTAATTCTGAATACACACACAGAGCAGACTGATGAAGAAAAGATCATTTAAAAAAGTACAAAAAAAGCCACCATCACCAGTCTGAGCCCTGTTTAAACAGTACAGACATTATTTAATCTTTTTCCCTTTGTAAATAGTACCCCCAAAGTCCCATTAGAGGTTTTTAGCGTCATTACTGAAGAGAGTTCTCGCCTCAGGGAGTTTACAGTCTAATGTAGACCAAGGAATCCCACGAAAAAAGCTACTGTTTTAACTAAAAATAACAAAATATATGTTTCTCTTATCCATTTTAGATAATGAAATAACAGTCTGACAGCCAAATCAAAACAAAATTTTCTTCAAAATATTTGAAGATGGAAAAACTGAAAGTACTTTTTTTAGTCCAAGGAAACAACAGTACATCATAGCAAAACATTTACATTTATTCTTTGATACTGAGTGACTGCTATCAGAGCAAGTGACCAAAACCAAAAAAAAGTGTATGATCTATAGGCAAGAAGCTAATAAAAACTTGTGCATGTCTTCAGATTATCTATACTCAGAAAATCATGAGACTCCTAAAAATGTAACAACAGTAAGACAATTAGAAAACATGCTTAAAATTTTTAATAGGTTGGTAACACATTGGATTGCCTTCAGAAAAGAGAATTGCACATGGATTTGTACAACTAGTGTTTTCTCTGTCAAATAGGTGTTAAAACCTTTTTTAAAGTACTTGTCTAATCTGAAGGCTATTATATTCTTTGCCCCCCACCCAGGTTCAGATATCATGTTGGATCATTGAATTTACTTCCAAACACAACACTGAAAATACAATGCAGTGATGTGGCTAACATCTGAATTTAGTACAAATACATTCTGAGATTAGGTTGCCACTATCTTCAACTTCAAAAAAGCAAGGGGACACTGTTCTTGGATGTGCAATTGTTACTCCAAAGGCATTAAAAAATATAGTGGCAGCTATGTGAGTAAGGAAATAAAGTATACCTAAGTGGAACCTCTCCACCTCTCAAATTACTCACGAAATGTAAGAACATTCAGAGCTAACCTGGATCCTAACAAAAGTCAGGACTAGGTGAAGCTACAATGAAAGGAGAGTTTAGCAGAAAAGATATCCATGATGGACACAAAACATCAATATAAATTATAAATGCCAGCTATAAATTCTCCTGAAGAAAATGGCCATTTCTCCTGTGCCTAATAGAAACTGAACTTCTCTACAAACTTTGCCTCTTCTGTGCCTGCAGAGTTCTAAATGTCTTAACCAGGGTAACTGGAGGTAAGCACTTACTCTGCAGCATGTCACTCTTCATTGAAAGAGACTGTGGAGCTGCTCCAGAGTGAACTCGGTGACTGAAATAAATATTTGGGATCAACTGACAGTAACATATTTCCATGTGAAACACAGCCAGAGAAAACCTGCCAAGTCTTATGCAGTCTGCATTCAGCATGAGACTCACTTCTACTTCTTCAGTCTCCTGTTTCCCACTATGGTACCAGCCACCAAGGGCAGTCTGCCTCAGTCTGGCACGCTGAGTATGACTCCCTGACTTGAGCCTACTTACATAGTATTAATATCTAATTGTGCTCTGGCTCATTAAAGGACCCTATAAGCCAGACACGACTCTTCAGTAAATTTCATGCTCCATAACGCCTGTTTTTCAAAGCTGCATGCACGTGGCAGATAGGTCCCACCATGCTCCAGGGGAGAGGTGCAACGATGTGCTGAAGTGCAGCAGAGTGCGAACTGGTAGGGCCCTGTGCTTGAAGAAACCACGTGAGAAGCCAGATTTTCCCTGCTACAGCCTAATATTATGACCCCTCTCCACCAAGTGACCTTGCACACGTGAACCATGCAGGAGCACACAGCAAGGTGCACATTTCCACATACGTGAGGTCTTGCATGCTGAACAAGAGATAAATGGAGATTTCTGTTGAAATTCAAAAACCCATTTAAGAAGAAAAATCAAAATCACGGAATTATAGAATAATGCCAGTAGAAAAGGCCAAATGGAGGTCACCTGGTTCTACATGGGGCCAACTTTGAAGGTATATCAGGTTCCCCAGGGTCTTGTCCAGTCACATTTTGAATGTCTTGTCTGCAAGAATGGAGATCCCATAAATTCTCTGCATAACTTGCCTTCATGTTTGACTGCTGTTAGGGTGAAGAACTTGTTCCTTATGTCTACTTGTGATGTGTGTCCATTGCTTCTCATTCTTTCAGTGCACACCTCTGAGTCTGTCCTCTACCACAGTGTAGCTGAAGTCAGAAATTAGATTCCCTCTTCCCTTCCCTTCTCCCTTCATACATCATATGCTTCAGCACCCAAATATACACTAGACATATATAAAAAAATGGTTGTAACTGCTGGCTCTATTTCTAGTGCTGCTTCTGTTGGCCTCCGTGATACAACTAAATATACAGTACTATACAAGCAAAAGTGTTTCACCAGTGCAAATTGGGGTAACTGTACTTTTCCCACAGTTATACCTATTCTCCACTGTGAGCACTTGGGCTCATATTGGCCCTACATACATTCCTGGGGGATGCTGAGATTTTTGGTAAGCTCTCTGAGTTTTTTCCAACTGACCTGCAGAACAGCTTGCCTCTCCTTCCTGATCATCCATGGAGTCACAGGAAGGCAATAGAAAACTACCAGCAACAGAGTAGAATTAGCTGGTGTCCACTCCACAGGGCAGTTAAGCTAACAAGCAACAAATTGTCCTACATCAAATTTCAGCCTGTACTTTCTGATGTGCTTATTAACTTAAAATGGGGGGGGGGGGGGGGGGGGGGGGAGCGGGGAAACATAGCATTCAGCTTGGGGTTTTTACATATATACATAACTTGCAGGTTAGTAGTCCCAGACCTGATTTTAAAGAAAAGCAAACAGCACATACAAAAGAAAAGAAAGGCTCCAAGATTAAACTGGAAGGATGGGCAGATGAATCTTACTTCGCAGTTTTGCTCTCTCTAAATGGCCAGGGATAAGATCTGGGTCTTAGAATAGATTTTCAGACTTAACTCAGAATTTCCTGGTTTGGTCAAAGCAGTTAATTTAGAACCTCCCAGTGACTAAAATGTAATCTGCAGCTTTCATTTTACAAGCTATTACACAGATTGAATACTATAATAATTTTTCTTTGTAATATAGGCTGCTGGCAAGTATATTTCTTTTTTTAATTGTTCAGAACTTGAGAAGTGGGTGCTAAAAGACATTTTTAAACATTCTTGATAAAAACCGACTAAATCAGCCCCATGTCACATTATGCATGCTCAGTATATCTGCATGGTGAGGAGGGGCTCACAGTGCCTGTATCACAATGTACATCACAACTTGATATTACCAGAAAGGGTACATATAGAGTCCCAGGTATTTAACCTTGCTACAGAATGACCACTAATAAAATAGATGTGGTGAGCTGTACATAATGGGGGGGGGGGGGGGGGGGGGGGGGCGGGGCGCACAGGTTAGATTTAACCTTGCTACAGAATGACCACTAATAAAATAGATGTGGTGAGCTGTACATAATGGGGGGGGGGGGGGGGGGCGGGGCGCACAGGTTAGAAATGGATGAGATACATCCTTTGAGATTGTAAGCTGGAGACCAACTCCAGAAAAAGTATGTGCTGCTGCTCCAAATAATGAGCTATTAGACACCAAAACAGGGGCATCAGCACCACCACCAGCCACGTGAACATGGTTTGTGGGAAGAAATAACCATAACTCCAGCAGACTTTGAATTTGCATTCTCTCTGCAATCTGAATTGCAGTTCTCTCCACAGGCTAGAAAGAGAGGAGCAGGATGTAAGCCACATGCCAACAGGTTTAATATCCTTTGTCTTATTCTAATAGGTAAGCTGGAACGGGTAATTTTCAGATCAATTTTTTCCTAACACAAATTTTTGTACAAACCTGCAGTAATTCTGTTTCAGTAACTGGCATTACACTTGTGGAGAACAGCTATTATTTAGTGGGTATTCAGACTTTTTATCTTGTTACACATTCCACAGCCCACTCAGCTGGGTCACAAGTGCAAGCCAGTGTCCAACAGAAAACCTACAGGGTGGTAAGGCTTTGCCCCAAAGAAACAGTGGAGAAAATATATTCCAGAAGGGTCAAGACAGAAGAGAAAAAAGATAAGGAAACAATTGCATATATAAACTGAATATTTAGATCTTCTCCCTCCTGGAAATGTAAAATGACAGTTCGGGTGAATGGCTCTCACATGATGCTGTCACCCTTCATTCTACAACTCTGGCTGAATGACTTCTAACAGGAAGCTCTCCTCACCTCACCTTCAGGGATTAGATTCTTGGAGCATACTTAGGTACCTTCTAATATATGAATTTAAAAGACATTCAAATTTGTAATGCAAGGAATATTCTAACTGACAAATGCCTCAGTTTTTCCCTGTATAGTGTTAATGCACTGCAGTTTACAGTAGTAACTATCAGCTTGCAAAACCTGATTATATCAAAATGCAATAAAACACTGTCCTTTCTCACTAGTGAGAAAATTTAGAAATTAAATGCATGATATCTGATACACGGTCATCTATGTACAGCCCATCCCTAATATGTATAACCACCATTAAGCATCTTCCCCAGTACAGTTTTCAGGACTGGGTTTCTATGCGGCAAGCTCTTTGGCAAAGGATTATATCACAGGTACAGTAGTTACATAGAATAATCTAGCTATTATTGCTTAAAGTTCTACTAATTTAAAAAGTAATTTTGCTCAATCTTGCCTTGCACGACATTTTAACAAAACCCCTACAAATCATACTTGCACAATGTATGCTAGGTCAGCTTCTCTTTATGCATCATGATCACATCAGATATACACGTAATTCTATGCTGTTCAGATAGACATTGGAAAGGCAGAGCAAGACAATGCAGCACCACAGTGAGATATCAAACTAAAGATCCATGATCTAAACCTGATCTGAGTCTATGCACACTAATTGCATTAGCATGACACTATGATATCCTGACAAACTTACAGCTTGCACAGCTGTGCTTGTAGTACCTGGGCTATCCTATATGTAAGCTATGTGGCAATTCTTGACCTGAAGAGTTCATGTCCTGAAAAAACAAAGCCATAAATGAAAAATGGGGAGACAAGAAGAGCAAAATACTAGTATTCCTCAAGTCCATGAAACCTGCGATGAGCACATCAGCGTTTGCTAGACCATCAGGGTGAATACCAGGAATGAAAAGACCAGGGTAACAGCAGGTCTAGGTTTTGATAGGCTCATGAAATTTGTCAGGATTTGTGATTCTGGTTTCTATATTGCTTGCTAGCCAAAAGCCACTGATGAAGACTGCAATGGTAGCGAGAGTATTAAAAAGTAACTTAAGCTAGTTACTACTAAACAATATCCTCACATGGTTTTAAAAAGTTGTCGCTGTCCAAGGTAGAACTTGCAATATAATATCTGCCAACATACTGCAGATATTTATTTCCTTACTAATCAGATTCTTCAGTAAAAACATTACTTTTTAAACACCTCTTTAGTACAATGAAAAGCAAAAGTTGCAGATGGGGGCACAGACAATCCTCCAAAAGGTCAGACAAGACAAGGCCACCATCTTAAGGAGATAGACTCTGACGGGAATGCAAATGCCTTAGTTACCTGATATAAGTTAAGCAGTAGCTCAGCAAGTTTTAAATTATCTCACTAGTGTCTAAATGCTGCAATTAAAGTTTCTAAAGCAAAAATAAACGTTCAAGTCCCTCTGTTGATCTAGTCTTGGTATCTGCTACCAGTAAAGGTACTACATTTTAAAAACAGACCTGTGTAGATACCAGGAGCCACTCTAACATCTAAACGAAGTTTTGTTTTGTTTCTTTGCTTCTGCAGAACTACCTGTATGTGTTCTGTAGCTATTATGGTACTAAGTTTACTCTCTCATAATAAGATTGATGGATTATCCTGAAATTTAGGACATTTGTGGTAGTTGCTGAAAAAGCTTTGCAGAGGTCTTGCTTAGAATTTTATTGCCCTAAAAAATTCAGAATTATGAAAATCTTGTAAACCATGGAATTATAAAATCAGTTAGGTTGGAAAAGACCTTTAAGATCATCAAGTCAAACCATTAATCTAGGACTGCAAAGTCCAGCACTAAACCATGTCCCTATAGCACTACACCTATGTGGTTTTTAAACACCTCCAGGGATGGTGATACTACCACATTCCTGGGCAGTCTGTTCCACCCTTTCAGTGGAAAAAATTTTCCTAATATCCTACCTAAACCTCCCCTCGTGCAACCTGAAGCTATTTCCTCACGTCCTATTGCTTGTTCCTTGGGAGAAGAGACTGACACCCATGTTGCTACAACCTCCTTTCAGGTAGCTGTAGAGAGTGATAAGGTCCCCCCTGAGCCTCCTCTTCTCCAGGCTAAACCGTCCCAGTTCCCTCAGCCACTCCTCATAAGACTTGGGCTCCAGATCCTTCACCGGCTTCACTGCCCGTCTCTGGACACGCTCCAGCACCTCAATGTCCCTCCTGCAGTGAGGGGCCCAAACCTGAACACAGCAGTGCCCAGTGCAGGGGGACGATCACTTCCTTAGTCTTGCTGGCCACATTATTTCTGACACAAGCCAAGATACTATTGGCCTTCTTGGCCACCTGGGCACACTGCTGGCTCATGTTCAGCTGGCTATTGACCAACATCCCCAGGTCTGTAGCATTGCATGAGGTTGTTGTGATCCAAGTGCAGGATCCAGCACTGAGTCTTGTTGAACCTCATACAATTGGCCTCAGCCCACTGATCCAGCCTGTCCAGATCCCTCTGCAGAGCCTTCCTGCTCTCACGTAGATCAACACTCCCTCCAGCCTGGTGTAATCTGCAAAATTCCTGAGGGTGCACTCAGTCCCCTTGTTCAGATTGTTGATAAAGATATTAAACAGAACTGGCCCCAGCACCAAGCCCTGGGGAACGCCACGTGTGACCAGCTGCCAGCTGGGTGTAACTCCATTCATCGCTGCTCCTTGGGCTCAGCCATCCAGCCAGCTTTTTACCCAGCATAAAGTACACATGTCCAAGCCATGAGCAGCCAGTTGCTCCAGGAGGATGCTGTGGGAAATGGTGTTAAAGGTTTTATTAAGGTCCAGGTAGACAACAACCACAGCCTTTCCCTCCACCATTTAAGTGGGTCACGTTGTCATAGAAGATCACAAAACCATGCTGGGTTTATGAAATGGAGGTTCTCTGAAAAGGTAGGTGTAGAGGAATGCACCAAGTGCATAAGAAAGGTCTTTTGCCAGCCAGTAGAGTGAGACTGAAACCCTAATTTATTACCCACATTAGCATGCTCTGTGGCAAACCTAGAAAGTCGCTGTAAATTATCAAGAAAGCTGTTCAGGTAGAGGTTGCTAATGCACATGGACACAACTATACGTGAGAAGAGAAGGAGGGCCCACTTCTAAGTGGGATGCCAGACTGGAGAGCAGGAGCACAGCAGAGATAGAAGCATGACCTTGCCAAACTGAGCAGGTGTCCCTGCTAGCCTCATTCCCCAAAACCTAGGGGAAGGGGCAAGGTCACAGCACAGGATTACTCTAGCTCTGCCAACTATCATTGCTGGTGTGGGGGTTTGAGCAGGGAAGAGGGTTTGGGATCAGCTCTGCTCAGTTTCATGCAATAAGTGGAAACGGGAAGGGAAGATACACTCAGAAGAAAAAAAAAGAGTGTGGAAAGCTCTCAGCAATTATAATTTTCCAAACTGATATCCAGTGTCCACAGGAATTCTTTATCTTTGCTTACACATATATTATTGCACCACAGTAGCAATACTGCAAAGATGAGGGCTCAAAGTATACTTCTAAATATTATAAACCTATTTACATCATGTACAATCCATGTACATAGTAATACAAGTTATCTGTCCAAAATGTACTAAGTCAGTGTTTGTCACTTCCAAGTAAAATTTTTATTGTTTTGTTTTTGTTTGTTTTTTTTTTTTCCTGAGCTGTTATTCCAAGAATAATAAGGCTTTCTTTCCGGTTTGGTGATCTAAACCATCAGGTGAGCACAGAAAACCCAGTATAAAGCTCAGATGAGTGTTTGAGGGAAGAACAGTACTGCTTTAAATAAAACAATTTACTGTGAATTGCACAAAACATTTTAGCCTGGATTAGCAGAGTTTCACTCTAGTGAATTAGCTAGACTCTAGACATTAGCTCCAGTCTGCAGGTTTTGGCAAATGACCCACTCAAAAAATTTTGCCTGGCTCTACATTTTGTACAACTTTGTATTCTTTAAAACCTAGCTATACTTATGTCCAACAGGATTTGAACTTGCCTACTGGATTTACATCACAGTCATTTATTAAAGCCCTGTCTTGTACTCTGATCTAAGCTGATGACATGTAGGCTCTCTCTGAATCTTTCTGCTGTGTTAGCACCACACATGAGTAGGGAGGCTTTTCTCTGCGTCAAATTGCATGACCAAAATACCCAACATTTGTACTTACACTTCAGGAGGAGGTCTCAGACTGGGATAACCACTGCTGACTCCCTGTAACCTTGGGCAAATCACCTCACCCTTGCATGTTTCGTTTTAATCTTCTGTTAAACACAGAGTCATAGAATTATTTAGGTCGGATAAAGACCTTTAAGATCATAGAGTCCAACTGTTAAACTAACACTGCCAAGTCCACCACTAAGCCATGCCCCTAAGTGCCATGTCTACATGTCTGTTAAATACCTCCAGGGATGGTGACTCTACACTCTCCTGGGCAGCCTGTTCCAATGCTTCATAATCCTTTTGGGGAAGAAATTTTTCCTAACATCTAATTTAAACTTCCACTGGCACAAGTTTGAATCATAGAATCGTTTAGGTTGGAAAAGACCTTTAAGTTCATCAAGTCCAACTGTTGACCCAGGACAGCCAAGTCCACCACTAAACCATGTCCCTAAGTGCCACATCTACATGTCTTTTAAAAACAGGAGAGCACTTTTATGTCTTTGGATGAAAGACTTAATATAGTCCATTATTAATATATTAATATTAATTAATATATTAATACAGTCCATTATAAATAAAACAATTTTATTTAGTATCAGAATATAGCTTTCACATTAAGATCTTATATGAAATGGAAAATTATGATCTTATATAATCTGTTATATACGGGCACTGACAGCTTATCCTTGAGGGTCTGGCAAGACATAACTATGAGAAGGTAATGGCTCTGAAGAATTTTTTTCTCTAGCCATGACACATCCCCTAGGACACAAAGGTCTCATCAATTAATTTTGTTCCTCTTTTGAGAAAAAAACATAAAGCAATATCAGGGAAATGCTGTAGTCGCTTGGGGCAAATGCACCCAAATCCCAACTGCTGTTCTGTACAGGCAGACTTTTTTCTCACAGCAGGCCCTAAATAGACATATTAGCTCCATATAAAATAAGCATAATGAATGAGCCAACAAATACACACAGTCTTATGCAAATTTTCTCACAGGCACAGAGAATCAATTATGGATGTATTTTTATCACAACCCAAGCAAGAGCTCAAACTTAAGACAGTATGTCAGTGCCAGTCTACTCCCATTCACACGCCCAGGGCAAACTCCTGGGTGTTGGTGCCATGGCAGCTTCATTCCCTCCATCTGGATAAGAGGTGCACACTGACCCATACACCTCCGGGTATCATGCAGCTGTGCAGGAGCCATGCTGTAAGGGCTCTTACATGATATGCCACAAAAGCAGAGGGAATTCATAACATGTGAGCTTTATACACTCATTTAAAAGTATGTATGCTTGCAGAGCACCGATCTACCAGCAGTTTCTTTCATTCAACACAAATTCAGGGCCAAGAAATGCTCTATACCCTAGACCACCAGCTAGACTTAATGAACCAGGCAGGCTCCAAGTCAGACTCCATCAGCATGGAGTGTGTTGAAGGGAGTTGCTGGAAACCCCAGCGGAGCACACATTTACGGAAAAGCTTCACCCTACTTTTGGGAAAAAACAGAGCAACTCATAGGTGGGTACCAAGCAAATATTTGCAGGTTGAAGCCTTTAATAAGTTACTTGCAGTCTTCCAAGTCGTCTCATCAGAAAATGTCTTTAAAGAGAAGAAAGTTTATAACACAAGATAGTAGAATATGCTCTGGGAATCTGAGGTATAAAAAGCAGACCTGAAGACAACAAAAGCATAAAGAACGTACAAGAAAGTGCAAACCCTTCTAAACACACTGCAACACTTTCAAGTTGAGGCTGTGCTCCTCTAGTGTATTTCTAAATACACTGAAATGCCCTGATGAAAAAAAAAAAAAAAACACATATAAATTAAAAATAAATTTTCTGAAAGCATTTTTCTCTAATTTTATAATGACAAATTGGTCTAGAAGAATGGAAGGCCAGTTTAATGATGTGTTAACTTAGAAAATGGCAAGAGAATCTTCAAAAGACCATTCTGTTCGTATCTAGTTTTTAGTGGTGCTTTTTGGTAGCTGTCATAGCACTCTCCAAACTAGCCAGCTGCAACAAGGTCTTTTACCATCTCATACCAACATAATCTTCATGCCAGTCCCTCTGCTACCTTCTCCTAGTTTCTCCTCATCCAGGGCACGCTCTCCTCTCTGCTTCTTCTTCATCTCTTCTTTGGCTGCTCTCTCTTCCTTGGCTGCCCAACCACTTAACAGAACCAGCCACAGTTGCACCTTGCCTACATCAGCCAACCCACCGCCCCTGAAGCCAGCCCACAGCTGTATGTTATCAATGATAATTAACCCAGCTTCATCCCTCTACAGGTAGTATGTTGATTATTCACTTTTCACCACCAGCTGGCCAAGTCAATAAACTGTGTGGGTCACACATGGGACAGCTGATAAATGAACAGCTAGAAGGATTTAAACTTAATGTCAGGCTCTCCATTAAAGAAATACTAAAAGTATGAGAACACAGAAAATGCTGAAGGTTGAAACAGAAGTATAGTGACACAGCCGGTGTTCCACAAATAAATAACCTAAGGAAATTTGTATCTGCTCAAATAGAGAAGGTAGTAAATAAATATTATTACCTGTAAATAAATCTCTTGCAAATGCTTTTGTAAAACAAGCAAACCTTTCCAAACCAGTAAATACAGATGTTTATTTGCATGCTGCTGAAGCCAAAAATCTGGAATAATTTTGGTCATTAGAGTGTACTTACTATGCATCTATTTATCCTTTCCTTTAAATAGAAAGCTAATACTCCATTCTCCCTTGAAGGTTTATTAGAAGATAAAATGCTAAAGGATAAAACAAACACAAATTAAATGGTGGTAGGAATCCCAAGAGAAGAGTAATTCAGTTTACATTTTGGGGGGTTTTAATTGCTGGTAAATTACACTTCTGAAATCATGTTCAGAGGATGAAATGGTTCCTGCTCTACTTTGTAAACCATTTTCACATTTTTCAGGCAGGAAGCCAACCAACTACAATGGCATAGGGAACTATAGAACTCAGGATCTGCATCGACCACACATTCACTGGCATAAAAGAGTTCAAAGCATGCAGTATATTTGTTAAAGAGAAAAAAACTTGCTGCTTATATTTTTCGAGCTTACCTGAATGCCCCCTGTTCATTATCTACCGGTTACACACCAGTTTCCAAGCAAAATAAGTCATTCATGGTAAACTGATCATAAGCAAAGAGAAGCAAACAAATTAAATCAAAATCTGACCAACCATTACTTCTGATTAAAAAACCTAAAATATTTCAATAATTATTGCTTGTGTAGCTCCACCCCCCAAGTGAAAATATTGCAAAATCTGTAGTTAGTGACTGGCAGTTTTCAAGGACACACCCCTGTTTTCTCACTAAACTTCACTCATAACTTACACCTTATATTTTAGAACAGGACTTCACTGCTGTTAAAGTTAGCTTTCAAGTACCAAATACCAGCAGTAGAGCACAGCTGTTCTATTAAAAAGCAAGCAAACCACAACATGTAATGGCTACAAGAGTTGGAAGGGAGAAAGGTGAAGCTATTTCAATATTTTGTAGCTCATGTGATAAGCAATCAATAACAATAATAATTGTGGTGAAAGGGAGAAAAATACTTTGTTATAAGAAAGGGGATTATTCCTGAAGCATCTGTGTATCTATCTGTATTGCAGTACCTTAGTTATAGGCTGGGATGCTCTGAATATTGATAGAGGTCAAGAAAAACAAATCTTTCACCACATTTAACATTCTTAGCTCTTGAGTGCCTAACTCTAATCCTTAGAGAGATAAATGTTGCAAAAGAGGACTAATCATAAAAGATCCATCCCCTGACTCTTAAAAGTAAGATACGCACAAAGGTGGATCTTCTGACAAGGTTTTGTCTTCAGTATTTTTCTTGATTATCGTTATACAGAATCAAACTATTGTTAGATAGTAGGGCTCAATCATGTGAGTACTTACAAATATCATGAGTCATCCCACTAATGGCGGTGAAGTCAAATAAATGACAGTCACAGGTGCTATGCTGAAAACAGAGATGGTGACAAGGTAAAAATGTGGGATGTGTCAAAGCACTGCTCCCACAGCTTCCCAGAGATCAGGAGACAGAAGCAAGAGTTTTTAAGTTAGACTATTTTCTCTCTTGACATAGTCATTCAGCCCCTAAGATCTCTCTAATTTTTGTTGGTTTATAGATGATTTTTCAACATGTTTACACACCTCCTTCTGCTGATCCCAGCCATCAAAAACAAGCAATGCAATCCCCTGCTCCCACCCAAGAACAGGTATTTATTTAAAAAAAAATATGTTTTATCTAAATTAAAGGAACCAGGAAAAAAAAGATGAATACTGCAGTGGATTAAATTCATTACCCTTTAACCATACAAGAATCCTTTTTAAGCCAAAGCAATATTTGCTGTTTTACTGGCATCACGAAGGCATGGCAATGTTTATGCTAATTTACAATGCACAGAAGAAAAGGTCTTTTGATCAGAGCTTTTTATTTTCATCACTTTGATTGACTGTCAACTATACTAATTATCATACAACCACTGATCATCCTTTGCTGCTAACTAGGAAATGTTGACATGTTTTCTGTGGCATTATTTAGCATGCAAATTTAAGAAGAAATGGTGCTAGACCTAATAGGCAAAATTTTCATCTCTGCCTCATTTAAGAGAGAGAGTCAATAGATATTTAAGAATAAAACAAAGTTCAACTGGGCAAAGTTCCCGGAAGCAACATATAGAGTAAAGAAACTGAGCTGTAGACAGTATAGAAATGCTTCCTATTTATTTGTACTCATATTCTCTCTACCTTTCTTGCTGAAATCCATTCCCTACCCAAATCTAGCTCCCAATGTAAAAAACTCAAGAATCTGATTTTCACAAAAAATTATTAAAGGCATTTCATAACTAAGGATAAACTGCAAGTTCAGCATAACTTGTTCAGATGGCACCTGCTGATATTTTTCCAAAGTTCACTTTGCTTTAAAAAAATACTGTATTTTATCAGAAAAAGTTTTTATCCTTTATGCGTCAATCCTATATATCAGACAAAAGTAATGAAAAATGATCATGATACACCTCAGAGAAGGAACCAGAAACAATATTATCCACAGTTCAAATGAGTGTACTGTAGACTTTGGAGTTGCACCTACTATACCAGTGATAAGTTTATCATAACTTTCACTTGGTTGTCGTGGTTTAACCCTGGCTGGTAACCAAGCCCCATGCAGCTGCTCGCTTGCTCCCTCCTCACCTAGAGGAATGGGGAGGACAGTCAGAAGGGAACGTAAAACTGGAGGGAAGGCTGAGAAAAGAACAATTTAATAGAATAAAACAAAAAAGAACAATTGAAACAAAATAAAAATGAAAGAACAATAATAACAGTTATAATGAAAAGGAGGGAGAGAGGAAGAGGAATGAAACCCAAAGGGAAGGGAGGAAAGAAAACAAGTGATGCCCAATACAACTGCTCACCATCCGCTGACTGATGCCCAGCCAGTCCCCCAGCAGTGATCGGCAGGCCCGGCCAACACCCCTCCCAGTTTATATACTGAGCCTGCCATCCCATAGTATGGAATATCCCTTTGGCCAGTTGGGGCCAGCTGTCCCGGCTGTGTCAAGTCCCCATTTCTTGTGCCTCTCCAGCCCTCTGGCTGGCAGGCCCTGAGAAACTGAAAAGTGTTTGACTTAGTGTAAACATTACCCAGCAACAACTAAAACCATCCATGTGTTATCAGCATTGATCCGACACCAAATCCAAAACACAGCACTGTGCCAGCTACTAATAAGAAAATTCACTCATCCCAGCTGAAACCAGGACATCAGTCCATAAAAAGTTTGTGTAATGGCACAGAATCAACACAATAAAGCCCTATTTACTTCCTTGGCAGCTTCTTTATTAAGATCAATAAAAAAAAAAAATTACTTAAACTGACCGGTTAATTATTTAAAATCCACTTAAGTTTTCCAAGGTTACTACTGCTTCAGCAGAAAACCTAAACCTGTGAAATGCAAGAGGCGTTGTGAGTGGAATATGAAGAGAAGATAAGGAAGCCTGATGCATACCTCTCCTACATGGCCATCCCGTGAGGGGTTTTACAAGCTCATTTCCCCTTCCTGCATTACAAGTACTCTTTCTGATCGCCAGTGAATTAATAATTGGGTTCCAGAAAGCCATAACTTCTGGACTCATAGCAAAGAAGATGTAAAAAAGTCATGAAGACAAGATGGAAGCATTTACCCCTGTGTTTGTACAGACAAACCACAGAACCAGACGCAAGCAGGAGAAAGAAGCACAGTTATCCCACTCAGGACCAACACAATTCAAATTCGTACATGTGTCTTTGAACAACAGCAATCGTCTATTAAAATGTCCTCTTAATAACGATGAAAATCCTGCCTCAGCAGTGACCTAATCACCATTACAACACTGCATAACTAAGAGCAAGACCTCAAAGTCCTCTGAATATGGGGTGCCTATGGTGCTTCTGCAGTACTGTGGAACCATGGAAGTGCCATGAAAGAACCCAAGAATCATCCGCATGGAGGCTCACTGTCATTTATTAGAAAAGTAAACATTGCTGACAATATAGTATAATAGTTTTTTTTTAAATATAAAGTAATAAAAATATGGGGGTTTTCTCCACTTTTTCCTGCTGTCCCAGATATGAAAACTGGCAGCAGATTAACTACAGAAAGTTATATTGCAACCTCTATGACCAGGAGCAGAAAATTTTTTATACTTTTCATAATACAATTATTCCACAAATGGACAATGGAATATTCTGGGGATGGACCTAGAGACCTGAAAACAGCATTACCCTCCCTCAAAATTTTTCCTTGCATTGGGTTGACCAGTAGCATAAACCAGCTCAAAACTATATAAATCCTGGAATAACACAAAGCATCACAATCTTTTCTCTCTCAGACCTTTATATTGTCGTTGAATAACAGAAGGAGCTGGGTCATGGCTGAGGCACCTCTGCATTGCAGAAGCAGTAGTAGGAGAAACCAGATGCATTTTTCTAACTTACCCTTGGGACAAGACAGCCACTGTTCAACACCCACAAAGAGGGTGCAGACATCTTTGCTGCACGGCTATGAAATATGGCACACAGAGCTCAGATACACCTCTGAATACAGACCTTTGGTCTTATACTTGTCAGCTTTCATGAGAAGATGGAAATAGCTTGTAAAATTCGCCTTTATTGATACCAGTTGTCATATGTTAAGTTCAGTTTGTTCACCGTTAGACTTTACACTGGGTAAGTTATATTTCTGAAAAAAATATTTGATTATTTAGATATTAAAGATCAGTAATGATAATGATAAAACAAAGAGCCCTCATCAATCACATCAATAAAATGCACTGCAGTGGTGTATTTAAAAATTATAATAAGGTTTAGGCTTTAAACTAATCAAAGCACTTTTAGCAAGTGCCATCAGTGCTGAATCTCAAAGAATTGTAATCTCAAGAAAGGTCTGAAAGATGTTGGAGACTTGCAATTATTATGCAGGAAAGGTCTTTTTTTTTCTAAAGAACAAAATTTATTTTTTTCTGAGTTTCACAGGAAAGCCTGAGACATCCTATAGTCACCAAATCTCAGAATTTTTAGTAACTTTGAAATTTTATTATGTGACAGATAGTTCCCTTGTGACCTCTCCATACTTCCTGAGGGAGGGTCATATGCATGCTGAGTGAAGAAAGGAGAAAGAGCAGAGCGAGGAAAACAATCTGAATGCAGGGCCCAGGTATCTCCTTCCAGTATGGCCTGTCCAAGCAAAAAATATTGGTTTGAACCCATGGTCATGAGCAGAAGAGACAAATTATATGTGTTCACTCCATGGACAATCCCTAAAGCAGACATGGTCTTTATTTAAAAAAAAATACAAACCAGCATTGGTCTAAAAAAGACAGTTTCTCTTTATGGAAATACACCTGAATTATTGGTCTAACAGGGACAAATACCTCTCTGGGGAGGAATGCTTCTCTGATGTACCCTACAGCCTATGCTGCCAATCAAAGTTGCAAAAGTTTGGGATCCACAATTGTGTTTCTGTTTAGTTAGCAGTCTCAGCTGTCCTTACCCCTTTCTGCCAATTCAGAGACAAGATAGATGCTAATTTTCAGTTGTATATTGTCATGTGTTTTTAACAATATCAATGGAAAGAAATCATATTACCAGCATGTTTTAACAAATTATACTCTTCCCTCACAGAACAGCATTTTTCTCATATCTTTAAAAACAGTATTAAAGATGATTCTTTCTGATTACTGTCAACACTGAAATGTCTCACGTGGTTCTACAACTACACTAGCTTTGAAATCTGGATTTTTTTAAAAATTCCTCCTACTCCCTTCAATAATTTTCTTTAAAACATTGGAGGTTTCTATAAAGGAAGGGCAAAAAGAACCTAAAAGTGTTTTTATTCTTCTCCTTATATTTTAGAATATTCTATTTTTCCTAGGCTGAAAGCCCCATAAAATCATGACATTAACCTGAGACCACTATCACTTGTATTCGGTATTTAATATGGAAAGGGCTGTTTCTTTCCCTTTAATGGATGAAAGTCTCTAAAAAAACCCTACTGACACTACGTAGGTATAACAAAGTTTGTTGTGCCTTAACTTCGAGGTATCTTGGCCTTTGAAATAAAAGATTAAAAAAAGAGGCTTTAAAAAACAGTTGTAGAGATCAACACATGTAGCAGACTTTGAAGAACAATATACATGCTACTTTCTAGAAACCAAATTCTTTTTGTAGTTACAAGACTTGGCTTGATACTGCAAGCAAGTCTGAACGTAAAAATTACAGAAAAAAAAAAAAAAAAAGCTTAAAATTTCTCATAGCTGTGAAGCTGTATTTGCCAGTGGTCAGTATTTCTTAAGTTAAACCTCCAGAAACCAATATGGTTCAGCCAAGGAAGCTGAGGGATAGAGGATGGGATGAGGCACAAGGGCAAGAAAAAGTCAGTATGTAGATTAAACTTGTAAAAATGCCACATCCTTAATCAACATTTTATTCAACCACTTTATTCAGAATCGTAAATGATGGTTTTGACATAACTAATTGCACAAGTGAAGATTCGTGTTACTGCAATTGTGCAGAGGTGCCCTACATGAGGAGCAGCACTCGTAGTGCCTCTCCATGTGTACAGGTGTACCAAAGTCAGCTCCTGTGCCACCTGGTTTATCATCTAATCTGGCAACTGAAGCGCAGGAAAGAGGATATTGTCCCTACGTTAGTAATAAGAGCAGAGGGGATGTCTGGAGGTTTTATGGCAGCAGATGTAGGAATTTAACTCAGTCTGTATTTTTTTTATAATACTCAGTTCTTTAACCACAAAAACCACCTGTAGACTTGTTTACACTGCAGAGCCAGCCTGGCTACAGCAGGCAAACTGGAGCCCAGTTTAGTATAGCTGTACTGAGTGTGGCTGGGATGGAGTTAACCTTCCCCATAGCAGCCCTCATAGTGCTGTGCTTAGCATTTGAATCGAGAACACCTTGGTAAGGTTTGGCTACTGTTAGGCAGCGCTTGCACAGCGTCTAGGTTGTCTCTCCAGTTACCATCCCCAAAGGCCAGTAAGCTGGGGGTGGCCAGGAGGTTCAGAGGGGGCATAGCCAGGACAGGTGACCCCAACTGACTGAGGAGTCCATACCATATGATGCTGTGCTCAGCAGTAAGAGCTAAGAGAAGGGAGGAGGAGGAGAGGCATTTGTTGTTAAGGTGTTTGTCTTCTGAAGCAACTGCTATGTGTACTGAAACCCTACTTCCTAGGAACTGGGACATCACCTGCTGGTGGAAAGTTGGAAATATATCTTTTTGCTTTGCTTTGCTTGTGTGCATGGCCTTCACTTTTCTCCGTTAAATTGCCTTTATCTCAACCCATGACTTTTTCAACTTTTCTTTCCCTGTCCTGCTGAGAAGGAAGAGTGAGAGAGTGGCTTGGTGGGCATCTGGCAGCCAGCCAAGGTCAACTCACCACAATAACACAGAAATACTGATAATGTGTAATGTATGCATTAACAGAATTATGAAACTTTCCTTGCTTTATCATCAGAGATTGTTAATGCTAGTATAGATAAAAAAAAGAATGGCAAAGTTTTGCTGAAGGTTCTTTACGTTAGGGTCCTCCAGTGAGTAAATTCTTTGAAGATGGTTAGACAACACAACTGTATTTGGCCTGCAGATACTCCATAAGGTAAAACTTTTAATTATAAAATGGTCAAAGTTGATTTGGAAGTCATTGAGTGACAGCAGCTGTAATGGGGTTCTGTTTAATTTCAAGTCCGCTTTTAGTATCGACAGACATTTTAAGAGCAAAGGTAGTATTCTGAACAGTTAAAACCTATTCCTGTTGAACTGACAATGGAAGCATATGGTGTTTATGAAGTAAAGACACTATTACATTTTTTCATCAAGCTACAATGGTATTTGGCCAAGTATTTTTGTTCTTATTCACATTGTGTATTAACTAATATGATACTATTCATGAAAATTTTCATTTAGGAACAATGTACAAGTCAGATTTCAAATCCAAAAATAACAGACTTTTCCCAGCAGTTTCTGACAAATAATACAGTCCTTATAGATGACTTTTCTCATTTTAGAAGGGACTTGACAAATAATTCTTCTGGTCGCTTTTACTGCCACAGACATAACTTTTCCCCATTTTAAGCATGTCTAACATCTAAAATGTACAATTCACTTTTATATTCTTCATGCCTTTATATTTTTTCTAACATCAAGATGTCTGAATAGGCTACTTAATCCCTTCAGGATCCTTCAGAGAAACCTTGGTGTTGCCTCTGAAGAGGCTGTATTTTATGCAATATAGTTTACTCACGCAGAAGGAAAGGCACAGGGGGTTTGTGGCATTCACTGCGGCAGCAACTAACCCTGTTCTTCTGTGGGTTACCTATTCTTTCCCTTGCTAACTCTGACTTTCCACATGCCATCAACCTTGATCTCATTTCTTATTGTTAATCTTTTTTTAAAAAAAATTATTCTGAAGATAAAGGAAAAATAATCAGGAAAATTACATACAAAATCTTTCAACCTACTTAAACTCCATTAGGGATAGAAAGAGATCAAGTCCTACCCCACATGTTGGGAACTTAGATGTAAGATTTGATAACCAAGAAAGAAGAGAAATCCAGAAGAAGAACACAGTTCACCTGCCTGTTCTGCCTGGACAGTGTAGAAAACGACTGAGCTGCAGCCCTACAGCTTCAATGCCCATGTCTACCCTGCACTTGACAGGGGAAGAAAAGGCAGAGTTATGGCACGCTGTGTAAGCCATCTGCCTTTCAACAGCACAACTGTATTGTGGATGTCTTGCAGGCAGCTTAAAATTCCCAATCCTCTGCTGGCATAAATACGCTAAATCCTCTCTCTCAGTGACAAGTCTCAAGCAGATATAAGTCCACTGACTTGTTGCTGCTTTGGATTTGTATTGGTCTAAGTGGGAGTATCAGCCTGATGAGAGAATGGATGGCATGGAAGGGACTGGCTGCAAAATGTTGTAACTGCTATTTAATTTTTCCAACAAAATTGATACACATCAAGAAGTTAAGAAGATCAATTTTCTACCTGAGCTGTGACCTACCCACAAATTAATTTTTCCATCAGATGCTGCATAACTTTAAACAATAATAAAGAATAAACAACAATAAATCATAATAATATTTATAAGCTGGACATTTGTGAATTCTGAATACAGTTTATAATTTGTGGATACTTTTCAAGGTCAGCTTTTCCCACCCTTCCTCATGTCTGGTACAATGCCATTATTAGTATCACATCATCACCAAGAAATACCAACCAAAACCAAAGCTCTCTCAAGATGGTCCCTGTAAGAATATGCAGTGGAAGAGTCTCTGCTCAAGGAAATTCAGGATAAACCAACAAAATAAAGTGTGCATTGAGGTAGAAGCGGGAAATGACTACTCGGATTTGAGTAAAGTCTTAGCAGTCTGAAGTCTACGCTGTCCCAAAGAGAAAGTACCTCTGGAGAAATAAGTAACTCCTGAACACCACGCAGCCTGAGCTAGGATCACAAAATGTCATTGCATTGTCTTTTATATGTAAGTAAAATACACGGCCAGAGTCAGTTTCTTGCCTTGCTTTACATATTGTTCTTACATGGAAATCAACAGAACATATTCAAAATTGAGTACAGCCACTTCCACATTTCTTTCCTCAGCATGAAAGCAGTTTAAGCAGTCCCTCTGCTCACAGCTCATTTCTTGCCCTCATGCTACAGTTTGTCATCTGCTGAGTTTTGCCTGTACGGCTGTTTATGGGCTATTCCATAAACTGGGTCACAAAATTCAACCAGAATAAAAACAACCTTGTTCCAATGTCTGCAACCAGGACATGGTTCAAGAGAAATGTTTCAAGTTTCAAATAAACTTTCTGAATAAACTCAAGTGCTGAGAGAGCTTCTAGCATGTGCTATTATATATGCTGCCATTATCCTATATACTGATAATAATCTGTCTGAATCTCTGAAGCTGGCTCAAATTAGCACTTCCAGTATTTAGTGATTTTCAGGATCACCTAGATGTCAGGTATGGTATAGCTGCCTGTGTATTGCTTGCAGATCCTGTCCATGTTAATGACATTGCCGTTTCCCTGAATACTTCTGGGTAAATAGAATTGACCAAGTTTGTGTCATGTCTCTATCCAGGAATAAAGGAAGGGCCCTTGCTAGGAAGACCTGTTTAAGTGGAAACACCTCAGAATAATAAGATACCTCAGAAAATTCCCCTTGGGGAGCTTCTCTGAGGGGAACTGGCTAGGAAGAGTGGAATTTCCTCAAAAGCAAAACAAAGACTAGGCGTACTGGGTTTCAGAGGCCTGGAAGTGTGAACGACTTGAAAAGAACTGAGATTCTCAATGCCACAGAAGAAAGAAGACAGCTCTGCTGCCTTTACACAGGCACCTACTATAATTGCCAGACCAGGGATGGGGCAAATCGGCTACACAGGGTAATAAGAAAGTGTCCTATGGCTCAGAAGGGAACAGCAAAGGTACGAGTCATGGATCCCAGGCATTACTCTTGCTAATACTCAAAAAGAGGTGAAGAAAATAAGAAAAACACATAAGGATCTGATTTATACACTCCTTTTATCAGTTAGAGGGGATTCCCTTTGTCCCCACCGAAAGGTTTTCTTTCTGGTCAGTTCAGCTTTCAGATGTCCTTTGACCAGCCGATCTATGAACGTAAAAATGACAGCATTGCTGGGGCTCTGGGATATGTTTAGAGTGTTCTTCTGTAGGGGGTTTGGCTTTGATCATGAGTGTGTCTGTAAAGCAAACCTCCCAGCTGTTCCCATTTACTTTAAGGAGGCACATTTATCTGTTGATCACAAAGAGGTCTCAGGGTATGCAACCTGATGTCTTTTGGATGTAAAAAACCCGAAAGCTGTACCGCAGGGTGCACCTCATCCACTTGAACTGTTAGTGAGTTAGTCCAAAGAGAAACAAGGGAAATGCCGGCAGTGTGGACATGAGGACTTCAGCAATGTTTTACTCCAGAGACTAGCTGCTCTTGCACTGCCATGCTGCCATGCTAGCTACTGCAAGCACATCCTTACAGACTGCTGCAGCCAGAGATCCTAGCACTGATCACAGATGCTTTCATTTCAGCACAGGGATAATGCTGGGGACTGTGACTGAGGAGCTTCCCAAGACTCCAGAAAACTTAAAAGCCTCCAGTGCAGCGGGGCAGCAGCTTGGCACGTGGCAGTTGACAACACATGCATGCAACTACTTCTGATTTTTGCAGCTAATGTCCTTTCATTTCAAATTTACCCATTTCAAAAAATCCACTGCCATGTTTATCTCACTTGATTGAAATAACTCTCCACTACTTTAGATTTAACTATAATCTCCAGAATAATGTAATTCCTATTAAAATACACATGTGCTGAAGATAATGAGAGACTGATGTAGAGAATTTGGTAAAAATACCCAAGGGAACTCTTCCATGGACTCAGAAGAAAGGATGGCTGAGACAATCCATCAACACAAATTTAAGCTGTATAAATATTTTTATGTCGCAAGCTAACTCGCCAAGAATTAAGTGTTCTTCTGCACCAATCATGACAGTACATATTATTCAGTTTTGTTAGGTTACTTTCCATCATTTAAAAATTTTCTTTCAGAAGGCAACAGCTAACTTGTTAAAGGAAATTTGATTAGTCTTAAGTAAGCTACTTGTTATTTCACCACCATGCAGTATTGATGGGAATAACATAAAGGATAATGGAATTAAGAATTTGTTAATAGCTCAAACAACGTCCGATTACATCAGACTAATTCGTGTTTCTGTAGTAATGTGTTCTGTACCACTCCAGTGTGCTTATGCAATCAGAGCAAAGAGCTGTTACCAAGGAAACCAATCAACCCAAGACCCCTTGTGTGTGAAAAATGCAGATATTTAACACGAAAAATCCCATACAAAATAACTTCAAATAGCAACCCAGACTGGACCTACCTCTGACATTTATAAGTTCAGGCAAATCTGGCAATTGCTGTTCTGACCTTTCAGTTAAATAATTTTGCAGCTGTGGACTGAATAAGAAAATTTCTGTTAAAAAAAAATAAATTGAAAAGTGTATTGGTCCAACACACAGGAAAGTTTATCCAATGTTATCAATTACAACACAAATGCAACCAACTGAATGGTACCCACAATTAATTCTCTGTTGTTTTTATTAAGCCTATAGCCAAAATAACTAGGTCTGCTTTCAATGTTGGACAGTGGAATCTTAAACCTATTGCACAGAATGAATTGATACAAACCCATGCTATCAATGAACCAGCTAATCATAAAAAAAAAGGGCTTTAACACTTCATACCTTGTGGTAAGAAGCTTCTTTCCAAAGCCACTAATCATAGGTAGCTTGTTAGCAGATGGTAATGCCCAAATTCCTGAACTACATATTTGTTGTAAATGTCCACAGGACTAGATACTAAATTAGCCGCGTTCTCCAGCAATGTACAGACCTGGGCTCTGTAGAGGGAGAAGCAGATATGCAAAGCCTCTTGTTCATCAGGATCTGAGTTCTTCAAAATTACCAACTAATTTTGCAAAAAATGTGGCTAACTCCAGATGTTCAGTACAGTGAACCTAGGTCTGTATGCACACAGATGAAATTTAAATAAGCATTTTTAATTTTCATTTTTCTTCCTAGCTCCTTAAAGATTCTTCTTGGAGATATTGTCTGTGACTGTAAGGGCTAAAATTCAAAGCAAAAGTTTTCTAAGCTGTACAGCTCAGATAACTAGAGCTTTAAGAAAAGCTTTTTACTAACAGAGAGAAATTGCTGCTCATAGACACTAAGAGTTCTTAAATGAAAATTAAGTCCTCTAGATGTAATTTATGAAAGCACAGGAATATAACTTAAAATATAAGTATAGGTGGCACAGAGATACTTTTTGCTGAAGTAAAGTCCATTAGCTTCGTGGCTCATGATCTTGAAAAGGACTCTATTTTAATATACATAGTACAATTTACTTTCTCTAATAATCACTGGTACTATCTTGTTGTAGGACTGCACTTGTAAAGGACACACTGTAGATAGATTAAATTGGAAATTAATTCCTTACTGAAAAACAGACGGCCTAAAATAGAAAGATTTTGAACATATGGAAATAACAAATACTAATCAAGCTTAACAAAAATTTGCATGCTTCAGGGGATTTAACAATAGCTCAAAATCATTTGTGTTGCTAAATATGCATACACTGCTTTACAGAAATCAAACCTTCCAGTTAACTTCATTTGTGCTAATAAAATTCACAAAAGATACGCCTGGCCTGCTCCACTGGCAGAAAGCAACATCAGAGTTCAGAGGCAGCTGCACAAAGCCCCAGATCACCTTTATTTTTTTCAGTGCAGGCGTGAAATAGTTTTTACAACGGTATCTGTCATGTTTAAGAGAGATACATCACATGTTAGGAAACCAATCCATGTTTCTTAAACTGCTTAAACAGTTTCACTTAAGCTAATGTTGTATATGATAATATTTTTTTATTGTTAAATTCGGTGTACGTAAATACAAAGACAGTGCCTGTCTTAAAGTTTCCTTGAAGCTATGTTGACCCCAGCTGCTCCTCACCTACTATCTTCACCAGCTCAGAGAGCTCAAGTGGTTATCTAGCAGTAACAGATAAATAAAACCCATTTAGAGATCGTAGTTGCTTTTATCTCTTCCACAGTAAGTTTTACTTCATTCTGTTCTAGCATGTATCAGGGACCAAACCCCAGAATAGATCAACCTTGAGTATTCTACTGTTGCTCTTAGGGATTTCTCCAAGCTGTGAAAGCAGCAGCCCATCTCTCCACCTGGCCGTGCTCCAACAAAGCATTTGGTTTTGGCTTTCTCTCATACATGACACAGATCTCATCTTCTGAAAGGAGTTCAGAACAGATCATAAGGAAGCCACCTTGACTTGTTTTGCACCAGCTGAATGAATTTCTAATATTAGGAATCTAAACCGATTCTAAATTACGATCTGCCATGTGAAAGAATAAGAGGAAACTCAGGGTCTGGGGCCAAAGGAAGGGGCTCCTGTGGGAGTAGTTTTGCTTACTGAGGGCTGGAGGGGTGCTTTGTTTTAAGAAGTCAGGCATGATGCCCAGTGGAGAAACTACGATCTAGTGCAGTCTCTAAATCTCTGTTGGACAAAGCAAATGATTAAATCATCTTCCTTTTAAAACCACTAATTTCGAGCATTTCTAGAGCATTGCTAAGTGTGTAGCACAGTATCTGCATGAAGTGCATTTGCAAGTCTCACTTGGATGTTCCTTCTCTTCCTATGGCCAAAACGAAAGGGAGTTAACTGGTAGTTTGGGTTCCAGCAGATGACTGTCATGTTATCAGAGTGTTAAATAGAGCACCTTCTCTTCTGTGCCCACAACATCCATTTTTCCCCCTCCTTTTTGAACCAAATAACCAATATTGCCATACAATATATTGAACATTTCAGTCCTTGTAATAGTCACCTATTTCTTTAAAGATACACATTATCATAACATCTTTTGGTTTTTAATCTGGAAAAAGAACTGCACTGAGTTACATGCTAAGTGTCTCCAAATTACTGTGTGGAAGCTAATACGGGAAAAGTGCTGGCCCTGGTAAGTTAGCTTGGGTTTGGAAAGTCAAACTTAGTGTTTTCTGGTCCCCACATCATCCCTGTTTTATCTAAAAGTTCACCATGCAGTCTGCAGGATCGTCTTAAGAAGCCCAGGCCTGGTTGGTTCCCAGGCCCACTAGGGGTATCAGAGCACAGCACGGCCAAATTTGGTGTGCTCTGAAGCAGGCTAACCAAGAAGAGAAGTAAATTGTTTTTCACTGTGCAGGAGTGGGGTTTTTTTGGTTAAATTGTTTTTGTATCGAAGCTAGTTCATTTAGCTCAAGCACCTCAACACTGCAATGCAGAGTAGCTACGTATATCTGTAGTTAAGGAAGCTGTTCTTGCTACCTCAGCTAGAACAGAATTCAATACAATCCCTTGTAGTTTAATCAGACCTTCCATGCTAGCACAAACTGTAGTAACATAAATTTATTTCAGTAACGTAAGCAGATGAGTCCTGGCAGCATTGCAAGTAGAAAATCTATTAATTCATCTTTATCACATTTTATGCTTATGCTCATTCTTACATCTTTTTTTTCCAGGAAAAAAGAAAGGCAGCACTACCGCAGAAGACACCCTCACACAGAAGTGAATCAGCAAAAGCTATCTACTTTGTCTGTGTGCTCAAGTCCATGTGCTTACAGAATGCACCCTCAGAGCCACTGGGCATTTTTCGTCTTATTCACCTCCTCACAATGCAAATAGGAACAGATTTCAGTCAGCAGCCAGACTCCAGGCACCCAAGTCACACTATGCAATGCCTTATTACATGGGAAAAAGATAACTACTTAAGTGTGAAGATGTTATCAAAAAAGCGTCTCCTTCTGTTAGCAGGAATATAATCACAGCTGATCTGTGTTCAGAGAAGGTGTTAATGGAAGACATAACTACAAGTATTCTTTTGAGCTTACCATTTTAACAGCAGACACATTTTGGTCCATTAGGATAAGAGAAGAGTATTAGCTTCCAGCACTCAAAGGAAATCCCAAAGGGCGCAAACTCAATGCTTCTCCAGCCAGGAACTGAATCCAAATATTTTACAGCAATACTTGCAATATAAAAGCAAATATTGGTTTTCATATTAACAACCATTAACTCACTAAACCCTAGCTTAATAAACTATGGTTTACTAAAAGCAGATGATGAAGACTGGATTAAAAGGAAGTTTCAAATAAAATGACTAATGATTAGTACATTCCTTTTTCTGTGACCAACTGTACTATTGAGTGCATTGAAATCATCAACTGACTTGAAAATCAAGTTCTGAGGCTTCTGAAAAGAGACTTTGACAGATGTTCCTACTTTCAGTAAAAGCTCAAGTTGAAATACTAGATAGGACACACATTAAGAAAGTTTACACACTATACACTTAATACAATGGGAGATTGATTCACAAAAGAAAGATTGGAAGTATGATTTACTTACTATCACTTAAGACCAAAATTTAAGATTTGTAGGTGTGACTAAACACAACATTGAGTGAAAGTCACTGACCACTGTTGAACTGGTAAAGGCTCATTTATTTAGAGTTGAATTCATATGGGTAAGTGTTTACAAAGTTTGCTGAATTACACACCAAAAAGTGACCTAATCATTATAAAACTGTCATCAGAGTACCATAGGACAAGACTTGCCTTTTGTATGAAATAACAGTAATTGCTGTAATATATACTTAATTGTT
This sequence comes from Falco rusticolus, assembly GCF_015220075.1. Taxonomy (NCBI): domain Eukaryota; kingdom Metazoa; phylum Chordata; class Aves; order Falconiformes; family Falconidae; genus Falco; species Falco rusticolus. Next base: position 47,080,738 of record NC_051189.1, read on the forward strand.
GTGGTATGTGCTAGCCCTCTATTGAAGAACCAGAATATTTTAATAACTGTTTTTGAAGTATGATTCCTACTTGTGGGTCAAAATCTTGAGCAAATAACGTTAACTGGCATTTTTTTAAAACATAAAAACCTCAGTCTTATAAATTAATTATGATTCAACACAGAAATTCAACAGAAATTAAAGACAGCTAGTAAAGTTGCTGTGTACTTGAAGAAGGACTTTTAACATACATCTCATTACAAGAACTAGTGACAGCTACAGTAACACACAGGGAAAACAGGACGTATAATCAGGGCAATAAATATTTTTGTTGGAGTTTGAAAGAGATTGCATGAAATAACTTAAACAATAAAAATTATTTATGTCAACTTTTACATTAATCTAAGTGGAATCAGCAAGCAGATCTGCTTCCTAATAGCCTTTTCAGGTTTAATTTAAGTATTCACTCAGGAATTTACATTTTGTTTTTATCACACTCTAGGAAAGCTTTCTTCAGCATTAGTCTAGTTTTTACACTACATTACTCCAAAATGTTAACTCAAATTCATAAAAAAAAGTAATAGGTTTAGAATATTTTATCCATATAGATTTTTGCACTGTCATATCAAGGTATGCAATCTGTATGCAGTTTACATAAACTTCCAGTCTTAATTGGCAAAGCAAAGGCAAATCTTTACAATCATTAAAAATTACAAACTGCATTTTCAAGAAACCAAGATCCAGTTTGCCTTATGTTTGGTTCTGCCCAGGAAAACCAATTGTAGGCGCATTTCTGGAATTAAGTCCTAGAGATTATTTTTTTTTAGAATATGCACAGATTTTTAAATGTGGAACCTGAATTAGACAACAACCACTTCAGTCAACACAGAGATAAAAAATATTAAACCAAATATATATACATTCACATGTATGAATATATATGTATAAGCACACATATATATACACACACATATATATATGAAAAGATATGAAAAGACCTGAGCAATCAAGTGGAAATAAAAGATGCATCCAAATTCCCTGAAGCTTGTTTTGACTTAGGAACACATAAAAAGTCCAGATCCTCCTGGAAACTATGCTAAGGTACATGGAAAATAAGCATGTGATTAGTGACAGCCAACATGGCTTCACTAAGGGCAGAATGTGCCTGACAAATCTGGTGGCCTTCTATAATGGGGTTGCAACACTGGTGTATGAGGGAAGAGTGACTGATGTCATCTACCTGGACTTGTGGAAAGCATTTGATGCTGTCCTGCACAACATCCTTGTCTCTAAACTGCAGATACATCAATTTGACAGGTGGACCACTCAGTGGATAAGGAAATGGCTGGATGGTCTCACACAAAGTGCTGCGGTCAATGGCTCAATGTCCAAGTGGAGCCCGTGACAAGTGGCATTCCTTAGGGGTTGGTGTTGGGACTGGTGCTGTCTAAAGTCTTTCTTGGTGACACAGACAGTAGAATTGAGTGCATCCTCAGCAAGTTTGCCAACAATATCAAGTTGTGTGGTGTGTTGACATGCTGAAGGGAAGGGATGCCACACAGAGGGACCTCAACAGGCCTGAGAGATGGGCCCATGTGAACCTCATAAAGTTCAACAAGGCCAGGTGCAATGTCCTGCACATGAGTCAGGGCAATCCCAAGCACAATTACATGCTGGGCAAAGAATGGATTGAGACCAACCCTGAGGAGAAGGACTTGAAGTGCTGGTGGATGAGAAGCTCAACATGACATGGCAACGTGCACTTGCACCCCAGAAAGCCAACTGTATCCTGGGCTGCACAAAAAGAAGCGTGAGGGAGGTGGTTCTCCCCCTCTACTTCACTCTTGTGAGACCCCACCTGGAGCACTGTGTTCAGCTCTGGGGCCCCCAACAAAAGAAGGACATGTACATGTGAGGGAGAGTCCAGAGAAGGGCCAGGAAGATGATCAGAGGGCTGGAGCACCTCTCCTATGAAGACAGGCTGAGAGAGTTGGGGCTGTTCAGCCTGGAGAAGAGAAGGCTCCAGGGAGACCTTACTGCAGCCTCCCAGGGCCTTTAAAGGGAGCCTGCAAGATAGATGGGGACAGACTTTCTAGTGGGGCATGTAGTGATAGGACAAGGGGGAATGGCTTGAAAGTAAAAGAGGGTAGATTTACACTAGATATCAGGAAGAAATTCTTTACTGTGAGGGCAGTGAGGCACTGGACCAGGTTTCCCAGAGAAGCTGTGGATGCCCCATCCCTGGAAGTGTTCAAGGCCAGGCTGGATGGGGCTTGGAGCAATCTGGTCTAGGGGAAGGTGTCCCTGCCCATGGCAGATGGTTGAAACTAGGTGATCTTTAAGTTCCCTTCCAACCCAAACCATTCTATGATTCTATTAAAAACTTTTTCTTAGTGAGGGCTTTTTCTTCATTAAAAATGCATTCACAGTATTTAACTTGGTGCTGCCACTTCTGATTCAGGTCTTTGTTTTGACCATGAAGCAAAGAGCTGAAGCATCACTGGAGTCAGCAAAAGACTGCAGAAACAGCAATCAAAGGACTCAGCATTTGATAGCAGATGACTACTAAGACATTGTTTATCTGAATCAGAAGACAAGTTATAGTTTATGTAGATGAGAAATGGGAATATTCCTCTTGCAGTGAACAAAACTGTGCCTTTTGCCAAAGTACAGTCTGCAATTAACTAATGAGTGGAGAAATTACAGTGACACCAGCTTGATTTTTATAATGAGAAGGAAATAAATGCTATTTACCCATTCTCTTTGCAATATACAAAGAAAAAGGTGACTGTGTCTGAAAGCCCATAATTGTACCAGCAAAAGAACCTAATTTAGCCATAATATCAGGGTAGTATATGCAACGGCACTTAAATTTTCTTTACAATACCAGTATTTTGTTTTCACCATTCATGATGAGCAATCATGACCTTGGGTCAGAGGTCTGCCTAGACCCAATGCTTTTTTTCATCTCTGACTTCTCTGTCACAACACTAATAATTCCTTCACTGTTAATTGCCATGTGGACACCTGTCCACTTGGAACTCTATTAAGAATATTGGGTTCATTTCATAAGCAATTGCAAATTCATTATATAGTAATGATTCTGGCTACTGTCAGCTCGGGTGGCTTCAAACCAATAACCAAAATAAGGTGAAAACCTTGACCTCCTTCCATTATGTAGGGCCACTAAATTAAACTTAATCTGTCATCTGTGGAGCTATATGGCAGCTGCTGGGACAACATCCAAGTTATACAAGTCTTGGAACTTGCATCAGATAACTGCAACAGACTTCTACACTCATAACTCACGTCCTGACTCTGGCATATTCAGTGCTGACAAGGGAGAATTTCATAAGAATGTTCCCCCTTAAAAAGAGGCAATTCCTGGGTGCAAAAAAGAAAGGAAGAAGTGGTACTTCTGCATTTCTTTTAATACATTCTAACTACATGCCATACACCTGCCCAGCAAAGGGAAAAAGATTGAAGGGTAAATTTTCATTGTGGTGCACAGGGATTTAATTATATGACTCCCATAAATGTTAATGGGAATCACATGATCCCATCCTTGTACAGTGCAATTAAAAATCACCCAAGAGTATCAATCATTTCTCAGACCAAAAAAAAGTAGTTTAACATAGCTAAATGCTGAGATTAAAGAAAGGTGTGCAGAGCAGAAAGAAGAATTGGATGTAAAGGCTGGCTTGGGAACATGCCCAGGAGAATACAAAAAACTCAAATTCTGTCATAATCTCCAAAGGTCTGAGATGAGGGGGAAAAAGAGACAACGGGTTGTTTACAGATAAGAAATTGTGGTGCAAACAGTCTCCATAGATACAAATTTAATTTGCTTTAAGAATATTCTAGATAGGAGAATAGTTAGGGTGAAAATAGCAAGGGAGATCCAGTAGCCAGTCATACTAGACTTTCCCTGGTTAACCCAATGTAAATCGGTGCCTTAGGTGAAAAAATAGCTTGAACTGTGAACGCCAACAGGCAGCTGACAGTTGGGTGTCTGAGGGGGGAGCAGGGAAAAATGTACAAATTTGAACTTCTGAATCCTCAAGCAGAAGCCTACTACTACTAGCTAGCTGCAACTGGTACAAGCTAGGAGAAAATTTCAGTAACACCTAGGCTAAACAGAAGTGGCATCACCTGAATTCTCATATCAATAAGGAGACACGAGACAGAGTCACCAATTAGGAGGCTGATCACGCATTGTTCTTCTGCACAGAGACTATTTAGACTGTAAAATTGTGGGTTTAGGTTCTAAAGAAAACTGCTGCTGCCAGAAGGAAGAGCTGCTAAACAGAGGAGGTGGTCTCATAAAGAAGAAGGGGGCCTGGAAAAGGGAAGGTGAAGAACTTGGCTGGAGGAGAGATCCTGGAAAGTGGGGAAGATCCCAGACATCAGATTGCTTCAAGGAAACAGATGGCGGGAGATGCTCAAGGACCTCAGCTGGGGACGCTTGAAATGGGTGACTGTAAGCAGCAGCACAGTATGAACCAACATGACTTTCCCAGGGCAGCAGCAACCCCTCTGTGGAGAAGTCAAGACCTAGGCAGCGTAACACTGTGGAGAGAGTGACCAGTGACTGTGCAAGCTTACCAGGTAGGCTAAAAGCTCTGCTCTGGTTGGCTCTTAAATAAGCCCTAGTATTCAGATCCACTACGGGTTGCTATTTATTCTGAGAACATGAGAACAGGCTACTGCACATTTTGATTCCCATGTTAATAAAATTTCAGAGTTTGCTTCAGCTACACTGCCCTCTAGTATTCAGTCTAAAAGCAAAATTTTATTAGACATTCATGGAAATTCCATTTGATTTCAAATGGTGCCTGTGGTTTCTGGTAAAAATGATCTTGAATTTTATTTCAGCTTATGATCCTAAAGCCCAAGACCCTGCTACATAGTGCCAGGAAGAGACAAATCATTTGAACAAAACCACTGTAAAATCAGATTTTGAAGACTTTGAGAACAGTCTTCCAGTGAAAAAAAGAAAGCTATACCACAAAACATTTGTTATTACTTACTTCAAAAGAGTAAGGCTAAAATTGATACTTCTTGTGAATTAGATAAAGACCTTAGAGACAGCAGGTGTTATAAAAGCATAAAGTACTATGTTAGAATTAATTATAAAATGTAAGTGTCTTAAAGTGAGCCTTAGCAAAACCAGCTTAGACATCAAAGGGATGAACTCTGAAATAAGCTTAGTACTATTTTTACTGTGATTCTATAAAAACATACAAGATGACATGCACAGTTTCATTGTCATCTTAAAATCTAAAATTAGGTGGTAAACAGAAGTCCATAAAAATGCAAGGTTTCAGAATGTATATTTATTCCATACCCATACACAATCAAAACTTGCTGAATAAAAGCTGGGCAAGGGGAGGCAGGAAAAGGGAGAAGGCACACAGGATAGTTAAGTGGCTAGGGACCTCCCTGGAGCTTGACTTGATACCAGATAAACCTCTCCTAGTCACTCATTGGAATAATTTGATTTAATGCTACTGAATGAACATTTCAGTGGGCCAAAAATAAGCACATAGGATCTCACCACTTCTAGAATCAGCCTGCCTTTTCCCAGTGTCATGAGGATTTATGTAGGTGAAACAAGAAAGCTCCAACGGGGGGGGGGGGGGGGGGGGCGGTGTGTGTGTGTGTGTGTAATTGACACAATGTATGATATAAGGGAGACCCAGATTTCTGCCTATACACTGTTCAAATCTCTCTTTGATTGAGGAAACATATATAAATCCTTCCTGTGTCTAACTCAAACCATACTGTCGAACACAAATCTAAAAAGTGAATCTGGATCACTGTACTATTGCTGCTACTAGCCTTTATTGTTCTTGACCAAGATTTTCATTCTTGACTTCATAAAAAATCCCCAAGGATTTTTTTCAAACAAATAGGTTAATAAAATATTCCTGCTTTTACCAAAACAGCATTCCACATCAAAATCCTTTTGAGAAGTGTTTCCTAATAAGGTTTATTAAAACATCACAACATAACAGAATGGAAAATAATATATACAAGGCAACGTAATACAACGGATCTTTTTTCCCTTTAGGAGCCATTAGCTGATTTTCCACAACAGAAAAAAAAAAAAGTAAAATGGGATTATTTGTTGTATTCCATCCTTCTCTCACAGCAGCAAAGGACATCCTGACTGTTACTTGTGCTGCACAACTGACCCTGGGATGTCCATGGAATGGAAAAAGTATCAGAAATTTGTTGAAGTTGAACCCTAATAGTCAAAGCAAGAGCAAGTCCACTTTCAAAACTCAAAGCAGAACTAAAAAAACCCAGGGATTTCTGTATTAAACAAACCAAAAAAAAAAAACCACACCAACATCAAAACAAAATAAAAAAAAGCCAAAAACCCAAACAAGACCAAATTCCATTAGGAATGCAATACTGCATTGACCAGGAGCTGATGGAATCCAGTGATACACAGAACAAATGCCCATGAGCTAGGAAGTTCTGCACAGACAGCTCTATCATTTCCTCTCACGTGACGTGTTACACTAAGCAGAATACAGAAGTTTGCATGGGGTAAAGCTTTTGTGAATCTGTGAGGGGGTCTGTGATGGTGAACCATTTCTATTTTAACTTCCCGTCTTGCATCCCATAAAGACATTAATACCTTTAAAACTGTGAGCATAATCCAACCTCACAGTCTCCCTATGGTTTTCAAAAGGGTCTCCATGGTTCCAGATCAATTATTCTCTTTGGATTCACAGAGTGCCATAGTTAGGACTGAATTATCAATCAGAGCATTTGTATGACTAACAGAAACAAATAAGAATACAACAGAAGAATGCAACAGTTGTCAAACCATTACTAGTTTTGTTGTACTAGAATTACATCCTATACTGGGGGAAAAAATTACAGTTTACTTCTTAAACACACTGTTATTCTATCCCCAGACAACACTGAGCACAATGGGCATTATACAGTACCCTACCATTTAGGAGATGATGATGGTGATGATTATTCTGGGCTTCATAAACTCATAAAATAAGACCAAATTTCCAATATATTTAAATGTTTATTTCGGATGTTCATAAATTTTGCTAACAGATATTCTGTACGGATTTTTTGCCTTATTTTTATCACCTCTGAACAGTGCATGAACAGGCTGGATGGGGCTTTGAGCAACCTGATCTAGTGAAAGATGTCCCTGGCCATGGCAGCAGGGTTGGAACTAGGTGATCTTTAAAGGTCCCTTTAAACCTAAGCCATTCTATGATTTTTAAAGTTACTCCAAACCTACCCTTCTTGAAGATAATTGGCTGGTTTCAACCACTGATAGAGCTCTGCAAATACAGGCAACGATATGAAACATATTTTGACCCCTGTTTAGTCCAAAGTGTTACGGATCCTCCACTTCCTGAGTATAAAGAAGAAAATATTTTTGGAAGCGCTAAGCAAGCAAAAAAAAAAAAAAAAAAAGCAGAGTATTTACTGATACAGATATTGCATATTTTTCGTGAAGGTCATGAGATAAAATTGGAATCACTTTAAAATAGCTTGTGCTTTGATTAGCCATTTTCCAGCCCTGTCTTTCTTCACAGATTCATTAATATACCCCTAGAACTGTCATTATCCTAATATTCAGAAGGCTTCTAATTCCAAATTAAATGCACTCAGCATCACTGTTCCTTCAGCTGAAAAGGAACTGCAGGAGTACATACATTATTCTTTCATAAATATTTTGCTGTAGTAGCTGCCTGAAATAAGATGTTTTCCTAGCCCTTCTTACCAGAATACTGTGATTATTTCACAGTAGAACTGTGAGGATCTTCCAAGAAGATCAAACGCTTCAACAAATGTTCACCTAACTTGTCTGCTCCTGTTCCCCTTCCCTACTACAAAATAACACCATGATGAAGGAGATGCACCACTTCTTGGACAAGGCAATCTTATCCACTCAGCCGCTCCTTCCTCCTTCTGCACAGGCAGCCTTTTCTAATATTCCCCCCAGTTTAAATATTTCTTGGCCCTCTCAACCACAGAGAACATGCAATTACTTTTTGTCTTAAAACACACATATTGAAGACAATTATTGGTCTTCTCTTTCCTTTATCTTGACAGGGACCCTGAATACTTCTCTGAACTAAATACTGAAATAAAATTGTAAACGATGCAATAGTAGCATGTCTAATAAATGACAATATAGGCAAATTCCATTGTTTCAGGATCAATAACCTTATGTTTACAAGATACAGCTTCACATCATACCCACCTTCAGAATGTCTAATGTTCCCTTACACTGCCTTGAAAACACCCAGGCACTGAAAGCTTTTCTTTCAAATGCTTTAATGCTAACACAAACCCGGTGAGGGTTTCCAACAGCCCTAAACTCTACTTTCATAGTAGTTGATGTTAATATTTTCATTGAGTGGACTGGGAACCCAGCTCAAAAATTAGTTTTCTTGGAGATCTCATCCTGAATTATAATCTTTTGAACTACAGACTATTAATTAAAAAAAAAAACCATAATTTGCCCTCTCAGTTTAGCTTTAATTAGGAAAGCTTTTTGAATGTAAACATGTTCTCACTGTAAACCTGCAGCGTTATTATTTAAAATCAGTGAAGTTACCTTGAATTTACAAGAGGGTAAATGCCCTCAGAATTTCGTTTCTTGCATGCCACTCTTTTACTCAGTCTAAATCCTGGACAATAAATCTATAAAGGCAATAAGTCACAGGATATTCTAAAACCATAAAAACCTTCAACTTGCCAATTGAAACACTAAATGAACATTCCAAATGAGTTTTAACTCATAACTCATGAGTTTTAGCAGAACTGGTAAAGATAGATATGTTGTGGTGCCTATTTTTGAGAAGTACGAATGTAATCTTTAAAAGATTGTTAGACTTCTGTGAAGAGTGTTAAAGTGTAAAATATGAAGTAATCCAAAAGAAGCATTAACCTGCCGGTTTTCTTTTGTCTGCTGTATATCTGTTCTTTTTATCACTTCTCATTAGATCCGCAATCGAGAACAGAAAATAGTGTCACATTATTCTCAGTAAGCTTTTAAGAAAATTTAAAATACTTAAAGGGTCAGCAGTGAGATTATCGTTATCAAGGAAGGGGTTTCTCAAGCTATCCCCCACAGAGCAGAGAATTAACACAGCGGATTAGTCACCTCAGTACTGCGATATTAGCATGTGATACACCGCACCATACTACACTACTGTTTCAGTGTTGCCAACTCATGCAAATCACACAATAATTGGTATTTTCCCTAAGGCTGGTATAATGAGATTACATAAAAATAATACGTCTTTAAAAACTAATACAATTCTGAGCCATATGCTTAGGAAAAAGTCTTGAAATAATTGTTCCTCTTGATCTTAAAAAGCCAACAGATAGAAAGAAACAAATTCCGAAATTCATCACAGTTAAAATTTCACAATTTTTAAGCCAATGGAGATCACCTAAAGATCAACTTGGCAATACTGAAGGAATGTCACCATAGCTAATGATCCCATTTCCAAGCCACAACTGCTGTACACATTTTCTACTCACCTCTCCATCACATATTATGTGGATTAGTTTTGGATTAAAGTTTTGTTAATCTTAGGTATAGAAACCAGGTTCAACATGTGGACATTGAGTGGGGGAAAAATCTTACTTAGTTGGAGTTGTTGAATTTTATTATTAATTGGACACTGTCTGCTGTTGCCTAACCAGTGAAGGACTACAGCATTGTGTATATTGTCCCTCTGTGGTGGAACAGATGGAAAGCCAGTGAAAGAGCATGTCAAAGAGCAAAGGACTGACAGTTCAAGAAAGGGCAGGAAGGGATTCACCACATGAGGGCTCTGGGAGAAGCAGCCTTAGTCAAATCTCCAGAGCAGAATTACATGGCATGAGCTAGGGCACAGCACTGCTGACAGCAGACAGTGACCACTGGAAAGTGTTTTGCAGTTTGAGTCCATCAAATATTGCTAGTGGCAGTTTTGCTACTGTGCTGTGCATTTACCACACAGACTTCTTTACTTCTCCCAAAATTAAGTTACACAATGGAATGCATACCTATATGTGTATATCACTGCGTTCATCCTCTATAAAATCACATTATTCTTAAAATAAGCAGAGTATAAGATGCTGTTAATTTCCTAGAATTCTTTTAACATGACTGCTCACTCAAAACCAAGGCAGCATCAGGTAACTTTTTTTAACTATTCATGCCACAACTCTGCAGATTAAACAACTAATGCATTATGCCTCAATGTCTTTTGGAAACAAAAGCTAGTAAATCATGGACTTGCCTAGATCGTGCATATTACACAGATACCCTCATATATATGTCTAGAAATTAGTAAGAGGCCAGTACAATGTAGAATGTTAATTTTGTACTATAGCATATAGAAATGTTAAGATACAGAAATTGGTAGAAATCTGTTATGGCCCTAAATAACCAGAGAATTGACTTCTCCAAATGATTCCGTGTCAGCCAGAAGCAGCCAAAAGACATAAGCTGAAAGCACCCACTTCCATAAGCCGTGCCCTCAGAGCCTGTGTGGCCCCAGCTTTCACTCTGTCAGGTCACCAGGCCCAGTTCTACCAAACCTAGCGCACACTGTGGGTGACAGCACCTCCTCTCTTCTCTGAGCAGAATGGGCTGAGAATTTAGAAATGATTGTTTACGGGCTCTGTTCCTGGATGTCTTTATATACATGCATCGTGGTAGACTTTTGTGTATTACTGTTGGCCTGTGTTTAATATATAAGATGTGAGTATCTCAATTTGTCAACAACATAGATTAAAACGCAAAAGGAAGATGAGAAGTGAATATTCCACTTGTTTTCTCTTTTTTAGGGGTAGATTCTAAGATATGGGGGAACAGAATTTTCATTGGACATTTTCCAGCACTAGCCAAGCAGCAGCAGAGAAGTAGGCATTCAGAACCTGAAGTATTTAAACCAGTAATAAATTATTTTTAGTTTTAATAATTTTCATTGCATTCATACTTTTTCCTAAAGTTCAGAGAGATGCCTTGCAAAACTGATCATACTGATTAATGCTCAACATTTGTTTCATTTCCCATTTCCCTTCTATTTTTGTCTACTGATAAAATTGCAGTGAGCTGGTCATTCTTCTGCACTACTCGATACATAAGAGAGGACTCCATCACTCAAGGAATTTCTTTTAAGAAAAATAACAAAACAAAACAAAAAAAAAAAACCACACCACCCTCAAAAACAAAACCCAGACCTGTACACGTGTACACATAATTCTTTTGAATAATACTTAGCATCAGAAATAAAATATCTCAAAATCTTTGTTGGTTTTTGTTCTTATAAATTTGGAATTGAGTTCCCATCAGAAAACTTATCTGCTTAAGTGGATGAATTATTGTATTTTTGTCCCTTTAGTCAGTAATTCATTGTTTCTGAGTAAACAGAAATTATTATAATGAGAGTTTAACTACTTTTTACTAAGAAGTAGTTAAACATTATGCAAGCAAGATTACTCCATGCTATTGGAAACTGTCCCTGTTCTAAATCTTTCCCCAGTCACACACCACTCTTAGACATTACTTATATGCTTTTGGCACATCTACGGCTGAGAGGCTATACATTTGACTTTACAGAGTATCTCCCTAAGGCAACCCTCTCAGACAGAGTTTACCTTCTCCTGCCTTGCAGGAGGGCCCAATAGTCCTTCACCTGAGAGATCAGCTAGACCAGTGGTCTCCAAACTTTTTTGCTCATGAACACCTATCAGTAAAAATCTTCTCAGCTAAATAAATTTTATTTATTAATGTACTACTGCACCACTATATTACATATATTGTAAAGCATACACAAAACCAGAAATTGAAAGGATGAGATAAAGATGAAAAACACTATTTTTAAAATATTATTTTCTCTAGTAGTGGTACAAAATATATTTTCTTCTTACACGCAAATGGATTGTCCTGTGTGTTCACCTTACATTGGACACCACTGAGCTACAGCACCAGACTGCTTCTAATGCACAAGGTAAATGCACGCCACAATTCTCTCTGAAGTTCTGGCCTCTCTTATCAAGTGATCTGCTGGGGTGTACCCTAGCTTTCTTTTTACTCATATACCCAAGTTTATTTTCAGAGACACCAGGGGAGGTTTTATCACAAAACAATATTAGGAAGAGTTCCAAGGGTGTGCACCTAAACACAAAAACACCTCCAGGGTTCATCAGTTAGATGTCTTCACCATGTAGCAGCCTCATTTTTCAGCAGGCTGATTTCAGAACATCTCTCTGATTTCAGCAGAGAGATTTCAGGACAGCTCTTTGGAGACATGGCTGGATGATAAATACAGTAACTCTGAACAGCTTCTCCAGAAACCATAGGAAAAAACAACCGGAGAAAACACTGACACAAAAGCCAGGTTACATCTTATCTTCCCTAACTTCAGCGTTCCCCCTGAGGCTTCTGTCTGGCCCTTCTGAGTCTGGCCAGTTTTGTTCATATCCCTCCCTCAGGGAGCAGGAATGGAGAGTCTTGATAGTCTTCAAAATTAGCTAGCTCCCTACTTTTCTCTCAAATGCCAGCAGAAGGGTTGTCTAAGGCCATTTCTGTGTTCTTATGTGTGCCGGTTGTCTCAGGCAGAAATTGACTCTTTGAAACCAGGTACAGTCCAATAATCAAATGGGCTAAGACATGTGACAGTCACAGGATCTTCACAATTCATTAACAATTTTTACTGTCTCTTGACTGTTACTGGGAGTGTGAACACAGGATTCTCAAAGGCTGCAATTCAATCTTCTATAGGATACATAAAAATCCTGGCTTTCTGCTAAGTCCCTTAAGCTGATTCACATTTTACTTTAGGTATCCTTACAAGATATCAGCTAATCTTTCAAATGAGTGCATTATGGTCTTACAACTGGAAAAAGATTAGTCAGAAGTTGCTACTTCTAAGTATTAAAAAAGATTATGAACTCATAACAACTCAGATATAGTGTATTTGCTCAAAACCCACCTCATTAGAAATGTTATGTAAAACTCCTCATTCCTGGAATGCCTCATAAAGAACACATCATAAAACGTTTTATAATCAAAGATTATAATCAAGCAGTTTTAATCAAAGTGAAAATTCTAAAGAACTTTCTCAAATGACACAGCATCCTGATGCCAGGGTTTTACAGGTTACATCATATACCTCAAACATTTCATCAGCAGTTCTGGGAGTCTCTCTCCCACATTGCCAGGTCCCAGGATCTCATTTTGCTCCAGGCAGAGCTATTCAACAATAAACATCAATCACTGCAAAAAAAAATCCTCTTGGTTCCACCAAGCTCAGACCCCAACAGGCAACACATCATCTTGGCAGCTATGTAACTATCAGGTGTTTTTCTGTAACCCAGGACAGGATTTTTGAGAACAAGACATTATCTATTAATCCATTTTCTATAGGAATCACTAATGTAAAGAATCAGTGGCCAGATTTCTCTTGGGTCCTCTTGCTTGCCTAAACGTATCCCTTCTAGACAGACAGAAGGTAGGCAGATTGGCAGACCAACAGTACGAGCGGTTCCCTTCAAAGGCTCCAAGTGAAAAGCTCTAGACTGGACTGTGCCCTCTGCTCTGTACGCAGATTTCACATCCAAATCCCTGAGCACGGTCCTAGGTGCATTCATGCCATTTCCACATGCGAATCTGTGTCCTCTGGACTCAAGGTGAGGAAGGGGATAAAATGATAAGTTTTCACTTAAAGAAATTTCTTTTTGGACTTTGATGTCTTTTAGATGCTCAAGGTAATTCTGTTACTGACAGATTTTCAAGCCTTATTCGTGCCTACCTACACATGCCTCCATGTTGCCAAAAGAAATTAAATAAATTGTTTGAGATCAAGTTAGATGTGTTCTGAAAATAAATTTAAAAAAAAAATATAATGCACTCCGCACTTTCGTTTGTCTTGGGTCAAAAAAAGCGAAAGTGTGCAGAGTCTAGATCTCACCCTCTTGCACCTGTCAGTGCTCTCTGATCTCCAGCCTGTCCCCACATTCTACTTCAGTATTAAGAGACTATTTTCTGAGAAGATACAAACTTCTGGTTCTGATTATTCTAACAGATATGTGTATTAAAAATTAAAAACAAAAACAAAAACCAAAAACAAACAAAAAAACCCCACAAAACCAAAGCATCCAGGTTTTAAGATCCTCCAGACACACCCGAATTAACTAGTCTTTAAAGGGGACTATAAACTAAGGTAATATTTTCTTTAAAGAGTTAACGATTGCTCTGTCAAGGATTAGCACTTACATTTCCAGCTGGAAAATACCTGGCTAACAAGACAGTGTTTGTTATCTGGAAGACCTCAAACAACTTTGTAGATGACCACATCTATGGTTTTTATTTGTGTCTGGTTCATAAAGCAATGAGCATTTAGTTTAGCCTTGAATGGGTGCTCAAGAAGGGAAGAGTGCAGTTATTTACCAGCATGCAAGTTCTTCCAAATCGCAGATATCTAAAAGATAAAAGCTCAGATTCACCCCACAACGCATGAAGAGCCATCTGTAAAGCTGCCAACATAATTGCTCACAAAGCTCCCCAAAGAGCCAGATGCCACCACTTGAACACGTTCCCAACTTAGTCATCTGAGTACTGAAGACAGGAGGGAATTGCAGGAAGTTGAAGGGTCAATGGTATGCCATTTATATTCTGAAAAGATGAAACGGATTTTTGGAGAAAATTAAACTGAAAGAACGTCATGCCAAACAGAATGTGCTTTAGCAGCACAATTTAATACTAGAAATAAATGTGTGTGTCATTCTGGAGTTTTTAGAATATGAAAGGCATGAAAATTGTTCTCTGATAATAATACAGAATGAAAATGTGGCAAAATTTCCTCATAATTAAAAGATGTAGTGAAGACACTCATGCAAGTTGTTTTTGATTCTCTGCACTTTTCCAATCAGGGTTTTGTTTCCAGACCTTATTCTTGCAGTAAAATTAAAGCAGGCATTTAAAATCTCATTTTCTTATGCACCTGTTTTTCCATTTTACTAGCAGTAGCTGTTGTAATTTCTCTAAGTGCTTGAAGGCTGACATTTCGTCTTAAAGGCTCTTGCAATGGACAGAATATAACAAAAGTGGATAAATATAAGGACAAATACTCAAAGTACAATTACACTGTGCATTTTTGATATTGTCTCATCCCTGTAGCTTCTTTGTATCACATTATCATTACAAAGCACTGAGTTCTGAAGTCCTAAGTCCACAAACAACTTACCACAAAAATTAAAACATCAATCACCAAAAAAAATTGACCAAGATAAATATGTTAGTCTCTGGGTCAATGGAGGAAGCACTACTTCTGCAAGACAGCAGCTGAGTCCTTATTTCTCTTTCCTGGTATTTTTCCTCTGATTCCAAGGGGGCATATGCCCTTCGGCTCTTTGCTTGGTAGTACTTTGGTCTCATATAACACCAAATTGGCTCTTCCTTGTGTATTGTCCTTTACAATCAGCTGAGGGAAGAGGAAACATCTCCCTTTCCATGCCTTTAGCTGAGACAGAGCCAAGTTCAAAGCAGTGCCAGGAAGCATGGTGGCTCAGGGAACCCCTTACGGGCATGGGTTAGGTTTGTCACTTTTCATCTCTTTCACCCCAACTTCAGCCCTGCCAGGTCCAGCTAATGCTTCATAACTCATTCAGGAGACCTGAATATGCACAGGAATCTTCACCATTGAAAGAGATACCTGTGCTGCCCTACTTTCCTCTTCCTTGCCACTCCCCTCTCCACTGCTGCACAGGTACCAAGCTACAGTCACCTTCTCTTCTCCGTCCCAACTGCTAGTACTGTAACTGTTTTTAATTCACAGTATTTGATCACGTAAAGCTACTGATGAATTTGCTTTTTCATTACACAAGGGCAATAGTCTCCCTTCACAGCTCATCCCAATGACTCCCTTCCAGCTTAGTGTAACAAGCCCATGGTGGTCCATGATTTTTTTCCAAATAAAAAGTAGACTTCTCTCTCCTCCTCACCATTTGAGAGATGTTGTTATTCTGTTCTGTTCTTGTAATACCAGAAATACTTGAGATCCCCTTCTCTGATGTTCAAAAACATATCATATATAGCAACCTCCTGTCGCAACACCAACTGCACCATCATGTGTTCTTCATTCCCAAGGTTGCATGACTATTTTCCCTTTCTTTGACACAACAAATTTTATTAATGAACAATAATTTCTGGCCCAAAAAATAAAGCTGTTTCTCGACTGTACAAAATTCCAAGACAAAAATCAAGTCTGAGCTACCAGTCACTATTACAGTCTTCTTTTTTGAGCACCAGCCTTTCAGCATTGCTCATTTAAACTTTTTACCCAGTCACTGAGGCTTTGCCAGTACAAGGGTCACTCAAGAAAGTTAATCTGAATTAATTTTTAAAGTGGATTGGTCAAAACATATTAAACTTCTGTGTAGACACTTTCATTCAAAACTGCAGCACACTTAATTAACTAATTTGCTCTGGAAATTAAGTTAAATTGAATCAAGACACTTTTAATTCTGATTCAGAGTATCCACATGAGAGTTTAATGTCATTTAATTAATCCACTGTGGATTCACACTTCTATTTAATTTGGATTACTTTTTTGGAGGGTTCCAGTATACAATATGTCTGATGTTGGACTTGGGCCAGAATTTTCAGAAGATTAGAATTTTTCATTTAAAAAATAAAACACAGGCGAGTGATACAATTAAAATTCATGATAGAAAGCTATCCTCGTTTGATTTCTTTCTGTGACTTGTGAAGTGTTAAGCTTTATGAGTTAAAACAAAAGTAGTCATTTGATAAACATTTTCATTGAAATACTATATTGAAAACCTGGAACTAAATTGCAGTGAAATTAATTTCTTTATTGTTGGCATCAATACTAACCCACACTATTAACAGAACTAGGAAAAATTTAACTGATTTTTCCTTATCCCCATTCTTGACTGTTTATTTCATTTGACATGCATTTTGTCTAATCATTTTTCACTATACTGTGGGAGGTTCAAGCTCCCTGCCCACTTCCAACAAAGGTCCTGCAAGGCAGAGCTCAGCACTAACAACACTGTGATGCCTGACAGTCCGAAACAAGGCATCCCATTGACCGAAAGTAAATGGTCTGAAAAGTTTTCATGCTAGAGGTATTCAGACAGCCTCATGAACGTGTAGGTGCCAGAGAGCTCTCCAGCAAGCCACCAGCAGAGGCAATCTTCCAAGGACTTTATTTCTCATTTAAGGCAGGCCCCAATGAGGGTTCATACCAAACAGCAGGAGGAAAGGCTGAGGTTATCTATGCGAGATGTTGCTCAGCTTGATGGTCCCAAGAGCCATGGTGCACACCGTTCTGGGACTACAAACATGCATACCATCCCTCCCTGTACACATTGGACAGGATTAATAAGGTTCATACTGAGGCTTCTCAATTTCCATCTCATCAGCTGAAATAATACCCCGTTATTAAGCAATTCCTGCCTTCTCAGCCATTACTCCGGAGAAACTTCTGCTAGGCCTCAAGGTATCACTAGGTGGAAATTCATACCAGTAATGAATTGGTCCAAGCATAAAGGGACAGGATTTGTAATGGTGTCTAAAACTGAGTTGTTGCAAAGCGCTAGAAAGGTGCCTGCAAAACTAGTGGGAAAGGATGGATCAGGACATGGCTAATATTATCATTTGTGGGTTTATGCCCAAATCCTTATTCTTATGCCATCTCTTATGCTAGTCAAATGGTATGCAGAAGGAAGTGTTTGCAAGAATACATATGGAGATGCTTATGAATAAGATGCTAGAAAACTGCCTTTCTGCAAAACTTTGTTGTGGGCACTTTTTCTTAGTAGCATTATCCCTTAAAATAAAAAAAAATATTATTTACATTGCTGTCTAGAACAGAAAGGGTATTGCCTATACACAGAAATCAAGTGTCCCTTAAAAAGAAATCTTGCACTGACAACAGTAAAGTAATGCAAGAAAGCACTGGCAAAAAAACATTTAAAGGGTGCAGAAATGTAAAAAAAAATACGGTTTTAACCAAAAGGTAATAGGAAATTCTACCCAATTTAGCAGAGTGGCTTTGAAAAAAATTTTTTTTTCCCTTCAAATAGTACCAGTAAAGATTTTTTCATATTTTCTAAGTACTGCAGTAAAAATGTTTTCAAAATGGCAATGTAATTACTAGCATCTCTTCCTAGCAGCAAAAAAAAACAATGCCATGACCAGTCTTAGTAAATTTAGCAGTTAGCAATTTTAGAAGTACACATTGTGGTCAAATATTTTTTGCTGTTGTGATATTTGCTGACACCTGTCAATAAGAAAACTAGTTCTCATTTTTAGTTAACTTATAGTTATGTTCTTCCTGACTTCAGCATATGAAGAAAAAGTCTTTTTAGGAAAATCTATCATATTTGCTCTTCTAACATTGGCAACACAGATGAACAATTTATTTATTTTTTACTGACTAACACTTGTCTGCAGTTCTGCAAACTCACCAGAAAAAAAAGAAAATAAAAAAGTGTTTCCTTTTCCCTTATGAATGAATTAGTGTATATACAAAAAGGCTTATCTGTCATCTGGATTTACTATACCTCCCCTTCAGGAATTGCATAGGGAGGACTGCTACATGGCTCATACCTTAACACATTTACCGTTCACCTCTGCCTACCTTCAGTACCTTCAACCCTAGATTATGTTACAGGTCAATTCATTGCCGTGAACTTAATCCCAAGCACCCATCACAAATCTCTCTTAGACTGTAATTTGGTAGTGCTGTTTTAGGCATGATGGCCTCAGGATACATGGGAAAAAGGCTTGTAGGAAGAGGAAATATCTTTTATTAGTCCTGCTGATACAGCTGGGTGAGGCAGCCAATCATGAGGATACACTGTCCCTTCACCAGACGTCACATAATTCCCATGCCAAAGGACACTGACTAAAAAAGCAGATATCTCTCCTATCAGGGCTGAGATGGCCTACTTGACTGTGTTAATTTCCTGAAAATCCCCTCATTAGCTACTGCTATTATTTTCCAATTCCAGGCATATTAGACATCATTGCCAAGATAAGAATTTTATAAGCACTTTAGTTATAGTCACTGCCTGAGAAAGTTCACAGGTTAAAGGTCCAGCCCTGCTCAGCAGGCTTTCAAATGGGGGTACTTAGTGTAATTACCTGCAGAAATATATTCTAAGACAAGACTCAGAAGATAAATGAAACAAATACATAAGGGAACAAAATTTGCTGAGAAGAGCTGAATTTCAAATACAGTGGGAGCTGATAACAATTTGCTGTCTTACCTACACCTATATACACTTGAATAGGAAATACCAGGATTTTGTTTGTGTATCAAGCTTGCACTAGTAAAAAAACCATCCAGCTAAACAACAATACAGAAGGAAACCTCAAACATTTTAACATGGATTAGCTTCATCATTAATTTGCAGGCAGTAAGAACCAGTGATCACAACTCACCACTTGCCTATGAGAATTCAATTATCTCATATCTTGGTTAGTGTCTATCAAAATCTCCAACTGTTTAAGAAAGAAACACAAACAGGAATTAAATCTATTTTTGCTTAACAAAACACAGATACTATCCATGTCTTACTGTAGACTGGCAATTTTCATCTATGACCACCTAATATTGGTATTCATCTATTTACAACATTAAATTATTTACGAATTTAAAAAGATATATATCATGAGATTCTAGAAGGGAAAGCCCTTCATAGACACTGTATTTATGAAGCCTACCAACTAAATGGCATCACCATCTGTATTCATTCTTATATATAAAGCATTTATCTTTGTACTGCTTAACAAACTAATGAGATATGTCAATGCTTTTGACTTTACAGAAAAAGAACAATGGCTTTTGCAAAAAGGCTTAAATAGCTCATTTACCACTGGAAGTTGTGAAGTCTGATAAAAAAAATCCTCTCCACCCCCTACAAAACCAAAAAACCAGCTACCTCTGGTGCAGATCAGTTATCCCTCTATTCTTGACACAAATCATGTGATAAATTTCATAGGCAAACAGATATGAACACCAGAGGTGGGTCAACATTATAGGGGAGGCATTTGCAAACAGGGAAGGTAGTGCTCCCACCTGAAATCTGGTAACAGAGAACAGGAGCCATAGGGGCAGGCAGGGGAATAGCAGAGGATGCAAGGAAGGGACAGCAAACACAGCCCAGGGCTAGAGAGACAAAAGTAAGAAAGACAGGAGGGAAAGCCACTTGGGGTGATATTTACAGAGGCTGACTTCTTCCCAGACTCCCTAGGTTCCTCCTACAGGCTGCAGAGGAGATGGGCTCTTCTAGGGCAATAATTCAAACTACCAAGCAGCTATAACCAGTCTTCTGCTGTCAACTCCCCTCCTGGGGGACAAGCCCTCCTTTAACCTGAATGCAAGATTAGGTTTCCCAGGATAAATTCAGTCTTTGTGAATTCCCATATTGTAGATTTTTAAAAATGTCAATCTCCTAATTTTCATTTTAAAGGCCCTGGCAAAAAAAAAATTCATTGACTTGAGTAGTAATATACTTTGGCCAATGTTGAGTACTAGTGAGTACCCTGTTCTAAGCTCCACGGTGAACAAAGAGAAAAGAGACAATCACAGGGTGACTGATAGCAGGTACTACATCTGCACAAAGCCAAGTGGCATTGTGCAGATATGCTAGCACAGGACCTGAAAACACCACAACATCTGAGCTAATAATTTCAGAGTTTGATCCCAGAAATATTCATTGGCAGCCTTGGAGAGGGTCTGTCTCAGTGCATCCTCACAACGGATGTGCAGAACACTTCTGAATTTTTAGATCCCAGGCAGAGGGGGGTTGACAGACAATTTGACCAGCTATATTAATGCTGAGATGTTTCTACACATCAGAAACAGTCCTTTTTTCACCGACTTAAATGCACAGTTTAAAATATGATGCCCACAGAGTTTAAACATTTCCAGGGTGAGAGAGTGGCTGAAGTGATTTTCAGATTGAATTTTTGGTGTAGATGCTCAATTTCCATCATACATGTGTTTGGTGTCGTGTCCCGTTCCCCTCCGCCCCCCCCTTTTTTCACTATCTCAGCTCTTTCTCCAGCAAATCAAGAATTATCTAATGACAGTTCAGGTCCTCCAGAGCAGCACTATAACTAATCACTCATTCTTTCTTGTTTGGGAGATTATGAGATAACATATTATACAAATAATGTACTAATAACTGTAGTACTACTGTACTTCCTAAAAATTTTCTAGTTACTTGTATAGCTAATGCATGTAATCATATCCAATTCATGTGGTCTTGGTGATATCAATGGTCTTGTACTCTACAGAATAGATATAACATGCAACTCAGTAGTCTAATGCAAAAATGCACAACTAGACAGTATAGGGCAATTTCTGACCTTGGTCATACCATACTACATTAGCATTTATTCCATCAAATACCATCTCATATTTTTCAGATAAAGCAGATCTGCTTTTATTTTTCTATCAAAAAGCACAGCTGTATGTTTTATCAGAAAATAATTTGCTTTTCAGGCTGGGTTTCTTTTTTCCTGTTTAAATTTTCTCTCACGGAACTTTTAATTTTACATCAGACTATCAGCACAAGTTTCTCAAAACATAAAGAAGTGAAAGAACATTCTTGGAGATCTTATTGCCCTCTAATGTCTGTAGACACTATTGTTTTTCCTGCTTTCCCAGACAATCCGTAACTGGGGAGAATATAGCTCTATTAACCTTGCTATCATAACCAGAATGTCAAAATCTGTGTTATAAATCTTCATCTTAATCATTTATGATTAAATATTCAGATGAGATTACGTGCAACCTAATTCTACACATCCATCTCCACTTCCCTAATTAATGACAGACAGCAACAGAAGGGGAAAAACACCACCTTTCTGAAGTAACTAGGCAAACCCAAGCTTTTGTAGACAACTTTCATTTCTAAAAACATATTTATTTTTTTATCACCATTTAAGAAAGAGACATGATTAATGAAGTTATGTATATTGAATTTTAAATTTGTTGCTTTGCTATGGATTGCTAAATATTGCCAGTGTTAACCCCAGTAGCCCCAAAACTTATTTTTATGAAGCCTCACTGGTTTCAGTTCTTCCCCATCTGTCAAAGAATTTGACATGCGTGCAGTAAAAGTTACATAGGAGGCAACCTTCCAGGGCTCAGTGGATAAAATTCACCGTTGCTCAGAAAAACAATCTAAGGATTTATGAACTACTAAAGATCCTCTTAGTCGTTACTTCTATTTAGAACTGCTTCAGCTTTAAACACAGAATTTGAGCTGCTTACACCCCAATTCTGAGAGGGGCTGAAAAAGTGTACCTTATGCTGACACTGAAGTAATTGATACACACCACAACAAATTTTCAGAAAAATCAAACGTGAAAGCTACTAAAGGCATCATTTAAACTGAGGCAGCCAACTCAACCTGTAAATCACAGGCTCTAAATGAAAGAGACCTCTCAGACGTGGTCTGTCCCATCAGCTTGAAACTGATTTCTCAGTGTATTTTCTAGAACTGTGCAAATACTAGATTCTTTGATTCCCTGAGAAGAAAAAAAAGTTTAGCTCAATTAAAATCTGATCTTGGGGAAAGACTGAAGCAGGAAAGAACAATACAATTACATATTTTTGCACCAACCTGGAACAAGTAAAAGCCAATTCATAAATGAAGGCACCAAATTTCAAAATGACAAATCACATTTTTTAGCATAAAACTTTTTCCCCAAACATGCAGACATTTTCACAAATTACTCAAATAAACTATCTTCAAATTTTCCCCCTTTCAGCCAAATCTACTTGCTAAATGCAAACTGAATCTGTTATTATTTTCCCAAATGACATTTTTCAAACTTGCTTGAGGAGGAAGTAAAGGGGGGAGTGGAAAATTGCCTGGCTCCATCCTCTGCTGCATTTTCTAATTGCATTTAAATGATCCATGCAACTGGTCTCCTGCAACTTCCCTGAGGGTAATATTTCACAGTCTAGCTAATCTCACTATTGAAATGTGTCCTGTTTTTCAGCAAAAATTTCACTAGCATAACACACAACCAGAATAATTTTTGCTGACTTCTAAAAAAAAATTGTTCGTTTTATGATAAAGAAGTATGCAAATACAGAATATCAGTAGAATATGCATCTCTGGATGCTCTAGCAGTGCAAACTGATCTGCCTGCCATGCAAGGTGCCTCATGACTACTTATGAGCCCAAATTTGTGGTAAAACTGATTTGGCCCAATATTTTGTTGCATCTGAATGCTAGCTACCTTTTTAAAAAGAAAAAATAAAGAAAGAAGTCCAAATTTATTTTTCCATATTACACACATGTAATATTGCAGCCCATAACCTGGGCTGCATCAAAAGAAGTGTGACCAGCAGGTCGAGGGAGGTGAATCTCCCCCTCTACTTCGCTCTCGTGAGACCCCACCTGGAGTACTGTGTACCCCAACAAAAGAAGGACATGTACATGTGAGGGAGAGTCCAGAGGAGGGCCAGGAAGATGATCAGAGGGCTGGAGCACCTCTCCTATGAAGACAGGCTGAGAGAGTTGGGGCTGTTCAGCCTGGAGAAGAGAAGGCTCCAGGGAGACCTTACTGCAGCCTCCCAGGGCCTTTAAAGGGAGCCTGCAAGATAGATGGGGACAGACTTTCTAGTGGGGCATGTAGTGATAGGACAAGGGGGAATGGCTTGAAAGTAAAAGAGGGTAGATTTACACTAGATATCAGGAAGAAATTCTTTACCGTGAGGGTGGTGAGGCACTGGGCCAGGTTTCCCAGAGCAGCTGTGGATGCCCCATCCCTGGAAGTGTTCAAGGCCAGGTTGGATGGGGCTTTGAGCAACCTGGTCTAGGGGAAGGTGTCCCTGCCCATGGCAGATGGTTGAAACTAGGTGATCTTTAAGGTCCCTTCCAACCCAAACCATTCTATGATTCTCTGCATATTTGATTTATTTAATCTTTTATTTCTTTGGCTCAGTCATGTGACTATTTTTTTGAGCTTATTAAGCTCTGGCCCTGATTCTTCAGCTGCTTGTGTATGTACTTAACGCAGATGGTGTGGTGTTTGCAGGACCAAAGCTCTGTATACACCTCCTCACTGCGTAGGCTGCTGAAGCACTACTCGCCAAACAAAAATCCCAACTCTTTGGGAAAAAAAAAACCCAAAAGTGCTGCTGCTCACAGTGACTGAGTAATCCCTTCTGCAACTACTATTAGCAAACTTACAATACAACCTAATGGCCTAATTCTGTCTTCCCCCCCACCCCAGGATGAGTAAGATACTACTTCGTGAATTTCTGATTAAAGGAGTCAGACACATTATTAATCCTGTGGGGACTGCATGTGGATCTTAAGGCAGGGGTGCCTCTGCCTGCAGACCCTCACACAGGGTAACACACCCAGTTACCTTTTGTACTTTAAACTGGTTTAACACTAAGTTAAGTACTACTTAACCAGTTAGCGCTGTGGTACTCTGCATGAGAGGGAATGCATTCCAGACTCAGTCCAAAACATCAAAGTTTTTTTCTTCAGACTAACTCAGTTTCTGAAGCACCTAGATTTGTGTAACATCAGGGAAAAGGGACACCTCCATGCCTGAGGTGAGAAAAATTCTAGCATGAACCAACAACAAACACTACTGAACATAGCCTAAAGAAAGCTCTTCGACACTACTTGACATATACCAGTGTCATTACAGCTCTGGACAAGGAATATATTATCTGGCTCAGTGAAGCAATACTGTCCTGTTTCTCATTTAGTCTCTGGCTGTTGTGCTCATTCTGCAGCAGCAGGTGAAAATGTTTCAAACTATAAAAATTAAAATAAAGCCACTTCCACATTAATACGATGTTATTTTTACATTTTGATTTAAGGATACTACAAACTACTACACACACAAAGCCCACCACTGCCTCAGTTTGGAGGAACTGACAAAAGTCCTTTTATTGTTATCCCAAAATCTCCAAGCAGGCAGGCTTACCAAGTACAAAGCACACAATCAAGTAAAATACCCAGGCTAGCTTTTGTTTGGAGTAGTTTATCTCTACACTTCGGATCTAAACGATATGAAGTTAGTCATGCTCTTCAGCTATAACAGCTCATTTCCTCTGTCACTTTGCAGACACCTGACTGAACACCCGAATGCCCATGGCTGCAGAGCAGCCAGTAAATTCAGCAAGGTTATGCATCTAAGCTGAGAATTGTACCTTCTGAAAAATCTTGGTCCCACATATATATTATCATAGAAAAGTTTAAGCAAAATTTTCTGACATGCCATGACATATGGAGAGCTCTAATTTAACTGTGGTCTCAGGGTATGGCACAGATATACAAGCTTGAATCCTATTTGAGAAGATATTTAGCGGAAGCTTAAATCATTGACTCTGAAGTTTTTAAACCCTCTGATTTCATAGCATGTGACAATACATCTCTGTGGAGTAAAATCAAAATGTAGAAAGACTCAATTTATTTTGACTGTATTTCTACCAGCAATTTTTTTTTTTTAATCTGTCCAGATCATGCCTGGAGAATAAACAAAATCCCAACATGCTCAGAGCAGGCTGTGAAATGCGAACTTCTCTCTGACATAAAATTCAGAATTTTGAAAACAAAATGAGCTAATCCCATTCTTGTCCAGCTTTGCTAAAAACTTCCAAGGTGCATCAAAAGTTTTCCCCTGCCAGACAGAGCACGCACACCACATTGCCTTCAACTATAAAATTCAATACAGTACTGTGCAAGTTCCCAGGTCAGTCTGGTAGTACTGATCTTTGGTAAATCCTGTTACATTTCATTCCATTCCCCCTTTATCTGTATGTCTTTAGAAAACTGTTTTAAAGGAAAGAACACTTACAGCTTCACTTACTCGTAGGTCTATAGTTGGTGGATAATTTCATTTCTAAATAAAACTTCCTAAACATGCAGCTGTTCTCCAGTCCTATGGTGCTATCTCTGTCTTAATAGAGTCAAAATATAGATGCAATTCACCATTTTTTTAGTATTCTGGAGTGGAAATTATTAATTCCCTTTGATTTTACAATGATAAACTCATTTAGTCTTGGTATCACTGCAGCTGTGGTTATTTCTATTTTAATACCATCAGGTACTTTGTCTGTCTTCCATTTACCTGATGCTAACATAATAATCTTTACTGAAAAATGGGGGAAAGCACTGAGCCATATCTAGATTATATTTAATATCCACTCCCATAAGATAGCAGCTCTCTTTCTTCCCTTTTCTATCCCTCTTACATAGCTGTGGAGTGCTCTGCTATTTGTTGTGTCTTCTGTCAAGCCTAGCTCAGCTTGGCTTTGGAAATTCTTACCTTATTTCCAGACCTCTTGACCTCTGAGACTTCGCACTGATCAAAAAACTTGAAGGTTGCAAAGGGGGAAGGAGTCTCTTGCATTTTCATAGTGGTATTGCATACATACACTTTATTTTAGCACCACATCCTACAATTTTTTCTCTTTTTTTATGCTCACACTGCTGGCAGTGTTAGCATCACTAATTTCAAGGAGATTTAGAATTTCTTTCTATATTTATATATGCAAGTTTCTCCTACTAGCCATTCCCCTCAGTTATGA
Source organism: Falco rusticolus (assembly GCF_015220075.1). Lineage (NCBI taxonomy): Eukaryota > Metazoa > Chordata > Aves > Falconiformes > Falconidae > Falco > Falco rusticolus. The sequence goes on from NC_051189.1 coordinate 47,107,320, forward strand.
AATTTTGCTCTTTTTTTTTTTTTTTTTTTTTTTTTTGGGGGGGTGTGGGGGCAGAAATCCCAAAACAACAACAAAAAAGCCACTTAGGAACTTCTTTATTTCCACAAGAAACATAAAAGGAAGGTATCTGTGCTCACTCTGTTGAAGGTTATTTGGTGTTATCAGCCTTCCATAGTGTCCTCATTGCTTACTGAGAAATTCTAAAAATTCCAAAATATTCCATAAAAAACAGATCACTAACACGTCTTACTGATACATTAACTACTTGATGAAGACTGTCAGCTACCACATGAAAACATCATGATGATTACTGATAGGCTGTGTTCTCTAAAATCTATTTAAAGTAGTTAAAATCCCCCGCAATGGTAAAATTCTCACAGATTTCTGGAATGTCTACCCTTCCCTTCTCACAATAAGACTCCAGCAACCCATTACAGAAGCCCAGTGGTAGCCCAGGGAAACCACTTTTGAAGACCTTTTAAAAAAACTTATTTGTTTAAACACATAGAACCCACGCTTTCAAGTTATTATATCATTAAATACTCAGTAGTACACCAGCAGGTCTCCAGTCTGAGTTCTCTGTCCTCAGTAACACACAACATTCAAGCTCCTATTTCCAGTCATGAATTCACCTGACTCAGGTTCTTCACAGTTGCCCCTATTTCTTCCCTTTTCTTGCATTGTTTTTTGGCAGGTCTATATCCATGTTTCAGCTTTTCCTTAGGGACAACACTCAGCCACTGAACAGATCAAACACAATCCTGGCAGCAATGTGTCATCAACACTACTTTCTCAGCGGCTTAGATTTTCTTTGCTAGCCAAATTGTTATTAACATTTCTATATCCACTTTATTATCCTCATTTTTCCCATCTTACTCCTCTTGTAGTAATTATATATGCATAAAAGGCATAGGGTTTCCCCCTATCTTCTCTCATTTCCCAGTCTGAAGTCCTTCTTCCCGATGTGTCACCACCAACTTGAGGACCATTTCTCAGTTAGACAAGAAGAGTGCATCTTTAGACATGTTTTTCATCCAGCTGCATAGTAATGGCTGGTGCTTCAAAACATCTCTTGTAGTGTTATGAGTTATGTGCTGATCACCATTGCTTCCATCATGTGTCTACTCTCATATCCCGCTGGAACATAAAGAAAATTTCCAAACATCCTGAAGGCATTTTAAATCAAAGCAGAAACATCTACCACTGACCTAATGTTCATTGTTTTTACAAGCATGCCATATGATCAGCAGACTGCTCCAAAAATGAAAATCTCTGGCATAGTCCTGCTGAAAGACTAGGTCAAATAGGTAGTTAAACAACAAGGCCAGTATTACATTCATAGTAATGAGCCAGATCTTGTGGCATTATGCTTCTCCAGGTAAGCATGGATTTACATGAAGAGGGGATGGTTCCCCTTGAACCCCTCCTAGATTTATTGAGATTATAGTGGAACTCTGGAGAAAGAATTACTCATTACTCAGCTATAGCCTTCTCTGTAGGCGAACAGATTGTGAGAGGAGCCCTGGCTATCTTTTCCCCTTATCAGGCAGATGACTTGGAGGCTGCTATAGAAGTAGGGAGGGCAATTATTTTCTTTTCAAGAACATAGAAAAACATCTTCAATCTCCATCTACTTTTTTCCTGAAGAAATACAGCTCTGGCTCCATCTTATCACCAAGACAATTGCATGTCCCTGAGTATGAGTTCATTATATATCTTTGATATAAACACTGCTATGGTTAGAAGGCTTCCTAACAATAGGCTTGCTAGAAGATACAGACCCTAGAGGATGCAAAGGACAAATGCATGAAGATACGCATTTCATTTAACATCTCCTTACTGTAGGCATCCCTTGCTTCAATGCAAACCCACTTCCATGGATGCAAACCAGAGATTAATTGCTATAGTTTAATTGATTATAGCCATAATCCTTCATGAGAGTGCTTATACTCATTCAATGTTTAGACTAATGTTGCTTGTGTAGAGCCGAAACAGAAGAAAGTTTACACCAAAAGTCGCGATGCAGCAAGTACGGACCAGACTGAATACAACTGAGCCACTCTATAAAAAGTGATGTAGTGAAAGAAGTCCTAACCTGAGTTCAGGTATGACAGGTCTGTAGCCTTTTTCTAGTAGGACATGATACCTATGCCATAGATGTACTCCCAGCTCTATGTTTTCCTACCACTAGAGCAAAAGCATTAGAGAAGGAATTTGTCTGTTTTTAACCATAACTATTCAGAAAGAAACACAAACCTTCCCAGCACAACCAGTAGTTAACTCTGTAGTGTAGGGTGTTGGCCCACCAGTGGCAAAGGAAGGAAGGGGAAAAAAAACCCAACTTCCAGAAAGCAGGTTGTCCTCTGCAGATTGATCCCATGGGTCAGACAGCTCAAGAGGGGTAGGCACAGCCTTTCACCTACAGGATAAAGCATAGGTAACTAATATACTGAAACTGTGCTTCAAAAGAATAGTTCAACAAGTTAAAAAAAAAAAAGACATGATTGTGAGATGCTAGTTAACAAAGGACAGAGAAAATATTCACATGCTCTAAAGCAACAATTTGGATTCAGAACACAAGCAGGCAAACTCTGATTTAGCATGTAATTAAGAAATCCTCTCTGAATTATGCAACTTCCATTCACTTCTTCAGAAGATATGAGAACACTGTAATCACTTGCCAAGTTTGATCCCAACATGCCATGGGGCAAATGGAGACCCTAAACTGTCATATTCTATTTAAATCATATGTAGGCTAAAGTGAGTGTGATTGCTCAGTATATTAAATTACTACTAGTGTGTTGATATTTCCTCCTGAACAATCTATGGCTCTGAATTATTTATTGAGGAGGAAGTGGCTTTTGAAGTGAACATTATTTCTTTCTCAGAGCTAATGCTTGAATATGATAAAAATAGTTGCCAAGAGAAAAAGGACATTTAAAAAAATACTTCCATGACTGATGGCTCCCAGATTTTACCTGACTCCTTCATGCATTTCTTCTCTTTGTGAAGCCTATAGGCTAAAATTATGTTCACTTAAGAAATAGTAAGATGTGGGGCAGCCTGTGTCAGGAAATTGCTTGCAACAAATCACAGCTACATCCACATTCAGTGATGGCAATCAATAGGATTCCCAGACTATTCCCATGGCTTTCTGTTTCCTTGCCTCCAGAATTCAGTACCACTCATAGAAATGCAGCTTCTAGGGAGCCATAGAGCAACCGTCTTCTGGCATCAAGAGTGGTACACCACAGAATCAAAGAGCTTTGGGTTGTAGTGGAGATGAAGAACACTTAACTGAACACAGGGTGAGAGCAGGAACAGGGAGAGGGACCCAAATCTTTTACTGGTCCTTCAAGTTCTCCGACACATTTTTCAAATCTTTGCCCCCTCAACAGGAGTCTTCACAGGTTTTTGAGGATGGGTAAGTGAAAACACAGATGAAGCAGTGGCAGACTCCCACATAATAAGATAAAACCAGTGTGACACATTCTGCATTGTGACCAGATTAGAATTTATTTGGTCAAAGAGGCATTCTCACAATAAAGTGCCCCCTTGAGTGAAAGTTGCAATATTTGAACCCAAAACAATAACTTGAAATGAATGTAAATAATCCTTCTGTCTTCCTTTCTCCTTCCCTACAACTATTAATGTTGCTATTCATGAAGAATTTGCCATAGATTGATTTATGGCATGCCATTAGAAGGCATATTTCTATCAGATGTCTATTGTTTATTCATTTGCAAATAGTTTATAAACACTAGACATGGATCAAATCTTCCTGTAAATTTTCTGTGAACAGATTTGAATGTTAAGTTTATTCTCATTTCAAGGTTATTCTTCAGTTTTCAAGGTGCTGAAGTTAATTTCTTTAATAACCAATCCTTTGTGTCTACTAATTAGAAATATCCAAAACAATTTGCTATTTAAATCCTATGTCATTGCTTCTGATCCTTGATTGGATGAGTAATGAAATTAAGTAAGACCCATATGAATTGTGAGTCTTACTACTGAATATGTAATTAAGGTTTTGATTAATGTTCTGGCACTCAGGCTTAAAATACACCTTCCATACTATTTGCACTAATAAAGCTCAGGCACAAAAAATCAGTACAAGTCATTAACACTGAATTCACAAGTGAACTTCAAAAGAATACTTTTACGGTTTTTTATGATGATGGCTATGAACACTGTGCTTTTAAGTTGGACTCCTGTATTAGTGCTAGGTGTCAAATGAAGCTACTGGCCATCTTTCTTCCTTAGGTGCTGGTATAAAATTAAGAATTAAGGATACAAGTTTTGCTGAGGTATTGAAAACATTCTGTGTTAATACAAGTTGATAATTTAAATGCCAATTGTTTCAAAGCTCAATGAATCATTTTATGGAAATATAAAATTCTGTAAGACAGTATTATATTAAAAAAATGAAATATTATACTTCTTCTTGTAATACACTTCTATTTCTTACTTAGAGTATTCATTAGGAACATTGTATGTCATTACTTAAATATACTTAATTCAGCTGACAGTCAATGGTTTTCAAAATGCTCTTCCCATCCAATATTTTCTGCACTTAAATCCAATCAGAGTACCTGATATTTAATAAATAGAGAGGCATGGATGTATCATTTCTTTTTTGTTACAGAAAACTCTCATTTGTAAAACTACAAATAACATTGATAATGACTTATTAATATTAATTCTGCAGCAGTAGGGTATACCACGTCTAGTACCTGTCCTGTTAAAAGATGTTAGCCTTGTAGGAGAGTTCTGGCTTTTATCACAGAAGTAGTTGAGTCCCTTGCGCAAATCCACACACTGTATAATAAAGAGATAGGCAGCGTAAGAATAGCTGGACTCCAGGAAAAGGGTTGAGTTCAGGTCTGGAATTGACTTTGACATTAGTTAGGAAAGGCACCTGCTCAAAACCACTCTATTTTGAACACACCCTTAAACTGCAAGTAGTAGTAACTCCTCATTACTTGCATTACAGAAGTTTCCCAAAACCTGCATGTATCAGTCTCCTGCTGTTCTAGGAAGCATTCAAAGGAATGGAAAGAAATCCTTCTTCCAAACACCTTACCAGCACAGGTGAGGCTGGAATCTGTTAATACCTCTCACTGGAAGAGTAAGGGAGACAGGCAAGTCCCACACGAGGAACCTCCCATGGTCCAAATCACAGGCTGGTTACGAGACCAGCATTCTCCCTCTAAAGAGGTTATACTTTCACACTGGTGAGTGTAACCCTCCCACAAAACAAGCCCAAATTCTCAAGTTCTCAATCTACCTGACAGCATCTGAGTAACAGATTGAACCTGACAAGGGAACAGATCCATTTCAGCCACAGCCTTCTCAGCTCCTGGGCTTTTATGCTCTGCTTATTCAGACCCACCAGTAAGCTCTACAAGGGGCTGAGTCTGTCTCTTCAGATGCAAACTTAGTGACTGCTGGTGGAGTAGCTTGTTTGCTACCCTTTACTAGTTTTCTCTGGAGCCCTCAATTTTACCCAGCCATGCAGAGAACACACCCAACAATTAATTAATTTTCTACCTCAATTGGATCATTAATGGAGTAGCTCTGCCACAGAAATGACACTAACAGAATGAAGACAGGTTAGAGAAAAACATACATCCCCAAAACTGTATTTTTTAGGTACAGGAAAAATAATGAATGGCATACTAAAGGATCAAATGGTAGCCCTCAGTTCAGTAAGGTAATTTTCATACTCTGTTATCACGAGTTCTTAATTAACCTGTGTGGTAAAAATTCCAAACAAATGGTTGTTGACTGAAAATGCAACCCTTCCTTTTGACACATGTATTAATGCACTATTGCAGAAGTTCAAAGCTGTTATTATTGAGTTGTCTCAGCCATATTAATTATCCTTTGTGCTTTATTTGGCTTCACTTGGGTAAATCTTCTTGAATTGCCCGGTTTTTACTTACATAACATCTTTGTTTAATATACTGTGAACTCTGTTTACATTTGTGCTTTTTCCAATAATTCTGTGTTGAATGTAGTTTCCACCATTACTACTGGAAATGTTCTACACTCAGCTTATTTGTCTCCTGTCACCTATACATGTCATTGCTTTTGAAGCTGAAATGTCCAGTGCTTGGAAGGTTTGGGCTGAAGTGATTCTAGCACCTCTGCTATTTTTAAAAAAATTCCTAACCCTTGTTACCCAGGCCATTTTTTTTCCCCATAGCAATTTATAAAGCAAACTGACAAACAAGGAAAACAGCCCAAGAGAGGGGGTGATAAGCTAACTAAAAGCAGAAAAAGTGGGTAGGGGATGGAAATAGGGTGAAGGACAGAAATTTTCAAGCTGTATAGCATACTATGGGCATAATAAGCACAAACCGTTGAGGAAAGAAATCCTTAAAATACTAAAATCTTGCTTTAATATACCTATGAGGTCCATTATGGAGAGATGTTCATGTTTCCAACGTCTTTAACTTAAAACATGTTTTGATAGGCACATTGACATGTTAATTTGTTTTGACTTGTTTCCACCTAGATCATTTTCCATCTGAGTATCTCAAAGTATGTTACAAAAATTAAGATTCATAATATCAATATAACTTGACTGTAAATAAATACTAAATAACTAAATGAAAACATCTTCAGAAGTATGCACTGCTTTTGACTGCCCAAATTGAGCCATTTAAAATCTTCTTCCCCTTTTAAGAAAAAAGAAATGGTAATAAACTCCACTCCAATAAAAGTAAGAGAGATGTAGTACTTAATTTCTGAAACTCAGGAATGTAAAAAAGGCAACCAAAATTATGCATACTGAAAACTTGGGCTCCACTTGCTGTGGAGCTTGTGGTGAGCTGGGAGACAAGAAGTTGGGACACGTAGCTAGGGTTTTATTTCAGCCACAAAACTCTGCTGCTTACGTTGATAAAAATCACCTACAGAAATGTTATCAGGAAATCAACTCAGAGCAAGAACTGGGAACTCAAGCATTTTTAGGATTTTTATTTAATTCACTTTTGTGAGAGACAGCAGAAAAGGGTGAATCAACTACTGAGTGACATATCAAAAACACCTCTCCTCTTTCTCTTTTTCTAAAGTTGACTACATATGACAGGGAAAGGTTGATGAAAAAATCCTTCAGCTAATTCAGATGATCTAGAGCTGCTCCCATAAACTAAGCAGGCATTTCCACATAGATCTGTAAGGTGGTCTTGTTTGTGGTTATATTATACAAGAAGGATGAATACTTGTAAACAGAAATACTGGTGGTGTACTTTTAGGATAATAGGTTAAAAGGCAGGACACAAAAATTAATTAAGCAGTAAAAAAAGAAAGACAGGGAAATCTGTATTTGGTCCCGTTTGAACGCCTTAAGTATTAAGTCTTCCCCTCTGGCTTCACAAACATGACACTTCTGTCAGCATGATAACACAGCTCCAGCAGGAAGGACAGTAAATGTCCCCATCCAGTCTTGCCTAAGCCTCCGTGCACAAAGCACTCAAGGAGACAGGATGTGAGCCCTCACAGCTCAGGTGTCCTCACAGCACAGGGCAGTGGACTCGGATTTCCTAAAACCTGAGCAAATACTCTAATCACAAGGGATATTTCTCCAGTTCTATAAAACAATCAGGGTCAGTAATACTTGTTGGGGTTCTAAGCTCATCATTGCTCATAAAGGAGGTTTAAACAATGCTTGCCAACTGGATCCACTAAGGGGTTTTGATGCCACTCCAGCCTAGCCCCTGGTTTGCAATGGATTTAAATGAGAAATAGGGACTCAGTCTGTGTGTGCTGGAGAGGTTCTGGAAATGTCTAAAACACAGAAATAAAAGCCTCTAGGACACTTTCAGGTTGAAAATTATGGTCCCTTATGTTTAAGTTGCTCTAGAAACTTCCTAACAAGGCTGTTGAGCCCAAGTTTCTAGATTATATTTTCAGGTCTGTATGCCTGAAGAACATCTCAATTCTCCTTTGCAGAGCTAAGTCCTATTTTAGATCTGGCTCTTAGAAAGATTTCTAGATAAAGTGAGCATATAAAGATTAAGGTTGAAGAAAAATAACGATACACAACTCCATCCATACTCTTAGGATATCTTAAGATAAAAAAGCCACACATTTTTAATAACCAAGCTTACCGTTCCACACTAGCCATTATTAAACCATGAAAGTAGCACAGTGGCATTTTTTTTTTCTATGCATGTATAGATCCCTCTATAGAGAGCTGAAGTCTAGTGCTTGATATTAAAAGGTACTTTCCTTGGACTTGCTGGAAACCGTCTACTGATCCTATGCATCCCACGTGGAAAAACAACACTCAGAGGAGTTGTCAGGATCCTATAATAGATCAGATGTTTACAGGAAAACATCCATTAAAGTGAGTAATGTTGGAAACTGTGGCACTGCTAACCTTCATTCTTGAGGGCAGAAATCAATCTGATATACAGCAGCTGATAGAGATAAGGGAAACTGCCCTTCCATCTGTAGGTTAATTTACTTTTTATTCACCATAAAACATCTGCATCTTTCTCTAAAGCAACTGGTACCAGTCCTTGGTACATTAGCCTTGTCTATGTCACACCTTCCAGTTTTAGAAGAACAAGTTACTTTTGTTGTCACATCATTGGCTGCCAAACTTCCTTTGAAAGCACCCCACAAAATAGTCTCACTCCATTTGCTCCAACTCATGATATCAAATCATTTGTAACTGATAGCGTTAACCACTCCCTCTGATTATCCCTGCCAATCAAAAAGATTTCTATGGCGTGCCATACAAATCGTATACGATGAACGTAGTGAACAGCACAAGCATGTTGTCAAAGGAAAAGTAATAAAAATAATAACATAGAATAGCAATTATTTTATCTTGGGGGGGAAAATACATTATTACTCATTTCAGCTATTCAGGGAGAGAAACAGAATGAGAGGGAGAGTGACAAGAAACCACTTCAGCAATCAGAGCCCACAGGGAAGCAATAATTCAGGTCACAGTTGTCAGAAAATTCAGGTAAAATCTCGTGAAAAAAAATACACCCAAGACCTATTATTTTTTAATTCTAAAATTTATGAAAAGATACTTAAGAGTACTCTTCTCCCTGTAAACTGATGTCCAACTGATACCTCACATTCGTATTTATCATTGCTGAGATGACTCACTGCAATCAGAGTTTATCTAATGTTTTCTCTCTGTATCTATTTTTGCTGTAAGTTTTTCCAGACATACAACTCTTCTTTTTTCCTGAATCTTCCTCCAGTCTCTCAAGCAGTCACTTAGAAAATTATTCAAGTAATCTTTCTTTGGTCAGTGGCTGAAGGGAAATAAAGCTGGAGTTAGGTACATAGTGTATGATGATTAACTGGTATTCCTGTGTCTTTTCAGAACCTGTTCCCTTTATATGCTCCCTCAGTTGTTCCTCATGTTCTCTTTTACATCAGCTGCCTTTCATTTTAAAAATCAGGCAAATCAAACCAGTACTTTTTATAAAGTTTGCCACTTCTACTCCTGTATGCCTACTTGATAAGAATGTATACAATTGATGACTGTGCTAAAATGGACAAAAATAGCACTACTTTGTAAATATACTTCAGCAACCACAAATTTCTACTGTACCTTGAAATACAAGCAAAAGAGCTATTGATTTTGTCTGTGCCTGATGAATTCCTCCCAAACAACCTGTTTACTGAAACTATAAGTCACTGTTGTGATTAATCTGCTGTATATTGAAAGCCACTTAATTAGAACAGAGAGATGGAAGAATAAGCTAACACTGTGAGAAGTGACAAAGGAACTGATTTAATTTTAATTTTATGATAACTTTTGCGTCTTTGTAGCCAAGTCAGTCCTTATGGACAAATATTAAGGACTAAGCCAGCTTAGTCCTTAATGCAAGGACTCCTTAGTACAAGGAGCGTACTCTTCTGAACAAAGTAAACTGTGATGGAAATAACCTAAAGATATGGAGCAGGATAACTGAAGCTATAGATGAAGATCATGATGTGATGTTATACTTTCTTGCTTTCCCACAGGAGATGTGGACGTGCAGACTGACCTTTCAGCACTAAATACTTTCCCTGATGCAAGTAACACAGAAATTTTAGTCAATAAACCTCATATCGTTGCAAGAACTTTCTGAATGTTTTCAACATTTAGAAACAAATTATAATGTGAAACATTTATTTGAATTCATGGTATGTATATTCCTGCATGGCATCAGAGAACTCTAGAATAATATCTATACGTGCTGACACAAAATGCTCTGAAACACAAACCCTTAAAATCATATAGATTTTCCACATAGTTTGGAAAAAGCCAGATACAAATTTTTCCCATATGTAAGTTTCTAGAAAGCATTCTGTGTATGAAATATTACTTCTCCTACTAAGCCAATTGAGCAATCAGAAATTTTAGTGCTTACACAGTCCTTTGAAAAATCTGAAAACTTACATAACTGATAAATATTCCCTATAGAGAGAACCCTTGTTAATTATTAAAGTACAGTATCTTTCTTCTAAAGTACATCAGCATCTTTTACATGTAGCTTAGGTTATTAGAATAAACTGAATACCAAATTTGATTTGTATGCAGACTTGTAACAGATTTTTAAGGACATGGTAAAGCTTCACTTTTGTATTTCAAAAAAAAATTCTGAAAGGCACAGCCTTCATCTGCATATCATGTCTTCACAAAAAAAAAAAAAAAGAAAAAAAATTGAATATTTATTCTACTGAATGTATTAGCAAAAGTTTAAATGTAGTCAGGCTGTCTACAGGGTGGGCTGCCCCTTCTAATCCTGCTTTCAGAGAGGAAAAAAAAAAAAACTTCAATTCCCATTTCTGACAGCCCATCACCTTTCCCATGTCCTAAAGACACAGCAAGCAAAATAGTTAGCCAGTAGGACTTCAACTCAAGCACTGCGGTAACTCAATGAAAGAAATACGGTATTGCTGGGTGGTAGCATTTTGCTACACTAAGAGACAGATGGGGAGGATATGCAATAATCTTGTCTAGGAAATGGCTATGATTCATAAATTTGGACTTAATGTGACAAATTATCTGACAGATTTCAAAACAGTGAGAAAAACTGGTGTCAGATTGAGATATTATCACATCTCAGTGTGAAGTCCAATGGCAGCTGGAATTATTGACCACCTAACTACACTGAACTCCTACATCACTACTGAACAAAAGTGTCAAAACTACTATGTAGAGCAAAAGTGCGAAAATAAATGAACCTTTTTTCAGGATGGAGTTGAGCTGATTTTTTCTTACTTTGATCTACCTCACTCACTACCTTGCTCACAGTTCCAGCTTAGGGGCCCAGTCATACTTAATAGTGAGCAGCTGAGGAAGTTGTAAGGACTTCTCATACACAGTGCAGACACCATTTCCCTTCTTTTTCTGGAAATTGTTAAGAGCATTAGCTGATTGCAGAGGCAAAGTTTATGAGCATGAGCAATGAAATTTCTCTGGTGGATGATTGAGCCCCGTGAAAAATATTTCCACAGGGCACCAGGGTGACTGCAACTCACGCTACTTCCAGAATCCAGCATCACTTCTATAGCCCTCCTCCAATTTTTTTATTTTTTTTTTTTCCCCAAGTAAGAACCAGGACACAGAAGGAAGATAATAATTTCTTAGTATTACATATAAACAGATATAGCTAAATCATTGCATAGCTTTTTATGGAACCAGATCCACTTTGGAATAGATATCTGCCCTGGACAAGTGCCACCTGGAAGGGCCAGCAATTAACCTGGTGTCTCCTTCTTTATGTAGACACACAGCTACCAATCTCAGCCAAAACTCCTCACTTGGTAATGGGATATACTTAATCATCTCAGTATCATCTCAGCTACCCAGAAATAATTTTACAGGGAAATTTCCAGTCCTCTTCTTTCCAGTAATTCACCTTTCCTCTGGCTTTACTGGCTACAGAAACTTGACAGTTCCCTTTCAGGCACTTTGACTGCAGCCTTTCAGACAAAATGACAGCCACCACGGGAATCTCCAAGCACCATGCACACCAAGGCAGCCTGCTCACCCCATTCCTCTACAAGGTACAACAGTTGTCTCAAGCAGCTGCTACTTGCTTTCCAGATGGCACAAGATGGGGACCATCAAGTCCTCCTGTCTCCTGCTCTTGCCTGCCCAGTTTCTACAACCCATCCTCTCTCAGGGCTGGCTCTCAGGACCAATGGGTCCTGAGTTTCAGTAGCATTGGTCTCCAATCCTGCCATCCCAAAGGAATATCATCCAGAAAAAAAGTTTCCAAGGAAAACACTTTTGCATGGCAGTTTGCTGAAGCCCTGCCAGCTCAGCCAGGGAGTGGTGGTACCCACCCGGCAGGAAGCCATGGCCTCTCTCAGCTCTGCACCCCCCACGGCTGAGGCAGCTGCCCAGGCAGAGCCCTGGTGGGAACACGCTGCCAGCCGGGAGCCGGGCTGCCGGACGGGCTCTGCTCTTACACCAGCACCAGCCGCAGCAGCGGGCACAGCTGTGGGAGTGCGCCCGGGGAGAGGAGCCCCCACTTAGTGACAGAGCCCCGCGGGGGGTGGGGAGCACGAGGAGATCAGGGAGCACGAGAGAGAGACCCACCGCTGGGATCACCCCCTGCCCTCTCTCAGACAGGCCTGACGGGCAGCCAGGGCATGTGATCCAGAGGGTTCCCTGTCCTCTCTCCGTGTGGCCCGACACAGTGACTGACTGAAGGGAGAGCGCGAATGGCAACGGGTCCCTGCCCGGTGCAGCGCGATGTCTCCTCTGTGCCCGGCCCAGCGGCCCAGGTGCCCACGCATGGCGCGTCAAGGCTCTGCAAGTAGAACCCAGCAGTAACGAAGACGGGGGTTCATCGAGTGGGGAGGTGTTGCTGAGGCTGTCGGCCTACGCCCCGTGTCAGAACAGCTTCCACACAGAAAAACAGACGCGTTACTGTCAGAGGAGACTCCCCTCTGAAGGGAAGAGACGGCCCGGTGTGCAGAGCGGACCCACCCAGGGAAGTCTGCTGCCTCCCTGGCGGCCTGGCTAAAGGTGGGAAGAGAAAGCTGCCTGTCCTGGTGCGGCCCTCAGACCATTATCCAGTATCAATTTTTCAGGTAGGCAGCAATGAAGTTGTAACAAGCCTGAGGGCAATCAAGAGAGACTTCAGGGTCTTGGGATGACTGGTTAAGGGATCAGGAGCACAAGCAGTGATCTCCTCTAGCCTTCCAGCTGCAGGGAACGATGAGGGAAGAGGAAGAGCCAGCAGATCAATACCTTGCTCTGAACCTGATGTCACCAGCCAAATTTGCGGTTTCTTGATCATGGTTCAGCTTGTACACCACCAGACCTGCTGACAACAGATGGGGTACACCTGTCTCAAAGCGGGAAAAGGATCTTTGCACAGAGTTAGCAGGGCTCACTGAAAGAGATTTAAACTAAATTTGAACAGGGAAAAGGATAAAACCAGGCTTACTTAGAGTTAAGCAGGGGGCAGCACACCAATGTTTGAGAGACAGTGTCATGGTGAGGTCCTTCAGTCTGGTGTCTCAGTGGATGTAGGGGATGGATATCCATGTGGCAGCAAAGATGCAAGGGTTATTGATGTTTTAGAAAACACTGAAGCACTTAAGAATGGCCACTTAAGAATTAGGGCTTCTCTCCCCAGAAGGGTGGTAAGGATCAATAGGTCAGCTGAAATGCACCTACACCAATGCACCCAGCATGGGCAACAAAAAGGAGGAGCTGGAAGCCATTGCATGGCAGGAAAACTATGACTTAAGTGTCATCACAGAAACACGGTGGGAGGACTCGCACAACTGGAGTGCTGCAATGGATAGCTATAAACTCTTCAGAAGGGATCGGCAAGGAAGGAGAGGTGGTGGGGTAGCCCTGTATGTTAGGGAGTGTTTTGACTGTCTAAAGCTTAATGATGGTGATGATGGGGTTGAGTAAGATAGGTAAGAATCAGGGAGAGGGCCAACAAGGCAGATGTCATGGTGGGAGTCTATTATAGACCACCCAATCACAATGAAGAAGCAGACAAAATGTTCTATAAGCAGCTGGGAGAAGTCTCACAATAGCCAGCCCTTGTTTTTGTGGGAGTCTTCAACTTAACAGGTGCCTCCTGGAAACACAATACAGCAGAGAGCAAACAGTCTAGAAGGTTTCTGGAAATTTTGGAAGTTAACTTCCTGACACAACTGGTGAGGAAGCCAACTAGGCAAGGAACCATGCTGGACCCATTGTTTGTGAACAGAGAAGGACTTGTGGGTGATGTGATGGCTGGAGGCCGTCTTGGACACAGTGATCATGAAATTATAGTTTTCAATTCTTGAAGTAAGGAGGGGGGTCAGCGGAACTTCCACCTTGAAATTCTGGTGGGCAGACTTTGGCCTGTTTAGGAGTCTGGTTTACAGAGTCCCATGGGAGGCAGTCCTGAAGGGCAGAGGAGTCCAGGAAGGCTGGGCATTTTTCAAGAAGGACACCTTACAGGCACAGGAGCAGGCCGTCCCTGTGTGCTGGAAGATGAGCCAGCAAGGAAAACGACCACTTTGGCTGAACAGAGAGCTTTGGCTGGAACTTATGACCTTTGGAAGAAGGGTCAGGCAACTCAGGAGTGCAAGGATATTGTGAGGTTACACAGGGAGATAACTGGAAGCACCAAAGCCCAGCCAGAACTTAATCTGGCTACTGCCATAAGAGACAATTGAAAAAATTTCGATAAACACATTAGCAACAAAAGAGGGCTAAGGAGAATCTCCATCCATTATTGAATGCAGGGGGACATACTGACAAAGAATGAGGAAAAGGCTGAGATACTTAATGCCTTCTTTGCCTCAGTGTTTAATCGTAAGACCAGTTGTTCTCCGGTTACCCAGCCCCCTGAGCTGGGAGACAGGGACAGGGAGCAGAATGAAGCCCCCATAATCCAAAAGGACCAGTCAGTGTCCAGCTACACCACTTAGGCATACACAAGGGATCCGCACAAGTGTACTGAGGGAGCTGGTGGAGGAGCTCACCAAGCCACTTTCCATCATTTATCAATAGTCCTGGCTAACCGGGTACGTTCCAGTTCACTGGAAGTTAGCAAATGTGACGCCCATCTACAAGAAGGGCCAGATTGAGGATCTGGGGAACCACAGGGCTATCAGGCTGACCTCAGTGCCAGGGCAGGTTATAGAGCAGATCATGTAGGGTGCCATCACACAGCACATAGAAAACAACCAGGCAATGGGGCCCAGCCAGCATGGGTTTATGAAAGACAGGTCATGCTTGACTAACCTGATCTCCTTCTGTGACAAGGTGACCCACTTGGTTGTGGAGGGAAAGGCTGTGGGTGATGTCTACCTGCACCTTAATAAAGCCTTTGACACCATGTCCCACAGCTTTCTCCTGGAAACACTGGCTGCTCATGGCCTGACTGGGTGTACTGTTCACTGGGAGAAAAGCTGGCTGGATGGCTGAGCCCAAGGGGCGGTGGTGAATGGAGTTACATCCAGCTGGCAGCTGGCCACACGTGGTGTTCCCCAAGGCTCAGTATTGAGGCCAGTTCTGTTTGATATCTTTGTCAAAAATCTGGATGAGGGGATTGAGTGCACCTTCAGTTTGTAGACAACACCAAGTTGGACAGAATGTTGATCTGCATGAGGGCAAGAAGGCTCTGCAGGAGCATGTGGATAGGCTAGATTGGCACACTGAGGCCAGTTGTTTGAGGTTCAACAAGATTCCCTGCTGGGTCCTGCACTTGGGTCACACTAGACCCACACAGCGCTACAGGCTTGGGGAAGCGTGGCTGGAAAGCTGCCTGGTGGAAAAAGACCTGGAGGTGTTGGTTGACAGACCATGAGCAGCAGTGTGCCCAGGTGGCCAGGAAGGCCAACAGCATCCTGCCTTGTGTCAGAAACCGTGTGGCCAGCAGGACCAGGGCAGTGACTGTCCCCCTGCACTGGGCACTGGTGAGGCTGCACCTCGAATGCTGACAGGTTCAGGTTTGGGCCCCTCACTGCAAGACATTGATGTGCTGAGGCAGGTACAGCAAAGCTGGTGAAGGGTCTGGAGAAGACATCTTACAAGAAGCAGCTGAGGGAAGTGGGGTTGTTTGGCCTGAAGAAAAGGAGGCTCAGGGGAGACGTTATTGATCTCTACAGCTACCTGGAAGGAAGTTGGAGCCAGGTGGGTGTCATTCATGTCAGTCTCTTCTCCCAGGTAACAAGCGATAGGACACAAGGAAATGTCCTCAAGTTGCACCAGGGGAGGTTTAGATTGGATAGTAGGAAAAATTTCTTTACTGGAAGGGTTGTCAAGTGTTGGAACAGACTGCCCAGGAAAGTGCTAGGTCACCATCCCTGGAGGTATTGAAAAGACATGTAGATATGGTGCTTAGTGACATGAATTAGTGATGGTCTTGGCAGTGCTAGGCTAACAGTTGAATCTGATGACCTTAAAGATCTTTTCCAACCTAAATGATTCTATCATTCTATGATTCTATGAAATGAACCTGCTCCACAGATGCCAAGTGAATTCTATTATCTCTTACATCCAGTCACCAAGTCTTGCTATCCACTGCAAAATCTGAAAGCTAGGGGTAAACCTGGGAAGCTTATTGAATCAAAGGGATGCTCAAGGGCAATGGTCACATACTTTCATGCCAGGCTCAAAGGGCAGTAGTTTATCTGCATCCTAGTGGCCCATACACCTCTTCAGAGACCTTACAGACTAAAAATTAAAGCATCCACTTCCCTTTTTTTCCTTTCAATGGAATAGAAAGACCCCGTGTATTATATCCCCCTTGTACTCCCCAGTACAAAAAGCTGTGTATCAGACAGCACGTACTTGGGAGAACAGGACTCCATAGTGTGGCTTCCATGGCCACATATTGATAAAAAGTAGAATACACTGGAAGTACAGATATGGAAACATACCTGTATGTATCTCTGAAGGCAGAATCTCATCAGCCATCATATTTTAATATGGAATCAGCTGCCAACAAAGGCCTAGTTGCTGCACTTAGCTGTGGCAAGCAACTCATCAAGAGACTTCACTAGAATTTTCACTGAGGGACAGTGTTATCAGGAACACCCAACCCCTGAAAAAAGATATTTACATCCTTATTCTTCAAAATGGAAGAATTCAGTCTTCAAAAAGTTATTCCAAAATTGTTATACCAATTTAAAAAAAAAAAAAAAAAGATTAATTTTTTCTTCAGAACTGATTGGCAGCTTAGATGCTCCTGGAGCTCCTCTTTACACACCAGGAAAAAATGGGTTTAGTAATTTTAGATTGCCTATTTCCAGCATTGTTCCATGCCACATTAAAGACCTCATTCATTTCCCATTAGCCCATTTTAGTTAAAATTAACACATAATCATTTTCAATGATCTGGCTTTCAATATATTTGTAAAGAAAAATTAATCTCTAATGTAAGACAATGAATTGTTAAAAATCATCCTTACAGAAATAATAACTAAACCCACATTTTTACACTTTTTCTTTTTCAATCCAAAAACATTGGGATTGCTGGTTGTACCCCCACATTCCTCAGGATGGCTTCCTTAAATAAGCAGTTGACACAATTCCCCCCTTTGGCAATGGAACAATTAATGGGAAACTGAAGACCTCATGAAACAATTCAACATTTTAAGAGGAGACAGAGAACAAAAAAACACTAAACAAAAGCAAAATGAGCACCAATCTCAATATATCAAGGACCAGCCACATGCAAACCTCTCTCCTCATTCCCTGATATCCTTGCCCTTATGCAAAACCTCAGTTCTTATACTTTATACCAAGGGCTCCTTGTTGACAGAGAAATGACAAATATTACTGCCATTTTTGCTTGTCAGGGATTCAATACAATAAGTAACAAAAAACTTAAATGTGGCTGCAGGAGAACTTTAGCCAGGGACAAAATGAAAAGAGAAGGAAAAACAGAAAGCTGAGAGGAAAACACACAGAGAGAGGCACAGAACAAAGGGTAACATGGGTTATGTCAACTGTGGGGACGGTGCCCCCAGCACATGTGCACGTGTGGTGCTAACACAGCTGGCACAGTCTGTTTAGCTACATTAAAGGAGTTAGTCTCCAAACACATACAACTGGAAAACACTTCAGATCATCCTTCAGCCCAAGTGTTCAGGAGTTGTTTGCTCAGGCCAGCGCCAATGTTACACTGCGGAGCAGAAGTTTTGGACTATTAAGTGTCCGAATAGAGACACTATTTTCCAGAAAATATCCACAGATCGTGTTAGTTCCGACACCATGCTTATGTACAGAGTTTTTCAGTGTTTGATGTGACCTCTCCTTTTTGGTGCTGATTATTAGTTTTAGATGACTCTAAGGGCTCTCCCTTATGAGGACTATACCTAGGGAATTAAAATGAAATGACTTCAATCAGTTATGAAGTGCTGATATGCAAGACTGCATACAACTGACCATGTAATTTGTATGTTTGTGGAAAACTGCAGATAAATATTACCAAGTTACTGACAGACAACCAATCCTATGGCTCTGTTTCACTGAGAAAAAAGCATAACAACATAAAACATAAATAATGTCCTAACACGCCTTGTCAATTTAATATTCTGGTAGTCATGCTACCACACATAAAACATGAAGAAGAGCTACACATGATCAAGAGCCTCAGCTAGCTTTAAATATAGAGGACTAGGTGCTCCTGCAAGGAGCAAATCTTATTTTAAAAGAGATTGTGCTTCATCAAAAAGCAAGCAGCTGGAGAGTCTAAATCCCAGCCACCTCATCTGACAGAAGTGCTATACAATATTGGATCGCACCCTGCTCCACCCAAAGTCCCGCTCTTTGTGTTTTCCAATACCGAGTCATGACACCAGACTTCATAAAACTCTCTTCTGTGTCACTCCTATGATACACACTGTTTGTCTTCTCTATGGATTATTATCAACATGAGTTTCTGTGTACAGTTTGAGCCATTGTACTTCTCTGTCTCTGCAGGACTGGGACTAAACATTACATAAAAACATTTTGTTTAGAAAGTCCTGAACTTAACTTGTGTTCAACTGTGGAGGTAGAGCACACAGGAGCATACGAGCATTCAAGATCTAGAACAAAGCAGCACTTCTTTTTTTTTCCCCAAGCTGTGCTTCCCTCTCAAGTTGTGTCATAGTTAATATCAAGCACACCTGCAACCTTGAGTTAGTTTCACAGGTTTAGAAAAACGTCCTTGTTATAACAAACCAAAAAATCTGGAAAGAGAAAGACAGTTATGACATCCCAAGTTCTTCCATCTATTATCTAGCAGCACTTGGATTCCTTGATGCTTAAAGGCCACAAGCAGAAGTGAGCTGTACTGGATACTGCACTAATACAGAGCAAAAGACAGCCCCTGTCCAAAAGGGTGGAACAGAGTTTTAGAATGCCAGAGTCAGAAGTTTAGACTAACAACAAATTAAACTCTCTAATGAAATAGTTGTGGAAAAAACCCCAGTGTTTCCAAAAGAGAGGCATGAAAGAATTCATTTCCACTCATCAGTTGAGAAACCACAGAAGGATTTTCAGCTGTTGCTTTAGTGCACTGCCCCACCGCATGAGTTTCTTTCACGCAGCATCTATCTTCCACAATTTTATGTGGGAATTTTAACTCCTTGTACACTATGCGTTTGGAACTCTGGACTTTTCAGGCAGCACTAAATGAATTTGCAGGGCATTCAGCGTCCGTACAAATCTTTCCTGGATTGCTTAAAATAAAGGAAAACCTTACTTCTGCAAACTGTGATGTCATCTCCCTTTTCAGCACGTGCCTTCCACAACCTGCTCCAGCACGTCCTCTCCGCAAGGCACACCATGTCGCCTGCGGATGTTCCCGAGAGCAGCGACTCAAAAGTTTGATTTGGAAGACCTTCCTTTACTACACCACATACGCAGAAGACGCATACGCGTAGCAAGGCGCAGACAGCGCGCAGCCTATTAACACGTCAATAGCACAACACGGCAACGGGGCGTGCACGGAGTTTCCGGACGGACAACTCTCCGCCGTCAGCGGAGCTCCCCGCGGGCGGCAGCGCCGTCCTGCCCACACGCGAGGAGACCGGGAGGCGCACGCTGTGGGGGCATTCCCCTCTCTTCCCGCCTGTTCCCTTTTTCTACTTGGCCCCCGGCACCGGTTTCCCGGGAAGTTTAGGGCACTTCGCGGCGCGTGGGTGGGCGCCAGCCGGGGCGGCACAGGGCGCGCGGGGGCCCGGCGGGGCTGCCCGCGACGGGGCGGGTCACTCCGCGCCCGGGGCCACTGGCGGCCCCGCGGGGCCCGGCCGCCCCCGAGGCCCCTCAGGGCCCGGCGGGCCGCGGCGCGCCGTCCCGGGGAGGGACCCCGGGGGGGACAGGCGGCCGCTCGCCGTGCGCAGTCCCGCCCGCGGCCGGGCTCCCTCCCCCGCGGCGTGAGGAGCCGGCCCCGGCTCCCGCGCCGCCCCCGCCCGGCTGCTCACCTCCAGACCTGCCCGAGCTGCAGGATGTGGACGAGCGACTGCAGGAGCCAGATGCAGAAGGCGCAGGACGCCGACCGGCCGGTGCCGGCGCGGGGGCCGGCGGGGCCGCTGCCCGCGGCGTTGCTGCTGCTGTTGCTGCTGCTGTTGGTGGCGTTGCTCTTGCTGGCGGTGGACGCCTGCCGCTGCGGCGTGCAGGGGCGAGCGGCGTCGATGTCCGCGGCCGCCGAGCCGCTGCTCACCAGCAGCTTGCTCTCGGCGGCGGGGCAGTGCCCGGCGGCGGCGGCGGCGCTGTCCTCGGTGCTGAAGTCGTGCGCGAACCAGCGGAAGCTGAAGACCTGCACGGAGAGGGAGCCCAGCAGCACGAAGAAGAGGGTGAGCCCGAACCACCAGCGCTGGCCCCGCAGGTAGTAGTCGACCGCCAGCCAGATGTCGGTGCCCACGTCCGCGAAGTACACGGCCAGGGCGGCCAGGATCCAGAGGCAGTCCCACAGCGAGTAGCGCCGCTGCTCCCTGCCCAGCCGCAGGCACAAGGAGGACGAGCCTCCGCCCGAGCCCCGGGAGCCCCCGCCGCCGCCCCCGCCGCCGTCTCCTCCTCTGCCGCCGCCGCAGCAGCAGCAGCAGCAGCAGCGGGAGCCGCCGCCCGAGCCGTCCCCGCCGCCGCCGCCGCTGCAGCACCCGCCCCCGGGCGCCTCGTCGTCGTCGCTGCCGGCGCCCGGCCCGGCGCCGGCGGGCAGCCCCGGGGCCAGCGCCTGCACGGAGCCCGAGTGCTCGGAGTTCTGCAGCGGCGTGAATGCCACCTCGCCGCCCTTCTTCATCTTCCGCCGCCCGTCCGACTTCGCGGCCATGATGCCTCCCTCAGCCCCGCCGGAGAGCGAGCGGGAGCAGCGAGCGCTCCTTTATCCCGCGCCTCCCCCTGCTCCTCCTCCTCCGCCTCCTGCCTCCCGCCCTCCGCCGCCGCAGCCGCCGCGGACCCGCCGCTCCCCGCGTCCCCTTTCCCCGCTCAGCGCCGGGCTGCGCGCCCGCGGGCGGCTCCTCCGCGGCGGCCGCGGCCGCAGCGCCGCCTGCCTGCGGGGAGCCGCGCTCAGCTCGCCCGCCCCGCCGCCTCCGCGGGGGCCGGCGGTGCCGGGGCCGCCGCTGCCGCCGCGCTCTGCCCGAGCCGGGAGCAGGCAGGGCAGCACTGCCCGGAGCAGCGCATCCCGCCCCCGCCTCACCGCCCGCCTCCGCCCGCACCCGCCGCCGCCACCACCCAGCTGACTGACGCCGGGAAAGAGGATGACCTCATCCCTCTTCCCTCGCTGCCGCCGCCCCCCGCCCGGCACCGGCACCAGCACTGGCACTGGCGCAGGGGCGGGGAAGGGGGCGCTCGGCGGCCGGGAGGGAAGGGGGCGCTCGGCGGCCGGGAGGGAAGGGCCCGGCGCGGGCCCGGGGGTGCGGAGCAGGGCTCCGCGGTGGCGGGGGGCAGGCGGTGGCTCGGCTGCCCGACCCGGGGAGGTGGGCGCGGCGGCGCCGGGGAGGTGGTGGCGCCGCGGGGCGAGGCAGCGGGGCGGCGGGGAGCGGCGGGGTGTGGCCGGCGCCTCCCGGGGCCGGGGGAGCGGGAGGGGCGCGGCTCCGCTGCCGCCCGCCGCCGCCCTCGGCGCCGTTCGGGGCGACTGTGCTCCCCCGGCGCGGGGCCGGAGAGGCGGGACGCGGGCGGATGCGGACGGGGCTGCGAGAGGGGATCCCCGGAGCGGGGGGAGCCGCCGCCGCACCAGCGCGGTGGCGGGGGGCCGGTACGGGTGCTGGTGCCCCGCCGTAGCGCCCGGCGAGCGGAGCGGCAGCCGGCGCCCGCTCAGCTGCGCTCGCCTCCCGGCCCGGCAGGTCCGGCGCAGGGCGGGCGGCCGCTGCCCCGCCCGTCCCGTAGGAAGCGCTGCCGTAGTTCCCCGAACTTTGTGTAACGCGACTGCGAGGTGCAATTCTCGGGTGGTGCCGTGACTCACGCGGTCTTAGAGGCGTTTGGGGGAAGGTGAGGAGATGCCGTTGTGTTCCAACACCCGGAGAAATCGTGTTTTCTGCACCGAATCGCCTAGGCGAGCTCACGATGCCTTCCCCCGCCCCCCGCCGCCTTCCCCGCAGCTCCGGCTCCCTGCGGAGCGCGGCCGACCCGCGCAGCTCGCCCGGCTGTCTCGGTGGCGGGGGTGGCCCCGCCGGCAGTTTCCAGCTTGTGCGGCGAGCGGCCGAGGCCGGGGTGCGCCGTCCCGGGCTCCGTGCGGTGGAGACCGGAGCCCCCCGGCGGCCCGCGGCGGCCACCGGCCCCGGAGCCCGGCGGGTGCTCGGCGGCTCTCCGGTCCCCGAAGACACCCGGCCGCCTGCCCCCGGGAGTCACCCGGGAGTTCTGCGGGAGTTACCCACGCCGCGACCTGAGCCGCCGGGCACAGGGCGCGGGGTGCGGGCGAGGAGGGCCGTTTGCCACCCACCCTTGGCCCTTCTGCCCTCTCTGTCCTCCTGCGTCTCCAGATGTACGGGATGTGCAACTGGCTGATCTCTAAAATTTATTTATTTTGTCGCCTCCAGAGTATTTTATAAGCATGCCCTTTCCCTCCTTAATATAGAACGGTGAGATGGTTCAACCACGTTGCTAGAATGTCTTAATAGGAATGGCAGTAGGACTGTGACATTAAGATATGTGACTAAATAAAGCCCCGTCAACTTCATTGATGAAAGAGAAGCCATGTGGACAGCTGAAAAATCTGCCGTCTAACTGTTAAATGTACATGGTAAGTATGAAGTTGCCTTTTGGAAATTAGCTGTTGCTGTTACATGCCCCAAATGTCAAGAAAACACTACAGCATGAATGCTGTATTATTCAAAGAGTACCTAGCACACAAAAATCAAACTTTGAAAGGCGGAGAGCACACGTAAACTAATTTAGCTTGTTATTTTGCATGTTACCACACATTACAAGAGTCTTTAATTACATCATCACATAATGGTTCTTAAATAATACACATTTGCTCTGCAATCTTGGCTACAGTGGTATAGTTGTACTTTTATTTCTAATCCTTTTGTAACCCCATATTAATTTCATTCTCATTACTATCCATATGATCTTTATTGCCTTAGACTTTTAATGCAAATTACTTCTTTCTTTAAAGTATCTTTTAATAATTCAGTCAGCACCTATATATAACACAATAGATTCACTTAAGATTACCTTGTCAGCAGAGAAGGTGCTTTAATAATGAAGCTAATTTATCTGCAAGTTGGTGGTTTATATATACCAACAAGTTTCCCATATTATTCTATTTATAGTTACATCTTTAGTGTGCACTTTAAGTTACTTCAATTGAATCTGTTTGGCATACGCAGGTCTAAAAGATGCTACAAATTTGTAGTGGAGGTTATAGTGTGATACACAAGTGATGGTGGGGAACAACTGTGCTCCTAGAGCCAAAATCCTAACCTAAGATGCTGGGGCTGGTGTAGGAGGGTGACTGTAAAATGTCAGGTTGAAGATGGAGGGAATAAAATGGAGAGATCAGGGTCCGACATACTAAAAGGGCAGAAGGTACCTCTGAGCTATGCAGTAGATAGTTAAGAACATAAATGGTGTCGGTCTAGCTGTACATCATCCTCAGAGGTCATGGTAGCCTGCTTGAGGGTACCGCATTAGTCAGCTTGGAGGAGATAACTGCTGGGGCCAAGTGTCCCTACATCCTCCCCTCCCTGCCCCAGATATGGGACAAATTTTCTGGTATATTTACCCTCAGCCACTTCACTCAGGGGCAGAGTTGGACCAAAGGTATTGAGCCATCACCCTGGAAGACTCCAGTTCACGACAGCAGGCTTTAGATCAGACCTGTAAATCTGAAAGGTGTTCAGTTTGTCAGATGTTTTGTTGTGATGAGGCGTTTTACACTTTCTTTCCTGTATTTTTCTGTTTTGTCTCATTTCTGTCCTTTCCTCTCCTCTGTTTTGTCTCTTTTGGTTGGTTGGCGTGGTTTGCTGTTCTAGCATTCAACTACTGTTGCATTTGTGAGGGGAAGAATATTCATTCCCACTGATTTTTGTATTAACAATATCTGTCTGTTAAATGAAGGCAGTGCAAAAGATGAACATTTGAACTTAAATTGAAGGCTGTTGGATACTTCCAGAGGAATGTCTTCTGTTTTGTTTTGTGACTTACAAGATAACGAATGGAAGGATCCCAAATAATATTTAAGTGATGAAGAAATGGCTTCCAAGAAACAGAACCAAATTTTCTCTCTGTTAGGCTGGCATACCTTCTGTGGAGCTGTGGGGCCAGAAGAGGTTGTACACACTGTGTACAAACCAGCATGCATTCAGCAAGCCAATATTGTTACTAAACCTCAGAAATTAATTACAAAATACAATTGAAGAGCAAAAATGCAATCACGGACATCAATACATTTTTCATAAACCAAATACAGACACATTCATTTCTCATGAAAAGCTAATTTTTCTCTGAAGGAGATTTTATTCTTTACTTCCTTTTTCTCCATCTTTCTGTAAAGAAAACATTTTTATGGTTATCACAAGTACTGGTTTTGCTTTGTTCTGAATTACAGCTCCTGTTTCTCTCCCCACTCCCCCACACGCCACCCCACCCCCCGCCTTACAATATCATAGCTTCTTTGTCTACTTTAGGAATACTTTTATTTTTGCTTTCTGTTTTTTTTTCATTGTAAACTGTTATCAACTCAAACCTAAATGTCCAGGAAATACACTTCTGTGTTCCAATGCTCTTATCTTTAAAGTATTTTTATTTCTTCAGGTCCCTAACAATGACGTTTTTCCCAGTCTTCTTTAGCTATATTGCATAGACTGCCCTATCAAAACACACTCAAGCTCTTGGTTGTAGTTCTCTCCTTTTGCCATTAGAATATCATTACACTCTACAGGTCTAATCGATGTTTGCGTACATTCATTCCAAATCTATTTTTTTTTTGTTTGGCAATACTTTTGACAATTGTAGATTGGTGCTTCAGGTTTCTGCATTTTCTTCTAGCTCAGAGTAACTGAAGCATTAGAATGAGTTTATTGTACCTGGATTTGACACCCTATGACAGTATTTTGGCACAAAAGCCTGCCTTCCTTACCATAGTCAGTCTTCTGGGGACCAGTTTGGCATCCTAAAGGAGCTGTGCAGAACCCTGCTGTCCTGGCAGGGCTTGCCACAGACCAGTCTCTCCTGCTGAGCAGAGCTCCTGAGCAGCCGCCCCTTAGAAATAAATGAAGTCCTAAGCTGCAAGTTCTCTGGTGACTTCTTCCAAAAGATCTGGTGAATCTGCTAGCTTCCTCCCTTCCTCCCTTCCTCCCTTCCTCCCTCCCTTCCTTCCTTGCTTCCTTCCTTCCTTCCTTCCCTTTCTTACTACCTTCTGATATGCATTTTATTTCTCTTCAAAAGGTACCCAGTGCCTTTTCCTGCACTGTGCTTCTCTCTGCCTTGATGTGTATGGTGTAAAGCTGGGGTGACCTGATGAAGAATCTGATAAATATCTGTTTTCTCATTCACTCTGACATAGTCTCACTACCGTGTCTTCCATACATCTGACTTCAGCTAGTTTTCCATGTTAAAACAGTGCCCTCAGGCACACATGCACATGCAATCAATTTCTTTAGAAGCAGCAAGTGAGAATTATTCTACAAAATATTCACAAGTTTTAGATGTTTTCAATAGAATCATGTTTAAACTATACACACAGGTGTCAGTGGAAGTTGTAATATAGGCAGTATGTTTAATATTTACACACTAAAGTAATTAATTGCCTTTTTGCCCAAATAGGTTCATTCGTAACAGTCACACGTCACTGTATGTCTGGTAACTGAGTTACTTAATTGCAAAAGCAGAATGCAATTCCTTTCAATTAAGCCAACATTTCAGTAAATTAACATAAGCAAAACCCAGAAATACATTGGTAAATTGGTACACTGCATAGAAAATTAGTTTAAAATACTACATATTTTTAAAACATATCAAGTGTAAACAGCTATTCTTGCTTACTTTGGCTTGAGAATATTTTATTTATAGGCCTACATGTGGGTTCACACAGAAACATTTTCCAAACTGTAAACTTGCCTTTAAATTGAGAAAAGAAGCATGAATCAAGTATCTCCATATATTAGCTCACTTTAACAATTACAAAGAATACTCTGGAATGTTCCCTGGTTTCAGAAATTACTTTGCTTTATAACATTATATTTTGTACACCTAGATCTCTTTTTGTAGCATGGGAAGGTTCATGCGAAAATGCCTACGCATACACACACCCCCCCCCCACAAGCTCTAGAAAGAAAGAGATGCATTGTAACAGGATTCTTGGATGTACACCTAACTTTAAGTAGATTATAAACTGAACTTAGTAGGGCTGTTTATATACTTATGGTTTAGGCATATACTTGCATTTTAGGCACATACTTAAATTTCATGGTGAATTGGGGCTGTAATTTCTTTTAATGTCTAAACATTAGAAAAATATAAATACATTCAACTGTACACTCTAGATAGAGTGTAGAGCAGAAAAATAAATAAATGAATAAATTCCAAGTTTAAGCAAACAGAATGACTGAGAACAGCCCTGCTTTGATGACAGCATATGGATTTTAGTATTATGTATGAAAGAAGAAATGATTTCTTAGAATTTTTGAAAGATTTAATTCTGGATTTCTTAAAATTACATTTATTATTTAGAAACAGATGTCAGTTACCTTTCATGTTGTTTCATAGTATGTATTTAAAAATATAATCAAGGATAGAGCTGAACACAGAACAAATGATAGCAGGAGGCGTGGACATGTGGGAAGACATCACAGGAAGCAAGCTTGCAACCAGGCTTTGTACAATGCTGACAACCTTTTCACTGCCCTTGTGCATGCAGAAACCAACCAACAATGAAGCGCATCACCTTTTATGATAAATGGGAAAAGCATTTATGGAATGCCTAAGTGGAAAGGGGATATTAACATGCCCTATGACACTGTATTTAAGATGTAATTAAGAATTTTCAAAAGTTTGAAGAAGAGTCCCATTTTCTTTCCCCTTTTTGATTCACCTGTTTTAAATGAATTCAAGCCAAGCAAAATAATTGTAAAGCAAAGATTCAGCCACAGCACAGAAAGTTACACTGCTTTGCACTGCTTAGTACAGAGGAGTTTATGGGCTTTTCCGGACTGCTGCTTTTCTTCATGGAGAAGAAGTCCAAGAACCATTTTAAATTAATGTGTGAGCAAAGGATGTTTATATTTACAAACACCTTTATAAATACTAACCCACCAGGACTAGATGATATTCATCCAAGACTTCTAAAGGAACTCAAAGGAGCACTTGGTACTTTCTTTTTTCTTATTTTGTTTCAACAACTGACAAACTACGGGATGGATAGATGCAATATAACTGCTCATACGTACTTCAGAGGAGGGAATCCTTTCTTTTGTATGATGACTTTCAGCAAGGCAGTACTTGGAGTTGCTGGGAGAATATTAAATGGTCCGATGAGCCAGTCAGAACATGGGTTGTTTTTTTTCAAATCCTTAACGTCATCAGCAAAAGAAACTGAGACACTTACAAGCTTAGATGGGCAGAAATATGTCACCTAGATCAACATAATAATATATATAAAAGCACACCAGGAAAAGTGGATAAGGAAAAAAAGACAGAGTTAACTAATGCTGGACCCTTAATGGACACTTTCAGACTCTATTATGCCTAGGAGTCTGTGTTATGGTCTTCAGGGTCTATATTTTAGCACCCAGCTCCAAGCTTTCTCTGCAGTGCAAAACTAGATGTTCTTGCCTCGAGATTATTATTATTATTATTATTGTTGTTGTTAATATTATATCATTATTATAGCATTATTCTTATATCATTATTTATTATTATTATATGAGTAATGTGAATAATATGAATAATGAGTAATAATAACAACAACACAGCAGCAGTGGCAAAATCCTCTAGCCATTGTCTTCTCATACAGATCTTCAAGGACAGGCTGTAGCAGGGAGAGGCAGTGGAAGGCAAACTCTTCTCTCCAGTACAGCCTTGAATCTTCCAGCTGATTTGAGTTACCTCACTGC
The DNA here is from genome assembly GCF_015220075.1 of Falco rusticolus. Classification (NCBI taxonomy): domain Eukaryota; kingdom Metazoa; phylum Chordata; class Aves; order Falconiformes; family Falconidae; genus Falco; species Falco rusticolus. The sequence continues at coordinate 47,135,802 of NC_051189.1, forward strand.
TCCTTCCAAGGCTCCCATGGGTGCCAGACGCCTGGGTTTCTTGTTGACCTGGGCATTCTCTTTTCCACACTACAACTCTGTACCCTGCAGAGGCACCAGTGGTGTCAATATCATCCCAGGCTCTCCATATGCAGGGCAGGGTGCTGGGAGGAAAAACGCAAGGCAGCACCCTTGCTGTGCAGCAACAGCAGAGTGCACATGAGGTGGCATCTCTGTAAAGTCTCTGTCTTTGACCATTAATTTTTTCCAAAAATTGTCCCACTTGCTAGGGACAGAGATTAAGTGACTTCTGTGCCAAACACAGCAGACATCACTGTATGCCATGTGGAAGAGGCAAGTTTGGGTTTGGCACTAGTCAGAAGCTAAATATTCTAACAACTGGCATGTCTTCCATGTAAGACCTGAGAAGTTTCTAATGGTATTTCAAATTTTCTTATCAAAGTATAATCCCCTGGTAATACGTGCTGCAAGCACCCATGACACTCTTGAAATGAAGCCTTCTGATATAGTGGTCCTGTTAGTGAAATTGTCAAGGTGTTTACATGGCTCTGGATCCAGGGAAGTGGATCCAAAACGTGATTTCTACACTCTATAGGTAGAGAACATGATTTTCAAATATGGAAGGCAGCTGCAGAAGGAGGGTATTCACTCTTAGTAATGAGAAACAGATTAGGAAGGCATTATTTACACTTGATAAATCAGAAACGGCATCAAAGAAAGCTACTATTACAAACTATTAATGAAAGACATAATAATGAAACAAATCACATAATAAATCACAACAAAGTGATTCAGTGTAATGAATACTGATACTGAGTGAACTGTGTGCTCTGGGGATACAATTTCAAATCCATTCCAGTGCATGTGGTAGCAGTGTCAGCAAAAAGAGCACTTTTAGAAGAAACTGACTCTATTCCGTTGCTTACTCTGATCACATCCACACCTTACATTAGCTCTCCTTTTATGACGTATAAGGTAGATATAAATGACCTGCCAAGACTCATTATATGTGTTTGGGTTTTCTTTTGTCAAAGTAACAACTGAAATCTCATCAGCCATGCAGATATCAGCCAACATTCCTTATTTCACAGAATAATGTGAGTAAAAAGCATTAAACATATTAAAAAGACAGCCAAACAACGTTTCATCAGCACAGATTAGAAACTCATTTAATTCTTCTAATTATAGAAAGCACATTACTGCCACAGAACATGGTAGTACCTTGAGGGTAAAGCAAGTCTAAAATTCAGATCTTCATACAGATTTTAAATTTGGAGGTACTGAACGTGAAGCTTTTGTTTAAACAGAGGGATGCCCTATGTAGCTTATATACAATATTTGTATTCTGATCACACACATGAAACTTCAGGTGATGTGCAAGTCATGACTTCATTTCAGACTCATCTGTATCCTAAACCCTTCCTGAGTCAATTCTGGCAATGTCAAAGCCTACCAAACCAAACATTAATTTGTGTATTTAGAGCTAAAAATGTTTCCATTTATTGTGCATTTTCAAAAGGAATTGGGCTTTTTTTCGTAGTAAAGGCATTCACACATAGAGCACTGGAAAGCCAGTTAGATGGCTAAGAATGTGCACTGCAGAAGTCATCAAGCTGAGCAGGGAGCTGCCTAAGCCTGCCAGTAAGCTATTGCGATGTTACTGATAACAGCCTCTCTTAAGAGACCCTTTGGATCTAAAGGTTCTCAGCTGAGGTTCTGGCTCAGCTACAAGATTTTACAATCAAATGTCAGTGGGAGGCTTACCGACAGAGGGTGAACTCCTGAATAAGAAGTTCTTTATTACTTTCTGTTATGTTCTTACAGAAAAAGGAAGCAATACATGGTAAGGCTGAAGAGTTGTGCAGTTTGTTTGGAAAATGATTTTTGAAAAAATCTAAATTTTAATAAACTTCGAAATTGAAACAGATTTATCAAATTAATAAATATTGACAGATTTGACACAAGAGCTAAATTTAACTTAGCCACAAGTTATTACTGAAATGAAAATGTTTATGTTACTACATATGTCTACCATTATAAATGCTCAGATCAAGTCCACAAAGCCATGTTGCAGCTTTAAATTTCTGTTTTCTAAATTTCAGTCATGCAAGGTTTTTGACCATCTCTAATAGGATCGGAAGGCATTATTCACATTAGATATGTTTAATTTACTGTGATGCTTTTAATGCATTGTTTTGACATTCCTTCGCAGTAATTACAATACCTCCAGAATTGTAAAACACAAGTAAATCAAATCAGCATGAATTTGGGGAAGCAACACACGCAGAAAGAATCAGAAATCAAGCAGCTATGGATAAAGTTGCACTGTGGTGCAGCCATCACTTTCATCCTCAGCAAGCCACCTTAAGGGAAAAACATAAAAACCTGTCATAGACACGGCACACATAAAGCTTAACAAATAGACAAATTGTGAAAGCCTGCTTCTGCACCTTTGGATTTCTAGGAGAGATCTCTCATTGCTTTATACAGAAGCAGTAACCAACCTGATGAAAATAGTGGCCTTTTTTTTTTTTTTAAGTGTCCATATATGTGTAATTTTTAAGTGTAGTTAACTTTATAAATATATTTATGAAATATACATTAATTTTATTTGTTGGTCATAAGGTAACAAGTAGATTGTTTCACCCAGTGGCGTAAAACCAGGATAATTTAGAGAAAGGAAACGTGTTCTGGGATAGCAGGTGATTGTCCATGTGTTCCATTCCAGGGACAGTTTATTTCTCCTAGCTCCTTGTTAGTTCACAAAGCAGCGAGTTGCATGGTGGGCCCAATCCCTGCGCTGTAAGAGACTATGGAACTTTTACCATTGACTGTATGGGAAATAGGCCTGGCTCCAAAGCTGAGGTAGATTGATGCTAAGTGGAACCACAGAGGAAATATTAATTTCCAAAGAAAGTCAGAAAGCTTCTAACTCTTTTGCAAAGCTTGTGACAGACTGGTTGATGTGATGTCTGTTAAGGAGCTAGTATGGGAGGGAATCCCAGTATAGTGTTAATGTAGCTCACATCTGAAGTTGCACCGTTGAACAGCTGGGAGATATGGCTGAAGCTAAACAGTTCCAGGCTGAAACATAGCTAATCTTGGCGGATAAAATTGCTCATGGAAGTCCCAGAGCCAAGGAAAGGTGTGACATGAAAGCTAGACAACAGGCATTTAAATGAGCTAGTAAAAGATGCTGACCTCCTTTCAGGTTTCTCAGTGAAATAATGTCAGTCACTTCCCCACATCAATGATGTGATTCAAGTTATTGCTCAAAATGTGTCTCTTACATACCTTTATGTTTTTACCATAAGACTTTCAATAAAACTGGGGGTGGGGGGTGGGGGGCTGAGGGTGGTGGGGCGGGGGAGTGGTGGGGAATGAACAACCTCCAGAAAAAATGTTTGCTGCAAGCTATCTTTTTCAAGAATTTTCCTCTGACTGGTGTGGTCTTTTTTACAAACAAAATTTTACAAACAAAAGAGGCAGACTGACACAAACTGAAAATTCCATCATGGACTGTGTTGCACACCTGGGTGATATTGTGGTCTAAGGACTTCTGCTCATGCCTACTAACCTAAAATTAGGTATCTAGAAGAATAAATAGTACCTGAGCATATGTTTGGAAGAAATTTAATGAAGGGAATTTAAGTGTTGTTGGAAGAAGTTTGATGTTGAGGTTGGTAACAGCCACAGATTCTCATGACTTAGAGTCCAACTATCAAAGAACAAAAAATGTTGCTTTATTTGGCTGGGATTTGGCTTCCATGAATTGTCAAGTTTACAGAAACATTTAGGGGAAAGAAAAAAAAATAAATATTCTTGGCTACCATTTATGTTTTTAGACCACCGGGCAACATCCCTTTTCCTAGATATAGGGAACTTGTAAGTTTTCACACTTGTCTGTTCTCCAGATGTATTAAAAATCTATTTTACACTTAGGAAGGCATGAATGTGTTTGCTTCTGCTGTTTATTCTGAAATTTTTTAAGCTATAAATGGTATACTGTAGTGAATAGTCACTCCAAATACACCTTTCAATTTAGTTTCCAGCTTCTGAAAGGTATTGTTTCAGTCTGACACAGACTGGATTTTCTTTTTCTGCATTAGAAGCCCTTTACTCCAGCACCCCTTTATCCAAATAAATGTCTAAATTTAGATCATTATCCTCTTACATAGTATAAAAAGGTTTCTTTTATCTTGACCCTATTTGTTGAATATTGCTGAAATTAACTCTATCCCAGATGAAACCAGCACAATCTTAGATCCATACTAAGCAGACACTGAAACAGAACAATTGTAATGCTGCTTTTACTCAATAAAACACACTGCTTTTTCTCCAGTGCTTTATCTATACTGCCATATTCCACAACCCTCCCACCATCCTGTATTTCTGATTCCCTCCCATGACTCTTTGCCTACCCCTGACATGCTTGTCAGAGCTACATATGCACCAATACTTGTGTAATGGTTCACCAGTCAACATTAGAGTCTGTAGGAGGGAGAGACGCAATTTAGTGCCTTTGCCAAGAGAAGATATTAGTATACCGATACCTCTTGAAAATGACATAGTCATCCAGTCTTAATAACTTGGGAAAATATAGTGTCTTCCTCCAAATATTCTGTCAAATTACTTTGAAATTGGCCAAAGGGTTCAAAAGTTACTGGGGATGGACTGACAGGAACACAGCATGGTTAAAAAATGCTTACTGTTTTAGGAAACCAGAAGAGAAACAACCAAGAGACTAAAAAGACTACTACTAATCCTTGTTAAAAAGAAAACAGCACCACAGAGCGATCTACTGACCTGTTACAGTTGAAGCAATACGCTGAATTCCTAGACGTATCTATGATTTCTACTTTTTCCAGAAACCAGCCACTTGCTACAGAAGGAAAAAAAAGAGCCAATATTACATAACCAAAACACAAATAAAGCATAAGAAAGGTTTCTGATTTCATTCCCAAACACTGTGTGGTTCAGTACTTCCAATTGTATTCAATATCGATAATAAAACTGGAATGTAGATTATGCAAATTACTATCAACTTCTCTCAGCTTTACAGAGAAGGTCTTTGATGTTTTTGACAGAAAATATAAAGGAAGTTTTTTATTACAACTCATTTTTCCATACTGAACAGAACAGGCAGTAAGACAAATGAAACAGAATGCATGGTAATGTTGAATGCATTCTTGAAATCTCATTTTGCCCTTTCTGGTATTCTGAAATGCATTCAGTGTACACTCCTGGTGGGTTTTGATCTTCAGTGTCCACCAAAGCAGTAAAAACAGATAGACTTTATCAGTAGATGTAATTTCTGTAATGATAACCCAAGCCCTTAAACAGTAAGAAACCAGAAATTCTATTCCTCCTTTCTAATTAATGTATCTATACTTATATAAACCAAGTGGTGAATCCAAATGCTTTTCATATCCATATTTCTCCAGCACTCATGATTCAGAATAGCATCTCCATTTAGGCCAACACTCATATCTGTTTTAGCTTTAAGAATGTATTTAGTATTCTGCTATAATCTCCTATTTTGCTGTGTGAAAAATACCTTCATTCTTGTGCCATAGAATTTTATATCATAGAATATTAAAACATAAAGATTTTAAAAATAAAACTTTATTATAGATACGCAATATTTGTGCTGGCATCTTTAGTCATGTTTGCTAATGCAAATACTTAATGACAACATTTAAAAACTAATTAGGATCATACTACTAGTAGCTGAAAACCTGTTGGTATTCTTTGCATGGCCTAGAGATAAAATACTATATTCTAACAAATTATTTTGGTTTTCAAATATTTAGACAAAGTACTAAGTAGGCTAAAATCAATAAAAATATTTCTAAGTAGGCTAAAAATGTGATATAAAAATATTTGCAAATTGTACCAATTTAGATAAAACATGAAGGCGGAATGATGTTTCTCACTTTTCATGGACATTTTCAAACAATTAGCAAGTATAACTAGGCCATAAAGGTGTCTACATTTTTCATCTTCAATTCGCAAGTGTCATTTATTGATATTGTGAAGTACTTTTGGAATTTCTTTAATGAAATCTTGTGAATGGTTTAATATATCATAGACTCTACTTGGAATATATGACCTTTCATGAAATCTCTGTAATTCGGAGTCAAGATTATCAGCAATAAAAGTTTACAGTCTCTCAAATTTACACGGCACTTTACAAACTAATATAAAGGCATGTTTGCTTTCCTGAAAAGTTTAACATTTAATGCTTCGTCCTTTATTGACAGAACTCCAACAGACCTCACTGAAATCTCCAGGTATGGAGAAATCTAGAGGCAGCTGGAAAAGATTAGCAAACACATGAAACATATCAAAGAGCTTTTACTTTTGAGGATGCTTGTGAGGATAACAGCTGATGTGACAAAAGACACTTGGAGATAATTTCATAGAAAAATTTAGAGGAAGGAAGGTATTCATGGATGTAAGATGAATCAACACATACCAGCTGTGCTAGGAAGGCAGTATTAGCAGCTGCGTGATGTTGATCAAGACACAGAGAGGAAAGATAATCATGTTGTTGATAGTTTGGGACCCAGGAAATAAAAGTTCAACCTCTATTACTGCTGCAGACTTCTGTGCAACTCTCAGAGTGGTAAAAGTCTGCTGGTGTGGAGTACCTTTCCCAGATCAGTTCTAAGTTGAATTGTGTGCATGTACAGCACCTAACATGAATAAGATGAAAGTCAACAGAAGGATTTTATTTATTATAGGTATTTCTATAGGTTTTGCTTTTTCTTTTTGAGTTTTTGATACCATAACACATACAACATTAGTGGGTAGTTAGAATAAAAACCTGTTCAACTTTTGCCTAAACAGGAACTGCTATTTGCAGAATTTTGCTTGGTTCATCCTAGATAGGATAAACCCTTGCCATCTTATAGCCATATTTATAGATAAATCAGGTTTTATTAAACCTAAACCTATTTCTTTCTGGCAGGTTAAGCAACATTGACCCAACTAGAATATCTCAATACTAGCACACCTTTTTGACTCAAACTGCACATTGCTTGCCAATTCTGTTTATAAATATATATTTGTATATTTCTGGGGGGTTTTAGCACCACTAAATGTAAGCTCAAAATCTTATATGTCCTAGTCTCCTATCATTTTTTTTTCCTTCCTTTCTTTTTTTTTTTTTTAATTCAGGTTTTAGAAGTTATGTTTTATACAATGTACGTAGAAGTAGTTTCCATTGTCATGTGTGGGTATGTACTGTAGCCACATCCTAACTTGACATCAGGGCAAGATCTGGTGCACACTAATGTTCTCATAGTTTAGCTTTCACAAGAAGAAAAGCCATATGTGTGTCAGAGGGAGCTACAGCATGCTTTGACCAGAGCCCTGAGCTTACCCAAACATTTCTTAGATACTGTTCAAAGCATGGAAAGTTTAGCCTTCAGTTTGAAAATTCAGTCCTGTTTTTCAAGACATCTAATAGGAGTTTTGGCTGAGCAATGTTTGAATGATAAAACCTTCTGAGGTTTGTGCTAATTAGATCTCTTCTTTGTTAGAAAAAAAAAAAATCGAGCTAAAGTCAATGAAAATGTGATAGTGACAGAAGGGGTGTAAGCAAAAGCAGTCAAACTGACCTCATTTGTATACAAATTTGTATTAGCTAGCTGTAGCAACTGCATGACTTAAAAAACCTTTCCAAATGTCAGGCAGATATTTAAGCAGAAGATTTTTACAAGACTATTGAACACATACAGTATACTCACCAAATCCTTTCCCATCATGACCAATTTCAATTGACTGTAGGCTGCCTAAATTTTTTGTCTTAATCTTGAATGTATCAACCTTCAATATTAAAATAAAATTATTAAAAATAATACACTGATGTCTGGAAACATACATTTGTTTAGGTCAGTTCTGAGACTAAGTGTAGTAATACCAATTCAAAATAGGTAGCTGACACCTGATGTGGTTTATTTTCCTTACTGAAAATCTGTGGTATAGATCCTCTCCTACTAGGTCTGTTTAAACATGAAAAAATCACTTTTCGACTTATAGTAAGACAATCCCTACCTCTTTCCTGACTTGCATCTACTAGAAAAACATTTTTGCTCTCTTATGAATTCTCAACTGATACACTTATAAAATGTTTTCTGTATAAGATACAGAAATATACATTAAAGAACATAAAAGGTAAAGGCTTTTACTACATGTACTATTATCTGTCTCAAATATTATATATTTTAATTTAAAATATTACTTTATTTCCTATTATGGATTTTTTTAAAATGAGATCCTTTTTTCATAAGGCATTTGACATCACTGGCTACCCATTGACAGCTGGATTGCTAACAGGATTTCTGCATATCTACTCTTCTTTTTCAAAGGGCAGTGGTACCTCCTGTGTAGTACTAGGTAAAAGGAAGTACTGCTCAAGACACTTTCTTACTTGCTCCTTGTGCCCATAGGTAACAATTATTAACCTCCTCAGTATGGGAGACTATACATAGTTAAAGAACCTTTAGAAGATAGTCACAGACATCCTGGCTGAAGAAACCTGGACCAACTGCAAGTAAAATGATGTTTATTACAACTGGAGGTAATGAGGTAGGTCTCATAAGGAAGATATTTTAACTGGAGTTTTAATTATTCAGTCATTACCTTTCAAGAAATCCACAGGAGAAAGATGTGGAAAATATACTTATTTCTTGCTACATAAGGGTAACCATCATTATACTCCATTGCACAGGTGGTGAGCAAATGGAGCAATTCCTTTGCCAGAGTAATATGTTTATTAAAATAGAACATTCTCCTACAATACTAGGACATCACGCAGAGAATGAGCATTCTTATATAAGTACCAGTATCTAGGGGTCTCTGAACACCCTAAAGCATGATGGATATCAGAATCAGGTTGATGTGCATGGTTCCATTTTATCTGGTTATAGCCTTATACATTCGGTGAGGCCACAGCATCAGTTTCCATGGCAAAGTAAAATGATGGGATGTAAGAAACCGCTGTATTCTCAAGCACAATATTAAAAGTTTGTGCAACAGCAAGGGATATTGCACACATATGCACATGCACAGTCAATGTATTTTGTGCATTTCAGATCAAGGAAAAGCATAACTGGGCAGGTGAGTAGATGCAATATGATGTATTTGGGACTAACAGAAGAGCAACAGAGTAAGCTAGATACGATAGAAGTAAAATGTCCCTTGGTTACTCTGGTGAAAAGGTGAAACACAGAGATAGCTGAGACTGTATCTTATCTAGTGATGTGGAAAACAGAATAAATGCCTTAAGTTCCACAAAGATCTTGCATAGATTTAAAGTTTACTTTCCCAGTTCAGAAATGGACACATCCTATGAAATCTATGTACTCACTTTTCCTCTTTCAAAGGGGTCTCGGTGCTCCAGTGACTGAGAGAGTTGAAATACCTCAGATTTGTCTTCATTTCCAAATAATATAATATGAACATTGGCATCAGTCCCTGCTCCCCTTTTGTCACCTGTGTATACTTTGATAGTATACTCTGTCAGATTTCTTGCTTGACTTCCTTCTTTACGTAAGTTATCTATGTAATTCTTTTGTTTGTCTCCTCTAATAACAAAAGATACCGGGATTTCTCTCTGTATTTCTGGCTTATTTGCATCCACAGAAAATGTTCTAAAAAACAAAACCGCATGTTTTTGTAGTAAGTAAATAATCATACGTTAAATCAAAAAACTCTATGAATGCGGTACGGTTAGAAATGGACTTAGTTTAAAAGTATGCATTGACTGAACCACACTGACAGTTATTTTAATTCAATGCCTACTCAGTGTTTTCAACTGTTATACCACAAAAAGACTAAAAAATTACTAGTTTTACATAATATACTTACTCATTCACTTCAAATACATAGATAGGATGCTCCTTTAAAGCTTCTTTCAAGTGTAATTTTTTAATGTCCAGTTTGCAGTCTACAAAGAAGAAAATAAAGTATAACGAAAATGTTGTGCTGCATGTCAAGGAATTAGGTAGAGTCTGTTGTTGATATAATGGTGTCATTCCTACTATATTAAAACATCACTTATTAATTTATTTTTAAATACCAACAATTGACTTTAAAATCCTGGAATCATCATAACATCCCTTATTTTGTTCCTGTTTTAAACCTCAACTTAGAAATGTAGGAGCAAGCATTTTCATTGTCCTAGTGAAGCAGTGTTGTCCTCACCATCCTTGGACAGGCATGCAGAAAATATGCAGCATGACTCAGGTGGGCGTATTTGGAGAAAGAGCATAAATACCTATCTGGTGCTTTCTCCTCAGTGACTGGTTGACAAGAGTGTTGGAGCTCCATTCCACATGCAGCACAAAGAGGGTCTCATTAGATGGCAGGTATGAAGGAAGTTCAGCAACTTACTGTATATCTCTGCTGTTTGAGAAAGATTGCTCTCTGACTTAGATTTCTTTTTGAATTTTCTGCTGGGGGTTCAGCTATATGCTGTCTATAACACTGACCTGAATCTCTTGCCACTAATTAGTCATGAAGACTGTTCATTTTCCCTTCTCTTCCGTTATTTGTCCCTTCAGCCCTGTTCATCAAACTGCATCCTGTTGCCTTCTACTACTGTTCAAGTCCCTTTAATTATATCAATAGGAGTCTACAGGCTCTTGGGGGGGATTCCAGGATATTGTGTTGCACTCATGACCTGCCCTGACAGTGCATGGAGAGAGTCAGAAGCTTCAGGTAGCAATCTCAAACCATATGATCTTAAAAACTTGTTCAGATATTAGAAGACACATAAATGCATTACAGCACCAGTCTGCCTGGGCTGACCAATCCTGTAGGGTACATCTGACTTCATATGCTAAAGAGCTTTTGTGTCTGAGGATTTTTGGTTCAGTCTTGGTCCAAACAAGCCTAGCTACAACACAGACACCCTTACTGATCTAAAGTGCTTTATTATCTAACTCCTTTGGAAGAAATGTGTTATAATTCTGCCCAATCCTGTCTTCATAACACATACAGAGCCAGCGAGCCCCCAAGTCCTTCCTTTGTGAATCATGTTTTTGAACCTGACCAGAAAAATCTTGCTTGTCATGCTCTCTGTGGTGCCCTTTGGCAGCAGGTAATTGCTATATTCAATGACTGTCAGACAGACAGATGGCCATAGTTAACTTTCACAACTGAATTTGTGGGAAACAAAATTAGTGACCTAACTGCCTTGCTCCCCAACAGCAGCATGGCAGGGCTGTCCCTTTCCTTCCCTCCCCCTCTGTAGTAACTGCAGCTCCACACTGTGCCCCCTCTGAGGCCCCCAGCAGCTGAGGCAGACCATGCTGTGGTGCGGGATGAGTTGACCAGCCAACCAGTATGTATACGCTTACTGGCCAAATGTCTTTGATGTCTATACACATTTTACAGATTTGGTTGAAATCGTGTGGTGAGCCCAAAATGTTATTATGAGCAGCCAACAGATGGGCAAACAAAAAAGACAGATAATGTCCAACACAGAACCTTTGTTTTCCTAGAAAACTTTCTGAAAATGGTGACCTGTAATACATAGTAAGTAATGATTTGCAATTATATAGCAAATTTCATTAAAGGACTTTAAAAAACTTTACAATTAATTCTTTGAATATCCATTAGTAGAATGATAGCCATCCTACAGATGAGGCAAAGGGATGTTGAAGTTATGACTATTTTGATGAAATTCAATGACAAAACTGCTGATTGCCTAAAAGGTGTAAAATCCCCTTCCAAATGTCACAGGGATAAAACATAACAGGTAGGGAAAACAGTGAAAATAACTGAATCACAGAAGGAAAATTAAACAATACCAGTTTCTTTCATGAGTTATAATTATTCTCGTAGATCACTTACTAATAATCACGTATTAATTGCAGAATATAATTATTCATCTTAATTTTCTGATTTTCTTTCTTGTATAGAAAGGAATACTTTACTTTATTGATGCAATGATGATATAGCTTTTAGATCCAAGGATTTAAATGTGTCAAAATGTAGGATTTTGCTTTATAAACTATTACATTTTAGCAAAAATAGCCAAAGGAAATTAAACAGGATTTAAACCTGGCAATTATTTCATTGCCTTTAACGGGAAGCTAGCTGTGTGATTCACATCACTGGCTTTAGAGAGCAGAGAAAGTACTTTACCTGTTTTACTGCTGATCAAAAGAACAACTTTGTCCAGTTCTCCCAATTCAACACCATCCACAATAACTAAAAACGACTAAAATAAAATTATTCAGTATTACAATCTTAAACTGTATCACTTAAGTATATAGGAAGATTTGAAAATAATCTGTAGGAAGTACAGGAATGAATCAAAGGATAAATTTGAAAATAATCTATAGGAAGTACAAGAATGAATCAAAGGATAAATTTTAAAGTACTTTAAGTCAGAGTACCTCGTTGTCCTCTCCCTGTTGCACATTCTGCAATGACCAGAGAAGGGATCTGTCCCCTGTGTCACCGTAAGTACCATATATACACGCAGTCATATGCACTAAATTTCTCTCACTCAAAATATTTCTAGAGAACACTGTTAGATGATATGTAACCACTGCAACAGGAAGCAGAAAGAGATCTTGTTAAGACTGTGCCACAACCTTGCATGGCTATTTGAAAACAGCCATGTGCAGTCAGCTGTAATTAAAAATTCAAACACTTGAAAATGACAGAAAAATTCAAGGTTTTTTTCAGTTTTCCCCTTTAATATTGTCCTGTAAGTATAAACACAGTGATGCTGACAACTTTACATTAAATCAGAGAGAAGTATACCTATGCTTTATGCTTCGTAACAGTAGCACATTATAGAAAAATTACTGCAGTCAGTTGCCTTTTTCTTTTTAATGGTGAATGCCTAATAGAATCCTAATAAATAAATCCTAATAAACCTCCAACTCGTCAATCACTTTTGGGATCTTTACGAAGACTAACTTTAGCTGGGGAGACAAGTCCTTCAGACTTCATCATCTAAGAGAAGGAAAGAGAAGCTCCTCGTATGTGATTCAGAGCACCTAAGTTGCTGCTTTGAACTTTGCTATGATGGAGCACATCCACTGCCTACAGAGGGAGCTCAGGAAGACAATTCTATCTCAGCTGAAGTTGTCACCTATTAATTTGTGCTGTTTGTGATTTATGCAATTGTTATAGTTATTTAATTGAAGACAAGATGACAACATCTGAACACCTTTAAAAGTAAGCACATACTCAGAGTACCTGTTTATATTCATTTACAATTTACTCATAGAACCAAATGATGTGACAGCCCTGAATATTTGCCTCTTCTAATCGTCTTATCTAGCATCTTCTTTTATTCTTGTAGATGCTGTGGTAGAAGGGGATAAATCCTTTGACTTTGCAGAAGGCTTCTGTAGAATGTGGCTCAATGTAGATCAGTGAGACACCTATCCCACACAGGACTGTGCGTATAAACAGATTACCTGCGTCCTTTGGAAGTCAAGAAGACAAAGTCCAGGTAAAGCAGATAACAAGCTGATACCAGCTTTCAGATCTAATGATCATCTAAAATACTGAGTTCAGTACAAGAAACAGCTCTGGTTTATGGGGCTTGCCTGTTTCCCCAGCATCACTTACATGACAGAAAGAGACCAGACCCTTGTTGCACGCTGACTGCAGCTGACCAGCTGCATGGAAAGAAATACATAGTGCCAAAAGGGTATTATTATAAGTATAACCTATAAAGGTTAAACTTAGTAAAAGCCTAAATGGTAGAGGATACAGCTAAGTTTAAAATGGAAACTAAAAAATGATGATACCTAAGAAACAACAAATCATGGCATGGTAGGATATAAAAGAAAAAATTAAATACAAGGACTGTATGGAATATGGTGGGTGGTGTTACAACCAAAGTGAAGAATCAGGAGAAGAAACAAATTTGGTTAGGGATGCAATGCAGTGAGTGGGTCACTACCCAGAACAATGAAACTTGTGCAGTGCTATTTTTGACGATAACCTTGACTTTCTAAGTGTTCTCTTTTTCTCTTACTTGACCTCTGCTTTGCCACAGTCTCCCAGACGTGCGACTTGACAACTTAGGCTGGACCAGCCCAAAGCAAGAGTGAAAGGATTGCATTTCGAAGGCTTGTTTCTTGGATCACTGTCTCAGAGAGCAGCAAGAGTGGGCCTGTTCCACAAGGGTGGACAAGATAGGAGCTAAGCATGACTGCCAGTACAGGCAGTGCCCTCACTGACCAGTTAACAGTCCTGCAGCATCTACATGTGGCAGGCAAAGGGGTCAACATCACAGATGCAGCAAACAATGAAAAAGATCTGGGTCTATCCCGGTGGTCAAGATGGGAGCAGCAGGAGAAAGGGCCAGAGACAGGACTAGAAAATAAGGCTGCAACAGAGGTCCAAGGTCCATCCAGAAGACAGGGTCAGAGAAAAGATTAGAGACAGAGACACATTTGACATAGCTCAGGCATGATCTTAAATGGATACCCTATGCCCATCATGGCTGGAAATTGTAGGTGTCTCTGGCCAAGGCAAGAAGATCCGTTGTCTTATCATGGCCCTGACACACTGTAGTCAACTAGAGACTGACCTGCAGGAATTTTGGATTGGATTATATAGTGGATAGAACTAGCAAGTACTTTGTATGAAGAAGGAGATTAATGCAGGCAAGGGAAGAGGGCTAAAATGCTTAAATGATGGTCTTTGTTCAGGTAGTGGGATAAGACCATCATAGGGCAAATGTGGGCAAATATTTACCTCTGTAGTGTACTGAATAGATTGGAGAGGGGAGACACAAAATAAATCTCCGAAAAGTTACATACTTTAAGGATAACATATATGAATGTTACAACTCCATTAATTTCATAAAATTCTAATGTTTTCATAATCCTATTGTGAATTTTGCCTCTGTATTAACTCTGTGGAAATAATCAGCTGTTTGAAAGTAGCATAATATATTTTTGTTTCACCTTTTCACTGTTTAATTGTTTTGCCTTAAAAGCTATGGTAGTGCAAAATTCACCTTCTGTACAGCCCTGTATGTGAGAGAGAGAGCACCGTTTCATCCTTGGGGATTCCTGAGGAGTCAGCATCTCAAAGGAAGTGACGAGAAACTATGTATCCACTCAGCTGGAGACCTCTCCCCATTGGTACACCCAAAGGCACGTGTGAGCACAGCCAGATCTCGAGGGTTTGCACTGTATTTTATCAAGTGGTTTTTGGTGGTTTCAATTAGCCATTAGCATATGCTTCATCACAATCCCAAGTACAAAATAAAAAAAGGAAAAGATAACTAAGAGATTAAATACTAAAGCACTCTATGAATGACAGAGCTATATCTGAAATTTAACAGCACACAGCTTTTGGTTAACGTGATTATGATCAGCTGGTTTCCATTCTAATTAACACAATACTGGTTTTGCGTTTAGCTGAGAAAAAGAAAAGCAAGGAGAAAATAAATTAGATTTAGAAAGATGACAGAAAAGCCGACCTGTTTTGCACAATAAATTGTAAGTAAGTTCATAGGTAAAGGATCGCTTTGAACTCTATGTGTGCCACCTGCTGTGGAGCTCCTTAAAGCCCTCTTGGACATAAAATGGCAGAGACTTGGGGGAATACGTTTTTCCATTGTCCCTTTTTTTTCCTTCACTGTGCTTACAAATCCCTCCTTGAAGACTTCTAAAGCATGTGTGGAAAGAAATAAATGTAACAGATGAGCTATTTGTTTGTTTGTTCTTTTACCTAAACACATAGGCAATATAATACCTATTCTTTTTGGTGATATTTTGTCTCTTGATCTCAAAACATTTTTCAAAGAAGGAAAATATTACAGGAATAAAAAATTGGGCAAATAATGTAAAAATTACTTTTTCAACCAAGAGGTCAGTGAAGAGCCAGAGTTGGAACCAAGGTCACAAGTGTTCCAGTCTCACTGCCCATTTATCACCCATGTTGCATCTTTCTCTCACTATTTCTATGTGCTTGTACATGTACCCTAAATATGTCTGCATGTGACAGCGATCAGTCTTTTGCAAGGGGCATGTTCATGTGCTTTATGTTAATCTGGAGGTCCACTTTGTTTCAATCTTGTGTATAAGAGATGAAAGCCATTAAGCCTTGCTATGTACCCATACTGTGCAAGTCTTCAAATGAAAATAACAGCTTTAAGCAATATAAAATCTAAAGCCTAAATACAAATTTAAATTTTCAGTTGCACCAAAATATGCAAAAAACCCTCAACCCCTGTTAATTCTACTGAGATTACTTGCATGCTTACATCTAGACATATGCAAACACCTCACTGAAACTGGGCCATAAATTCCAATCCAAAGAGTATTGGGGTAGTTCATTTAACACCTGCTTCATCTCACTTTGGATGAACTGATTTATTCTTTACCCAGGTAAGTAATTTATTTTCTGCATAAAACTCAGGCACAAAGTATTTAAGTATTAAGCATCGTTATTTGGTCTGTTTATTAAATTGAGAATTGTTCTGTCATATGGTGGCATTCAGTAAGCATTGCATTAGAAGAATATGGAAGATATGGTGGATTTGAGGTGAAAGGGTTTATTTTGTTTTGCTTAACAAAGATAACATGTAAGACAATTGTTGAGCTAATTTTGACAAGCATAAATATTTGCAATGTCTAAAGGTAATAAACTGGACACATGTACTTTTGAGCTCTGATTTACTGAGAATCTTTGGAATATGCAAACAAAAAAAATTGCTTAATAGTAAATGAGCTATAAAAAATCATGTTAATGTCAGTAACATGAGCAGGTGAGAACTAAACAGAGAGTAGAAATATTACAATATTGCAAGAAAGAGATATTTTTTATAAACTGTCCTTTGTAGCACATAATAATGGTTCTGTGCAATCAAATGAATATTGCATTTCCCACTTTATGGTACAGAAAGTAAGCAGAGTGGATAGTGTTTTCCTTCATACATTTTAAATCCTTATCTAGACTTTATGAATCATTAAATAAAGACAATAAAATTTTCTGTTTTGATAAAGGTTTCAGTTGTAATATTAGGACATATTAAACTCCTGGACCACTCTACTGCTTTAAGGTATATTTATACCTACCAGAAAGTGCTTCTTTTAATGGCCACTCTACAGGGAATTCAATCCATCTGTCTCCATTAAGAGAAAGAGGAAGTGTTTTATTTATGGTGAGACTAAAGGTATCCAGGGTTGATGTGTTCTGCATTTTTAAGTGACAAAAAGATAACTGGGATGTGCTGTTTTCCAAACTCTGGAGACCAAGTCTCACTTTATAAAGCATTCCCAGATCAGATGGTAAATATATCTAGAAAGCAACAAAACAATGAGTTAGCATCCAAAGAGAGATAAATAGATATATGCTTAGCTAATTGACAGGAAGAGAGGAAATTTTCTCTAAAATTCTCTAAAAGCATGAACCTAGACCCATTTGCATCAGTCTTGGTGCTAAAAGTCCCATTGAGTTCAAAGGCAGCTGAATCAGGTTGAGTAAGCACTTACAGAAATATTAGTTTTATACTCCAGGGGCATTCATTGTAATTATTCTATCAAATTCAAATTACATACTGCACTGATTTCTAAATGTGGCTACTTAATGTTAATGCCATTTAAATTGATATGCATTATTAACTATGACTATTTGTTGACAAAAAAAAAATGCCTATTCATCATGAAATTTAGAAAGCCAAAAACAGTGAAAATGAAAATTTCAGTTCTGCTTTTCTTGAATATTTAAACAA
This sequence comes from Falco rusticolus, assembly GCF_015220075.1. Lineage (NCBI taxonomy): Eukaryota > Metazoa > Chordata > Aves > Falconiformes > Falconidae > Falco > Falco rusticolus. Next base: position 47,153,533 of record NC_051189.1, read on the forward strand.
TAATATCTGCAATACTTACAGCACTACATGTTTATTTCTCATTAAAAGGAAACTGAAAGAGAATTTAAATATAGACAAATCTATATATTATTTTACATCATATGTTATTTGGTTCTTAGCCTGATGTTCCACTTTGTTTTCCATGGAAACCAGATTTGACTTGCCATTGCTTCCATAAAAAAACATAACCAACTTGGATATATTTTGTGACAACTTTTCAAAGTCTGCTTTTGTTTCTTCTTGACTCTTTGTGAAATAAATCCTCCATCTGCCTTCTGAAAAAATAAAATAAGGAAAATAAAAAGGAAAAAAGAAAAATATTAAAGATTTTTCTGTTTTCATATGTTAACCAAGATACCTGAGATAAAATTCCTGAGACATGTTTTAGTTTACATGGGAAACATTAATATAGAAGTACTTCATCTGGGTGCTGATCAGCTCCCTAAATATATTACCATTTCTTACTATTACAAAGGGGAAAATATTGTCAGTACTAGTAAGCATAATGACGTATTGTGATGAAGATATTCTCACACTATTATTTCAGAACTGATGAATTAAACAGTGAATGTAATGGTAGAAGCTATACCTGAATTCATTTGCTCTTTTCCTAAATGCCAGGCAGAAGAGCTCCTCCTCTCCTGAATTTCTAGTTAAAAGAAGATAGAAGACCAAATTAATACTTCTGTAGAGCAAATTATAATAAATGCCTGTATTCAAATCTAGTGAGGCAACTATTATATCATTTAGATTAAAAATTTAACTAGGAAATGTACAATGTGATTTTCTACTTAAACGTCATCTCCTACATATCATTCTGTTTAATGAACTGACTCTAGAGTTAGCTCTTTACTGTGAAATGATTGTAACATGAAGATTCAAGTATTTTTCACTTTAAAGTATTTCTGTTCATTTATACAATTTATGCTCTGGATGGATCAGAACTAATTGGATGGTTTTAATGCCCATTTGGGGGGCTGATATTCCTGCAACTGATATCAGCTTCCATTGGTTTCAGTGGCATTTGATATAGATCAAAACTACTTGTAAACATTAGATAGAGGTCTGAACCAAAGATGGAAAGCCTTCTTTTGAGATCACAACCAAGTCTGGATTTGCCAATTATTGTGTAAAAAACTCACAGGAATATTTTCTTCTTCTACCAAATCAATGCATTCTGGTAGAAACAGAAACTTTTTTATTATTATTTGAATAAAGCCAAATTATATAACTTTAAATACACTAAATATTCCTATATTTAATTCAGAAAAGTCCCAACATACAATCTAAAAAACTTTTGAAATTATTTGCTTTTGCACAATAACAGCTTCCTCCTCCTTCCAGGTTTCAAATGACAAAACTTTAGATGATAAAGCAGAGGAAATGGATTGCACTGGAATTCTACTCAGTCTCATTAGGCTGTTGCTGGACAAGCACCATCATGCCAATGCCACTACAGTGAGCAGAGATGCCCTGGGAGTTCAGAGGAGAAGAACTAGAATATTTTCTGTAATCTAAGGACTCATCTATTTACTTCTACTTGTCTATTCTCTTTAGGGGCAAGATGATAAGAAAAGAAATACATCAGTCTTAAAGGTACATACTGGGCTTTTGTTGCCTGCTGATTTGATTGGGGAGTGCCATGGTTCCCTCCCACATCAGATTGTGCTTGTATTGAAACCATGGCACAGGGAAGGAAGGTGCACATTCCCTTCTTGCCCTAACAAGGCATGCAGTCACAGTCAGTGGGGTCAAAACTGCTCTTCTGTGCACTGATTACCTGTGTGGTGTCAGTCAATAGTAAGTCCAGTTTCTGGCAAAAGCTATCCAAACAGTGTGGCATAAATAATGCAAAACAGTCTTCTTGAATACAATGGAGGCATTTTCTATACTGCTTAAACATAGTTTGCCCCACTATTTACCTCATTTTCACTATGTCTAGCAAGCAGCTGGCAGTGATATTCGAAGCTTAAAAAATTGTTTGCAAGTGGCAGCGTAGAAGACTTGGAAAAGCAGCAATTTGTAAAGAGATTAGGGCAAATTTGTTGCCATTTATGCCACTGTAAATCTGAAGTAACAACGCAGAAATTATCCTCTGGCAAATAGTGGTTATTAAATGGTACTAAAATACAACAGTGTTCAGACACACTAACTCACTATATAATGGCAATGTTCTACTGGAATATTTTAAACCATAACTTGTTTATAGAAGCAAATCACATAGCTGCATTCTTCAGTTTGGAACTAATTTCTTAGCAAATAATAGTTTGAGTATAATATTGACCTGTGGCATTCAAAGTTACTGAGGCAGATCTTTTTCCATCGTGTCTGTCTTTTAGCCATGTTTGAGCCATAAACAATGTTTCTGACCCTGAAGCTGCTGACTCCTTCACAATAATCTTCTCAAGAAGCCAGTCAGAGCCTCTCCCTTTTTCAACCACCATCACTTGCAGAGTCCCAACATCTACTGCTTCCACTTGAAAAACATCCACCTGAAAAATTCAGAATCAAAAAGACATACTGAAATAGAACCATCGAGCTAAATTAACAGTGTCTTTTGAAACATGAAAGTGAGAGGAAAATGAGGATTTTCTTTTTTCATTAATTTAATACCAACAGAACCAGAGATGATGAGTTTAAAGATGCTATAACTCCTACATTAAGCACTATTCCCTTTGTGGTTCTGCAATATACTGCTAAACCACCCATTTCCTCACACAGATCGATCAGCTGCTTATGCTCACTTCCTGAGAGATTTGAGATTTTCCTTCCCAAATTTCACATTTAATGATTTATAGGGATACCATTTAAAACATCTTATACTCTCAACAAAATAGTCTCCCAGGGCTTCCATTTGAGAATGAAATGCAGGGAATGAGAAGGGCAGAAGTGAACATCACAGAATGGTATTTTATTTTCTTAGGAAAGAATGACAAACTTGGTCCCAGATTTGAATTAACTTGTAGGATTAGTTTTAATAAAAGTCATTGAAGGAAAAATATTAGATAAAGTTACTTTTAAATAAGTTCTACTATTCTCTATCAGTTTAAAAGTCCACAATATTTTTAAAATGTTTAGAACACTGAGGATCCCTAAAGAAGATGGTGAGACGCCAGACATCAAACATTTTCACAATATGTGATTTTGGCTTTTTGTGGGTCTTACACCTACTTCCTCAGCTGGAAAAGAGAGTTTAATTTCTTGGCATAGAGACCTTCCAACTGTTATGCTTTATAGATTTATGAATTATCGCCTCATTTCTATTAGTGTTGATAATGGGTAAAATCTACTGTTACTTGTGATAGACTTTCCAGCATGAATTAAAGATATAAAGATGTTTTTGAGGGGACTAGATTGCAATAATGAAAAACATTTGTGTCCTGAGTAGTCTTTTTCAGCCTAATTCACACTGCAGTTGCTCAGCCAGACCAAAAGGGCAGCGATCCTTATTTAAGGGATTACACAGAGATGAAACAGAGAAAAGTAGTTCTCTTGCTCCACCAGTCAGTTATGTGTCTTCCATGGATACCTTTTCCAAGTGAAAACCTGATGAAAGATTTGTGTCAATAAGAAGAGCCTTACCAGGTTGCAACTTAATAAGACCCATTATAAGTTAAAATATTTGGCTCAAAATTGCAGATAATCTATGACAACCTATTTAGAAAAAGAATCCTCAGAAACAAATTTCAAATTTTTTCTTCTTTAACTTTTTTCTCATTTTTGATCAATATACGTACACTTGAATGTGTGTTTGTGAACCTTCACCACCTTTAACAGTTGTTTAAAATAAATTTGTCATAGAATTACTCTGTGACTTCTTCTAGACTGAAAGGTATTGTTATTCAAAAATTGCTATAGTTCATCATCTAACCATCACATCTGCACTGCCACCCCTGAGTTATTATGGGAAATGTGAAAATGAGAACAGTAGAATGATTTTAAGGGAAAAGTGTTTCAAGAGGCACTTGAATAGCTATACTTACTTACAATGAGTCAAGGTTATCAGCTACTTTTAAACTGGCAAAAGTGTGAGATGAAAGTGGGGGTTTTAGGGTAATGTCCTATGGCAGCAAAGCAAATACATTGGAAGGGCTGAAATTCTAGATGGACTGCAGGACTGCAGGGAAAGAGTGTCCTCTTACATTTTCCATAGTTACATCAAAAAAGTAATGTTTAGTGTCAACACCATGATTATATTTTATTGGACTACTTTGATGACTGAATACCATTAATCTGAACTCTTAATTTACCCTAATTATGAGATGAGTTTGATCACTGCTTTATTCTGTCTTTAATTGGATTGATAAAGCTATAGTATCATGTTTGAATAAAATAAAATGGCTTGTTACAATTATTTAAAAAAAATCTATTAAAAATACACAGGTCTAAAAGATGGGTGAAAAACACAGATAAAGTCAAGTTAGAAACATACAGACCCCTGTTTCTGTTAACAAATAACTATTTTACGTTCCCAAAATGTGAAAATTAATTTAAATGTTACTGCTTGTCCTTGCAAATGGTTACGCTTATATTAGTGCATGATGTATGTTGTTGGTCAGATTAGAATACTTGTTAGAATAGATTTCTTTTTAAAATAAGAAATTTCCAGAGGATGACTGATTTAGTAACTCTGTCACCAGCATCTCCAAAAAATCTGTTGTCAGTGATGTACTTTTGGAGAGTTAGGAATAAAGGAAAAATACAGACAATATTCTGCTGACTTCTAGACTTGTGCTGTCTCCAGAAGGATAGCTGGGCCTGACTTGCACTAAGCTTGACAGTTAATAAACTCTATTAAGCCATAAAAACTTCACACAACATCAGCAAATGTATTCATATACCATTCTCCCTAGTGGCAGTGATTCTGAAAGCACTTAATAACTCACATGCAACATGCACTATGGGTTATTCATAACCTGGATAATCCAGCCACAGGTAGCAGCAAGTTTGTATATATAGGTAAAGCATGAAAGGTTTTCCAAACCTTTTTTCCTCTGAAAATAGGTACATTTGTGAAAACTTTGATGTTTGGTTTGTGTTGGGCACACTACTTCATCATTTGTCGATGTGCAATTTTAACGAGCCCATTTTACAGCATGTAAAAATCTCAAAAATCCATGGTCAAATCTGCAGACCGTTCAGCCATCTAATAAACCACAAGTTAAAAAACTATTTAACTAAACTAAGAATTGCAGCAGGGGGGGTAAACTCACTTCACAAACAAGATTACATTCCCTCTTTATGTGTACATTTGAAAATCTATGTGATGTAACGAGCTTTATTGTAGTCATGAGACCAAACAAGAATAGGGATAGAGCAACTAATAGAGAAAGAACAACAATTATATTTGTTAGAGTTAGATGACCAATTTGCTAGAGATAATTTATTTACCAAATTTAATCTACTTTTCCCCTCGCAAGCTGTCTGCAAACAGACAGATTATGACATATATTTCATTATACTTTTAAGCAATTGAATTATTATGAATAATTTAGCTAATATTATTGTGGATTCATTTCAGACCACAGATTAGTCATAAAACATAGGAAATATTCGAGTTTTTAACAGGTTTTTTATGTCACATGATACTCTCATCTGATTTATAAACAGGGACCTTTAAATTACTGGAGGCTTAATTCTTCTGCAAAAAAGAGAGAGAGAGAGGAAGAAAACACAGAAGATAGGTAAACCTACAGAATATAAACCCTTTATTTTTCATTTTACCTTAGGGAAAAATGTTAATTGTTTTTTATTTACTATTAGCAAATTAGGTTTGAAGGGAGAAAAGTCACCTTAAATATTTTTAATAATACGTATTGTTTAATTCAGCAGTTATATTGACTTTTCTCAGAATAGTATTGAAACAATTTGTATGTATGTATAGCCCACTAAATTTTCTTAACACTGTCTGGAGAAAGAAAGTTATTCTCCAAGACTGAACAGCTGAGACTGACAATCTGAGAGCCATACATCCTCAGTGACCCACATGAGCTGTCCTAGCAAAACCAGAACTGACACTTTTCATATTTCTTAGTTAAGAAAATAAGCACTGAAAACATCCTTAAAAACAGTCATTCCAGCAACCCTTTCAGACTATTTAAAATTTAATTTTTGTTAACTCCTTTTCACATTTCCTTCAAATGTGGTTTTTTTTTTTGAGCATTTCCTTTGAGTCTGTGACCCAGTTTGACTTTATTCAGTACTCTTCAGTGTCAGCGCTGGCAATGTTTCACTGTCTGTAGCAGTTGCAATAGCTCTTGTAACAGAAGAAGCATTTGAACAGTCACTGTGCAATATTTACCTTTATAAATGCCAGTCATTTTATAGGCTCAGTATTGAGACTTGATGGTTGGCTAATGACGATATTCCCAGTAGAACTGAAAATAGCAAGCCAAGACACACCATATGCTTAATTTCATCAACCTGTATGCACAAGTGATTTCCCATACTGCTAATGTTACTATCATTTTAATAGGCTTTTATTGGAAAAGGAGTTAGAGTGTCTAGATAAAGGACCTTTTCTATTAAGCTTAGCAAACCTATTGATTTGCTGCCTGATTATTTTGATCTCACTTGTTAATCTGGAGAAACTCCACTGAAAACAAAAGAGTTTAGCACCGGAAGGCAAAATAAAGGCCCCTGTAATACTAAGCCAAATCAGAAACAGTGTCTGAACATTCATGTAGAAAGAGGCAAATGAGAAAAATAACTTCTGCTGAGATGTTACCCTTCAGAATGTGGCCCCATGGACTCTTCTAGCTGTTCTGGGCTAAACTTCCCCACCCTGTCCCTAATGCTTGTCACATCACTACCTTCTCTTAGATGGAGTTTATCACCTTTTTAGCTTTGCCAGCATAACCCCACAATCAGCTTCTCTCCAGCCAATTTTTATCAAGACAGACCAAGTGAAAATGTCCAAATTATTAACAATATTAATTGCCTAAACTAAATACACCAGCAGACTTAAGGGGTGGAAACATTGGGTGGTTAGCAGCAGTGAGGACAAGCACTGGTAGCAGTATTGTCTTGGCACAGCACAGTGGAAAAGTGAACAGTGCATCTGACTGTGACCTCAGCATCTTGTAATCTGTGTTCTGTACAAATACTTCTTTAAAAACAGGCTTTTCTATGCATCTGAAAAAGCCAACCCTGAATTTCTTCCTAAATTCATGTATTTTTGCAAGCATGTTTTTTATGTTAAATTCTCATCCAGAAATTTATTGAAAGAATTTACCTTTACATGAAAAGAATTAAATTAAATTAATTTGAATGCATAATTAGAGGTTTCTGATAACCTACAATTATCATGGTTCATCCATCTTCAACAAGATTAGTGAAGAATAAATGAAAGAATAGGGGTAGTAAAAAACCACACATAATATTTGCCCTGAACTGACCTTTTGTTAATTTGCTTAGTATAACTGGAACAGAATCCTTCTGAAACAGGATTTGTATGCATAGAACAGCAACAGGAGTAAGAAAGAATAATGGTACATTATAATAATCAGCAGCTATGACCATTCAACTAACTTGTAAAAGACATTTCAGTCAGACTTCAAGTAAAATGCATTTAATAAAATTCAGAAGGACTGCTACAGACTGCTACAGTATCATCAGGCACATCCAAATCTGTAAACACACATTATATTACACAATAAAAATCTAAAAAAAAAAAATACCACAACCAAAACAAAAAACCCCAAAGACAGACCTTATTTTGGACAAATTCAAACCCATCTGAAGCAGCCTCATTGCTGGACTAATTTAATAACAGTCCAAGTTTGAGATCTGGTTTAACAGGCAAAGAAAATAGGATGGATGTAATTTTCTTCAACTTTAGTAAGATATTTGGTTGTATATTATTTTGATTAAGACACAATAATCCAATAATTAAATTATTCTAGGTGAGCTCAACCTGGCTGATAATGGGACAATAAAATGTCTAACTGGCAAGCCTCCAAGTGCAGCTATAAACAGAGAATATTTTCAAGCATATTTAATTGTATGGAGGCCAGGTAATATGCTTATGCTCTTTAATATTGTAATGAGATAACTGGAAGAAAACAAGATTTCAGAGATGATGCAAAAACAATTGCAACTTAAGACACTTGAATAAGTCGGGTACTAAACTGCTCTGAAAAGATTTGTAAGCATTAATAGATTACTGGAAAGTCTGCCTTCTGGTGAATCAAGCAACCTAATCTACTTAACTTGTCAAAGGCATACCAGTTTACTTATTGTCTTAAAAACTGTCAAAGGCAGCAGAAATTTGGTGTGAGAGTGCTATGCAGGCTAACAGTCAATAACATTACAAAATCCAGCTCCTAGAACTTAAAGCAGGGGTCCTCAAACTATGGCCCATGGGCCGGATACGGCCCCCCAGGGTCCTCAATCCGGCCCCCGGTATTTACAGACCCCCCAGCTGGGGGTTGGGGGGGAAACCAAGCAGCCGCAGGTGACTGCCTGCCACTTCATCCACGCGCCGGCCCCCTGGTTAAAAAGTTTGAGGACCCCTGACTTAAAGCTTGACAAATTTAGACAGAAAATGGCATGAATCTTGGGGCGGGGGGGGGAGGGCAGAAAGGACATTTAAGCTTTGAAACAATTTACCAACTAGATGAGCGCTTCAGCGCTGGAAGCCAATCATTCTGCATTAGCTATATTTTCTAAACTATTTAACTTCAATTGAAGCTAATTCAGTTCTTGCTGCGTTGAGGAAAATGGTTAATATTTTACTAGCTGAAAAATGTAGACTGCAGACTTGGATTAACCAAAACTATTTTAAGATTTTTGATAAATCAAGTTAATAAAGTCAGTTGTATTTTATTTTGAAATTATCTTGTTTATTTAAAAAACTGTAATAAATGTGACATAGAATGCACTCACCCAGCTTTGCCTATCCAAAATAAGTCTATAGCCAGACAATTTCCCTGTAAAGTCTTGAGAAAGCAGCAGGCACTCTCTAAGGATAATCAATTTCATTTTAAGATAAATGTCCAAAAAAAGAAAAAAGGTAACCACCTCCTGGAAGCATCTGCTTCACTCCTTTTCTGCAGAAGAAGCTCAAAACATCATGTTAGAAAAAATGTGTACATTCTAGGCATCTAAAGCAAAGTGGGATGTATTTCAGATTTAGAAATGTAATTTCTGTAATTAAATTTCAAGCTCTATATAAAGACAAGGCCACCCCACCTCAAGTAATTAAGTTTAGTTTTAATTAATTTTGCTCAGTTTTTAGTTTTTGACAAGAATGTTTTACATTTTTGTTTGCCCTCCAAGAGTATGTCAGGAAACAAAAATTAATTGTTCACACAGCTCTAATCCATTAGCCAGTGTTATGTAGGCAAACCAGGTGATTGCAATAGCTTGTTCTAGCTCTGTCTCTTACAAATACGTTACTAACCACCTGTAACTGCTGACTGAGAAGTACCATCCTGGAGCTATTGCTGAGAACAGCACAGGGCTCAGGTATTTGCCACTGTCAGCCAGCATTATATAAAGCTTTAGTTGTGTTCTTTCTGCATTTGTCCTCACAGTTACTGACAACCTCCACCAGTCTTTACATCACTATGATGATAATCCATAATTTCCTAGTTTCCACCTGATTAATCCTTCTGCTCGATGGATTAAACATTGTGTAACCAAAATGAGCATTCAGCTACCAAGACGAGCAGCCCTTGTGCCAGCACGATAGGCAGGGGAGCGCTCAGCGCAGGGCACAGGGACAGTCCTGGGTGAGGAGAACCTCGGAGGAGGCCAACAGACCTGCCAGGGGCCTGCAGCTTGTGCCACCGTGGCTGACAGGACCTGGATGGAGCCAAGAGCAATGGTGGGCAAGCTCCCCACACCTATAAAATAAGTCCTTAGGGAATGAAAGTGAGCAGGGCTAGCAAACAGGGAGCTGTGTGGCAGTTTGCACACAAAGCCCATTCAAGAAGGACACTGAAGCCCTGCCAGCTCAGCCAGGGAGTGGTGGTACCCACCCGGCAGGAAGCCATGGCCTCTCTCAGCTCTGCACCCCCCACGGCTGAGGCAGCTGCCCAGGCAGAGCCCTGGTGGGAACACGCTGCCAGCCGGGAGCCGGGCTGCCGGACGAGCTCTGCTCTTACACCAGCACCAGCCGCAGCAGCGGGCACAGCTGTGGGAGTGCGCCCGGGGAGAGGAGCCCCCACTTAGTGACAGAGCCCCGCGGGGGGGTGGGGAGCACGAGGAGATCAGGGAGCACGAGAGAGAGACCCACCGCTGGGATCACCCCCTGCCCTCTCTCAGACAGGCCTGACGGGCAGCCAGGGCATGTGATCCAGAGGGTTCCCTGTCCTCTCTCCGTGTGGCCCGACACAGTGACTGACTGAAGGGAGAGCGCGAATGGCGACGGGTCCCTGCCCGGTGCAGCGCGATGTCTCCTCTGTGCCCGGCCCAGCGGCCCAAGTGCCCACGCATGGCGCGTCAAGGCTCTGCAAGTAGAACCCAGCAGTAACGAAGACGGGGGTTCATCGAGCGGGGAGGTGTCGCTGAGGCTGTCGGCCTACGCCCCGTGTCAGAACAGCTTCCACACAGAAAAACAGACGCGTCACTGTCAGAGGAGACTCCCCTCTGAAGGGAAGAGACGGCCCGGTGTGCAGAGCGGACCCACCCAGGGAAGTCTGCTGCCTCCCTGGCGGCCTGGCTAAAGGTGGGAAGAGAAAGCTGCCTGTCCTGGTGCAGCCCTCAGACCATTATCCAGTATCAATTTTTCAGTCCAAAAAGGGCTGGATGAAGGATCTGGGGAACCACAGGGCTATCAGGCTGACCTCAGTGCCAGGGCAGGTTATAGAGCAGATCATGTAGGGTGCCATCACGCAGCACATAGAAGACAACCAGGCAATGGGGCCCAGCCAGCATGGGTTTATGAAAGACAGGTCATGCTTGACTAACCTGATCTCCTTCTGTGACAAGGTGACCCGCTTGGTTGTGGAGGGAAAGGCTGTGGGTGATGTCTACCTGCACCTTAATAAAGCCTTTGACACCATGTCCCACAGCTTTCTCCTGGAAACACTGGCTGCTCATGGCCTGACTAGGTGTACTGTTCACTGGGAGAAAAGCTGGCTGGATGGCTGAGCCCAAGGGGCGGTGGTGAATGGAGTTACATCCAGCTGGCAGCTGGCCACACGTGGTGTTCCCCAAGGCTCAGTATTGAGGCCAGTTCTGTTTGATATCTTTGTCAAAAATCTGGATGAGGGGATTGAGTGCACCTTCAGTTTGCAGACAACACCAAGTTGGACAGAATGTTGATCTGCAGAGGGATCTGGACAGGCTGTATCGATAGGCTGAGGCCAATTGTCTGACGTTCAACAAGGCTGAGTTCCAGGGCCTGCACTTGGGTCACACCAGACCCACACAGCGCTACAGGCTTGGGGAAGAGTGGCTGGAAAGCTGCCTGGCAGAAAAGGACCTGGAGGTGTTGGTCGACAGACCATGAGCCAGCAGTGTGCCCAGGTGGCCAAGAAGGCCAACAGCATCCTGGCTTGTATTAGAAACAGTGTGGTCAGCAGGACCAGGGCAGTGAATGTCCCCCTGCACTGGGCACTGGTGAGGCTGCACCTCGAATGCTGACAGGTTCAGGTTTGGGCCCCTCACTGCAAGACATTGATGTGCTGGAGTGTGTCCAATGAAGCTGGTGAAGGGTCTGGAGAAGACATCTTACAAGAAGCAGCTGAGGGAAGTGGGGTTGTTTGGCCTGAAGAAAAGGAGGCTCAGGGGAGACGTTATTGATCTCTACAGCTACCTGGAAGGAGGTTGGAGCAAGGTGGGTGTCAATCGTGTCAATCTCTTCTCCCAGGTAACAAGAGATAGAACATGAGGAAATGCCCTGAAGTTGCACCAGGGGAGGTTTAGACTGGATAGTGGGAAAAATTTCTTTACTGGAAGGGTTGTCAAGTGTTGGAACAGACTGCCCAGGAAAGTGCTAGGTCACCATCCCTGGAGGTATTGAAAAGACATGTAGATATGGTGCTTAGTGACATGAATTAGTGATGGTCTTGGCAGTGCTAGGCTAACAGTTGAATCTGATGACCTTAAAGATCTTTTCCAATCTAAATGATTCTATGATGGCTGACTATTTTAGTCTTCACTTCTGTAGTACAATAACTTGGCCAAGAGCCTATCCTTATGAGTAATACAGTTGGGTCAATGGCATTTTGCAATTATTTAATCATTAGTCAGATATGCATTCCATAAAAGAAGGTTTATCTGCAGTTACAAAACTATAGCATTCTATATGTGATGGGATGTGAATGTTACAGGCAAATATTCCTGTATTTTTTTTGAATTGCCAATGCTTAATCTCTAAGTAAGTATGAAACTGAACACCAACAGTCACCTCTCACTGACAATTTTTGTATGTACTGCAGTTACCATGGTACCAACCTGAGCAGTTGATGTCTAAATATAGGGCAGGATAAAGGATATATCTTTTTAACAACTAATAGAATTGCATAAAAATTCACAGAGGTTTTACTTCTCCAGTAACTTAGAGCGCTTAAAATACTAGCCACTTTCATTGCAGTGAGAATAAAATACTTAAATATCAGTCATAACATATTCAGTGTAGTTTACTGGCCTTGGTGGAATTTATCCGAAGAAAGCCACAGTCTCAAAGAGGAAATCTGTGGGTAACTCACAGCCATATGACAGAGCATACAGCAAGTCTATCAAAGACCATCTAAAAATTTTAATTTGCTGAAGAATGTTAGGTGCCAGAAGCAATATGGAGATACCGGAAGGATTTCACAGAACTGGGCCTTGGTTTTTACAGAATGTCTGAACTGTGTATACTTGGTTCAAGGAGGTGTTTATAGTGGGCAACATTTATCAGACTCAAATTGACTCATAAAGTATGAAGTATGAATAAATACTATTAGGATTTAATGAAAACTGAACTGCATGAAGTGTGCTGAGATTGCTTTGCCTATCCTTACTGTTATCCTTAGGAGAACATCAAACAAGACATCTATATCACAGCAATTTGAAAGAATATGGTTCTTGTAGCACTAATCCTCATGCTGATTTGTCTGAGTAGATTACCAGAAACTCAGCTCTCTTGGTGACAGTACTGCTGTCTCAGATATGGGGTGAGCTACGGGGAGCTTACTGGTGAATTACTACTATCATGCACATTATCTACCAGTGCTCTATTGGTTTCACAGGTGTAAGGACTTTGGAAAGACACAAAGCAACTTTTCAGATCAGTCTTTCACTATCATGTAACTCAGCTCGTGTAAATGAAAGATCTGTTAAGTGAGAGAAGCGTATCTCCAGTTCACTGCAAAGTCCTCTGAATATTTAAACATTTCTGTGTATTTCTGCATTGCTAAACTGTTGTTTGTAACAGCCCTGACATTCTGTGAGATAACAGCACGTTTTGATGTGATTTCTAACAGAAATGCTGTTCCAGTTCACTAGCTGTTACTGTATAGTCAGGGGAAAAATTATTGCAAGGAAAAGCACATTTTGAAATGTCAGAACAACTGTTAAGATTCTGAATGCAAATTCTGTCTGTTATACTCCAAGACCCGCTAAACCACCAAGTCCAGACTCTGACTGCAAGGGTGCTTGGCACAATATGTGATTGGGCTGATACAGAGAGAGACATTCTACACTTGAGAGTCATTTTGGAGATTACTTATAAAGGGAAGAAAACCCAGGGAAATTTACAAAACAATGTCGTCAACAAAATGTTGCTGCAAAGGCAGGAGTCTTGCTTGCAGAATCAATTTACACTTTGTCAATTAACTCAATACCTTTATTTTCACTGAACAAGGAGTGAATCAAGACTTAGTTCTGTGTTTCTCTATTACTTATCTACAAGCAGTTTCTTTTTAGGGCCCTAAAATATTCCTATGCTGATATCTACTTTTAGAAATACAAGGATACTGTGTTACATTCACACACTGCTCCTATAAAATGTCAAATAAGTAGTGAAGAGATGGATACATGCCAGCTCTGCCTCTTACTCTGTGAAACAGAAAAATTCTGTGCCATACTGAAGTAGACACAAATACTATAAAAACACCCTTCAGGTTATGAATCTTTGTAGTTCATGTCTGTTCTCTTAGGCAACATTTCTGGTTGTGCATCCCTGGTCCCTCTTCACTAAAACCTCTTCATTAAAATTTCTAGACTACCAGTCTAGAGATCAGATTGCTCACAAGGACTGCAGCTCTAAAATCCAATTAAATCAGTTTATCAATAAACCATAATCTTAATTTCAACATTAGGGAAGACAAATGTACCTTTATCAAAACTGAGTACCCTCATCCACAAGTATTTAGTCTCTTGATAAATATTTTAAACTCTCACTTTTCTTATGAAAAAAAGAATTTCAAATAGGCAAAATCCAGTAAGATAATGACCCCCTTCAACTCCCACTGAATTAATGAGACTGAGGGTAGTTAGGAGCTGAGCTCCTCCTAATCCCACATTTCATACCTCTGCTTTGGTTATCAGTCTAAGATGATTTGCAAACTTGGTTGCTTACACAAAATGTCATTCATTTGGCAGCCAACATCAGCAGAAAGAAACATTTTGCTGTGTAGTATTTTCAAAAGGGAGACAGGTTAGAATATCATAATCACAGTATTCACTGAGGTTTCAGAAAGGTGGAAGAGTGCACACACTGTAAGACAGATAGCACTGTCTAATGTAAGATATGCTCAGCATTTCTGGTTGCAAGACACTGATGTTTCTTTTTCTAAACTTTAACTATTCTGACTCAAATTTTCTGTAACAGACCTTTTTTTCAGAATCGTCATTACATTGTTTTAATCCTCAAATTTGTTTTCAAATAAAGATCCACAGAAAATACAAATACTTTGTTTATTCCATGTTGAAAAAAATCTAGTGACCTTTTCAGCTGAAATTTTCACTCCCTCTATCCAGAGCTTCCAACAGACTACGTTGTACATCAAATTCACATTTTACTGTAAATCTGCCCACATTTCTGCACCACATTCAGTAACAAAATTCCCTCTAATTTCTGTTTATACTGACAATGTTACAGGCAAATGCATCTCTGGCATCTGCTGGTCTTTGACTGGTCTACATCTAAGAGCTGCGAGACACTCCTGCACAGTGAGTGAATAAGCCTCTTGGTAGACCTAAGAAAACTATGGAGGGCAGAGGCTGACTGTCTGGAGAGAGACAAAGAGCCAGACTGAGGGGTAGACTAGCAGTGGAAAGGCAGAAGCCAGGGAAAGGAGTGTTAGCCTGAAGAATGGCATGGGGATAAAAGAGGTATTAAAGGAAATTGAGTCTCTATAGCTCTATTTTGAAGCAAATACCCAGGAAAACCACAGGTGTGTCACTGTCACTGAAGACATTCAGTATTTGCAAAATTGAACCTAAAAGCACTTGATATAGTCACTTCATTACTTGTCAGTATTGTTAGCATCAGCTATATAAGCATCAGTATTTCCCATAAAGAGTAGATAGAGATATTGATATACACATGCACTTACAATCACAGAGCATTGCAAACGACTTTGTAGACTCTGTCCTACTCCCATTAAGTCTACGTGAATTGGACTGTGTTGCAAAAGTGCAAAATATCATGCAGAAATTATACCTTTCCTTTAGTGAAATTATCATCTCCTTTTCTGATTAACTGTCTTCTGCCAGTATCTCCTAAAAGGCCTTGCAGCATGACATACACATCTGCATCTGTTCCTGACCCAGGGGCTGCTCCCGTAGTGATATAGAGAACATAGATTTTCACTGTTGGGAAAAAGAGATCAAAGGTTTATCAAAGCTAAAGCAGTTAAAAAATAGGTTATTTAATAAATTACTACTACTATATTTTCATTTTCAGTCCTTCCCAGAGTGATCAAAAGGCCAAACTGTATTATAATGCTTAGAAAAGCACACAGAAGCACTGTAATTAAAATTTAAGAACCATTATTATAAGGAATAATAAGCTAAATACTTTGTGAGTGGGCTTGAAACACAGGTAGAGGGGAAATGAAAGAAAACTAAACACATCACAAATTCTTATAAAAACATGTAAATAATACTCTACCACACAAATTGCATGAATTTAAATATGTAACACTCCTATGAAACAGTTCATAATCTATGGAGGATACGAAATAGCTCAAAAAGCACATCTCTGCTCTAAGCCTCACAGAGTTCAAATGAAGCTGAACTGTCAGAAAGATGGCAACTTTTCTATTTCCTCCAGATCATGGTCCAGTCAGTGGCTGGCCACTCTACATTGTACCAGTTGCAGTTATTGGCCTCAGAAGAGGATTTCTAGAAATGTGTGTTCTCTGACATGTTATCTTACAACTGTTCAGCTGAGCATTTCTTGGAAGGCTGTTTATGTTAATTCCCTGCTTGTACTCCCAGAGAAATGCATAACACACTGGTGATCTGGTCCCCAAAATAAGAAAGAAGCCACATCCCCAAAACATTCAATTAAAAAAGAGACAAAAATATGGGGAGAAGATAAAGAAAACAATACCTGTCCTTATTAATGTTAAATGCCCTTTGGAAAGAGGGGCAGCATTTGTAATGTTTAAGTATCTGTGCATTTCCAGAAAAAAAAAAAAAAGTAAGTATTTAAAAGACAAAGTTCCTTCCCAGGGAACCACAGCAGTAATTTTCTCATATTCATATTCAAGGAGCTTCTGCCCAAGTGCTTTTTTTGAGACTAGCTTTGAAAGCACAGCAGAAAAGGCAAGGAATATACAGATTACTTGGGCTATCGATCTAAACCCTTAACTCCTGGGAAACACTTGAAGGAGACTGGGATATTCTCATGGTAGAATATCCATTTAGGGCAAGAGCCCTTTCATTCTTCACTGACTTTGGTTATAAAACCTCCTAAGAAACACAGAGCAAACTAAAAAAATTCAGTCTTGAGGTGATCAAGGCACAACTTTCATGAAGGAGTTTGATGACATATAATTGCTAGGTCACACAAAAAGAATGCCTGAAATCCTAACACAAATATGAGCTTCTGTTGTGAGGGGCCATGGATCTCCTTCTTATTTGAAATTACAGTACAAGAGTTATTTCCTCGGGATTTCCTTTGTTTCCTATGGGAGTGAACCAAATCATATTATCAAGGAAAAGCTGAACTCAGTCCTATTCAAAACTTCTTTAATATTTCCAGTACGGTATGCTTGCTCTTTTGTCACAAACCGATACCAATCAGACTTGAATGCACAGTGCTCACTTACAGGGTCTGAGATTTATTTTTTTTAAACAGTGGGGTGGATTTGACCTAGCCATGCATCACTAGTGAGGATGAATAGAAAGTATACGTTAAATTCTTTGGACTGCTCTGAAAAGCCACCATCATCATTGACCAAGTCATTTCCAGTGTTTCTGATTTGTGACAAACCTGCTGGAAAAGGAGAGCCAGCTGTGAGAACTGGAAGCTCAGCCACTCTTCCTCCTTCTTCATCTGCAAAGTTGTGACAAAATGGAAATTCTAGCACATTTTTACTTTCTCTGTGTTGAAGCTTTACCTTGGCAAAGAGCAAAAACAAATACCTTCAGCGTCTGCTGTGCTCTAGTGGAAATGATAGCAAAAGACATACTATTGAACAGCTGTGACACATCATCTCAATATTAAAAAAGAAGATTAAATATATTTTTCTAAAATGTTTTTGAAAGCTGCCTTTTAAAAGAGAAGGACTAAATATCTTTCCCAATTAAAATAATTAAAATGTGAAGATTATTCCTGTAGAGACTGCAGTAAGAGAAAAAATATTTTGAATGCTTCAGGAAGATTCCTTTATGTAACCTATTCATCCGGCATATGGAAGAAAAAGGTGTTGATATGCCCATTTCAGCTTCTGAGAAATGTCAATATGCCACAACATTTTTCACTGCAGAATGTTTTCTCATTCTAAGTAACAGGAGTAAGAAAATGAAGTGTTTCAGAGAAAAACAGAAATTAAGAATGTTTTATGACATGTATACATATATATATATATGTACATATGTATTATATAAATATAAAGAGTATGTTACTAAATATTTTTAATCTCTATGAAATGCTGTATATAATGAAAGGGTGATCCTGAGCTAAGTAGATTAGTCTTACTATAAGAAAACATATTTTCATAATGAGGTGTCTTATACTATGGTACTACCAGGTACACAAAGAGATAAAGTACCATTTTATAAACTATTTAAAGCTAGACCAGACAACATATTTGAAAATACATTGCAGGAATTAACCCTGCTGTGAAAAAGGCACAGAAAATTCGCTCATACATTTCTTCATGACCTAACTCACTAAAATGACCAAATCCTTAACCCAGGAAGCTCAACCATCTTTGGTTAGCAATTGTCACTGGGAGATGGTAGCATTATTCTGTCTTCAAAAGATTCCTATAATTTTTCATTATGACAGACACATTGAAAAGATTTTTTTAAAAGCAGTGCAAAGTATAATGTTAACACAATATCCCTTTCATACTAACATCTATATTCCTGAACAGTTTCTTGAAAATCAGATTTAATTTACTGTGTTTTACTTCAAGAAGTGAAAGAAGCAAAAATAAGAATGTCAGTTATTACATGCTTCAGAAATAAAGCATATCATAATTGATTTTTTTCTGGGCATTATTTTATAATGATTTCAATTTCCTCAAAAGCATCAAGTGAATTATTTTGCAGTTATGGTTATAAAAATGAATTCTGAATCTAAATACGGAATTCAACCAACCACACCTGCATTTACTTGTGATAGAAGGGGGAAATCTTAGACTCTCTGTGAGGTACAATCTTGTAAAATCAAAATAAAATAGCATAGAAATGACCATCCTTGTTCTAATCAGCAGTGTAAATAGATGCTAACCTATCTTTAATAACAGATATTATACACAACCTCTTATACCAACCTAGTTATTTCATACAAAGATTCAGTCAGTCCTGCTATGGAAGCCATGGAGTAACAGAGGAAATATCTTCCTAAAACCCCAATAATTTACATAGACCCCAAAACAGGGAAATTAATATTTTAATTGACTTTCTAATCCTACCTAATATAAAAGTGCATCTTTTCCTTATTCATATACATGATGTTGATTTTTTTCTAACTCAGCTTTGAGTCGTTGTTCTAAGCCACTGAAGTAAAACACACTGACAGGTGTCACTGTTTTTAACTGCCAGGTTCCCATTCTGAAATTTTTACTGTGATCCACCGTCTCCTGCAATATCCAAGAAGCAGCCTTAATTTTATCAATAGATTTCTTAGATGACTATTTCATCTGGCTACAAAGAGGATTTTAGCAACCTGCCTACCATTTAAATGTCAGGGGGTTTGCTCGCTAATATCATGTATTGGACAGGAAATTTTTTTCCTCCAGTTTTTAATAAGAACAAAATGCAAACATTAATGAACAAAAGTATGTCTCCAACTTGAAAGAAGATGATTCTTTCCCTTAGACTTCTTTTTATTTGGCCAGCATAAGAGGATAAAGATGTTTTTTTGTATAGTGAAGTGCCACAGCAATTTCAGTGCAATGTCAGATTTTAGCTTCAGCATCTTGGACATCAGAAGAAAAATTGTCACTTTTGCTATTCACTTCTTTTTTTCACATGCCAACTTAAAAGGCAGATATTTTCATCAGAAGGCATTCCTAGAGTCTGGCTTAATTATTTGCCTTGGATCACTGGGTCTACAACATGTAACAGCCAATTTGGAGTTATGTAAATACTGCAATGTATGCCAGTGGGTACAGTTCTGAAAATACACCACTGGATATCCTGAAGAAGATGGCATATCTGGATATATGCCCTCCAGAAATCCACCTAAGTTTACAAGATTTTTACTATCCATAGCAATCCTAGTAAGTGTTCTGAGCAGTCTCTGAAGTTATTACTCTATGTTACCTGATGCACGCAATTTTGTAAATTAAAAATTATGTAATTTCAGACAGAACTGAAAACTGGAAGCCATAACCATAGAACATGAAAAAAAAGGATAATTTTACAATAAAGACACAATAAGTAATTGATTTAGATCTTATGTTTTACCTCATGGCAATGCCAAGTCTCTCCTTCTGCAGCTTCTTCGATTTCTAAGCGAACTTTGAATATAGTACTGAATTTCTTACTTAGTTCAACTGAAGTTTCATAAATCTGCTTATTTTTAAGGGATCCTTTGGGAAATATGACTGAAGTACAGATACCTTTTTCACCACATATAGTTAGAGACATTTTAGGATTCATGCAACTAGAAGAAATATCAGTAGTTGTGACAAGGACATCCCAAGTCCCTGTTGAAACAAAACAGGAGCAAAAAATAAATGGTTTTTCTGAATATCCAAAATAATACAGCCATTTGTAACAGGCTGAGTTAACAAGTGACTAGCAAGCCATTCCCACCTTTGCACTGAGCTAAAATACCGACACGTAACAGGTTCATTCATTTTCATTGATTTATTGAGGAGCAGATTTGGACACCAGGCCTTCCACAGGGACAGATGACCCGTTATGGGAGGACCAGTCCAATAGTACCATGCAGATAAGACTTCCAGTTCTATATTAGAGTCTTATGAAGAACCATGCCAATACATTGATTTTTTTCCCCCTCATAAATGTTTCCTGTGGTCACCACTCAAACCAACATATTTTCTACAAGATAGTACTGACTTGCCTTTGGTCAGGGGAGGGTATCTTTCCATTTTAATTTTTTTATGAGGTCCTTGAACTAGAATGTTAAAATTTGCTCCATACATTCTATAACAAGATGCTGATGAGAAACTGGTTCAGAGCTTGAAATGTTATATTTTTATCACAGATAACCACAATTATCATGCCAGGAAAGTAGAAAACTTTATCCATTTCTTCTGTGAAGTGATGTTTGCTGAGAGATTAAAAATAGTCCTATATAGCAGCACATAGATTTGCCTACTTTAGGGACACAGAAAACACTTAAACCCAGCAGTTTTACTTTAAAACAAAAATCGCAAAATTTTATTGAAAAAGAATGCTCATGTTCAAACTAAAGGTCTGTTTGAAGCACTTAGTCTCTTAAACATTCTAGATTAATAGGCAGTCACCTGAAGGCTCATAAGGACCGCAGACTGATAGCAGGTAGGCTCCTAAGTAACTTCTGTAACTCTATACTGAACAGATATTTGGTCAAATCTCCAATCAGCAAGACAGTTTTCAGGATCAGAAACTTATACCTACCAAAAAAATCCCATTGTTTTAGCTATCTTTAACAATTTAATTCAATTTAATAGAAGATATGGAAAATTCAGGGCTATCAAAACCATGTTTTCTATTTTAAAAAATCATGACTCCTACAGAGAGGCTTTGGTCACCTAGACTGGTGTAGAATTGAGCATGAGCAATTTTTATTAAGATAACTTAGCTCTGTTTATGCAAAGTGAGGCAGGCAAAGTATGAATTTAATAATTTCAAATAACTATTTTGTAAAACACAGTATTTTACTTTGAATAACAGAAACAGTGACTTTCTGAGTTTATGTCATAGACCTGTAAAGTCCAGTTGCCTAACTGCAACAGGCAAATCTTTATATCCTGCTATAAACTAATGCAAATAAAGCTTTATTACTTTAGATCAGGTGAGGATCTGTGCCATCAATTCAGGACTCAGTGAAGGTAAAAAGTTAGTACTCATCTCTAAAATCATCTAAAATAACTTCAGATGTTATGACTTTATGGATAATCATAAGAAGCTACCATTTTCATGTCTATGAACATTAAATATAAATGAGACCAATAATAAAATGGAAGTCCAGAATGAGAACAGGAAAACAGGGGAGTCAAATGAAAATTTATCATATCCCCTGTGACATA
Organism: Falco rusticolus; assembly: GCF_015220075.1. Lineage (NCBI taxonomy): Eukaryota > Metazoa > Chordata > Aves > Falconiformes > Falconidae > Falco > Falco rusticolus. The sequence continues at coordinate 47,175,354 of NC_051189.1, forward strand.
ATCCAAGACACCAAAATATTAAGCCTTTAAACTATCAATGTATAGCTGCCTAGGAAGACTAAATGGAAGGACCATCTCTGTTGGACCATGCAATACCATATGCTGCTATATCGTTAACTATATTGTATAATCTCTGGTAAATTTTTCAAGGTCCAATTTAGAAGCAGCAGCTATGTTAAGCTTCTTTCCTTCTCCTTAGTTAAGTCTAAAAGAGTGTGTTTAGTTTGTATGGCCAGGTTTTAGTAGTGTGGGGCCTACAGGGGTGACTTCTGTGAGAAGCTGCTAGAAGCTTCCCCCATGTCCGAGAGAGCCAGCACCAGCTCGCTCCAGGACAGACCTGCCGCTGGCCAAGGTCAAGCCCATCAGCGACAGTGGTAGCACCTCGGGGACAGCGTATTTAACAAGGGGTGGGGGACGACGGACTGCGCCAGCAGTTGTAGCAAGAGAGAGGACTGAGACTATATGAGAGCCACAACTCTGCAGAACCAAGGTCAGTGAAGAAGGAGGGGGAGGAGGTGTTCCAGGCACCGGAGCAGAGATTCCCCTGCAGCCCGTGGTGAAGCTGGTTTTTCCTCTGCAGCCCATGGAGGGCCACAGTGGAACAGATATCCACCTGCAGCCCATAGAGGACCCCATGCTGGAGTAGGTAGATATGCCCTAGGGAAGCTGCAACCCATGGAAATCCCACACTGGCTCCTGGCAGGAGCTGTGGCTCTGTGAAGAGAAGCCCATGCAGGAGCAGGTTTTCTTGCAGGACCTGTGACCCCATGGGGGACCCACACTGGAGCAGTCTGTTCCTGAAGGACAGTGGAAGGGACCCACACTGGAGCAGTGCAGGACAAACTGTAGCCTGTGGGAAGGACCCACATTGGCAAAGTTCCTGGAGGACTGTCTTCCATGGAAGGGACCCCAGGCTGGAGCAGGGGCCGGGTGTGAGGAGCCTCCTGCTGAGGGGGCAGGAGCGGCAGAGACAGTGTGTGATGGACTGACCCAGCCCCATTCCCCATCCCACTGCGCTGCTGGGGGGAGGAGGGAGAGAATTTGGGAGTGAAGTTAAGCCTGGAAAAAAGGGAAGGATGAGGGGAAGGTGTTTTAAGATTTGGTTTTATTTCTCATTCTGATTTGATTGGTAATAAATTAAACTAATTTCCCCAAGTTAAATCTGTTTTGCCCATGGCAGTAATTGCTGAGTGATCACTCCTTGTCATTATCTCCACCCAGGAGCCTTTCATTATATTTTCTCTCCCTTGTCCAGCTGAGGAGGGGATTGATAGAGCATCTTTGACGGGGACCTGGTGTCCAGCCATGGTCAATCCACCACAAAGATTGCTATGCTAAAAATTTGTTCTTTCTTTCTCAGAAGTCTTTGCCTTTTCTCAGAATGTCATTATCAGACTGCTGAAACCCATTTATTTTTATGACAGCTTTGTCCATTAGCTTAAATAACTCTTCCCTCCTTGATGCATAAGCCGCCATTAATTTGGTAGATCACAACTGTGTCTGTTTTGAGCATTTAATTTGCTAGTCTGAATATGTCGAGTTTTTTTAATACCCTGTCAGAACAAAGGCTTGCCATATTCCCCATCATCTGTCTTCTGTACATCTATTCCACCTTGAACCAGTCTTTCCAGACAGAGGTAACCACAATTGTACACAACATTCCTGGTGAAATATCAGTTTCTCTGTAGTGGCATTAATTTCTTTTGATCTTCACTGATAATGCCTACATATATTGTGGGGTCACAGTTACTATAGTCACAGCCATGTTACATTACTGTCTCAAAAATTATCCTTCAATCATATAGCAAATCCAGGTATTTCTCCTAGTCATATACTACTGATGAACTCATAGCGGAAATCATTACAAGACATGGGGATATGGATCCAGTACAGTTTTCAGATTCTTAACTACTAGTTTATTCCAAATTTCCCAAAAAAATCAATGGAAATTAGGAACCTGTACCAGAACTGAGAGATCAAATATTTAGTTGTGTTTACGCCTAATTGTATTCAAGATTTGTGCTACAGAATTCAGTTCCATTGCTTTCCTCCACTGCTCAAAGTTTATCACACAACCTCTTCATCTCCTGACAGTACTCAGCTTTGTAGCACCAACAGATTTCATCAGTATATTAATTTTCTCTTCTCCAGCTCTTTACAGTTCTTCCTTTTACTACTGCTTTCCAATTTCTTATTATTACCTAATAATTTGTCATAAAGCAAATAAAATTCAGTACTGCAAGTTAGACAGATTAGATGTCATTACATTTCTCTTACTGGAGAACATTTCTGAAGATTATCTACTTTGGTTTACAACCTATCTTTAGTAAAGCCTTGATGCATTCCATCTCATTTCGTACTTGTCACTATTATCTTAACTATCCTTTTCTTCAAAGTGCATTGCAAAGGTTTGCATGTGATCGATTACTAGGTCTATATTCACCTACATTATTCATTCTATTTTTTAGATGGAGGCGTTACCTTTCCTATTGTCAAGTCATACCTTTGGCCTTCATAAAATTGTTTAAAATCCTTGCTACTAGATCTACCACTCCATTTCCCAATTCCTTCAATATTCTGGACTAATGACTCTTGGTTGTCACTGTTTGACTACGTGAAACTCTATGTTCTATTTGCACTTCAGATTTGGTGATTTCAAATAACCTCATTCCCATTAGTAATTTTGGTTTTGCTTCCCTTGCCAACATTATGGCTCCTTAAAGACAGAGATAAAGCATTCTATTTGTTTAGAGATTTTACCTACATCACCTTCAGTCTGAACTCTATTGTTCCTGCATAGTTACACCTTTGCAGATTCTTTTTATAAGTAAATGGTTGAAGAACCTTTACTATTTGTTTTAATTCTTCTATAAAATCTGACTCAGCTTGACATTTAGTAGGTTCCATTGTATCCATATACTTTTTGACCTCTAAGGTACAGTGCTCTTTGCTGATCAGTCTTTTATTTCTCCATTCCTTATAGGCTCTCTGCTTTCTTGTCATATTCTTTCTAAAGTTATTATACAGTCAGCCCAGAACTTATTTTCAATAGGTACAGAGCTGAGTATTAATAATCACAGACTGGAAAATATTAGCAAGTCCGCACCCAGATTTTTGAGGACTATGTGTGTGGGGGAAACAGCGGAAGGAAATTTTTTTTTACATAACTATGTTCAGACGCTAATTAAGGTGCATAAACAAGGATGCAACATTTGTCTCACTTTTCTTATCAGTGAAGAAAGATGTGTCAGGCTGACCAGCCCTGGGCTTCTGCTCTGAATTATCCTCGGGAGATGCCTGCCTTGCTCTGTGGATTATGTAGGGCACCTACAGAATCTTTTAGAGACCTGGAATGCTTGTAGTGGTGCAATATAGCTATTTCTTATTTTGAAATTGTCACTACTGTATGTGCTCATCCTATAGTTATATTTCCATGGTATTCTGTCCTTCTGTTGTCTCAGCAACATTATTTTTCTGTTTCCTTAGATGATATATTTGCTAGTGGAGTAAGTACAGGTAGCTAAATATGAGGATATGCACTACTGTGTCTGCAACTATATACAATATAAAACTCTCTGAGCATAAAATTAAATAAATCATGAGCATAGAAATTAATAAAGATTGGTTTATAAAACTACTGATATAGAATGCAAATTCACACCTTCAGATTAGTTTAACTTTACTTGGTTTGGTCTACCAGTTCTGATTCAGATTTCATAAATGGACCCAAACCAACATTTTACACCTCTTCAAAAAAGACATGTGAGAGCACTAAAAAATCCAGTACCCTGGCAAAGTATAAAAGACTTACCATGTTTGCAGTGTCTAAGTTGTTTCTGAATTTTGGTCTTTTTTTCATTAAACAATTTGAATAGGATATGGGGTTCAGGTCAACTAGCTGTTTGCAAGAACTTATGCCATTGATGTAAGTAAAAAAGAAAACTGCAAATAAAAGCAAATGCTTTCTGCAAATATATGAACATACGGGAAAATCTCATTCTGCTAAAAGAGTTTTTGTATCTTTTCTTGTGATTTCATCACTGCTGTAGGAGCCTTCTGCTCTGCGTTGACTGCCATATGGAACAACCTACCTCTTTCTGCTTCAGCTTTTTTTCTAGCCTCAGCTAACAACATAATTCCTTCATTGCCTTCATCCTTTAACATCTCCCTTCTGCTCTAGTCTTTCTTCCCTGAACATTATAACTGTATTTACCAGGTCTGGAAAGTGTTTGGACAGACAGTATTTGTGAGAGATGCAACTCACATTTAAGCTATATTATTTCTGTATTTTGGTTTCAGTCTTAAGAATAACCCAAAAAATAGTATGAATTACAATTAAAACAAAAGTTGGAAGGAACTTTGATAATTTTGGACCTTACCATAAATCTTTCCTGTCAACATCCCATTCCTGACTTTTCCAAGAAGTTTCAACATTCGTTCCATCCGTGCATCACCAACTCCACTGTCTAACCATTGTTGGCAAAGAAATGCATATTGGCCATCAGTCTTGCCTGACTCATGGATGACAATTTGGTCCAGGTACCATCCAGCTCCATAACCTATATCATGGTGTTCAACAAGCACTTTGCTTAACTGTCCGAGGTCTACTGCTCTCATTTCAGAGATACAAACCTGAAAAGGTAAAGGCAAAATGAATAGCAAACTGATTAAACCATATATTTTTATCATCCATCTTTAAGATTATGTTTGGAGAGACAGATTTCTTTCAATGCCAAAGTATCTTTTCCTTTCTGATAGTAAAGAATGATATTATAGGCTGCCATTTGTATTTGGAGACCCTTTTCAGAAAATATATGGATCCTTGAATAAGTACATTTTTCCTTTTTCATGATCAGTGCATTCCAGGCTTTATTATGAAAAGCATCCCACTATTTTGGGTAGAAAGAAACCTCTGGTCATTAATTTACTTACAGAAGTCTCATGAAAATTGAAGTTCAACCAATTACTCGTAACTTAAACAAGAGAAGTGCTTGAAATAACATGATAGGCCTGGTAAATTGAACTTTGGTTTAGATAAGGCATTTTATTTTTAAACATTTCAAAGTCTTTTATATTCTAAGACATCCTATTTTTCAAATGGGAAATGTCATATTATTCAACTCTGAACAGAAATACTGACACTGTTGATGACTATGCAAACAAAGGAAGATACTGTCATTAGAAAATATAAGTAAGGCTGTGCACACATACAGGCAAGAATTGATGTGTTCTTCAGATGTAAATAGACATCTGTTTAAATATTGCTACGGCTACCAGTAAACAAATGCTAAATGGCAACTGCACTAGTGCATGTTGGGATGAATAAATTATGCAAATGAGAGAATGAATGTATTCCATGCAAGAGATAATATGAGTGGGTGGGTAGATACATGGGCATGTGTGTGGGTGACATTAAAAAAACCCCAGATGGATAGTAGAAACAGACACTATAATTTTTATTTGTTGCCAACCAATTTGCCATCAGGCAGGAAAAAGCATGAGGACCAGAAAGCAACAAAGGAAGAGATGACTTTTAGAAAGAATTGTGTCATCTGGTCCATTCTCCTGTCTGTGTCAGGCTATTCTCTACAATTTGCTTAGAAAAAGAAAACATCACAGTTATTATTCCTAGCACAGCCTTAAGACTTTCTTACTTTGTTATATCTGCGATATCCCCAAACAGTTACCATGGCAAGTTATACCCCTTCATGTAATGCATATGTAAACCAAAATAAGATCTAGCTGTGAGGAACATCTTGTAAATAACTTTTTGGAAGCACTCATTGCTTTTTAATTGTATTCTTTGTAGTTCTAAGCCAAATATAATTTTCTTGTCAGTCTACATGACCCTTGACTTTGAGGAAATAACCTGTATTGCTAATATTCATGTTCCTTCACAGCTAACTCTATCTGAAAAAGGGACCTATCATTAGTCCCATTCTTTGCGATAATAATTAACAGTCATTAGACAACAGTGGTCATAATCACCCATTGTTATCAATGAATTCTCATAATAATACACTAAATTGCCTACTCCCTCAGCATTAGCAAGCGTGTTCTTTCGGTTGATGTCATTACATTTCTTTTTTTCCCCCTCAGTAAAAAGACATTTAGAACTGCCTTAAACACACTACTGGAAGTGTAATTTAGGAAAGTCAAAAGGATTTTATATAAATTGTCTTGATTTATATAAAGTGTTAGCTAGGCAAAATTACAATCCCCATTTATTTAACCCATTAATCTGGTGTAAAAGTTAGACATACAATTACTTAAATAAATATGAACCAACTTTACTTTCTGCAGTAATTAAATCAACTCTACTCTCTGTTCTTACATTTTCTTGCAATTTTCTGTCTTCCTAGCTTTTCCTTATACTCCAGTCCTCTATCAGGTCCTAATCAGAGATGCTTTTTTTCGTATCTCGTTTCTTTGTTTTCTTTGCCTGTCTATTCTATATTTTCCAGGGGTAATGTTGACATAATCTAGTCTCTCAAGACAGCTTGCCCTTTACACCCCTTCCTTTCACCTTCTGTTCTTAGATACTCTCACTAAAACCTCATTCCAACTTTTCTATTAATCTACTTCTATGTAAAAAGAATGTAATACTGGTAGCAGTGTGTCAGACTGCAGATCCATCTAGTCCGGTATACCGTTGCCAACAGCTACCAATAACAGATTTCTAGGGAAGAGCTGAAAAACAGGGCAAATATATAGACATGCTTCTTGAATACAAAGTCTCTCGGGCTTTAGCAATTTGTGGTTCAGAGGTTTCCTGAGCCAGAGATTGTGTCTTTGCACTTAACAGTTCCCAGTGGAAAGTTGTCTTCCACGGCAATGTGCAATGGCTTTTTGCAGCAACATGCATTTTGCCGTCTATAACATCTTGTGCAGAAAGTAAAATGTATTAATTATGCACTGTGTAAAAAGCTACCTCCTTTTGTTTTGAATCTGCTACCTGCAGGTTTCATTTAATGGTCTTGAGCCCTTGTATTTCATGAGAAAACAGAATTACTTATTTTGTCTATGCCATTTTATATTTCTTATCTCCCTCTCCTTCCCTCTCAACATCCCTTTTCCAGGCCAAACAGTAGTTGTTTGCTTAGTTGTTCCTTGTATAGAAGATATTTCATAACACTTGTCTTCTTGCACTTTTAAAGACAAGTGAATCAGAACAAAACAAAGCATCTATTATTCATCTTAACCACAGAATTTACCTGGGAGTATTCTCAATTTTTTCTGCTTTGGGGTGGCTGGGTTTTTTTCCTTTTTCTAATAATTCCAAAACATTTGATCTGTTCTGTTATCCTTTTGTTTTGCTGGGCTGACATCATTACAGAGCTATCTTAATGCTGAGGCTACTTTCCTATTTCAGAACCCATCATTTTGCATGCACATTTAAGGGGGTTTCCCCCTCACAGCCACTGCTTTTCATTTAGCTACAACTAATTTCATCTGTCTTTCTATTACCCAGTCACTCTGTATGAGGCCCTTCTGCAATCTCTGCCACTAACTTTCATTTTTATTACCTTAAAAACTTAGTATCATCAGAACATTTTGCCATCTCCCTGCTCAACCATTTCCCAAGAACCTATTGTACAATGAAGAGCATGAGTATACAAATTATCTAAGCAGAAGAAAACTTTCATTGTCCACAGTACAAAAATAGCTCACCTAAAACAAAGGATCTGCTTGGGAAGACACTCAGCACTCTATTGCTCAATATAGTGGCTCTGATTTCTTTAACACTAACAGCTGTGTCACTGACTCTGTATTAACATCCAGCTTGAAAGTGCCATGTAAATTATTTTTTAGAGCTCTTTTTCAGGTTATGTCACAGACTATGTACCTTTATGTCTTTTATTAACTATTCTAATTGCCTACAAACATTTGCCCTCAAAAACGCCAAGAATTAACCTGTATTTTGAATATCATCCAGCCAATCAACATCAAACCTCTTCCTATGTTTTCATAACACAGTTTGGACTAAGGCAGCAGGATTCTGCAAACAATGACATCTTAAAAAAAAAAAAGGGGGGGGGGGGTGCAAGAGACTGTAAGAAAAGGAAAGAAAGAAAACCATGCCTAAATACTTTGGGTGAGAAGGCTATGGCCAAATTATTAAATATCTCCCAATGCATAATAATTTCACTAGATACCAGGACATTAAATGCTATTATAAATCTAGCACTAAGTTATTGCTATGAAAAGGAGAGATTAAGTATATTTTTAAAAGATGTATTTAATTTTCCTCAGTAGTAAATGAAAAGGGAAATAAATGTCATTTAAATATATATGATTGCCTCTTTTCATTCTTGTCTAAACTATTGGTTACCTTCATTTTACAGTGGAAAATGAGGGACACAAGGAAGGTAAAATTACATTCAGATCATAGGTAAATCAGTGACTTAGCTTAGAAATAAATATAGACATCCCGCCTGTGAGTGCTTTATGCACTATATCACGCAGTCCATTTGGAGCAATAGTTGTCTGAAGATAGTACTTATAGGTAAGCTAACAGAACTCTGACAAATAAGAAAAAAGAGAAGCAGAGGTGGTGATGGCAAATTTTTAAAGAGGTTTTGAATGTATTAATGAAGAGCCAGAAAAAGATACAGGAAAGTGTAAGTGAGATGGTTAAAGAGATATTCTTCTACACAAGGAACAAGGAACAATCCAGGGACAAAACAAGTGTGCAGAAGATAGAGGTCTGTAAAAGCAAGAATGGCAAAGAGAAGGTGACAAGGAAAAAACATTCACTTCGTCTTCTAGTAACAGAAGGGAAAACTGATTAAACTAGTATATGGCCATTTTACACAGGTTGCAAGTCAAATTTAGTCCATACTATCACAGGAGATTGTGGATGCTCACCACATGTTTAAAAAGAGTTTACACAAATTCATGGAAGAAAAATTATCAGTGACTATGAAAAACAAGGATGATGTAGCTGGTTTCTATGTTTCTAAGCTCAAGAAAATATTTTGGCATTATAAAGGAAATAAGGGAAAGATTGTTTAACGGTAAATCTGAGAAAGCAGTAGAACAGGCCGCCTAGGAAAGTTATGGCATCTCAGCCATGAGAAATCTTAAGAAATGGTATGAAGTAAGTATAAAGGAACCTGCTTAATTGGATCAATGGGTCAATTGAAAGGTCTCATTAAATCCTATCTAGCAGTCATAGCTGGGCTGAGTCCAGGGTATGTGTGAACATGTTGTGCAGGTATAAACATTAATATGATAATCAGCAAAGGCTGACCAGGAAATCTCTCCTAGGAATTATCTTGAGCAGCCACAGTATGTTTACAAGCAGATTTACCAGTTTGTAATTTTATATATATTAATTAACATATAGTAGCTAACACATTTAAAAATCTCTCTTTTAGCTATATCTGGACAGATCTTAAAAAAATCAGGTTTATAGGAGCAATCACAGGAAATAGCCCTGATATTTCTATACCAGCTTCACAAGTAACTGAAAATTAAGCCACAGAATGTTATATATTGTTGGGTTCAATTGCAGTTTCTAAGAACAGTTACTGATGGTTTGTGGGTTTAAAATTTATTGGTACTTGAACTATTCTTAAACCATAAACCCAGCTCAGGTAAAATGTCTATTCTTAGCAAGCAATACATCTTTTCCACAGGTTACCACAGTGTAACATCAATGCTTGAATTTTATAACTATAAAGAAACACAGTAGTGGAAGAAAGTAATAAAATAAAACACATTAAGCAAACATGTAAGAAAAATAACTCACTACTAACCTGTCCTCTTTCAAAATTTGATTGTCTTAGTCTCCTTTTGCAGGAATCTCCCTTCTCTCCAAACACTGTGATAAATATATCTGCATCAGTCCCTGATGCGGGCAATGTTCCCGTATGAACACTGATCAAGTAAAGAACTTCTGTCATGAAAAATCAGTGACACAAGACATTACCAAATCAAACTGTTTAGCAATGTAAACATCAAACGTTATAAACTGATTTATTTTAGGTAAAAGATTAATTTCAACACCAAGGAATGAAGTTATATTAATTTACATTAACGGTCTGAGTTTCATGCAGATTGCTAGCTACCTCACAACAGCACATTACAGCATTAGAGATGCAATGTTCTTTATGAATCAATGCAACAATCCATGCTTACATTACAGAAAAAGAAAATGTTGAAGATCCAGAGTCTTGTCCAGAGGTCACTGAAACCAGCTGAGAGGATCACACTGATTTTATCAGGCTTTGTAAAAAGTCTTGAATTCTTGTAGGAATTAAAGGTCTTAAATTGAGTTAGGATTTATCATCTCTAAAAATATTTTGCCAAAGAAAGAACACGGATATAACAGATGAAATCCACTTTTCTTCTGAATCAGCTGAATTCTGTTTTAGTCTGATATTTTGATAATTATGGCCAGTATCAATTAATAGGTTCAGGATAAATGGCTCAGCTGTTTATACAGGTTTACATTGTTATTATTCTTCTTCACCACAAAGGATGGCTTGCCATGACTTTTGGCTGATGAGTTATATACTACATACTCCTTGAGGCAGCATGACAGAGGATTTCTTTTATGGATTCTTCAAGCTCTGTGAAGAATTATATGTTATAACAGACTGTGAAGATATTTTTCCATTTGCAGTCTAGCCTTCGGTTATATATTAAATGCAAAAAGTTTTAAATATTTTAACTAAGACTTCTGTTCATAAATTATAATGAATGAGAATTCTTTTCTAAATATTTTACAAAATGTAATCAGAACAAAGAAAGATGTTATCATATTTTAAATATAATGATGAAAAGAAACAGAACTTCTGAGGCAGAAATGGGGCTTGAAGAAAACTTAAAAAAATATTGTTTTTTCTTTCTGTGATTCACACCATTATGACTTTGCACGTGCCTGTTTTAAAACTGTGATTTAGTCCCTCACCAAGTGTAAATGAGTCGGGTTTTGAAAATCTTAACTGAAAAATACTAATTGGGCTTTGCATATTTTTCAGACTTCCAAACAGGTACTTAGCCTAGTGAAAAAAGTCATATCAGTGTGGTTTTTTTAAAACAGAAAAAAATGCTTTAACAATACACATTATTAAACACCATGCTGTTTAAACGGGTATATTGAATGAATCTTTTAAAATAATTTTGAGTGTTTTTTTTAATATATATAAAATGCATTGCAATCTTGCCTATTGTGTTCATCCCATTAGGTAGTTAATAAATTTCTGTGCGTGTGTGTGTGCACTTCCTCATGTGTTTATTTTTCAGTTCAGCAGCTTACCCCTGAGTGGTGGCTTGTCTGGCCTGACCGCTGCTAGCTCTGTCACAGTCTCAGATCCATCTTCTCCAAAGAGACACTGGGCTTCAGTGTGAAAGCCCAACTCTTGTTTAGTGTCCAGGTCTTTTAGCCGAAGCTGCAAGCAGAATCAGAAGAAGAAATTCATATATCTGAATCATTTTTTTTCTTATTTCCATCCCAACAGAAACTGACATTTCTTCCTATTGTTAATCCCTGCAAACACTTTATAACTTGACCCTGCAGAAGAGCTACTGTAGTTGCTGAAAGCCACTGATTCTGCAGCCTGATGTTTATAGGTGTAGTCATTGCATATTGACGCAGGCATAGGACTCATTTGTAAAGAACCAGTGAAGGATACAGATTAAATAGGCCTGTATATAGATGTAATTTCAGAATATCAAATGAATGAACACAGTTACTTCAATCTTAATAGCATATTCCCATTTTGCAGAAACATCTGCTTTGCTGCTTTTTATTTGTTTGTATGTGACTTGCTGTATCTCAGTTAGGATTTTCAAAGTTGGCAGAAATTAGGTGTCTAGTGGCCTTTGGGGCTCATTGTGGAGATACGTTATTTGAAGAATGAATTCCAATAGAAGGCTGGAGTTTAGGCCCAGCTTCACTCCACCTGACTTTAAAAACACGGTGGAGACTGAACAAATTAGGTTCCAAATCTGTGAACTTAGAACCTCCAAACTCAGGAAGCACAGCCTTGAAAGCTCACCTATCCTAGATACGGAGACAATGTGGAGCTCAGCTTCGCAGGAGGGCAACTCAGATAGTGAACTTTATTTTGGGTCAGGTTATAAAATACAGAACGACAAACTATCAAGCATATGCATGAACATTTATGGTAACAATTGCATGAAGGATTGAATTTGATAAATAGCTAATGACTGCAAATTGGCAGATATGGTTTCTTCAGCCTTTGAAATCTCTTTGTATAAAAATATTATATCCAAGACATTAAAAAGAAAACAAAATTCAACAAAAACTTAATTTCATTGAGACATTAAGTAATTGAAATTTTAGGCAGGGATTCCCAGAATTTCTGTGGTGACTGTTTTACTATTACTGACACCGGTGACAGTAACAAAAGCTTGAGTGTCATTGTACAGGATACAAACATTACTATTTGGAAATCCTGAGTACAGATTTCCTTACATAGACTTCATGTGCAAGCTTGGAAATGCATAAATGTTTATATAAACAAATTATATAATTGAAATAATTAGGAATTTGACAGTTCCACTCTTAATAATTTTGTCAGACTATCTTGCCCTTGAGTTCCTAGAAATGTAAGTAGTGAATATTTCCATTACTGCTTATGCTTTGTGCCCAGTGCTTCACAAGATCAGGCACAAGACATCCAGATGAAAGTAAACAATTCTCTATGGCCATTTCCAGAATTAAACTATTACTTACATGAGTAAACAGTGGTTTTCTTTAGATACTGTTAAATTCCACTAAAATTGCAGCCAGTTGTTTTCCCATTTTTTACACTTGTAATAACTGAATTTTCTCAAACTAAATGTCTAATTTCTTCTCACACAAAAATATCCTCCCTAACTTCTATCAATATAAACGTTCCTAACTAAATATCAATTAGTATCACAAACACCTATCAGTATTAAAATTGGACTAAGGGTTACTTGCATATGCAGGCAGACATCCTACAGAAACTGGACTCATAAAAAGGAGATGTGTAAATTTATGCAGACTTTGGCCTTAAAATAAAATGTACCTGACAGATATTTGTTAATTGTAAGATCACATCCAAGTGTGAACTATATGTGAACATCCAAACCATACAGTGTTTCTATATGCTACACTAAAGTAAAAATTATTTTGTATTTTATTTTGGAAAGGGCCAGAAACTCTACTTTTGAGCAAGAAAAAGCTACTTATTCTACAGTATGCAAATCTTCAAAAGTTAAAGAAAAGACATAAATTTTCATTAAGATTATATCATTTTCTACATAAGTGTGCAGGAAACTGTAGGAGATCAACAGTAAAAACTCTGGTACTTTGAAGCTGTTATAAACACCAAAATAGAGAAAATAATAGCATAAAGAACATAGGGATATTATCTCCTTTTTAGCCTTTGCAGTTTCATTTGTAATCTCTGGGTTATGTGAAATTTCTGAAACTTTGGCTATTACTTTTGTCACTTAAGGAGAAAGCAAGGAAGAGGATTCTTTTCAGTTGTGGCTGGGTTTGACCACTGATTCGTAGTAAGCTTACATATCCTGCCTCCTATTATCTATTTCTATACAGCATTTCTATTTTTTACCTCACTGTAAGAGCCCTCTTAAAGTGAAAACAACTTGTTACATTTTAGATTATGCTAAATAAATAATTTATAAATGGACTAGTACATGAGTAATAGATATTATAAGCTTATTACTAGCACAAGCAGTATATGTTATTGTGGCTTATGTTTGGGTTGTAAATGCACCAATAGAAGAGACTACATAGGTTTATAGCAACAACCTATTGACTCCTTGTCAATTTATAGCTACTAACAAACCAATTCTTAAATAACTTTTAAAGTATTTAAAGCATGAATAAAAAACACTTAGCCATTTGCAAAGCATTCTCTTTGAAAAGAAAGCAGAAAACAAGCAATTACATTTCTGAGTTTTCTGCCATGTTTTGAGCCACCAGTTCTGGAGGCTGATATCATATTACATAATCACACAATGGATATGGTGAGGGTAGTGTCAACATATCATTGGACTGCTTTATCAAATGGCCTGGAGATGCATATTTTAAATGAGAAATTAGTTTTGCTTACCTATTCTTTCCACTCTTGTAGCCTAAACTGAGACTGCAAAATCAGCTGACAAAGAACATATTTGGGGAGAAAATATGATCGATAAACTCCTCCTCTATCCTTAGGAATTCATAAACTCAGACTTCATGTTCGTTTGAGTACCATCAACCTATTAAAATTTTATCTTTGAATGCAGCTGTTGAGCATTCCCCATCAGAACAGTTTCTGGACTGTTTGTTCATTTAAGGAATCACTCTTTGATCTTTTAAATCAGTAGTAGGGTTAAGGTACTGTGTGGCCCAGTCCAGACAAATATTCTACTAAGTTTGGAATGATTCAATGCTATGTCCACAATGCTTTTTGTGCCCTTGCCTACAGGCACAGCTCATTGACACAATTTTTCTTTGCATTAACCTTCAAGATGAAGTATTTCCCCACAGCCCAAGTATTGTTCAGCCCCAACACCTGCCTATTCAATCTTCCTAACCACCCTGGGGAAAGGTATACATTTAAAATGTGGTTGAATTATACAATTGACAGCATTAAGTCATTTCACCATCTCTTTTTATGAAAGGTCTGAAGTACATATTAAACTACAATCAGATGTTTAAGGCCCACTGATGACCATGTTGTAACGAATAAATACTAAAATATCAGCTTAATTCATTTCCACAAGTAGGTTGCTTTCTGTCAGGAGACTCAGTATTTCCATGCAGGGACTAATGTTTCTGAACATCAGCAGAAAACACTGCCTTCCATGTCATGATGAGCTATGAAGAATGGATCTGCACATCAGTGAATAGGTATAGCATATTCAGCAGGCCCAAACAAGGTAGATCTGCACACACAGAGATCTAGAAGCTGTAGGTAATCATCTGTAGATGCCAGGTAACCGAGCCAAAAGATATCTGGCCTTGCTAGTGTGGTGCAAAGCAAAGCAAAGCTAAAAATCTGTCTTTTAACAGAAGATATTTATGGTATTATGAAAAATATTACAAGTTTATATGTATCGTATTTGGAATACCTTGTGAAGTTTAATTCCTCTTCCCAAGCATGGACCGGATAACACAAAGGAAACCTTTGTTATGTCTCCAATATCACCAACAGTCAACTGTTAGAAAAATATATTTAAAAAAAAATTAACTCTACATTGTATGTAACCATTACTTCATGTGCAAACTAGAGAACTGACATTTGCCCAGGCCCAAGCTCATTGTAGAGAGACAGCTTCTAAGTAGTGAAAGCAGATTAGCTGAGGTTTGAGAAGTAGAATGTAAAGGAAGGGTGGAATAGCTTCATTATTTATTGCCTTACTGTTAAGGCCTAATAGTCTTAATTCAAAGTTAATGAGGCTTTTCATGTCAAAGTTGGCATTTGCTCAAGAGAGCTTTCCTAAGTGATATGTATTAGCCCACGTGAGAAGTGCTGTTTATTTAAGACATGGAGGTATAAACATTGACTGCGACAAAAAAATCATTCCATACAACTTCACATATGTTGGCTACAATTTTTACTTTACTGAAACTGTTTGGTAAGATTTGTATGAAATAGAAAAGAAACAGACCAAAAATGGATTATCACTCAGATTCTGAACTTTCTGTGCAGGGGATTTCCCTTTTCTTCCAAATACAACAACTTGAATATCAGGAACATCTTCTGGTACTTGTGTACAGTGTACCCATGTTTGCCATCGTCCTCTACTTTTAGTATCAAAATTTTTTATGAGAGATGTCACAGATGTTTCTGCAATTAAAAACATATATTCAGAGCTCATGTCTAAGTTATAAGGCAGTATAAGCCAAAAGATGCAAGGTTACATTGCCTGGTAGTGTTAGATCTAGCACAGGCAAGTCAGGCAACAAAGCTGCAAAACCCTCATTACTCATTTTATCCCTGTGGAAGTATAGAAAACCAGGCCAGCTGCTTCATGACTTCATGTCACACTTTTGCAGGGGCCACACCTGTCTTCTCTGTATTATTCCAAGGACAGGTTATGTGCTGCCAGAGGAGACTTTTAATACTGCTACTTCCATCTCCACCCCAGGCATAATTTCTTCCTCCTTAATTACAGAAGGCATGATTCGCCTTGGTCCAGGCCCCTGCCCCTCACCATTGGGTTACCAATACTCAGTTCTGCCTACATTGTGAAATAGCCTTATACTGATCCTGTTGTGCTTTGCCATGCAGTAGTGATTCACGCAAATGAAGGACATTTGTGCTGGTATTACCTTTGAGTGGAATTGCCACTTCTACAAAATCTTTCTTGGAGTGTTTATTTATCCAGTCATTGTGAACAAAAACATGTGCAGAAAAAGGGTAGAGGACTTCTTTTATAACAATTTTTTCCAAGAACCACTCATCTGATTGAAAATAAACAGGACGTTATCAATTTATACCTTTTAAGCAACAAAAAGTTCTGTGTATGCAGTCATAAGTTTCTGTCTTTAGAAAATCAAGAAAATGTTTTCTTTTGCTGCACTTCTTCAGGAAATAAGACTTCTGAATATATATTGGCTGTGTCTAAATGTGTTTATGTCTTTTCCCCTGCACTCTAAAATATTTGACAAAATGAAGAAGTCTTAAAGGTTTTGTGAAATTAAACATACAAATAGATTTGAGTTAATGATCTATTAGTGTCCGAAAAGATGGAAAGGCTTTTGTACAAGATCTCTAGACAGAAGAAATCCGCTATAGGAAATGATATTATCAATGACCTAAAGGAAAAAGGATCAGGATTTCTACCACATTAGCCATCAGAAAATCCACTCAACACACAACTTTCTTTCTGGTGAGGTTTTGTGCTATCTAATAAGGCATAAACTTCAGCTGAAGATTTTCTCATGATTGAGACCATTGTGTTGATTCTCTGGAAATCAAGCATTTGAAGACTCAGATCTCTGAGTCATGGTAAACCTGATTATACTCCAAGTCTTGGTGAAGTCAATGAAAATTTGATCATTAATTTTAGTGTTATCATCTAGGAAATACATGGGAAATTGTCTCCAAATCAGTTTTTCCGAGTCTGAGTTTAACCTACAGTCATGTTATAGTCTTGGGTTTTTGATAAAGATAAAAGAACAAGAGACTCAGCTTATCATGCTCTGGAACAATCTTATCTCCATTATCAACATTATCTGCAGAAGTAGGATATCTATAGAATCTCTGTTCTGTTGCCTCTAAAAAAATTGGGCCAAAATTGTAGACAAAATATTGAAGAAAATATCAATTCATAATTCTCCTTGCTGCTTTTTTTTTTTTTAAGAAATAAGCAATTTTCTTTAACTTCAACAACTGCTGGGGAGTCTGAAGGAGGGCACTAAAAAATGTGCAGGAAGTGCAGCCTTTCTGTCTGCCACAACCTCACATATGCAGAATCTCTGTATTTCTCATGCGTTAGAAGAAAAAAAGATATGAGGCCGGAAGAGCCTTTCTTCCACGTTCCACTTCCCAATCTGACAAACTGATTTGCTGTTCTTATCTTTACCTAGAAGCATTCAGTCCTGAAAGACATTTCTCTTTTAAAATTAAAAAGTCAATCATCTAAAAATGGAAAGGAAGATAAAAATGTCAAAAACCTCAAAAGCATTGATGTCATATTAGTTCCTGAAAAAACGAAAGCTTTATTGACTATACTTAGAAATCCATAGTAACTTCTATGGAGAAAATTTTCACATATAATTTTACCATTTTTACACTGTCACATTTCCTGGGAATTCTTTACACATTTTAGTAAAACTAAGCTGGATACTTGACACAGGTAGTCTAACAGAAGTAATAAACACCAGAAAGTGGAAAGCAATTTCAAATTTCCTAGTACTTCTAAAAAAACTCTTGTGATTTTTAATCTTAAATTTAAGGTATTCCTGAAATTTCAGGATCTCCTAAATCTGTTAATCTACATGATTATTACCATACATTAACTGAAAAAATTGCTGACCTTTTTTTAGACTCTTAAATCCAACAAGAACTTGGTTCAACTTGCCAAGGTATACTGCTTTGATTTTGAAAACATCCACCTGCAAAATGAAAATAATCAAAATTATATTTTAATTAAACTTAATATGCATCTGCTTTTGAATATTTATCAGTTTAGCCTTGTGTGTCTGGTCATTGTTTTGTATCTCAATGGAAACAAATTTCTATTCTTTATGCCATTCCATTGTTTTTGAGTTCACAATTAAACATTACATGCTATAATTGATATTTTCTGATCCAGTTAATATTATGAATTATGAATTTCAAAATGCTGCTGTATTTAATAGGAAGGAATTTTGGCAACATCATATACACACACTAGCAATGAAGTGTTCGTTTCTAGTACCTTCATGGACTGAAATAACTAAATCAGATTCAATTACTACTCATGTTGAAAGTTACTTTGATCCAGAACATAACTCCCAATGAAACTGATGAACAACAGGTATCTAATAATTCTGAACATCTGGATCAATTTCATTTTCATTAAAATTCACAGCTAATTTAGTGGGAATTCAGCAAGTAAATGGGCATGAAGTGAATAGTATCTGGGAAGTTTTCAATCACTGTGCTATTGGGATAAGGAGTTTTAATTTAAGCCATCTCTATAATAAGTCAAATTTTCCCCATAAAACAGACTTGGATGATGAATAGACTTCATGGAATCTTCCCTTTTTTTCCCTACTGTAAATCTTCATAGTATATTCACCTTCTTGCATATATACGTTTGTCTTTTTGCAGTCATCTTTCCTCATAATCAGTGGGAAAGCTCACATAAGTATGGACACTGACAGTGGGGAGACACATTGTTTGAAGTATATATTTGTTGGCTTTTTTGAACTGGGCCTGAAGAAATGAGGTTTGAAAACAAACTATTCATGAACAGATTCATGTATTTGTTTGGGAAACCTGCTGCAGAATAAAATCTCCATGAGTAAAACTGGCTTATTTCTCATGACTTCATGAGCTATCCTGTTGTAGACAGAACCAGTTGTCTGGATTGAAAATGCAATTTGAAGACAAAAGTTTGGGACAAACTGGGGGGTTTCAAAACAAACAAGAAATGTTGTACCTATGGTTGCTGCCAAACATACAAAAATCCATGCTACCATATTGATCACAAGTCATCTAGAAGAAAAGGGCAAAGACTAAGAACAGAGAATTAGGCATTTGAGGGCAAGCTGGAGTAAAGAAAACTGAGAGAATGAATACCCAAACAGTTGCTACTCAAACTCTTTTCTATAAGAAGAAGATTAGGGTGCTATAGCCCTGGATATAGAAAAGCCCTTTATAATTTCAGATGAAGGATTTAGCCTTCTGAACAAGCCCATTCAAAAACTGACACAGAATCTGGATTACATAGTAAAAATCCTTATGAATTTGCAGATTTCCACTGCAGCGAGTATTCACATGTCAATTGTATTGTTCACATATTTTTCTCTACAATTTTTATTCTTAAAGAAAATGAAACATACATTCTTTCAGTCTGTACTGATACCTTATCCATTGTAGCAAGCAGTTTTGCTGTCCAGATTTCTTTAAGGTATTATCTTAAAGATATATAATATATAACTATTATTTATATCACAAAAGATATTAATTAATAAAATTTTGTATGTTACTTCTTAAAGCCAGATGAGCCCTACTATCCTGTCATCATTAGTTTCAAATTTATTTTGTGACATCTGAGCTAACAGTTTGATCAGTTTTTAATGAATATGACATTGGGCACATATATTCTCTTCCACAATGGAGAAAGAAAATACAGGAATACAGAGGGCATAATGATAAACAAAGATTCAGTCTGGTTTTCATACAACAACCGTTGTGTCCTCTGGAATCGTTAGAATGGAAAAGCAGATAAAATAAACAGAGACACATTTAAATAATAAATGAAGCATATTGCAAGCAGATTTCTCTAGATTTCTACATCAGAGAACAAACTAATCTGGGTTGGCTGGCAATGATGAAATACTCTCTCCTTCCCTCCCCAAAAGAAGATTCCTATGTACTTTGCAATGATTTTATGATTACTTTAAAACAAAAATTTAAAAATCTTCCAAACCTAAACTCAGAGCAAACAGTAGGGTCTAGTAATGTATCAGCTAGAAATTTCCTTTTGATCTGAAATAAACATTTCCTTTTGATCTGAAATTTGTTTAAGTTACTTTGTTCTTTTGCCAATAACTACTCCAGAAATTACTCTTCTAGGAAAAGCCCTTTAAGCCTCAAAAAGCAATAATATGTTTACCATGTTTAAAAGCAATAAGTGGGTGGAAGAATTGGAAACATGAAAAAATAAAACTCTGCGTGGAACACTATTAGTGTTCAGGAAAGTTGACAAGAAAAGGTCAGTTTAAAGTAGCTACAAAGGCAAGATATCCTAAAGAAATGTTACCTATCAGTTCTATCAATCAAGCACATCTTAACAAGCACTGATACCTCCCTGGCCTTAAAAGTCTGGAAAATCAAAACAACTTTTAGAGTATATTTAATCTCACTCAAAATTACTTCAACTTAACTGTTTCTCTGTTGCACAATGCTGACAATGCTTAAAAGCAACATGTTACCTATGGAGACAATCACATCAGCTACAAGAGAAAATTATGTCTATATGGAATACAAAACATTCATATTTTTGATACTTTGTCCATGAAAGACTTTATGTAAACATAAATTTTAACAAAAAGACACTCACAGATTCAGTTACATTTTTCCTCATTTTTTTACCTGCCCTCTAGCAAAAGTGATCAGGCTGTTTCTTGAGTTAAGCCATCGTTTCCCCGAGTCACTCTTTTCTCCTTGTATACAAAGATAGGCCTCACCAGTGGCATCTGCTTTCTTCAAGTCTCCCGTGTGCAAATGGATTGTATATTCCACAACTTTAGAAAAAATACACATACAAAACCAAAAAGTCAGCAGAACAAAGCGCTCTTTGTCCTCTTGCCCAACACCTGCATTATGTACTGATCCCTGGTAGAAACAATTGCAAATTTCATCTGAACCCCATACTATGCCACAGAAGAGGGAGTACAGGTCTCTTCAGTCCTAGTGATAACCAAAACATTCTTGCTGCATAACTCCCTGTTTGGCAACCTGCAGAATACAGATTTGTTCTGCTCGGACACCACTCCCAGAAAATCAGGACTAATGGCTGCTGTTTGGGGCACAGGATCTCCTATGTACTAGCCCCTTCCCCCTAAGGTAGGGAATTCCTTTCTAAGAAATACTTTATGTCTACATGCTCTTTGGAAAGTCTAAGTTTTGCTTTTTAAGACTACCTACTCATATTTCATTGTTTCTTCCTTACCTCTCTCTCTATTATTTTCTCCTTGAAATGAAATGGGAGGTTAGACTTATAAATGACTCAGAAGAATGCTGGGACCTGATTGTCTTAAGCTTTAAATTCATGTAATTACCTCCCAATGAATGAACACTTCAGGACTATCAAGCTTTCTCACTAGCCAGACCGTAATACTCTCACAACATTCTTGAGTTAAAACATGTGAATGTGAAACAGAATTACTGAATTAAAAATTCTTCAACTTCAGCTTTAATACATGAATAGAAAACCTCCTCACATTTAGTGTCAGTCTCCAAAGAATCTCCCATGTACTATATACTGACCCACAAAACCAGATCAGCTAGGTGAAATTTGAGTTTATGAGAAAGCATTCCTGATTTTCTCAGTTGTGGTCATAGTATAAAGATTAGAAGAGACACCTATGGCCACTATGTGGAGCTTCTGCTTCTGTGCCTCTTTCTTACGCAATACACAGGGGAGTGATGTAGATGAGACTAGATTACATTAATTCCAAAGAAACTTAATGAAAAACTCCTATGTTCATTCTTTAAATGACCTATTTTAGCCCCTGAGTTTATCATGGAAACAAGGAACAAGGAAATACTTAAAAGAAGCAGGTCACATTCTCAATATTCATGGTTATTTGCATAATTTTAACAAGAAGGAGCCATGGAAAAAAATAAGAAGGGGGTTTGGGGGTTGGGTTTTTTTTTCCTCCAAGTGTTGTATGTCTGCTCTTACTCAGATTACCATAAGAAATCTGTGTAAAAAATCAAGACTGATTTTTTTTCTTAAGGACTGTGCCCCCTTAAAATCCAGCATTTTACACATGCTGAGCTATCTTTGACTACGCCAAACTATTCAGCCCCAACTCCCACAACCTTCATCACTGGCACAGTAAAGCAGACATAGACAACATCTAGACTATGTGACAGTTATGTGATGGAGAAAGTTTTCCAGCCTCACTCTGCCACTTGTCCCTACCTGGCTATATATCTGCTTTCCCAGGAAACACATGTGAGCAAAGAAGGGAAATGGTGCTTAAGACAGACATGAAACCAAGGAGAAACTAAGAAGCACTTTCAGTCACAATCGACAAGTCAAAGAACACCGAAATACACATTATTCAAGTCTGAAATACATATTTCAGCCTAAAAGACATCACAGAATACACAAATAGCTAAGTATACATCCTGGAAACATCTGGTATTTTCAGTATAGTTTGCTTCTTGAATCAAATTTATTCCAAGATAGAAATGGCCCAATTTAACCAAACCGTACATCCTTGAAAAAGATATAATTATGAGAACTTTCTGGTAGGTTTGAGAATAATTGCTAGAACCCAGAAGCTAAGGCTGTCATTTATTTTCAAGCGTAGGTGATAGGAAAACAGGGAGGGGAGAAAAAAAAAGTGTTCTGAGGATATTTATTTTTAAGCTTTTCTTACAGCTTTTTTCACAAGCTGGTGCTATTCATATCAAGTGCTATAATCAAAAGGCCTGAATTCAAATATTGTGACAATTTATATAGCTATTTCTTTATATATTAAAAATAAAAAGGTCAAATAACTGGAACAAGGTTTCTAAAGGGTCTTTGCATACCGATTGGAAAATTAGTATCTAAAAGGATTTGTCAAATTATAAGAGCTGTGTCAGTCCTCAAATACAGTTGTGCTCATTCAATAAACTTCTGAAATGTCTTTGTTTCTCTTCATGTTTTACTATGTGGGGATGATGCCCAAAAAAATGTTTTCTGAAAAGTAACTTTATTTCACTGCAGCACTATTTATTTTACTTCAGAGACTTCCCCTGGGATTTTTATCTTTTTTTAATCATTTAAACCAAGGGCTGGGAAAGTACTTGTAATTGACAGCATCATTCATGTTTGATGATAAGAAGTAAACCAAGAGTTTTCTTAGGCTGGGGTCCTAATGCATCTCATATCCCTTTCTTCGAGGCAGTTAAATATGCACTGCCATGTGAAAGACAACATAGCTGCATTAAAGTCAGCGTAGCTACACAAACTTGCTCTTGCTGGAGGTCCAGATAGTTGAAAGTATGTGAGCTGTCCAGATGACTCTTTAGCATTTAGCCAATGGTATTTTTGTTTTTAGAGGAGTTAAGATATGAAGATAAGATTCTGTGTTAATCATCTACAGTGTTGCCTTGCCTGTATACTTTCTTCATATAAGCAGATTCATTGAAGTCAAAAGGCTACTTGTGTGAATAAGGTCAGGAGAGTTTGATCCACAGATCTGATCTCTCATGTAGGATAGATTAGAAATCACAGTGCTCACAATCATCTTTACTGCTTTTGTCCAGAATCATTAATATACTTCATCATGAGCTTAGCTTTAATCACACAAGTAGCATTCAAACAAAATATACACTGAAAATCAGAAACATATCTAATTATTTTTGCTGAGGTAGTTATTTTCAGCTGAATCTTCTGAATCTCTTGATGCATAATTTAAAGCTCAATGTAGTCATGGCAAATACTTCCTGTTCATTTTCAAAGGCTTTGGATCAAAGAAAGGACTTCACTCTATAAGTGAAATAAAAATATACAAAGTAACCCCTGTGAAGGAAGATG
Source organism: Falco rusticolus (assembly GCF_015220075.1). Classification (NCBI taxonomy): domain Eukaryota; kingdom Metazoa; phylum Chordata; class Aves; order Falconiformes; family Falconidae; genus Falco; species Falco rusticolus. The sequence continues at coordinate 47,199,285 of NC_051189.1, forward strand.
TGACATAAAAGTGATTCTGAGAAATGGGGTAAAAGTTTTTAGGATGAGTACGGGACCATTCTGACTAACAGATGAACAACATACCCCAACAAAAAAACCTACTAAAATAAGATATTCTGTTCAACTTTGCCATTCTTTGTCTCTTCCCAATCCTATTTATAAAAGCTCACTTTCAGATGCAAGCTAACATAGTACAAAACTGAAAGTGATCACCTAATGCTCATTAAAAAGGGAATAAAATGTGATTTACAGCTAGAATGGAAGGCTGTGTTCTGAATTTGCCTGTTGTTTAATTTGCTATGGACTATGCATTTAAATATCATTTATTGTGATAATTCAGTAACATTTACCCACAGAACTCTCAATAGCCTTTCAAGGGTGAACAGCTTAAATGACATAATCACATCCTTTCTGAATGTCAGAGGTATAGTTAAACCTTTTACACCATTGTGATTTTAGCTTTGTAATGAAATCAGGCAATGCAGGTCATTTTTCCAATGGCAGGTAAACAGTAAGAAAAGCTGTGGGGGAGGAAGCGTACTATCAAATGAACTCCTCCTGTCGGAGCTCTCAAGACCTTTGCTCTTACTGCTCTCCTCTATAGCTTTTTCCATGGAAAGATAAGATGGTAGGGTTGAGCATATAAAAGGGGCAGGGTAGGGTGCTGTTTTTCAGAGCTGTTGGATAGAGCCAACAGACTTTTTTTCTTCATAGGCTTCTGCAAAAGTTCTACTCTACAAAACAGTGAAATAAATAGAAAAAAGCAATACAGGGAATAAGTATTCCAGAGATTATTGTCATAATTCCCCATTATGTTTTTATGTCCCCACTTTTGTTTTTAAATGAATGTTAGGCAACAAAGAATCAAAGAGGAGTAGAGTAGGCAGGGATATTTTTAAAATGCTCATTTGGTTCTATGGCAAAAAAATGTGGAAAACTAACTTGATGGCTAGCCCTGCTAATTTATCACTTAAGAAGTGTCAAAAAATTTAAATCATTTTTTCTGTGAAATTAAAGGTTCAGAACAAGATCCTCAGTTGATATAGCCATGCAGCTAATATGCTCAAGACAGTGGAGCAAATCAGTTTATGCCAGTTGAATATTGGATCTTATTAACCTAGTCGAAAGTACAGGGTTCATCTAACCTACACAACAGAGTGTGGTAGAAAGATGCCTGAGTGAGCAGGAATTTGAATCAATAAAAGTGAGCAGAACAGCATGATTCACTTCACCAGCTCTACTCCTAAGCCAGGCTGGTTCATGCGCGTTTGGAGTCATGCTTGAGCTAAGAAGACTAGTAAGTCAAAAGACTACATTAGCTGAAGCATCTCTAAACTTCTTTCCTTTGGAAGATAATATGAGACTTACCATTAACTTTAATGAAAAAGCAATTAACTGATACATATAAGCTTCTGGACTGAATTGTATCTGGAAGAGTTAAGTATCATGTAGTGAAAAACTACTCCATGCTCAAACATATCATGGTACACTACCACATAATAATGATCTATTGTAATCAACAAAGCAGTGAAATGTTATAATTATCTATTAACTACAACAACATAAAGTTGGATGATTTTTAATAGAGGTCAATATGTTTGCTAATACAGATGTTTCTTACTACAGATATTAAACACTTAAACTCTTCACATTCTTATGTTATCAGACTTGACTGGGGGAGTGAAGAGGAGCAGGATGTCAGTAGACACCAGAAAATGCACTTTTTTTATCTCAGAGGAGCCTAAAGTCAACCAGAAGAGGCCAGTTTGCAACTGGTATTAAAAATCCTTTAGTAAAGGTAACGCTGATCTTCAATACTTGCTTTGACAGTTATATATTGCAAAGTTCTTTCAAAGTTCTTACTCAGAAAGAGATTCTATTGTTATATAACTCCTGATGCATACCTTAAACTGCAGTCACAAATAATGGCATTCTAAAAATCAAGATATTATCTAAAAAAATCAAGAAATTTGGAGTCTAACAGCAAGAATTTCTAAAATGTTAATTGTTACTGTGTTCAATAACTTTGTCCCAATGTTTTCATATGCACATCAATGTCCTGCACAGAATTATCACAGAATTCATAAAAAAAAAAATTAATCAATGTCTTTTAATCCAAAGTCCAAAAAGGTGCATGGTAAATAATTTGACCTATGATACAGATAGACTAAAATAATGTGCTCACAAACACTAAGATGGGCAGACTAAAGAAAAGAAATAAAAAAAAATATTTCCTTCTGTGACACTAGCTAATATCCAGAACACAAATTAAGCTCTGAGATAATCTCACAGAATCTAATTAAACTATGCAATAGTTCAATCTTGTTTGATTAAACTTTGATCTGTTTCTTTTAGAATAATTCAATCTGGTAAAATACCTCTAGTCTGGAATCAGGCACTCACTTTTAAGAAGAAATATTTCTACAGATAGCAGAAAGAAACAATTTTGGAGAATCAAGTTTAAATTTTGCTTATTTTTTCTTCATGTGTTTGTTTTTAATTATTAAGAAAAGATTCAATGATAGCTGATAACTGTGATGGGATTTACTGGCCATGAAAAATTATCCTCATGCCCCACCAGATGAGGTGGGATATGCAGGAGACATGGACAGAGGATACATTAGATGTTAGAGATGGGGGAAAATGGAACAAATGTGTTTGTAGATGCAGGAAAAATTTAGAGTGCTCACTGCTTTTAACGAAAGGAATTGCAATTTTTGTGAAGATTACAAATTAGCATGTGTATGTGGGTTTGCCTTACTAAATCTCATGGAATCAATTATTTTAGAACAGAAGTAATTATGTTAGTATGGTTTTCCTTACAACCAGGCAATTGACATTACTGAGAAAGGTTACTGTTTATTTGGATGCTTAGGTTTTAGCATTTACTTTGCTTCCTATAAAGATATATACCTGTTGTTTGCTTTGTCTGGGGAAAGCAATGATCAATATCTTTCAAAATTGTTTTGTCTTTATTTGAATTTATTCTATCAAGACATTCATTAAAGACACCTCCATAATGGATGTCTCTTTCAAAGCAATAATGAGAGCAAACACATAAAAATGAATATTATTTTTTTTGTCTCTAGTAATCAAACTGGAACACAAGGAAGAAGCTGACTAAAATTTTAGACTGAATTAGTATTGGGACTACAAAGAATAAAATTGATATTAACACTTCCAGTTGTACATCACTGGAGTCCAGAAAATGGTTTGTAGGAAACTTCTTAGGTTAGTACATACTACCCATCAATGGAATAATTTTTCAAGGGAGAGTATATACACATGTTTTTCCTAGAAAATTTCCAAGAAAAACACCTTATCTTTCTAATATATCTGAAAACAAAATTGCTTTGCAAATCAGGATAATACTGTCTGACAGTATCTCCATGTGGTTCTCAGCATAATAGAGGCTTGAAGGTGTGTCTTCTTGAAAATCTTCTTGTTTGAATTTCTGGACTTTTTATATGTAGTTAAACATTTAGCAATTTTGAATTCTAAAAATAATTACCAATACATACATTTTTCCCAACTTTTTCATAAATAAGTTGGGGAAATAGAGCTTTTTAACAAGTTCTGTATTTCCTATATTCATAATCATACATTCTGCATATATTACATCCAATATCCAATGTTGTTTTGAATCTGATGGATCAAAACCATAAGATTTTTTCAGTAAATGAATACAAGGCTACTAATTATTTAAAATTATGGAAACATACTCAAACCCACAAATTTAAAAGGTCTTCAGTGTTTCATTTGTCCAAGTTTCAACTTTAAATGGAATGAAATATTCAGGAAAAATCTCTTTAAAGAATAGTGTGCAAAAGTTCACATGGAATATTTTATTCCTTTTTCTGGTCCACTTCCATCTTTTTCTATTAATTTCTGCTTAAGCAGAACACTTTTTGTACTATGGCCTCTAGCAATAAACCTCTTAACTGTCACTAAAAGCTTCAATATATGATCTTTACTATTCCCATCAATCCTCTTTATTCTAATGAACTGGATAGATGGTAAGCCTGTTCTTAAATAGCTAGTGGCCAAGTTATCAGTATGCAATTTTTTGTTCCTCTCCATATTCCTGGAGGGTTGGGAAAAATCACTTTATTGTCTCTCTGGCATCATACAATTCACATGTGTTACTAACAGCAGAGAAACATGCAATTTAATATATAGTTTTGTGGAATATTATTTACTGTGCTGTAAACTTCTCATCAATGTTAATAAAAACACTAGTGCAATTGAAATTCTGGGATATCTCTTTGCTGGCTAACTATAACACATTTTAAAAATTCTGCCTCTGTTTTGTAGGAACTCTGCAATTCTTTCATTCTTAAAAAAATTACTATGTTTCTAGGTCACATACTTTTTTGTGAATAGGAAGATTCAGGTAATATCACACAGTGGATGATATTTTGTACATATCTTCAGCTGACATAGCATTAATTTGAAGAGATAATAAGTAAACTAAAAGTGGAACATCATCTAGCATGAAAGAAGCCAAATCCTAAGTTTGGTGCCATCAGTTACAGCATCTGTCATAATCCTGATACCAATGATTTCTGTTCTCTCAGCTTTCTTTTGTGATAAATGCATGTGAAAAAAAAATCATACTGCTTAATATCAAATTCTTGTGGAAACCCTCACAGTGTTTTAGGCCCAAAAGAGATATACTGGGGTTCCAGTGACAGATCCTGACCCCAGTGGCAAAAAAAAAGGATTTAGCTTACCAGGCAAAGGCTCCTGATCTGCGTGGAGAGCCGGCAGTTCCACACATTTGTCTTCTTTAGGGTTGAACCAGCAGTCAAAAGCTAAATACATCTCTTCCTTTGTGCCTGTGTGCTTCATATGCAGTAAATCTAAGTGCCATGACTGTTTTAGCTTGCTATGTGAGCCAGTTACCTGAACTTTGTCTATTAAGCCAATATCTGCCAGTTCATCCTATGTGAGGAGGAAGAGAAGATTAATGGATCTCATTCTAATTGTGCCAGATCAAATGTAGTTGACAGCTGTATGCAACAGGTGAGCAAACTTCAGTAGTTAAAGAACTGGGACAGATTTATAACTGCTACTATTTTTCCCCTTTCTAATGAATACAAAATTTATTTACTACCCTGAATGAGGAGATGCAATGCTTGAGGTTTGATATCAGGGAGCAAATGATGGCAGTCACTGCTGAAATTGGTACACAGAACAAGACAGAGTGTCCATAGATATTACACTGATTCAGTAGACTATTTGCAAGCACAGATGCTTTAGTCAATGTAAAACATTTTGAACACTATTAGAAATATTTCTTACAACTTGTAGCAAAAAAATGGTGCATTTAACTATAAATTTGAAGGAGTATTAAACTGTTTTTGAGGAAACATCCAAGAGCTCCTCCATCTTTACCCTACATCAAGTTTTCATATAGAAGGTGCCTATTAAAATCTTCCTCTTATTGCATTCATTCTTGGGAAAAAATCTCCTAGTTCTACTGGAGATAGTACAGCAGCTCTGTGACATAGCATTGCTTGAGTAAGTGAAAGTAGAGGAGGCCTTAGGTAACTATAATTATTGATTTTTCCCTGTAAGAGAAAAAGAGAAAACAGAAGTTGTCTTTCCCTCTTCCTATTCTCTGCTTCTCATACTCTTTCCCCTACCCTTCCATTTCAAAAGCTGCCCAGCTACTAGAAGTGCATTTGATCTGACTTCAGCCTTTCCTCTGACAGTGCACTTCCAGTTTTATTCTATTTCTTTATATTTACCAGAGATTCCTAGAAATAACTTAGGAAAACCTTCTGGGTACTCCTCATTTTGGATCACGTTTATGGCCTAGGCGAATCTATTTAGTTCCTCTTGCGTTAAAGAAAAGAGGAACATAAGAAAACAGCCAACTATTTCCTTAGCTCAATCGTTGAGTCAAATTTACCTGACCAGTAGGAAGGAGAACCAGGAAACAGTTTCTTTAACCACAACTTCAAGGCTGCTTTCCGATAAACCTCTAAATGAAATGTAATATATTTTCACTTTGGGGGCTTTTTGCCAAGGGTCTCCTCAGCTCTTCCCCCACCCCCCACATGATTTCCTTTTGCTACCTGATTCCATGGTTGCAGCAGTCAATCATGAAGAAACATATTTCAGGATATGGCTTCATGGAAATATTTCTCTGATGCAAAGCTAGCTTGTGAGGTTCCCACTTCCCTGTCTGCCCACTTGCTCCCATTCCCTCAGTCCTGCCCTATACTTTTTTCTGCAGCTACAGGATGAACTAATCAAGGTTAAAACTAAGGCTAAGAAGTGAATCAAGGTTGAAAATTCCAGTTTTCTCACAGGGATCAACTATTTCCTCAAAATCCACGAAGGGCAAAAGAAGGATGGAGCAAGCAGTACAAGAACGGGACAGGTGGTAGTTAGACTTCCCTTGAATACTGCCCTAGCTTCCAGCAGTTTGTGGCTCAGAGATTTCCTGAGCCAGAGGAGGTATCTGCCATGCTTACCTCCAGATTCTTTCATGGAGAACAAACCCAGAAAAGCGTAAGAGTGAGACAGCGTTGGCAATGCAAAGGAATTATAGCTACAGGAGGGAGGTAAGAGCGTTGGGAAAAGAAGCAGCCTACAATTCAGCAAAAGACGTTTGTAAATATTTCAGTTAATGGGTAATAGGAGGAAATGAAGACAAACAATGGAAGGGCAGAACCAAATGAGGAAGGAGAAAGCCTGTGGGTAAAAAGGAGCTGATCAAGAGGGAAAAGACAATTATAATGACAGGCAAAAAAAGAGAGAAACCCTGCAAGAAGAGGAAGTTAGCCTGGAGAAACATGGTGGCAGGGATGAATAAATTACATGAAAGAGAAAAATGATAATTCTGTAAGTTTTATCTCATTTATGATTCTTCCTTCTCCATCATCAGCCTCAAAATTTCTATAGTATCCCATAGCATACTGTGTGTTTACAAATTACTTACTTTTGTGAGATCAACAAAACCTGTAAATCAGTACCTGCAGTGTGGTATATACTGTGATATGCACCAAGGGACCAATTTGCTCACTTAGGCATTCTCAGCATCACACATTGGGAGAATCTGCTCCTTCAAAAACCGTTGTTCAAGCGACAGTGTTACTACCTACAGACAAAAATGATGACCTGTGCCAAACCTGCACAGAGGACTTAAAAATCAATTTGGTGGTTTAGTTTAAAGAAACAATTTGTCTTAAAATTAAGTGGGTTATTGGCTACATGATTCTTAGACTTTTCTTTCAATAGAGAAAGGTTGAAGTACTTTGATCTGAATTGCTTTTCCTGTAACTTGAAGTGGCAACTTTTTGCGACTCAGATTGCCGTAGAAGATAAAAGAAAGGCATATTGGACCCTCTTCATCGCTCAAGTCAGATCCAATGATGTCCATTATCCAGAGACCTGATGAATTCATATTGATTTCAGACAGTTTAGGACTAGTCAATCTTCTACCTTTAAAAATTATCAGAGAGAAAGAGGAAAGAAGACAACATGAGAGAATGACATAATATAGCAGGACCATAGCCTTTACGGTACACAAACAAAGCTCTGTTTGCAGTTTATGTTGTATCTATAGCAAGAGCTCACTAAGAATAACACATCAATCCCTTTATTAGAATATTTGCCAAGACTTTAACACCTTAATACTCCTTCTGTGTTTAAAATTTAGTTTCAGAGTTATTTTGTTGATGCCAAGGTATTTTCCTTGTCATGTTTAGAAGTAATTGCTAAGAGAACATTCAGTCACCTTTTAGAGGTCTAATTAATTGTTCTTGAAAAAGCAATCAATGTTACTAAAACTAATTTATCATTCAGAAGTACCAGCCATATGTAGCATGTAGGCACCTAATGCAAAATGAATGATACTAATGAATTCTGCTTGTAACTAGATCTTACCTAGCAATATAATATGTGCTGTAACAGTGCAAGACTGACAGGTAAACCTATAATAAACATGCAAAAATATTTGCCAGATCTCAGAAGATCAATATTACTATCTCCCTCTCTTTCTCTTCCTTAATTACTGTTATCCTTCATTTTCACTCTGTTTTAACCGTTCTACAGGAAATTAAAATTATTTCATGGAAATGAACAGCTCAGTAAAATGCACTTTCCACAACTCAGAAAAAGCACACAACTGAATACCTGTGTATCTATCATGGGCACCTTATGTTTTAAAGCTTTTTATCCCTGGACAAACTTTTGTAGCTTATTTACTTTACATTAAATTGTTTTCACAGGATTGAAGGAAGGAATCTTTTCTATTAGTTCTAAATGACTGAAGGTCCTGCTGTGAGTGTTCTTTTGCTGTATACATCCAGGTTTAGATTTGCACAAATTGTGGCATAGTAGGCTTGAAATGAGCAGAAACTAAAACTGTTGCTTTGTGCTGTGGAATAATACCACAGGTAAAGGCTAGGCTTATTTCACTACAGTAACTTTTCTCTGGATTTCAAATGGGATCCTAAGCTGCCTGAAAAGTGGTTCATAAAACTTATGCTATTTATCCCCATGAGGAACACATTCCAAACTCTAAACTGCTTTAAATCTTTCATTGCAATCTGGTATATTTAATTTGGAAGGCAAGTGTTCCATACACAACACATAGACAAAAGAGAATTTTATTAACTTTGACCTTACCAGGTGTGGGTTTGCTATAGTAGTAAGATCAGACTGAAAATTCACATTTTCAATAAAAGAAGGCTACTACAGAAATTTGCAAGAGCTCTAGGCAAATTTACAGATACATATATATATATATATATATATATATAAACAGGCAGGCTAGTTTTGCAGAAGAGCTTACCAACTGTCACAATCTCACAAACAGTATCATATAGTCCCAGATGAGTATCAAGCCAGTTCCACAATGGGAAGACCCATTCTTTGTCCAAGTCCTGTGATTCCTTGACTGTTACCATCTTGAGGTACATCCCAGCCCCATAGCCTTCTCCATGGTGTCCTATGACCACTTTTTGCAAATCACTCAGGGAAACAGCTTCCATCAAAAATGAATCCACCTGCAAAAAAAGGGAAATACTTAATAAAACAGAGTTTGGACCCAAATATACTTTAACTTCAGGGGAAATATAATCCTGGATTCAGCTGAGGATTTAAAATTCGTGTCTTTTTTTTATTATTTTTAATATTTAACATAACATCTATCCTCTGTAATCTATGAAAGCACTATACCTAACATTGAATTCCATATTCATCATTAATGATGCATTGTAACTTCTGAGCTTTAGACAATATGGATCATTTCATCAATAATTTCATATTACATTAAAATGTATATACCTCAAACTTATGACAGTCAAACAGTTATGACAAGATTTTGGTTCCAGTCAAACTTCTATCTTTCAGAGTATTTTAGCTTCTAAAATTTATCACACAAACCTAGATATATATTAATAGTCCTAAAGAAAAGTTAGAAATCTAAAAAGAAGGTGTTCGCTCCAAGATAGCTTCTAAATTCTTCTGCAATAGTCAGAAAAGCCTGTCTTTTTGTTTTTCTTACAAAATGAAAATCATTGTGGAAACAGCAAATGGAGAAAAAAGTAATAGAAGGGACTAAGTTAAGATGAAGGTGGAGAACAAGCCAAAAATGAAACATGGGAAGGGAAGCAGAATGGAGACGGCAGAGGAAGACAAAGAGAAGTAAACACAAGCATCAGTGTGTGAGAATAGGGGCAATAAAAACAAGACAAGGAAAAATGTGAAAAGCAAAGCAAGACATTATATGCCCCACTAACTTTTTGCTTGTAAGAAAGCCAGGTGTTCTGTATATGGCCCAGCCTAGGGCCAGATGGTAGTTGAAAAGGTCAAGAAGATTATTAACAACTGGTGTTGGAACAGCAATATCTAGGATTATATCTAACATCGTCATGCCAATAAAACATTCATTCAATAGTAGGAACTTACTAACCCAGATGTCAGGAAAATTGAAAAAGAACATATTAGCAAACCAATCTCTAAAAAATTTAATACTTGCCAAAATCCTATGTATAAAAATATTGGAGAAGTAGATTTTCTGTTACTAATATTAGAAGTACTTTCATATGCCAAAAATATTGAGGTAGGTTTTTTTAACAATAGTCAGGACCCAACAGCAGATTTTAAGCAGAAATAATTAACTTTTTAAAGTTAAGACATTTTAGGAAATAAATCTGTTCATGAAGGTAAATTAAAATAATGATTGTAGAGTGCTATCTTCTGTATATAAGGCATAGCTGCAGAAATGAAATCTAGAAATTCTCTGGTTTTTACCAATTCTTCTTTTACCCTACCAAGTGCTGTGGTAATTGTCTAATTAAATAATTTCACAGAAATGTAAGACTCTCCTTGACAGTGTACTTGGTAGTGAGCTTTTTTAAACGTCAATGTTCAGGGAGTGAACCTCTCATAGGAAAGCCTAAGAGAAGAATTTTATTGTTATTAGTCATCTAGAAACACTGGGTTTATGTGCATTCTCTTCTCTAAGTGGAATTCTTGTCTCTTGTCTAAACTTACTGACTAGACGTTGAGTTACTGTTTCATGTGGGATTGTGGTTACAGAAACATCACTGACTGCAGAAGTCTCACAGCAATTTCTGTAACATTTCGAATCACTGATTTTTAATTCTTTGCTACCTGTGCTGTTCTGTATTTGGAACGGAAAAGCAAGAAGCATGATCACAGAGGTTCTCCCCAGTAATCAGCTTTCTGTGTGCTCATGTGGAGCATTTATTATCATGTGGGGATGTCCTTGTACAGGAAAGACATAACACTGGCATTGGTTTACTGCAAATATCTGGAAGATAAATAAGATATATGTGCTAAACCCTGCACATATAACAGCATTTTTGTGCCATTACCTTATCCCTTTGAAATTTTCTTCCTTTTGCTAAAGATGTATGAAGTTTCCTTACGCCTGTGTCCCCTCTTTTGCCATAGAGAGTGATATAAACATTCGCAAAAGTTTCTGCTCCCCAGCGGTCACCAATATGTACAGACACAACATACTTATACACTGTACAAAAAGAAGAAAAAGTTCAAGTAAAGCTTGTTAAGTACAAGGTATACTTAAAAGAAAACATCAACAGAGAGTAATTAGTAAAACTACTGCTTGTTTTTATTTCTGCAGCTACCAAAAAATCTGCTACACAGTGACTGAAATAGTGAGGTTGCCCTTCATGAATCTGACCTCTTCATGCTAAGCTCAAAGAAGAATTTCCATTAATTTCCTTAGGAATTCAAAGGAAATTTTAGACTTATGCACCTTAGAGCTACTAAAATCTAGACAAATTCTGCCCAATTCTATTTTACTGTTCAAGACCTGGAAAATAAGAACTCATCTGTGTGTTCAGGGACTGTTAGAAATGGAATGATCTTTGTGGTAGATAATAACTATCACAGGTTAAAGAATAAGATACTATGTAAAGTTTATGTAAATTAGAATAGCAGAGACTGATGTAGCATAGCATCCGGATACACAACATGACATATAAGTATAAAAATTTACAAAATGCACTTATTAATTTAAGGTGCATATCAGGAGCTATAAACTTTTTGCCTCTATAATCCTCCAATATAAATGCACTTCTATACAGTCAGATTCGATTTTTTCTGAGGAAGATCATTAAATCACATACATATTCATGCTCATACAAAATGAATAACCAAAAATTTTGAAAGTAATTTTCAGTGTACAGTTCTGCCGAGTTAACATATAACTAATGTAATGCTACAGTTTCTTTTAAGGTCATGAATAGGACTGAGGTATTCAGGGACCAGAACTTCTGTAACTTTAGAAATGCAGTCATGCCTCTAATTACTCTTATCTCACAGTAACTGCTACCTTTTCTGAACAAACACAGTACTTCTGTTAAGTCTTCACATTCCAAGTGCACCTCTGAATATACTCTGAAACTCTCAGCATCTCAAAAAATAGACCTTAGCAATAAACAAATATAAAACTTTTTTGTACAATGAGGCTTACTTCTGATACCTGCATTAGTAATTAAAGCTATTAGAGCTATAAACTGACTAATTCACTAGTAAGTCTACCACAAATCATGTCCATGGCTTTGAACATGAGCTTTATCTTTTAAAAATATAATTACATTGTTCAGTTTTGCACACTTAGAATCATACAGAAGATTTAGCATCTGTGAAACCCAATATGCAACTGAACTGGAAAATTAAAATTTCTTAAGTGGTCAGCATTTTTGCAGTGCATATATGAAGACATTTGCAACAGAGCCACTGAAGATAGCAAATCCAGATAAAGTGCTATATTATATCTGTGGCATTGATTTCTTTTCAAAAGGCTAGTTAACACTGTTTATATCTTCTCAGTGGTTTTACCTGGTAAAGTTTTCTGGTCCTCATTGACTGCAGGGAATTCCTTCACCAGCTCCTTGTCATCTCTGTTAAGAGAGAGCCAGCAGTTACAGTTGAACTTCAGTTCTTGTTTTGTATGTAGCTCTTCCAAGCGAAAAGACTTCAAATGCCAACCCTCAAAGCCTGGCACATCATCACAGCTGACCCGAATCTTGTATACATCTCCCAGGTCTCCAGTCTCAATCTGCAACAAATATGATGAGGAAGAACGTAGTGTCAGGGCTGGTTCACCTATAGAGATTTTCCCAAATATCTGTGTAGAATTCCTAAACTTTAACCAATGGAAAAGATGAATTGGAGGCTGGAATAAGTGTGTTGAGAGAATCATTCCTTCTCTTTTTTATGGTATAATCATGGGTGAGATTGTCTCCCTTATTTTCCTCTGTTCCCTTACAAGTATTGTAAGCATGATTATCATTAGGGTGAGAGTTAAGGTTAAAATTAGTAACATCTCTGAATTTAAGCCCTTTAGACAAAGGGTAACATGTAAAGCTTTGACCCTACTGAATAAAGAGAACATTAACTTACAATTAAAGGTTCTGGTATCAGCAGTCAAGTGAGGTATTAAAATTAATGATAATTACTATGAGCCTAAAAAGTTTTAACTAAATTCTCATTTGCAAAATGATTGGATTTAGAACATGAAATTGCTTTATAACCAATTCTTTGGAAAAGAGAAGGGATATTTCTGCATGAAAGTAAATCATTAATGTTACAGAAATAACTCAGTAGAACAACACAGCCCTGTTCCCATACTACATATGGGAAATTCAAAATCTGGTTGCTGATTGTGGGCTTCTGTGAGATCTGGTTAAACCATCCAACCTCAAGCTGTGGGAACTGGGATACCAAACTGCATCAAGCACTAATTAACTGCCCAACATTAACCACTGCATAAGTCTTCTGAACACTGGGAAGAGGAGTGCTTCAGCCTTTCAGCTGGCAATTGCAAGAAAGACAGGGTGGGAAGCGATTTTTGCATGAAACAAGACAACTATTATTTTTTAAAGGTAACAATTATTTTTAAGAAATATCAAAACAGAAATTGTTGCCAGAGGCCTTCTTCTCTCATACTGCTTTTATCTTCTTCCAGACCAGTCACAACATAAGCTTTGGTGACTGTTGTCAGGAAATAAATGCTTTGTGCACCCAGTAGCATCACAGTAAGAAACTGAAGTTACTCTTACACAATCATGCTCTGGGACCAGCAGCATCACCAGCAGACTGGGTCCTAAAACAGAGTACAGAGCTCCTAATAGATTAATTTATTCTCCTTCCCAACAGAGCTTTGAACCTGAAAGCCCTTCACTGCTGACCCAGCTTGCTTAAAGCTAGTTCATGTGCTTTTGCACAGTGAACACATGCAAGTAGGGAAGTATCAGCTACCTTAATCTTATTAGTGAGGAAGAATATAAAAAGTGTGGGTTTGTCATTCTGGGAAACAGTTGGTCGATGTCATTAATAACTGTTATGCAAATCAGAATTAGTAAAACATCCAAGTATGAAGAGGAACAGTTAACTGAAAATAAAGCAACGTGCCAAAATAATTGTACAGGAGCTTGAACTGTTTGTGATACAGAACTTATGAAAAGAGGCCCATGGTAGGAAGGAATTGCATTTGATGACTTAAAAGATCCCTTCTAGTCTGAATTTCTTAAGGTGTTATAAGTGGTTGCCATGTCACTCCTACAAAATTTCAAGATTCAAGGCATTGTTCTTTAAGGACCAGGGAAGAAATCCTTCCTAAAGCCACAGTGGTGGCTTTACACTGAAGAAGAAGGCACCAAACTTGTTCTCTCTCTAAGCCTAGCCTGCCCTGCCTGTCTGTATGCCATCATGCATGCAGAACTTAAGGCTGTCCCAGACTACAATGCACATGTGAGGGACATTATGCCTCTTGGATCTACCACGTCCTCACAGATTCCTCTGGTCTCCACCATTGTGCCACGAAAAGGGAAATACATGGGCAGAATTTAATGTCGAGTTTTTCATTCATGCTATGTATGCTGCAAAGGGTATTATTAACTATGGTGGACCAAGTGATCTAATTCTTCCTAAAATATATATTCTTCTTTTATTAAATTTAACAGGAATTATTTGGATTCATTGAGAGGAAAGCACACAGGTTCTTCACCCACTTAAACTACAGTTCCTTCACAGGCAACATCATCATTGCTGCTTCTCTTTCAGAACAAGACTACTGACTTGTAAAATTAGTGCCTGCGGATTTTCTTTCTTGTAGATGCACTTCATGACTGTATCACACAGCTACTCTAAATGCCACGCACAACTTCGTCCATACAGCTCTCTCGTTTGGAGTTGCAACATTACAGAACTTGATATTTTTACATTACAGGGCAAGGTGTACCTCACATTTTACTATGTCTTCTGCTACCCAAATTTGGAATTCTCTGAGCTTCTAAATTGTCATAAATGCATGTGTTTTAATCCTTGTAGGAAATGCATAAATGAAATATATAGGAAAATTATTTCAGAATGCTGGACAGACTATTTAAAAGCAACAATTTCCCCTTTTGTTTCCAGACTCACAATTTCAATTAATTCCATGACTGCCTTTGAGCCAGCAAGCACTAGTAATTACACTGTCTATGATCCATGGAATGAAACACCAACTCTTTTCAGTTGTGTGTGTTAGATATTTGCCCCCTTTTTCATGGTTTTGTTTTTTACCCCAAGTTCTGGACATTATTAACCTCTCTGTTCATCTCCATCATTGTAACACAACATTGCCATTACATCATTCCTGTAATCCTTTTCTGAGCAATTTAATACGATCAGTTTCCCTTTGGAATACGGTATCCTATCTGATCCCATAATTGGCTTTTCCCTCCATCAATGCCTATTAATTGATGTAACATGACCTTCAAAGCAGAGACAGACAAATAATCCATCACAAAGTATATATCCAGTGAATATCCTAGTTTTAAATTCAGACAATGCTTGCAAGAAGACACTATACCTTGGGTTTTATTCATGATTATAATTTCCTGATATTTTTTCCACATATATTTCTTCTGAACAGTTTTATGTAATATTCAGTACTTGAAATCTTAGCTGAGTTGGATGTGATTTGTCATATAACTAACAACACAATATTTTTTCCAATACATGGTTGAAGTATCATAGCTCTTATAATCAAGAGGATTCTCTGGGAAAGCCATGGGTGTTTTGAAGATCTCAGGTAACTGATGAAGATGATTAGAGAATTTCATATTTTGAATCTTCTCCTTTTTGATTCACCCAGGACTTCTCCTAAGCCTTCAATGCCTAATGCAACTAAGGCTTTGTAAAATTTACTGTTTGGGTGCACCTATAAATTAAATTCATTATTACTGCCCTGTCTAAAAAAAAAAAAAAAAAAAAGTGCATAAATTATTCTAGTTGAAGGTGTGGTCAAAGCATCCTAAAACTACTACTGCACTGTCAGTTTACTTTCATTTTCCAGGTTATTTTCCGATGTGTTTATTGAAGGTGTCATGATTTCTTACCATGCTATCTTCAGTGCTAGAACTCTCAGCAGATTCAATAACATTGACACATTACCTCCTTCTCAATTTATTTTTAGAACTAAAGTGTTCTAATTAAATGTATTCTTATTTAAGCAGCTCACCCACTGTACTACAGATGCCTGAGACCACTGAAACCCAACAACTGTACCTGATAGCATGCTGCTATTTTATCTCTTTTAGCAATTTATTCTTTACGCCTGCTACATGCAATTAAACTACACCTGCTCTTTCACAGGAGTTGGGTAGAAATATTTTGGATCAAATAATCATTCTGAATACAATACACATCTGTGCATCCATTTGTGTGAGAACACCTGGAAAATCAGGAATTTACATGCCTTCCTGTCCACAGTGTGCAATAAGTGTATGTCTGAGATCAAAATTAAGCCTACTGGTTCAAAACAATGTGAGCTGTTTATAGCACATAACCTGTTGTTCTTTTTACTGCACTATATTACCGAGGACATTTGTCTAAGACCAGGATCTTGGGGGGGGCTTTAAAAGTTCATTTACTCCTGCTTGTTGGAAAGCTGAATTCACAGCTTGTCCTCCTTGTGATACTGTGCTCATGCCTCCAGCCTGCTGCTACAGTGGGAGAATGTGAGCAAACCTTCTGTATTCTTCTGAATAGCCTTAATAAGAACAAAAAAAGGGAGAATAAAAAAAAAGTGAGTTTATGAGTTGAACCACCCAGAGAAGATATGAAGGTATTTATGAAGATATCCGTGAATCCCCAAATGCTCCTTTATGTCAGACCCACTATTCTGATTTCCTTAGAATGCCCCAAAACCTGTGAAACAAACACTGTAAGCAATGTGGCAGAAACAAAATTTCATGCACTTTAAACAATACTCAAATAGTTTTAACTTCTTTGTATAAAGCAAAAAAACCAAACACACAAATAGCTAAGGGGAAAACATAGGCACTAACCCAAAGCCAATCCAAAGTATGAACAAGCATTCTAGAAAGCCATTGGAGTGGGAGCCCAGTACAATGGATATGGTGCTATAGTACCTAGGATAGTGTACTATGAGGGACAACCACAACTGACACATAACAATACTAATTTCTCTGAGCATGGTACCCAGTCATTGAAATTCGGCAGTCTTAACAAGACATACATGTCATTTGGGAAATTACCAACAAGTTAGACGTAGCAGAGGCCTGCTTTATGCAATGAAGCCTGCCAAAATTCAGCCAGCTGGTGCAGTTGCTCCATAGATAGATTCTGCCTCTACTGACCTCTTCAATTTATGTCAATGGTTTAGGAAGCTCCTTTTGTTGCTCAGTGTGTTTCCTGTCTGTTTTCTGATAAGCAGCTGCTTTCCTGTCTTTAAGAAGTGCCATTTATCTTTTCATTTACTCCCTGTAAAGTTCTTAAATGGCTTTAGTTTGTTGTTTAAATTAAAAATTCAGCATGGATCAGGTCATTACAATGAAGCTTTGACAACATTTTCTAAATGTAGTTTTGCCACTCTTTTCAGGACGTTTATTGCAGCCATTGAAAAGTATTTCTGAGCTTTATAAAACTGCTTTGAATTGTAAGCTCTTTTTCCCATCTCACTGGCTAGAAGCTGTACTTCATGCCAATCAACAGAATTTGCAGTGAGTTAACCTAGAAAACCAGGACAGAATCTAAACATTAAAACGATGCCTCAGATGAATCCTCTCAAAGCAGCAGGATGCATCAGGTGTACAGGTAGTCAGGGCTGTGTTAGGGTTGATTTCAATGCTGGCCATATATATGCCATTGCTTCAGGGTTCATCACACTTTGATATGCCTGAATACATTCTGTACTGATTTATGATTATCCAGAAAAATCCTCTGCCTGCTGGCCTGAGAGAAAGGACTATTTTTGGGGAGAGTGGATGCTGCTTTACAAAGACTGAAATAAAGAAAAGAAAAGCCCACTTGTGTCCCCTGGGAATACTGTTAGATCCTTCATTTTCTGCTTTCGCAAATAATTGTATATTGCCTTTTGTATAAACCGCAACTCAGGAATCTTTAGAGAATTGGAAAAAATGCAAGATGAGCTGGTGAATGCAATAAATTACACAAAAGGGACCATTTTTCTCCATGATACATACCCTCGAAGGCACTGAAAATTCAAAGAGAACACTACAGCTGTCTGTAGAGGAACAGGAATACCAGAAAAATGACCCAAGATCTAAAGTTGTATCATTCCATCTTTGTAAATAAATATGTCATTTGTACCAGTTAAACTAGCATTCCACACGTGTGTGTATATATATACTTTTTTGTTGTTATATGTCATAATGAACTCTGTGCAGTACTCTATATTTATGACTTACAATGAATTCATCTGTTGCTCTGGGTAGAAAGCACACATATCCCGGGTTTTGCGGAGAAAGCAGAAGCTCATCACTTTTGCCCTTTGAGCCATAAATCACAAGGGTCCTTTTACACTCTTGTGGCTCTGGGGAATCTCCGTCTGTTTTAACCTGCACCCTCCACTGTTGTGCTAAACAAAACAAAAACATCTTTCTCATTAATGTAGCAATTAAACAGTTGTAGTATCAATGGCAGAGAGCAATGGATGTCTTTGTTATTATTACAAAGAAGAATTTAAAGATTACTATGAAGTTACATTCCATTTAATAAAAATAGATAGACATCCCTTCTCTTGAAGATAATTGTAACTTAAATCAGACTTGATAAACACAAGACAATTGAAGTGGGTTTGAAAGCGGAAATTAACACCAAGAAAGCAGCAAAAGTACTCTGCCTAGGTTTTTGCATTCTTTATAACAAAATAGTTGCTTTAATTACAGTAATTAATTTATTAAATTCCAGTTCTTAAAGTGTTCTTACATAACATGAAAAAGAAAACTAACATTTTTAAAGACTTGCATGTGATCAATTTGCAAGAATTGCTGGATAATACACAACCAGTTAAACAATGAAACTTAAACTTCTTTTCTCAGATTTTTCTAATTTAATTTGTCATGTTGTCTTCTTATTTGTCAGATCAGATCATTCATTAGGGATGAATCCAAAATTTAGGGAATTCCAAAGAGGTGTTTGCCCTGACCTCAGTTCATGGTTTGGGCCTTTCAGACATTCTTTTTTGGTAGGTGATGTGTACTCATTCAGAAGTCCAGAATGCAACTGAGAAGTTACAGAAAACCATTCCAGGTGTGGAAAAAGTACTATGTCTTAGATGGACAGTATAGATTAGAAAGTTACTTAACTTATTGAAAGTAAATCTTCCCCTGAATTTGAACTAATTATTTGTAGAAAAGGCACTTGATCCCGCATGGCAAAGGGAACTTAACAGCGAAAGGAAATTAAAAGCCTACGCTTAGACTGTGACCAGTACTGTGCTAATATGATAATTTGCTAACAGGATTAATATAAAGAGAACTAGTTTGCGATTTTGTGTAAGCCTGTAATGCAATGTGCTGACAAAATAAATTTTAGAACAGCTTAATTCAGAAATAAATTGGTTGTTATTTTTTTTCTTATGATACTGTGCGGTTTTTTCATAGCTTTTGTTTTCCTCTGCCTGCTTGGAGTTGGAGACTGGCTGAAAACCTGATCTGGTTTTCTTGAGTTATAATTTTTCCCTGTTTGTCACATTGCTTTCTTTAGCTAATTCTGGTTTTCCCCTTGTAAAAGCTGTTTATGCATTACATCTGACCGTTCCCTGATTCTTCTAGGCTCAGCTACAAAACGCCAGGCAACTACACATCTCACAGTCAGTCTTCCGAGTAACATGCTGGCTGAAAGGATCCTTCCATCTGAATTCTTTTTTGAGGTCATTTCCAGGAATGCATCAGATGTACCATGTAGGAGATCTACGCTTTGCCTAATGAGGAACTTTTGTTGTTTGATATATGTGCCAGCTTTGAATTTTATCTCCTTGTGCCAGGCTGGCATGTGGTACCCTTCAGGGTGTCACACTTGGTGAAGTCAAGCACCGTTTAAGCTTTTACTGTTCCTGAGCACTCCGAGGGTTTATGAGCAGCTTCAAATTTTTACAAAGACTCCCAACATAGCCCTGAACCTCTTATCCTCTCGAACCATGCCTGATTTGGAATGCCGTCCCAGGAACACAGCAGAGAGGGAATTAAGATCATTTTGCATTACTGTGTTTCCCAGCTTTTTCTTTTTTTTCTCTTTGTAATATCTATCTGCTTCAGGAGAGAGCAAGCCCCAACTTAGGAGAAAGCACAGATACATAACTGTCTGCTCCCTGCTCAAAGAGGCAGCATGTTTAAAGAAGGTATTTCATGCAAGGTGATGTATTTTAATTAATATCCATGACTGTATTTTAAATTATTTCAGAAGAAAGGCTAAGAACACTGATTGGGAGTTTTCCAGGAAATAAATTAGTAGTTAACAGCTTTAAGACCTCTTAGCATCTGTGACTGTTTTTCTCCGACATTTACTTTTAATGCTTCTACAATTTGGTAACTGAGCTAACCCAGACTGCCTGCATTTTCTCTCAGTTCAGCAAATTCATTTAAGCTGCTCATGCTAGAATAAGAAAAAAAATCTTTTATCTAATATCATATTCACTTAGACAGCTACTTGGTAAGAATGGGTACACCAGACAGGAGACAGATGCCAAATACTTATTATGTTCAGTGACTTCTATATATCTTTTCAGGTTATTCTGAAGTTCTGGAAATCAGATAACTGGACTTGAGTAGTTCATCTTCTGCATTTCATATTCATGGCCACATTAGAAAAAAGAGACTTCTCCTCATACTACTGAAATGCATTAACTTCCTTTCAGAGTGACTGGCGTGTTAGCGTATTATTGTACTTTTATTTGTAAAGCTGTAGCTATTTTCTTTGAGACATCAGTATGGGAACTCCTGAAATGAATGGTGGAGAGGAAATAAAATTCTGTGAATAAAATCTCAGAATTCTCTCTTTTCTAAACTAATATAACCAAGGATCTGATTTCACATTACAGAGATGTATCCAGAGTTACATTAGAAGCAGGAGTCATTTGCTGACTTCCAGAAGTTAAATGGAATTAATCATAACAATTTTCTTCCAGAAAGTCTTTTAACCACTAGTTTGGAACCTGAAAGATGCTTGCAGTAAAACTGTGAAAATCAAACCTGCGATGACTTCTGCACATAGCAAACTGGCCAACATGAAGTCAATGTCTTGTAATATAACTCAGGAAACTGAAAAAGGAAGGCTTTTTTCTGTTTTTTAAAATATGAACAAATTATGTATTTTTAGAAGACTGCCACCATTATTTTTATAATACATTATTCCAATTATTTTCACTCTTTTTGGGGGGCTTAAGACCTAGAATGACATTCACACTTAGTTAGATGTAGGAGCAGGTTGCTTACTTCCCAGGAATTGTAGAAATTTGTGTTGCCTTGAGGCAGCGTAGTCAGTCTGTGTATTTTATTTTCTTAGCCTCCACCCAGCAATACATAGTATCATTGACTTTTAGAAGGAGGACCAATCCGTTTACAATTTGGGAATTCTGTGATTATTCTTACTCCATTAGCAAATACTTTGAAGGTGGGGAATAATTTAAAAACAAAAGAAGTCATGGGAGAATTTACTGAATATTTTCTCTTTTCTTACGAATTTTCCATATGTCTTAATACCAACAACTTTGCACAACACAAGAAAAGTCAACCTAGAAATATCTATTAACTGAACTTGTTCATTTATGTTGAAGAATATTTTATTTGCTGCCTACAAAAGCCCACAATACCACAGAGCACCCTACAGGAATCACCTTACAGGAGCCCTGCTCCTTGTAACTGACTGCAGTGCAGGCAACATTGGAATTATGCTATGTCTGGTCTTCTTGCTTTGAAAGAAAATTCTTATCTATGTGCTATTAACAATACTCCATCTATTTTGAGGCAGAAAAGGAAAAGAAATAGAGAAAATGGGAGGAAGTGGTAAAATTCCCCTACAATATAGGAAAATTTTAGTGTGATATGAAGTCCCACTCTCTCTCAAAACGGCTCCATTTGAGAGCTGAGAGCAGCTCTCTGCCTTCTCTACCAGGGCAATACAATTTGTCTTTTTATTGTGCATCAAATATACAAGGTGGAAACACAAGAATATAGATAAATCTGCTCCTGCGCCTGATTTGTCATAATCTCTTTGTAATCTACAGATGTATGAAAGTTGCTGAGAAAGCTTGATACAGACACGCTGCATTTTGGCAGAATCCAAAGCTAGCAGCAGTGTTCACAGGGATCTGGGATTTATGTTTCACTGAAGCTGCCATAATGCCAGCCTGGCTGAAAAAGGACCAGGAGCCCTCAAGTAACCTCCTTAGCAATGACGACTTTCAAACTCTTATTTGGCTAGGTGGTTGAACAGGTTACTAGCCTTACCCACAGAGAATGATATTTCTGACCTTCAGAGTGACTTGTAAAGTGTTTTGGTTTGTAACCATTGCTTTAGACCTGACCTAGGCACAATTATCTTGACCTGAAACTCACCAAACAAAACTGAATTAGGCCAATCAACATTCTATGACTTTCTCTGAAGCCCACTTCCAGAGTGCAGCTCATATAGAATACGACCACATGAATGCATAAAACATTGGCTCCCTAACATCAACATTGCTGCTTGCCTCTCATTCAGTAAATGTCTATTACACAGAAAGTTTTCACTTCCACCGGTAATGGGGCTCCTATCTGTTCTACCATATGAAATCTTCACTGCTACAGCTGCTGGGAGAATTTAAAGCAATTACTTTTTCTTCCAAGACTCTGCATCTCTGGAATTCTCTCTCATCACCTCTAACCCTGGTACAGTGTCATGACTGACTGACACAGAATTGAGTATAAGATACTTTTCCAAACCTCTCGTGATCATTACCCTCCTATAAACCTCAGTCTTTTCACATGCAGGGTCTATGAGGTAACTAGTATGACAACATAAATTAAACTGTAAACAATCCTGAGATCAGTCCTGCTCATCATCTTTTTTACAGAAGGTGTAAAAGCATTATCTCTCACCTATCACAGTTCCTTAATGGAATGCCCCCCTGGGTAAAGAGAAGATGGCTAAAGAGCAATTCAAGATAAGCTGATGCATAGCTAATTGGCAGAATACTTTGTAAAAATTTTCTTCTTTGTAGCTTCATTGTTCACAAGCTCTGATCTCAACCTAAGAAACCAGCACACACTCTTTGGGTCCTCCTGGACATCTCGACAATGTGACATTTCACAAATTGGTTAAGAGTAAGCCCCTCCTTTCTTCTCATAATCAATATATTGTGGCTAACCACTCTTGACACACAGGCTCTCAGCAGTCTGTGCATCTGTGCCTGCTTATTATAGCGTAATAAAGAATGAAGCTGCACTGGAAAGACTTAGATTAGTAGTAAAATACAGTCTATTTTCTAAACATAAGGTGAAATAGATATTATGGCTACAACTCTGAACTGTGCAGTTAGCAGAATGCAGAATCCAATTCCAAGTCACTTGTGAAAATCAAATTTCTCTGTGAAAAAAACTTTACTTACCCACGTTAATCAGTCTCCTCTTGTCAAAGTTATGTTGCCATGGAACAATAAAGCTGTTGACTAAACTGTTTGATTGAATGCAAATAATTTAACTTTCACTGAAACTGGAATTGGATTGAGAGATCGGGACTCATCCTACAGAAGGCAAGTCTCTGTTTTCAGACACAAATGCAATTGTTACTTTTTTTACTTTAGCTTCTCCCATGCAGTTCCCAGACACAGTTACACAGAATACATACTTACAGTTAAATGTTTAAAACATACTTGCATCAGTCTGTTTTCTGGTTAGGGAGAAATGCAGAGATGGTATCCCAAATTTTAAACACTTGGAAAGTACTAGCGTACCAAGTGACGGGGCTGTCTTTATAGGTATAAAAACAGAAAGCTGGGCAATTAGTTTTTTATTAAATTCTTTTTATCAATTCAAGCTGATTTAGTGAACTGATTGCATATACTACATTTAGCTTCAGTAACAGATTTGGAGTTTAGCCCTGCATTATTTCTGGTTCCTTTGGGAATACCCTGATGGATTTTGACCTGAAAACACTTCCACTGACACTTCACAACACATTTTTCAACTTGCTGATGTTTGCTAGGGGGCCTGTCCCCATGTATTAAATGGCAGTGACATTGGGATAAACAAAACAACACTTGAATCTTTTCTCAGAAGAATTCCTGGTTGATTTCAGGACAGAATAGTAGAAATATGAAGAAAACCAGAAAAAGTTATGAGCTTTTCTCAATTACTTGTAAAGGCCTAGTCCTTTCTGTAGACTACTGCCAACCAATTTGTCTTCATTTTCTCTCACAGTTGGTAATTTACATAATATAATAAGGTCACTTGCTCAAATATTTGTCACAATACTGTTTTACAGATTAAATCCAAACAGCAAAAACAATGCTGCAGAAAATAACTCTTACCTTTAAGGAACACCTTCATTGAACTGCCATCCTCTAAAATATGAACAGGAAAAAAAAATATGTGAACAAGCTTTATTATCAACTTTTCTTCTTAAGTTACAGACTTATTCAGAAGGGTTCCTCAGTAATAACTAGGCATTAAGTATATACTATATTGTCATAACACGAAATACTTACTATTGGCAGTTAGTTCCCTCTCAGTTTTCCCATCGTCTTGATATTCATCTAACCATCTTTCATTGCAAAAACAAATATAATAAGATTAATAAAAGGTATCTATATTTTACAAATAATCTGACAATTACCTTCTCTCCTCAACAGTATTTTTTAATGTTTTTATCAAATTATGCCTTGAAACTACTCTCTAGGTCGAATTTTCTCTTATACATCCATCAAAGTTGACTTGAATCATATTTGGAGAATTTGGATCACTGATTCAGGCAAATAGTAATTTTCATGGTAGCTATATGAAGTACATTATATGAAATATGAAGTATTTCTGGAAGTTTCTAAAGCTACTGTAGATCTGCAGCAATTAACTAAATTTACTTGTCTTTAATACTAATGAATACATGGAGATTTCCTGCAGTATCATTTCACTACAAACATACACCCATACTCCTTTGGTTGACCCCACACACTCATATAATAACACTTTACAACCTTTAACAATCTCCTTATTTAAAAATGAATAAATATGTGCTCACTATCAGCTTCTATTCTATTGGCTCATGTTGATGTTGCATTTCTGTAAGTCCAGGGAGCCATAATATATTTCACTTCTTGTATGTAACAGAACTATGAATACAAGTCTTATGTATGAAGTCCTCCTTCCTCCTCCCTCTCCCTCCTCCTCCCTCCTCCTCCCTCTCCCTCCTCCTCCCTCTCCCTCCTCCTTCTTTCTCCTCCCTCTCCCTCCTCCTCCCTCTCCCTCCTCCCTCTCCCTCCTCCCTCCTCCCTCTCCCTCCTCCTCCTTCTCCTGGAAGCTATTTCAGCCATGTAACCCAAATTCACAGATTCTGGAAACCACATACTACAGAATCAACTGGATCTACATCACAATTCTTCAAATTATTTCTATTGTACTGAATATATTAATATATAAACATACACAGATCCTTACTTCCATATATTGGCTTATTTTATGGGTTGTGGTTTTTTGTTATAGCCGTATGATTCAGCTTCATGACTGCTAAAAGTTCAGGTTGCAGTTGCCTCAGATAATAAGAAAATTTGTGAGAATAGGCTGTTTAGTAATTGTTAGAACTGACAGAGACAAGCATTTTCTAATTTTGCCCATGGTAGCAAAATTCTAGACCTAGTAAGACAGACAAGTAAAGATTTACTAAATGAAAGGGAATATTGTAGTTCTTTAGGAGAAAAGTTTAAGATTTCCAGGATGTGTATAAGGTTTACAGTGACTGAGAAATAGAAACTGACCAAAATCAGTGCAGCTAGACCTTTACACATAATACTTCTGAAAAGAATGAGAACTGAAAGCATGTTTATTTTAATGTGGTCTCTGTATAATTTAAATTTTAAAAAGATCTATGCACCTTTCCTCCTATGCAACATTTGGTTTTGGACTTCTTTGCATTGGTCTATGACTCCCTTCTATACCAGTACAGCATTTTTTTGTTCCTTGTCTTCACTGGCAAAATTTTTCATCCCTTTTATGTTGAAAAACTCTGGGGCATTGCTCATACATCTAAGTTGTGTGCACATGCCTGTTCTGCAATTTTTTCCTTAGTGTAACAAATTCGTTTTTTCCATGAATGGCTTACCTATTACAAGGAAATACAACGTCCTGAACTTCCTTTCCTTCTTTATGTTTGATGACAATCTTATCCAGGAACCATCCACTGCCTGTGTTGAAATGACAGAAGTTTATCATGTGAAATAATGCATTTTTATTTTGAATACATTTAAAGAAAAAAGCCCACAATATCTTTTTCCAGCAGAAACACATGTCCAATTAAGACAGAGCTCAGCTAAACAGATATGTTAACAGAATGAAAGCTTTATTATTCTGTGTCTCTCACTAGACATACAATGTTAATTCCTCTCTGCCTTGCTCTGTTCTAATTTTAAGAGGGGTGGGTTTTTTCCTTGGAGACAAGTATGTGCACACATGTGCAAACTGACAGTGCCATTCACATCCCAGCCTACATCTTTTGATTCCTTGTGATCAGGCACAAGGATGTCAGGACAAATCTACACACTTAACAGAGATTTGTGTGAAAGCTGCAAATTTTGGTCCTCTGTGAGTGAAGTTCTTATTGCATATATAAGAGTATTAATTAATAAATCATGAAGACTACTGCTCTCATTTGCAAATGGAGTGGGACTTTGGCTTTGGAGGGGCTTTGTATGTCTAGGTGGCAGTAACTGGGAAAACTAATGGTCCAGGGATCCAGGACCAACAACTGGACAGACTGAGCATCTAAGGCCAACTACTGGAGGCCTTATACATCCATGAGTATGTATATATTTGTATGTATGGATATATAGAGATATATATACACACACATCCATAATGAACATGTATATATATATGTAGATATATAGATGTGTGTGTGTGTGTGTGTGTATATGTGTGTGTATATATGTATATATTTGCCATTGACGGACTGCCATTCCAGTCAGCAGGAGAGCATAACAGGATAAGGTCATTGGTGCTGTTTGTGTCTGTGTATGTGCTATGGATCCGTGTGACCAGCCATCTGCATATGTATATGTGCTTTATAAAAGTGTTTGTGTGTGTGACTACTGGGAACACATACTCAACCTTGCTACTAGTGGGACCGGCATGCATGGAGCTGTGCAGCCTCACTTCTGTGGGGCTACTGACTCCATCCTCTCCCTAACAGCAGTAACCACTGGCACATTCACGCTGATCTCCTAGATCACTCCCAATAACCATCCTAGTGACTAGTACAGTTCTCCTGCAAAGCTGTTTTTGAATATACTGTTCTCACTGTGTCTACACCACTCATAACTTGTCATATTGATTATGAGGTTTTGCCTGACTCATACCAGTATTTCTCAACACATCGTAGCAAAACAGCATGAGGGATGTTTTGGTCAGAAGCAGACAACTGTCCTGTTTATCCTGATGCTCTGCCTCCCTGGCTGCAATACAATCTAGAAGTCCCTAGAAGGTGGCAGTCTCTGTCCCATAGGGAGGGCTTGCCCAGGCAGTGCTTGGAGCAGAACAGCATTTCCCCTTCAAGATTTCAGGCCCAGGACACGTCAGGACACCCTGCAAGCTCCTTCTGTCACCCTCGTCTACCTCAGATGCTCTTTCATTGGAAGGAGACTACTAGCCTAGCCAAGATTTTCCAGCAGTCAGGCAGGTCGCTTTGAAACAGGCCAAAACAGATGAAAGGCACTCCTAGATGTACAGGTGTGTATGGAATATTTCTGTAGAGGAGAAGGTCCATTCAGCAGGCAAGACACATCATCTAGTGACTTACACCTGAGCAATGCCAAAACCTTGCTGTCTAGGACAAAATTCCTTTTCTTTCCTCATTCACAGTGGCTGTGGAAGATCTATGTGCTGCAGTCTGAGAGCCCCAAAGAAAGCAGATGTTCTGTGATCCTTTCAAGACAGTCTCCAAAACAAGACTAAAGACCTTCTGCCTTGTCACTCAGAGAAGATTAGAAAAAAGGGCAGACCCACCTCTAAAGGAACCCTCTTTCCTCCCTCTCAACCCCCCAAAGTCTGAGTCTCTCGAAGGCCTCTCCTCTCACTCGCCATCCTTTCCCAGCTCTCAGCCCCACTGTGCACCCCAGCCCCAGACCAGGCTCATCTGGGACTAGTTTTGGGTACAGCTCAAAAGAGGTCTGTGAGATCTGTCTGTGCCAAGTACAATGCACAATCCTTTTAACTATCAAGGCATAAATTTTCTTATAGCTGGAACTCGATCTATTGTCCTGTTTAGACAGTCCTCCAGAAATGCAGGTTTTGAACTCAACTGTCAAAAAGCAGCTTAAGATAGCTGTGTCCAGTTGCAGATTTGTAATGTTGATTCTGTGATATGGCTAGCTGCCTCTTAAAGGAGAGATGAGGGAGGAGAGCATGGCATAGTATCCTGTGGGATAGAGTGAAGGTAAGTAAGCTCCACCACACTGCCTTCTGTGTTACGTCTTGGCCTACTAGGATGTGAAGCTTTCGGGTATACAGTCATTCGTACTGCTGAGGGCAGCAAACTCTGGAGAACTACAAAGACACAAGAATCAAGTTCACACCCCATGTCCAGGCTGCACTAATAAGGCTCCTTCTGTAATAGTCACCAGTCTGCTTGGAGCCTTAGACAGTATGGACAGTCAGCGAGATGGGTGTTGCTTGAGGCCGTTTCAGAACAGAGTAGGGTAAAAGTGCTGTTCTAATCTGATATCAGCGTGGCCTTGATCTGCTTTAACAATTCTTGTCTTCACCTAGCTTCTTCCCAGCTACTAATCTGCAAACATATTTGCAGTATTTACATCTTCAGTGCTTTTAAATGCTAGCTTTCTCTTCATATACATCATTCCAGAAATGCATACCTCTAGGGCCTGTACCAAAAGTTCAACTCATCACAAAATTCTCTCTTTTCTGAAAAACCTACAAGCTGAATGCAATGTCACCCACTGGAGCAGCTCCACACTGACTTGCACAGATTAAATAAATAACCAGATCTTCTACTGTTGCCCAAAGCAGCAAGGGCATTATGCTGTAACTACTCAAAATCTGTTCGGTAGTAAAGCAGGTGTTGAGTATCTTTAATTCTATTCTGTCCAGTCTTCATTGTTTGTCTAATGAAGGGTTGTTTTACCTGTGTGAGAAATGCTTTCATGAGTTTTCTATATGCAAATAAATTGTGCTTTCTTATAAATAAACTTGAAAACAAGGAGTGGAATGCCAGTATTTGACATTAAACTCCTGTATTTTTTGCTGTCCGTTACGACTATTTTTCACCATCTCATCACAGTGACCAGTCTCTGTGAAGACTTTTTGTCACTGCAAGACCTTCTGTCACACTTTGTATGAAGGATGCCATATAAATAAAGCGCATTGTGTTTAAAAAGGACTTGAAAACAGATTTGTCTCTAGGAAGTTAAATCCTACCTGGACCAGCTCCATCACAGCTAATCAGAACTTTCTCCAAGTCTCCCAGCGAGACAGCCTTTATGCAGAAAATATCCATCTGTGGAACCAGACAAGGAAAATTATAAAGGTTTTGAACACAGTTATTGCTTTGACTATAACAGTAATGAATAGTTTATCTTTTCTCTCTCTTTTTTCTTTTCCGAAATAGACATAGATGTCTTATATTTGTCCTGGATCTTTTAAACCTTTCTAAGGTGAATAATATGTTAAAATTACTCCACAGAGACAGAATTCATTTCCTCTGACATGACTCAATGATTAGTTGCAAAGTATTATTTCATCATCTCTATATTTTCTAGTCCTATCTGCTTCACCAAGACTGGAAAACATACTTGCAAATAAGGAATTAGAACTTGATTCTAAAGTTCACAGTGAACAAAAATTTTATTGGCACCATTTTATCTATATGTGAAATATCAATAATGAAGAGTACTCAAATTCTACTATCCAATGTTCTCAGTAAATGATTGATCCAGCAGATAAAAATTATTTATATGATTTAATTCTGTAATTTTGAATAAAGAAAATATGTCAGAAAATGGTAAACTGCAAGGATAAAACTTGTAAATAAAAAGGTATTTACACTTACTGAACAGTTTGCTAGCCATAATTTGCTCTTATTGATCAGAAGTAGCATTGTTTTTACTTCACCTGTCCACGTTGAAATTTTACATTATTATTCTTAGATCTATGGAGCTTCCTTTTGCCAGCATCTCCTCTTGTCCCAATGAGGTTGATATAAACGTTAGAATCTGTTTCAGCACCAAGTTTGGTACCCGTGTATACATGGACCTCATACACCAACACTAGGAGAAGAAAAAGCTTGAGGTTATCCTTGTAGCTTGCACATGATTCAAAAGCTTTCTCATCAAAATTTTGCCAGAAGACTATACTGACTTTCAAGTTTGGAAGTAGCAACAGCTATCCATGCATTTGTCACTTAAAGGTTCAAACCTTGTAATTTTCTGCACAAAAATATGAAGAGCAAGCTTGAAAACATGCATTATGCTGAGTATAGCTGTGCATTGCTCAGCAAAGTAGCCTATCAAGCATGTGTTCCCTAGTGCTACACTTTCCTCTGTCACTCCCTGTTTCATGATTTCAAGACCTAATTTGCAAAGTCTTTCTTGGCAAGTTATCTGGAGAACACCTAACTGTGCCTAAGTCATGATCTCAAACAATAGCTATATTTCACTGCTACCAACGCATTCCCATCTCCAGATTTGTGCAAAACAGAATTTTCCAGGTGGTTAACATTCATTTCATCTTAAAAGAAGAGCAACCATTCATCCTAGTGGGTTTAGATTTTCATCTCACAAAGGTGGTCAAGAAGATGAATGGGCTCCCTCTTCTATAACAAGTGGACACTCAACTTGCTTTTGAAAGTTTCAACATTTATCACTAGTGGATGTGAACACTTTTTTAAAAACAGCTCTCAGCTGAAATATTTCTACTATTTTTTAATGCCTCTCCTTCTAGTCTAGACCAAAGTCTTACACACAAAAAATATACAATTATCTTCAAAGAATTTGGAAATATAATTCAGAGTTACTTTATTAACATACTTGGCACCACACGAATATTATCTTTAGAATTATCCAGATATGCAAACTTCTTTTAAAAAAATATTTGTAGTAATCACTTACTATTATATTTCATTCCAATTTTTCTTATTGTGACTTTTTAAAAAAAATTTCATGTTTACATCTTAATGGCAATTTTTCCATGGAGTGTTTCTATTCTAATCACAGCTGGCTATTTCTGCTGCTATGTAGTAGATCACAGAGAAGATTATTGTTTCACTAATGGGTAATTATAATAGTTCTTGGGAGTGAAGAAAAGTAGTAGCAGCCCTACCAAACAGAATTAAACATGACTTTTCAGAAGGAAATAAGATGAAAACAAAAATATTACAATAAAATGCTTGACAGTGGACAATATTCTACAAAAACTAATTAAAATATTATTACTCTTAAACAACCAAACAGCTAGCAGAATCTGACATTTCCATAAATTTTTAATTCACTGGACCCCAAGGCAGCTTGTAAACTCAAACATCATGTCATCCACCATCACTGAGGAGCAGCTATTTCTGATTCCCAGTGGAGAAACTTAACAAGTATTAAAATAATACTGAAAATACCTAAGGGGAAAAAGTAGCCCCACATACATTAAAACATAGGAAGGAAATGCTGAAGAATAGACTGTATGCTTACCAAATTAGGATATCTCTTTTAATCTGTTTAAAACTATCCTAAACTGACTAAGACAGTGTCTCCAACTCATTATCACTATTACAACTGTGACTCAAAATAGGAGTGGTGTCCCTTGATCAGTTTTATTATTTTCTGTAACTCCATTGCGCCTCTCACATCCATACATTAATGTACCAACACAGCCCATGACATATAATTGATGTCAATAACACATACACCCCCTTCAAAAAAATGGTTTCAAGGTTTTTAACATAAAATAATGTTTAAAAAAATTGTAGATATGAATGACAAGTAACAAAGAAAAATGGACATGATAATTAACATAATTGAGCTATATATCCAAGTAACATTTTATATCATAAGTCTTAGTATAGAATCAGAATCACTTAGGTTGGAAAAGATCATCAAGTCCAACTGTTAAGCCAGGACTGCCAAGTCCACCACTAAGCTGTGCCACTAAGCATCACATCTACACATTTTTTGAATACTTCCAGGGTGGTGATTCCACCACCTCCCTAGGCAGCCTGTTCCAATGCTTGACCACCCTTTCAGTGAAGAATTTTTTCCTAATAGCCAATATAATCTAATAATCATAACTATGTGCAGATAAGCAACAGAAGAACATAAGCCAAACAGCAAACTGGCCAAAGGACAGAGGATAAGGGTTGACAGCAAACTATAAAAGAAAACGTGCAACAAAGCAAAGAGCCACACTGATCATGAAGTGGCAAAATCTTTCAGAGTGTGGAAGGAAAGAGGTCACATTTCCAAAAGAAAACCTGATGATTACATTAATCTGTGGCCAGCTGTTTGAATAATAGGGCTGGACTACCCATGGAGCAAGACATTGCAGATTAGTAAAAGCAGGGACATGTCAACATGAAATCTCCTCCATGCTTTTACATTCTTACTCACATTGTGTTTTGAAAAAGCAAAACGACTGTGGGAGTTAAGGAAAGGGCATAGATTATTTATGTTATGAGTGTTTATATACAAAGATTAGTATCTGTATTACTTACACCTACAAGTAATTCCCATGATCAAAACTGCAAAATTTAAGTAACTATAAGCACAATTTTAAAGCATATTCAAGACATTTTTAAAGCCCTTCAACAATAAATTATTATAAGAAAACACTGAGTTTTTTCATTTCTGGAAGGAGACCAAATCAAATGGGTTAAGTACAGAATACACCAGAACAGAATAAGAGATAATTATAACACAACACAAAGATATTAACAGTTAAATAAATTACAGTTCCTTCTGTAGCACTGTGCATCTCTGTGGTAACCAGAGAGATGATAATGATCTAATCAAATACAGCTTTCTATTGCTACAAGCCTAAATAAATCAGTCAGAAGTAGAAAACATGTACATGTCAAAATGTAAAGAACTCAAAAATATTTTCATTAGGTCCTTGTGTCTATACATCTCTCACCATCTCAAAAACATTAGGTCTGGCATTTATTTAGGCTACGCAATCTGCATTTATAAAGGAACCTTCTTAATAAAAAGACCAATTTGTGCTTTAAATTTTTGCAAAATTTGTTAGCAATACAGGCTGATGTATCAGGATAATAATGGAATGTTCGTTTCCTTTAATCTGAGTATATGTCACAATGCAGTTTATAGGAAACATACAAATAATTAAGGAACTAAACTATTCTCCAAAACACGTGTGCATGCCTACTTAAAATATGCCACTATGGAGAAATGCTTGGACATGCATATAAACATTTACTAAACAGACTTTTTATATACAAGTGGAAACCTAGGCACAGGGCAGCTTGAGCAGATGCAATTTTTTCAAAATTTTATAACAGTTCCCCCAGGCTGCAGAACAGCTACAAAAGGTGCTGGTGTTAATGGCTCCTGAGCTACAGATTGCTTAAATAAAAGAACAAAAAGCATGATGCCACCCTTTAACATATAAGACAAGGTGCACCAGTAGTTTGATGAGCACAGGGGACAGATACAACCAAATCTGGAGAACAAACCCACCAGTCAAATGTACTGCTGCGACATCAAGACTCACCATGTGTAAAATTTGCCTGTTTGTAGCTTTCTGTATATTGCTCACGAAATAGTTTTTTTGTGTATAGAGTAAAATAATAAGCCCTAGAAAATATGATCAGCCTCTGTGACTCTGGTTTACTTTCCTCTGAGGAACTGACCTACTCTATGGCCCCCACTGCTGCCACAGCTGAAATGGAGACCTGCTTCACAGCAGTAAGAAAAAGCCATCCCAAAATTCTGAGAATTAGAACTCTGCCACCCAATTCTCTATTCTGTAGCAGTAATTTCATTTTGCTACATGCTGATTTATTGAAGCTACACCAGCTGAAATCTGGGGTGACAAAGCAAAGAGGTAGGCTTATAGGTAAAAAAAAGGAAAGAAAAAGCTGAAAGCTATATCATAAAACCATCCACTTAACAGAAGTCAGGAAACGCTGTTTCAGCATGATGAGGGACCTCAGATTCACATGTAGGTATATGTCTAATGTGGGGCAAACCAAAATAAGAGAAGAAATATCTTGAAAAACAGTGTAACTTTGATAAAGGGTATAAAAGGATTAATTAATACAGAATAGCAGGAAAAAAGATCTCAGCTAGCACTCACTAAAAAAGAAAATTGCTTTTCAGAAAACAAGTGATTGAAATCTTCAAATTTTAGATAAGCTCTCTAATCAAACAGAAGACTCTGTGACATGGATGCATGGATGAAACAGTTGAAAAAAGAGAGGTAAAATATTTTCAGGCAGAGGTGAGGAGCTTCTAAAAGGCTCCATGAAAGACAAACATAAAAGCACTATACAATGTTAAAAAGATGGCATATCAAAATATATCAAAAATGCTATAGGAGTTACTGAGCAGTCAAGTGTAAAAGCAGGAAATTTATACATAAAATTGCTACTACTGCTATGTCTTGAGATGTTATCATGAAGCTTCAGGTGTTTTTTTAAGTCTCTACTCCAGCTTCTGGTATCTATTGATAACACGAGAACATGAACTAACTGCAATAAAGGGGAGAGAGTAAGGACTTTTTTTTCTCTGGTTATGAAGAAAAGGTAAGCTAAGGGCATCCTAAGGGCAATATAACACAGATTAGAGAACCCTTTTTCCCAGACTCCTGGGCACCTGAATCAGGGTTTCCAAGATGGAACATTGGTGTATTCCTGATCATTCACCAATGATAAGAGTTAGTTTAGCCTCGATCTACAAGCACAGTATATACTTCTCATTTCCTTCTGAAGAAGTGATGTACAGAATTCAGTGACTTATGACATTTCCCTTTGGAAAATAAAAACAGTAAGCAAGCCTAGCAGGTTGCTTTGCATTAGAGACTAAGTTAATATTTTGATATGTTTTGGGAGAAGAAGAAAATAATCCTGATAGAATTAAGGAATAATTTACTGATGAGAGTAAGAAAAATGAAAGTTTTCACTGCAGAAATATTGGTCTTTTTCTGCTGACTTATTATAAACTACTGTCCCATTGTCAGTTCTTTTCAAAGCAATTCTACTATAAGTACAGTCATTATTTTATAATTCTAGTTAAGAGCAGATGAATTCAAGATAATACACATCACTTATTACTCAAAGTACATTAGATAAGCTTCCTCCGCATTACACGTGTCTGAGCTTAAAGATACTGGTGTGCCTACAACAGCATATGAGTTTGAATCAAGAAACTGA
Source organism: Falco rusticolus (assembly GCF_015220075.1). Lineage (NCBI taxonomy): Eukaryota > Metazoa > Chordata > Aves > Falconiformes > Falconidae > Falco > Falco rusticolus. The sequence goes on from NC_051189.1 coordinate 47,234,679, forward strand.
ATCCCCTGGTTGGCCTTATTTCTATCTGTTTTGCAGCATGGAGTGGTTTTAGAGTGAAAAATGAGATCCATTTTGGATGAAGCCAAACCAGAGCATACGTTCCAGGAACACAAGGATGATGATCTTACCACAAATTGGCAGTCAGTCCATGGGAACAGACTAGAACAAGCCCAGAGTAACTTCCCCCTAAATGCACATAATGAGGATGTTGGACCCTTCGCTCATTGGATTTTTACCACCAACCACTTCACTGTGCAAATCCACTCCCATCAGGCTGCTAGTGTAAACAGACAAATTGGCCAAAGAACATAAAACCTAGAGAGATGGTAAATGATACACAATATTAAAACTGTCAGATTCAGTCCTCCTTTAACAATGGTGATCCAAGACAGTAAAACAGTATTACACAGTACTGCTGCAGGTTCTACCATTTTTCCAGACATACCTACTTGAATAAAGTGGTCATTTTGGCTCAATTTGTTAAACAGCGAGATTGAAACTCTGTCATGTGATTTTACCACTTGGTATTCACTACCCAGTTTGCACGAATAGTATTTGGTATTTTATCGTGACAAAAGGGTAAAGATCCAGATTGGTGCAGTGTTAAGGCTAAAAGGGAACAATTTCTTAATGGCTGATACTTGTTAAAAGGGACTGTCTTCCTCAGATATTATTTGAGAAGACATAAATACAAAACATTATCTTCAGGTGAAGATTTCAATGAGAATCACAGTTCTCAGGCTTTCTAATCTCCACTACTGCTATTTGAAGCAATATTCTAAAAAGATAAATATGGGGATATTCTTCATAACACATAAGAAAATTATCAGCTTTGAAAAAACACACTTACTAATCAATTATACAATTGGAAAGAGAAGCTTGACTATTTACCTATTTGCCTCCTGCGTGATTAAACAGGGATACAAATTTTGTAGAGATAATGCTTGAGTCATTACTACACATTCTAACACTTTTGTATTTGCCTGCACATTTCTCCAAGTGGAAAAGAAATCTAAATCTTTTGAGCTGGAATATTTTCTGCCTCAGTCTCAGTATTTGTCTTTTATTTCAAATCAGTACAGTTATTCCTTCGATTAAGTGAACAAGAACAGGGCAGATTTCCCCATTTTTATTCACATTTGAAGTTTATGTTCGCATAAGAAGAACAGTAAGAAAATGCAATACTTCTTGTGTCATGCACCCCTTTAGATCAAAACTTCAGCCACATCTGAAGTTAATCCATGTTAAGATGTGGGGTAAAGGTCTTCTGCACGCTCACAAAGAGGCACAGACAGCTATGGGCAGGGCGAGTCCAACTAACACCCTGCTCTGGCTTCTCCCAAGCCACCTGCCCTTGTGCCCCTGTGTTTGTGGAGATGGGCTGGTGGCTCCTGTGATGGGCTTGGGAGAAGCCAAGGACTCAGAGGAAAGGACACTCTCTCCCAGCCCCTACATGGCCATCTCAGGAGAGTCCCAGTCCCAGTGTCCAGGCATGAAACCCATCATGATGAGTCTATTCTGGAGTATCTATTGGACTGCTGGGGTTTGCTGCCTAGGGGTGTGGAACACAATATGGGACAGAGGGGAAGAGCATTTTGGGATTGCACAGGACTTACTATGGGATGTTTAGGGGAGGAACCAAAGGCAGAAAAAGAGATGGATCTAGGTGATTTCTGGAGGAACAAGTGTGGGAAAATAGAGGGATCAGGAGATCAAAAGAGCTGGGCACAACAGTTTGCTAGTTAGTATGGCTGGCTGTGTCCTGCACCTGATCAGTGCAGTCCATCCCATCTTATTAATTTGATTTCTAACTCTTTTTCTGGGTGAAGGACTCTCTGTTCTCTGTGTGCATACACATGTGTGGGTATGGGGTCTGAGTACCAGCAACTGGACTGGGACCCAGTTGGGGTCCTGCATGAAGGCATCTGGAGAGACTAGAGGGAGTGAAACACCGCGAGTGAGTGGAGTGGTACAAGGGTTGAGAGGCTCATGTCTCTAAGTGCCAGACCATACGAACAGCTGACTGTTGGAGGGACCACAGGAATCCTGGCCAGCTGCCAGAGACAACATGGGATATGGGTGTCTCTAGGGGTGAGACCTGCTGAGGTGTATGTGTGTCTCTAAGGACAAGACACCTCTGTGCATGCATGCCTGTGTGCATGTGTGTGTCAGACAGTCTGTACCAGCAGTTGGAGTGGGGCTGCAGCCTTGAGGGCTCGTATGTCCAGAAGCCAGCAACTGGGGAGACTGGGATCCAGAGGCAGATAGAGTGTGTGAGCCCAGCAGCTGGCAGCATCCACCTTGTACATATGTGTACACATATATATTCCTATTAGTGGACTCCATCCTGCTCAGCCAGAGAGGTGAGCGGGATGAGGCTGCTGGTGCTGCCTGTGTTTCTGTGTCTGTTCTGTGTGTCTGCGTTACTGTACAGCTGGCCATGTATACCTGTGTATAGATGTGGTATATAGATGTGCTCTCTCTGTGTGTGCGGACTGGGAACACGTATTCAGCCTGGGACCTGGGGACCTGGGGCTGTGCAGCTGCAGCAGCCTCACCTACACTGAACTGCCAGATATAGTCATAATTCCCCTAACACTCCTGTGTTGTCATGATGTTATAAAGCTACGTCAAAAGCATTCAGGATAAAGCTTCTATCTTATTTTCATTGAATGACACTTAAGATTTACCCAGTTCAGGGAACAATGACTAATTTCCAATACCTATCACTTAGAAAACAGCTGAACAATTATTCTTTGATTTTGTGCATCACAACATAACTAGAGGATGAAACCAAATCAAAATGGCAACAAATAAACAATCCAATACTTGTAAAGTTTGGTTAATTAAAAATATCTGGAACTGCCACGAAAAAAAAGTGAGACTGGGTAGAAGAATCACAGAAAAAAACAGGTTGGAGTATGGAGTAGCCCTCCACAGATCATCCAGTTCAACAGCATCCTCAATTCAGGGACAACTTTGAAGACAGACAGATCAGGTGAAATTTTTTTAATCTCCAGGGCTGGAAAAGCAACAAAAACAGAATAGGATTAAAAGGAGCCACAGACCTAGAAGACTTGGCAATGAGGAAAAATAAGAAAAGAAGAGAAAACAAAGACAGACATACGTTGGAGGCATAAGGAACCCGAGTTATGTATGGAAGCTGAGACTGGTGCAATGGAGAAACTGAGAAAGAACTGGAAGCATCACTTGCAGTAGGAGGCCGGATTAGTGTCAGCTTTTTGAAGCAGCTGAGGGGCAGTCAGAAAAATAAGGGGGGTTACCAAGTTGAGAAATTTGGATGGAAAAGATTGGATTTCCGACAGGAAGGTAAAGAAAACTGAGAGAATCAGGAAATAACTTAGGATTTGAAGAAGAGAAGCTACGAAAAAGAAAGACAAGGAAACAAAAATCAGCTCCAAGGTTTTGGGTCCCCACAGCAGAGTTTGGTTGGAGAAAGGGAGAAAAAAGGTAAAGAAAAAAATATACTTTTTTTCTAAGAGAGAATTTGAGTGAAAAAGTAAGTGTTAAAGAACAGCAATTTAAAAAACTATTCTTTCTGAGTTTTGTTTATATTTGTTCATTTTGTTTAAAGATTCCAGCACATCACTTTTATAGTTAAGCAAATTTAATACCACTAAAATGTACCAGATTGAATTGAAAGTACAGGATATAAATTACTGAATCATATCAGATTATCATTAAGTAATAAGTAGTACATCATTTGTTCTGCTGGAGAAAGTGACTTAATATGGTTTGTCCAGTACTTGTAAGCAATTAGCTTTTAAATGGGAAATGCAAATTGGTAGTTTTTCATTTGCTTGTTCTTGAGAGTATAAACAGGAAGTCCTTGGGAGGCCTTGCAGAGTTTATATTGTTCAATTTAAATGTACCTAAAATCAATAATTAATTTGTAAAACTTACAATTTCAGGAAATTTCCAAATGCTTTCTAAAGTAATTTTTCTTACAAACTTGAGACATATATTTTAATAGAGATAATTTTCCTGCAAAGGCAATGAAAGATGCAGTAATATTACAATTAAAAAGTAAGTAAAAGTGCTCTTTTAAGTATATTCCCAGCCGTTGATAGAACGGACTTAATTTTTCACATTCAAGTACACAAATGGAGTGCATCTACCAGAATATTAGTACCTCTTTTTGAATGGGTATTTCAGACTGTGTAATGAAGATTTGAGTTATTGATGTTGAAAAAATTGTTCATGCCATTTAATTGGCTTCTGCATTATTTTTCTGTTGCACCAATATACAATACTTAAATCACCGTAGGATGTGGAATATGTTAATGATTATACAGCCTGGTTCATCCTGATCAGTCCCAGTTTTTGAAATCTCTTATTGAAGTTACTAAACACTCTTCAAAATATTAAAAAAAAAAAAAAAAAAAAAGCAAAGGGGAAATGTGAACTGGCCCATACGTGTTTCTCAGCATCTTCTGGCCTCTGTAATAGAGATCAGTAGTCCCCTTTGGCCTTAAAACCCATCAAAAACATTCACACACCACCAGTCCTGATGTTTCCTTTCAGAGGTTTATATTCCTTTAGTTGAGGTTTTTCACCTGTTTGATATTTTCTTCTGAAATTATTTGAGTGTCACTAAGTGCATGATGACCCTTTTTTATGCTGAATCATTGATTCCTTGTAATATTCACTCCTTCAATTTGAATACAGTTTGTCTGAATGGTGTCAAACACTGTTGTCTATCAGTTGCACTGTTGTCATTCTATTAATGTAAAGAGAATTCTATTAAAAAAAAAACATTGTGCTAAATTATTATATTGGCTGTTTATTCCTTCATAGAGGCCTTGGACTTTTTAAATAACAGCTTTATATGATGGGCTATTTCCTGCTTCACTTGAAGAGAACAAGTGCATCAGAGCTGTGGTAAACTTTGAAGTACCAAAGTGCCACCCTGCAGCTAACAACTTCTGTGTGAATGGCTGTGGCTTGAGTCTGATGTGTAAAAAGTGTGTGTGATGATTCAGGTCATGGATTTCTAGTAAAGAATATTTTATGCAGCACAAGAAAGGATGATACCAAACTTGCTAAAAGGAACTGGAAGTCATATGACATTACATACCTTAATATGCCTTGATTTCCTGCCTGATGTCTTGCCCTAAAGAACAGTATTTGCCAGTGATTAAGGGGCACTCTGAGAGATCAAGAATTTTGTAGGGGTAAGATGCCCTGGCTACGGCTATCATTTTGATTTTGGGAAGGAAAGGAGTGGGGTAAAATGACCACTTCTCGCCTCTGTGGAACTAGAAAGTATCTGGAAGGTATTGTTTTATGGTTTCACTGGCTTTTGGGCAGTGTGCCCTGGAAGAAACATGAAAAGCTGTCATATACTCACAGGATATGGCTAGTGAACACATGATCTAAAATACTGAATACGTACATGGCAAAAGCTCCTTTGTGGGATTTCTTATTGCCACTTCTCTCCACGTATCACCTTCACCCTTGTCTTCTGCAAGCCAGCACTGTACAGGGAGACAAATCTCTTCATGAGAAAGAGGTACTACTCTTTCAAGCCTGACTTCCTCCAGGTACCAACTGGGATCATTTCCAGTGTTATCGTGGCCAATGCGGATTTTATATAGCTGCCCAAGATCTCTGAGATTAATCTGTAATGACAAAAAAAATCCAGGTTTTAATAAAAAATTATAAGACTGTCTTTTAGCAATCCTTCTTATACTGGGCATGCAAGCTACATGTGCAGCTAACACAACCTAGAGTAATGGGGGTTTTGAGAAAATGAAGCCTTAATATACAATGAATCCCAGAGCAATTGAACAAAAGTAAATGGAGTAGTCTGCAAATGTAATTTTATTGATTTCACTACCCTGTTATTTAAAGTGACTAAAGGGCTTAACCAATTCAGTCTGGTTTTAGATGTCTTGACAGAATCCAGTTTGTAGTGTTATAATGTAAATGTCTATTTCTAGACAAATACTTTAACTAGCAGAACTACCTTCAGCCATTGCTGCATGAAATGATATATTTTGCAGTCCATACATTTACCATCAGCAAAGCCCTATTAACTATTCCTACCAATTATCGGTCTGCTATGGCCCACTTTTCTCATTGTCTTTTATTTTTATGTGCACTGGTGTCAGGGTTAACTGTTTCTGTGAGTGCTGACGCCACACTGCAGCAAATTTAAACAATAAAGCATGACTATGTCACATGGAATACTGCAGTCCTGAAATAAGAGACACTTTGTTTTGGGCTGCAGAAGTTTTTTGAGCAAAGCTGATGGCAGGAACTTAAGCACAAAAGCAGAGTTAACTACTTTCATTTTCAGTGAATTGTTTGAAAGCTCAGGTATTGGGAAAAAAATTACAGATGAAAAAAATAACAAAAAGTAGTTGTTTCTTTTACCATTATACCAATTTTGTACTGTTTAGCATCAAAACAAAACTCAAACAGACAAAAAACAGATTGACAAATAACTAACACCAACATTGCGCCAGTAGCCTGAATCACCAAAACGGGTGAACTAAGAAGTGTGTTTGAAGGTCCATTGCATCTGTTCTGGAAGATAATATTGATAAGCCTGCCCCACAGTGAGAGTTTCCTCTTCGATGTTTTTTGCTGAGGAAGACTAAAAGGTAATGCTCCTCTTCTCTGTGGAGCTGGGAAATATCAGAGACACTAGAGACATACCCTTTTCACTCTTCTGTTGAAATGTTTTCCCATGCATTGACACAGGCTAGTGTAACATTGACATTTCTTGGTCATGAGGAACATCACAGAAGAGAGTCTTAGCAGCCCTAATTGATCATCATTTTCTTGCATCCCTGAGGCAAGTCTGGCGCAACTCAGTCTCATAACATGACATCATGACACATACACTAGTGGTGTAAAGTCTGGATAGAGTCACACTTACGTCCAAAGTAGTAGGTTTTCCTGTATTAAAACAGTCTGTTAAAGTAAGAAGTGCTAACTGAAGGCATGATTATAACATTAATGCAGTAAAACCATGTACATCAAAAATATGCTGCTAATACTCACGGCAGAATTACAGCAGCAGACAAAAAGCTCTGAAACTAACCACAAACGTAGCCAGGACATAGGCTGAGTTGCCATAATAACCATCTACAGCTTGTAGATGTAAATATACAATAATAACAGCTACAAAGCAGAGACCTGTGCAGTGAGCAAGTGACCGCTAAGGTTCTCTTGCAAATAAATGTTACAATATATTAGAACTGTCACCCGTTATTGTGAATTGAATAAAGTATAGTATTGGTGAATAAAGGTAGTGCTCTCCTGAGATCTAGGCACTGGCTGCTATTTGGTGCAGAAGTGTTAAAGGGCAATTTAGTAAATAAAGCACTGAAACCTTGTGACATCATGGCCATGATTAAAATCTGGCATAAACCCTCTTGCAAGAGTGTCACTGGCATCTTTGATTACAGTATTCATTACTACATCTCTCGGCCAGTACCAGGAAACTGTCAAAGAGCCTCTTTTGTTTTCTGAAGCATCTATCAGTCATTTGGCTGTGAGGCAAACTGAAATATTATAGATAAAAAGAATTCTGCATATCTACAGTGGGTATCATATGAGTTGGCTGACAATTGAAGTTGTAACTTTCTTAATTATATTAATTTTATTTATCATACTATGCTAAAGTGACTTTCTTAATTATATTAATTTTATTTTTCATACTATGCTAAAGTGCATTTTTCTCAGAAAGAAGTCTAAGATGGAAGATGTGTTTCCAGGTGAATCTACAAAGCGTTTCGACATTGTAACATAGAATCATAGACTGCTTTGGGTTGGAAGGGATCTTTAAAGGTCATCTAGTCCAAGCCTTTTGCAATAAGCAGGCACATCTTCAGCTAGCTCAGGTTGCTCAGAGCCCAGTCCAACCTGACCTTGAAGGAAACCTTCAAGTGATGGGGCATCTACCACCTCTCTGGGCAACTTGTTCCAGTGTTTAACCACCCTCATTGTAAAAAATTTCTTCCTTATATCTAGTCTAAATCTTCCCTCTTTTAGTTTAAAACCTATCATAACAGGCCCCTCTGAAAAGTTTGTCCCCATCTTTCTTATAAGCCCCCTTAAGAACTGAAAGGCTGCAGTAAAGTCTCGTCAGACCCTTCTCTTCTCCAGGCTGAACAACCCCAACCCTCTCAGCCTGTCCTCACAGGAGAGGTGCTCCAGCCCTCTGATCATTTTTGTGACCCTCCTCTGGACTCGCTCCAACAGGTCCATGTCCTTCCTGTATTGAGGGCTCCAGAGCTGGATGCAGCACTCCAGGTGGGGTCTCACCAGAGCTGAGGGACAGGATCACCTCCCTTAACCTGCTGGCCACATTGTAGCTGATGTTTGGGAGACCACTGGTACACCTGGAGGGAAGAGCCCAGGAAAATAAGCAGTGATAGGATAGCTGACCAAGAAAGAAAAAAAAAAAAAAAAAAAGAAAAAAGAAAAAAGAAAAAAAGAAAGGCAATTTGAAAAAGGAGAGGAAAATGATGAAACCCATTCATAACCATATCACCATGTAGGGACTTCCTGTTACTAGGTAAACACGGCAATCCATCAAACCTAATCAAATGGAGTTTCAAGAAAAATCAGTACAGAACAGAAAGCTCTGTCTAGACCAGGAGATGCTCCTAGTTGCAAGCAGTTCAATTACATTCATTAAAGTCCTGTTTAGCATCTGTAAACATCCCTGTATTAGCGTCCTTCTGTACTTCCTATCCTTCCCTAACATTCACACTCTGAAAGACGACACAATATAACAAAATTAAGAAAGTTATGCACCTGCTAAGTGGGAATTTGTCCAAAGTGTCAAGTCAAATGTATTTGCTTGCTTTTGACTACAGTGAGGAAGAGTATAAAGCATCTCAGTCTACTAGACTCACAAGTTTTGTGGGGTTTGGAATGGTAAGCTATGCAGGGCATATAGGTAATGGCATATTTCTGAGACTGAAAGGTCTCCAAAATAATTAGAACACCGCCAGACTAATAACATGCTTAATAACACTTCTGTTTCTATCAATTGTTTATGGGTGTTCTGGGGGAAAAAAGTCATGTTTATTCTTGGTGAAAATTAAGGCAAGGATGTCAAGGCAGAGAGCAAATCGACTGTGTATGATGTTCTATAAGACATGTAATACAATTACAAAACTAGTTTCAGCTTCTGTTGTAGTTTTGGGGCTTGGAACAATTCATTTTGTTGTCAGATCAGATATCACATTGGTCTCTCAGTGGTATTGACTTGCTAACATGTTACTTATTGCCAGTCAGAATCCTGTCAAATGTATGTCAAATTTTGCTCTTGCAGTTAAATGCAGATGAAAAAATTCTCATAACACAGTACAGCTAATAGTATTCTTTTACTGACATAAACACTGTATCCCGAGGTTGTTCCTTTATTTACAGTATTGATTAAATTGCCTTTAACTTCTGCATGACTTGAACACAACCTGGCATTTACAAACCTAATTTCACAGCCAGAACATTTTGTAAAAAGTTGTAGAGCAAAGTTTACTTTATTGCCCTTATAAACTAAAACCTTAGTTCTATATTGTGGCACCATGGCTGCAAAAGTAACATTCCATTTTACATGGAAACAGCCTTTCTGACAGAACTGCAATAAACGGCCATGCAAAGAAGATAGGATGGGTCCCAGGACTAAAGCATCACTCTGGAAATCAGACAGCTAGATTCTATTCTTGGATCTGCTTTAAGCATCGTGAGAAACTACATAATTCACAAGCCTGCTTTGCTTCACTGTTGCAAGGACAACAGTTAGACATCTGTCTCTCACAGGAATGCTGCAAAGCTCTCTTCATAAATTTTAAGATACGAAGAAGACACAAGTCCAAAATTCTGTATATTTCTCTAAATTTTTTGGTTCATTTGGGGTTAGTTGCTATTTTTCCATAACTCAACTGGCAGATCAAAAATTATCAATTATAATTCTCCTAGCTAACTTTGTAAATCTAGTGTTTTCCCTCAAGGATAATGTGATCTCACTTACAGTTACCCAGTCTCTCATATAATCATGCAATTTCTGTTGTCGCTGGCAGTTGTGCAGACAGAATAATGGAGGAATAGCAACAAGCTGCTCAGCAGATATGTTGTAAATCTACTGAAGAACGTGGTCAATATAATAAAACCATTTCTCCACTACACCGTAATTGGATGTTGCAGGTACTCAAAGCTCCTAAATGACAAGGACACACAGAGATAGAAGACTGATGTATTTGCACATAGGTCTACACCGCTCAGAACAAATCTGCTAAAGTCCTAGCAACTGTACACTTGGGTTAGTAAAACCATCCCTCAGACTGGCCAGTCCAGATTCTCATGGCACTCTGTTGCTGGTGAGCATGGAATAGCAGTGTTGCAGTGAAAGTAAGCAGCTTGAGGCTCATCTTTGCTGGCCACTGCAACAGAGCACAGACATCTAATCCTCAACCAAGGTCAAAGCATTGAAGAGGTTCAAATGTCTGTATTTTAAAAATACTAAAAATTGGTTTGCAAAGTTCCTTTCTCCCTGTAAATTCTTCAGCTTGATATAGCAGAGTTTGGACATGGATGGAAATTCAAAGTCAAAAAATTTAAGATAACAGTTCGGGGATATGAAGCTGCCATTCTGATGTGGCTTACATTAGCCACGTATAGAACATAAATAAGACCTAAACTCCTGCAGAGGTAACAAACAAGGGCATGGAAACAGGTATCTCATTGAGGTAAAGGAATCTAGGTATCACAGACATCAGATATATTTATCTTTTCTTAGGGATTGCCTATTAGAGAGATCTGGCAAGTGCCAACCTCAGCCTCTTCTCAGCAAAAAGTTTTATAGAACACTTGAATCATCCATCATTTATAGTTCACCTTTTGGTTGACTGTGAAACTCCTTCTAATGCGCCAATCGATTTGTGCCAAATTCTGTGATCAGCTCTAAAGGGGCTGGACCTCATACAGACCCTGCTTATGTGAGAGATTGCCAGCACTTATTAATGTTAATGATATTATTGTGAGTACAACAACAGTAGGAATTCTCTCTGTAGTATTTTTCTTCACTGTTACAGGCAATATTATCAACACTCATTATATTTTATAGTATCGGTACCAATATGTATTATTGAAAAAACTGTCTACCACTTTCAAGAGGGCCACATTTTCAGAGGTAGCTTTGCCTCAGCCACACCTACATGCTAAATGTTTGCAAGCAGTTACACAAGATTAGCCTGCTAATTAATACAACTGTATGCTTTGCTCATTGCTACTGTTTAGGTGTTTGTACAAGTATATGACTAAATCCTCTTCTTGCCAAAGGCAATGGAACATTTTCACTACATCATGCATTAGAAAACTCGGCCTTGCTTTTTGAAATTGAAGATTAACAAAGCTTGTATTTTACAATTTGTCTCTAAACATAAATTAAAATGTAGTTTTATCAGCATGAAGTTCTTCCTAAAGAGGATGCAAGGACTAAATTTTAATTTCATTTCTAAATGAACTATGCAAACAGTCTTTTCAGTCCCTTGCATACCTATGACATTTTGAGTGGAGTCCGTACGACCTATTTTCATGTACTTGAGATGTTTAAGTGAAAAGTTCCTTGGCTTAACAAGAACTTTAGTGGAAAGATACTTCAGTAAAAGGATGGAAAGAATATGTGTAATGACTCCATTTCTCTTTTATATACTGTAATAAGCAAAATAACATCACTGTTTCCTGTTGTACAGAAAGTACCCTACAAACTTTTTGAAATAAACTCAAGCTAGCATGACAATCATTTGGAAAAGTCAACACTTCAGAAGCAGCTACACCAAAATCCCAATGTCTAACAAAACTGCTAGAGGCTATACTTGAACGGACAGTTATTTATTTCATGTAAGGCCACCTCATTAACAGAATTTCAGAGAAGTCATGTGCAGCAGCTGGATTCCCAAAAGAAAAAGAAATCATTGACTGCATTAGTTTAACTTCTATAGCATCTGCATATGATGGAGAAATCTTTGGAAGTGGAAGATATTTTTATATTTTGAGCATGCAGCTGGTAAATGTTGCCAAAAATATCACAACTAATGTACCGGTAAAGTATCCAGAGTCTGCCCACAGTGCTTGCATTTTCCAGATGTCTGAATTCATCCAATTTGTTATTTGTGTCCAACAAACTTGGCACGTTTACACACTAACTCAAGAATTCGAATATGTCGCAGGTGCTCACATAGAAACTTAACAGTCTCGTGAAAAAGGTGGATAGAGACATGTAAGGAGTAGGATTAAAGGCCACACAAAAACTGGCATTTTTTCCCACTTCATACTTGCTTCAGTCACAAAGCTGTGTAAACAAGTACAGCTCATCGCACAGTGACAGTTAAATACTTTCTTTTCCAGTTCATTCAAGCTCTTTTAATTCTGTAGCTAGTCCAGTATCAATGCTCAATCACTTGACCTTCCTATACAGGCTAACAACGTGCTACTATTCCCTAACATGGATGCCAATTATCTGTTACCAGGTTAATTAGAGAAAGGAAATGTCACACTGTTGTTACATGCTAAAATAATGGTACCAGCAGACAGCTTATTTTTTCCACCCTCAAGTACTACAAATAGGAAAAAGTTTGAAGAGTAACATTAAAGCTCAGAATAACTTCTCTTTTACATTGTGGTTAATTAAATTGTGCCAACACCAAGAATTTATGGTATCAGGGTGTCAGCTCCTGAAAGTAAGCACAAAACTCCCGTTAGGAGAATGTAGCTACTTACATAAGAAGTGAGTTTTTTCTGAGTGATTTGTGTTTTTCTGAGTCAGACCAGGAGTATTTTACTGGACTTGAAACTTTCCACAGTGCTTAGGTGAGGAGTTAAAACACTGCCTGCCAGAGGATGTTAACTGGGATACAGCTTAGCACTGGTTGTAAGAAAGCTCAACAAAGGTCAGGTCATGCAAGAAAACTGAAGCTTTATTTGACCTTCACCACATGCATGCACATCATGCTAATGGAATGATGCTGTGATTGGACAAGTGCACCTTACGCATGAAGAAGTGATACATGGTAGGAAAGATTATGCTAGTGGGCCCATAAAAGTGCTTCAGAGTCTGAAGGCATATGAAGATTCATTTAAGAAAAGGTACAGAGTAGTCACCTCAGTCTACAACTTAGGAGTAGGACTAGATCTCTGATTTACTTTCCTTTTGACAGTTGTTTCTATGATACCCTGACAGATTATGAACCAGCCTCTGCAATATATGTCTGTCATCTCCTGGTGGATTCACAGCAATATTTATCATTCAGGCATGAAGTCATCAGCTCAGAAAAAAAGGTTACATCTGACAATTTCTTCTCTGAACAGTGTAGGTTACTGTGAGCCCATCAGACTTCGATTTTCTGTATTGCCTTCCAAGGGACTAAAGGATTTTGTTTTATATCATCCTAATGTAAAGAATGTCAACAGCCTTCTGGTCTGCAGTAGGAAGAATGTTGCCAACAGATCAAGGGAGGTGAATATTTCCCTCTACTCAGCCCTGATGAGACACACCAGGAGTGCTGTATCCGATTCTGGGCTCCCCAGTACAGAAAGAATCCGGTTTTTACTGGCCATGAATATGATTAAGGGACTGGAGCATCTCTCACATGAGGAAACACAGAAAGCTGGGACTGTTCAGCCTGGAGAGGAGAAAGCTTAGGGGAGGATCATATGAATCTGCAGAAAAACCTGATGGGAGGGGCTAAAGAACACAGAGCCAGACTCCTCTCAGTGGTATCCAGTGAACAGTCAAGAGACAATGGGTGCAAGCTGAAACACCGTAAATTCCACTTAAATATATAAGAAAAAAAAAAAAGGGGTGAGTGGTCCAGTGTTGGAACAGATTACCCAGAGAAGCTGTAGAGTGGGAGATATTCAAAACCTGACTGGACAGTGTCCCAGGCAGCCTACTCTAGCTGGCCTTGCTTTGAGCAAGGGGCTGGACTAGTAAATCTCCGGTGATGCCTCCTAACCTCAACTACTCTGTAACTGTGTAGCACTCAGTGCAATGGCATCACCTTATTGACATAATTATCTCTAGGGTGAGAACAAGATTCAGCATCGCTAGTACTAATTCCTATAATGCACAATGAAAATAATTTTTGCAGAAGACAGAACTGTTAAAGGGCTGCCGAAGAGCTGGCCATATAAACTAAGGGCCATCACAAAATGTATCTCTTTACCATCTTCTGTTTCAATGCAAGAAAAATTGATCTCATCTTGTTTAGTAGAAGGCCTGTACTGTGTAGTGTCTATTCTCTTCATAGAGTTGTACTAAGCCCAAACAAAAAAAAAATATTTTTAAGAGCAAGAGAGAATAAGCCATACATTAGTCATACCACTTACTTCTGAAAAGCTCTCAGATACTGAGATGATGGGAGGCATAAGAATATGAATAGAAAATGGCTGAGAGGAAGGCAAGGCAAGAGGAGCATGGATTAGTAAAGTCAGAAGCTGTATTTGGGCACTTGATATAGGAAAGTGGGGGAGCTCTTAACAGGGAGATGCTTAACAAAGGAAACTGGTGTCACAGCATTTCAGAAACAACCCTCTGAAGCCTGCCAGGGGGGGCTAAACGGACAGCGTAACCTGGGAGGGAGAAGTGACTCAAGAGAGACAGAGAGGGGGTCTTAATGTACATTTGTCTTGGACTTGTGTTGCCATCAGGTAGCAAAACAAAAAAGACGTTTTACAGATATATGGCTGAAAGATTAAACCTTTTTTTTTTTTTAAATTAAACCTAAAATTGAGTGCTTAAATTTCTCTCAAAAAACTACCTTAGAAGGGAAAAACTTACATACATAATACACACTGTACTGCAGATTTACAGTACAGCATCATGTTCACTCCCTCATTTCTTGAATATGAGATTAATTGTGTTTTTCTCCAAGATTGTTTGTGACATTTTTACAATCCTTGTATGTTGCTTTCTTGGAACAAGTTAAAATTTGCCTCATGCACAGCCTGTGGCTGATGAAGATCATTTTACACACTTCTCCCTTTTATCTCAGTAAGGAATAAGGTTCATGTTGTTCTCACATACATTTTGTAGAGAAACGGACAGTTTCAAGTTGAGTTAAAGCCAGCAGTATGACTGTTTTGTGCTGCCTTAAGTGTATCTGATTAAAGCCTGAGTTTCTCTAAGTTTTATTCAACCATTTCTGGACCTAAATGGCCGTTATGGCAAACAGGGACAGGTGCAAAATAGCAGGACACAAGCTATGCCCAGCTTTTAGGCACTGGCAGTCCCAAGGCTAAGAGAGTGGATAGCTACATTAGTGCTTATGGTCACTTTAGCAATCTTCCCACTTGGGAAGAATTCTCACTGAGCTCATTACAGGCTCTTTTATTTTAACAATAGGAGGAAAAGCATGAAAATGGATTTGTTTCAACCTCTTTTTATAAAATTAGGTTTTATCCCCACTGTTTCTCATTTTACTTTAGAGATCCCAGCTTTGACTGATGAAAGAATGAATATGGATACAGGATACAGGAATGAAAGACACACAGTGAAACATAACAGATTCTTACAGCCCGTAGGACTGATTCTAAAGGAAAAAGTGTCAATTAATAATTCATAGATTATTTAAAATTACTGATAATTTCATTTAAACAGGAGGAAACCAAAATGAAAAGCAACAGATAAACTTCTAAGTGTAACGCCTCCATGTGATATAATACAGCATAAAGAACACCTGAGGAACACAGTTCTTTACAAACAATGTACATGTGACTGGAAGGAAAAAGGCTGGGTTTAACACTGTAATAATCTCATCATAGGAACATTGTTTATTAAGTTTTATGATCAAGTATCTCTGCAAGTATTAGTAGGAGCCCTGCTTTTCATCTACCTATATTACTTTCTGGCATGTTGCCCTGATAGAGTATGGCAGTGTTTAAAGGCTGTTTGTACAGATGAAGAAACCTTAAATAGTGTGACTGGATATGGCACCAGCTTTACAAGTTAGAGAAATGGGCTCATGCAGAAAAATTCACACCAGGGATGGATTCCGGTTACCATTTCTCCTAAAACACCATGCATACTCCCATGTCCCATGCTTGCAAACATGAAACAACTATCTTCCTTACAAAGACACCCATCAACTACAAAATATAACGTAAGAGTAAAGTGAAGATTTTGAAGATTTCTTAGAAAAAAGTCCAGGACTCTTAATAGCTTAATATATTGTTATTTGAGATACACTTGACAATGCATCGAGATCAGTAAGACCAATACTTCCCTAAAGAGATTGCAGAGCTGATAATGAAGCAAACTTACAAAGCAAAACGTGGAAGAATTCTTGTTAGGGAGGTGCTAGGTCCTGCCACTCTCACTAACACTAGCATGCAACATTTTGAAAGCGGACGCACTGCACCAGTCAGTGCTTTTACTGACTTCATTATTACTGGAAGAGCAGAACTTGTACCTGAAGGTATGGAATTATTCTGTATCAAAGTAATAAAAATTGAGAGACTGTAGCTGGCTTTTACAGAAAATAATAGGCTTATAGTCTTCTGCTTAGTTCTCTTTGACACAAAAGGGAATATTTGCCATGATCAAACATTAAAAGACTACTTATAAAAAGAATTTCTTTATCAAACAATGTGTAGACTCATAAAAGATAATTTGCCATCTTTCGGAGAATGATGATGCAGAATATAGGGCTCTGGAGAACGTAATTTGCAATATAATTAAAGCTCCAGTGTCTTGAGCAACTCAACATACTGCCAAAATCAGTATTTTTGAAATAGTGAGAAATACTCAGGGACTGTGATGACACCAGAGGAAAATGCAAGAAACAGATCACAGTTTTGATGAAAGCTGTGACTTATGGTAGATTGATGTCCCTCTATTGGAGGAGGAATGACTCTCAACAGAAAAATTATGTCCTGAAAACTATGTCTGAATAGTAACAGAAGCAGAAAACCATAGCCTAGAAGTAGTTTCTTTGAACACGCAGGAACAATTACAAAGCAGAAAGGGAAATTCATCAAATTTAAATTCCTTTGCTTTCCCATTCCCAAATTGTTCATCCCTGACTTTCCCATCTGGTAGGAAAAAATTGCTAAGCCACACGGGTAAATATAGTGCAGTTTAAACACAACTGTCTTGTGAGAACCTAGAACCCAAGAATCCAGCCAGAAAGAAAAACTCCCTTCATCAACAATAACTGTAAATTACCTTCAGTGAATTTCACATGCTACCATCATATGGAAACCTCCAAGGGCAATAAACTTGTTACATTCTACCTCCATTACACTGACTAGGTTTTAATCTAATTTACACAAACCTTAATCAGAGATAGCCAAAGTTAATGAAGTCACACCGGCTATATACAGCAATGCAAGAAACATCAAAATCAAGTTCTTGATGAGCAACAAAATTTCAGGGGTATATAGAGGAGCACCACTGGATTTACTCAAGTTTTAATAACTTCCTTTTTTTATTACTTTAAACATTACTGAATATTCACTACTTACTGTTAGGTAACCAAGTTACCATGCATTTAACTGTACTTTCTATCAGGTTACTATTCTTGATTTTTATTAAGAGAATTTAGTACAGTTTTGCCTCATTTTCTTTTTGTGGGCCATTTCTCTGTCATCTCTTGTCACATATCTGTGTCCAAAGGGATTTTGAAATGAGATGGTATTTTGATTGGTTTTGTGGGATATGATTGTGATTATTTTTTCCACTATATTATGTTGAACTCTTGTGGCTCCCTGTATCAGTTAACACTTTCTTTTAAAAAAAAGGGGGTTACCTGAAGTTTAAATAGCCTTCAAATACGCAGCACATTCCTTCACAAGGGCTGCAAATCAAGGACCATTTAATCAAGATTTTCCCCAATGTAGTTAACAGATTAAAGTGGTGTAATAGAAATTGATAAGGGCTATTCAATTTTTCTGCAACTCCACAGTTTTTAGCAATATTGATGTTATTACACTGTGCTCTTAATGTTGGAAAACTGTAGAGTTACAAAGTGCTCAAATATTTGCAGGACACAAGTTTCTTTTGGATTAACAAAAATCTCAGCTACCTGATCAAATTGAGGTGTTTAAGGGGAAAAAATATGTGGGAAAAAGAAGAAAAAATACTTTATCTGTTCTGTTCTTTCTCTCTCCATTGATCAACACAGATTGAAAGTCAAGTAAGTGGTTTTGAGAAATAATGGATGGACAGTAATCTGATTAACCTTGAAACTTTGATGGTGTGGTTAGAATTCAGGGAGAAGACTTCTCAAGAACCTCTGAAGTTTAAAGGTCTCATTACACATGAGTTTAAAAGTTTGATTATACAATTAGATCTTGTGAAATCTTTAAGTTGTACTCCTCAGTGCAGATTCATTGCACCTAAACTGCACCAAAGTGCTGCACCTAGCCTCCAAGCCTCTTCCAGGCTTTCAGTGGTATATCACCAAAGAAAAACATCAGGCACAAAGACCTAGGTACAGTATAGAAGACCTAAACCTGGCTGCTAGTGTGGATAGCACCAGATCATCAGAGCTCCCCCTAAACCCAAAACACAGCATTGTATCAGCTACTAAGAAGAAAATTAACTCTCTCTCAGCCAAAACCAGGACAACTAGGTATCAGGTCTTTGATGCTGGAAGGATGAAAATTATGCATTTAGAAACATACTTTTCCTTCCAAAGAGAAAGAAAACAAGCAAATGTTCTTGGTACTTCCCTCAATGAACTGGATAAATGAGCAAGAACTTGCTGTCAGACAGCATTAATCAGGTGACTAAATATCCAGGATGATTATCTAGCCAGAGTTATTTGCGAAGGAACACTTACATTTTGTATTCAGGTAAACACTGATTTCACCTTCCTGTTTTGATATGAGATAATCTTAAACCAGCATTATCTGCAAACTTTAGCCAAGTTACTTTCAACTTCAATAAAAGTAAGGGAAAGACCACCATTGATTTGCCTCTGCAAGATCTTACATATAAATACTTCAATCTGGAAAACAAAAATTTAGCTTCCTGTCCTATCTGTCACTGATTCCCCATCATCTGTTTACTATGCATAAATTATTTCAACCTAAATGAGGTATCACAGATTTAATGGTTGCAACAGGTACAGTCCTGAGGAACTATAGGAACTGGAGAAATTGTAGGATTTATAGGAACTTGGAGAAGCCCTGGGAAATGTCATGCTTCTGAAGCACTCTCAGAGGTTTCTCTGAAGAAGAAAGAAATCTCTCCATTTCTTCAGAGGAGTAGGATATCACTAGTCTAAATCATCTGAGTTAAGCTACTCAGTGTGATTTGACTCTAGGCCCTAGCCATCCCCCTTTCCTTCTTACTTTTTCCAAGAAGAGGTTCACATGACAGTGTGCTTCAGTGAAAGTCTGAGGAAACCCATGGAAGAACTTAGAGTGGTCACTTCCAAAGATGGCTATGCAACACAAGCCATAGCCAGGGCTATCTTGCTACATCAACACAAAAAAAAAGCAAAGTTTTTTATGCCTCAGCAAATGAACATCTAGTTAAAAGTAGCACATCAAGCAGATGCAGGTATGAAGCAGATGCTGAGAGTGCTATATCTGCTGGATGCAGTTCTGAATACATTTGCTGGTCCAAATCTTACTATTATAAAAGTCAGCCACTCCCTCAGAAATACTTAGTGATCCTTACATATTGCTTTGAGTCCTTTTTATTACCACAATTATTCAGTTTTGAGAAAAGCTCTTTTGCATATGTTTTGAATTTTCCAGTGTTTATATAACAGCCATATTATACCTTAAATGTATCTTCATTGTTGGGATTAAACAGCTGGTGTCTCCCAGATCCCAAAATAATAGGACCAGAAGCTCTGTTTTCTCCATAAGCGTAAAGGGACACTGTTGCTGTTGTGCCAGCTGTTTCAAAATCCCCAGTGACTACAGTAATCTTCCAGTCTCCTTCTGTAAAGTAAAAAAATAAAATCAGAATGCTTTTATAACTGTTACTGATATGTAGTCAGTTACTTCAAAGTTACTTGAAAGATATAAATAAAAGTGTGGTTTATCCCAGGGACTGCAGCTATTATATTAGATAGATAGATGCACACACACACACAGAGACACCAAAAAGGTAATGATGCTGGGAGAAGCAACAGAAGATTGGCTAAATACTACATCATTCAAACTTATCTTAGGCAAGTTGCATAACTTTAATGATTTGGGAGGTTTGCAGTGTACTAAAGCTGGAAATATGGACACAGAGCCTAGTGAGATTCCTAGCCGTAACACTGTGGGTCATCACAGGAAAAGCCCAAACTCCAGAATTTGGATTATGACAACACCTATAACCAAGAAATGCAACAGGAAAAAGCTATCAAAGCATCCCAATTAAGTACAATTTCCTTTCATTTTACGTTGATGTGACATGCCAAGAGCTCCATTTGCCTGAATGGAGGTATGTCATTGGGATTAGCATGAAAAAAAAAGATTTTTGAGGATGAGGACTCATCAGAAAATCATTTTGTATAAAACTTCCCTGATACTAAAATGTCATCTCTGCTCTCATACAATGTACACAAGTTATTTCAATATCTGAAAGAAGCTTAATGTAAACCTCCTTTTTTAAAAAGAACAATTCAGGATTGGAAAATGCATTTCTACATCTGAAAAGCTGGGATGGCACTCTGTCCACCCCTCTTTTGGTTACAGCTTTTGCCTGTATGAAACAAGTTCCCCTTAGTGACTTAAATTCATTCTGTGCAAGGCAAACAACAAATGAAATACCAGCCCACAGCCGTCTTATAAACAAATGCCACAGCATACACTGCAGTTTTATTAATAGAAAGCTGTCTGGTAGTGCCTGCATGAATTAAATCTGTTGTCTGACAGAAGCATTTATCTTGGGTCAACCCCATTATCCCTCAGTAATTTGCCACACAAAGACCTAACTGGAGCAGGAAGTTTGATCTGTTTTCCAAGTTTTTGAGGTCTGGCTGACACCTGATTTTGGAAGATGATAGATTTTTAAATATGCATAAATACACAGCTGGGAATGCAGAAAACAGCAACAGCTCATTTGGTTGGTCAATTGAACCTGGCCAGCAGGTCAAGGGAGGAGATTCTGCCCCTGTACTCTGCTCTGGTGAGATCCCACCTGGAGTACTGCATCCAGCTCTGGGGAGTCCAGCACAAGAAAAACATGGACCTGTTAGAGTAGGTCCACAGGATGGCCATGAAAATGATCAGAGGGCTGGAACACTTCTCCTGTGAAGAGAGGTTGTCATTCTGCCCGGAGAAGAGAAGGTTCCAGAGAGACCTTATTGCAGCCTCTCAATATATGAAGGAGGGCTTATAAGAAAGGCAAAGACTTTTTACCAAGACCTGTAACAGGCCGGGGGAAATGGTTTTAAAAAGAGGGTAAATTTAGACAGGACATGAAAAGAATTTTTTTATGATACAGGTGGTAAGACACGGGAACAGGTTTCCCAGAGAAGTGGTAGATGCCCCATCATTGGAAGCATTCAAGGTCAGGCTGGATGGGGCTTTGAGCAACCTGGACTAGTGAAAGATGTCCCTGTTCAGGGCAGGGGGGTGGACTAGACAATCTTTTAAGATCTCTTCCAAGCCAAACCATTATATGATTCTATAAAGGAAGTGAATCATCTGATTTCCACTAAAAATTACAAGACTCCAGCTTGTAACAAGCTCTTTTGTGCCTTTGAAAATTTGCATCCTCACAGCTTTCTCTATAGACTCACTTTCATGACAAAAGAACCATAGCACCAGGCTACAAAAGGATCAACATCAATTAGAAGGGTGAAAAGCCTCTATACACTGAAGGTAGAAACAAAGAGCATAAAGCAGGAGCTCCTTGCCCTGTAGAAGAGCTCATATACCAAAAAAGTTAGCCTTTTCTGTTTTCAAACAATATAATATCAATTCCTTAAAGACAAAGTTCCGTTGGACCATTTGGTTGGAAAATAAGGACAATTCAATTTATGAGAATGATGCAGACAAATGGTAAAATATGACCCACTGCTCCTCCTAAAAATTAAAAAAAAAAAGTCATTCAGAAACAAATATTCATTTAAAAGCAGGCAAAATGTGTTTTCTTTTGGACTTGTTCATTGTCTGATTTCTTGTACCTGAAGTGCTCTTGATGGCCTTTTCTATTCTATTATCCTCTCCAAGTCTGTCTTTTGTTAAGCAATGCAGTTTTGAAACCACACAGTTGTACTCTTGAGACTGTATGTTCTACCTAGCTCAGCTCCTGCCTCCAGAGGGTAAGTGTAGTAAGTGTACACACAAGTACAACTCTCAAGACAAAAAAGGGAATCAAACTTCCACAAAAACATAAAAAAAAGGTTTTGTTTGTACTTCTATATATAGACTTTGAAGGTTTTTCTTTTTCTGGAAACAACTAGACTTTGTGTTTGAACATCAATGTGAGTACAGGAGAAGAATCCTAAAATTTCTAATCTCTTTGATGCCAGAAATCCTCGTTGCATTCCTGCATGCTTTCAAATAGAAACTGGAGACAGTAAGTATTACAAACACATAATTCTCATTCTCTTTGGCATAGAAAGTTGGTAGAATACCGATAATTCCTTAATGACTGAAGAGGAATACACATGAGGAGAAAAGAATACAGAAAATGTGTAATGAGGTGACTTTCATTTCGAATACGCGGATGAACAGATTACTTTTCATAATTTTTTCTTTCTAGAATATTAGAAACAATACAATACATTAGAAAGTTCTACTTCCCAGAAAAAAATCTGTTTTACAAAAAAAACAAAAACCGAAGAAAAAAACCCCAAACAAGTTAGATTGAATGAAAATTATATATTTTAAAAGCTCATGGGAAAAAAAGTAAATGAACAAAATCTCAGATGAATAAACCCAAACAACAAGTTAGTTTGAATGAAAATTATATGTTTTAAAAGCTCATGGGAAAAAAAGTAAATGTACAAAATCTCAGATGAATAAACCCAAACAACAAGTCAGATTGAATGAAAATTATATATTTTAAAAGCTCATGGGAAAAAAAGTAAACGTACAAAATCTCAGATGAATAAACCCAAACAACAAGTTAGATTGAATGAAAATTATATATTTTAAAAGGTCATGGGAAAAAAAGTAAATTAACAAAATCTCAGATGAATTACTCATCCAGGAATCGGAGCAGTCCTTGCAGATATGGGCTAAACAATTTCAAGTCTCTTTCCCACTGTTCCATATTCCAACAAGTGCCCCAAACAAGAGGGTATTTGGTGCATGTGCTTTTGTCTGCCTAACTCTCACTGAGGCATTTACAATAAATCCACCTTGTGTTTCCATGAAACAGATCTGCTTTGACAAGGGGTAAGTTTTGTCAATAAGACCGGTGCTCAGCTCTTCCCGACAGCACAAAGACATTTGTCCCACAGGGTCAGGGTGAGAGCGCTGTGAATAAAATGTTCACTGCAAGACCAAGCCCATCTCCACTGAAGACAGGCCAGTGGGATATACACTTAGTTTATTCCTGCTCTTTGTCTTCTTTTGTTTGGCTTATGGGGCAATTTTTATGCACTGCAACTTTTACTGTGTAACCAGACAAGCAAAGCTTAAAAGACACAGCGTAAACACCCAGCTATAGGTGCAGAAAGGACTAAGCAGACTGATTTGATCTATGTAAAGGCAGATCTCTAGATGCTTGCCTTGTGGAAGCAAGGCACGCAGAACAGCTACAGTACAAAGAGCGATGAACAGATAGAAAATTAAAGCCTTCTGAAAAAGGCATAGAAGGGAAGAAGGACAAAGATACTTTTGATCCAAAATACAGCTTATATGATTTGAACATAATTTGTAAAATAACCGGGTACCAATTTTGTCATTAAGTGCCACAGGGACACTATTTAAGACAAGATATTTGGGCCTTTGTGGATATCTTGATCGATAAAATGAATTATGAATAAACATTTTCAAACTTTCTCACAACATCTTCTAAATTATTGTTCAATCTAAAGCATGAAGCACTTCTCACAGCTGAGAAATGGTTACGTGTTATTAAGAAATGTAATTTAATCTGTGCTGGTTGCAAGGACAGAAGAGTCAAGCTGAACAAATATGAAATCACAGGTAAAAAAGAAAACTAAAAACTAATGATGAGAACAAAACTATGTATAGCCGAGGAGAAAGAATTGTGGTTTAAAATGTTAACACAAAAATCTGAAATTAACATAGATCATCAATAAGTACTAGAAAAATATGAATTTTCAAACAGAGAGGAAATTAACATTACAGAAAGAAAAATGACAGAATAAAAAGAAAACATAAATAAAGTGATTTATTGTTTAAATTGCAATGTGAAGTTTGGTTTCCTAAAATGTTCAACAGTATATGTAATTAATGTTTTAAAATAAATAGAAATGGCAACAATGTGTAAAGCTATTTGTTCTGAAACAGAAACAATCTTCACTAAAGACAAGACTCAAGCAGCATTTACCATTTGCTGCTTCTTGCATTTTCAACTGTTGATTTATTTGAAATTCTGAAAAAAAAAAACCAAAAAAAGCAGTTAATAAAGGATCTATCTTTTAACATTAAAGAAAAAGTTTGAAAGAAGAGGTGAAAAAGAAATTCTGTGATTTTAGCCAATACAAGAAAACTTTCCTTCTCATTCATTCCCTTATGATTTTCTCACTATCACCTATACCCATCGTACAACGCAAACACAAAATATACTGTCTCAGAAATGTAACAAAGGAAGCTGCAGAATGGTTAACTCTGATACTTAAAGTGTAAATTCAGCCCAGATTTCTTCAGAGTAATTAGAAATCACTGATCTTACTTTCATAAAGCTACAATAAACCTTACCTTGAGGGTACAACTCAATTTCTGAATGAATTACACCTTGGGACACAAATGGAAGCCACCTAAGAATAAGAAAGAAAGCAGAAAAGCAGGTAGGAATCAGCTTACTCTCCACTGTATTACCATATAAATTTTCTTACTGAATACATATAACAGCAAAGGTCTCTACCTCTAATATTTTAGTATTTTGCCTGATAGATGTTTAAGTACAAATTATTTGAACCAACAAAGAATTTTATTTGTGCAGACATAAGAGCTGTGTAAGCGTAAAATATACCTGTGTCAGATTAGACACTCATGTGGCACAACTGTACTTATTTTATAGCTAAACAGAAGACTATGGCACAGAACATTTTTTTTAGTACTGTGGATTGAGTGCTAAGTATAATTTGTATTTATCTATTGCACTATTTCTTAAAATCAAAGTTCAGTGTTAAAAACAAAGATGGAATCAAATACTGCTCTTCCTTATTCCTTCTACAAATTGAGGACAGAGAAGTCTGAGAAAGTACAAATTAAAGGCAAACATTGGTTATGTTTCTTAGTCATGTTACTCTAGGTTACAGATAATGTTAAAACCTTTTCATTCAGAACATGGATTACCAACTGTTTTAGCTTCCTCCTGCTTGGTAAAAAAATAACCTGATTTTTAACAGGAAAAGAAATAATTCAGTAAGCTTCCAAATGGCTGGTTTTTATTTACTCAGTCCACTTCCACAGACTCTCCAGGAATGACCTAAACTATTCAGTCTCCTATGAGCCTGTTGGGAATCCAGCATAAGATGGGCAGGATGACTCCAGAGCAGCTTTTGAAGGTTCCTTACTTTTTGTCTTGAAAACATTAACAGGTCAATTCATATAAGAACTAGTCCCTAAGAAATAAATTTGTCTTACCAGACAACTACTTATTTATATCACTTCTGCTAAGACCTGACCACACAGGTATCTTCTGCAATCTTAAATGCTAAGAAGTATTAGTCTGTAACTAATACTGTATAATTGAAAGCCAGTAGGAGCTGTTGAATATTCAGAAACTAATATCAGATTTTTAAGCCAGACAAAATGCTGATGTTTCCTTGGCTAAACAAGAAAAAAATACAGCATTTTTTTCATAGCCTGGATCATAAAATATCCATGTAAAATAAAGCTGTGAAGCTGAAAAGTAATATATTAAAGAGATTTCTGAAGGGCAAAAACTTCCCCCGTCCTTGAATAAAGCACAGTGTTTCAGCTTTACATTTTGGCCAACAAGGAAGCTTCCCCTAACCCCCATCACTGACCTATTTTAACCATTTTTCAGTGGCAGTGTTGCCTTGTAGAAAAATTAGAAACAAACAAAAAAACCCCTCTCTCAGTTTCTTCTTGACAGTGCCACTGAATAATTTTGGTGATCAACATCTGGTGTTAATTATCACAGAATTAATACAGCAAAGTGCCCTGACATGCATCGTTCCTAAGCTGTGTTACCCTGACATGCATCATCCCTAAGCTGTTCTTACCCACTGGAGGACAGCTGTGACAGCTATGACAGAGTTGATTTGTCATGATTGAGGTAGGCAGCTGGCCTGATTTCTCTGTAGAACTTCCATTAGGAAATGTTCCCTGTTTTTTTTAGAAAGGTAGCAACCACAGCTAGCAACAATAGCTGGTCTGCATCCAAATCTACTCCAGAGAAATCCTGTGTTATACTACTATTTAAAAACATGTCACTCATTAAAGAAAGATCTCAGTTTTAGAGAGATTTATCAAGGTGAGAGAGCATCTTAATTCTTTTTTTTGAGGATGTGACACCAAGGGTTGCAAATAACAAATTTCTGAAAATCCAGAAAAAATAACTAGGCATTTATTCATAATTATTAATTAAATATTATTAATTCTAGTGCCTTGTCAGATGGTTACATTGTTTCTTTACACTTCATTTCACTCGAATGAAGCACATACCCATGAGAGAGACTGAAAAACTGAAAACTCCAAATGTGGGATTACCAGTGTTCTTCCAAACATGTGAAATGCAGTATTTATCAATTGACTTTCAAGATGCTCATTTAACAACTTAAATGGAAAAACCACAAAAGAATTCTGACTTTTGGATGTCATATTTGTCTCTCTAGGAATGCTGTTGTTCATAAAGAGAGTGAATGCTACTCCTGGATGGCAAATCTCTTTTCTTTCCCATTTAGAAATGCAATTAATTTAGAATTTTTTTGTGTGGTTTATTTTTCCTTGCTGAATAGGAAAGTCACGCTGATAGCACTGATCCTTCTATGACAAGGCTGCACAATCTAGTAACATAGCCACAATATAAGCATTTAATCTTTGCTGTGGTTCCTACAGCATATTAACTCAAGCAATCTGTTCTGGAACAACACATTTTGTGGATTTTACAAAACTGCAAAATAATCCAAATTTGTCTTTCCTTGGAAAATTCATATTTAGTATATTGGTTGGCATAATAATGGTAGTGAAACATATTTAAGAATATCGTAAAAATTACCTTTCACAACGGAAAACATATTCCAAGTTGTTCTCAGTTTCTCTGACAATGACTTTATCACAGTACCAATACTGGGACTTGGCACTAGCCTCACAGCGCAACAGCACCTTCTGCAGCTTTCCAAGAGATACAGCTTCCACTTCAAAAGCATTGACCTAGAAGACAGAGACAGCACGCTGCATTTTGCCACCACTAAGTTGAAGTCTTTTAAAAGCCTCATTAAGTCTCACAGTGTACAAAGATTCCCATTGCTTTTATGACAGCTGGACTGTATTCAAAGTGTTTGGATCTGAACAGTTAAATGTATTTTTATTATGTATTAGAGCAAATGAGAAAACACTACTAAAATCAGGCTGCAGCAATAATGCCAAATAGATTGTGTTGTGAGCCATCATCCGAAACGCTGCACACAAACCCTCACTATTGTCTCAATACCATACCATTTACAATTATTCTCTCCTAGGTAAGAATGAGTTAAAGCTCTTATCTCCTTTGTTGGTATTTATGTAAAATGTAGTTAAAATGCTCTTTTTGGTCTCACCTACTCTATTTACATTTTATTCTGCTGGAAGAAACTGGAGTCTGAAATGCAACTTTCCCCTTGTTATTCATTTAAGCTTATGCTTACAGTTGGCAAAGATTGTTTTCATAGGAGCATGAAGCTGATCAGGTGAAAGGCCAGGCTGCTAATTTTCCATCACAGTAAAAAGCATATAGATTTCTCTCTCTAAATGTAACAGTCCAGATCACTCTTCTCAGTAAAAGGAAAATGAAGGAAAGCACTACACTGGAAAATTTTTATCTGTAAAATTCTCAGTCCTTAGCAAACAGCAGAATTAAGACTGCCTATGCAACTTTACCTCTCCCTTCTGTATATGTAATATATGACCACAAGCTATTCTCTCTGAAGGGTCCCTGCCTCAAATCGTACACAGGCAGAACTACAGCTTTTCAATATTTCTTTTTATCTTCATTGTCTTTATGACTGTATGCATTATTTACTGCAACCACCCATAGACTTCAGTGAAACAGAACTGATTTCCCCAGTGACTTCACTTTTGCGCTTTTTCCATAGTACCCCAGATTTCCACAAATGCTGAAATCTTTTTTCTGAAAGGCCATCTGCATAATGTTCCATTTTACGTAGATAGTTAAAGCACAGAGATTATTGCTAAAAGTGTCAAAGATGCAGAGTAGTTTGGGGTTAACAGAGGGGTTAATTTGTTGGCATATTTAACATTTGAAAGAGCTTACTAGGTGCAGAACAAAATTCTCTTTGAACGAATCTCA
Source organism: Falco rusticolus (assembly GCF_015220075.1). Taxonomy (NCBI): domain Eukaryota; kingdom Metazoa; phylum Chordata; class Aves; order Falconiformes; family Falconidae; genus Falco; species Falco rusticolus. The sequence continues at coordinate 47,263,294 of NC_051189.1, forward strand.
GTTACGGCTAATGTTGCTCAGGAAAGTTAAACTGGTTTGTGCAGCAAAACAGAAGCATACAAAAAGTGGTCACCCAGGGAAACTTAAGTGATTTGTCCGATATCATGTAAAGTGTCTGTGGCAGGGATGAAAACAAATTGTTCAAGTCAGCGCTCAACAGCCTTTGTCATAAAAAGACATATCCCAGGCCCTGCTCTGCTGTTCCGTACAATCCACTGTCTCATTCACCCATTTCTGTTATGAAGTGCACTTTGAGCCACCCCTGCTTAGCCCCTGTATAAATAATATGCTGAATTTACTGTCAGTCGGGCTAGAATAATCCCTCCAGAAAAATCCACTCCAATTCTGAATTTCAGTTTGAGTAGAATTTTAAATCTCATACATTAATAATATAGTACGTATTTTAAAATAATATAGACACAGCTGAAGTTTCCAAGTGGGTTATTACTATGCTTAGCATTTTAGATACTGCTTTTTATTGTGTAATTGAGTGTTCCACTAACAGCTTGATACTGTTTGTTAGATGTACAAGAGTTAATCCTCAATAGCTCACAAAGGAAGAAACAGGCTTAATGGAAGGTCGTAATAAGGCTAGTGGCAGAGCTGGGATTAAATTCAGTAGTTCCTAAAATTCAACCATACACTAATGCAGAAAATCAGGATGATGTATATTTTACTTATGGAGGAGCTAGGAGGTAACTGAAAGAAAGATTACTTTAAATCTGCTCCGTATTAATCACAATACTATATTATTATACAGTAAAAGAAATACATAACAAAGTCCTACTAAGAACAGAATTCATGGAACAATTTATGTGAACTTTTTTGGATCCAGCTGTAACTCATCATAGCTTGACAGAATATGTTTTAAATTCATAGGCAGCTCCTCTCACCATCCTAGGGTGATTCTTCAAATCATTTTTCCTCCCCTTTTCCTGCCTGTGTTTTAACTTTTCTAGTCATTCCTGATCAGCAGAAAATTATTTTCCTTAGTTCTTAGAACTTATTTTGCTAAACCTCTATGATTCTTTTTTATTAGGAACCTGTTCAGACCCATATAGGTTACTTCAATATGTTTATACATCTAAGCAAATTGGTTTTCAGACTTACCATTCCTCTCTGAAGTGTCACTCGCATACCAGTTTTATGCAGAAGTCTTAGACCGGAATCTCCTCTCTTTCCATAGATACACAGATAAACAGCAGAATCTGTATCAGCTTGCTCCAAGTCACCAGTGTACACATAAACATGGTATAAAACGACTTCCGAAAATATCCAAAAGAAGAAAATACAAGTTAGGTATAATCACAATTCATTTTACTCACTACTATAGCTTAATGGGAACACCACCGACAAGTTTGATTTGCAATTAATTTTTGGAATATATTCTCCAGAAATCAGTGTAACTATCTGTTTTTAAGATTGCTGAGACCACATTTAGGAATGTACAGGAAATGGAATATAATTCAGATTATATTAAAACTGAAAACCAGGTAATGGATAAGTATGTAACTGTGCAACTGAAGTACATACATACTTGGATAGATAGGTTTTCCAGCTTCCACTACTGGAAGTTCACAGAGAAATTCTCTGTCATCACGATTCTTTGACAACCATGTGTTTGCTGGGAAATTCAGCATTTTCTTGTTCTTTAGATGTTGCATTGTCACCTAGAGAAGAAGCAATTCCAGCTATGAATCAGTTCACTCTTTCCAGTGCTTTGTTTCTCAACAGAAAAACATATTTTTGTATATCTTTTCTTCTATCTCAGAAAATAATAACATGATCAGAAAATATTACATACGTAACTGCGGTATGAAAACTTTTTTTCTTTGGCCACTACTCTGCAGCCGGGCTTGTTACCAGAGAAGATCTTTACTCACACCTGTGGTATTGCAGGTGAAACTGCCACACTCTATTCTTTGAATATGCCCTGGACTTTACTCATTCTTGGAACAAACAAATCTATAATTGAAATTTGCTTTTTTTGCCATAAGAAATGTCACTAATTCTGATTTCTATCAGTGAACCACTTCTATGGAGTATTGTAAACTGAAAATTTTCTAACAGGTGAGGTTAGGAGAGACTAAGCTTTTGGAAGATGTGGAAAGATTGACACATTTCTTATATTAAAATGAAAACAGGATGAAACTCATCATCTACATCCTTCTGAACTTTGGCAAGAAAAGGTTATGTTGAAATATTAAATCAATTTCTATTATATTTGGCTCTTCTACAGCAGAACAAAAGCCAACCTGGGTACCAATACCCTCTATATATTCCTCTGAAAGTAGTTAGAATTCAAATTATTGAGTTACTTGCCACTGTACATTCCGATAGCTGTCTTATTTCCTATAACTAAAACAGTCTTTCCCCTCTTTCATGGGAGCATTTCTTGTTGGTCTTGAACTACAACAATGTTTACTTCGTACAGTTCTTTCCATAGGCCTTCACTAACAAAAGGAAATAAGTGCCAAAAAATTGGCTTTCAGCAGTTGTGTTTTGCATATAGCAAGCATAAGCCTTGCAAACAAAATTATGAAAACAAGCATTCACATTCAAATTCTAACACTTAGAAAATCAGGACAATATATGCCTTTATCTCACTTTTCCAATAAAGTATTATTTTAAGTAGAATAAACATTTCTTTTAACGCCAAAGCATGTATTTATTCTAACATGAAATACTGCTCAGGAGTGACTCTTAATCTGTAATGTTTATTGGCAGAGCTCCCCCTGCTGATTCGCAACAATCACAAATATTAACTGCTTTGTGGGAAAAACACAGCTTTCAACTGGATTTCTTTCTTTCTGTGAAAAGAAATATTTGAAATCCCAGGGTTACCCTATGAAATTTGGACCAAATTGTTAAAGAAATATTTTGTAACCACCAGGATGGAAAGTAGGATTCCTGCACATTCAGTTTTGGTACAGTCACAGTTAAGGCCTTTGGGTTAACGTAAAAATCTGTTACTACTGTGTAATTCTGCTTGTCTAAATCAGGCTTTTGAAGACAAATTCAAAGCCAAAGGATAAACACGTGTCTTTTACAGATTTAAAATAAGAAACAGAAGACAGATATTTATCTGCAATTCTGAAATAAATCTTACACGGGGGTCAGTGTTAGCAAGAATTTAGTATAAATTTAATCTGGTGAACTTCCCTAGATATCACAAGAAAAGATACAGTTAAAACAGAAGCAGAGAAGAAGAATTAATTCAACAAACTGAAAAAACCCAGCAGTTTCTTTTTCCCTGAAAATGGTTGCAATTGTGAGCTATGTTTGGGGCCAGTTAGGACTACTCTACTCCTAAGCAAACTTTGTTAATTCTTCACATGTAGTTGTCATGGAATAACTGTTACTTCACCATTTTCAATTTTTCAGAGCTTGAATTTATAGCTAGAATCTCCCTAACACACACTGCAGAGTACAGGTGAGCTTTCAGAAAGCAAAACTTGGTAGAATATATCAGTACGCTAAAACTGGTATCTGCAAACTACATCAATTCAGAATAATTGCAAAATAATCCTACATATTTCCAGCTCTTAGGAGATGGACTGTATCAGTGCTTTTGTCATCTCTAAAGCAACCTAAGAACACAAAGCAATAAGAACATATTGCAGTCAACATTTTCTAATTCATTAAACCATGGCTTCATGAAAAGATAGGTTTTCAGTTCATACAAAAATTAATAAAACAGGAAAAAATCACCATAAAAAATCTCACCCTTTGTAAGTTCCACTCTGATTGTTCATTCAGTAATCCATCAAGTTCAATTCTTATCTTGTAGATATTCCCAATGCTTTTTATTTTAACCTGAATAAAGCCAGAACAATACAACATAAAAATTATAGAAAAAAAATAATAACTTACACTTTAAACTTGTGTGGTAGAGGCTGCATGCTCATTAATCTTTGCAACTGGTTCTAGATTTCTCTGAACCTTGTAGCATCTGAGTGCACAGGAACAGGACACAATATTTGATTGGCAGACTTTGGATTATGGGATCCAGAAAAGAGACTGATTCTATTTTGTCTAAGCAGATTTCTGTCTGAACACCACTTTATAGCCAAGTGAAATTACAATGCTTGCCAGGGAAATGATTTGGCAGAAGAGAAAACTCTTCAAAGTCTGAAGAGTAAAAAGGGCTGGTGAGAGCCATTGATGAGAGCAATGAGAAATACAAAATTAAATCCACTGGTCGCAATTCTTTCATAATGCAGCACAGCAATATGACCATAAACCCTAGTATGTCAAAACCAAGGTTATAAAACTTTTGGAGATCTTAAAGAATAAGCTTTCAAAAGCTGGCAGGACATCTGCAAAACCCTGGAAATCAGTGATACTATCTTTGCTTTCTGAATATGATTTGCATTCATTAGCACTTTGCACTTTCAAGCATTATATGTGCTCCTACTTATGAAATCTACTCTATGCAACCCTATCCTATCCCACTTATGTGGGGTTTTATTTGAAGTTTAACCATTATTTAAAGTGAGCATAAATAACTTCACATCGTTTGTAAGGTACTGATAGGAAAAGAAAAGTAATTGTGTTATAATGTTATTTCTCAAATAATTCTATTAATAAAAGGCTGGCAATAGCTTGTTCCTCTCCATAATTTACATTCAAAAAAGCTATTTACATTGTACTAAAATTATTTTCTTTTCATTCTTTTGGAAACACGTACTAGTATATTACCCATTCATTCTTTACCTTCACTAACAAAAAGCCCTCTTCGCTTTCCAGAGGTCAGAATTACCTCAGTTCTCATACCAGCTTTTAGCTGACTCTTTGTGCTTTTGTATAATAAATTTTTATGTTGAAGTCACAGCATTACCAAGCTTTAGTCAAAGATTTCTGGAAGCAAATAACTTTTATCTTTGATTTCCCTAACATTGAAATGCACTCAGTAAATTATAATTGTTGTTTAAGAAAGAATCTATGGAATCCAAACCTGTGTTTGTATTGATATAGTTGCTACGTCAACCTGAATTTCATTAACAAAATAAGTGCTAACTCCAGGTTTGCAATGCTGATGTGACAATATGGTTCTTGTCTTTTCCATCAGCTTAAGAACATAGCTTTGTTCTGTGGATTCAGAGTCTGATGTCCTTGTTAGGCTTCATAATATTTCTGTCTATAAGTAGCCTTGTCAGAGGTGACCTGGAGACTTTGGGTTTAAAGCAACAGTAAAGTAAGGGCTTATATACAGCTTGACTGAAAAAACAGTGATTGTAATTTCCTGCTTTTCACAAACTAACCCATTTCTCAAGTAATATGAGATACTGTCTTCTCATTCACCGACCTGGTGCTCACTGAATATAGTCATGTTGTCTGTTTATTCTAATGAATCCCTCTTTAGCCTTTTGGTTAAAAAAAAATAAAAGTTACATGATCATTTCATGTATCAATACAAAACATAAACCTATTGGACATCGTCAGAATGCAAAGAGTGACTTCTGTCTAAAACAAGCAGAGATCTCACAGAAGAAACCCTCTGACAGCCTTGATTTTTCTCATGCACAGTCTTAGAAAGGATTAAGCAGGCAATGACTACTCACATGGGTAAGGTAAAAGAGGGAAGGCCACATATGGTTTTCATCTCTCAAGATAGTTCCACTCAAATTTTTCATGGTTGGGCATACTACTGATAAAGTGAAAGGTTAAAGAAAATAGTTTCCAAAATGCCTGATTATTATAGGCTTTCAGAAGCTGTTTTCTTCCCAGAAATCCTGGCCAGAGCTAAGATTGATTACTTTAAAAAATAAAATTTGGCATCTTCTGCTCTAGAACATACCAGCGAACACTGATCAAGCTCAAAGATGCAAATGTTAAAAAGAAGATGTAATTCTTTTAAGTCTTACATTTCTATCCTCATTTCAAGACTTACCCTGCTAAACAAGTACAGGATAAGGTTTAAAAGGAAAAAAAAAGAAGGGCTCTTACTCATAGGCTTTTTCTTCGTGGATTTATCTAGTGCAGGCTAGAGTAAAAAGCACTTTGGTGATATTTGCTGTTTCATGCCTGAAAGCAATAGTGTCAGTATGATGTAAAGAATCATAGTAGTAGCCCCAGGTGCTCAGAGAAATATTCTGCTCTCTCACAAGATCAATATCCACAGCACACAGCCATAATGGGCAATATCTATTTTAGGGAAGAGAAATTGGTCCATCTCTTAAGAATGTATGGACTAACATTGCAAACATGCCATTACCCAATATTGCTTACAAATTATTCACTAATTAGCAGAACAGGATTCCCAAGGATCATAATGTATAGCCTACACGCTTAGAAAATGAACACTACAGTTGGTTATCTTCCTGCCTATACCAATTCATAGAGAGTGTTATTATTAATATTATTGACAATAATAATCTTGGTTTGTGCTATGGCTAAGTATTAGAAGAGTTAATGAGCTCAGAAATAAAATTTGTGCATAACGTGAAAAATATAACTTCTGCTTCAGTTAGCTGAAGACAACGAGTCACATGCATCTCAACAGAAAGATTTCAGCGAACCAGAAATTTTATCCCCTTTGGTAACTTTCTTTTGGTCTACCTAGACAAAATTTCCGTATTACAATAGAAGTGGGGTTACTTTTAAATAATAGCAGAACTCGGTGTTGTCATGATGTGTTAACATGTAGATCTGATTGAGCTCTTAGTAATTCCATAGGTAAAGCTTCTGGCATTTCAGCTATTTATAATATGGCACCCATAAAGAAGGTTTTCTTCCTTAATAGAACAAATCCCACAATATACATTTTCTAGTATGCTTTGAAAAGTGTATGCATGAAGATTTAATTCCTAAAGATCCCTAAATGATAAACAAATCTTACATCAGACATGGTTTTTTTAGGAGTGGTTTCAAATCACTTACCTTACAGAAATCAATTTACTCCTGCAGTTGTCCCATTTGGGCTACTATATAAGGGAGAAGGGGTTAAAAGAAAGAGTATTTCCTCTGTTGCTGATTATATGCACCAAGCTGATTTAATGCAGAAATCATACAGATTAGGTAGAGATTTATGTTATGCAGTAAACATAGGAGAAAAACATTTTTTCTTTTCACATGACAAAATAATCTTTGGAAAGGTATACGTTAAAATAACGTTCTTAGCCTTCATTAGCTACCTGAAATTCATCTTCCTGCCTGGGAAGAAACAGCTGCTTTCTGTTGTCCTTGCCAAGAGTTATTGGTCCAGCTACTCCTCTGTCTCCATATATCCAGAGAGCGACATCTGCTTCAGTTCCTGCACTTCCTGTCAGCATTGACACTTTCCATTCATCATGTGAAGGAAGGGGACACTCACCAGCTTGGGGATTTCTCATTTCCTCTGTGAAATACAGAACATTACTGGGAGACAAAAATTGACATGAAACTGCCAGTCGCTGTTGTAACTTCAGCACATATGAAAATAACAGAGGGGATTGCATTTTTTCATGGCAAGCGAGATAGTCTGAAAAGATTGATTTATGTTTCTTGTCTAGACAAAAACGTACTGATTAGTTGAGCCACAAGAATCAACTGGAAAAGAAGTATCTCTCACGTGCGCCATCATCCTATTATTCTTTACTATGTATTCTGGTGTAGAGCAAGGATACTATGATGCAGAACTACAGCCATTAAATCCATGTTTCTGGTTGTTTAGACTTACATTTAGAAATTAGCAGAATAGTTTGTAAATACTGCCCTAATGCCTTGTGTTGGGACATGATGAGCAGAATCACATGTCTGAGAATAGAAAAAATTTTCATTTTAAATGGAAAAAATTATTCAGGAAATTAACCTTCTTCAAGTTTAATATTAATTAAATACTGTAAAATACTCAAAAAAGAGCACAATATATCCTTGCCCAACCATACTTATGCATACAGTGCCAGCATTTGGGCTAAGGCAGGTTCTGCATGAATGAGACAAGAGCAGCACAATACCGCTTTATGACTAAACCTCACAGCTTTACTGGCTGACAAATACAATGCTGGAAAACGTGTATTTCACTTTAGAATAGCACACAGTGGTCTTCCATCTACCCTTAAGACAAAAATATATATGTACACAAAGATGTCAAATGGCAGTGCATATGGGATATGAAAAAAGAAATTCCCTTGGGATAAAGGAATTTAGTTTTGAGTATTCTAATCAAAGTGGAGTTTACAAACATCAGGTGTCTGGAATACTACTTTTCAATAATGGGACCGCTGACCATGAAGTCCTCTCCAAAAGAGGGAGTCCTTGACCCCAAGAATTTATAAACTGTTCTGGCACAAGAGGCATATATAAACCCTGAATTCAAAAAGATGAACCAGCACAGTCTATATACTGCATCTTGTAGGGGTTTACAAACTGCTTTTCATGAGGCCTTTTCATGTGACAGCAAAGAGACTTTTTAATATGTTAACCATAATGAATATAATCTGCATTGCAGATTAATTGTTTTTTGTAAACCCCAGCTCATTCTTCATCCATTAATTAACTTTCTATGAACCAAGCTTTTGGAGGCCAGAGGCTCCAAACACGTAATGGAATTCACTTACAATTTTGCAGAACTCATAAATAGCCACTGATATGAATCTGTTGAAGAATTCCCATTGCAATACTATGTATGTTCCTGCTGCATACACACCTTGCTATTAGAGCCTTTTGCTTTTTTATTTACTTGATTAAAATACTGTACTGGGTTTCTCGGGGATGGAGTTTTTCCCTTCACTTATTCAACTGCCTTTACCTCAAAGGAAAAAAAAAAAAAAAGAAAAAAAAAAAAGAAAAGAAACAAAACAAACAAACACAAAAATCCTCCCCCCCCAACCTAAAAAAAAAAAAAATCAAACCAAACAAAAAACAACTGATGCAAATGCAATCACTCACCACCAGCAGAATGATGCCCAGCTAGTCCCTGAGGAACAACTGCTTTGGAAAAACTCTTCTCTGGTTTTATTTCTGAGCATGGCAATATTTAGCATGGAGTATGTCTTTGGTCAGTTGGGATCAGCTGTCCCAGCTGCTTCCCATCCCACTCTCTTGCCATGCCCCACACACCCCCAGACCCCTACATACTTGCTGCGAGTGAAGAGTGAGACGGATTCAGTGCTGTGCAAGCACTGCTCAGCTACAGCTAAAACATTGGTGTGTTATCAATGCTGCTCTGGTCACCAGGCTAGAACATATACCAGAGAGATTGCTATGAAGAAAATTAAGTCCAGCCAAGCTCAGTACATACTAAAAAAAATTAATGCAATACCTGTGTCAAAAATCTGCAAAATTTATCTGACTGTGCTTTGTTATTACCATTAAAATAGAAGTTTGAAGGCAAAGTGAAAAACAGTTTTAAATCCTTGAGACCTGCTTCTTAATAAATTTTTCTGAGGAACAAATTCTGCATCCTGCTGAAACATCACTGAAGCAAATTGGGTAAGTGAAGAAGGATCATGTAATTATAGAATAGTTTAGGTTGAAAAAGACCTTTAAGATCATTGAATCTAACCATTAAGCTAGCACTGCCAAGTCCACCACTAAACTATGTCCCTAAGTGCCACATCTGCACATCTTTTAAATACCTCCAGGGATGGTGACTCAGCTGCTTCTCTGGGCAGCCTGTCCCAATGCTTGACAACCCTTTTGGTATTAACTTCCAAGTTGCCTTACTTAACTGCTTTTAACTACAGCAGCATATAAGACGGCCGATTCAATACTGAGACATGGTCCTGATCTTCCCTTTAAATTTCCTCAAATGTCACTTTCATAATAGTAAATAAACGCTTTTTTTTCTTAAAAGTTGCACTCAAAAGGAATTACATAGTTACTTGGATTATCAGGTTGTCCTCTAGGTTAAATCAACATGGTTACTAAAGCACTGAACCTGAATTATGATGCGCTAGCATTGAACTCTTAACCGATGAGAAATAATTGCACAAAGAATTGTAAAGGAACTAGGAACCAGTACAAAGTTCTATAATAAATAAAAACTAACTTCTGGAATCAGAGGAAATTTCAGCCCTAGTAAAGAGTCTAAAATTTGGTTAATCAGTTTTTAATTCAGAACTGTGGTAGTATGACTTTTACAGCAGTGCTTCTAACAGTACTAGCACGATTTCGGGATGGTTAGAGTAATTTAGAAATAGGCCATAGTCATGTGTCATCATAGTGTCAGATAATCACTGATTTTATTGTATTCTTCATCATGACTGAAAACAAGTTATTCTGAAAGAAAAACAAAATCCATACAAGAAAAAGAAAATCCATACACCAAAAACAAAGCAAAAGGCAAATATCTTATGTTTACCTGAATGAAAACTTAACTACCCTTGTCTTTCAGTGACTGAAATAACAGATCTACATAGCAGAGTAGTTGCTTTGGTATAATACATATTTTTGAGAACTTGGCTATATAACTTTCTGTAACTGCAGTTACCTAGCTCCTTAGCTGCAACTCTGAAAGCTTGAGCTCCTTCCAGCTATCTAGAGCACATCTTTCATCACAGCAGAGAAATGAAAATTTTCAGAAAATGCGCAGGTATTCAAGAAGCATAAGGAATGCCAGGCTGCTCCGTATGCTTAGCAAAAGAATTCCGTACTTGGGCTATTGCTACCCAAAGCAGCTAGTGCAACCTCAAACTACTACCTATTGAAAAGAATTATAATGCACAAACAATTCACAGGCTTGGAGTGCTTTTTGCCTCATAATTTACTGGCTCTTCTTACAAATGGAAATCAGTGACATTGATTTGCTACAGGCTAAAAATATTCCAGTCTGAAAAGAGGATTTGATGGTTACCCTGCATTAGTCATGGGAGTTTACACACTTCATGACACCATGCTGTAAATCTATTGTGACAAAAATTCATTCTGATAGGCCTGCATGAGAATGATGAAGTCACAATCCTTCACACAGTTTCATAAAAATAACTTTATTTTTTTATTTACTTATCCTAAATCTAAAGAAAAAAGAATTATCTTGTCTCAGCACATCATACGAATGAATGACACTTTTGAAATGATCCATCAAAGAAATTAATCTCCAGAGCAGAAGCTTGGACAATAAAGTTGATGAATTTTTATTACACCTTCTTGTATCATCATTTCCAATATAAACAAAATGGAAATGAGATCAGATTTCATTTGTATCTTATTTTCTCTTGTAATTAAAAGATATTAAAAAACTAATTCCAGACATACAGGAAAGGAACATAGAGGGTGTAGAAACCATTTATCAGAAATACAATTTGTTAATACCAAACAACAAAGATGTTCTCAATGTCACAGACAGTGTTTGTGTCATGGAAGCTAATGACATCTCTCCCCTTGTTTTCACTAGTACACAGAGGGATGTTTTCACCACTGAAATTTAAATGTGATTTGAGAAACACAAGGAACAAGCAAAGAGGAAATCCCCAGTACCAAGTCATTTGGGAAATTCCACAAGATTCTTGCATGCTCGCTAGCTGATACATAATACAGCACAAGTCTGTATTTCCAGCAGGGCTGATGACTTTGGCTTGGTTTTGCAACTGGTAACAGAAGAGTAAAAGGGGTTAAAAAAACCCTACAGTTTTTGGCTTGAGGCTTTTAGTGTCTTTTGCTTCACCTCCTTCATCCCTAGACTTTGTGATCTTCTAGCTACATACATATAATTTCCCTTCTGTTTTGGGCAGCACATTTGATCAGTCTTGAGTCTATGATGTGGTGCCTTGCATGCATTTTAGCTGACTTGTCTCTGACACTCACTCTAACGACTCCATCCTGTGAGCTGTTAAGTAGAAGCTGAGACCTGCCACCATCCTTGTACAGTGAAAGGAGTTTCTTGAGAAACAAAGAACTCACGCTGCAACAGGAGAAGCCTCAACTCCCGTAGCAAGTTTTCAGTTTAATTAATCCTAAATCAATTATTATTTATGAAAACAACCAAAACACAGCTACTGGTTAGCAGACTGGTCAGCCTAAAGGTTAATCTGTTCTGAGTTTGAATGCTAAGTGTACTGCTGGATTGTATACTCAATATAGGTATCACCCTTTTTTGAATGTTAACTGGGAGTAAAAAAGCAAATGAGTATTTAATGTATATCAGTTTAAAAATTAAGGCTCACCTCTACATGTCAAAACGCAGTTACCTCTAAAGTATTCTAAATGAAAATATCTTACTAAAAATGAGCATTTTCTTTGAAGGGCAGAGTAACTTTGATATTTCTGTTCATTTTGTATAAGCAGAGTCCATATTTATGAATGTCAGAAATACTTATTACAAAGTGCTATAGACTCTGTGTAACCAATTTCACAGCAGATATTGCTTCTATAAAGAGATCCTTTGTATCCAACCCAAAAACCATCCAGCTTCCTTGAAAACAGGTTTGATGGCTTGTGCATCATTGCCATGGGTTTCAATTACAGCATATCTCACCAGCTGTGGGCAACCCACACTACTTTGGGAAGGCTTTGCGACACAATGATACAACATGAAGTCTGATAGATTAGAAATGGAAAGTGGGTGTTTTGAGCTAAGAATGGAAACAATGTTGCCAGAAACAATTAACAGTAGTTAATAATAATTCACACCTACGCTTTAAATTTAACCAGGATGCTTTAGTTCAACTGAATGTATTTAAAATCCTTCATGATACTTCACATTATGCCATTGAACAAGTATGCCATATTTGATGTTTTGCCCACATTGTCAAACTTTTCATGCGCACTTTGAAATAGCATTCTGAGGATCAAGCCCAAAACCAAATCAGCAACCCACCTGAATTTTTTGCTACATGAATGCCTTTGGGACTATCTCTAGCTGACTAAGCATGTCTTCCATAGCGGAAGTTCTAATATAATCTTGGTTTTAAGGCTTACTCAGGGTAACATATTTTTCCACGATGTGAATGTGCCCCAACATGCTTTGCCGAGCTTAGTATTTTCCATTTATCCCATCTGTTTTTCATGGCAATGAAACACAATTCAGGCCATGTAGACAGGGTCCTTGGGCAGGTTTAAATAAAAGAGAGGCAGGAAGCATACATGACCATCCTTACTCCTTAAGACATGTATCATTCCCTGTTTCAGTTAGTTCCTTAGCCACCCCTTCTTTGGTTATTAGGATGCAGAGTATTCCTGTAAAGTTTTTGAGTGGGGGAAATCATTGCCTTACACCATTTATGCAACTTCTGTAGCTAAAAGAGAAAATGGTGGTTTATTCTAGCTAAACATATCCAGTAGACTATCATTCCAGAAGCACGACCACGACATTGTTTATCTATTCCTACCTGCCAAAACATAGGCATAAAGCTAGCATGCCAAAACGTTACTCTCCTCTGGCGAATCATAAAGCAGAAAACATAACTGTAAGAGAGATCATATATGAGAAATATTCTATTACTTTCAGTGAGCTTTGGATTGGGCTCTGTATCATATCAACCTCTTAATTTGACAGATGGCTAGTTAATTTAGGGGGAAAAAAAGTGAAGTTATTCAACATTTACATACTGATTGTTGCCTTCTCAATAAACCACATTTACAATGCCCTTTTACAAAAAGACTGGTAATGCGGTTTATGTTGCATGTATGCATGTATAGTCTAGAGAAGCTCTTCATTGTCCTTCCTGCAAACGTGCATGGAGGGCAGACATAACACAGTGCTGTATCACAACTAGTTTATAAACTGTTGCTTACTTGAGGGTGGGAAAGTTGAAGGGCTTTGAGATACTGGTTTCTGGGCTTTTGCTGGTTGGAGCTGAGATTCTCCAATGTCTTTCCTCTCTTGACTGGGTGCTGCAGATGTTCCCATAGGCTCTTCCCGGCCAACTGAAACAATGAAATGTAAATTCTGTCACTAGCTACAAATCATTTGCTTTTTTTCTTGCTTGGAAGCTTCCCATATGTTCAGTGACAAAAGCTAATAACAAGTCTCACAATTGATCCACACAGTGGACACCAAAATCTTTTTCTCTATGTATCACATATCCACGAGCAACAGACTTTTATTGTTATCAGCATGCCACAAAAAGTGGAAAAAAATCTGGCAGACCAACAAAACTCCATCTACTGCTTTGAAAATATAGCGTAACAATTTAATGTTAATGCATGAATAAAATAACTTGTTGAAACATAGTTTTCCCCAAAATAAGCCTCTCTACCCCCCCAATGGTTCCTTTCTTAAGAGTGGGAATGCTGAAATAAAAACTGCTAGGGATCATTTCTAATAATGTGAGGTGACAAACAGACAATCTTGTTTGCTTTCATAGAAAATATTAGCTCTTATCTTCCTTTCACTGAGTAACGAGGATTCAGGAAGGAACTGAAAGCTGTAACAAAACAATATTTATCTTTATTTTAATGGTTCAGTAAACCCTGCTTTTTTGAGAATTTTCATTGAAAATACTACTTTTCCAAAAAGTACCAAAGGAAAAGAGTTTCACCATTTCTACAAGGACACAGTAACCAGAATATTCTTGTCACCTTGTAGGAAGTAGGGACTGAATGGTAGGGATGCCATTACAGTGACTTTCATAATGCTTCTGTATATCTCAGTCACAATATACATAGAACAACTAATACTAAGACCAGTTGTGTGTTTTGGCACTTTCTCTTTGATGGTCAAAGCACCCAGGATGAGCTTGTTCTGCTTGTGTCTGGCAAAAATCTGACCAAATTCTCAACTTCAAACTGATGTCCAGTTTAGCATTTTTAAGAGATGTTTCATTTCTTGATCTTCATAACTGTGTCCAACAGATAAGAACACAAGTTACTGTAATTTCATTGTTTTCTGCAGTTATAATCCAAGTCAGCTGGCTATGTTTGGTAACCAATTGTTCACCACATTAAAAACCTCATTCTCCTGAAGAGACAAGCAGACAGTTTGCTGACCATGATCCAGAGTGTGCTGAGAGCCAAATTCTGACTCCTGGCTAGTTGACTAGAACAGGTCAGCTCCCTAATAAGGAAGCTTTTTAACTGCAATAGTTCTCAAATTGGACTATGGGACAGAAGCATCACATAATGAATATGCTAGTGGGGGAAAGCTACAATGTATTTCACACCACTAAAAAAGAAACTGAACACTGCCAAGGAGGTCCTCTCTAAAGTCAACTACTTTCCCTATAAAATCAGGAAAGACTGTGGTATAGCTGGCAGCAAGACAACATTGGATCATCGCTGTATGCAGTTGTATGTATGTTTGATCCAGGGCACCTGGCAGAGGGGCGCAAACAGGCCTTTGACAAGGCACTTAAGGCTTTTGCTGTGTCAGTGCAGAAGGAACGGCCGAGCTGAATCCTAGCCTGGTTTCCACTCCTTTGCTTGAGATGGCTGTAGAGGCTGGCCAGGCACGCAGTGTGATGGGGCCAGGGCCCTGTGGGGATGAGGCAGGTCCCCGCCTGTGCCTCCAGCCCTGCCAGTGCCTTGGGCTGGGTGAAGGTGCTGGTATAGTGTGTTAGTAAATGCTCAGGGACAGTTTGTCTCTTGTGGTGGGGCCAACTTAATAGAGCTTACTTAAACGGTAGATTTCTCCTAAAAGCATTACAAGCACCTTTGAGGCATGAATCCAGCCCCACCGCTTTGTGCTCTGTGTGGGAGCTTGTCTTGATTTGATCTCATAATGAGGAACTGGAATAGGACCTAAACTGTCTTTGGCACTAAGTATTTGTTAAGTGTTTGTCCATATTGAACATGGTTCTGAGCTCCTACTGGTGAGGACAGGACAGATGAGATGCAATAATGAGGATGTGGAGCTGATGGACAACGGCTTACACAGTGAAATCCAAACAGGTGCGGAAATTTACTGTTGATTTGAGCAACAGAACAGGGAAATCACTAATATTGATAACTTGCATATTGTAGCCAGAGTAAGGAGACATTGGAACAGGTCTCCCAGGGAAGTGGTTGAGTCACTATCCCTGAAACTATTTAAAAGATGTGTAGATGTGGCACTGAGGGACATGGTTCAGTGGTGGACTTTGCAGCGCTACGTTAACGGATGGACTTGATGATATTAACGTTCTTTTCCAACCTAAATGGTTCTCTGAGTCTGTGATTCATTTCCCAGGCTTCCATAATCTGTGGCCAGAATAGGGAATCAACTCAGGAAGTCAACTTCATCCCTATCTTGTCATCTGTTTTAATACTTATTTTCAGAAGTGTATTAGTAAAAAAGTAGATTTCTTCTGCATCATTTGAAATTAGATAAGTACACAGGAGAAATTGTGTATACAATAAACTTTTCACCTTTAAAATCACTGAAACAAGGGAAATGGTGTAAATTTAGCTTTTACACTTTTGCTTTGAATTTGAACACTAATCACTAAAGCAAACTGTAGAATATTAAGAAATCACATACATTTGATGACCTGTGGGTAGAAAAAAATGTTTCTTTCTCCAGTGTTAATGACTGGTTTAGTCTGGCCATCTGGCAGCAGACCGACATATATCCCTCTGTTTCGCACTGATTCTAGGCTTACAGATCCAGTTTCCAAATTCTTCTCAATCTTAAAGTGACAGTATTCATCACCTGTGCCCTAAGAAGTTGAAAACAGAAACATAAATTCAACAATTAAATTTATGTAGCTTTGCAAGTTGGATGTTTTTTTAAGACTGAAATATTGCTGCTACCTTCTAATAAAATTTCAGATTAACTTTAGGTTCTTCACAACATGTTACATTATTGCACACATACACAGACGTTATCCCTGTTTCTTTCTTTGTGATCAGAAAGACTGATCACCTAATTTGAGTAAGTGAAAGGCCACATATGAAAGCATTCTGACTTATTTTAGGCTTTAGCAAAAGTTGAGGATATATTCAAAGGAATTTCTCTCAAACAAATTTCAGAGGGTTATGGAATATGAAAATATCCATTTCAGAGAACAGAGGATATTTATACACAAATTTGTACACAGTGCAGATTTGCTAATGCTACACAATATAACATGTATTAGATATTTTGTTCTTTTCATGAACTGTAACTCCTAGCATTTTTGCTCTATTTTGTAGCACTTAAAAGATTAATTTCAAAGCCTTTACCCAATGAGAACCTCAACATACTTCTACAAGGACCATGCCCTTTCACAGCAATAAGTTAGCATGTTTGTCGATTTCAAAGCACACAGAACCATGAATGCAAGTGTAGCGATCATAGTAACATGGGCTGAGACATCAGAGCTCCCCTAGTTTTCAGAATATCACAACTTCCTTCTGGCTAATAACAAGAAACAGACTATAAAAAGCCCAGTTTAACATGTCAGAGAGAAGAGCACTGACTTTCACATATTACACTTTTAATCTCAAAATACACTAAATGCTAGTGAGAAACACAAACTGTACATGAAACACTCCCTTTTATCCAGACCTCCTGGTCCATTGGTGAGGGCACATCTGAAAAATTAAGATATTCACAAGACCTATATTCAAAACATGGATCAAATATTTCAATCTCTGAAGTGTACTGGAGTCAATGGCAAAACTCTTAGGGACCTCACATCTGAGTACTTACATAGCTCTATTTCATAGTCACTTCGGTCAAACTCCCAAATAAGAATTATGCAAAAGTAATTCTCACATAGTTGTGAGAATTTTAACTTGGACAAACAGAATCACATTGCAAAAGTCAGTGCAGCATGCAGCTGCTTACATCTTAACTATTCTTTAGTGGGTTCTATCATCAATTTATTTAGATTCAGTAACACTTCAAACCCCTGAACACGTTTGTGTTCTGCCACATTCAAAACAATTTTATCAGTTCATATCAGCAAACAGACATAGGATTAGTAAACACTGAGTCTAATGAGTAAATACTAATGTCTCATTCTCTTTTTTCCTCTCAAATTTAAATCTGCAATAGTTACACTCCTAACAGGTGGAGAATATTATAGATCCCAAAATTAGAATATTTTAACCAACTCCAAGACTAATTTTATTACTAAATTTACAGGCTACTGGTGAGATATTTCAAGAATAAACTCTATGTGGTTGCCTGACGGGGGGGGGGAAGTCAGGCTCTTCTTCATTTCAGACAAAACAGAATAATTTGTAAAATCTAGGATGCCAACATCACATCCACATCTTCCAAACTCACACTAGTATAACAGTGATTGTTTAATAAAAATTAAATTAGCACAACTGAATCTTGACAGTCATCAACTATCTAGCAACGCATAAATTTTAACTACAACCACATTCTCAATAATTTATAAATATAAGTTCTTTACAATCAAGTGCCAAATAGACACGACAGCTTCCCTTGCTAGATTTTTCTGTCTTTCCTTCAGAAAATAAAGTTAAAGATGTGAAAAAAATTTAAATCTGAATAATTTTATCCCATTTTATCCAAGCAAGTAGAAAAAGATTCTCTCCTATCATTGACAATTTACTCAAACCATCTGCAGCAGGAAATACAAAAAAAGAACTGCTTACTGTTCCATTACACTGGTCATCTTTGATCTTCAGATACATTCTTGGGTTTCTCACACTTTCAAACATGCAGAGTCCAGAGCCAATTTTATGCACCTTCCAGTAGGATTCCTGCTGCTGCTGACCTGCTCCACTGCAGCTCCCATCAGGTCTAAGGGACAGAGCCTGGCACAGACTTGTATTGAGCAGAATGATGGCACCATGGTGAAACACACCCTTCAGATCAGAGACAAGAATCCCTTTGTGAACAGCAAGCTTCTGTCCATATCAAACTTTGATACTAATATTGTTCATATTGGTTTATTTTAAGCACTTATTCATGCATATCCATGTATAAAGCATAGAAGAGCGAGCCCGGAGTAATTCAAGTATATCTCTAGTCTTTGAATATTTGCTGCTTCCTGTGCAGACACTAACCTGAAGAGGGAAAATTCTTCCCTGTTCCGCAGCTTCCCTGCTTTTTATTGTTCTGCAGTGCAGCACAACATTCAGTGCACAAAGAGTGCAGCAGATTAAGGAACTGGTCTGTTTTCAACTTGAGTAATTTCCTGTGCAGCTCTCCCGTATGTACCTACCTTCCTACTTTTTGAAGGTTTACTAAAAAGTCTAGAGACGCATCTTTTGCGTGTTACAGCTAACCCTGTTTGCATATACCAGCTGCAGTATGGGCACTGTTAGCCCCAGGAAAGCAGCCAAGTGCTGCCTACCTGTTCAGCTGTGGTTTACTCCACCTGGTGAAAGAGGATCACTCATTTAGCTTGCAATCCTCTGACATTCGATTAGGTACAATCTGCTTTATAACACTAAATTTTAGAAGAGACTTCTTAACTTCCCTCTGCCCACCTTACCTTGACATGCACAACAAATTCTTGGGAAAATCCAGCATATCCTGTTGTTTCATCAGCTACTTCACCTTGAAGATTGAAAGTAACAGTGTGACCTGGGTTCCTGGCCGACTCAAGAATGGCACAACCATTAGGCTGAAGGTGAACACGGAGCTCACAGCATGTCTTGTCTTTGCTCTAGCATAATCAAAGTAGGAATAATAAATTATATGAACTATATGGCAAAATCCAAACCAGAAAACATCACAACATAGTTTCTGCATTGTTCAAGTTCCCACAATACTACTGGTCTGGTATGAAAACATCTTTATGTTTTTCAGATTTGCAGTCCTAATACTTCAGTCCCAAAATTGTGGACTCTGGAATTTCAAAGCACAGAAACAGTTTATCTTAAGATGACGCAGATCTGAGGATAACATGAAAGATACCTGGGTGCCTCAATTGGAAAGAGTCACAGCCTACAAAGACAGTAAAGAAGTATAAAACTGACACAGACGGGAAACAAGCTAACAGTAACTCTTCCCACAGCCCTCCTCCTCTTGCCTCTGTGTTTGTCCTCATTTGTTTATACTGTTCTCACAGAAAATACTTAAGGAGTCAGAAGTTTTATGCAAAAAAACAATGCGCAATCCATGCTTGCCTGTTTGGGTTTGCAGACTCTGTGATCCGTTGTATGAAAGACACAATATACACAATACATATTTAAATATTTTAACAACTCCATCATCTTCTCCTATTTAAATAAATCTCGGATTTTAACAAACAAAATGCTACTAGTCAGCCCAATAATTTAAAAGAGTTTTGGCTTACATCAGACTGCAAAGAATCAATATTTCTATGGAAAATTTTCATTTCCAAGGCACTACCTTCTGAAGAAAAATCTTCATACTCAAAACAACTGTTGAGCAGATTCAATGTACTTTTAAAAGTAAAGGAAAAAATGTATGCATTTTAGAAGTGGTTGTAAAACCAGTGAGCCAGCATGTCCTCAAAGCATAATTAGCTACATATCATAACGTCCGTTGCAATTTTTGTATCACCTTTTTGTTTTACATTTACCATGTTCATTCCAAGGACATCAAAGTTATAAATGACAACATTTTTCATATTCCCTGGGAAAAAGAACATCTTGCACAACTAAAAATAAGAAAATTGAGATCCAGCTTTTCCATAGGTTGCTCAAAATCATAAAGCATATCAGTAACAACGAAGAAAAGAGAAAGTTCAGATTTGAGTGCCCAGTTAATAAGCTCTCTATAGCAAGATATACTGCAACGTGACAGACTGTAGGGGGTTCTCTATCACAATTATACTGATGAACACTAGAAAGTCCTGCAAGAAGATCTGACAGTTTGCATGGCAGCCCGAAACTATCACCACTGAGAAACCCAATCCTACTGGGAATACTCTATTCCCACCAATACACATCATGTAGAAGAGGACCGGGACCAGCTTCGACCAGAAATCATTCACTGGGTAAATAAGCAGAAGAATTCAAAAAAGTAAAGGGAAACACAGCTTCTTCCCTCATCAGTAGAAGAGTTTCATCAGAAAGGACTAACTTCTAAAACTCCATTCGCCTACTTGTATACTGCAAGTTCTGAGAAAGACAAACAATAGTAAGACTTTGAAGATGGGATGAAACAAATCAAAACGGATCAAAAAAAAAAATCTGGAATATACCAGTTGGCTTATAACAGGCATGTTACTTAGAAAAAGACACAGAATAAAAATGGGCATTTAAAAATCAATCCTATGAATGTATCCTTATCAAAAGAAAAAAAGATACTAGGGCATTCCAGGTACTTTGTCACCATGTGGCAAACTGATATAAATTACAGCTTAGAATGGCCTGGTATTCCTGCATCAAGTCATTTAGTCTGCTAAAAAGTCCTACCAAAGACTAAAAAGTAAAGTGTGAGAAAACAAAGCTCTGCATCTAAATTTGACTATTCATCAGCAATTTCTTAGGTTCAGTTATGAATTCTTAACTCCTTATCTAACTAGAAACACAATTATTACATTAAGAACAGCATTACTTTTAATCATACAATGACATGTAATTATGAAACAGAAGTCAGCAAAAGTATTTCTTACCTTTCCAATTACATGGCCATTGACAAGAGCAAGAGCAAGACATGGCATCTGATTACTGGTGAATATATATGTATTTCCTTTTTTGACATTTACATCAAAAAGACCTAAGAGAAAAAAAAAAACACCCAAATGTTAGAAGTATGAAAGTATATTAATTCATATTTGCATTTAATTACAGTCGATTTATCATTTTCAAGGGAAAAGAATGAATTAAGTGTTTAACTCAATAGTTTGACCTCTTTGATCAATGAATCTTCTCATTCCTTCAGGAAAGGGCACCTAGAGACTACTGTCTGTTTCACTGCTTTCAGGAGAAAAACCCTGAGAACTAATTATAAGGAACACATTTCTTTCTATCAGCATATATGTTAAAAAAAAAAAATCCATAAAAAGGAGCTGAGGACTCCATCATAATGAACTGGACCATGGTAAGGAATTTACATGATAAATAACATGATGTAGGGAACATAAAGCTCTCCTGTAGGAAAAGAGAATTCATTTTCTCTGTATCCATATTAGAATTTGTAAAGCAAATCTTGCAGCTCAGCTCATGGCTTCTAAAATTTTAAATCTGGCTTATTTTCCAAACAATTACTTCTTATAGTTACAAGATACTGATGAAAGCTAAAGTGGTGCCATTTTTATTGTTCTCAGCAGCCACAGCTGATTTTAAACAACTGTTTAACAACCAATACATTATGCAGCTGTCTCTGGAGGACTCCTGTGGTGGCCATAACATAAGATTTTCGGGATATCACTGGAACCGTGAGAATCATACAGCCAAGGATCATTGTACCCATCAGAATGATGCCACAAATCATAAAATACAGACAGGGATTCCAGTCCTTGGGGCAAGATCGGGAGGACACGCAACTGTTACAATAAGCCTCTGCTTTCAGATAGAGATAAAGCTTCCTAAGAAATTAGGAAACCCTAGACCAAATCATCATCATGATATAATTTGCTATCAGCACTTTGAAGGCTTTTGAATTACATTGCTTTAGATCTGCTGAAGACAAATAAATAGTGGTACCAGCATCTGAAATGCAGAGTTTTCTACTAGGAAAGATAGGCAATTTACATCAGAGGACTTTATTACAAAGCACCCACAAGGAAGCAGTGTTCCTAAATGAATATTTAAACAATGTTCCCAAATCAGTGCTTGTGGACTTCTGTTGCACATGACTACTCTAGATGCTTTGTAAATTACTGCACATAAGTAAAACAAATGAATCTGAAAGAAGGGAGAAAGATGTTGTCCTGAAGGCATAAGAGTTGCATGGTAGGCGTCTGCATTCATTCTGTACTTGTGTTCCTTTTGTACTCTGAACTACAAAAAAGAATACATGGTTATTCCTGTGTCACTAACTCTGTTCCTATGATATCAGGGCAACTTTATCATATTGTTCAGAAAAATCAAGCCCTTTTTGATAACCAGTTTAATTACCAAGTATTACTAAATCCTTGGGAAGTTATAGATCACACTACTCATTTTTCTAACTTTCAATCCTAAATCAGTTTATACCAATTTTGCTTTGATCTTTCTTTCTAATAGATTTAATCATATTTATCATTTTTAACTACTGATATTTAGTAGTTGTGCAGATTTTTGTCTGAAAATACCATTAGAAATGCATTAATTTATAGAAAGGAAAGCACATCTGGATTGAAATCAGGAAATAATCTGCAGTGTGAACTTGAATTCTGCCTTTTAGCACATTAAGAACTGTGTGTGTCTAAATGACCTGATTTGTCTAAATCAGATCAGATACATCAACTGAAGACACAACATTAACGAGCAGCAAAGGTGTGCTTACTGCATCAGTACAGGTTAGAGACCAAATTGCTACAAGCAGGTAGTTTGGTCTGTCACGAAGTAATTCACAGTTTGTGATCCTAAATGGATCTCCTTGGAGCAGGGACACTACCACTCTGTGCAACTGCTTTCAGGTATTCCAGACACATGCAAATCCTACACCTGTAGGTAGGAGATTTGAGTTATTCAACATTTAAGTCACCAAATACTTTGAACTCAAGCACCAAAACTGCTAACAAATAAGGAGAGCTTTCGTAAAAGAGTAACACCCACTTTCAATGTTTGTAATATTACTGATCTCCCGTGTCATATATTTGAGTTTTCTGGTGCAGATTTTCTGAGGTGCTTTCATACACTATGCTAAGGAGTGTTGATTGCACTGCTTTCCATGTACTCTTTGGTGCGTCCTGAAATACTCTGTTATATCACTTCCAAAAAGATATGTGTAACATCCCTGGGAAGATGTCAGAAACACTAAGCAGTTCTACCACTACAAAGATAACAAAAATGTGTGCTCAATATGATATATATTACAGTTAAGTGTTATAACACATTACGTGGAAGGTGATAAAGAGAAGGAACTAGAAGACTGCCATTACAAGGATGGAACAAAATGAATTTATATACACATACACAGATATATACTCCCTTTTAATGAACTATACTGGTAAATTTAAAGTTGTTAGTTTAGATGGATCTAGTTACAAAAAACTGCAGTTGTCCTTGCCATGACAGTTCCATGGAAGTACTAAACTGCAGATGACAAGTTTGTTTGGTAAAGGAAAGCCAGTGACAAGATACCATATGAGAGATATTATATTTTATTGTGTCTTATATGTAAACCAAGCATGTAATTTCTGAGATCTTATATCCATTAACATATGTAAATATTTTAAGCAAGGAAAATGTTAATTATAATTACCTGTATAATTCATTACAGGAACTACTATAAAAGATCACAATGAACTATAAAGTCCTCCTCCTTGTATCTTTTATACATACGTTCACATGAAAAATACTTTACCATATTTGTTTTTCTTGTCACCAAGAGCATCAACTTTGCTGTCTGGACTGAGGCAAATGAAGCCACGGGTGAGCCTGTTGTAAAACTGAAGTGTATTGCCTGTCTGAAATTTCCACTTTTCGGCAGCCCACTAGTTTTGTAAACAACAAGCAGAAAAGACTTATGAGAAGGTGATACACAGGAATTTGACATACGTAAGAACAGCAGACCCGATTTCATTCAAAACATAATTTGAATGGTTTAAATGAAAAGGTACATTCTTACAATGTCTTGTCTCTTGAGTTCCAGCTCTTGTCCTGTACAGATAAAAACCATGTAATTAATTTGCAGCGCATCTTCATTCCATTTGATGCAGTTGCAGTGAGGTTGGGTACCTCTCCCCACCAATTTTTACTTACTTCCTGGAAACGTGCTGGCATCTGTCACAGTCAGTTCTCTAACAATGTTGCCATCATCCTGGCCCTCGTCCAGCCACCTGAAAACCAAAACACATTTCAGTAATATAAGCTTGACTGGCAACTCCCACAATACTGTATACATGCCAGTTGCACACTGATACTTCCTGTTCTATTTATTAAAGTCTCAAGGCTGACAAACAGCAATACAAAAATCCAGCTTCAGTGAAAAGAGATTCACTGTGGCAAAAATAGTTACTTATGTCTGTTCTTGTTTTCCTGGATGGAGGTACAAGGGCCTAAGCCAATTACTACAAATCAGAGAACTCATATTGATCCCAGATCAATAACAAAAGGTGCAGCAGTCATGACGTTTGTTCTTCCTGCCTGCAAGAAGGCCACAGCAGGATGCAAATTGTTTCATGCCCTGAAAATCCCCATACAGGGAGGAAAATCCAACACTGGCAATATTTTTACCGTGTTTGAACTATACTTTTACAAAGCCTTTGTACTTGCTTCACATCTACTTACATAAGTCTAACTCCACTTGAGTCAGAAGGATTAACACACTGTGAGAGCAAGATCAGCAAGCACAGCGTCAGGCTCTAACAATAACTAGCACATATCCTGTATTTTTCCGCCTGAAATGGATTTGAACTCTCCCTAAATTATGCATGAAGCTAGCATTATAGATCTCTTCATAGCAGTTCATCTCATCTAGAATACAGAATCAAAATTAGGTCAGGCAAAGATGAGGTGCTGTATCTGATAGGCAGAAAGCCGTTACTCACACATAAATCAGTTTCAGTGTGCATATTGCTCACTCTGAGCTGTCTCAGGCAGTTATTTATTCACTCAGAAGTGAGAGAAGGAAATAGAATTGGGGTGCCACTGGCAAGCTGCAGCTAGATTCATACGTGACTGGACTTTACCATTCCTGATAATTGCACTGATCTTTATCAATTACAATTTTTCCATAAGGTGTTGAGAATTAATCAGGCATAGATAAAATTAGAAACGAGCTACAGAACAGAAAACTCAGAGCAGCAGCATCTGCAGGAGAGAAGGAGGGGAAGTTAGAATCACTTCAAATTACAATACAGCTCAGTGACAGGCTGCAAGGCAAATGAGAAAAAGAGATGTGGTCAGATAGCTGCGTTTGATATCAGACTTTAAGATCTTGTGAAATGGCTATTGGGCTTGTTGAACCCCAGGTTAATCTCCACACTAACTTCAGCAAAGTGGGATCAGTCTGCTAGAGACAGTAACCCACTCTTCTGAAAAGCCTTGCATCGCGTGACATGGTAGGTGCAGAATGGATGGACCTGCTGGTGTCAGATCCAAGGTGCTGGATGTGGGGAATGTGTCAAAAACAGCTTGAATAGTTCACTAGGCACAAGAACAGAAATCCAGGCAGAATTCTTTATTGCTTTTTCATTAGCTCGAATACACCAGGTGTTTGGGGCAGGAACAACTCAGCTGTAAAAAGAATCAGACCATTTCAGCTCACATTTTAGGAAACACACATTTCTCTTGACAGGGCATTTCAGAGGAAAAAAATATGAGTCATTACAAATTTATTATAAAACTAACCCAAATGAAACACCACCAACCTTCGACAAAGAAAAGTATAATCCAAATCTGTTGTAGGATCCTTGATTACAACTTTGTCCAGAAACCAGCCATTTCCTTAGAACAAATTGGGGGGAAGAAAAAAAAAGTTAGTTCATGAGAAGCAGATAGATTTAACGAAATTTGACTTCCCTTGGCTTTCTCTTGTCTACTGGAACTGCAAACTCTGCAGCTCCACTGGCAGGTTCCTAGAGTCACATCTTCCCTGATGGCTGGAGAGAAGACAGTACCTTTTCTAGGTGCTGTAGAGCTTGCTTATGGCCAGCAAGCTGCTAGATCCTTCCCTGGCTGTCAAGGTCCTATGTTTAACATAGTCACTGTATAAGACTGGCCTGTTTTGTCAATCAAAATATCAACAAGATTAGATAGAAGCTTATCATGGCTCAAAATAAGTTACTATGTTTTACAGTATTTAAGCTCAAGAGTTCTAAAAACAGGTCTTGTGACTACAAGTCATTTTGGCTTCACCATTAATCGGGTGTCTAATGACAAGGTAGTGTAGCCAAAATCTCCAACTGCATCTTTACAGTGTAACCAATAATGCAAATCAACCTAAAATTATAATAGCCCATTTTATCTATAACACAGACTGCACAAAACATATTCAATGTCTTATGCAGAAACTCCTCCTCTTCACAATTTTTCCATAGGAATTAGTCAAAAATGACAGAAAAGCAGTAGACTATGTCCTTAACATAGTGGTTGAGAATACAGTGGAAGTGAACACAAAAATATTTGAAATCTTTGATGATACAATAAGGTAGCCATGCTACTTGAACAGTTTCCTTAGTATCCTTTGTCTTTCACTCCTAAAATGTTTCCATACATTTAGTTTTAGAAATACATATTGTATTTTGAAGAAAAGGTTCATAACTTTGCAGGCTGTATTCAGTGACTATATACGGAGATTTTCTGACCTGATCCAAGACCGTTGTGTCCTATAACAATCTTGTATAAATGTCCAAGGTGCACAGCTTCCACAGCAAAGATGTCAGTCTGTAATCAATCAAAAAAAATTCAGTAAAATCTAAAAAGCACTGCATTCTTCAGCCACGGAAACCCCAAAGACCCATAAACCCACAGAACTCATCTGTGAAGGTCATCCTTTGAAATATCAGCTAACGATAAACCAAGAAGGACATGTTTCTTGAAATAAAAGTAAGCAAGCCTGATCACTTTGCTAATGAGAGTAGTTCCATTCAAATGGGACCAGAGTCAGAAAAGAGAAACCTGCTGAAATTAAAAATCACATCAGATTTCAATGTTAGCAATGCAAATATAAAATATAGTTTCATTTTCTCTTCATTTATTAAATCAAATTTTTAGAAGAATTAAATCCAGAAGTACACAGCTTATCTATTTTATAAATGAAAATTCTGACTTCCAAAAGCACTGGTATATCTTTAGAAAGTATTTTTGGTTTAATTATGAAATTTTGGGAAGATATTGGAATGCAGTAATTATCTCTTTTCCAACTGCACCTTGCCTGGGATAACTACCCACCTAAGAGAGAAAAGCCAGCCAAACAGAAAATGCCCTGTCTTTTACTTACTTGTCCTTTTAAAAATTTCTTGGATTTCTGTGACCTGAGCAGCTGTCTTGATCCTGTATCACCTCTTTCTCCATAGACAGAAATATAGACATCAGCCTCTGTTCCAGCATTCCACAGTTCCCCTGTTGTCACATGTACTTCATAGACAGTCACTGACAATGAAAGATGACAACCTTTCATATCACAAACATGGTTATAGTTACAGCAGCACCTAGTGTGAATGGGCCTGTAGAGCCCAAATACCTCTGCATCAAGGACAGCTAGAGTATAAAGCCTTAAAAATCCTATTCAATATTAAGTAAAATAATGTACAAACTTGTTTTGGTGTTATGTTTATGGTTTTTTATCTCAGACTATCACCATGGGGAATGCAAACCAAATTGAACTTTTTAAATGCACAATAATATGTCTTTGCCCTGCAGAACCATTTGAAATAACCATAAAGTTGAAAAGTAAATAACATAAACCCCAGATTAGCCTCACCATAAGTGACAAGATCAAAATTCTAACAAACAGGAGCCATTAATAATTTGAATGCACTGGTTAACCAAGCAAGCAAAAATCTAGACCATACTTTCAGTTTTCTAGGACCTTCAGAACTCAGAAAGCTGCATTGTTTTATTATTTTAGTGATTCATGCAACAGGATAGCATAGACTTCCTTTAAAGACTTTCCATATGGAATGTAACAAAGACTGTAAATGTGGGAGAAAAAAACCCCTTGACTTAAATTCAATAAATTGATTATTTTATAGAAATGGATAACACAAAATTAAATTTGTGTCAAAATTCAATGACACTGGAGTAAAAACTATGATACATAAAAATATGTATCAATAGAAAACTGTGGTTATTAAAATGCAGACATAGGATCTCCATAAAATTCAGAATTTAGATAAAAGTAAGCATTTATAATCTTCAGCAGAAACATGGTAAAGGCAAAGTTTACATCAACATACAGTGTCAATATTTTGGTAGACCAAATGAGATACAGAGAGATCAAAAGGGGAAGAAAAAGCCTCACTTTCTGGGACACAAGCTCTTCTTCCAGATGTAGATATCCTCATACTTCTCTGTTTTGCAAGTCAAAAAGATTCTGGACCTTTTGATCCAGACCAACATCAACATTATCATTATTCAATTATCAGTTTCCACTTGAAATATGTTACGAAGCTTGACTGTAATCTTCTGCAGAAAGTTGCTCCCACATCTCACTCTTCTGATGGACAAATACCTTCTTTTAACAACCAGTCAAAATTTCTTCATAATCAGTCCACATCTGCAATTGTGCTAAGTGGCCAGTCAATATTTACAGCTTTTCCCTTGACACTTATTTTTTTATTATTATTTCACATTTATTTACATGGCATTTGTATGCAGGTTACTTCACAAGCTGTCTTTGAATAATTTAGTTTGAATAGTTCTAACAAACTAGGTAAAACTAAGCATTATGCAAAGATTGTTTTAATGTGCCCACACAGAAAACTAGTGGTAATTTTCTTCTAGCATCAGAGCTAACTCATTTTGAGATGGTGCCCGGGTAACTGAACTCCACTGAAGTATTATACCATAGACACGTGCTACTAATAACTCCAGCATAGGGGCTTAAGACAGCTAATAAAAATTCAAGCAAATTTCACAATTTTTTTACATTTCTCTCTACCTCTCATAAGCCTAGGGGATTATCCCAGCTTTATAATAACTGAGTGTTTATAATGCTTATAGCTTTTATCCTAGGAAATAGTACTCTCTTAGTGGAATACAGCTGCATCAGGGGAAGTTCAAATTGGACATTAGGATAAGGTTCTTCACCAAGAGGGTGGTCAGCCACTGGCACAAGGTCCCAGGGAAGCGGTCACAGCACCAAGCCCATCAGAGTTAAAGGAGCATCTCAACAACAATTTTAGTCATATGGTTTAGTTTTAGTTAGTCCTGTGAAAAGCAGGAAGTTGGGCTTGATGATCCTTGTGGTTCCCTTCCAACCTGAGATATTCTATGATTCTTTCCTTTAGATATTCTATGGAAAAGTGCGCAGAGCAGAGATTAAAAGAAGGAACTGTATTATTTGCCTATTTTTGTTTGTAAGCATAGAACATTACATTTGTAAACACACCTTTCTGAAATTAGAAAATGTAAAGGTTAAGACTATTTAATAACTTTAATTCTTTCCCCTATGCCTATGAGTTATGAGATAGAACAAGGAGGTTCTTGTATGTTTTTTCAGATCAGATATTTCTATTTGGACAAAAGCCAGCCGCATTTAAGGAACAGAAGCTTTTGACAGTCTTTAGTCAGCAGCATAATCATGTACTGTTTTTTCCCAGAGTACACCTGTCTCAATACTCAAAATAGCTTTCATTTAGCAACTGTTAATTAACATTGTATTTTACCCACATCATTTACTATGTCACCACCTCATCTATGTAATTCCCCAAACTTTTTCTTTACAGCGCCCACATGAACAGTTACTGCATGAAGAGACTATGGCAGAGGCAAAGAATTCATTTCTCCAGACCAACAATTCCGTGTTTAAGACTACAACAATCCTCTATTTCTACACTTTCCACCTTCATTAACTATCTACTTCCCAGTTTCTGTAAGAAAAAAAGCAAAGGTCCACCAGCCACCAAACACTGTGTCAACTCTGATTTACCTCAAGCATTTAATTAAAGATCACATCATAAAACATGAACGGAATGGGACAAAAGTAGGATGGTTGAGGATAAAAAGCCAAAGGAATGGTGCTTAGCCTCCAGCATTACAATGTCTCTATGTAATACTCCTTAACAGTTTAATTCAGACGTTTTTCCTTTGAATAAAAAAGGCTGTTAAATCAGAAAGTGTTTCAGCCTCTTTTTATTCAGGAATTGGTTTTAAAGCGCCTCTCATCATCTCTCAGTCTGAACCCAGGCCTCTTCACTGTTCTGTTATCAAACTGTCTTCTCTGAAGTTAAAAGCTATGTTCTCTTTTCACTGTCTCATGCAGAAATATAATATTGGCAAAAAAGACACAGAGGTTGTCTTTCAATTACTAAGTTAGAGATGAAACTGCCTTCTCCAAAGCCTTCAGCATGGTCTCTCTTATACTGAGGCTGGCAGAAATGCACAGTTCTTTTCTTCCTCTCTTGTGTGAGGGAGAAATTGTTAACTGCAAAATGCAGATTAAGAGGATGGTTTAAGTGTGCTGTTGTACTTTACAATGCACCAAGATTAATTGATAATAAAAATCTTTCTTTATACCTTTATCTCAGAAATAAAGAAACAACCTACTCAGAAATAAGAGCCAGAAAAATCAGAAGGTGGGTAAGGTCAGTGTCCCAGAATATTAAGCAAAAGAACATTTGGGGAAGAATAGAT
This sequence comes from Falco rusticolus, assembly GCF_015220075.1. Classification (NCBI taxonomy): domain Eukaryota; kingdom Metazoa; phylum Chordata; class Aves; order Falconiformes; family Falconidae; genus Falco; species Falco rusticolus. The sequence goes on from NC_051189.1 coordinate 47,294,398, forward strand.
ACTGTAAGTAGGGGAATATATTCAATACAACATGTTAATGATCATTAATTAACATTTATTTAAAGGGGCTGTGTATGTTTGGTTTTTATACCAGTGTGCTTGTATGCCCCCCTACACTAATATCAAAGTCTGCTGACCAGAGAGACCAAACCTATGAGGAAGTAGGCTGTCTCTAAGGCTTTTCATGCCCCCAAGGGTATAAAGATCTTAACCACTCACGATCAAAAATTATTGTGATTGGGGTGGACCAGCCTCTCTCTACAGCATTTTATGAGCCATTTATAGCTGCTGATAATGACATCACTGGAAAAAATCTCTTCTATTCTTTTTCTCTTGACATATTAATGAGGCACAAACCTGGTTTTCTTCTCTTCCTTTCAGGTGCTTAACCTCAGTGCTCAGTCATTATAGATAGGCATAAATACAGCTCCAGGCCACCCAGCTCTTTATTACATGAGTGATTGTCCCATGGTGTGATTTCCTGCATCCATGGGCCATTTTCTGGACTTCTGCCCCTCAGTTTCATTTATATCCTCTTCCTCTAGTCTGCACCCACAACAGCTGTTACTATTTCAATTTTCCAAGATCAATACAAAATATCATAAGCATACTCTCAAGCATTGTTATAGTATTGAACATTCTGAAAAAGGGGTTCTGTAGTTTTCACTTTGTAGTAGAACCTTGAATGGAAGTTTCTCTCATCCCATTAATCTTGTGTTCTGCAGCTGGTATTATTTTGGGGGGAAGAGAAGATAGGAGGGTGTAGAATCTGTCCCAAGTGGATCTTACTCTAGTGAAAGCTCCAGCACAAGTAATACCAGTGGTGTTATGACTTTTCCCCCTCTAACATCACATCCTACAGGATGGGAATCTGCCCCAGCATTCTTCTTGCTCCCTCATCCACATCTCTCCTAGGATACACTGATCTTGCTATGCCTTTGTACTTTCTTTAGGCCAGAAAAGAATATCATTGGGAGAGAGGTGAAAAGCAAGCACAAACTTTCCACCTCCTTCCCACTCCTGAAGCAGAGAGACCACAGAGCAACAACAGCCAGCACAGGTGACAGGGATTGGTGTAGTATAACAGTGTAACAGCAGCAACACCCAATAATTTTCTTATTATTTGGCATCATTCACCTTTAGAATTACAATAGTCTTTATGTGAGTAATGGAGTTTTTAACACTTTCAGCCTTCTGAAATATTCTTAAGAGTTTTGTTCCACACCCAGCAATTAAAAGTATTCTGGAAGCCTGTCTTAGCCACTTACAAGAAAGAAAGAGCAGCTACGATATTCATACTGGAGCTATAATCCTCAGTTACTGAAAACTGTTTTTGATCTGACTCATGTATGATGGCTTCATAGTAGTTACACGTGAGCTGCCTTTACTATTGCCTCTTTTTTAAAGCAATCACAAATGCTGAAAATCATACCAAAGACAAAGCCTTTTTGAAGGACCTGTGAAATTCAAAGCATTAAAGACTCTCCAATCTCCTTTCCATTGATTCTTAACCTTTTACCTGAGTATGCCCAGTAACCACAGGAAAAATAACAGAGAAAATGTGTTGTGGCAGCCAAAAAGTAATAGCGGGCCTGATGGAAAACAACAAACTGACCTCTGTCAGCATCAGTCTGTGGCCTGACTTAGCCGATGTGGTATTTTGCCTACCTGGAAGAACAGGCTGACCCTGCTGTAAAACAGGAAGCTCCACAGATATTTCCCCATCAGCCTGGTCCCAGGCCAGCCATCGATGTGCAGGGAAAGAAAACTGCTCCCCTGACAAAAGGTTCAGCAGCTGCACCTAAACAGAACCAAGAATTACAGTTTATGTTGCTGATCTCAGCCCAGATAGAACAGAATGTGAAACATGGGCATGCTGTCGAAATCTCTGCGTGTAGAACTCTGTGGCATGATCACAGAACTCTGGGTTTGGGGCATGTCTGCTCCCTGGATACAACTGCTCCAATCTGACTTCACTCAGATTTGAAGATGCAGGGCACAGTAACTCAAGTGCAGCCAAGAAACAGGGTTTGTCAACTCGGGTGCAGTCCCACAAAATATAGCTATGTTATTCCAGCTGGTACATCCACATGGGCTGGCACTAGGTGGCATGGCTTACCAAACGCGGAAGATCTCACTGGGAAGCTTGCAGTTCTATTCCTTTAACTGATTTTCTTGTCAGAACAAGAATTAAAGGAACAGGTTTTAAGTCTTCAACACCACTTGTGACAGAAATAAACCATGAAAGTGCTAGCACAAACACCAGTCTGCCCACACAATTTCCTTCCCTGCCCAACTTTTAGCATATAGCAGCAAAAGGACCACATGCACACCAGCTGAAGAAGGGAAGGAGGTTTAGTTATTTTGTAATTCAAAGTATTCCTTAGTAAGCACCTCAGAGGCTGCTGTGTATCAGAGTAGTCCCTGATTATGCTAATTTATACTAGTAATTACACTAGATTTTGGACCAGTAGGGAGAAGCAAAGACACTCCTACCTGTAGTTTCATCCCTTCTCGGTGCTTTGCAGAATCTAATCTCCATAATTCTAATACTGACCAAGTTTGGAATTACTGGAAACTTTTTTTTTTTCCTTTTTTACTGATTGAATACTAAACTTTAAAGAAAGACTAATCTTGTGTGAAAAATGTGGCACATCTCAGCCTATCAACATCTACTGATAGATCTTGAAAAGGGAGCTTGGATTAGCAAAGCAGCACCTTTGTGGATATTTTCAGGTCTGATACCATCTCAGTACAGAGATAGACACAGAAACCATGAGGGACTGATGGAGGACTAGCATGCCCAGCTACCAGAAAAGCTCTGAGCTTTAGAGTACACTTAATTTCAGACCTTCCAAAGAAACATAGGTTTTCCAAGGAATAATGATGTTAAGCATCTGACAACCCTGCTGGTGGTTGTTTCTCTTTATGAAGTCTAGAAATCAGTGGCTATACTCCTTTGGCTCTCTACCATACAAAATGCTAGGTTAATTGTAGAGTGTCTTTGGTTGAATATATTTATTTGACTTGCCACTCAAAGTTGCAGAGAGGGAATGACCTAACCCTGGCCATTTCCTTCATGAGTCACTCCCTAAAAACTTTGCCCTATGGATTTAGATTTGGAAAGGACACAAAATTTGTAAGCCAATAATCAAGGGAACACACTGAAGTGTTGAATCCTTCTTTTGAAGTTTTACTGTTGATTTCAATTCATATATCCTAGCTGGGAAGTGAGAAAGTAATAACTTCCCAATTTTTCTTTCCTTTTTCATCAGATTTCTTCAATTTCAGTTTAAATGGTTGTCTTATATAAAGCAGACATGCAGCCTCTATTCACAGGAATGATGTAAAACAAACCTGCAAAAGGTCCATTTGTTGAGTCAGATTTTATGATAATCAAAACTTACTTATGATAACTCAATACCAAGATTAAGTTTATAAAGTAACCTGTTCTGTAAGAGAAAACCCACCATTCTTTTCTGGCTTCTCCACTCAGATACACTAGAAATTGCTGGTAATCTCTGTCTCACAGAACAAAGCTATGAGGTATTTTCCACCCCACTGCTTATACACACACATTCATGAAAAGAAAAATAGCAAGAAATGGAAGAAAAAAGTATCTTCAATTATATTCTGACTCCAGCATTCCCCAAAACACAGTGCAGCTGGAAAACAAATGCCTAGGATTTATAATCAGGCAATCCTCACTTGAATTAAGATATAATCCCTATAATTCTAGCATGAAACCTCTTAGGCAGAATGATTCTACCAGTGACACAATTTCTCAATGTAGATGTGCATTGGCTAGAGGTATGAACTCACAGGATCCTGCCCAAACTTCACTTAACACCAGCCAGACCTTATGTAGTCTTCTTTCTGAGTCTCGGTCCCAGATGAAAACAACTAGTTAAAGCATCAAATAGCCACAGAGTTTGAATACTGATCAGTGGTTATTTGACTTCAGTGGACACTTTGCATTAGATAGATCTAGATTTACTCTGAAGTATGATTATAGCAATTACTTTACCAGCAGCTTCTAAAGCTCTTCATAAACTGCTGTCTCTTAACTGAGGGATAAAAAACTCTGGCACACAGAGGGAAGTGTTTCAGACATAAATAGCATATCACTGGCACACAAAGTACACCATCAATGTTAAGGATAAACATCAGATCCTTTCATTCCTAGTCCAGAAACTCACAACTGAAGCTTGAAACAGAACTAGCTGATTCTCTGTGCTTTATTACCGTTGCTTTACCTGCATCAAGATTCCTTTTAAACAAGGGTGGAAAAGAACCTATTATTGTCTTTTTCTCCTCAGAGACACAGAACTAGAAACATTTGCAATGTAGCTCTGGGCTGTGCAGAAGGGTCCAAGCATCAGCCACAGATTTGAAGAGGACTTGGCTGGACTGAGTTAATGATTTTCTGGGTTTCAGCAAACCCCAGACACTCTGCGGCATACAAAGACTATAGCAGACCCAGACTACAGCAGCCAACTCAAGCAGTCTTTCTTGCTGATCAGCCATGCATTTTTAAAGAAACATAATGTACAGCTCTCGCTAAACTGCAAGCATACAGCCAAGATGTACCATTGTAAGCTGCCTTTAATTCCACGCAGAAACACTTCTTTATATTAGTCTCACCAAATGCTTGCAGCTTTATTTAAGAGATTATTTATACTTATCCCAGGGATTTTTCTGTGACTCGTATTTTGACTCCACTGCCATAATGACTGCTTTGGGAAAGATAAAATTATTTCTCACGATTTACCTCTTCACAGTGCCAGGCAGGAGAGCTTCCTGTATTTGTATGTCCTATGCGTATTTTGTAGAGGTGTCCTATGTTTCCAGTAATAACCTGCAAAAGAAAGAGAACTGATGAAAGACAGAACATTTGTTAAAAGGAAAAGACATGCAACAGAAATTCATATAACGACTGTCAGGTGACATTTTTGCTTAGAGGATTTAAATATTCTGGTACTTAAACAAGTGTTTCCAAAATATTTTGCTCCAGATAATCATTAGAACTCAGCATTATAAACAATAAAGAGAAAGAGCAGTGAGGACACGTCAGAGTTAACTGAGATCTAGCAGACAGCACAAGCACAGAGGCTTTTCTTTTTCTATACATTTCAGAGGAGGTACTCCTTCATTACATTCAGGGCTATGGATATTCACCTAAGAGGGGAATCCTAGGTCCTAAACAAGGGACTACCTCCATATTTTGCATTTTAAAGTCATTGGGCATGGAAAGAATTACGATAATGGGAGCAGGAAAGAGAGGTAACAACATCTATTGTGAAGAGGGTACTTTTATCTGTCAGACATGTTACTTATTATATCTGCTCCTTTCAACCTTATATCTGGGTTTATCTCCATCCACAGATGGAGAACAGAATACTATCAGAGGTATCAGATTCTTCTGAGAAACTCCATCAGACTGAAGAGGACTGAAACCTGCATTTCCTACATCCCAAGCAGCTATGAGGCTATTGTGAAAAAAGGTTTTTCATCAATGCTGCCATTAAATAACTTTTCTCAGAAGGAGACTTGTTATGCTGGATACTAACCATGAAAGCACCTGTTTGTTATAAGGCCCTATGGCTGGCACCTGCTAGAGACACTCATTGACAACCCTATATACACACTCAAACTGTGCAGCTTTTGATAAGACACCTATTCTAGCTCACTTATACCACAAGACTGACGGCAGTGAAATTTGCTTGTGTTACTAGCTTCAGACAGACTTTTTACAGGTATAAAAATTGCCCTTATTGAAATAAAGCAGCAGATATTTAACAAAGTTTAAAAATTTACTCCATACCCTAATTCTTCACTTCATTATTCAATTTTAATATTGTAGCCTCATTTCAAATTTAAAAACTGAACAAGTATCTGTTGTTCTATATTTCTTGGTATTTTCTTGGGCACTATGTAAATTAACCAGTAGTTCTTAAACAGACAACTAATATAGTGGATCGAATCAGCACTTCAGATAGGTGAGTGGGAAAGGATACTAAATTTAGGTGTATATTTAAGTCCTGTTTCTTGTTTCCATATGTGTACCATATAAAAACCTGTCTTTTCATCACACAGGTTTTGAGATGCCATGCAGTCAAGCAGGATACAAGACGGCAACACAATGGATATCTATTACTTACTGTGAAGATGTCTTCATTGCCTCGCTGAAATAATTTTCCCTCCTCTCCATCAAGAAAAATAGGCCCCGAACTGCTGTGATCCCCATACAATGTAATATAAACCTTTGAGCTTGTTCCTGCAGATGGCATATCACTGGTGAGGACCGATACCTTCCATTTCCTAACTATCAAAAGATGAAAAGACTCACTGATTTACTTGAACTCAAAACTCTTAACAAAATGCATTTCAGTAATTGAAATTCTAAATAAAATCATGTTAATGAATACAGAAATACATATTTCATAAAACTGCAGCATGCAAATATTATGTTTGCTATGCTGGGCACACAAGAATCAAGACATGTCAGGCTGCATTCATATCTTTTACTCTGCATATGTCATATGACTAAGTCAAACTTGTATAAACATAGATCACTTTTCAAACACAGTTTTGAAATATTGTATTAAATATGGCTTTCTGTTTACTCTAGGGTGTATCAACTCTGCCCAGTGCAGAGCTGCATAATAGCAGCCATGCAGGCTCTCACCAAGCTAGCTATGGAATTACAAACTCATCACTTCAAGCATTAAGGTCTCTCAAAGCAAATTAGTTCTGCTGAAAGAGACCTCTTTAAGAAAGGATCTGTCTCTCTGCAAAGGTCTGATGGGCTATGCAGATGTAACAGCTTTTGGAATCCACTGAAGCTTCACTAATATATTCTTGCATTGCAGTGTTGGCATTATACTCCAAGATATCAATACTCTTGCCCATGCTTAAATTTCATAATTATCAAGATGAAGTGTATGGATTTATGTCGCAGCACTCTCCAAACTATCAAGCTGCAACAAGGTTTTTTACCATCTCATGCCAGCATACTCTTCATACCAGTCCCTCTGCTGCCTTCTCCTAGTCTTGCCTCATCCAGGGCGTGTGTTCTCTCTCAGCTTCTTCCTCTCTCACCTGCTCTTCCTCAGCTGCTCTCTCTTCATTGGCTCTCAACCACTTAACTTAACCAGCCACGGCAGCACCTTATCTACATTATCCAACCCATCGCCCCTGAAGCCAACCCACAGTTGTATATTGTCAGTGCTAATTAACCCAGCTTCATTCCTCTACAGATTTAGGCTTTGATTTAGTGGAAGCTGAGTATCAATGGCATGGAATTAAGGGAAATGTTATCACTGAGGCATGGCTGATAACAAGAAAGAATACTAAGAAAACACCCTCACTCCCAATGTTTCTAATTAGCTGATACCCATCTCAAATAATATACATTTAAGCACCTTCCAAAGTTACTAAGATGATTTTGCAACACCGCTCAACATCACTGTGTCTTAAAAGAGAGCTTTAAACCACAGTGGCAGTAATAAAGGGCCTTACTGGCTACAGAAGCCCCCTACCATCTAGTGACTCATCTATGCTACACATTCTACCTGTATTACTGACTATTCCCTCCATTACAGTATCTTTGATCCTGTCTGCACTGGCTAAAACTCTAAGAAATTATACAATGATGATGAGTGAGCTTATCATGATATGATGGATTTTGTGTTTATTGACTATTTAGGATACTTGAAATAGATCTGTGTGTCTTAAACTCCAGTGATAAGCTATCCTACAGTTCTGTTGTGAGGTTCAGTGAAACCACTTTTATTTTGAGTGTTACTCAGTATTTCCCGGGCCAGCCATAGGCATTTTCTTAAAGGAGTCAGCGTATGTTGGTCATGATACACACACAGAATTATGGTGCAGCAGAATATTAGTTGAGGACTAGTGAAACCAATGATTTGATGAATTTGCATTTAGTTTTCTATGGCATTCTGGAAAAACTAAACTAGAATTAATATTTTTACTTGCTCATGTTTAGCCATATCCTCCAAGAAAAGATATTTAAGAAATTGGCATTTAGGCTGACCTAGGTGTGGTGCATGTCAGTATCTTTGTAACTAGAAAATAAATGAGTTTAGAGTATGTCCTCCATTCCACTTAGTAGTTATGTTTGAATAATTAATACTGCTTTTAATAAAGGCAGAAAACAAGGCACAATAAAGGCACATTATGAAATCTAACATATTAATGAGACTTGATGGTAGAATCTGTAAGTCTTTTTTGTGTCTTGCTATAACCATTGGGCTATAACTATTGAGGAAATTTTTACTTCATGTGACCATTGTGCTCTGCATGTAAAACACACATTCCTTGGGAAATGCAGTATTGTAGAATCAGTAACTACTAAAATAGATATTCTCTCCCATACTTTGAGGGGAGAGACAGGGAGACATTTACACAATGCTTGGTTCATCTTTGAGGACAAGCCTCAATACATTGAAATTCCATAGTAGTGTTCTGAGATTTACTTATTTGCTTGAAAAATGCTTGTAGGTCCATGACCTGAATAGAAAGTGTGGAAAATTTCAAAAGATAGAGACAGAATCCAAGAGAAGTTATATTGTTTAAGAGTAAGCATTTAAAATATAATTTTATCGTGATAAATTTGGAGTATACAGCACTACTGAATTTTAAAGAGATACTCTTTAAAGCAGCCCTTTTCTGAAACTACTGTGAATGTAGAGCTATAATACCAACATTTTCTAAGTAATTATATTGTCATTATTAAATAATAAATTGCCAAACAGCTACTCTTATAAACATTTAAACTTCATCATTACAAGAATTGTCATAGCTCAAACACATTAAACCAAAATAGTGAAAAAAGAGTAACTGTGAGAACTGAGGAGGAGAAGTATAGGGCAGAATCACATTCTCCGACAGAGTGACCCTTCTCAAAAGTTGCTGTAATCTGCTTTTTCCATAACTGATATTAGCTTGCTGGTTTTGTTACAAAGGGATTTCTTTACTCTGTCCAAAGCAGTGTCTGCTCCCACTTTCTGTGAGCCATGACTGATGACAGGTGACCATTTAATCTTCCATGTTAATCTAACTTTTAAGTGAGAAACTAGCATATGTATACAACATCTAAGTCACTCTATATAGGTGTACCCAACCTCTTGCCTCAATTTAGTTCATTAAGGCAAGAAAATTGCATTGAATAATACCCTTACTAATTTTTACTGTGGATTAACACAGTAGTTAGACTAAGGATATTTGACAACAGTGCTATAAAAGTCGAGTAACTTGTTTAATAGTGATAAATTAAACAATTAAATGTTCTTGCTTTCTTCTCACACACTTAGAAGTAAAGAGAAATAAGCCTTATGCATTGCTGAAATGAAAAACAATAAATGATACCAAAGTATTGCTTTTACAGACTGAAATTAAGACCCTAGCACTTCTGAGAAATCATCATTTCTCATTAGTTCTTTTGTTATAGACACTTTTAGATATGCAAAACTATGTCATCCAGCTTTCTCTATACCACAATAGAAATGGTAGTGATTACTGTAGATCACTGTGTGCAAAGGCTTTTTCCCCAGTACACTGTTTTCAGTCTCGGGAAGCTTTTCCAGTTACTAGTTTCCAGTCTTCACCTCTACCCATATGTAAATATTCACACAAAGTAGATCTGTTTGACCATTTTTTTCAAGTCAAGTGTAATAAATATACCAAATAAATTCTCTACTATGTAACTGTTTTGTATGTGTCTGTCGTGTGCTGGCAATAACATCTGTTCGAAAATTTAATCGTGAGATATTCCTGAAAGAAAAAAAGGAAATAATCCAGAAAGTACTGTATTTAGGTGAAATGCTTATCTTGACTGTTATTGAATAAAATTTTTGTATTATTAATTTGTTTTTAAATCCCTCGCTAATTATAACGGTTCACAGTAAATCTAGTCCAGAATGCCTTTGATTTAAAAACAGCAAATTATCAAAACTGAGGAAAGAGATTAACCAAGTCAATTGAACTGAGAAGTGAGGTATAGCAAAGGAAAATAAAAAAAAAATAGTAAAAAGATTATTTAACCATACACATTAAAAGAGAATAAACAAAGAAGGACTATGTACACTATGTGTTGAATTTAAGAAAACAAACTAAGTATGCTTTTACAATAAAGTGAAAGCTGCCTCTTGCCCTTGCCCCCCCAATAAGAATGGTGGCATATATTTACTGGGAAATGCCAGCACTGTTAACAAGAATGGGCTATAGAATGAAAAATTTAAAGTGGAAACTCAGAATGGGATGAAGAGTGCACTAAGAGGCTAAAAACCATGCATCTTACAGCAAAGCAATACTAGGTAACATTTTTGAACAAATTTTAAACAAACGGACAGTTATTTCCAGATACATACAGCTAAACAGAAAAAAAAAGATTACCAACATCGGTTTACTGCAGATACGTGACACAAGGTATCCAGACTTGCATTGTTCAAGTATTTGACCTCCATCATGATGAGAATTCATCTTTATAGACAAGGAAATTACAGTAGCTCTAATCCATCAAAGCATTATATAAGAAATTAGTAGATAAAATGGACACATGGATTAGTGCAAGACTGTAGAGTAACAAAATATCTAGCTAAAAGGAAATGATATGTTTGTACCAAAATCAGAAGTATTAATTTATAGGGATACTGGTAAGTGTTGGAATTTTACTGGATTTCATATTTTCATCAATATACTGCATAAATACGTAATTCCTGTAACACAGTTGCTAAGAATTGTCAAAGTACAAGAGGATCAGAAAATCCGTAGTAGAAAAGGGATAACATAAAACAGCATAAAGTGCAAAAAAATGCATTTTAAAAATAGTACAAAAACTTAATGCTTTTAACAGGGAATTTATAATTAAAAAAAAGAATAGAGAACGAATGAGTCATTGATGTGACTGTAAGATGCACCAGGAGAGAGATTTCCAAGCAGAGAAATTTTATTCTCATTGTCCCAGAGTTCAGAGAGACAATACTGCATAAAGTTCTGGTAACCGTATTCAAAGATTTCTTGGAACTAGAAAAGCTCCTGAGAAAGACAACCATGATGATTAGAGGAAATGGAGAAAATGTTTATGTAGGAGAAAAAGTTGAGAGAATGTCTGATTTTGTTGATAGATATCAAGGAGGGAAAAGACAACAGTGGCTTTGGGACACACATATATAAACTAACCATGACTAGGTTTAGGATAGAAATTAGAAAACGGGTAAGATATCAGAAGAAGGACCCAAGCTCTAGAACATCCCTCCACTGGAAGCTGTAATGGCTATAGACAATAAGTTTTAAAATGAGATTTAGTAATTAAATAGAATTACTTATCTAATTGTGTCGTTTCTTTCTAGCAGAGGGCTAAGCTAGATAAACTGAAACTTCCTGGTACTATGAACTATACGTTGTGTTGTCTGTTCCTTTTTTAATAATGACAAGGAAAAAACTTAATTCCTTCTAGAAGAATGACATAATCTATACAAAGCTCTTGAATGCCTGCTGAATTTTCTACCCTGTTCTTTACACATTATTTAATATGCTTGTCACTTCCCAGTATATTTTATCCTGATTTATTCAGAAAGAATCTATGCCTTTTGCAGTTAATTTTCAGAACTAAGCTACATATATAAAGTAGCTCACATTACTCCTCATGGTGTTTTTCCCTCTGTCAATCAGTACATTGCTCTAGTCACCAGTATTGTGAGGTTCTCTCTTCAGCCTTCTCCAATCTTACCTATTGAGAGCAATTTTACTTTATCTGCATATATCAGCCACTTCATATTCCATATCTTCCCTGAACCATTAATGAATGTATAAAATCTGTGACAGTATGGTATATCTCCCTGTCAGCCTGTTGTACTGTTCTGAGGTTACCATTTCATTCCTTCTCTTTTAGTTAACACACTGGAATCAGAAACAAGTCTTCCAGTTAACGTAACAATCACTTCACCACTTGGCGTGCTCTCTGATAATTGTAACTTCAGGCAGTACCTCACATCTCACCTTTTGAGTGGTTAGTTTGCTCAGTAACCCCGTAATAAGCATCTGATTAAAGGTCCTTGAACCTTGATCTGAAAAACTTAAAGTGCTGTGAATGCAGCACTGGGTGCTGTGAATCCAGCAGAAAGACTGCAAGTGATGGAGACATACATATAGCTGTTAATTTGCCTATCTAGCATTTAGACATTATTTACCACACAGAAGCCTGGTAAGGTAGCATTAGAATGCTATACAGCATTTTTTTGAATTCTAGTAATTTCAAGCTTCATTTTCCAAACATAGGGTTTATTTCTGTATTGGCAGGTCAAAGGATGAAAAAATACCATTGGGACTCTTCACATGGAGCCATTCCAAAATGTGAAGGAGGACACCAAAAAATGTGGAGACAGAGGGAAGAACATCAGAAATAAGGCCAACATAGGAAATAACACACAGCTATTTGGTGTGAAATACATTGGACAATAAATGTTGCTTTAGGTCTGTAATGTTAGTTTATTACACAGAATACACCACTTCAAACAGAAACATATCAGTTATATATGGGGAAATATATCTGCCACTGGGCTCCTAAAAAGAATTTAAGAGCGCGAGATTTCCCACCTGTATTGCAAACCCCTTTTCCTCCATATTCATTTTCTCCTTCCCCTCCACGCACCTTTTGTCCCACAAGGGAGACAATCACAGCCTCTGGGCTGAAGCGGATTTGTGTCAGCCTTTAATTGGGTCACCAGTCTGGATAACCAAAGGATCACAGTCCAGGGCTTATTGCAGCATGTACACACCAGTTATTCTAGACACAACCTTCAAGAGTACAGAATGGTCAAATTCTCAATGTCTAACTGAAAAATAGTGCCTTCCTTCTTCAGGTATATCTCCGATTTCATTGACATTGAAGCAACGTACTATGCAGCCTTAGGGATTAAAATCTAACCAAAAGACTGAAATACTTTGCCTAATCACAATATACATTAAATATTTTCCAATTTTATATTTAAAAACATTTATGGAAAATTGAAAACCATATATAAGTGCTTACTATGCACACATAATATCAAAAAACTGCTGTAAACCGGTATCCAAAATAATTCTATTAACACACTGAAAGACCCTGAAACATATTACATATGCCTTGGATTCTCAAAATACACAAAATTACCAAAAAAAAAAAAAAAAAAGACACACAAAAGACACAGACCATCTTTAAAGAACAGAGGTTAAAGAAGAACACAGAACTAAAACTTGCAGTGTATTAGAACTTTAAGAGTAAGCGGTACTGCCTCAGTAGAGAATATGGCAAGGGCAGTTAGGAAGTCCATTGCAACACAGTCTCCCTTCTCAGTTCCTGTGGAATCCCAGCAGCGATAAATATGTTCCTTTTCTAGTATCCTCTGGGTAAAACAGGTAAACTTCATTTGGGGTCTGGATGATCCTATACACAAACTGAAAGATCTCTCCACTCACATAAATACTCTCAAGTTGGTTTTGAAAAACTGAACAATTTGATAATGTTAATCTATATAAAATTAAAATTACTTCTGTTTCCTACAGTATTGTATTACAGCATTTGACTAGTATTTCCTACTTTTCAAATTAAACTTATCAGTTTATTCTGTTCTGAAAAAAGCATTTCTACTGAAACACAGTTCACAAACCCTTTCTCAAATGTCACGAAATAAAGGAATCTTATCTTAGTACTTGGGTGGGTATTTCAGATTTCAGTTCTCTGTTCCAATAAGCAGTAGTTGTTTCTCTACAAATTAAATGGTTGGTATATGACTGCATATCTCTGAACAGGCAACATTTCAGGGAAAAACTATTTTTTAACCGAGAAACCACTGTCTTAGAAGAACACCTTTTCTTCGTATGTTGGTTCCCATAAAAATCTCAGTAATTATCTGTATTTCAACAATGACATACAATTGTGATTTATATTTATCTAGGTCTTGGCTGCATTCGCATTGGGAGTTTTATTGGGTGTGGCATTCAGCAGCTAATTTTGTGATTATTTTTGTTCTGGAAGTGTTTTCACTAATCTAATATTATAGAAACGTTAAGATCTCTATTACAAGTGTTTCTTATATTTGTTGTTTCCATTGTCCATTGCACAAAAGCAAACTTCTGCTTCTTCTTCTTCCTCTTCTTCTTCTGTAGGAAAGGCATTTTCATTTTTCAGATTTTCAGAGGCATTATGTTCAATGTTATTTGAAGAAGTGTCACACTTTAGAAATGTTTCAGAATGACAGTTTTCTGCTGGATCCGCCAACATGAGAGAAAAATTTTCTCCAAAAATGTGAATTAGGCTTATTCTTGGGTTTTGGCATATTTCTGGCATTCTGTTGAGTAGCTCACTATTTATGCCTGTCACAAGATCACTGGGTATGTTTTTGGATACATTATTTTGACAATTGCTGACTTCCACGTGTTTTGCATTCATATCTTCTATAACATGTAACTTCCCTAAACTGCTTGTGTCTTTCAGAGTCGAAGATGCAAGTATTCCAAAGTTACTAATAAAATCTAAGGTGTTATTAGCATAAAATCTATTAAAAATATTATTGGCAATCTTATTGATACAGCTGTTCTTCAGAGTCACATGATAATTTTCATCTGTTAGTAAATCTTCACCAGACCATTGTAAGTGTTTACTTTTTTGGGCCAACAAATACGGACCCAGCTGATTCTCAATATCAGATACCTTTTGATAGGCATATCCTCTCTGATCCTCATTAATTGGTGTTACTGTCACCATCAATATTGGGCAATGTTGGCCACACATAGCATGGAGTTTATCCAGAGAATCTTCTTCCTGAAGAGCTCTTCTATTAGCATTACCAGCATAATTTGGCTGAGACTGTATGGGTTCATCATTTAAAGGCTGTTCCAATGGATGCACCTTGTTATCAGGCAATCTAAATTCTGCAGATGTAAAGCCTGTAAAACTGGTATCAGCCTGTGTAGAAAGATGTGCAGAAGTAGAACCTACCACAACTGACGGTTTGATCTTTTCTTTGTTTGCTGCAGGACGGGAGGCGATCTTGCCATTGCAGCTAGGTTTGCTCTTTGTACTTAAGTCATCCTGAAAGGGGTCTGAATCACTATTATGAGGTATATTGAAGTAGTTGCAAAAACCTTCAGAGGGTTTAGCCATGTCTTCAAGTTCTGAAGAAGAGATTGCATTGAGGACTGGGTACTGATTCAGATTGCCAAAGTGTGAGTATGGAACATCATCACTGTTTGTGTCAACGACCGTGTCTGTTGATGTTGTATCCAAATTACCATACATTCCAATCCTCTCAGGTGGTGATCTTCTTATCAAATGATTCTCTTTGAGAAGCCATTTGCCTTTATCTATTAATATTCCTTCATCTTCATTAGCTCGTACACTAGGTTGACAGTGTTGCCTTGGAGAGTCCCATGAATGGTCATTAATATAACTTGTGTCTTCTCTGTTAAAAGTAGGTTGTGGTGTTGGTAAAGAAGTATGTTCTTTTCTCGATATAGAGTCATCTTGGTTTATGTTCACTGGAAATTCTTGTGACGGTAGTGAAGAATGTAAAAGTTTCTCTGCAGAACAAGACCCACGTTCTTGAGAAAAAGAAATGGTTTTTTCCATTACTGCAGAGTGGAATTCTTCAGTATCCTTTTGAGATACTTTTGACATATAAGGAAACCCTTTGTGAAAGTCAGGCTTAAATGAAGCTTCTGTCTTGCCATAAAGCCGTTCAATAGTTCTTTTTACATAGCCAGTATTATAATGTTTTTCAAGTACGGCTTCCTCACTGCTTTCGTTGGTCAAATCGCTGGATGCTCTAAAGTCATGCTCACTCTCTTCAGTATCTGGTCTGTAATCTGACCAGTCTGAAGTAGCAGGACTTTTAAAACATTTTTTTAACTGAGAAGTGTCTGAACACATTTTATTCTCCAGTTCTTCCACTTGCAATTCCTGTTCTCCTTCAGTCATATCACATTCTGTAATTTGCTTTGATTCATAACAAAATGATAATGGAGAGACTGTAGATAACCTCTCAGAGGTTTCCCCCTCACAGCTTTCTGCATCTTCCTTATCTTCCTGTACAGAATAATCCTCATTATTACACTCTACGGAGGTTTCAGCAGCTAGTTTAAGTTGGTTATTTGGGGTTTTGTCATTACCTTCTGACTTTGGATCAACTTTCTCATCTTCACTTTTATCAGTAGTAACATGTATAGTATCTTGTTCACCTTCTAGCTCAGAAGTATCCTGATCTAAAATACAGTATTTATCATTAGAAGTTACACTATGAACTGTTGAGTTAGGGTCTACTGAGGTTTCTGACTCTTCATTAGTGAATGATGTATCAGTGGTTTTATCTTGAGATTTTTTGTAGAAGCTATCAGGCATTTCTTCGTATTTTTCAGTTGGCTCTATAGCTGATGTAAGGCTACGGGTATTTGAATTAGTAGTGGCATATTGACTATCTAGCTGTGTTTTGAGAGCACTCAAGTCTGAAGTCTCTGTTTCTCTACAAAGATCTTTCTGTATATCAAAACAGCTTTCTAATTCACCAGTCAGTTTTAGAGCTTCTTCAGAATTTCCACTGTCCTTTGGAACACAAGGGTCAACTGACTTTTCATTTTCATGCAAATGTATACCATTATGAAGTTCAGATATGGGCATATTCTCGTGGCAATGTGTGGAGTCCTGGTTTTTCAGTTCCCTCCCGAAGTATGGTAGGTTATTTTCTGTTGGTTGTTGAAAATGTGAGAAGGCAGCCTTCAGTTCTTCAAATTTTTCTATGAGTGTAGTTTGTTTCAGAAATTGTGACTGAGTAAATGTTTCGGAACAGCTACAGGTAGGTTTTTGCATATCATCTTTGATTGTCCCAATCAAACTCTCTCTCAGGTTCAGCATGAGTAGCCAGGCTAAGATGACATTGGAGGAAGAACCAAAAGATGAAGGAGGAAGATCTGAAAGGCTGCAAGCTTTCCCTATACATCCACTGTGTTCTTTCTGGAGACCAAGCAAAGTTGATTGTAGTTCATGCAGCAACATGCTAGACATGCAACTGTTCTGAACATCAGTTCCCACTTTCTCATTGACAAATGCACAATCAGCTTGAACAGCAACTTCAGATTTTTTTCTTTGAAATAGATTGGTATCTTGGATATCAGCTTCTGACATCTTTTTATCATTGTCTTGTGTTTCCTGAAACAAGTGTGTCTTACCCTCATGATGAAATTCTGATCTCAGTGAATACTTGGCTTCATCTACTATAGTTGTATTAGCATGAATCAAAGAGTCAATTTGTTTTCCACCTGAATCCTTGGCTGATTCTTCTAAAGTTCCCAATCCACAAATAGGCATTAATGGTTTTGGGGTTAGACTATGTTCAACCAGATGTTTTTTTCCAGTCACATACACTTTATTTGTGATAAATGTTGTTTCTTTATCTATAGAAGCATCAGTATTTTCTTCAGCAGAATGGCAGATGCTGTTCTCTACATTCCTTTCTTTTTTATTTATAGGGGGTAAGACAGAATTTGGTAATAAGTTTTTCAACCAAGTTTGGACATAGTTTTCAACTGAATGCTCAGCAACCTCCCCTTGAAAACCTTCCTGGTTCAGAGCCTCTAGTGTAATGGCTTTCTCTGACATATTTAACTTATTTGCTCCTTTAGTTAGATTTTTCTTCATCCCCTTTTGCTTTTTTGCTTTCTTTGATGACAAATTTTCCAAAATATTATTTTCCTTTTCTTTTTCAAAGTTAAGATTCTTTGGCACTTCTGACAATGGCTTTGAAATCACTGATGGGTTAGATGCCTGTTTGAAAGAATTGGTTGTAAGATGTGCGCCTTCTTTCTCAGTACTCAGTGTATCCTGACTATGTTCAGATTCATTGTTTGAATCAACTGCCATTAGACCATCTCCCTTCTTTGCAGATGAAATGATACTATTTTTTTGGCCTGACTTCATTTTTACTTTGGCCAACTTGTTGTTATTGCTTCTTGGTTTTTTATTAGATGATAATCCATTTTGTTCCACTGAATCCTGGTGATAGAACTCATCTTCACAACATATGCTTTTGTCTGAATTGACAGACCCATCATTCTTTTTTACGAAAAAATCCATTCCTTTTTTCTGAGGCATTTCAGAATAATTATCCATAGCCTCTGCTGCAGAATCCTGTGTGGTTCTCCTTGTGATATGCATTCCCTCACCTTTCATTATCCCTGAAATGTCTTCATCTTTTTTATTTTCATATGTACCTTTCTCTAGAAACTTAGACGATTTTCTCCTCTTCTTCTTTTTGGTGAGAGAAGATGCAGATTGGCTGTCATCAATGAGATGTGTTGCCATCACAGATCCAGTCCTGGCACTGATGTGATTGTCACTTTCAGTAACAGTAGGAAAGAATCCAGTTGTTGGATTTATCTTCTCAGTAGGAGCTTTACTACATGGAGATACAATCATCTCCATCTGGCTATGTCCAGGACAGGCTGAATGTACTGAATCTTGAGAAACAGGTAATAAATCAGCAGGTCTGCATATTGTTTCTTCTTTTGACTGACACAGTTCTGAATATCTAATGAAAGAACTCAGTGATCTTTTTATTTGTTTAATGTCACATGACTTATGGATGTAGTCTGCCGAACCTGGCCTAGCTGCCTGGCAAATTTTTGATGATGGTATTAAACCACAAATGTTAGCTTTGCAGGTTGAGAGTAAACTATTATATGTACTTTGTTCCACAACAGATTTCTCTAATATACTCTGTACCAATTCATCCTTGTCAGACACTTCTAATGTCTTCTTATTTGTGGTTTCTATTAAATCATTACTTTTGTGGCTTACTTTAAAAAGCATTTCTTCTTTTATATTCTCTGAAGAAAGCTTTAATGAACTATTCTCACTCATCTCACTAAACTTTGGATAAGTGACACTTGATTTTTCTCTGCTTGCATGAGCTACCATGCAATACTCAGACTTATTTTCTCCCTGCTGTATTTCCTCACTGTAGGAAAACTGTCCTATTGTCTTCTCCTGAACCTCTTTCTCAGATACCAAGGTGACACTTTCAACTACTGCTTTCTTTTGTCTAACACGCCTTGGCCCAGGAGTGGGAGGTCTATAAAAGCGAGGCCTGATATTATCTTCAGGTACATTGTTTACATCTACATCTGCAGAATTATTGTTCTTACAGATATTACAACCAGAATTTTTTAAATCAGACTCTGATTCTTTGTCTGACACTTCTGCATTGAATTGCTGTAATGAGTCTCCCTCTTCTTTACTGTAGCTCTTCAAAAATGGAGTATCTTTTGGGTTTATACATTCCAATGCATTTACATTGGATAAGCAGTCTTCAGCATGCATTGCAGGATGACAGATGGTGGTATTTTTGTCATCAGAAAGGCCAGCACGACTTACAGTAGTTGTCCATTTAATGGTTTCTTCCTCTTTAATTTTTAATCGAACTTTCATTTCCACTGTGATACTCCCATCTTGATTAAGGTGAACAGATTTCTCAATGTCATCTTCATACTGTGCCACAGATAAGTCTTCACCAGTAATGGACTGATTTCCTCCTATACCGTTATGACTATCAGGAACATATGAAGAATCTGAGTTGTTATCATTTGAGTTGTTATCATTGCTGGATCCTTTATCAGAAGAAACTGAGAATACCTGAGATCTTGAGCTAGAGCCCATTTGAGCTCTCACTACCAATATTTATGTTGAAAGAACCCGAATTCATACAGTAGGTGGAAAGTAGAGCAGACAAATATGCGTAAGGATCCAGATGGTGAGACAGCAGACAGGCAGCAAAAGAAGAAAAAAGAAGAAAGAAGAAAAATTAGTACGAAAGAAGCTAATGAAGTGTGTTTATTTTACCAGAGTATTAGAAAGTAAAGAGAAAAATATGGCTAATCTTGCTGTTCGTTTTAAGAAGTTGTTCGAGAGAGAACTATAACCAAATTTTAATAAAGAATCAAGCATTTAACTACTTTTCCACTTAATTTTATTTTGCAATAGCTTCTTTCTAATGCCAGGGCTTTAGTCTTATTTGAAGCTCCAGAGCCTAAAAAAGCACTAAAAGCTCTCATTTTATACTCAGTTGGGAACTGAGGTTGCCCTGAACCTTCCAAGGGATTCACAGGCCCTTGCTTGTTTGGGCTTCAAGCTACCAACTTTACTTCTTCTTCATGCCTTAGCGATCATTAATATATCATTTCCTATTAGTTCTCATAGTTAGTGCTAAAATGTGTCAGTCAAGTTGAACATATACCTCCCTCGTCTTAACCCAACAATCTACAGCATATGAGTAATTACTGTGAGCATCATCGACATGTGAATAAAGGGCTCAGACCTAATGCCCTGGATTGACCTTCTATAGAGAAGTAAACATGGAAGCCCTTGAAGTTCTTATAAAATCTGAATTTAAATCATAACATTCTGTGATACATTTTATGTTACAGTACTGTAGACAGCAAAAAACTCACAAAGCCAATGAGAATACTTCCAGACTACAATGAATTTTGAGTATAGCCCAATATGTGTTTGCATACACGTTAAATATTCCTGAAATATGTTTTGATTTCTTTGTAATAACTTGTCTTTTTAAAAAATTATATCTCATCTCTCTCTAGCAGTTGTCACTGAAGAGGTGAGAGAGATAAAAAAACATGACACAAAAATAAAGTTTTGCTGTCTTCCAAGTTCTGTATGTGTGAGGGAAACAGTGTAAGTACACCCACACAGACAAATCCACAACTGCTACTGATAGCTAAATATATAGGAGCCACCATTTAATAGACAGGTTTCACTTGCAGAAAGGTATTTTAACACATGTAAGATTAATTTCTCTACTTTGCTTGATATTAAGCATATTGGTTTTGCTCAAGTGACTCACAAAGGTTCGTACAGTTAACATATTACTATTATAGATATGTGTCTATAATTTCAGGCAGAGTGTCTTGCAAGTTTCCCAGGCATATGCTGCACCATGAACTAAATCAGAAATAAAAGTTTGTACAAACTCTTCTAACACAGACTAGACCTTATGCTTCCCAAAGTAAAAATCTCACTTTCTCCTTCTCAGGAAAAGAAATTGGATCAAAGTGCCTGAAATTTGATTTTTCAGGCTCTCATCATCAATGATGTCTCCTACACAGGATACTTTTGAATTTCTCAGGTTAAAGACAAAAAGAGGGTCGGGTTTTTTCTCTATCTTTCTGTAATTGCTGTCAACTAAGGATTAGAAGAGGACACTTAGGTTCTCAGCTACTCACATTTTATACCATTGCAAGGCTCAGTCTCTGGCTCAAAGCAAAATTTGGGTAGGATTTTGTGTTTCTGCAGAACTTTCATTCTCAAAAGGTTCCTATTCATTCTCTCTCAACTCATTAGTTATGCTCTGCCAACAGCTCTCAAGTTGTGCAAGCCAAAGAACACAAGGTTGAGAAAAACTAAAATGAATAGTTTGGTGGGGACATAATAAACTGTGAGGGATGTAGAAGAAACTCCTTCAAGTAAATGGAAGCCAAGTGTCTTACAGATCAATGTGCTCCATGACACAGTCAAGATTACTGTGGGAAGTCTCAGTACAGAAACAAATACACTGTTCCCTGGGCTCTGCAGTGCAGCATGCAGCTGTATCAAGAATACAGGGTACCTCTGGATTAAACAACTTTCCCCTTAGACAGTACCTCTGCCCTACAGGATGCTCTGATGCCAAGGATTCCCACACAGCCTAAAGCTCCGATACCGCAGCGTATTGCTCCCCTCAACCTCAGGCTGTTCAGCTAGCCTGGGTTCTCTCCAACAGCTCCTTATACTCTTGATCACCCACTGGCCACTTCACACTCTTACAGACCCTGTCAGTGGCACAAGTCCATGAACAATCAAAGGAAAAGTACGTGTTTATGTATCTTTTCCCAAACTTATCCAAAAACCATATCTCACAACCATGAGGATATAGGAAAGGATGACACTCTGTTTAAACAAAAGCATGATGAATTTGTGAGTGGATGAGTGCTATAATTTTTTTTACTGTTTATGTGGAGCATGGGACATGGGAAAAAGTGAAAATCATGACAATGACAAATCAAACCTCCATGTGCTAAGTAATTTCTGAGAACTGCACAAAAGTTTTGCTTGAGAAATTCAGTCAGTTAAGAGCCTGAAGTAGCCTGTGGTTTCTCATTTACCAGTGCTGTTACTAACTATGACTCCAAAAAATTCATAACAATGACCATCAAGTGCATTAAAATA
The DNA here is from genome assembly GCF_015220075.1 of Falco rusticolus. Classification (NCBI taxonomy): domain Eukaryota; kingdom Metazoa; phylum Chordata; class Aves; order Falconiformes; family Falconidae; genus Falco; species Falco rusticolus. The sequence goes on from NC_051189.1 coordinate 47,316,668, forward strand.
AAATATACTTTACAGATTTGCATCCATGTTCTAAATAAGTTTGCTTGAAAGAAAATATGCATACTAGCAGAGTACTTCGCAGAAACTTATATTTTAGAAAGAACATTGACACTTCTATCTTTCTTATGCTTATAGAGGAGTCAAAGCAGATATAAACAGTTTCAACTGGATTTTTTAAGTATCCTTGATCCTAGTAAGATTGTCATGGTTTATGTCTTGTGCTGAGAGAGATAAACCCATTAATAAAATAAAAGTTAATCCAAAGAACTTACTATTCTCACTTTCTGGCTTGGTATTTGCTTTTGGGTACACACGATTTGCAATTCCAAGCAATTTAGCAGGCCGTGAATATCCAAGAGAATCATAATTGCTTGGTTTAAAAGGCTCTCTCCCTGCTGCGACTACAGCTCCAGAGCACAATATCAGGGCCTGAAGATTAGGAACCTGGAAAAACAAAAGTAACATTAAATTCTCTGCCTTAGTAACCACAAAAAATAATGTGAGATTTATCCCTTTCATGCCTTAGTATCTTCACTTCTTAGTCTCTACATTAGTTTGCAGCAGACTACTAAATATGTATCACAGCACAGGATTTTTCAGTTCCTGTAAGGCAATTCCTACCTCTGTGAGGGTATGTCTTGTTATATAAATATATTTTAAAAAGACTTCAAGAAGCAACTTGAATCCAGATCAAAATTTTCTAGCAATTTAAGTGTTTGCATGTGTAATTTTGTTTCATCATTGTCCAGTGACTTCACAGCCATGAAATAAGAATATGCCTTTGGAGGTAGGTATACATATGAACACGTAGTTGGAGGAAGAGGAAATGCAGAATATACCACAACTGCTTGGTCTGTATTGACATAGAGGAATAGGACAGAATCACAGAACAATATATATTGGAAAAGACCTCTGGAGGTCTCAAAGCAGGTCTGACTGGATCAAGGTGCTCAGAGCCTTGTCTAACAGTTTTGAATTTATGTTCCAAAATATATTGCAAAATAAAGCTTACAAACTGCGCTTCACTGATATAGGTGAAATGGACAGTTTCTCAACCTAATACAGAATTTCTCCAAAGGAGAGTAAACACAGGATTTTCCTTGAACTCTTGGAGCTCTGCATGGAATTCTTTTTCTAGATACCTGTTAGGTATAATCACAGGTGCTTTTCTTTAGTTACACAATGCACACATACAACACTGAGATAAAAACATATAGAACAGAACATGAGATGAAAATCAGGATTATTAGTGTTGTATCATCTGGGTTTATAGGTACAGAACCTGTTTCTTGGTTTGAAAACTATAATAGATAATGAGGTATCATAGTTCCAAGTCATTAATGGCAAACCACTCTGCATTTGTGTAATAATAAAATACATGTGGCTGTTAGATGTTACTTATTGTATTTTTAAGGCATTAAAACTCACAAATAAACAGCATTAAGACTAAAAGAAGTTTCTGTGTAAATGGGTAAAAACATAAAATTGAGAGCATGCCTGAAAGAGCTCTGAGTAAGAAAAAGATAAGAGTTTTTTCACGATGACTTAAAATGTCCTCACTTGCTTCTATCTGACTGCAAGATTCCAGTATATTTCCTCCAAGCTAGTAGCCTTTCTGAAGGGGAAAAGGCATAGAAACAAAACCAGCTGAAATTCAGCACATCAGGCCAGCATCCCAATGTCATAACTGATAAAATCACTTTTTTAATTAAAAATAATCTAGAAGAAATCAGGAAAACTGTCAATACTCATCTTTATTCTTACCTTTCTGCCATTAGTGGTATATAGTTTCACAACTGGATATTGCATTAACTCACTCATATAATCCAGAAAGGCCTCAAAGGTTTGTGTATTTTTCTTTCCCAGAACTATGGTACGCCTGAGTCTTACATCCCCATTTTTGAAAACAAGTATCTTTCTGGGAGTTGTTATTTTACTTTCTCGATGGCCAAATCCATCTTCATTCTCCCTTGCTAACTGCACAGCTCGACGACGTGCACTGACAGGCCTACTGATCTGCCAGGGCAGCGGCTTTTTGCTAGCCTGTTCCAGGTTGATGGGCTTCATTTTCCTCTGATGGGAGCAAATATAAGATTTTCCATCTTCAAGATCCTCCAAATTGGTGACACTGTGTCTCCCTTTTGGTGTACTAATATTCCTTACTCCAAAAGGTAATGGAACCCGTTTGGATAAACTATCCAGCAAGGCATCAAATGTTTTGTAAGACCGGTTATTAATGACCATTTTGATCCCATTAAACTGAGGATCTCCACTTTTATAGAAGCAGATCCGTTTTGCCACGACAGGTTCAGTAACGTTGAAATGGCGCGTGGATAAAGTCTGTTCACTCTCGGAGGAGTTTGGCTGATTCACCGAATAACTAGTTGAAGGTGTTTCACTCATTTTGACAGCAATCTGGAAGAAAGAAGAGATGGATTTAAAACTTTTCTTATGACTAGTAATAATATGGTCTTCATTTCAAAGGTGCAGAAAGAGACTTTATAAGAAACCAACAGCATCAATTTGTGCCAAAAATCATTGGATTTAAACGGACCCAAGCTGTTATCTCTAAATTCCACAAAGACTCCAGTACTGTCAGATTAAGTTAGCATAGCTCTACTTGCAAATATTCCCAAAACTTTCCAAAGTAATTTTAAATCTTTTATCATTTTGGTACAAGAGACTCTTCCTTAGAATAAGGTACATTGTCAGTCCAGAATGATAATTACATGTTTTCTTTCTTGAGGATGAAGTTAATGACAATATTTCATATTTAAGATGTTAGAAAAATCCTTACTAGGAGGGAATATTTTGTGCCTAGGCATGAGCCACATTTAGTCCAAAATAACAAAACTGAAAGACAATACAATTCATTCTGATCTCATATACTAGTTTATACCAGGGAAAATCCATTGGAGCCAGAGAAAACTATACCAGAATAATGCCCAAGATGTGCTTTTAGAGTTAAGTTGTTTCATAAATTGATGAATCATTTGCTTTTCTATTATAAATTTTATTTTTCGCGATGCATAAGCCACTACAATATTTACATTTATACTGAGGGATAAACTACTGATTGAACAAGGCTTTTTTAGTAAAAGAAAAGGCTTTAAATCCTTTATAAAGACACAAATATTTTAGGTATTCTTCAGTAGAAGTAGCCTTTAAATTTAAATATGTAAATATCAGGTTTTTAAACAACAGACTGTCTCTGACAATTAAATCAATAGTCTTCACACTTGGAAATAGAGCACTGTTGCTACAGTCTTTCCATTTGAATCCAATCTACATACAGACAGTGTAACAACAACCCTTTAAATGAATAAAATCGCTTTGTATTATTGATTGGCTTGCTTTGGCTGGAGCACAGTGTTGGAATGGCCAGTCAACTAATCAGCCTCAAGGAAGCAGTTTTAGTAGAGTTCTACTGAAAAGCTGTATAGCTGTCTCAAAGAATATGTTTGTCATCAAAATAGTATAAATTAAATTTTTTGACAATGTCACCTTGATGTAACTGCCATATTGACTAATGGAACAATCTCTCCTGGCTACTACATATTTTTCGTAATGAAGCTATGACAAACAATATTTTGACAATTTTACTACTCCATACATTACTTCTGAAACTGATAAGAAAATGTGGCTATTTTTCAAGACAGTCAAGGTTCAAATACAGTCAGATTTGACAAGATTTTGTCTTACTGTGTTCTTACAGCTTTTCCAATAATGCACTGTTTTTAGCTTGGGTGTTTTGCCTTCACTAAGAGTTAATAAAATTGTAAATGTTCATTATTTTGAACAATGAGCAGAGCACAAGAAGAAGTGTCTCCTCTTAATACATTTTTTGTGTTGTAAATTGCGGTCATTCTAAGTGCTAAAACTGAAAAATAAACAAACAAGTCTGTGCTAGAATGATGTACACGAAGATTGATTTAGGTAATCACAATTCCATTTAAAATTTTAAAAAAAGTTTTAAAACATTTCTAAAAATATTTTAAAATAAAGATTAAAAAAAAAAAAAAACAAACCTCCAAGTATTTAATTAAGGAATACGCAGAAAGAAATTTTCAAGCTTGGCTGCAGCGACATACAACCCAGTCCATGATGGCTAGTCAAGTTGCTTACTTTCTGCGGAAGGGAGGAGCTCTATTTCAACTGAAATCACTGAGAACTACAGTTACTCATCTTTTTTGACACATCTATTCATTGGCTGCCTAAATTTTCATTACAATTCTAAACTGAGAGGCTGACAGGTGGGTTAAGACTAGGGACACAATTTGAATCAGCCATTTTACGCTTCATGCATCATTCTGTTTATCCTGATATTCCTAGAGGAAATTTGTAACAGCATTTCTACTGCCACACAAATTTTCTTACTTTCTTTGCAGAGCAAATGTTCTAATCCATTGAAAGCAGCAATGGCAGTAGTAAAGTTCTTGAGTGAACTGGATGCCACGTTACTCCATTTAACTGGCCAAGAAGACCTGAGCTCACTAACAGCATCCAGTTCAGGATCTCTGGGAAAGGGGGGAAAACTGATAAATCATAATCCATAATGGCCAGAGACAGAAATGAACAGACGTAGGTCCTCAGCTACTCTGTACTACAACTTCTCATCTTTTATGAAAATAGAGTGGTGTTTCACACAGGCTGATCAGTCTCACTTCTGTGCCCGGCAAGATCATGGAGCAAATCCTCCTGAAAACTATGTCAAGGCACATGGAAAATACAGAGGCGGTTGATGACAGCCAGCACGGCTTCACTAAGGGCAAATCATGACTGACAAATTTGGTGGCCTTCTGTGATGGGGTTACAGCATGGATGGATGAGGGAAGAGTGACTGATGTCATCTACCTGGAATTGTGCAAAGCATTTGACCTTGTACCACATGACATCCTTGTCTCTGAACTGGAAAGACATGAATTTGATGGCTGGACCACTCAGTGGATAAGGAAATGGCTGGATGGTCACACCCAAAGAGTTGCAGTCAATGGCTCGATGTCCAAGCATAGATCAGTGACCAGTGGAGTTCCTCAGGGGTCAGTACTGGGACCAGTACTGTTTAACATCTTTGTCGGCGACATGGACAGTGGGATCAAGTGCACCCTCAGCAAGTTTGCTGATGATACCGAGCTGTATAGTGTGGTCAGCACACTGGAGGGAAGGGATGCCATCCAGAGGGGCCTTGACAGGCTTGAGAGGTGGACCTGTATGAACCTCATGAAGTTCAACAATGCCAAGCACAAGGTCCTGCACGTAGATTGGGGCAAACCCAAGCACAAATACATGCTGGGAAGAGAATGGATTGAGAGCAGCCCTGAGGAAAAAGACTTGTTGGTGCTGGTGGATGAGAAGCTCAACATGAACCAGCAATGTGCGCTTGCAGCCCAGAAAGCCAACTGTATCCTGGGCTGCATCAAAAGAAGCATGGCCAGCAGGTTGAAGGAGGCAATTCTCACAGTCTACTCTGCTCTTGGGAGACCCCATGTAGAGTATTATGTTCAGTTCCGGGGCCCCCAACCTAAGAATGTCAACCTGTTGGAACCAGTCCAGAAGAGGGCCGTGAAGATGATCAGAGGGCTGGAGCACCTCCCCTGTGAGGGCAGGCTGAGAGAGCTGCGGTTGTTCAGCCTGGAGAAGAGAAGGCTCTGGGGACACCTTATAGCAGCCTGCCAGTGCCTAAAGAGGGTCTACAAGAAAGCTGGAGATGCAATTTTCACAAGAGCATGTAGTGATAGGACAAGGGGGAATGGCTTTAAACTGAAAGAGGGTAGACTCAGATTAGATATTAGGAAGAAATTCTTTACTGTGAGGGTGGTGAGGCACTGGAACAGGTTGACCAGAGGAGTTGTGGATGCCCCATCCCTGGAAGTGTTCAAGGCCAGGCTGGATGGGGCTTTGACCAACCTGGTCTAGTGGAAGGTGTCCCTGCCCATGGCAGGGAGGTTGGAACTAGGTGATCTTTAAGGTCCTTTCTAACTCAAACTATTTTATGATTCTGTGATTCTATGATTCATCTAACTGTATGATTATTCACTCTTACAAGAGATAAAATAGGTGGATTTTCTCATGAGACTACTGATAATGATCACTTTTGATTAGCCTCTCAGAAGTTGTTCTGGATATTTGTACTTCTGTAAAACATTCAGTTATGTAGGCATCAACAATTGGAAGAGAAATACAATACATTTTGCATAAAGATAATTATTAGACTGAGTCTTGACACTGTGGAAGTAACAAAATCCAAACCAAACAAGGAGAGAGTACACACATAAATAAAAAAGACAATTTTCATTATAAAAATAAAATAATTTGAATTCACAAAAGTAACTAATAAAAAGAAGTTTTCCTTAGCAAAACAAAATGAGTGATAAAACAAACAGTTTTGGTAGAGAACTGAAAGTTGCATAGCACACCACATATGAAAGAACTGATGGCTGCTTAACATATCATGTATGAAGACTTTCTAATATTAATTTCAATAGTGTAAATTACTTATGCATCTTTCAAATATCTTATAATTGTGTCTTACAAATAACATTTCAACAAATGAATAATCAACATATTGTGGAAGTTACTATTTCATACTACAGGTGATCATACTGTAACAGCTTTATTTCATCTTAAACATAGCATCAATTTTCTTACTTAAATGATTGTATTCTAAAGTTAAGAAATAGTTGCTCTTGTATGCTATTATATAATACAGTATGTCTATTAAAGTACTTTGGCAATTACAGCGTTAAGAATTTTATTCTACAAGAAAATCAAACAGATATCAGAATTTAATCTTTTTGCCTGCATTCTCATAAACAAAACCACTCATTCAAAGTTTATGCACAAAGCTGCTAAATTTTATAAAGACAGTAAGTGGAACATTTTGTTCTAAAATATAACAATATTTCTTATGCCAAATAGCTGGTAAGTATCGCACATAATTTCATCATACTCACCCGCAGTCACATCCTATGCAAATAAAAGAGCAGTTAGTTTGTTTCCAGAGATTTATGAATTGTACATGTAGTTGTCTATGCCATAAGAAATGAACACCCTTAGTCTTACTCCAAGTGTGCTCAACTAGAAAAAACATCATAATCCATTTGCTTAATCTCAGCTAATGTTAATCACCAGGCCAGGTTCACCTCAGGTAGCCATTGTTCAGAGCAGTGTCTAACATCTCATTCAGCAAGTCCCTTTATATTATTTTCAAACTCTATTTACCTTTTAAATATTTCATTTGTATAACTTTCTTTTACTTAGATTGCTCAAGAGTCTCACAGAACCACATAAAATAAAAATGTGGATGGGGAACATGGGTGATATAATCTGTCTTCCTATCAGTGTAGGTTTATCCTCCAGACTAAAATCTTTAGTGATATAAATTTTAACTACATTAAAATGGAGCTTCTACCACTCACCTTCTGAGACTATTTAGTAACTATCTCCTGGCATTCACCCCTGCTTTTGTTCAATCATTTGGTCAAGATGATCCTCTTTGTGCAAAAGATTCTCCCATATTTTCCCTATTCAGACACCACAGTGAAAATAGTTACAGTTTCTTTCACAACACTCAATAAAACATGATAGTCTGAAGGAGTTTCACCATCTATGAGACATTCTTCATTTCAGCGTGTTGGAAAAAGGGCAGAGCAATGATTATAAATGTGTGTGAGTATAGTTTATGAAGAGATAAGGAGGGTTACCTCTGACTGTAGCTTAACGATACCATAAAATGTGGTGGGTTTGTGGGTTTTTTTTTTTCCAGTGGAAATACTATGTCCCAAGATGGTAACTTCCATCTAATTGTCACCAGATGTATAATCCGATTGGGAGCTTCTTTGCTTAATCAGGATTACAGCGAGCTGTCAAAACTAGCTGTGTAGAGCAGTAACAAAAACACTGCTCAGTAGACACTACCATTCCATGGCATGAGTTTTTAACTATTTTCCTTAGTAGAGAAATCAATTTTTATAGAATTTTTTAAATACTGCTTCAGTTCTACTTTGATAAAATGCACAGGTGCAAACAATAAATTATAATCTTGCACAGATATTTTGCTAAAAACACTGCCTTCTTAAATGTTATATTAATATAATTATTTAGTCTTTAATCTACCTTAGCTAATGTGCTGCTTATATTCCAGTCTGTATTCTGTTGTTTATACTTGTTCAGAAGAGGTACAAGTGCAAAATCTATGTATTCTGTGTCTTATAACTTAACCACTTATACAATAATTTTTATAAAGTTGGTTTTCTTTTAGGTGCAGGATTTAAAATATCATTGCTGCTCTCATTAGCATTCCAGTGCATGCAAAGCTGCTTTCATTAACCAGCTAATCCATCAGCAGCTTCCGTGTACCACTGGAATTTGAGACCCAAGAGATAATACTTCTGGGACCTGGTGAAGATGATAAACAAGTGTCACCATTTGACAATGTGAATGCCCCTTAATTCCCTAAGACTTCAAAAGGCTTTCAAAGCTTCTGTCCAGATATAGCTTCTGTCCTCTGCATTTCTTCCTGTACTACAAACGCTCCATATACTTTGAAAAGATAGAAGAAATCATCAGCTTCGTAGTAAAATTAGCATCAACAATAATTATGTTTAACTCAGACTTAAAGCTAACAAGCCACAGGTTATCACAGTCCTGTAGCAATCAATATCAACACAAAAGCTCTTTTCATCCATTCATGTGGGCAGCTTAACTGGCATCCATGGAACTACTAAAATGATGTGATAAGGATTTAACCTTAATATTTGCAAAACAATTGTTCTTTTTATATAAACTATTTGCAAAGAAAAATTGGGGAATATAAATCAGTCCAGAAAACTTAGGAAAGCAAATTCAGGCCACATGAGAAAATGTATCAGTGATTAAAATTGTAGTTGCAAGTTGGATTACAGTTTTTTGGGTTGCTGTCATTCTCACTTTTAAATTACATGCCTGTTTATCTCCAGAACATCTTCAGTTTTCAGTTCGGATACTAAACATTAGATTTAACCTGTACTTGATTTCCTTCTTGGTCCTACTTTTTTGTAAGTGTTCTTGACTGGTCAATAACTGAAATTATAACCATACCACTGTGAGGCAGCCACTGACTTCAGTTCTTGTCTCTCACTGAAAAAAGAAAAGCTCACATTTGGCTCTTTGTGAACGCAGTGACAGCTAAGGACAAAGGATCTACTCTAATGACCGCAGGCATCAGTGGCAGTTTTCCTTTTGATTCCAAAGGGTGTCCTCTAGGAAGACAGCAGCATAGAGATGGCCAGTTGAAGGTCCCATGCCTGCAGTTAGCCTGCAACACCATTCTGTACAGCAAAAGGCCTAGGTCACGCACCCTAAGCAAATACTTGGCCTGTAGTCCCTGGGCTGAATCGAAGCTCAAGTGGAAGTTTTCAAAGTCAAGAGAAAGTTTCTGACTGACTCCAAAATTCTTTGTATCAGCCCAGAAAAGTACAGCATCAAAATAACTGTAAAAAAAATTTTTATCATTACTCTTTCTGATTTTGATTAATTACTCCTCCTTTTCTATGGACTTTGCTTTAGTAACTGAACTGATTAAATGCTACAAGTAGCTAAATATAACCCAATACTTTCCACCTCATTCTACAAGCCTTCAGTGTTTCTCAAGACCAGCATCATATCCAGGAAAATGATGCATAAGACAGACAAAATATGCTAGCAATTACATTATCATGTTTGCTGATATATTCTTTTTTCCTTAGCAGATAACCAGCATCCCAGTTTAAGAAACATAAGCAGCCTTTTCTGCAGCATTATCCTGAGTAAGAGCAGGGTCAGAACCATGTGTGATGTGGCCCCCCCCTGCCTGGCAATCCTATGTCCCTTGAATGACACTCTTTGTATAAGTCAGAGCCATATGGAACAGCAGTTAACACTTCAGTATTTTTATCATTCAGGCGTGAGTCACTTCTCTAAAACGGGTAGTTGCTACACAAGTTAAACTATTACTGTTGACCTCATGCCCCAAGAAAATCCTGATAATGTGCCTTATACTTCCAAGCCCCTTCAACCTCTTATACCTCTGCTTTTTTTTTTTTTTTTTTTTTAATCGGGCGGCTCAGTAAGGTATGGAACTAGGAAACTGCTGTCAAGCTAAAAAGGAAATTATCACATTAGAAGCAGGGGCCTGGGTCAAGTTCTTTGCAGTGTGCCCAGCCTGTTTACATCCTTTCCAGTAAAGCCTTCCAAAAAATGTGCCACTATTAATATGTTACTACTGATAAGATTTTGAGCCATTGCATTACATGAGAATTTTAGTGATTGATATACATGAACTTCTTATCAAGTTAATCCCCACAGACTTTTATTCATTAAATTCTCCAACATAGATTTGATAACCAACAGCTGGGGACGCAGAACGAGAAAAAAGAAAAAGTATGCCTCTGGTGAGGAAAACAAAACAAAACTAGAGCCCTGTTTTTAAGAGAGCTCTGCCTGGCTGGTCAGATGGACTGCAAAACCCCTGTTTGAGCTGTTCTGGCTTTTGACCACCACTAAATTTAACTCAAATCTGAGTTTCTGTTTGTGTTCAGAAGACAGCTTCCTATGGGATATTTCTGGCCTGGCAGAAGTACAAATCGACCCATCATCTTCAAGTGGGTTAGAATTTCATTCTGGAGTGCAGAGTTTACCTCAGAGCTAAGTGCATAGTCATTCTCAGGTTAGGTTTCCCAATTTTATTGCCTCAGGTGTATTTAAGCAGCTATACTTCCCTCTGTTTTGTAAGATATACTAGCTGAAAAGAAGGGTCAGCTATATTGGTTACAAAAAAAAAAGTATGGACCTTAATGTTTTATTGAAAAGTTCACTCATTAAGACAACTAGGGCTGCCACACATTATTTTGTTACACTTTTTTAACTTCCTTGTATTTCTTACTAATCTGTTCATTTCTAACTATAAATCTTTGCATCTCCCAAAGAGCATAGTCAAAGAAAAAGATTAAGCAGGCAGCACGTGAGTTCCCTGGTCAAGCTGTTATCAGCTTAGCTTGAAATTTAAACCTCTGTGCCCCAGTTTGTCTATGTGAAATTTTGTGCAAGGTACCTTGCCAGGTTTCCTATTTCATAGAGACATTGTGCAGCATAAGCTAAAGAAACCTGATGAAGCTCCAGCAGCATAAGTGACCATGAGGGACAGACATTTTTGTTCCTCCTTTAGGACATAGAATCCTTTGCTGGGATCTGGTGTTATTTCCTTGAGGGAGTTCAGAGGCTGTTCTTAGAGAGAGTGAGTTCATAAATTGAGGCCAAGAAAGGAAAAAGATACAGCTTAGACATATTGTACAGTTTTGCCTCCTACAAATACTTTAAAGTTTTTGATCAAAATTTACATCTTCAGGCTACTGCTGCCTACTCCTGCAGGTGCCCCAGCTCCTGAGGCTCCTAAATTGCTAATGGTACAGCTTTCTTGCTGGGCACGTGTACAACCATTCCAGCTCTGACAACACTAAGCTAAGCTACTTAATGTCTTAGCCTTAATGCAACACACAGCTCATCATTGCTTTGCCCATCTTGCCTGAAGGAATCTGACCGTCCCCCTCTTACAGCCCAGGCAGCAAGCTGTTGCTGTCTTCCATTCCTCTGGCTAGTAAAGAGCTCTCCTACCACTTTGGCGAGACAAACTTAACTTTAAGCTGGGGGTTAGATAACCATTTCTTTGACAGACATGGAAATTGTATCAAATATGGACCCCAATATAAAGGTTCTGTATCTGCTCAGGATGCAGGAGCCAAGATGTCTAACCCAGACATGAGGATGCCTGGAGGAAACAAGCCAACCACCTCCAGTCTTGTACCACTGTGCCTGAATCTGCAGTACAAGTCTAGCTTACTTAGTTTTGTTAACTGTAGGTGCAGGCAAGAAGATCTAAGAAAATACAGGTACTAATGAATTATATCTGACTGACATACTTACAGTACTAGATGTTAAAAATGGACCTGAAGGCATGTTCCTAAAATCAGCCCAGGATTCCCACACTGAAGACAGTCACCACTTCTATTACTGTAGCCCTCCAGAATACTTCATTTTCTCCCTTCTGCATTTATTCTCCCTTACACTTATATACAAATGTTATAAGTAGATATTTCTACATATGTATGTTTATATCCAAGGATATATAGATGCATATAGACACACACACACGCAAACTCTACTCAGATATCTTCAGTTACTTTTCTATCCTTTGGATTAAATCGTCATTTCCAATGTCTTGATTGTATATTCCCAGGCCTGTTGTGTTGTTTCCTTTTCATTCGATTTTGATTCCTCTAAATTCCCTCACATGCAGGCCAGTATTTTGCAAAAGGCCTGACTTCATATATATATATATATATTGAATTTTGAGCAATTAGATACAATAATTTTTTTTCTATGAAGACATCCAGCCCGTATTTCTGCATTGTATTTTTGGCATAGTGCTAGCTTCTAATCTCAAATAGTACTAAAAAGTGACATTAGATGGATAAAGACTTTTGGGCATATGCTCAGTAAAAAACAGAAAGGCAACGTCTACCTCCTTCAAAAATAATGAAAGCATATCAGGTGTTATCACCACCAAATTTCTATCTATCAATCTTTCCCTTTATGTAAATGAAGCCTCAGATGTTGTCAACATAAAATTTTCCACACACAGTAATAATGATTAAAAATTAAAAATACATAAAGTTGTACTACTTCATTTTAATTAAACTTTTGATAGTAAAATTATGTGTTTATTTTTATTTAATTAAAATATTTTGGTATTGATGTTGTTTATTTTTAATCATGTTAGAATTAAATTACCAAAAGTAATAAAAATATTTGTAAGTAGGAAGTCTGTGAGTTAAATACATGACCACAGACAGAATGGTAAAAAGTATCGCTGCTGTCTTCAAGAAGTTCTATCAGTAAAGAAATAAGAAAAGTACTTTAAAACTTCATTATGTGAGGCACTGAAATTAAACTAGATAAAGTATTAAATATATTTTTTTTTTTAAGGAAGGAATACGTTGGCACAGCTACAGAATAAACAACCCAGTAATATTTTTTTCTATCTCTTAAGTTCTTTTAGACAAATAATTTACCTTGTGCTTGAGACAGATACAGTCCCATACATACAATTTGTAATGGAAAGAATCTGTTCATTTCCCCACTTGATCAGACTGATCTCCAGAGTGATCCTTGTGGTCGTTCTCCAGTGAAATATCATCACAAAGTCAAGAAAGAGCAGATGAGTTAACAACGTATCGCCTACCATTAAAAACTATGGAGAGGTCAGTGATGGAAATACTGTCAATACAGTTTTATGTTTCTGCTTCTGCTGCTCCATTACAGCACCCTTCACTTCAGACAAATAAAAAAACTCCTTTTCTCTCTCATCAACTATTAGTTTTTGACATTTCCCTTTATAAATTTTTGTCAGGGATCCAAAATCTCATAAAAATCATAAACTAAGAAAAAAAATTAAAATCTACAATTAATTTTGAACCAACTGAAAAGTTATTGCTTTCCATAATATTGAAATATTAAATTTGTACTTTTACTTATTTTAGATTTTGAAAATATATACTCTTTTTTTTTTCACATTTTTTTTTGCACATTCTATTCATCTCACTTCAGCTCTGCAATCACCCATGCTCCTCTTACCTCATACAGCAAATTACCCAAATGTATTTCTACTCTTTCTGCTTTACTTACCAGATGAGAAAGTCTGTCGTGCTGCATCAGCAACACCTGTACCAAGTATCTAGCTCGTAGTTGCTGTAAAGTGCCTGGGGAATGTGACTGCACCTGGAAAGTAGATATGCTCAGGTGCTCCGTTCCCCTTCAGGGTTCAGCTGCATTATATTGTGCTATTTTGTGAAATGCATTCATGCTTTTACCTTCACTATACTGAATATTGAACAATAACATTTTTAACTGATGTTATAATTTAAAAACAATTTTTAATGAGTTCATTTTTTAGGTCGTTATCCCTTAAAATCTTGACAATTTCAAACACCAACTCAGATTTTCAGACCATAATGAAGGAAAGTAGTATTCTCATATAGATCTAACATTGTCTAATTTGGGGAGATATATTGTCTAATTTGGAGAGATATATTCAGATGAACACATCGGAACCTTGTGACAATGATGACATACAGGCTTGCATTGTACTGACAAAGAAGGTATACTTTATAATCAATATTGACCATGCTTCCATAAGACTCTAAAGGCACATTTAGTTGGTTACACTTTTCTTCTGAAGAGCAGCAAACTCCTTTTGCAGGCACAGTCATCTCTGTCTTCAGAGACAGAGAAGACAGAATCAGGCCACAGAGAATGAAAAAGTAATGCAGAAATGCAAAAGTCCTTCCGGAGCAACCTTTACTTGGAACCATAACCCTCGTGGCTTTCACACTGAATGTGCTAAGAAAAAAGCAACTTGCACAAATTTATTTGAATGTTACTGAAATAAACCAGTATTTACAAAATCACCTCTGATAAGGTCACCAGCCAAGGTCAATCCACAGCAGTCTCTCAGGAGCTGTGACATAACAACAGACCCACCGCACAGAACAAGCGGGCAAGCATGCAGGCTCTGCTGCTCTATCTCAGCAGATAAGCAATCCCTGGGACTGCAAATAAATCACAGAGAACAGCTAAAGGAAAGAGTGATGTTGGATAGATCTCCTCTCATGTTTTTCTTAGCAGACCGCCGCAGGGAAATACTCAGTTGCTGAAGGGTGTCTGTTTACTTAGAAGAGACTGATCTAAAAAGAAGTGGCATACTGTAATCTGGTCACGCAAACTGTCTCAAAGCAATTAGACTGCCTTTTTGGTTTAATGTTATTTTAGGTTTATTTTTGCTTCTGAGAATTAGACTTGCTCCTTGAAAAACACAGGATGTGTTATGCCACGTCATACATCCACTTATGATGTTATCACAGGATATTGTATTCGTTGCATCATTTTTGTAAGATATACAACCTCAAACTTTTGCTTTTTTGAGCTACAGAGAAAAAGAAAATATAATAGGATTTCCTCAGAATGTGTTCTGGATACTAAACCTTAACTTCTATCTCCCTTCAGAAACACTGTAGGGAATGGGAGTGAAAAGTAATTTTTGTGTGGCCCCATTTCAGGCCTAAAAAGCAAATTTTCATTTAGATATTTCTTTCATTTTATTGCCATTGATACTCCTTAAATTGCAAATTTTCATAGACTTTTCTCAAAGTAAATATTTAAATTGAGAGATAATTTCTAAGATACGTGGATTTGTTTATACTGCAATAAATAACCACAAACTTATTTGCAACAGAAAAATAGCTGCAGAGGGAAGAAGATAAGACAAGGCAGTACTAATAAATAGCAACATGTTTGTACTTTACAAAAGCAGCTGATTCAAAATAGGCTGGTTTTTATTGGTGAGAACCATTTCCACCAGCTTGGCAAACTAATGTGCTAAGAAAGAACCATACCCAAGACCCTTCCACACATGCCTGCTCACACATACATGCATACATGCACACATATCCTGGCACAAAAAGTTACAACTGGAAGTATATTCCTGCAAGTTAGAAGTGAAAACCATTATTCCTGAGACTGATGCACCTTTTAGTCACATCACAATTATTCCTTAGAGCAGAATCCAGCTAATTTTTAGACTGTTTTCAGGTGAGCCTCATGATGGATTCCTTGTTTTCTCTGGGAGACCAAGCTGTCATGAATGTAGCTCAGCTACACAGACCTTCTCATAGTCATCTGAAGTTTGTCATTGTAGCCTTTCCCAAGCATTGCCTATATACTGCTTTTAAAATTACTCACAATCATTCTCCTACATTCTCACAATCTGCTGTATCACAAACCATTTAAGTGTATTTTACTTTATTTAACATTTTTATAAATATATACATATATGGAGAGAGAGAGAGAGAATTAGTATATCCATTAAAAAAGGGAAATATGTTCACTAATAGATGTATATTTGTTCGTGCTGAATATCCTGGCAATAACTAAATTTAGATCTTATTGCAACACCACAAAATTTACATTAAAGAAATGAAGATGTCATTAAGTATATTGTCAATTTAGCAAATTAATTAAATATGTGCATAAGTCCTTTCTTACTCAGAAGAACAAATACACATCAGTTTAGCATAAATGTCAGCACAAATACAGATCTGCATGCTACATGCAGTAGTCAGAAATACCTGTAGCGATGGTATTTGTATGCTAGCCAGATCCTAGGGTTTATTCCTCTTACTTAGCATATGCTTTCTGAAAACTGAGGGTCTGAAAGGTCAGCCTATTTTTTGGTTAATATGTATTAACTTTGAAGATCAAGTGGGAAATTTTGGGTATCTCTTTGGAAGAAAAAAGGGAGATTTTTTTCTCCCTCCCTTTTCAAATGGAGTCACAGTTCAATTTTAAAACTTTCCTAATCTCTGTCATCCATGCCCTCTGGCCCTTAATTCCTATCATTCTGCTTGAAGTTATACCACTGTTATTTACCCTT
Source organism: Falco rusticolus (assembly GCF_015220075.1). Lineage (NCBI taxonomy): Eukaryota > Metazoa > Chordata > Aves > Falconiformes > Falconidae > Falco > Falco rusticolus. The sequence goes on from NC_051189.1 coordinate 47,333,169, forward strand.
CCCCAGTGCAGTTGTGCATTTTCCTAATTTTAAATACATCAGAGCTTTGTTGAACTGATACATTTTATCTTTTATCTATCTTCAATAATTCATTGTGTTGCATGTGCTCCCAATCACATTACATACACTGTGCAAATATGTAAGACATACCACAAAATAAATGTTTTAGTGATCACTTTAAGTGAGAACAGAAGTGTAAATCTCAAAGCTGAAGAATGGGATTATGGGAGGGATAATGATGAGTCATAATTGATCTTCTCTCAAAAAGCATTTAATAGTTAATAATAAAAGCTGTTCTTTTAAAGGAACTATATGGTTTATACATATATATGTACTCCGAATAAATAAATAAATATATGTTGCTAAATAATGGAAGGGCCTTTATATGCGGTCAAGTTCAAAGATTTGTTACTTCCACAATAGCCTTAGACTACGCTGTCTTTTATGGTATATTCCCTGCTTTATTTTTTAAAAGCACAGTTGTCAAGATTGCAGACAGACAAGCTCGTGCATTGGGTGTCAGTGTCAAGGTTTCGGTAGGTGGGGGGATACAGGGAGGAGTGGGAGAAAGCTGAGGTTGCTCTGTGCAGGACAGAGCTGATTCCAGCCGGCTCCAGCAGACCCACCACAGGACACAGCTGAGCCCATCAAGCCATGTATGGCACATCTGTAATAACATATTTAAGAATGGGCAAAGATGCTGGGCGGGTGGGGAGGAGGGAAGAGAAGTGGTAGTGTGAGCACCAAGATAAGAAGAGAATGAGGGGGAGGAGGGGGAGGTGCTCCAGGTGCTGGAGCAGAGGCCCTCTGCAATCCCTGGAAGAGCCCACAGCGGAGCAGAGATTTGGCCTGTGGCCTCCAGAGACCTCATGTTGGAGCAGACTTTTTTCCTGTAAGATTGCAGCTCATGGAAAGACTCACATTGGAACAGAGGAGAAATATCAGATGGAAGAAGAGGCTGAGGGGATCTGTTATGGACTGACTGTACCCCTCCCTCCCTTGCTGCACTGCTTCAGGGGGTGCATGGAAGAGTCCAGAGTGCCCGAGTGAAGCTGAGCCTGGAGGAGGGAGAGGAAAGGTGTTGTCTTACTGTGTCTTGTTTCTCACCACCTGAATCTATTTTCATTGGCAATAAATTAAATCCATTTTCCCCAAGTCACAACTGTTTTACCCACAACATTAATTGGTATCAATTTCTCTGGCTTTATCTCTAACCCATAAGCTTTCTCATCCTATTTTCTGCCCCTGCCCCCTGAGGAGGGAGTGGTGAGTGGCTGGGTGGGTGTTTGGTCTTTAGCTGAGCCTAACTCACTGCAGCTCAGAGAAACAGATATTCTGGAATTCAGAAACTGTAGCTCCTTGCTTGTGCAATTTATCTAGCTGAAAATCAAGGTGTTTCATAAGAATTACTGCTTCATAAATATTCATTTTTTACACTCAATGCCTAGTAGCAGCAGATGTAGATAAGAGGCAAATGAGGCTGAAAATACTTTTTGCCTTTGTTATCTACAAAGGACTCAAAGCTAAAATTCTCACTCTGTAAGTCTTTAGTCATAGCGATATTTCCCTTGATATTGGTGGATTTCAGACAACCAGTCTGCAAACTGACTCAAACTGTGTCCTTTGGCTGAGTAATCCCATTCAAGTAAATGGAGCTGATAGTGTGACCAAGGGTTTATAACCTTAGGCCACATAATTGGAGCTCAAAGTTGTCTAAAGTGAAACTGTTTGGAAATACATTGTTCAGTGCATTTCAGGACTTGACATGCTAAAAAAAAAAAAAAAAAAATGAAGCTGTCACATATCTTATTCTGGTATTTTCTAAATGAAATTTCAGTTCTTTGGTTTGAAGACACTTTTATTTTAGGAACTTGCCATATGTTTAAAATGATGAAATAAGAAAAGATCTTCATCAAAATAATGTATCAAATCATTTAAATGAAATATTTCAAACTGATTAGACCTTTATCTTCTTGGGTGGTTCCCAATTTCCCTTTTTCCCTCTTTCGAGATTTCAACCCTGGCTTCACTGAAAATGAGGAAAAAATCCTGAAATCTCAAAAATGCTTGCATGATGTAAAAGGCCATGTCTAGAATTTAACAGGACAATCCACATCATGACCACATCTTAAAAAGTAAATGTGGTTTTTCATGACATCTAAAACTAAAATATAAAAACAGTAACTGGGAGATTGCCACATGCCAGCTGACATAGGATGGTGTTACCATCCTACTGCCCAGGGATTTGTAGTAAATTGTGCCAGCAGAAAATCAACTGGATCTTTCTGTGATATTATAACCATGCCATTCAGTGAATGTCTACAAGCAATTCAATATTACTGATGCATGAAAAACTAAAACGTAACTTTGAAAGTGCATAGTTATAGTAAGAGAAGCTCAAAAGAAAGCCAACATTACTCAGTATTAAAAGTATTTTTACAAAAGCTGAAAGGCAGATTAATATTTTTACACCAGCAAGCAGTAATGTCTCTTTTATGCAGACAAAATACATGTCAAGTCACAGCTTCAATCTTCTTTTCACAACAATGTCAGTAATTAGCCAATACATTTCAATTTAAAAAGGCAACTTTTTCTATTTAAAGAAAATTGAGTTTAAGTTCACATGAAGTCACTGTGTAACAAATATGTATCCATCTAAGAATCAAATTTAGCCACTACATTTGCTTTAAGAACATGTGCAATAAGAACAAATTCTACTCAGAATCCTAGTGTAAGGTCAACAGACACAGAGAAAAAGTATTTGTACCAAAGTTTGTAATGAAGTAGTAGCATTGCATTTCCTGTATTTTGTCTTGTTATTAGTATCACAAAGAAGAAGCCCCTGTAGCATAATTAATTATTCACAAAAGAAAGGAATATATCAAAACAAGCTGCCTCACAGGGACAGAAAAGACACCTAAGAGATCTGTGACATGAGGGATCAACCCTGTCCATTCTAGGCAGGCAAGGCTAAAGTGAACTCTTTTCAGCAAAAAGGAATTCTGATGCAAAATCTGTATAAGGAAAAGAAGCCCATTAGGTTTCTTCTCCAATCTTCTGCTGTTTCTTTATTAAAAGGAGAGATTTGAGCAAACTAAATTATACCAATGGTGAATTTGGCCTAGTGCTTCCAAGAGCTCTTCATTAATGTCTAAGGATGAGACTGATTTGTTAAAGCATAAAGTTTATAATATTTCTGGGTCACATTCTGTTGCAAAATGTACTAGGTTGTGGATGCTCAGGCATATTTTCTATCTCAGCCCCACCTCTGGCAAAGACACATGTCAAAACATATAAATCTGATGTCTTATTTCACAGTCATTTGTGATTCTGCATTTGCTCAGATTTTTAATATCAGACTGATGAAACATCTGTAAAGGGGTACTTTTGAAATGTCATATAAAATTATTCATATCACTTAACTTCATCAAGTAAGATATTTATAACTGATGACAAAATTTGCTTCTGTGCTAGTACTAATATTTTCCCCATCCATAAGCCTTTTGCGGTGCCTCATTTCAGTTCGCCTTTGATGCCAGAGACTTATCTATGAAACAAACCCATCAATTTTCAGACAAAAACTGGAAGAAGATTAACTCCCTCCCTGCTGAGATAAATCACTTCCCAGCATATTCACTTGCAGACTTCAACATTTTTTATACGGTTTTCATTCTGACTTGATCTGTAAAGGAATGTTAGCTTCAAGAGAATTAATACATCTATGATACAAACCTAGAACGGCAGCTCAATTTTCAAAAGTGATTCATAGCATTAATCTTTAACTACATATAAATGCAAGCAACTATTTACTTATTTCGCATGAATGAACATAGTGGTTTTTGAGCCAGGCAAAAAAGGAAGAAAAATACACTTTTTGCATGTGTTCAGACTAAGTTGATAGTTAAACTTTAGATAACAACTTTAGAAATTCCTATTGTAAACCGCAAATATATTAATGATTCCACATGTGAACATCATAGCACAAACACAGATCCCACAAGCTTCTGGAAATACTCAAGTTCTCTATCACTCAAGGTCCCAGTGCAGACCCCTTTCTCAACCATGATCGCTGTGCAAATTCTTGCATTCTGAAGGCAGCTACAGTCTTTCATTGCTCCAAAATAGATGAAAGATTAGGGTAGAGGATACAGTCAAATGCACTGAATTATATGTATGGAATAAAGAATATTGTCCTCTTTTACAATAAAGAAAGCAAATGCCAGTTAGTCCTTTAATACTCAGACTAAATTGTCTGTCCACCAAACGTTAATTTGTTACAAGCACCTCTTGAGACATACAAACAAGCAGATATTAATGTCCCTTCAGATCATTATAGACAGACCGTTAAGATATAGTTTGTAAGGGTTTTGGCTTGGAAACATAGAGCAGCTGGTGTTGGATTGCCTAGTCCAACACACTGCTCAGAGCAGGGTGACTTAGAGCAGGTTGCGTGGAACCATGTCCAGGAAGCTTTTGAGTATTTTCAAGGATGGGACACCACAGCCTCTGAGCAACCTGTGCCAGTGTTTCACCACCCTTACAGTAAAGAAGTTTTTTCTTCTGTTCCAGCGGAATTTCCTGCATTTCAGTTTGCGGCCATTGCCTCTTGTTTCACTAGATACCACTGAGAAGAGTCTGGCTCCATTTTCTTCATTCCCCTCCTATCAGCTATCCACATGCACCGACAATATCCCCCTGAATTTTTTCTTCTCGAGACTAAACAATCCCAGCTCTCTCAGCCTATCTTTGCATGTCAGTTGCTCCAATCCCTTAATCATCTTTGTGACCCTTTGTTGGACTCATACCAGGATGTCCATATCTTTATTGTACCAGGAATTGTTTTTCCTTTTACTTTTTTCCTTCTACCTTTAGATTTGAAATACATATTTCGCATACAAAATACCTACTTTAGCAGAGTAAACAGAGTAAACTTTGTTCCCAGGTTTTTTACCTCCTATTAGGCTACAGAAAATAAAAGTTCTTGGCAAGACAACAGGTGCAGTTTTATTGCTGAATGTACCTGGGAGGGGGGAAATATTAATTAATCACACCAGCACAGCAAAGATCTCTGTTTTAAGGCATTCACTTGTTCATCTGTGTCCAGGTAACAGCCTAGAGGTGGAATCACATTTTCACATGTCCTTTTCTGGTGCAAATGTATCAGATGAGGGTCAAGGTGTCAGGGCCGCAGAAAGAGCCAAAGAGTGGGAGCTGCCTTAGGAATGGGAGGAGGAGAGATGATTCTTCTCCATTGCTGTTGGAGTTACGTGTTGACAGCATCTTTCCACAGGGTGATACTGGACAGAGGATTTGAATGCAAAGATTTTTAACATGGATGTTGGCATATAAGAGAAAGAAACTTATTTAATGACTAGCCCATTTCCAGAAGTCCAAACAATCCTTTCTAAAATTCTTCATAATCCATAATCACACAGCAAGTAAACTAAGGTACAAATGGTGGCAGCATTTGTTTTGAGTTTTATTGCCTGGGAGTTTTAGCACACAAAATCATCAACTAAGAGCATTAGATATCTAACATGCAATCACTCACAAATCTATAACCCTGCAAAAGAAAGACAGCAATAGGCTTTGTCATGAGATATTAATTTGTATAACAGCTGCTGGAAATTAAGGTCAGTTTGAGAACATCAGCAAACCTGTGACAACAAAAGCTGTGTCTAAATCCAAATAAATTAGTTAACTATTTTCCCCCTACCCTTGTTATTTTGATGCCATTATTAAACAATGTGCAGGCATCTCTCATAACAATTCAATTCTCATTTCTCCCTGAATTAACTGCAGTCTTGCCTTTAAAAAACTGATGTCTAAGCAGCTCACACAACAAAGCTAATGAACATTCAAATCCTGGTTGTGTTAGTTTTGGAAAGACTAACTGGAAAGCAAAGAGTATGCATCATCTAAGCTGCCATGTGTCATGCAGCTTCAAAAAAACCTGGTGACGGATTTATCTGAACACAGGTAAGCCATCTGGCTTACTGGGCACCCTTTCTTGTTATGAAACTGTCACAGTCTTATTTCATTACATTTTGCCATGGTAGCAAGGCCAACAGTTTAATGTCACAACCTAAACTACAAAATATATTTTGGTTTGTCTAAAGTTCACCTGTTAGCAGATAAGACTTGCTTCAAACAAAACCTTATGTCTACTTAGAAGTGAAGCTGGAAAATACACTTTGCATTTCTCATTCATCAAGCGAAGGATGTAATAAAGTAAATCTAATGCTCTGGGATTTCTACAGAAGTGCAACACTAACAGTCATTTTAGGTGCAAAAAAATTACACAGACGAAACCTTTCCATTAAATTTTAAACTGGTTATTACAAAAAAACTGGAATTTGCTGTGTCTGAGTAAGATAGTCAAGATTGATCAAAAGCCCTTAGATTTCCTTCAGTCCAAAATGTAATTGTTATGTGAATATTTGTCCATTATATCAAAGGTATGAAACTGCACTTGTCATGATAGTGTATGTACATTCCCCAGTATTGCAATGAATACTTTGATTTTCCTGTGTCACATGCTGTCTTCCTCTTCCCAAAAACAGAAGTATGCACAATACAGGCTCTTTCTTTATGGCAAGCTTTAAAACAGGCTTTTGTTTTACATACAACATTAAAAAATGTTGGTAAATTCTGAACCGGAAAACCAAGGCTTCTCCCTGTGAAAAATGGTGCCTTTCCTACTAAAACCTTGTCCTCAGCAAGACGGAAAGTGAGAAAGGTGAAATTATGCTAGAAATAATTTTTTTTTAGACAGCTCATGAGCTGTCTAAAAAAAAATTATTTCTAGAATAATTCTAGTCTTTGTTTAGAGAGTTCCTTTTTGCAGATAAAGGATGTTATTGCTTTAATCTATTTTTAAGATGGTCTAAGTCCAGGCTATCAAGTGTCTTTTAGATAACCTGATTCAAAATTCTATGGGAAACCAGCAGAAGGCAAGCTGGCATGTTTACAATACACGGTGCTGCTGAGGAGGTCTCCAAGGGACTCCATGCCACTTTCCTAAGCAACCATGTCTAGCTTTATCACATGGCTACAGGCAGATCAGATTCAGATCACAGTCCACCAAGACAGAAGAAATCTAGAATCTGTAAGGAATACAGAAGAAGTCCTCAGCTACACAGATAGGGTAGGTTATGAATGTGTATCTTTCACCCAAGGAAGACTGCATCATGGGCAACCTGCTCACCAGTATCACATCCATCTAGCTCTGCTTCAGCTTCAGTTACCTGGGGTTTTATCCTCAAACTAATCCTATTCAGTCCTCTTAGCCAACATGGTAATAAATGTAGAATAAATGTAATGACCAAAACAGGTAAAACTATGCCCAATGTTGACATGAGCTCCTACCCTCTGAACAGCTCAACTTCTGTTATAACACATTATAAATGTATCTGACAGAAAGACCCAGTGAAATAAAGTACTTAAATATCTGGTAGCTTTGCGTTTGTAGCCTAATCAAAATTAAAGGAAGGCAAACACTTAAGTGATTAACAAGATCAAAGCCTAAAGTTTAGACAGGCAGATCACATGCAACGTTGAACACCTTCAGCTAGTATCAAACTTAGCACAAGTTGTCTAATGTATCAGCTCTCAACTATGGTCTTACAACATTCCTTCTTCCCTGTACAAATTGATAAAAGTATTCTTTAGAAAATGATTGTAACTTAAGCTGATCAGAATGAGAAAACACATTTCATTTCTAAAGCTTTGTAAAATTATCCTTTTTTAGCTCTTAGTTCTTGCTTCAACCTTTCCTTCCTCTAAATTTTGACATTTAAAATAGATTTACGTACCTGATTTGAACAGTGAAGTACATTGTTTGAGCAAAGCCCTCAGCACTTTCCTGCAGAGACCTGATGTCAAAATATATTTTAGAATAAAGTGCAAATATAATGTTGAACATATTACACTGGCTTTTCTACTAGAATTTGTCAAAATGTACCTTATGAATTTGGGGACCTAGATCACTATGTAACAATAGGACGTTTGACTGAAGAGGCTAACAAAGACATACAGTAGATACTCATTTTAGAATGCGACCAAAGCAGACTCACACTGAGGATACTGCTTTGTAAGAGAGAGCTGCCATAGGAACAAAAAGACAAACTCAAAGCAGAACTATTTTTAAGATGAGTGGGCCTGCATATTCAGTTAGAAGTACAACATTTTTACTGCTTGGCAAATGTAAATCACTGGGGAAAAAAATCTGTACCACAGACTTGCTGTTTTCAGCTGCAGGTGGTAGGTAAAGAAGTTGTGGGAGGAAAGTATTTTCTTACGTTGTTGCATTGTCTTTGGTCTTTTCAGTGACACTATTTCCTATTAATTTTTATACTCCTGATAACTATGTTGTTATTGAAGCACATAAGATATTCATGACATCTTTGTGGCATTTAAAAAGATAAGGTCCAACGCTGAAGTACATACAATCTACTAAAGAAATTTACCACAATGAGCAATGATGACATGAAACACTGCAGAGTGTGCTTTAGCAAAGGGACAGAGGAGACACGTACAGAACAGACATTATGCAGAAAGTGCTGCTTTAATGGAGTGTTACTCTGAAAGGCTGCTGCTAATGTGTCATGTTTCAAAGAGCTCACCCTAACAATTTGTGGTAGAAGGTATCTCTTAGACAGCTCCACCTTGACATGTAGCTTTTAGAAATTCTTCAGCAGCAGAGACACTGGGTACGTGGATAGAATAAAACAAACCTCTTGGGTCATCTGTAAGCATCAAAACTGGGGGGTGGAGGAAAGAGTGATTGCTTTAAGTCATCATGATAAAATACCATGACTGAGTTGGATCTTATAGATACAATACCTGTTTTAGGTGTTACTATCCTGTACCAGGATGGCAAAAACAAGATTTTCATCTTTGTTAAGAAAAAATCTTTGAACTTAAGAACTCTGGGACTAAGCTAGACCAAACATCAGCTTAGCCAGAATCCCTGACCATGGCCAGCAGCAGTCTTAGGGAGGAAGGCCATAAACATAGCATAGCATCTACAGATATTTTCTCTGCCCCATCAAACTTTCCAAATTCCATGATTGAGTGGCATTGTGAGTCTGAGGTTACTTATAGACCATAAAGTTCAACAGCTGCCGATGAATATGTTCTCCATTAACATTTCCTTATTCTTTCCTTTGTCTATTTATACTTTTGAGCATCCATGACAGCTTATCGGGAAGATTTTCACAATTGCAAATTTTGTGAGGAAAAACAACCTTTTCCTTTCAAATTTACTGCCTGAAAATGTCATTGGCCTGGTTATGAGAAACTGCAATTAATTCTCAACATCATTCCTGATTGACTTAATTTTATTTGATTTTATTTTTCTCTCACATTCCTTTTGGTCATCCCTTTTGTTCTACACAACCAGCACAACACAGCTGAAGTTAGATTGAAGAGCTGCACAGACCACCTATTACTCTCCAATACAGTGAAGAATGTACACATTAAATGGACCAGAAAAGAATTCCTGAAAAACTCCACTAAATTTAACCACTTTCATGAAATCTGGAGTATTATGGCCATCAGAACTCAGCAGAGCAGATCAGACACAGAGAAGAGAATTATGAGGATACAATTTTTAAAAACACTATACTCTAATTTGTGTCTACAATAAAGCTGCAGCGGACACTTTCAGTTCCTTGGGAAATATGTTCTATTTTACTAACTGCTTTTAAACCATCAGAAGGTATTTATTGGTATCATATTTATTTCTTCCATGCGTTCTCAAGTTTTGCCTTGTTTGGTGTGAGTTATCTGTTTGAACTGCCCAGCAAAATGTCCATGTTAGATAGAAAGAGAACAAAATTCTACAACTATTTACTCATTTGAAGTATTTCATGATGAAAACAAGAAAACAGAGCCCAGTCTTACAGTTCTCAATTTTTAATCATAGTTGTATTGTTACAACATAATTGGTTCCCTGCACAACAACAACTTTTTTCTGTGCTCTTAATTCAGGTAAAATCTCACGGATGGCAATCTGCTCACCGTACAAGTACAACTATGACTTGACAAGTCATTCCCAAGTGATCTTTATCACATTTCAGAACACAAAATGCAGTCACAAGCTATATGGCACCAATTGTGTTCCCATGTTTAGTTTACAGTTTCTAAGGATGCTATTTATTTTGCACTGCTGACACAAGTGATACCAAGGTAGTAGAATGCATACAATGAAACAGAAAGCATGTATTGCCATGGCGCAGACAGTAAATGCATTGAACATTCACTTCAACAAGGAGGGGCTCATTAAGATTTTTTTAAAGGGTTATAACTGTACAAATAAACTACTTTCTTCTTGATGTGCAAATAAAATTGTTGACATCATAGAAAATAAGGTAACGAAAGTTGAGTGTGTTTTACTACCATTAGGTTAGTAAAGATAACTTCAGCACTATAAACATGATTACAACTATGTCATTCCCCTTAGCAACCATCCCTAAGCACAATCAACAGAAGTAGAACATATTTTCTTTTTAAACATATCAGTAAGAGTTAAATCCACCTAGGCACTGTGTCTGTGGCCCCAAGTTAGGTATCTAGGAACCTCATGGGAGAATTCAGCAACTCCGAAACTGTTTGTTGGTTAAAGGCAAGCACAAACTTGCTGTGTTTACATACTCAGCTTTGAGACATATGTGAGCTCCAAATCTACGTCTGCATAGCATAGCTGGAGCAAAATCAGAAAGAATGTACTGCTGACTTCTATTCTGCAAAAAAGCAGATCCATACCATCCCGCATCCCCATAAAATACATTCACTGCTGCCTAATCTGGCATGATTCATGGCTTTTCTTGCTGGATTTTGTCCTACGTGGCACAAACAATTTCATATTTTCTAAAAAAGAAATTTTAGTTTGGCTCTCAAACAAACCTCAAGTCAGGTCTCTGCCACTCAAATGCAATATAAAAAGTTCAGATCATCTGTGTATTGGTTTCCATTTGATTTTATCAGCTCCAAAATAGAGTTCAGTGATGGTGTCATCCAAACGTGCTCTTTTGTCTTTGCTCCCTGGCAATGGGGATAACAAAACACAAGTATCTCTACATAAGAATGATTGGAAAACAAGTCCGAATTTAAGGAAAGGCAAGTTTTCCCAGCCCAGCACTTTTCAGGCTGGTATACAAGAACTTACTGCCACAATTTAGCCATGTTAAAATGAAAAAAAAAAATTATTTCTTTACACAAGAACAACTCCTTCAATCAAATAGCTCTTTCATCTTATGAAGCCACTGTATATATTAGCCATAAATTGATACCTTATCATTTTAAGGTAAACTGACTTCGTGCACTATAAAACAAAACTAGAGAAGCTGCCTGAAGAGTTTTCACCTACCCAATTAGATGGTCTCCTAGTCTTCTTTGCAACCTTAATCTTTATGGTTCTGTATGTGTTGAAGTTTCTAAACCATGTCACTTAGACTGAAAAATAGAATCTAGAAGATGTGGCAGATAAAAATCTTCTATCCCTTCATCATACCTTGCCTCTCCGTATTTAGACTGTGGATGCTGAGACAGAAACCATGTTCAACAAGATGTGCATACAGTGCCTAGCATCGTAAGACCCTGATTTCATCAGCAGTATGTAGGCTTTGCTGTACATGAATGCATACATCTGCAGCTGTATGTTACTGAGTATGCTGTTTATAATGTTACGGTTTTCCTGTATAGATAAGGATAGTATATCAACATGTGCTGTGTGAAAGCTGTGAACAGTTGGTAAAGCAAGAATTGTGTCATTTTAAAAACAATGTGAATAAAATCCAATGGAAGAAATATAACTGCTGCTTCCCAGTACAGAAAACCTCGAGCAGACCACTGGAAATCGGTAGTAAAGGCCAGCTAACACAGCATGCTAATCATAATGTCTGAATTAAGAAGTTTCTAAAGCAAATATCTGGCATCTCAAGAGCTTCAAGGTTTTTCCTCCTCTAATCGCACCGAGCTACAGCTTATGTATTTTGTCATTCCTATTCCTAGAGGAAGTGCATAGCCAGAAGTGCAATCTCCCAGAATTAGAGCTTAGGATACACAGAGATGGAGCATTTTGCTGTAAATCTTCCAGCCAGAGTTTTTTTTTTCTAGAAAGAAAGGTTTTGGTGTCTGTTTTTTTCTAATGTTGCAAGCAATATTTTGAAGATGTATCTGGCCATTCAGCAATACCTTTGTGTTGTTCTTATGGATTTGGGGCAAAATATTTTTAATATATTTTGTCAGGCTGGAAAAATCCATGAACTTGAATTTATAATACTATAAATACAAACAGCACTGACAGAAAACTATCACTGCTTGGTAATGTAGATCTCACATTCAGCCAGGAGGCAACAGCACTATGTGGCAGGAACAAAACAGACAATTACTGTGCTCAGGCTCACTGCTGGCACCATAAGTATAAGAAACTATCCTTTTCATTAACTCAGTAAACATGGAAGAAAATTTACAAGATAGGCCACATAAGTCAGTCAATGGTTTTGGTTTGTCTATATACCAATGTGGTTTATAGGATTTTTCAAAAATTTTAAATCGAATTTTGTGCAAACTAAGCTCTTTTAATTTCATTTGAGCTGTAAAAGTGGTGAGATTGATAACTTTGAAAAAAACACTTTTCACAAGGGCAAAGTATTTTATCTTGACTAAAAATTCAAAGGAAGAGTAGGTAGGACTGCAGCTGACATTTACAAAGGAAAATATGAAAATATTATTTCTCATTGATATATTTTCCTGAATTTTATGCTCTAACAGAATGTGCTACTCTGAAAGATGCCCTATAACTTTTTAAAGTGACACCTCTTAATCTGATCTATTCTGAAGGTGTATTCATAATCACTAACACAAAATTTTTCAAATATAGACATCTAAGATTAAGCATCTATATAAAAATAGTCTCTGTTTTAGAAAAGAGGTTGTCACTGAACTCAAAGAAAGTTGAAAGGCCTCTGATCTTGTGGAGATGGAATTAACCAGTAAGAAAAAAGATATGAGGTAACATGATTAACTTTCCTACCCAAATTTAAAAATACTAGTATGCATCTTTCCTAAGGCTGACAGAGAAAATATCAGGTATGACAGTGAATACATTAACAAATTTAACATTTATCAAAATGTTACAAGTAAATATTTTGGCCCAAACTCTTCCAAAAAGAACCTCACATATATAATATGCTGCAGTGTAATCAGAAAATAAATTCATCCTGATATATTAATACTCTATAGAAAGAATCATCAAGAAAAAGTTGAAAGAGGTATTACCTGGTGCTCTGGAAGGCAACTTGACAGCCACCAATGTCTCTGAAGTGCTACAATATGTGAGAGAAAAATCAAAGTCACATGGACATGATTTAAGTGATGGATACTGCTTCTTTCTGCTCACACATATTCCAGCTACAACGTGTTCCAAACGCATTTGCCCTAGCTGAAAGCAAATGTTGATGTTAGTATAGTGTCATTTTCTACAGTACCTATAGCAACAGCAAACACATTATTGAATACTTAAGCAACAGACTGATTGCTCCCTTATCATAGTTTCAGCTGTCAATCTTGAGTGCTCTGTGAATGACTGGTATTCTGTAACATGCCTTCTGTACTGTAAACTTTCCCTTATACAAGCGTTTTCTTTTGCAATATAGTTCATCAGCATAGAGAAATATTTGATTTAAACTTTGAAAAATGTAGTTTATTTAAGAACTTATTCTGCACTTCCAATACTCACATAACAGCTTCTGAGTATCATAAAGAGTTTGGCACCTCTTAGAATCTGACATTACTTATTAATAAGATAGATCAATTACGCTAGCAAAGACAGCACACAAAACATTGCACAAATGTTAGTTAATGAGCCTTTATAGTATTTTCATGAGAAATTATATTAGATGTATTAAAAGAATAAAAAAGCAGAGGTTAGTGCACCAGAGAGGCAAAGTATCGGAGGATACAATGGCTAAGAAAAACGTCATATTACCCTAACCACAATGGTACCAATTTATTTGCTTCAGTTAGAGATTGGGTAAAGGGCTTTGCTGTTTCAAGAATATATGACTTGCTGAAGGTTTAGGAGGTATGGAAATCCAAGACCAGTTTTTGGAGGGTTTAGGAACAGTACCAAATACTACAGCAGGTCAAACAATCTGTGCATTATCAAATTATGTAATTAAAAAATATGTTGTTGTTACCCTTTTTGAATTATGTGACAGATGCAATAAGGTATTACTGAGAACCTTACTAAGAAGCATTGCAGTTTAGAATATTGTTTCATTTAAATTACTGCAGTTAAAAAGGAGGAACACTCTGGTGAGTCAGGGCATAATATAGTGCCTAAAATATACTACATAATATATTCATATTTCAGTGCGTAGATAAACAATTTCTTGTCTGAACTAGAAACTGGTTTTGAAAAGCAAAATACCAAAGCATATATCCTGGTCAAATCCTGAGGTATTTTTTCTTCTTTTTTCAATATTTTTTGAAGATGTTCTTCCCAGCACCAAATCACAGGGAAAAATTCAGAGGAGCAGAAAGTAAATTAAAACTACATGATTTTTTTAAACAGTTCCAAAATTAATAGTGATCTACGATTAAAATAAATAAGCAGGATGATAAATAGCAGACTCTGCTCATAAGATTTTATTTTTAAATAGAGCAAAGATTCCTCCTTCCCTGACTGTATACCTGGTACTCTTCAGATCTCCTTCCACATCCTACCTCTGCATTCCAGGGTGGATCAGTAACAGACTACGTTTCAAATGCAGGAACAAAGTAGCCTCTATCCAACCTAAGTAAATGCCTGCAGAATACAGGTAACCCTGCTTCTGCCCCAGACTTCTCTTCTGTTTAGAGAAGATTTGCTGTTGAGATGGGATTATGGAAGGCAAGGTGTAACAGGAGACAGCATGTGTACAGCCTGTGTCTAGGCAACACCACCAGTTGTCTCAGTTTTCTTGTGACTTTCATAGCCTGTGGTGTCTTCCATAAAATCTGACATTAAATGAGAGCTTCAGCTTCATTAAGAATAACTACATCTCTGCTTATCTTAGTCACAAAGACAGTTCTGAAGAGACTAACCCAGAAGTGCCCTGACAACTCACAACCCAAACGCAAATAAATACAAACCCAGAAATCCTTCTTTTTAATATCGTGATTTTCAGATGCTGAATTGTGACTTTAAAGAAACTTGGAGATGGGAATTCTGGACTTCTCCTGCTAGTGGAAAGGAATAATATTTTATACATGTACAAACATACATCACAGTATCTTTCTGGGATAGGTAAATGATCCAAGTGGTATTTCTTATTCTGATTTCCTCTCTACCATTTATCACCAGCCTAGCATAACTTCATATAAATATTGCATGTAAAAACTGTAGTAAAATCTTTGTCAAGTAGCATATAGAAAAATAATCAGAATACAAACAATACGTGTTCAGAAAAACAGCAAGATGAGATTATAGGATATGGAAAATGGGCACTAAATGTCAAAAAATTGGAGCGTTCTCTCTGTGGTTGGTGATCAGCTTTCACAAGAAGGCTCTACTTTCCTTACTTACCAGTTTATCTCTTGTGCACGATGATGAAAACTACTGTAGTTGCGAAACACATGATGGACAGTTTCTACAGAGCCTTAAAGCAAATAGAAGCGTTTTTAAGCAGTGCCACCCGGAGGTGAAAAAGAGCTTTTCAACTCCCGTGGCATCGAGGCACATCTACCTAACTTCTGCCTTTTACACCAGCTATAATGATACCGTAAATGCAAAAATCCCTTACTGGTCCTGTAATGGAAATGGTCCTTCAGAGCACTCACCCGTAGGTGCAGGGAGGCATGTAATTTTCATTGACCCAAGTCCTACGCTAAATTTAGTTTCACACACCTGAGTCTCAGAGCTACAGTAAGGGCAGAATCTCACGGCTCATTTAGCCATCACAGGAAATGGGCCTCTGTCCTGTCAGAGGGATGTGTGTTTGTGCTGTGCTATAGGAAACTCAGCACTCAGACCTTTCCTTCTTAAACATGCTGCCCTAATGAAGTAATGTGAAACTGGCCCCCCTGGCCATCTTAGGGGCCCTCCACTGAACACACACCAGTCTGTTGTTTTCTTTCTTGTATTGGGGTCCCAACAATGGACACAGTATTCTAGCCGCAAGTCAGATAAACTCTGCCAAGAGTGACCCTGCATTCATGTGAGGAAACTGCAGAACACGTCGAGGTCCTCCTCTCTCTGTTGACACTGACTGATGTACAGTGCATACCCTAACAGAAGGGAAGGCTGGAGAGGTCTACTGCTATGTAGGACTCCATTCCCAAAGAAAAGTCCACGTCCAGCACCTCTAACAAGGTACATGCACTGGCCACCCCATCAAAGCCTGTTTCCAATAAAAAATCAAAGCAGCAGCAATCTTTGCACAGCAACCTGTGTCATGTAGCACAGTGTGGTGGCATGATTTCTTTCTAGAAATCTCCAGGCCTCCCTATATGGGCTTATCACATAGCAAACACATCTTAAAGTCATCTTTAGCAAAAGTCATAACAAACCAAAAAAATAAATAAATAAACCATAAATAATTAAATTATTAAAAAAGGAAGAAAATGTTCCATGTTGCCAGAGAACAAATTACTCCTTCCCATTATCTTCATTATTGATACAATTAGGTAAATGACAATGTAATGTAAATGTAATGACAAAATAGAAATGAAAGTAAAATAACAATAGAATAAAATAAGTAAAATGTGGTGTTAAGGTAAAAAAAAGGAGTTATGTGGATAAGTACCAATGCATCAGGTCAATTTACTCTGCCAAGAGACAACTCTTACTTAGCCAGATAAGAATCAAGAGAAACTGTGCAGTGAACATTTCCCTTTAATTAGAGAGGGCAGAGTGTGTGCAGACCCTGAGTACTGTGGTTGCACAAGGAATTGGGCTCAAAATCTGTAAAGAGATTATGTTCAGTATGAATGTATATATGGACAAGCACTTGACACAAATACTTTTTGCTAGAGTTCCACTGAAAATCTATTATTTTAGAGAATATTTCTGTTTCAATTAACCAAAATTCTTTAACAGAAGTATTCCTTCAGATATTTTTCTGTGACCTTCTAGTTAGGCCTTGCAAAAGATATTATTTAAGCCTGCTGCCTCAAATTAGAGTTAATTGATATCAGAAACAAACTCATTGAGTTCATATTTATTAATTTCAAGCAAAGAGAAGATTTTCAAGCACAGTTGTACCAGTTTAACGGTTAAAAACTCAAGGACATACATAAATGGAGATTCTCATCCCCCTGCTAAGCTTCAGTCCTCCAACACTTCACATTTAGCAACTGATGTAGCAAGACATTCTGTTGATACCTTGCATTCTAGTAAATACCATATGAAGTCATACCTGTTTTCAGGTGTGAATTATAAAATGACTGAAGATAATAAAGTCAGTGGCACTTTTAATGCCTTTCAAATTATTTTTCACAATCAGGGTACAAGTCTCATACAGCAGCTGTTTTCCTCCAGAAGAAACCTGTGCTTTTTACCAAAAATGTAGTGAGCTGCTCTGGTTTTGCGTATTCCAAAACTGCCAGATGGTTTTGAAGCTGATTTCTAAATCTAATTAATCCCATATCTTTTTAACAATGTCTATCCTGAGAACTACAACAGCATGAAACTCAAAAAATATGAAGAATCAAGTGTTGCCAAGCCATTCAAGGTTGAGGCTTTGGTGGCATTAACAGAGCTCACTGGCCCTGACCAGCTTCACCCAGGACCCCTACCCTGCCTCAGTCCCAGGACCCCATCTCAACCCCCTGGGGCTGTCAGCCCCTACCCGCGCAATGCTGCAGCAGGTTTGGTCTCCATTCCCTCCCCAGAGAGGTGTCTGATGCCCAGGGCTGAGGTTGCTCCAGTCTCCCTGGCTACTCCACTCCTGGCCAGGGTGGTGGGAGCTTGGGGACACCACACGTCTCCAGACACCCTGGCCCCAGAGAGCCACTAGCCCCTGCTGCACCCTGACATTCATAAGCAATTAAATAGACAACCTCTTCAACCTACTGAGATAGCTGCGGCACTATTTACCTACTTAAAATCAATGAATGGCATGATAGTCTCAGTTGTGCAATTCCCATAAAAGCCAACACTGAAGTACACAAGCAGGGCGACATGATCACCTACCAGATGCTATATCTCAGATCTATGTCACTGCGAGTATTTCAAACGTGAGAGATGAAGCCAAAGTAACATGAGAAGAAAGGCTATTTGATTACAATCATAAGTTAATCTTTACATATATTCTGTTACACTGTACAGTTGTTTTTTGTTTATTTTAAAAGTTTTCTGGCTCACTCTGGGGTGTAGGCAACTATAAAAGACAGACTGTTTCTACAGTCCTATAAAAGTATGCTACCAAAAATAAATATGTTAATTATGCTCTGAAGGTTCTGCTACACTATGATGAAAGTATAAAAAGAAAAATGAAGTCAGGCCCATACAGCACGGACTTCCAGAACTGTGACAGAAATCTGCTTCTTGAAAGAGGATTACAGCCAAAGCAAAAATATTTAGATTAATGATTTCAAGTTACATAAAACCAGGCATGTTTTATATGGCTTTAGAACGTCTGTCCTTTGTCACTAAAAAGTTATGTGCAGATTCATAAAGACTTTAGATTTAGTATTAGCATACCCCTATAATATGCTGAGTCTCTATGCTCTAAGTAATCAAGATCCTATATATCACTTTTTTTTTAATAAGTAGTGGGATCGATAAGATGCCATATGAAATTAGCAAGTCCATGTCCAGTGGCAAAACTAGCATAAGCAACATATATTGAAGTAATGAATCCCAAATGTTCCTTTTCTCTTTTCATTGATGATACATTGATGATATAAGCAGCCGAATACACTGGAGTAGTTGAAGAACAGCTAAGAGAGAAGGCAGGACACAGAATTCAGACAAACCTGCTTCCAAATACTCTGCTGCTCCCTAAATTAGGGCTATTTTATCTTCCCACTTCGATTTTTAAAACAGTCAAACAGTCCAGAAGACATTAAGCTCCATCAGAATACTTGACTCGGTGACGCAGTGGAACTCAGTGCTTAAAACAAAACAAAATCCCTTATGGCTCTGTTGATGTCACCTTTCAACCCAATCAATGGCCAGAGCATAGACCAGGAACAAAGAGAGCATCTGACTTAATTGTCAGAGGAACAAGACACTATTATATTACCACTGTTTTAAGGGAGGACCTCCCTGTTGTCAGAATAAGTGCTTCTCCTTCATAAATCACTCTTTGCTTCAGGGAAGATATATAGTTGGACCAAAATGCTGATCTGAACGCTTTTTTCTTCCTCTTTAGCTGAAATCTGTATCACAGGTATCAGTCACACATCCTTAGAGCTTTATGACAAGGCAAGCAAAGGAAAAAAGTATGTTCCCACTCTAGATTCCTACTAACCAGTTTTCATGAGTCTGGCAAAAGACTAGACTTATCCATCCAAGAAAGGGTAGACCCGGGATCCTAGCTCACTGCCACCAAAGAGAAACCTTTTCTCTGAAACAAAGGTCTTCTATGGGGGGTGGAAAGCCAAGCCCAACATCATCTTGTGTGTTTGACTGTAGATTAGTCCACAAAACTCCCACAAGCAAGTACCACAAAGGCTTTGAGTATTGCCTGTACAGTGTTTTCAACCTCACAGAACAGTTCAGCTGCAATGAAGTTAAACGAAATAGCTAAGAGTCTCCTATTATATTGCTATTAAAAGAACAAAAGCATGCATATCACTTCAGTTGCAACTGAAGTTCAGTATCTGCAACAGTTGCCCACTTGTGTCTGTATACAAACATGTTATAAATCACCTAAATCACATTGGAATAGCTTCCATCAGATGCAGCAAGCAGAAAGTTTCTTCCATTAATGCCCTCCATTAGGCCTTTTAAATTCTCCCTCTTTGGCACAACACTAGCAGAGGCACTACTCAATCCTACGTGAGCATTTCAGCCTTCTTGCGTGCTCAGTCTCACAGCTATGAGACCCAGCTGGCAGTGGGCCTGCCCAAACACAGCAGCTTGCTCAGCCATAGTACATCACCACATTCCAAACAGCAGCTTTTCAAGTCAGACAGAGACTATGTTTAAAAATAAGCAGGAGTTCACCTGTTTATTCAGGAACTTCTGCAGGAATTCACTAATGAAGAACATTATGTATTTACCACAGACCCAACATTTACATCATGAATTGCAATAAGTGCTAGGAGCATCTTTTTAGTAGCCTGCTCTTAACATGCTTCTTTCCCTATTACACATACAGTTTCACCATTTTTGCTACTCCAGGCCAGCAAAATCTAAAGAACCAAATTCTGGATTTTTTGGCAAGCGAACAGTGGCTTAACAGTGATAGTAGTTTTATGCAGACAACCACTGAAAAGTTAGATCAGACGACTTCTGTACAACTGGAGTAAGCTGAAGAAACTTCTAGCTTGCAGCTGTGACATTCAGCAGAGAAACTCATTAATCTTACTTCTGAATTTCCTCAGGAGTAATGTCTGCAGATCTTTGATAAAAACAGTCAGGTTTAGCAAACAAGTATATTTGTTTCAGTCACTACAGAATTTCACACCCTACCGTTTGCCAGACCTACTCCTACAACTTCAGCCAAGCACATTAGTCTAACAGGAATACATGATCTTTGTCTCCCCCTTTCTCAAAAACAGCCTTTCAAAACACTCACCATGTTGTTACCCCAGATCCTGTTCTTCCATGGTATTTGTTAGTCCACTTGAAATCAGTCCAACCATCCTCATCTCCCAAATAACTATACCCTAACTGTCATATGAAAAAGATGTTGCTGTCTCTGATTATTAGCTCTAAGTCACTGAGTCTTTGAAATATTGAAAGGCATTGAGCTCTGAAACCAAATATCACAACTTTTAGCATATTCCTGGTACTCCAAAGTATACCTATATTATTAAGTCTGTTAACCTCCTTATTTCTTGGTTCTCATTCCAGTACCCTGCACAAGACCAAGGACTTCCCTGAGATGACCAAGCCTGATGCTTGGCCACTCCAATGGCAAGTGAAAGATAGCAAGGAAAATCTGCTTTTCAACAGGCAGAAGCATGAAGTGACACAGTATTTAGGCTTGTGGGATCAAAAAAAAAAAAATTAACCTTGTTTAGAAATAGCAGACTGATGGAGGCAGGACAAAGAACTGACAAAGTCCTATAGCAACTGTGTGAAGATTGAAAAGAAGACTGTGGTTGTCCCAGAATTACATTCGTTGACCTGTTCATGCTCTTCAAAGACACAGGACAATAATAATGACAAATGTTTCTTTCCCTCAGTGCAGAAATGTACTAAATTTCATTTTTTCACTGGTTACAAATGATGAAGACTAACCCATCTGTATAACTGCTGAGGCTTAATTTATCAAAATAGCTGTGTACCTAAAACACAGAGTTTTAACATCACTATATCCATAGAACATCCCTTTACAATCTTTTCTTTTAGTTCATTTCAATCACATAAAGATGTTTAACAGGTGCAGAGCCAAAAAAAATCACTTCAGATCTTATTTCACCTCTTCATACGTTACTTCACTTTAATATGTACTATATGTATAATAGAAATAATTCAAAGAAACTTAGCCACTTCATACAAAAAAATTCCTTCACACAGATCAATGATTTATTAAAAGCAACTATTAACATCCCTTTCTGCCTGTACCAGACATCTGTAGATGCATTCTAGAGCATTTCTAAGATGAGCAACACGTCAGAACAGGCTGTGTAATTGTCACAGACTCAGAAGCAGTATCTTGGCTGCTCAGTTGCACATAAGCCATAGTAAGTCCTACAGCCTTCTCTATGTGCCCTGGACAGAGATCTCTCTAATGTTTTCAAATATATTTTCTCTGATCAAAAAAGGTAAATGTTAGTACTAATACTAACTAATAATAATAACTAGTCCCACTGAACTTCAAGAAAGTCTTCCTAAATCTCCCAAATGCAGTACTTTGGGGAAGTGTGTTCCTTGGACTCAAAGGAAGCTACTTTCTACAGCTGTTGTGATAGTATGAATATAGAACAAAACCCTTCAGGCCTCACACAGCTATTTATAGTGCTGAGATTTACCCTAGTGGCATCTCCCAGGTTCAGTTACCGAATTCAGGTTTTAAATTTTTTAGTGCAGCAATTGCCTTTCTTTTTACTCTACCATTTTATTTCCTTGACTAACAAAGTAATTGCAAACAACATATGAATTAAAACCTGCCTATTTAATAGCATCTGCTTGACACGGTGGCTTCAAAACCCTGGATTCTTTTGAAAATGTTTATATATAGCCTGGCTGCTGAGCTATACGTACTGCAGCAAGTCTTCCACCTGCTGGACAAAAGGCAGCACTAAGCTTCCTCAACAGGAAACAGATGCAACAAGTATCTGGGAGCTACACAATAACCAAAGGGGAAAAAGGGGGGGGGGGGGGGGGGGGGGGGGGAAGGCAACATCAAGGTTCTCTTGTTCTTGTCTGAGTGCATTAAGTAAATAAATAAAGGTGAAAATGCAGCCATCGTATTAAAAGCATACAAAGATGTCAAGCAGTTGTGGCCGAGGAGGACCTCTTCTACTTTCCCAATATTCCTCTTCTAATAAACTGCTCCTACAAGGTCTCTTTATTTGTGATTTTACAAAGGACCTGCATTACTTGAAATGGAAATATTACAGGTCTTCTGCCTTTTGGGCGGTTCTGGATTGATAACTGCCCTAACATAGCAAGTAGAAATATTTCCCTCTTTGTCTTCTCTGCCTGGCTCAGGCGGTTGGCTCAATCAGAACATCCCGTATTCTGTCACGCCAAACCTGCTGAGGTAGTTGCCAGATCACCGAGCCCTCAAGCAGATTCAGACTGGATGTCCGGTTAAGCACTGAGGGCTTCTTACTCCCGGACCCGCCCGGAGGGAAGCCTGTCCCCAGCCCTCCTGGGGAGGTGAGTGACGCGGTGGGGGTGGGGGGTGGGGGGAGTGTTACTGCATGTTGCCAAACCTGTATCTCCAGAAGACATGAAAGTCTTTCCGCAGCGTACAGCACTGTACCAAACTACAGGGTGTTATCTACTGATTCAAAGAAACGGGAACATGATCTTTACTGAAGTTCACCTAGTTCTTTCGAAGCTCCACCATTTCTTTTTTTATCATGTAGACTCGCAGCAGCATTCTTCCCTGAGGTATTGCCTAAACCTAGAGCAAATGAAGGAGGCACACGGAGAGGCTGCAGATCTCCTTTGGTGTTATCCACTGTCCTCTAAAACCTACCTGTCATCAAGAGGGGGGAATGTTGTGAAATTGCAACTGAAGTTAGGAAAAGATGGGTTACAAAATCTAGTGGGAGTGTTCAGAAATCTTAAATGGGATTAGCAGGCATTACCAATAATAAGAGTTGAGCCATAATATGGGCTATATAGTTTCTAGATTTTGATAACAAGAGTTTGAGAATTTTTGGCATAGAAAAACTATACTCATTACCCTGCCCTTAGTGATAACAAATATAAACAGCGCTCAGTGCTCACTGTTATGAAATTTGTGTTCAGAAATTAAAGACCAAACAAAAGTTGCAGATGAAGCTGGTTGGAGACCTCACATTTCATGTCACCAAAGGCACCACAAAACAGTCATCTGCCTAATGTATGTACACAAGTGCATGCACATGCATATAGAGATGCATATATATCAGCTACTTTGAAGGGTCGGTTTCACAAACCTAAACATAGTTTAGTGAAAACATTTGCAAGAAATTATTTTTTAAAAAGCGTAATAATTTGGAAATGAGCCAGTTCCTCAATAAGCCACAATCTGAGACAGATCATTTTAAAAGTAAACAAAATTACATAGAAGAAAACTAATGACAGTCATAAAAACCACCAATAAATGAACTGTGATGAGAAAAGATTGAGAATTATTTTTAAGAAATCTAAGAATAAAGGTAACTTAATGGTATTACTATAAATCCTCAGTGATAATGTACAATTAATAGTTCACTAACCTGTTTTATGCACAGATAATCAGATGCAGTCATACTATAAGGCTGATGAAATTCTATTTTATTTCAGTGGTAACAAAGGAAGCTTCCATTAAAAGCTTACTAAAGTTGGATATTTTTTGATCAACAGGTTGGGACCGTCAGTTAGAAAAACAAGTGGCAGAGGAACCCTGAAAAATGCTTCACAATTTTCAGGTCAGAGAATGCTGCAAGAGATTCAGGACACTGAAAGAAAGCCAGTCTGTCACTATTAACAAACATAACTGGGATGACTTTAATACTATAGGGCCTGCCAACATCTTAAAAATCCTCAATAAAACAGAAGAGCACTTGCAGCAGGACTCAGTCAACAAAAATGCTAAGAATGGTAATTACATGCTAATTTATGTGTGTTTACATTAGATCACGGCAACCAGATTGATAGATATTTTGATGGCATTACAAGTCCAGCTGATAATAACAAATAGCATCAGTGCAACATATTCAGATCCTCAAATGAAGGCACTTTCATGCCTGCTCCACCCATACTCTGTTACGGCCAGCCAAAGGCCGGGCTGGTTGGGTAATTCCCATTCAAAAGTGGTGGTGGCATATGCTTATAAGCAGGATACTGCTCAGCACCAGACTAACATAACTACATAGCATCTGGACATATACTGTGGTTTTAATCCATTGCATCAGTTCTTATCTCTTCTAACTTAACACTCCTGGAAGAAAACAAAGTCATTACAGAAGACGTGAAGGCTGGGGAAAAGGCAAATAACAGAAAGGGTAGAGTTCACTGATACAGAGCAATCAAGATCACATGGTAACGTGGAAACAAGCAATCCCAATGCATTTTAAGATAAGCAAATATAGTCACACATAGGCACACAGACAATAACTTGTGCTCTTGTAATCAGAAACACTGAAAAGGATCATCAAATAACCATGGCTTTTTAGAGGATTCTGTGCCTAGAGGGACTACTGTGATTCTGGGAAGTTTAAAAAGAGGAATATGAAGTAGGAGCAGAAAATAGGAGCACAGAAGTTCCATTACCTCTGTGTTTGGCAGTGCTGCATCTTTTTTAGAAAAACATAACCCATTTTCAAGCTAATACATTAAAATTTACATTGATCAACTACAATGACATCACAGATGAGTACAGGAATGATTCAGAGGTTTGAGGGTGCAGGACTCCAGAGACTCAGTCTTTTCAGCTTAACAGAGAAAAGCTAAAGCAATGATTTGATCACATTCTTTAAGTACCCACATGAAGAACACTGGCACAGCAACATTTGTCAGGCCAGCAGCAAAGATAAGACCCAACGGCTGGAAGTTGAAACCAAGTATTCAGAAGAGATAAAACATAAATGTTAATAATGACAGTACTTGTTAGTTAAAACCATTTTTTCAAATATTGAAGAGTAAACATCTAAGACTGTAATCTTATTCTGAATATTGACGTAATATTAAATAAATGGTGTAATTATATAAGTTATTAATGCATTGTATCATGTATTATACAATTATGTATTAGTATAATTCTCATCGCAGGACACAGCTTTAAAATTATGATTTTAGATTTAGATTTAGATTAACAGTAACAAATTGTCTTACATCTAATCATCAAATATATAAAGTTGGCTTATTTTATTAAAAGAGACAAATGTTAATAATATTTGTAAAAATAAATGGATTCAAAATGCAATGCCTAGACAAGTTGTCTGTCAAGGCACAGTTCAATTTTTGACCATAGACCACAATGTCAGACAGTTGATTGATTTTGCTTCCAAAACAAATCATCCTCAACCATTGACAACATCTGAAAAATAATACTTCCAAAAGACACATTTTTAAAAGACAGGGAAAAAATTCCTTAGAATAAAACTCCTGGGAAAGCTTAGAAAAAGGTTTTGCTGTATGCCTCATAGAAAAAAAACATTGGGAAGATAATGAGTAGTGTAAGCAGATAAATATCCTGATTTACAACACCACAGGTAGCTAAAACTCTCAGTATTTCATTTGCAGAAAGAAAATTAAATGGCTAAAATATTTTCATATCTCTTAATGTATCAACGTGTGCATTGAGTGCACTAAAATGCTATTTACTGGCAATGATTTGCATCACTTCGTAAATTCTAAATTAAAGCCAAAACAAAAAGGTTAAAATTAAAATATCATTCCTGTCCTCAAAGATCAATTGTTTGGCCTTTTTTAAACTTCCTGTTTTGCTGTATAGGAACTCTTCTTTATCACACTCGATTCACGGAACATGCTATTATTGTTTTGCTTTGCTTTACTCCCCATCAGCAAAAAACTACTGCACCTGAACAAGACACTAAACCCCTTTTCCATGCATGTTTTCTCACAGAATAAACTGACATCAGTAGATTGTTTGCTTTTAACCCTGACACCCCCCCCCCAACCTATTTTTGAAACAAATTTTATTTTAGGATGTCCTGACTGATACTAAATTGGAAACCCTGGTGTGAATTTTATAGAACACTATTTCCTTTTATAGAGGATGTTCACAGCTAATCTGTCATCTACAGGGCAGACAGAGGCCAGAAGGCTAGGAAACCAAGACAGGTGGCCTAGCAGAAGCCTGAAACCCAAACTCTTTTAGCATTTTGTACTGAATTCAATTGCAGGGAATATGAGTATTTTCTCACTGTACCTTGTTTTATTAACACTATTAAAAACAGCTCTGTAACAGAATAGGCAAACATCGATCAGAAGAACTTTCTTGCAGAACAGTTCTTCCACCCATATGAAGATGGGCAGCAAATTCCATTTCCCACAGATCTTTTCCCAAGGAGCTATGCCAGGAAGTGAAAAATCCATGTTTATTCAGGCTCCCAAGCCCTGCAAACATCCATTTGTGCTTCTATGTTTTCAAAATGCTTTTGAAAAACATATTTACATAAAGACAGAAAGTGATGCCAATCTTCCCTCATTCTATTATTATTAATAATGTGATTGAATTGAGTTATTATTCTATATAAGTATCACTTTTTAATCATTAAGAACTTGTTAACTATTAGTTGTGTGTGTTGCTGTCAGAATCAATGTCAATGCAGTGCACAGCAGTGTTATCACCAAAGCATAAACAAAAGGTCTTCGACTCCTCCCTTTCCATAGCACATCAGCCACCTCCGGGAGACACACACTATGTAGTACCACACTCCTTATATCCTGATGAGACAGACTGATTCTGAACAAAGCATAGTTTGTCCTTGTGCAGACAATATAGCTTGGAGATATAGGACCTAAGTCTGTTGGAGAGATCTTGACTTAAGAGCAGCAGCAGGGAGAAAAGGGTTACATTAGTCCACGCGGAGTTACTGTGCCAAGATTGTACTTAATTCCCTGAGCTAGTTCGTTAACCAGTAATCAGGAACAGGATTTCTACTGAGCCCTACAATGTGGAATGTAGGTATCACCCAAATTCTGCAGTGAAAACTTTCTCTTGCTCCCAACTTTAAGAAAAAAGTGGAGCAGCAGCAAGTCCTACTTTGGATTTATAATGATGCATGAGCTACTCAGCTCAACACTTGAAAATCTACCGCATCCATGGCCCCAAACATCAGTTCAGTAAAGACCGCTGGGTTTCCCCACAACCCATCAGAACAGTATGGAACATCCAAATATGTTCTAACAACACATTTACTCCTTCTCTTTCACATCAGCCTTCCACTATATTGAAGGTCTTTACTTGGACACCCAGTTTGACTTCGAAGGCATCAGTTAGCTACTGTTCACAGAAAGATTCTTCCTGAAGGCAGAGTTTACAGACAAGCAGCAGGCTTTGACTTGCTTACCAGCTGTACTGAACTCAAACCTAAAGGAAGAAATGCTGTTAAAGATACAATCCAGAGTAGCTATATTACTGAAAAATATCCTGTTTTGAACACAGTTATACTGTTTTCTACTGTTATCATATTTAAGGCAGACACCAACCAAGAATTTAGGGAAAGGGGTTTCATGGTGGGTTGACCCTGGCTGGACACCAGGTGCCCACCAAAGCCACTCTATCGCTCCCCCTCCCCAGCTGCACAGGGGAGAGAAAATGTAACAAAAGGCTCGTGGGTCAAGTTGAGAACAGGGAGATCACTCAGCAATTACTGCCATGGGCAAAACAGACTTGACTTGGGGAAATTAGTTTGATTTATTGCCATTCAAACCAGAGAAAAACCCACCCTCCCCCCACCCATCCCTTCTTTCTGGGCTTAACTTAATTACCAATTTCTCTGCCTCCTCTTCCTCCTCCCGACTGGCACAGGGGACCAGGGAATGAGGGTTACAGTCAGTTCATCACATTTTTCTGCTGCTTCTTCCTCCCCACACTCGGGCCCTGCTCCAGCCTGGGGTCCCTGCCACGGACACGGCCCTCCATGGACTTCTCCAACGCGAGCCCTTCCCAGGGCAGCAGCCCTCCCCAGCCTGCCCCAGCCGGGTCCCCCCCCGGGCGCAGCCCCTCAGGCACAGCGGCTCCAGCGCGGGTCCCCGCGGGGGCACAGGCCCGGCCAGCAAACCTGCTCCCGCCTGGGCTCCTCTGCACGGGGCCACAGGCCCTGCCAGGAGCTGCTCCAGCGCCGGCTGCCCGCGGGGCACAGCCTCCTCGGGGCATCGCCCTGCCCCGGCCTGGGGTCCCCGTGGGCTGCAGGTGGGGATCTGCTCCACCACGGCCCTCCACGGGCTGAGGGGCACAGCCTGCCTCGCCAGGGGCTTCACCGCGGGCTGCCGGGGAACCTCTGCTCTGGGGCCTGGGGCACCTCCTGCCTCCCTCTGCGCTGGCCTGGGGGTGCAGAGTGGTTGTTGCTCTCACAGTCTCACTCCTCTCCTGCTGGCACGGGGGGGGGGGGGGGGTCCCCTTCTTACTATGCTGTCCCAGAGGCGCTGCCACCGTTGCTGACAGGCTCCACCTTGGACAGCAGTGGGTCCATCTTGGAGCTGGCTGGCACTGGCTTTATTGGACATGGGGTAAACTTCTGGCATCTTCTCATAGAAGCCACCCCTGTAGCCCCCCTGCTACTAAAACCTTGCCATGCAAACCCTCTAGAGGCTTGCAAAACATAGAAAGAAAATATAAATATCTATGTTTATGTGCATGTCTGCAAATGGTATGGAAGTATCTGTGTCAGTAAAAATAATTGCCGCTACACAAAATAACTGTTCATCTGCATTACAGTGTTCCCATTTATTATCTACAATATATAAACTATTTTACGAAAAAGGATAAACACCGCAGACAAATCACAGAAAAATGAGAGGGCATGTACATTTTGAGAAAATTCCTGGCTTTCTGTTCCTGGCAATTTCTGTCTTCCCAGACATGTTAGGTAAACATAGCTAGACTGACTTCAGCATTTTATGGTTTATAGCTCACAGTCCCAAAATCTGCTAAAATCTGCATGTACAGAGAAAGGATATCAAGAATGAAACAGACAAAAAAAATGTTTTCCCCACTGTATTTTTCTACACTATCCCACCTGTTAGCAGTTTCTCACAGGAGTATCTTCTATTTGCAGAAGGAACTTTTCCTTTTGGATTTCTGCTAGTAACACCAAATGAAATATTGTGTATATCTAAAAAATGCTGCAGCATTCTGAAAATGCTAGTTAGCATTTTCATAGTTAGCATAGCATAATTCCTAGTCAGTAGTTTGTCAACACTAAGTTAACTTCTGCTTTTCACTTGGGAGGGTTAATATAAGAATACAAGAATAGCATGTCTGGCAGAGATGGAAGACAAACTTTATGAACTTGAGAACCGCAATATTTGATCTATAAATGCTGATCTAATAGACTTTTTGACTGTCCCTTCTCCCAAGGCCCAACACTCATTTTCTGCACAAGCTTCCTCATCTCTTTAAGGCAAAAGTAACAGTTTTACTAATTAAAAGGTTCTGCAGTGATTCTAGATTTTCTATTTGCTGTATTGGGGGCATCCTGCTTTATATGTTATCTTGAAACATGTTTTTAAAACAGTTAAATATAATTTGTCAGCAATTACACCCTTATTTTGGATTAGCAAGTCCTTTGTTAATTAGAATAGTCCCCTGACACAACCTTGCCAAGTATTTTAGCTCTGGAGCTTGTGAGCCCCTAAACTATCATCAGCTCCACAAGTTTCTTAATTTACACCTGCTGAGATAGAATCAGCAGACTTGGGTTTGTTTAAATGAAAATTTGTTTGGATTACAGACTGAAGCTGCCTACCCACGGGTGTACACGTTGGGATAAACAGCCACCATAGGTGGCCACTCTCCAAATGGAAAACATTACAGAAAGTTGGCTGTGCAGATAAAAGAAAATAAATGAAGGTATACGACAAGACCAACATTTGCATTTACTGTATTTCAAACAATCCAGAACTAATTTTGTTAAATTCAGCATTGCACTCCCACAAGCATTATAAAGCTCTTTAAAGATAAGGCCTTGTAATGATGTGTGTGCGTCTATGTGAGAACAGTTATACATAGACCAAAGCTTTCAAAACTGACTAGCAGCTGTTAGCTTATTTGTGTCAATTTAACGTCTTACTTTCAAGAGGCCAAGTGTTCATTTTTGAGAAAAACAAATCAGACAAAATCATTTTCACATATATATGGCATAAATGCAGCTAAGAGTATTTTCAAATTAATAGGAACTTTATTTAGGTTTCTTGTATTAATAAGCTTTAACTTGAAGGTTAGTTTTTCAGTGAATCTTTCTAACAGAAAGAATCAAGAAGTCTGTTATTCAATGATTATGAAAAAATTTTTAAAATGTAATTTCCAGAAAATACCTTCATGCTGCTTTTAGAAAAATAAAACAATCATTCAAGAAAAAAAAAAAACAACCGAACATAGTTTTGTTGTGTAAATGAAGAAGGAGTCAAGTATTATAAATTCAGGTTTCCAATTAAAGAAATCTGCATTAAGTAAAACTTTACATTACATCATCACATTTTCTCAAATGCATTTATGATTAAAACAACTAAATTAATCCAATCTAAAATGTTTGGATTACTCTTAAGAAAATGTATTCCTGATTTACATTGCCTGCAGACTGAAATATTCCATCACAACTGGCTATGTCAGATACTTGATTATATTGTTGTTTTTTCTAATATGAATCAATTACCATGTTTGATTTAGAGATTTGCTCCCTAGTGCAAAGTATTTAAGTAAAGTTGGCGACTAGGAGCATAACATGATAACCTGGACATGTGAAAGGTTAAAATCAACAATTACAAAGCTTCTGGTTGTAAAAAGAACCAGTAAATCTTCAGGCAAGCCAATAACATTTTCTTCTATTTTCTCACCTATTAAGTGAGATCCTCTTTCCCAGCCTGAGGTGCATGTAGGTTATCAGGTGTGTGTGTGCTTTTAGGATTAGCTGTGTTCATGCCAATACAATTATCCTGAGGAACTGGGAAGAGTTTGCACAGTCCCAGTCCACCTTTCCCATGTTCCATTTTCCATGTCACAAAATACTACACAGTGATTTGACTCCCACTGACTGCTGCCTGAACATTCATCTACAGCAATAATTAAAATTCATGGCTAGAGTGTATCAGACAAGGTCAGGGTCTTGGGCTCTAATATATACAAAATCGGATGACTTGCCATAAGTCATCTTCATTCTTCAATCTGTTCACTAGGCATGACTAAGGAAAAAATACACAGACACATGGGGGTAGAGTCAAGAGAAACATCCACAATAGGCAGTCTTTATCAGCAGTGGAAAGCAATTCTAGGACCATCATATTTTCCCCTGCAATTCACTAACTATTTTTCTGTATAAAGAACTGTTACTGCAGTGGTCCTATAACCACAAGAAACAGCGTGGCCAGCAGGACAAGGGAAGTGATCACTCCCCTGTACTCGGCACTGGTGAGGCCACACCTCAAATGCTGTGTTCACTTTTGGGTCCCTCACTGCAAGAGATTGAGGTGCCAGAGCAGATCCAAAGAAGGGCAACAAAGCTGGTGAAGGGTCTGGAGAAGTCTTACAAGGAGTGGCTGAAGGAAATGGGGTTGTTTAGCCTGGAGAAGAGGAGGCTCAGGGGGGACCTTATCACTCTCTACAACTACCTGAAAGGGGTTGTAGTGAGGTGGGTGTCAGTCTCCCAGGTAACAAGCAATAAGACAAGAGGAAATGGCCTCAAGTTGCACTAGGGGAGATTTAAATTGGATATTAGGAAAAAATTCTTCACTGAAAGGGTTGTCAACATTAGGACAGGCTGGCCAGGGATGTGGTTGAGTCACCATCCCTAGAGGTATTTAAAAGATGTGTAGATGTGGCACTTAGGGACATGGTTTAGTGGTGAACTTGGCAGTGCTAGGTTAACGGTCAGATTCAATGATCTTAAAGGTCTTTTCCAACCTGAATGGTTCTATGATTCTATGGACATGCCCTTCTCTGTTCAACAGCTAGCACTTCGCTATCAACTAACTCTCTACAAGAGACTGACAGCTAACAGAGGTACCGAGTGCTTCATTTAACAGGCACTAAATCATGGAAAATAATTAACCAATAAATTCTCCAGGTAGGCTGCAGTGGAAAAGAATATGAAAGGTGATTTTTTTATATCTTTTTATGCACGTATATACAACTCTCCTTTCCACTGTAATGCATGCAGGAAACTACACCCTTGTGATACTTAGTTTTGCTCCCTAAATGTTTCTAAATATCATAACTCCTCTTAACTAGGTATGAACTGACTATTATTCTCCCTTCACTTAAATCTCTGACTTTCATCTACAGGCTTATTTCAGTCACCTGTTATGGCTGGTCTCCTAATTGCAATCTGTCTGTGGTGGGGAGACCTTTATATTGCATTTGATCATCACAGTATCTAGTGTGGGGCTGTCATCTGGTTGCCCTCTACCACAAGGTAGATGATAATTTTAAAACAATTAGTCATGTTATATAAGGAAAATATAAAATCCAAGACAAACTTGTTTGACAATTTCCTACTTTCTGTACAAGATCAAATGTAAATTCAGAGTATGATCTTTCCTTTAGAAAAATTTTCACTTTAACTTTGCAGAAACAACCATGCAGTAGATGACCCTAGCTTTCCAACCACACATTACAGAGATTGGGGAGTTCAGGTAAGCTCCAAGAACAAGATGTGAAATATTAAAAATTACAAACATATCAATATAAAGTATTAATAAAAATGAAAATACTATTATAAAATTGAGTCATATGGAGCATATGTTGCGGGAGGAGATGATGGTGATTCAGCAGCATGTGGTGCTCCCTGTGAAATATTATGTGAACTATTTAATAAACTAATTTCCATAAAATTACACATCACTTCACAAATGACACAGTACATTCTCTACCACTGCCAACAGTAGGTGCCTACTTCTGTACAGATGTTTTCAAGATAGAGAAAAGTGTGTAAGGCTACTGAAGGTTACTGATGAATGAAATATGGAAGATATCTGAGGGGGCTGTGTACCTGGGAGTAATTTAGAGGAGGAAGTGAAAAGGGAAATGACGGGAGTCGTTTACCACACTGCTGGATGAAGAGAATGCCTGTAAGGAGCCAAAAGATAGGAGCTCCCTGTGGTGTTTAAGCGCTGTACCTAGTTCTGTTCTTCTCCTGCACAGCCTGTTGGTAACCGTTCCCTCACTGCTGGGATCCAACTCAAGAAACAGGACAGCAGCTCTACTGTCATACCATGTTAACACATTTTGAGAACTTCATGCTGTTTGTTGATAAAAGAAAATATCAAAATGCATGTTATGACAATCTGAAATACTACTTATTCACACTTACCATATTTTATATTGTGAAAGCAATTGCTTACATCTAGTACAGTTCCATTTGCATTGAAAACACTACTACAGTGCTTTTTAATGGTACTTTATTTATGTTAGGGGGAAATAACTTGAAGTAAATCATTTTGCCTTGTGGTCAAGGGAAACAGCTGACGACCATCCTTTCATTTGGGAGTAGAGACTGAGCCTTCAATCTCTACTCACCAATCATGTTTTCAAACCTCTGCCCCACCCCTAGTTTATCTGTCTTTTTTCAAGTGTGGTGTGCAAACATAGATGCAGTACTCACCTGAGGTCTCATAGGTACTTCATATGGTGATATAATTAACCCTTGGATGTCACAAATGTTCATGCTTGCCAAAACGATCTCTCCTTTTTTTCACAGCGGATTTGTTGACCCAGATCATTAGGAATGTAATGAGAAAAGAGAGAGATTAAGGTAACGGGTTTTATTTTACACTGCAGGGGACAAGGAATGTAACTGCAATCAGTTATTATGTGTCAGGTGAGGTGCAGTAACTCCCCACTAAGGAACAGCAACTGCTCAAGCTGTTCTGAATCATTCGTAACCAATAGTATTCTGTTAGGTATGTTGGCTTGGTTCACATGCCGCTGTTGCTTTAAGATTCTCCTTCTTCTCTTTTTTAACAGCATTCATACAGTCAGTTGTACTTTTCTTCATATTTGTGCATTTATTCATCTCAGGCTTTTTCTCCAAATTACCAGCGTTAATTTTAACTTCTAGCTTTTATCATTTATAATGCTTGCAGCCCTTCCCAGGCTGATAAAATCCAGAGATTTTAAGCATCTGTTTTTATTTTATGTTTATCTGACTCATTATTAAAGGTACAAAATAAAGAAATAGACTTGCATAAGAATTCCATCTAAAATAACTTTTCAATGTATAAGTGAAGGCACTGATAACTACTCTTAACTGTAATTTAACCTTGACCACATCTCATCCTCAGTGTAAGAGAAAGTAACTTATAACACCAAAAGTTCTGTCATCAAGCTATATCTACTGCTTCTCCCTACTCTGCTAACACAGGAAATCATGTTGAATTGACAAAATTTGTTCTTGAAAAATCTTTTAGTTTAACATCTCATTACTTGTAATGTAATATTAATTGTTTGTTTTAATATCTTTCTGGTTTGGTTATCAAAGTTAGACCAAATCATTTGCAACCCTCCAGATCAGCCTTTCCTTAGGAAAAATTCTATGTCCCTTTCGCTCCAGAGACTCTTCCTCAGGACTGCGAAACAGAATGTCATGATTACTCTAACTTACCTCCAATTTTTAGATTTTCCACCATGAGTTTGCACCAGTTCCAACATCATTATTTTTAGAAAATTTGAGATTGTGTAACTATCACTTTTGAAAATTCTACTACACCTAGCAGTATAAAACTATTGATTTAAAAGCCTGATATGGACAAAAGCTAATTACCTTCCCACTTGAATAATTTTTCCCCTCAGTTCTTGACTACTGTTATTATTTCCATTAGTTGTCCTTCCTCAGTGCTTTCTATTTAAGATGCTATAAATACAGTGCAATGCTTCAGAGGACGGTTTCCTTGGTCTTGCTGTAAGAGGAGGGAAAACTTGTTTTGACAAATGAGCTTTCCAAGCTGTGACACTCATAGTTAAAACTGACACTGTTTGCCTTCCTGTTATCAAGGATAACAGAGGTAAACTTTGGAAATCAGTCAGTTTCTCTTGCTTTAAAGTAAATTATGAGAACTCATGGAGGTTACAAATATTAGAAAATATCTGTAATTCCTGGATATTACCATAGTTCTTATTTAGGAAGTATGAAGAGTCAAGTTAACATGTTTTGTTTATACAGGACATCACAACACTGTTATCGTTATTCACCACTTGGCACAAAGGGAAGCTTGGAGTATTTCCAGACAATCTACAAACTGAAGTAATTTCACATAATGCTTGAGACAGTCAAAGAGGTAGCATCAGAAATGGGGTTTTAACTAGCTCAGCGACATTCACTCCTAGGTGTCACTTAAGAACACTTCAGGTCTATGATAAAT
This sequence comes from Falco rusticolus, assembly GCF_015220075.1. Classification (NCBI taxonomy): domain Eukaryota; kingdom Metazoa; phylum Chordata; class Aves; order Falconiformes; family Falconidae; genus Falco; species Falco rusticolus. The sequence continues at coordinate 47,369,017 of NC_051189.1, forward strand.
TCAGCTCCAAAAGAAGCTACTTATGCTGCATGAGCAATCACATACTCCAGCCAAGACCCTGCTCTCAACCAAGGTGCTACTCCACAAGGATGTAGGTATTCAACAGGTCCTATGTCATATCTGCCAGTCTTGTGTTATTGTCTTGAATACTCCCAGGCCATCTCAGATGGTGTCAGACCCTTAAGTTTAAGCAAGTATAGCATTACTTGGAAGGTATTTGGGTCGCAAAATCCATTGATTAAGAATACATTGAAAACCTTGAGAGAATATTTCTCAGGCTGCAGGTGGGAACATAGCACACAAGAATGATTGCAAATTTTTCCAAACTCAGGGATATGCTATGGCTTTATTGCTGATGTAAATTGAAAGACAAAATTAAAGGCCATTTTACTGTCACCTAGCTACAAAATGTTTTAAAATTTTGTTCCTTTTTTGAGATGTTCAGTTATTTTATCCCTAGCAGAGGTGAAGTTTCTCTAAACCATGAAAAAAATGAACAGAATATTGTAACATTCTTGATTAGGCCAAAAATCTAAAATACACATCTGTACATACCACAATACACATTTGCCTATAAAGACAGTTTGTTAAGCTTCTCTCTATGAAACAGGAATACAATGTTACATGCCATAGGAGATCATAATAAAAAGTCTGTTAGCTTTTCCTTCAGATCTTTAACCTCGGTAAAATACAAAAATATTCACACTGACAGAAAAAAAATCCAGTAAGTTAAAAATATTCTCTAATAACTTCATGAAAATGTATTTATTGTGGTTACAGACCAATCAACATCATGTTTCCAACTCTAACCCAAAAAGGAGTGTCATACCCAAAAGCAGCACTACTGCTGCAGAGAAAGCAATGATCTTGTTACGATAGTTGAAAACCAAAATGAAAGGCAGGTTGCTTGTCACTACCAAGAGCAACTGGCAACACGTTCTAAAGGTATTCAGTGGAAAAGTGAATAATGCAGGAAGCAGAGCCGTGAAGGAATCAAAATCTTTCCCCAAAGAAGAGACTGCTTAGTTCTCAGGCTGCAGACATGGGGAACAGTGTAGGTTATGCTGCAGAAGGAATCCCAGGAATTTCTAATATTTCACTTCAGGGGAAATTCTAATGTTATACGCACTGCCAGCCACATTTGCCATCAGCAGATCACAACCAAAGGAGGCTAAAAGCAGCCAGTACTTCTCCTACATAAAATAAATTCTTAGCAGTAGTATTATAATGTTGTGCAAAGTGAAAGCTATGGTTTTATGTAAAGCCAAACTAAAGTATAATATATTAATTTATTCTGGATTATGAAGAGCAGCTAGTTGTCCTGCTAAAATCTAGGGTTTGTATAGTTACTTCTGCAATACTTAGGTCATGTATGCACAGCAAATTATATGAAGGCCATTTGGGAACAGTAAAATGAAAATTCTTGCTCAAGGATGTGTGTTGTAGCCAGGGACTGTTACACAAATAAAGGAAATAGCACAATTATGTCAAGGTTGTCAGGCAACAGAACAAGCCTGAACATGTTATGTTGTGTTACTGCAGTAGGCAGCTTCTCTACAGCAGCAAGCCCATATTGATTGAACTGTTAAGAGGGCATACTTTGATAGCAGTACGTAGTCATTCTGAATTACTTTACATATACTGAGCCAATCCAAATAGCTCATCCCGACTGGCAGAAGCATTGCTGTTAGGAATGCAAGAACATTCATGTCCAATTTACCCCTACAGTTTCAGTTGTCTGTCACAGCATATTTTTCAAATTCTGCTAAAACTAGAGAATTCTCTATAAATACAAGTTATTTGCTTTCTGATTCTAAACAGAAATTACATACAACAAATTGCGTATTTTTTTTTCAGGAAGTATAAAAATTAAGATCATACTACCACAAATTGTTGTCAAGTGTTATTTATACTTTCTCAGCCATCTAGTGGTCATGTTCCTGGCGAGACTTCCCCTGAAGGCAGGCAGCATGGCTGTTCATATCAACCTAACTACGTTCTCAGCCTGAAGCTTTTTGAGGGAAAGCAGTTATTCAGGCTTCATTGCGTATATTTGATTTTTCCTTGTCATGAAAAAATGCAATGCATGAGTTGTGAACTCTGCTCTACATTTTTTAAATGAGCAAACTATGAAGCCAAATTAATAACAGTAATTGTGACTCTAGAAAAAGGAATAAGGTGCTGCAGGCTCGCTGTACTGGTTTTTTTAACCAGAAGGAAGTGCTGCATAGACCAAACCCTCAGCTGCACTTAGCTGCTTCCCTGGGAATTTAGTCAATACTCATGTGCTGAAAGCTACCGCTCATGTGCCACCTGAAGTGTCAGGTACTTGCATGCCTACCATGAGCCACAAACAAAGCTCCCAGGGCTGATACAAGCTCAAAGCAGACAAGTTGCTCCAGCTACAGTTCCATAAACACTAGTGTCAGAGGAAAACCGGACTGAGACCAAAACCTGGGTATTGGTTTTGTCACCAAGAAAATGTTTGTGGAACTACAACCTCATATTTGTCACTCAGGGTAAAGCCCTGACACAGGATTTTCAAACTGAGTGTTTTCCTCTTTTAGCAGCGGTGCTCTGACCTTGATCTTCTTGATGTAAACTTTTGTTTAGGTCTTTTACTTTCCATCTTGTCAAAGCTCTCAAATTTCTAAAGAAAATGTTTCACTAAGAGACAGGCTGTTAGGAAAATCCTTTTTCCCGAGATTAAATTCATCTGGATTAAATTTTTGTGAGTTTTGAAAGACAGCCTATTTTTCTACATCTCCCAACTAGAACAGACTGTAAATGACTACAGAACAGACTATACTGAACAGACTACAAGTAACTACATAAGTTTACTTACATAAATATACCAACCCACTCAGTACCATGAACCGATCTGGACTGAGACAGCTACCCTCCACACTAAAGACATGAAGTATAGGTGATGCTATACTTGCTGGGAAGTTAGTAAAGAATGCTTCAGGTGCTGGAACTGGAAATCAGACTCTTCTCATGTGGATGCAACACACCTGCCTCTCTGACTCCTTGCAAGACACTAAGAAAAGGCCAAAGAGTAGAAGGTCTTTCTCAGGCACTTCAACCTACAGCAACAAAGTAACAGCCTTGTTACTTCTCGGATCTCCTGTGGGTATTTTCAGACTATATAGGAGTAGGTATTAAACAGCAGGTTATTTTCCAAGACATTGCCCTGAATTATTCAGGAATAGCAGAATAGATCTTCCCTTTTTTGCCTTAGCTTTGCATGTGGGTTTCTCATTCTGCTTTCCAAGAATATGTGCAGTGAAATAACATAAGAAATTCTGGCTGAGAATAGAAGTGATAGCCCCTTATCTTGACAAATCCTAGCAAGTTTTCTATGCATTAAATAGCACTTTACAGGTTTAACCTGCAATTCCACATCAATGGTGAGTTAAATCAACTCTTTTTAAAGCAAACCCAGGAAATTGTGAATCAAGATTTTTACATCAATACATCATATCCAGCTCAAAGGTATGAAAAATGGATACACACTGCATTCATCTGATACAAAATCTACTTCACCTTGCTCATGGAAACCACTCACTGTTTTCACTGTTGATTTTACATGAGCAAAATTATCATCATACTTTGACATCTTGAAAGAATATGCATATAATCAAGGAAATATATGTAGTCTAGCTCAGAATAACTTACAGAACTGAGGCTTCTTATTAAAATAATCAAAGCATTAAAAAAAAAAATCAAGACTATGTGACCTGACTATACCTTAGCTGTTCTCCAGTAAGCAATACTAATCTGTGCATTTGAAACCAAATCTGTATTTTATCGATCAAGTTCACAAGTTCAGAAATACTGATTTACCTTTCCAGTTAATTTGAACTCAACCTTTAGCCACAAAAACATATTCTTAATATTCTTTATCTTTGTTCAACAGGGGACAAATTTTTGTTTTAAACAGGATGCGTGCAGGATAAATTTTGTTTCTAAATAGCAATAACAAGCAGCTTTAAAGTAAATCACACACCGTAAAGTAATTCCACAATGCCTTGGAAAGAACCCAAGACTTGCTGGTACCTAAATACATTCTCTATGGGTAAATGAAGCAGCCACCCTCAATGTGAACAATAACTATATTCCCCTGATAACTCCACAGAATACTCCATGAAGCGAGTTTTCTCTCTGATAAGGAAAAAGATGGAAATTTATCTCCTCTGAAATGCTGCTTACTAAAAATGCAGAAGATGCTAGAATCCTACTTTAAACAACTATATCATAAAACCTGATTTTTAATGAAGAACTTTGTTTCTAAAACCTTACTTCAGCATTTTTCAGTCAAGTACATGGAATTATTTTGTATCACACTACAGCTATGATACACAAATGAAGCAGTTAATGAGGGGAGACATCCATAACAGAAGAGCCTCATTGGCTCGAACATTTTTGCTGTGCTTATTACAGTTTCACTATAGGTGAAACACATTGCTATAACAAGTGTTCTGAAATAGCCTGAAAACAGCTGGAAGCAGAAACTTAAAACATATTTAATTGTGAAATTCCTGGAGATTGCATCAAGTTTCAGAACAATCAGTGTTTAAAATTTATTAATATCTCAAGTGGCATTTCTACATATGCATTAGATTTTTCTGTGTTTTTCCTGGTGCTCTTCATTTTGAGATTCTTTGTACTAAAGGACTTATGAGACCACAATTAGTGTTTCAGTTTTTTCTGTGTCAGGCAACATATACCATAACCTTTGGGTGTTTCAGTTTCTTTTTCTCAAAGTTTGAAACTTATGTCATTAATATTCCAAGAGCTGTGGCACTTTCAATTTGTGGAGATACATATAAGTTATATTCATGCTTTAGTTAAATCTAAGACACCTTAGAACTACAATTAATCTCAAAAAAATACAAAAGATAAAAGAAATAATGAGAGTGTACTACAATGTACTACCTATTTTTCAGTTGCAAGATCTTCCATGGACGGTAAGACACCCAGTGAGAAATCCACCATCTCTACACAATCAAGTACCCATTTAATTAAATACATTTTTAAACCACTGGGTAAGCCAAGGTGCTTATTCATAATTTACTTGACAAGTATGATTTAGCCATTATTTAGGACTATGCTGCCATAGTTAAACTGGTTTTGCTCCACTAATTGTCCTAGGCTTCTCCACTATACTGCACTCTGTAACCCAGAATTTAAAATCTATGTGTCAATTTACATTAATGTAGTAATCATTCCACATACAGCTGAAATGTATTGGTTGCTAAAATAGTTAATATATTTCCCTTGTCTGAAAATCCATATTCATTTAAGAAAGACTAAGATTTTCAATAAGTAAATCAATTGTTTTAAGAAAATCTGCAAAGGGAATAATATCACTGTCACTATGTTAACATAGAAACTAATTAAAGCAATGTGGGCTCTGTAGAACAGCTTTAAGGAATAAAATAAGTAAAAAAATACAATTAAATTATTTGATATATAGGATTAAAATATTTAAGAGCATCCACACCCTGATTTCCAGCTTACCGTACTGGTAGACTTGGATGTATGATGACCCCTGATTTATCAAGAGAGAAGAAAACACAGTCCCTTTAAGAGTTCCAGAAACATGCCCTGAGTTGATCAGGACAGCCAGAACCACCAGAGATTGACACATACACTTAACAGCCAATAAACTGCTCATGCAGCAGCTTCAGCAAAACAGTAAATCAGAGGAATGAATCTTACTTCAGTCCACACTGCCCACATTTTGGTGTCAGTGTCAAAATGGGCGCTGCACAGGCAAGCCCCAGCCACACAAACCAGCTTGGTACCCAGAGCACACAAGGGAAGCTGTTAACCAACCTACACAAAATTGAGAAAGTATTCCTATAGCCTGGGAATATAGGAGAAATTAGATTATCCCTATCTAGGATTTTTTGAAAAATATTTGTCTTATGCTTGAACCAGTACAGCAGTTAAATTATATTCCTGCTCCTAAGTTAGTGAACACCTCTGGTAAATAACCAAAATGCCTAAGGATTACACTCAGGTGATGTTGAACATGGTACAGATGCTGCCAACTAAAGTAATCGCAGACTTTCAATTTCAAAACCATGAAGTCAGTTTTCTATAGCTTTAGCAATGCATTTGGACCACAAATTTTCATCCCAGACAGCTGGGTCTAGCAGAATACAGAAGTTCCAGTTAAAACTGGTCAGGTATTTCTGAAAATATATTCTTTTAACCACATTAAATCAACCCTGGGACCCTTTAGCAGCACAGTTTTAACATGTAGCCTGGGATAGGCATTGTCTCTGTGTCAGAGGTGTAACTACAATTGTTTTCTATGAAGAGCTGCCCAAGTTCTACAACTGAAACTCTAAAATAGAAACTATAAACTCTAAAAAGCATGATGGGGAGCACTGGACCATGGAATGTGAAGCAAGAAGGAGAAACAGCTTGTAAAGATGGAGCTACCTCATGGGCTAACAACAGACACCAGCAGTAAAAGGAGAGAGAAAAGAAGAGGAAAGATACGGGGTTGCAGTGAGGTAGGAAAGAGGGCACAGCTGGGATAGGAACAGAATCAGGAGGTACTGAGGAGCAGGGGTGAGGATAGAGTAGAGAACCATGAACAGGAAAGAAAAAAAGGGTTTAAAAAAAAAGAAGCCAAGCAGTTAAGAAAAGGGACAGAATATGGGTAGATTTCAGACAAAAAGGAAAAGCTTGGTGTTTTGAGAATGGGAAGAGGATATACAAATGAGGCAGGAGTGTTTAGGCTGTTATGGAAAAGGGAAAATGCTGATGTGAGCAACAAAAGGAACATAAACTACGCAAAGAGTACAACAGAAGGAAAAGGAACAGAATGTACAGAAAAGACGGAGGCAAAGGAACCGTAGTCATTCCAGAAATGGGAACTGAACCAATTATTCTACAGCCCCAGCATCATTTTGTTGTCCTGCACTATTATCTCAAAAAAAAAAAAAACACCACTGACAATGTTTATTCCTCAATCTTCACCTTGTGGCAGGTCAAAATGCAGGCTCATATAGCAGGAGAGGATAAATGCTGTTATTTGATGAGGCATTCCTCAGCTGCTGCTTCATTTCATGCAGATGATGGACCAAGTTTTAGGAAGAAATCAGTATTAGAAGACAGACAGCAAACAAAGAAGCAATCGCCAAGAGGCATAAAAATGGTCACTTCAACGTTAAGGCAATTTAATGATACTTTGGAGAGCTGCATCCTGTAAATACTACAGTCAAAGTGCTACGTAATAACAGATTTCCTTTGAGGTTGATTGCATTGCACCGGTCTCTCTCATTTCACCAAGCAATCAGTTTGGGATGATGTGCAGAAGCAGTGAGCTCTCATAACTGCAACAGAAAACAAAAGGAATTCAACTTGGGAAGGAGAGAGTGCTGTAAGTACTATAATTATGGAACACGTTGGTTTCAATCCTCACGTATCATTTCTGTGCAAGATACATATTGACTGAGTTGGGGTTGCATAGAAAATTTGTTTATCATTTACAATTAATGCTTGTATCATAACATTACTAAAGATTAATTAAAGCTGCACTAATAACCTTAATTCTGGAAGTTCTTCATTTAACCTTACTTTAGGATTTCCTAAATTAAGCTTACTTTCCCTCCTTACTTTTCTTTTACCAGAGGACATTACATTTTATAACATAATTCCACCAGGTACCGTGGTTGTAATACTATTGTAGTATAGAAAAAAAAATGAGCCTTAGGACATCTGTAACATATTGATAAGAAAAAAAAAAGCTACACAAACAGAAATTTTATTTCAATATACTTAAACATCTGTTCATAGTGTAATTATCTGATGTTTGTCTTTGCTATTCTTTTGGGTTTTTCAGAACCACGATATTTGTGCAGCATCATGAGGAAGAGCACCTCCTATTGTTTTAGCAGGATGTAATTGAAGGAGTATGACTCCACAATGGTCATCACTAGGACTGGTCATCTGGGAGCCACAAGTGGACTAATCCAACCTGTTCAAATACAGAGTTTTCTCTGTTGTTAATTATAACATGCTCAATGTTTCTTGCCAGACAAATATATCATACTTGACATAAGAATGCCTTATGTCAAGAATGTTCTTAAGATGTTGACATACAAACAGTCTTGTTTCCCACCTTGTACCTGACCCCTAATATTAGAAACTTGACACCGGCCTTCACACTTCCTTATTGTAAAGCTGAGGGAAAAAAAGATATTACAACAATGAGGCAACCACAATTTCAAGTGAACTTTTCCAATATTACACTTCATGCAGTTAAAAATGTCAGTGAAGTCAGTGGACATAATCAGGGTTTCTTCCAACCTAAATTAAGTTACACTTTCTGAATTAATAAATAAAACATTATCTGCTCAAGTATGTTTCTACTAGATTTGTTTGAAAATAATGCAGCTGGCTCTGTGTACATAACAAGTGTTCAAAAAATGGTTATTTATCATATGATTTTTATGAAACAAGCATAGATTGCACAAATGGAATTTTTGCAGGATTTCTTTATCCACAACTCAGTCTAATTTAGTGCATATAAAGTACACTTACCTAAAAATATTTGTTATATCACTTCTGAATTTGAAAATTAAAATATTTGAAATTCTCTGCTACAATTATCATAGGTTGACCCCAGCCAGACTCTTCCAAATGGAAGACAAGCATCAGAAGTGTTGTTAGCTTTATGCTTACCTGAGAACATTAGAATGAGAATGAGATGTAGTTGTACTCTTGCACTAGCAGAAGTGTCAGAGCAGACCATGCTACAAAGACCCTCCTGTTTCAATGGATAATTGATACTAACAGTTGATTGAGAGCAACTGAGATGAGAATTTGGGCTGCACTGGTTTTTCTCCTTACTAATATAAGCCTAAATCCCATGACACTAAATGGCATAAACCTACTTGAAGATAGGCAGCAGAAAGGAAAACAATTTGTAAATACAGTACTGATGCTATTTGTGAATCAATTTTTCAAACAGGAATTGTTATGTAAAGCAAGATCACCTTCACATCTACAAGTATCCAAATCCAATAGGCTTCCAAGTAAACTTTAGAAGTTGTATATCAAACTTACCTATAGAGACTATAGTTTCAGGAAGGTTTTTCCCCAAAGTGTTAATGACAAATGCAAAATCCAGTTGGCACCTACAGACCAGGGGGAAAAAAAAAAAACCACCACAAAAGACAAAACAGAGTTAAATACAGTCATGTTCTTTACACCACGGAGACAGACAACAGCACAGGTCTAGCCATGCAGCTGTGTAACAAGAAAACAGCCACACCTGGGAACTAACTTCTTTGGTCCTGGAGACCTTTCTAGAGCCATTGTCATGGTGAAAGACAGCGGCACACAGCATCTGCATTCACTTTACTCCACCTCAGGGCATGACTGATGTAACTTTAGACCAATGTCCCTAAAGGGCCACATGGATAAGACGAATGACAGAAAGAGCTGGACATAAATTTATTTTCCTCCTCAAGTACAAAAAAAAAAAAAGAAAAAAGAAATATAGTTTAAAACCGCTACTAAAACTTATTCTGGGCAAAGAATTAACGGTGCTGATGTTGCAAAAGTAACGATAATTTTGAGCACAGAGGTAAAAAGATGTAAACATGCTGGCACACCAGTCGACAACCAGTTTGAACCATGCTTTTAATCTGCACGACAGTAGCTATTTGCGACAAAACGGGGTTTACGAAACTCCCCCGAGAATATTAAAATAAATTACATAAATAGGAGCGGGTGCGGGCGCCCCCCTGGCAGTCCGTGGCGCGCCCCCGAGCGAGTCCCTCACACGTCGGGGTAGCCGCAGTAGTAGACAGCGGTGCTGGCGTCCGACACGGCCGAGGAGACGGGCCCCGCCCCCTCGGGCGCCGGTAGCCCGGCGTCGTCGTGGCCGGCGAAGGGCAGCCCCAGCTCGGGCTTGCAGGCGAAGCGCAGGTACTGCTCGAACTCGGTGCGGTCCACCTCGCCCAGTAGCTCCTCGGGCGGCAGCGGCTCCAGCTGCTCGCGGCACGGCGCCGCTTCGGGCGGCGGCGACGGCTGCCCCACCGCCCCCGGCGGCAGCGGCAGCAGCGGCGGCGGGCCGCGCCCCGGGCCCGGCGGCTGGCACGCCTGCCCGTAGTAGGCGTGCAGCGGCGCCGGGCAGCCCAGCAGCCCCTGCAGCGAGCCGCTCGGGCCCAGCGCCTCGCCGGGCGGCAGGTGCCGCCGCAGCGCCGCGCCCGCCGGGCTCTCGGCCGCCGCCGCCGGGTACTCGGCCGCCGGGTGCGGCGCGTAGCCGTAGGGCACCAGCGCGCACTCCTCCTGCAGCCCCGCCGCGAAGAAGGGCGCCTCGCCCTCCGCCGCGTCCAGCGGCGACGGGTCCGGCGTCGGCAGGCTGTAGCCGTCGAAGGCGGCGCCCAGCGGCGGACAGTCTCGGTAGTGGCCCGCGCCCGCCGCCGCGTAGCCCTGCTCGGCGTAGGCCAGGCCCAGGCCCTCCACGCACATCCTGCCGCCGCCGCCGCCGCCGGCCTCGCTGCTCAGCCCGGGCGCCGCCGCCTCCACCAGGCCGTGCTGCAGGAAGCCGCTCTCCACCCGCTTCAGGCGCTTCACCTGCTTCCGCCGCCGCGGCCGGTACTTGTAGTTGGGGTGGTCCTGCATGTGCTGCACCCGCAGCCGCTCCGCCTCCTCCACGAACGGACGCTTCTCCGCCAGCGACAGCGCCTTCCACGATTTACCTGCGCCCACGAGCACCGTCAGACCGGCCGCCCACCGCCGGGCCCCGACAGCGGCAGCGCCGCCGCCCCGCCCGCCGGGAGCGCCGGCTGTCCCCGCAGCCCCCGGCTGTCCCCGCAGCCCGCCCGCGCTCCCCGCAGCCCCCGGCTGTCCCCGCAGCCCGCCCGCGGACCGCCCGCCCGCACCCCGCGCTCACCCAGCATCTTGCTGAGCTCGGCGTTGTGCAGGTCCGGGTTCTGCTGCGCCAGCCGCTTGCGCTCGTCCTTCGCCCACACCATGAACGCGTTCATGGGCCGCCGGATCCGCGCCTCGCTCTTGCTGCGGCCGCCCGCCGCCCCCGACGGCGCCGCCTCGCCCTTCGCCTTCGCCTCTCCCAGCGGGCTCAGCGACTCTGCCCAGGGGCAGGGGCCCATGGCCGGCATCATGATGGGCAGCGAGCACCGCCCCTGCGCCTGGTCGTCGCTGCTGGCGTAGCCCGCATCGGGGCTGCTCATGTCGGGACGCTCCGGCGGGGCCGCGGACGGGCTCGGCGCTCGGGCCCCGCTCGCTGCTGGCGGCCGCCGCTGCCCGGCCCTATTTGAGCTGCGGCGCGGCCAATGGGGCCGCGGGGGCGGGAGCGCCGCGGGACGGTGCCGGTGGCTCCCGCTGCGGCGCGGGCCGGCCCCCGGGGCTCCTCCTGGTGCGGGTCCTTGCCCCCGCAACCAGCCGCCCCATGGTGACGGCGCGGGGATGCTTCGGTGCATCCGCGCTCCCAGACGCGGCAGCAGAGAGCGCTTCCCATCCGGCTGTCGCTGTCGCTGCCCCGCGGGATGCTCTCTGGCCTTTCCCCCTCTGCGCTTTGCCTCCTTGGCAAGGTGGTTTCATTAAATCACCGCGTGTTCAAAACTGAGCCGTTCATCGCAATATTTGTAAAGGCTGTAAAGGCAATACTGTTTGTTTTTCCTAAGAGGGTCTTTTGGGGGTGGTTTTGCGACTTATTTTTAATGCTGCCGACTGCCATCTTTGTGAGCGTCTTCCTGATAAATGGGATATTCTCAGCTGCAATCATTCTTCCATAGTAACCTTTCAAGTATTTGATCGTATTTTCAGTCGTATCAATAACCCTATTTCCATTGCGTACCTCGGAAGGATATTTTATTAGCTCCGTATTTCATACAGGATGAACTCAGAGAAAGTTTGCCCATAAAAGAGCAGCCGAGCGATCTGCAACCTGGCCGTGATCTGGAGCGTCTTTGTGGGACCATATTTTTTACGCAGCATAACTGAAAGCATCCGTGCCTTTATGAGTGAAATTACAGCTTCTTACATAAATAAAGAGGGTATGCAGTTCACAGGGGAAAAAAATACTGAATAAATGGTACCCTCGTTAATTTAGCTTGCCGGCCGTTAAGGAGAATACCTGTTTTCCCTCCAGTAAAGCGCGCTTTGCCGTGTCAGGCTCCTCGGCCGGCGTGCGGCGGCACGGGGCGGACCGCGCTCCCCGCTGCCCTCGGGGAACACCCTGTCTTCTCCCCCGCGACCGGAATTACTTAAGGCGTCGCGCATTTTTTGGCCCGGTACCTCTGTGTTCGTGCTTCGCTTGAAGTCGAGACTAAATAATTTTTGTTTGTTCTTAACAAAGAGCAGCACTGACCCGAGGTGTTTTAATCCTTCATCTTCCCCCTGGAGTGTGGAACCCGGGAAAGCGAGTATTAATGCCCGCAGGCTGGGAAAGGGTTGGAGGGCGGAATACATACTCGAGAAATCATCAAGCGGCCATTTAGTGATAATGATGTCAACCTAAGTTTTACAGAAATCCGTTTGGACAGAAATTAGCCGAATATATTTATATTTAAAGCCCTTCAACTATACCGTCTCCGCTCTAGTTTTTAACACACACACACACACACACACACACACACAGAAAACAAAAAAACAACCACTTGTATTCCTTAGATACATATTTTGCATTTCCCCATTATAAGAATAGGCAGCTGCCCCGTTCCCTGCTGTAACTGGACGTCGATTTTCAGGGGAAAAAATTTACATCTTCAAGGACAGTGGCGGGGTGGACAGGACCTGTCTTAAAATTCCGCATTGCTTTCAGTGGGCTGTCTTCGAGCCTGGAGCCGCATCGCTGCCCTTCTCGGCCGCCTGCCCGGCGGCCCCGTCCTCTCACTTCAGTCCTTCGTGCCCGATAGTGCACCCCCCGTTCGTGTTGTCTGGCAGCAGGACAGAAGCCACCGCGGGGCTTTGTCGCCCGGAGGCTGCCGGGCGAGGGCTGACGGCGGCGGGTCGCCCCGTGGATCCTCCACCTCCCGGACCAGCCCGGTTAACCCGGGAACCGGCGCCCGCTGTCACTGTCCGGACGATGCTAGAGAGATGGGTGCCGAGTATTTGGGCAGGAGACATGCAATCTCCCCGGGCAATGCTGCAGGTTTTCTTAGGCAGATGCGAAATGGGTCAGTGGTGTCAAATCGTAGCTGACCGGCTCAAAGCACCGTCCGGCAAGCTGCGTCACGCAGCGATGTGAATTGCATCACGCAATTCATTTACAACACGTAAAAACCTGACAGCATGAGCTTATAGGGCTAGTCCCATAAAGCGGCTCTACTGATGCTCATCGCCATCAGCAGCTCTCCCGAGTACGAATGATTTCCGAGCGCCAAAAATAGATTCAGCAGCATAAAGAAAGGACATTGGGAGAGGCAGTAACTAAATCACTCCTCAAAAAAGGGTGGCTTTGAAACAAGTTTCAGAAATAATATAAGCATGTAATTCCACCCACTCCTCAGCCTTGGGACGCCACAAGCGCCTATGGGACATTGCAGTCTGGACTGAGAACAGACCATCAGTTAGTGTCGACAGCAGCAGGATCCGGGCGACTCTGCACCCCTCAAAGCAGGCAGAGGAAACAACTAACTTACCCTTTCCCACACAAGTGCCAACGCGTTCGTAACCTGTCCGTTTACAGCATAGAAATTGGTTATTCCTGATGACAATAATTTTCTTTTCTTTTTTTCTACAGAAGGTGTGGGCTTTGGGGGGGGGGGGGGGGGGGGTTCAGCCTAGTAAATAAAACCAAGGACAGATTCAGCAGCATTCAAACTAAAGAGGAGTCAACAGCTCCTCAGCTAGCAACAGGAACAAGGAGAATTACATAGCATTTGCTTTGCTGTGGGATAGTATTCACATCTTCCTTGAAATTTCTTTATGCCACGGACCTCCTGAGTAGATCGTTTAGGATAAAATAAATACATTTAAAGTATCATAAAGTAGTTGTCTGTGAGAAGCCTTGACTGAGCAGCACACCGCATTAGATGCAGCAACAGCTGCCGTATTTAAGAGGCTCTATTCAAACATACATGTGAAATAAATTTTCTTTTTGTAGACGGGAAGCAGGGCGATTAAGCTCTGATCTTGCATGCATTTAATTAGTCAACACATTAATTGCCTATTTAACGTTAAGCAAACGTGGGTAGGTAAGTACTGGATTTCACAGTCCCGTCGGTAACACACGTTACTCGGTGCAGCAATACAGAGACGGTCAGCCACTGTCCGGCCCTAACGAGCTCTAATAGCTAAGTGAAGATGAAGAACGTGAGGAGACATTTGCGCTGCTTTTCTGTCCCATTTGAGTCTCTGGGCAACTACAACCGTATTCACAGGAAGGCGAAGCCCTGAGGACTGCGGGAGACTCACCGCGATGAGACCCCGGCCGCGCAGCCGGCTCTCACCACGGGCTGCAGGCAGAGCCACAGGGGGCGGGGAGGGGGGGCAGGGCGATAACCCATCGGTTATGGCAACCGGAGGCCCTACGCAGCCCCCTCCGGCCCCACCAGCTGCCTCGGTACCGTGCTGCTTTCATTTAGGCTTGTCACAAAGTTGCTGACGACCCGCCGCTGTCCCCGGCACTAGATGCCCCGGTGGTGGTTGAGCCGGTGCCGTGACCCACTCCTGGGGGGGCTGGATGTAGTTTTCAAGACACCTTCCGGAGTGGGCATGCTCAAAGCACGATTTTTTCTTGTCCTTCACAGGCAATATAAACAGCGGGGGAGACGGGGGGAGGTATTTATTCCAAAACGAGTGCAGTTGCCACGTAAATGAATAGAACTTGTTCACGAGGAGAACTTCTGCAGCAGTATTGCTGCTAACATCTACAGATTACTCTTTCTAGTTTGAAAAGCATACAGCTACCAGAAACGGACAGAAATCTGCAAAGTTAATGTTGTTTTTTCAGAGAACAAAACTACTGCCTCCTGACACTTCCAGTCCTAGCTGTTCTCCATTAACGGGTGTGTTTTTATTCTCCCCTCCTGACTTCTCCCTGCCACTTGCCTTGTATAGACGAACCTTGCGATGGTTTTAATTCATCGCCTTTGTCTGAAATCTCTTTCTTTCGGGTTAGGCCTGCTTACTTTTTCTAGCGATACACTTAGGAAGAGAGGGCACGCACGCATACACACAACACCAAATGAAAAATAGACTCTGATTGCAGTGCGACACCCACATAAGGAGCTTGGTCGTGTTAGGAAAAACCTGAGATCCGACTAGGGGCCTCTTGAAACACGGCGAATGGGTAAGAGAAGGACAGAAGAAGAAGTGCTTAATAACTTTGGGGCATAAGGGGCCTGCGTGAGTCGCACAGAGCATTCACCGCCCCTGCGGGAAGGGGCCTGAAGGCATTGCTCTGAGAATGCCGCTATTTAACTGAAGAGCGGCTGTTCTGGCGAGATTTAGAGAGGCGTTTAAAGATGTCACCCCGTCTTTTTGGTTTACTCTTCTGTGTAAACCAGAACCCCTAAAAGAAGAGTAGCTGCTGTTTCCAGGAAGCAAATTGCCCTGGCTGCAGTGCTGGGAACCGGGTGGCAGTGGCAAACTCCGACTCTGGTGAAGGGTACGGCAGAATGAAGCGGCCAGCAGGCACCCGAGGCGGGCAACAACCGCTTCCACCGCCCGCCCGCCAGAACCGTGTCATGGAAAACACTTGTGGAAGATAATGGATCACTTTGGCGTCCTTCTTTCAATATCCGATTGTCATAGGCACTCATGGGTCGTGAGGAAGGTTTAAGGTTTTCAGAAGGGCTACAGGACAGTTTTGGGTGTGTGTCATTTAGAATCGCAAAATCGAGACACTCCCTATGGAAAATAGGGCTTGAACGGAGCTTCCTAAGAATTTGCTCCAAGTATATTGGCAGTGCATAAACCTGCCACATTTTAAGACACGTTGAAGAAGGTTCAGACAGTTCTTCTCACAGGAAGGGGTGGGGAGAAAGCTGCACATCTGGATACACACAGAGAAATAATGCTCCTTAGATTTGAGTCTGCAAAAGCTCTGTGCAAAGGGTTATTGTAAGATCTGCCTATACATCATCACCACACACTGTTGGCAGCCAGGACTGCTACGCTGGCCAACCCTCTTTCCAAAACCTGTATATTTATTTAACACAATTGATTGTCAATCACTTCCGGTATTATTATAAAAAAATCAGTAGAAGGCTTTCAACCTTCGTCATAAGCCCACTTACAGTTTCAAGTTCGCTTCAGCTTTCAGCTGTCTGCAAAGTTCAGGTGAAGGAGAGAGGAGGTGGGCAAAACCTACACCTAAATGAAAAATGAGAAGAAACAGTGACCAAACTTACTAAAAGCATAATAATGATTTATCTCCAAAACTAACCGAAGTGATTTTCCTCCAGAAAGCCGTGCACGTACCCAAAATGGGCAAAACAAATTTAATTTAGTCCTGTAGGCTGAAATCATACAATAAAGGAAAATTCAACCAATACGAACCCATCACTTCTCATGCATATTTCTTTACTGGGTTTACCTATCTATGCTTAGGAACACGTAATAAATTTTTCCAGGTTAAAGTACCAAGAACATACCTAACGTTCTTTTCTTGAGGTACCACTTAATGCAGGAATACATCATTTTTCTCGTGTACACGTGGAGGAGAAGTGAAGAGAGTGGTGGGGGGTGGTGGTGGTGTATTTTAGTTATACCTGTGAGAACTGAAGACTGCTTGAAAAGAAAATGGGAAGATTAAGAAACTAGAGGGTAGAGTATTTTACAGAATACTAAGGGTTTGAACGCATTTTAATACCAGGCTCACTAATCGCATGCAATTACCTGGTCAAGTTTTGCCAGCGAGGCTATGCTCGGCACTTACCGACAGAGACAGTTTACATCCGGGTCTGTGTACACTATTTTATCTTTCACCAGTACAAACATAAGCTTCTTTAAATGTAATTTGAAAATGCACCCAATTTAATTTCCCGTCCTCATGGAAGACAGATTATTCAGTGGGCAAGTCTGCCACTTGGGCCCCGGCCCCCTCCTCCCCAGGGTTCAGTTCGACAGCTTTATCTTAGGAAGCAAACGACCCTGATGACAGTTACTCTCTCCCCCCGATTTAAGTAATAAACATAATGAATTTATCAGTCCCACCCCACAGCTATACTCAGTCCTAACATCTAAATGAAAACGCCTTTTTTCCACGGAAGTTGAACTGCAGGGTGCGTATTTCTCAATCACAAGGATATTTCTAGCTATAGTCACGATAACGTAGCATAAGGACTTTATGTAGGAAAGTGAATGGTAATTCTGTGACGTCCGGTTAAAGGTGCCGCCGTGGTTGAGTACCCGAGCGGGCTGCTCCTGGCCGCCCCCCGTCGCCCCTCTAGAGGCTCGTGTCGATTTTTTTCACCTCCTTTGAACCCTGATTTACTGCTCTCGTTCTCCGCAGCGGCGATTGATAACCCCCACCGCCCGCCCCTGCCCGGCACAGCAAGAGCAGCTACGGGGACACGGAAGACATTTTCTCCGGGGAGATGCTTTAACTAGCGCTTATCCGCCCATTACAGCAAGGCGCTATTTCTTAATGGCATCCAGCGCATCCACGATTACATTAAAACAGACTCAAACCTTACTTCGGTAAAGAGCTTTACAGTTCTTTTTCACCTCAAACATAAAACAGGCCGCCCCCTTATCGTTTTGTCTTTTAATTCAGTCGTATTAAACAACCGTCTAAGAAACTATCAATAACGTTTAATTATTATTTTTTTTAAGAAAACTTCAAGTTTTGTTTATAATTTGAGAAAGAGAGACAGAAGACGACTGTTTACAGAAAGGGTGATGGAACCTAATTCTTAGTGCAACGGACATAACTAAAAGTAGTTTAAAAATCAGTAATAATCGATTCCAAACGACGATAACATCTCTTCAAGGAGATATCAGCGACCAGTTTTATTATTTTCCCTTTATTTGTAAAAGTGCAAAATTATTCTGTACAAATCCAACATATAAAAACCAGCACCCTGTACAACATTACAAAAGCATAGGGATCTCTAACAAGATCTCAGAAATTGTATTCCACTGTGTAACTAGTATCACGACTCCACAGCAGGGACAGTTTTACATGTCACTGTCGGACAGCGATGGCAAGACCTGCACCACCTGGACAGCGAAAAGGCGCGTCGCCTTTTAAACCTCGAGCAGGTCACGGATACCCTGTCAGTTCTCAAGATTCAAATAAATTACATAAATAGGAGCGGGTGCGGGCGCCCCCCTGGCAGTCCGTGGCGCGCCCCCGAGCGAGTCCCTCACACGTCGGGGTAGCCGCAGTAGTAGACAGCGGTGCTGGCGTCCGACACGGCCGAGGAGACGGGCCCCGCCCCCTCGGGCGCCGGTAGCCCGGCGTCGTCGTGGCCGGCGAAGGGCAGCCCCAGCTCGGGCTTGCAGGCGAAGCGCAGGTACTGCTCGAACTCGGTGCGGTCCACCTCGCCCAGTAGCTCCTCGGGCGGCAGCGGCTCCAGCTGCTCGCGGCACGGCGCCGCTTCGGGCGGCGGCGACGGCTGCCCCACCGCCCCCGGCGGCAGCGGCAGCAGCGGCGGCGGGCCGCGCCCCGGGCCCGGCGGCTGGCACGCCTGCCCGTAGTAGGCGTGCAGCGGCGCCGGGCAGCCCAGCAGCCCCTGCAGCGAGCCGCTCGGGCCCAGCGCCTCGCCGGGCGGCAGGTGCCGCCGCAGCGCCGCGCCCGCCGGGCTCTCGGCCGCCGCCGCCGGGTACTCGGCCGCCGGGTGCGGCGCGTAGCCGTAGGGCACCAGCGCGCACTCCTCCTGCAGCCCCGCCGCGAAGAAGGGCGCCTCGCCCTCCGCCGCGTCCAGCGGCGACGGGTCCGGCGTCGGCAGGCTGTAGCCGTCGAAGGCGGCGCCCAGCGGCGGACAGTCTCGGTAGTGGCCCGCGCCCGCCGCCGCGTAGCCCTGCTCGGCGTAGGCCAGGCCCAGGCCCTCCACGCACATCCTGCCGCCGCCGCCGCCGCCGGCCTCGCTGCTCAGCCCGGGCGCCGCCGCCTCCACCAGGCCGTGCTGCAGGAAGCCGCTCTCCACCCGCTTCAGGCGCTTCACCTGCTTCCGCCGCCGCGGCCGGTACTTGTAGTTGGGGTGGTCCTGCATGTGCTGCACCCGCAGCCGCTCCGCCTCCTCCACGAACGGACGCTTCTCCGCCAGCGACAGCGCCTTCCACGATTTACCTGCGCCCACGAGCACCGTCAGACCGGCCGCCCACCGCCGGGCCCCGACAGCGGCAGCGCCGCCGCCCCGCCCGCCGGGAGCGCCGGCTGTCCCCGCAGCCCCCGGCTGTCCCCGCAGCCCGCCCGCGCTCCCCGCAGCCCCCGGCTGTCCCCGCAGCCCGCCCGCGGACCGCCCGCCCGCACCCCGCGCTCACCCAGCATCTTGCTGAGCTCGGCGTTGTGCAGGTCCGGGTTCTGCTGCGCCAGCCGCTTGCGCTCGTCCTTCGCCCACACCATGAACGCGTTCATGGGCCGCCGGATCCGCGCCTCGCTCTTGCTGCGGCCGCCCGCCGCCCCCGACGGCGCCGCCTCGCCCTTCGCCTTCGCCTCTCCCAGCGGGCTCAGCGACTCTGCCCAGGGGCAGGGGCCCATGGCCGGCATCATGATGGGCAGCGAGCACCGCCCCTGCGCCTGGTCGTCGCTGCTGGCGTAGCCCGCATCGGGGCTGCTCATGTCGGGACGCTCCGGCGGGGCCGCGGACGGGCTCGGCGCTCGGGCCCCGCTCGCTGCTGGCGGCCGCCGCTGCCCGGCCCTATTTGAGCTGCGGCGCGGCCAATGGGGCCGCGGGGGCGGGAGCGCCGCGGGACGGTGCCGGTGGCTCCCGCTGCGGCGCGGGGCGGCCCCCGGGGCTCCTCCCGGCGTGGCACGGTCCGGCACCTGAGCAGGCCGTGGGGCCTCGGCGCGGGCAGCGCTGCCCCCGTGGGACCGCGGCCGTCGTTGGGGAGAACCGGTAGTGCATTTCTAAGAGGCCCTCGGATTTAGCCGCTCCCCCGCAATGGCAGCAGAGACCGGCCCACCGAGGCGATGTGCTACCGGGCTGTCCTCAGGCAAACACCCTGCCGTCACCGGGCCAGCCAGAAACGGACAACCCTGGCTAGAGGAGACACAAAAGCGGGGAAAGGGGCAGAGTATGTGGAACCGTACCTAGATGTCCCGCAACAGCCAGAGAGACACAAGGGGCTTCTTTTGTAGGCAGACTTGGAAAGTAACTTGGGAAGAATAAGCCAAGTCATCATCAGTATCTCGCACTTGATTCACACCTTGTAGTGCTACCTTAGCATATTGTATCTCGTAAGCCCATGAAAGACATAAACTACGTGGGGCAGTAGGATACTGAATCCACAGGAAAGCCTATGAAATACATCCTTTCACACTTTTTCATACTTCGTTATAAAGTTATTCATTACCTGCCAAAAGCGCACAAATTTAGTGTATGTTTAATAGGTTGACTTATTAGTTGAGCTTTGCAGTAGGTACTGTGTGTCTCATTGCCTTGTTCAGGCATTCTCTGATTTGCCCGCATAAATAAACTGTAGATACAAACATATATTGGTAAAAAATCCGTCACTTCAGAATAAACACGAATTCTATCTCGCTACCATATATGTTCTTCTTTGGCATACAAACTAACGCAAAATACGGCGTTTTCACGGGCACTCTGATTAATATTTGCATTGTTACGTGGTGGTATTTAATGCTTATTTGAGAAACCGCTGAGCTTTAAACTGAAGATCAAAGACGTTTATTTAGTTAAGGACACCTCTGTTTGGGTAGCTACCTCGATCAAATAAACCAATATCGTAAGAATTCTCGCTGAAATTAAATGAATGAAGCGCGGGCTTCACCATTAACTTATTCTAACAGTGAATTTCCTGTTTCGTGCAACACAAAACCCAGTCCTTTACACCTGACGGTCAGTAGATACTCTAAAAAGAAAAACGCAGTGGCGAGCGGCAGCTGCCCGAGACTAACACCGGGGAGGACAATTCTCGAGGCACTTCTGCATTCATGCTTTCTGTTTGTTAGAGATTATAAGCAAGAGATTTATTTCCCGCCTTGGTACCCTGTATTTACTCCTGTTGCGAGGAGTCGAAACCATTGCCAAAAGACTACTCTCTGCCTAAAACTAAGCAAAGAGAAGGTTTTGGTGTGTCGTGTCGTCCCGCCCCCCTGCTCCCCCCTGCCCTTCAAACACACGCTCTAGTCCAGCACGAGGGTCAAACAGGTCTGCTTTTCTTCCTTATATCAGGTGCTGTAAAAAGCAACAGAGACGAAAACAATGTCCCTACACATATATATGTGTAAATTGATCTCATACTAGTATATAGTAACACCGTTCTTGCAAAACTATAATGCATTTAAAATTGATTGTAAAAGAAGTTCATGGGGCCATTTTCCTCTTGCAAAGCCGACCATCGTTAGGAATTAAGTGCTTTTCTAATCGTTTTTAGTTCGACGCCTTTGGGACACTACCTTAGGGCGTACGTTTTTTACCTTTTTAAAGCTGGTGTGCCGGTGACTTCAGTTTTATGGCTGAGGTTGTGACATTTCCCAGCCTGACGTGCTAGGAGCCAGAGCCCTTAATCCTAGGCCAGCTGCCCCAGGACAGGTCACGCACAGAAGCATGGCCGGTACCCAGAGAAAATTCTGAATTAAACAGAATCCGAATCGTGTCTGAAGCTAACTCAAGCAGGAGGAAAATGTGTGTATCTTTCCCTGCAGAGAACAGAATAATCGTCTGAGAGGGGAAAGCAAGATGATTTCCAAGCAAAACAAAACCCAAGAAGGCAACAATGCGCTGCCCTAACGAAGGCAGTCCGTTTTGACTTTCAGATCAGTTACAGCTCACTCCGTATTACTGACTCGGTCAAAACTGACCGCCTCGGAGTTTAATGCATAGAAGACAGAATTACCTGTTTTACGAGCTGATCTTGATAAAATGCCAAACCGTCCCTTCTAGTCTATTTAGCAGAAACATTTTCGTGAGCCAAGGGAACACATCCTGCAAGATCTTGCCCTGAAAAAGTTCAGCGAGTAGAGAGCCTGCTTACAAATATGCTTTACAGCAATTTTGTGGCTGTCACTTCCAGCAGAGAAGAAAATGGTTTTCTATATAATGAACATGAGGTAATAAACCAAGCAAACTGCAGCTAACTTTGTTTGGGAGATTTGTGCAAGCTGTTTCTACACCTCATTGATCTAGGATCAAAGAAAGAAAGGTGTGTTTTGAATCTAAGCCGAGAAAGTAAAAGCTCCCTGGTTTGTACAGAAAATGTTGGCAGTTTGTGACCCTTCCAGTGCCCCGGCGTCATAAATAGATTATCTCACCTCTTTTCTCTCTTTCTATTTTGACTGTTTAGGTATTTTTAAATTGTAACTTTTAAACCCACCGCACAGCATTGATTCTCACTCAAGTTGTGCTCTCTGCTTGTACCTCACTTCCCTGAAGCGTTTAGTAAAGAGCTTCTTCTGACGCTCCTGAAACCTTCTTGGTCGCACGACTCCTGGGGTCATTCGTTAACTTTCCCAACCTAACAATGCCGCCCAGAGTTCATCCTTCTGATTTATTGACCTTTTAAACCCGCCGTACACAGCGCGGGGGCGCGGAGCGGGGATCCTCCGGCAAGAGATGTGTTTCTATTTCAGGTCCATTACAGAATGCGGTGTTGGAAGTGGTGCTCCCAGCGTTATCAGAGCCGACCACAAATGCCACATGAAAAGCAGCAAACATCCGGAGAGTTTCCTGCAAATCGAGCAGTTTCTCAAGACAAGAGCCTTTTTTTAACGTGTATTTAAAGGCAACACACTTTGCCTCTTTAAAGCAGTTCAAAATCACTAAATGAAAGCAGCCCAGCCAGACAATGCTGTGTAGTGCAAGAAATCTCCCCCAATAAAGACTTTTCGTGACTCTGCGTTAGGAAAGTGAGTGGATAGCAAGGGCTCTGGTCAGGAATGACCCACTATTGAATGGAAAAAATCAAAAACCAAAAAATGAAAAATGTCCCTTTCAGAATCTCTTAACTATTGAAACAGCGTGACGTGTTTTACAGCCAAGTGATAGTCCCCAACGGTTAAAAAGTTACTGCTTCGCTTGCGTCAGTTTAATCTGCGAATTACTTTCTAGCAAACCGCACAAACAGCTAAACCCGCAAAAGCTTGCTGCTCGTAACTGCACGCAGCACCCAGAGCGGAGCGCTTCAGCGGGAACATCGCCCTGGGCTGGGCAGCCGCGGGGGACAGACAATAGACTGGGGTAACAGTACGGTCCCGCACAACAAGCTGCCTACATGGGTGCGCGGCTGCTTTGGGGTGTTAAGCAACGCCGTCCCCGCATTTTAGGGCTGAAGGGCTTCCGGCGAGGGCAGCGGGACGTGCGCGACTCCCACTCCGAGGTAAGAGCGCTTTCGCCTCCCGGTGGACACGAGTGCGCTCCCCCCCGCCCCGGCCAGCTAGCGGGGGGCGAAATGCCCCCCTGCACGGCGGCCGGCGGGCTCGGGGCCGGGCAGGAGGCAGCGCGGCTCCCGCCCCCGCAGCCTGCTGCCTCCCCGCGCCCTGCCCCTGAGGCTGTCCCACCGGCCCCTTCCCCCGGCGCTCCAGCTGGCTTCCTCGGCGGGCGGCCCGCTTTTCCGCAGCCCTCTCTATACCGAGCCCAAGCTGGTGCCGGGCTGGGCGAGCCCCGGCACCGATCAGACTGGAAGCCTGCAAGGAGGCACTGATAGGTGCCGTTCATTTATCTGCAGAGGGGCCTCGGACTCAGCCGCAGGCAAACGCCGCAGGGCCAGTGCAGGGGCCGCTGTGCTGTCCCTTTCGCCGGGCTTAGCCCTGGGTGTGCCGAGCGCACGGGAGGAGGGACAGCCCTGGATAACATTCCCATCTCTCTCTTCTCTTCTCGGTGCTAGGAAATACATACTTTACACATACACGAATATATACATCTTGCCATCTGTCGTTCTTCCAACTACATAGTGCCACGTACTATGCCCGTGTCATTGCACTGAAGGACAGTCAGAAAATTTCCTTGTCTGATGGAAATGGCTTTTCTATGAAGTTATTGAACGTTTGCATTAATGCTCAACACCGGCGGTGCACTTTCTGGAGGACCTGAGGTGCAGGGAAGAGCCTCCACCGTGCCTTCTCCTAGGAAGGAGTTAAATCTGCCGCCGAGGGGACTGCTTGGGCTTGACTTTAATGCAGCTGTAACGCCTTCCCTACCCCTGACTGAAGACATAAATCAAACGTATGCGAACCAACGGGAAATGACATGTTTAACTGACACGAGTGCTAGGTACTTCTGTAATATCTGGATAGATAATAGATAATACGTGGATCCAAACAAATTCCAATAAAGTCAATGGCATATGCTTCTCAGTTTAAGCAGCATTGAAAGGAAGCCTGGAAATGGCACTTTCCTCAAATTGCTAACAACATAATCTAGAGCCAAGGCTTATCACCCATTTTTTTCATAATTTTTTCTACTCCTTTAATATAAAGATTAATTCATGATACTAAAATCACATACCTGTTGCATTTTCCTATGTAAAATAAAATTCCAATGGTTTGCACAAGGAGTTCGCAACTTCATTATGGTTTCAGTGCCCTTTGATTTGAGAACGATTTGTGTGGGACCACAAAGCAGTACACTAGCTGGGGCCAGGTAGAACTCCCCTAGACTTGAATTTCCAAGAACAGAAATCCTGTTAGTTTTCATACTTAAATACATACAAGTCATTAAAAAAAAAAAAAAAAAGGCAGCTTTATACAATGTTGGAGCCACTCCAAAAGATCAGGGATCTGAACTGAACTAAACAATTTGGCCTAGCCTCTGTTTGTATTTATGTCAGTGGAGCTACTGCAAACTTGTAATAATATAAAATTTATTCTTACATGCTAGATGCTAAAGTGATGGCTTTAGTTGAAGGACAAGTCATGTAACCATACAATTAAAAAGCTGATGTCAGCTATATTGGAGTGAAATAAATTTCTTCATTGGCATCACTCAGCTCCCAGAATATCCTTAACAAGGCCAGAAGAACAAATGTCCTAAGGTTTTCTCTAGAAGGTAGGCTATGCTACTATATATAATACTACTGCAGTCTTGTAATGTTTATCTCTATGTTGCTTTTTTTAGAAGACAGCAATATTTCACAGTAATTACAAAGTATAAAGTTACTTGCCTTTAGCAAGAATAAAATTGTTACATTGTATAAATGGAAAAGTAGTTTGGCCTGGAGCTGGGCAGTTACTGTTCTATCATGCCAATTACTTAGGGTCACAGAAGAGATGATCTGGGATTTTAGCATGTGGAAATAATCCTATACTAGCAGTTTAGCAGAAGTATGTTAGTGTTACTAACAAAATTATTAAATGATGACTAAATCCAAATGTCAATGGCTTGCCATCTGCGTTTTGATTAATTAGCAGTGATGAACAAGTAAGATCAGAGAGAAACTAAGAATGGATTTAAACCCTCAACAACACTAAATCCGAATAAAACTTTTTTCCAAGATGGACAATAAGATACACATATTTTAAAATTGAATTCCTAATTCCTGAAATTGGAAGCAGTGGTAACGTTGTTTAAAAATATCTGTTTTAGTACATGACCAAAAAGGTCATTCTTTATAACCAAGACATATAAATACAAAATTTGATGTTGTTTTTTCCAAATCAAAGTATCAGATTGTTTAAGGTTGTGGTTTTAAAATTCACCCCGTGGAAAGTCTCTGAATTTTCATTGTATCTTTGCAATTATATTCAGTGGTTAAGTGCACTACAACTTTTGACACCTGAAGTTTATCTAGATAAATAAACTACAAAAATTAAAAATCAGGCAGTTGGAAGGTTCAGGAAATGAATCTGGTTTCATTTCTTGATAGCTTCAGCTGTTTGGTTTTCTGATATTTATTTTCCTTGAGTATTCTTAATGTATAAAGTTAATTTTAGTTTTCATATTAATTATTTTAGTTATTGTAGTATTGATTTATTTTAACATTCACATGATGTTCCATTGAAACATCATATAAAGTTGCAGATAATAAGAAAAAGACACCTGCACATCTTCCAAATCCAAAGCAGTCAATCTGACCATGTTTTTAACACTATTTACCAAAATTGCAGCACTTTCAGTGGTAGACATTTGCTTGCTTGACAGGGCACAACAAAGTCTACAATTTCTCTGTCTAGAATGCATTAATATGCAACGTTCTGAGCACCTTTGAGTACCACCAAGCCATGAGAGAGAAGGGAACAGTTCCTCATGGGATCATGCCTGACATGGATAGCAACTAAAAAAAAAAAAAGAGAACTAAGGTGCAGAAACCTCCAAGCTAAGTTGAACAATGCAGCTTGGTGGTTTTTGATCCAGTCATTATTGCTTGGCCTTTGGATAGATTTAGAATTATCTAGCTGCAGTTCAGCAGTCACACCTATTTTACTTGCGTGGCCCATTTCTGTTTGAACAAAACCTAAGACCGAAAGTCCCCTTTCCTCCTGCTTTGTCCCCTTAACATCACCTTTTTATCTTCACAACACCCTTTGAAGGGTATTTACTGAAAGGGTGAGAGAGCAGTTATCACAGAACTGAAAACTTTAAAAAAAAAAAAAAAAGACCCAGGAATTTCAATAAACTTACTCTGTAGCTAGATCAAGAACTAGAGAGCCTCACTCCTACTGCAAACAACCTGCAAGACCTAAGACGATTTCTATGCAGCCAGCTTCAGTTTACCAGTTCCATTAAGATAGGATGCCTGCTTAACAGGGCTCTACATGTAAATGTTGCAAGAATATTCAATTTAGAAACCTTGTTTCAATGATAACTTCAATGACTTTTTCAGCTTTTAAAAATTCTGTCAAATCTTCTTTGTGAGACAGTTTACATAGTACCTAGATATACTGTGTTGACAGCCCTCTACCATTAAAACCTGGAGAGGTTTGTATTCATGAAGCAAGGCAGATGACCACAGAGCTTGAATTTCTGGATCTACACGTGTATAAATACACTTGCTACAAAAGGAAAGCATATTTGTGCTTTTTGGTTCAGAACAGCATCCTGCAAAGTGTAAAGGTAATAAGTCACTTGGCACAGGATAAACTAAAAAATGCCTAAGAAATATTAAAATATCAGCCAACTACACTGGTGATTTACTAAGGCCAGCGTTGGAACTGAAGCACACCAAAATTATCTGACACAACCGTAATACCTAACTTTCCATAGTCATCTGTTTCCAGCAGTCAGTCTCTAGCCTTCCTTCTCAGTCAGTGCAAAATTGCAAGACTCACTATTGCAAGCCCTATGCCACTTCAGGATACAAAGACAACTAGTGTTGACAGTTGCTAGGATCACTTTATACACCAGTGCATGTGGATGTTTAAAGTGCTGTGACAGACCATTTAAAAATAAAATCTGAACTAAGACAAGACAGAACACCTAGGTTGACAACGACTCAACTACTCACCAGAGGGAGCCCATTTTCCCCAAAAGCCAACGTCTGTAGTACAGCCAACCTGCTACCTTCTGGGACCTCAGAACTACCCCTCTAAGAATACAGCTGCTAGGAGGAGTAGCTGCCAGCTAAGGGTGCCACGCAGACATACCCTGAAGACGAAAGTACAGAGCTGTAAAGGATTTTGTAGCTGCTTGATTAATACTTTCTGCAGCGCAAAAGGTACTTTAATGGAAGATGCTGCATTTGCCTTTCAAATTGAACATTTCTGAAGGAACAGTTTCCCTCTTCATATATCTGCAGTATGTCACTGACAGATATAAACATTTTATATTGTCCTAGGTAGCTTTCTTGTGACTGTTTGTTAGACTATATTTGTGATATATTGCCATTGGATACTTTAAGCTAGGTTCTTGCAAAAAGTATTACTTCTTCAACAGAAAAATAAAAACTTTTCAAAGACAGACACTTCTCACTTTATCTTTCAAGGGGAAGAACCAGCCTTCTAATGTATTAGTAATTCTTATACATTCTTTAAAGTCCAACTACAAAACTTTAGTAATCTAACTGCAACTAAGTATAGGAAAAAGTCTGAGCTCATAGCCAACACCAGAACATGTCCTGTTCAGGAAGGACCTGCAGCTCCTTCCAGGGCAGATGGTGTGTGCACACTTCATGTTTGGAACAAGGGATAATACAGAGGTTTCTTGGCAGCTTGCAAAACCTGACAGAACTGCAAAAGTTGTTTTTTATTCTTGTTGTTGGAGTTTTTTTAATCTTAGGCCAGCTAAATACAAGATCCGTTTAGCAGTAAAACTACCTTGTTGCCTATCTAAACAGGAAAACCTTGCTATTGAAGATGTAGTTACGTCAGCAAGCGTGTGTTTCTGGCACTAAAAGATTACCTACAATTGTATACCTCCTGGTATCTGTCCCTTTTTTCCTTCAATACCAGAAATATTATTCAGTTACCACTTTTGCTTTTAGTGTCTTCTTTGTTCTTCATGTTTATTTCTTAATTACAAATTAATACATTTCCTCAGCATTTTTCTTTTTGCAGACCCTCCTAGCCAGCAGTCAGCAGAGGCTGCAGCACAGACCTGAACTACCGATAAATAAAAATCAAGCCTGATTGATTATTTCCTTTCCATGAAAAGCAAATCTATCAGTACAATCAGTTTTTGTTGGGGGGTGTGTGTGTGTGCAGGGCAGGTGTTTAAATGTCCCTTTCACGTTTGAAGCACTGCAGCCACACACATTTTTTGCCACTTGGGAGACTAATTCAATAGCAAAATCCAAGCAACAAAGATTTGATCTGGGTAAGTAACAGTTGTACTGAAGTTGCTGATTAATAGTTGTACAAATGATTTCAAACTAATTCTTAGGATTTTCTTTGCAGCCTGTAGCTTCAGAAACTTCCAAAATACAGTCAACTGACTTTATTTAAATACATGATTACAGAACTAAGGTTGGATATATCATGTGTCTTTGGAAGAGTTTCATACTAATGGGGACTCGTTGGTCTATCAACTTCCCCCAACTAGATGCTGAACCTTAACACAGCACTGGCTAGACACTTGCCTACCAGAAGTTCACCTTACAGGAGCACTAAATTAATTTGAAATTGAAACAAGAAGATAAGATAAAGTTATTCAGTTACTAAACTACATAGAAGCATGAGTATGGAATCTGGGGAATCCCTTTGACAGATGCATACAGGGTTTATGTTTATGTCTCAAGAGAGCTCTTACTGTTTAGCACACAAAATGGTAAAATATTCAATAGTTATTTTTTCCACTAAACAATGAAGTTACTGAATATTTGATAGTATGCATTTGGATGTATGTTTTATAAACCACAGACTTTTATGTCATTGGCTCAGCCTGAAATTTCACATTTCACATTTCATAATTTCCTTAACCAAAAGCAACCACTGCTACTCATAGTTACCTGCAAGTGGTTAGAAAAAATGCATTTTCATTTTCTTATTCAAAGAAAAAAACTACTCAAAACTATCTTTTCCTTTGCTAGAGATTTTCAATAACAGAAATTTAAGAAATCTGTATTTGAAAACTAGTAGATTGTGATATGCATTCAGATGCTGTCCCAAACAGAAACAGAAGATTACTTCCACAGCCCTTGCAGAAATACTTTCCCAGCTTACTACATGTGTACTTGCACGTCTTGAGTTTATTGGATTAAAAGCATAGTGATGTGAAGAGGTATATGACATTTATTTCTTCTTACAGTATTACAATCAAAACCAAACAGTATTGCAGCAGTGAGTGATTAGACAGCTGCAATGGCACTGCTTACAAAAAAATTAAATAACATGTAATACTGAATGAAGTATGTAGTTGCCTAAGACATAAGCTTAATTAGGATTAAGAAAACCATTATTATAAAGATTAGGGACACAGACTGCTGAATATTGGCTGCTTTTACAAAGCACAGATTATCATTCATTTTTACTCACAAAAGAAGAATTTATAGGTTCACATATATTTAAAGAATTTCATCCACAGAATAGCCATACATTAAGGTCATTGTTTATACAGGTGTAGGTCAAAATCTATCCTGTAATACCAAAATAAGAGGTGAGTGGAAAGATATGTCTGTATGACAGAATTTGATAGAAAATATTGTGAATAAATTACTTTTTCAGCTCTGTAAATTTCAGTGATATATCTCAGTAAATAACTTAGTTAAATATATTTTTAAAGAAATTATTTAAATAATAATGTGAATTAAATACAATACATGGCACCAGAAGTAATTTGGACACACCACTGCAAAGATCACAAAGCGTTCAAGGTTATGTTTTACATTTCTAGACAGAATCAATAAATCTATCCTAGTTACTTTACAAGCATGATACATTCACTAGGGAAAGTTTTCTTTCAAGAACCAATTATTATCCTCTGCTCTGTTAAAAATAATTAAAGAAGGGCTAATCAGCTTGAGTCTTAGAAGAAGTGTTGGATGCAAGGTTAATAGTATTAAGACAATTTTCCAGAAAGTAAACAATTCCAAATCAACAGTATAAATCCCAAAGCAACAAATTGTTAAAAAGGCAAAGTTCTCAACTCAAAATGTTTAACCACCTTTTTGAGTAAATCTAAGAGGAGGAGCTCTGACCAGATCTCAGTTCCATGGAATAACTGCATGTCTAAACAGAAGAGTGGTCCAGGAAAGAACAGCCAGGAACTACCATTTCACAAGATTTTGAAGGGTCTACAATGGAGCACACCTAAATCACAGAAGTAGCTGCAGCCTCACCCCTTCGTCACAAGGTAAACTAAACATTATTTTGAACAGCCATTGTATCAAGAATTAAAGCAAGACACTAAGGAGATGCAGCCCTCCTTGAGAGTTCCTATGCGACTGCAATGCTAGATGATCAACTAGGAGCTGTGTTTACCAGGCCTCTACCTATTGCTCTTACCTTGTAATTGAAGACATTCTGAAAAAAATAATTAACATTTTTTCCAAATCCAGCTTTTGCATATTGTCTCACTACAAAGGGCATTTATATACTATTTTTCATCCAACAAATGGTTTACGAAGGTTTGTTAATATTACTAACACTGTTCTGGACCTTTGGGAACTCAGGACAAATAGATGTTCTAACTAACCAGTCCAAAGTCGCAGCAGAGGGGGAAAAGGCCGTGGATCATGTGCCTCTCCCTTTCCCTTCTCCGATTTTAAGTACAGTTCCATGCTAAACTTGAAGATACTGGTCTTAGGCTCCCTTTCTCCCATGTTCCTGCTAAATATCTGGGGGAATCAGAGCATCACTAAACTCTTAGGCAGATTTGCCTTTGATAGAAAGACTAGTGAGGGATTAGCAGTAACAGATCAGTTACAGTTAATTGGGAAAATGGTAAATCTATGGTTCAAAGGAAAATTAGTAGTAAGGAACCCAAGCCAAATTTAAACCTCCACTTCTACTATGCATTCTGTGAGCTACTCTGGAACTGCAGCTTAACTCTTCTTTCTTCTAGGCTTAATTACCTTTTCCCATATTGATCCTAGAAAACTGTAAAGTGTCAAATCATACAGATGGAACAAAAATGGCTGTATCTGTATATAAATCAGCATTTATTGCGTAGTACACATGACTACATAACCAATATTACTGTACCTGATTTTTTAATTATTTTCACTACAAAAAGTGCAATGGCAAGTTGAAGTTTGATTTTAAATGAGTACCAACATCTTTGACTACAAGAAAATCAAACTAGAAAATAATGATTAGTCAAATGACTTTACAGTTACTCTACCAATAAATAAGTGAATTAATTAGGTGTAATTATTCCTTTTATAAATTCTAGTTGATGCCAGAATATACAAGATACAAAACTGTTAGGAAAAACAAATCAAGAAATATTGAAAAAATAATTTATACATCTAAACACTTAAATCTGGATAATACAAAAAATCTTGGTCATTTGGTGAGAAAATATTTTTACCTTTTTATAAAATTAAAGGTGTTGATACTGCGACTAAGTAGAGGTAAAATTCCAAGTTGGATAATTTCTTTTGATTCTTTATAGTTTTGTTTACACTGTGGTTTCATACTGCCTAATTTCAGACTCTTACCTTAAGGATTTGAGATAGTTGATGAAAGATAAGTAGGAAGAATCCCCTAGAAAAAAAATGTATTTTGTTATGTTGCATTATTATGCTTTGGGTAGTGCCACTTGGAAATTATTAAACTACAGATATATATGCATACCAAGCAACAACTGCATTTTTGAGATAAGGATTCCCTTATATATAATTTGCATAGAAATTTTTAATCCTTCAGGATAAAATCCTCCATAAATATGTATAGTCATTAGAGATACACGTTGCTTGCACTAAGTTTCATATATATCCTTTTTTTTCTTGTAGTAAACTTATGCAGAGGAGAATTTCCAGTCATTTTTCCATAAGTATTTTCTTTGTAAAACAACAGAGATTATTTATCAATGGTTAACTATCAAAATGGAAGGACAAATAGACTGAAGTTTTATATGGATCAACCAATAGCAAATATAATAAACTTTCTACCAAGCTGATTGATAAAAGAGGGATATATTTATTAAACTTGCAAACTTCCAACAAGTGAGGAGGGGTATCAAGAAGTTTCAAGAGCAAGATTGTAATTAAAATGATCTTCAGAATTATACAAATGGCCTAAACATAATAGGATATAATTCCACATGGAAAAAAGCAAGGTAATTTAGTGAGGTAAGAATAAACTATATTAAAGATGAGGAACTTAAAAGCAAGAAGCAGTACTGAAGAAAAAGATTTGGAGGGTAGTTGTAAATGACAGTTTAAACACCAGTCAACAGTGTCGTGCTGCCGAGAGGAAGAGAAAATACCCATCACACTGGGTTATGTAGGTATGTATGTTCTCTGCAGCCTGTGAAGCAACCTTCTTTTCTCCTCAAGGAAGAGGACCCAAAATAACAGTCTTCACATTCTTAGACAGTTGGTGCAGTATAGATTAATATCCACAGAGGATAGGACAGAACATCATGACATACTTAAACCGCACTAAGGAAAATTTAGCTCTAATGATAAGAAAAATAGTCTGAAGAAGGTGAAGATAGTGAAGTGTTGGAATATGTTACCTATGGAGAAAATGAAACCCTCCACTTTTTATAAGTAAAGAATATGTTTTAAAACCAGGCTAACAAACACCTGTTAAGAGTGGTATGCCTACAACTGGTCTTGCATCAGGTCACAGAACCACAGAACGGTTGAGGCTGGACAGGATTTCTGAAGGTCATATGGTTCAACCCCCCTGCTCAGTCAGGGCCACCTAGAGCCAGTTGCCCAGGACTGTGTCCAAACAGCTGTTGCGTATCTGCATGGGTGGAGACCACAACCTCTCTGGGCAACCTGTGAGGGGGAAGACTAGTCAGCCCCTGAAGTTCCTTCTGTCCTTAGTTTTCTAAACTTTAATGAAAAATTATGCTAATATTTAGCTTTGACTTTAAAACTAATTTGCTAATTTTTCTTTATTCCATACTTAAATCCTTGTTTTACCAGTTCAGTTCCATAGTATGGTTTTGTTTGTTTAGGAATTGCTATTCAGAAACTGCAGAGAAGACAAATCATGTCCTGTGTTACGCTTGCTCTCCATCAAATTTAATAATCCCCCTCTGCAGATCCCTAAAACAAAATAGTGAACACACTGAGCTGACCTTAATCTTTCTTGCATGGAATTAAAAAAAAAAAAAAAGCATTTCTAAAACAAAACTCAATAAATAAATCTTATACCCGGGAAGTAGTTAAACAATCTCTTAGCAGTGTTCTCCTCAAGAAAAAGTTATAACTGTGCAATTCTGATTTTACACTATGCACTCAGATTATGCTAATTTTTCACAGTTTAATTTTAAGCCTCATGCATAAAGTACTTTAGTCCCATTGGTCAGCCTTGTGATGAAGAGAAGGCAGGTGTTCCAGCCATTTTAGATATCAAATGCCTCATGAGCTATTTGGTATCTCTAGTGAACAGGACAGAACAAATCTTCTACACATACATACTACTAAGTGCTCACATAAAGCTGTGAAAAACTACTATTGAAAATTATAAGGGATATAAACATTAAGTCTATGTAGAAAAGCTTATTTTTCGAGTGAGTTTCAAGGAATTTTTACTAACTCAAATGCTGGGAGTTAAAAATGCTAAAATCAATACTCAAGGTTGAAAATCATCACAAAAAGAAATGACAAAGATATTTTTCAAGGAAGCATACAGTTTCTTCCTCACTTTTTTAATAATCCAGAATCATGTATGTTTAGTATTGGCCTTGCAATTTGTATCTAAGTACATGACAGATCACAGGTGATTAACATCTCTGTAAGCATCTCTGTCCTACCATGGTTGTTTTAGGATATTCTGCTACATCCTAGAATACCTTTCCTAAATAAACTCCAGAAGGTAAATACTTAAGACAATAGCAAATGAGGGGTGAATGAATCTAAGAACATCAAAGGTTCTCTGAGGGAGCTGAACTACAAAAGAAGCTTTGAACCCAGGTTAAAATGTCACAGGGTGCTACCTGAGCACTGCATTTATCAATTTAATTCCTTCAGAATCAACAAATAATCTTAGTGACAAAGATAAAGAAAATTTAAACCTGTATTTCTTTTTAAAAGCTATCTTTGAAGTCACCTTATACCTTAATGTGTAACTACCATTTTAGATATACATTTTAAAACATTTTAAAAAATTTCCCAGCAAAGTAATGAAAAGATGCAATTGTATTGAGTCACAGCACACCTCCCCCCCCTCCCCAAAATACAATGATCATCAAATGTTAGAATAATAGGAAATTTTTTTTTAATTTTATTAGAGAATTTTTGGAAATAAATACTAGTTTCCTACTCAGGTAGTCATCTCTTTTTCCAAGATGAACATCAACAGACATATAGAACTTTATCTAACAAAGTAAATCGCACTGCAGAAACTCAGTCCCTGAGAAATTCACAGCACTAAACAGTATGCCCAGATTTACTGGCCAACCCTGTAAAGTAGGAACCTAAAACCATGGTCGTGTATCTAAGTATTAGTAGCTAAAGCATGGTTTGCATTCATATCTGTTCTTTTAACAAAAAGATTTATTTAATTGTTCACTGCACAGTAATCCGTAACTGAGATGTGTTTCTAGAAGTCTCCCCCCCAAATCATTCCCTTTACTAGAGGTATCGAAACACTATTTTTTTAATTTGTCAAGTCTTGGTACAACCCTATCCCATGAAAAAATGCTATCCCCAACCCTCTCTGTTCACACAGTGGAAGGATGGGCAGACAGCCCCAGTCATTGTTTTTCTTTTTCTTTTTCCTTTTTTTTCCCTCCACTTTGACATTGTCTGAACTCCAGCAGACAAGAATACTAGCTTCTGATGTACAGTGAAGAGGGTGAGGAAAGGGAAGGTCGGCTTTCTCATGCTTCCCGTGATTAGAAGAGTCATAGAAAAAAAGCGACCTGTGACCATGTAATTCTAAATTAGCAAAAGTCATATATTTTTCAGAAAAAGCGACCTGTGACCATGTAATTCTAAATTAGCAAAAGTCATATATTTTTCAGAAGATGTATGCATAGGAGTAAATACAGTGGAAAAATATATTGGCATTCAGGGTGCTGTTGACTGTTTAGAAAGGTTACCAACTTGATTTACTGTATAGGAATTTCTAGGGAGAATTTTTAGTTTTCTCTCAAAAATAAAGCAATTTGTGGATTTTTTTTTCTCTCCCAGAGCACACCAGGAATGCTCACAAGAACTAGTGAACAGTCATTAAAAAAATATATTCTGGTAATAGTCTCAGTTTTAATAATTTACTGCTATACTTAGGCATGTACATTCACAGCATCAACCACTGATTTTTCCACTTGTTAAAGAGACTAACACCAAATCCCACAGAAAAATGTAGCTTCAGCAGAATCCTATGACTTTATGGTTGTAGTTCTGTTTCAGCCTACTGCCCTCAGGTGTTTGGAATCAAGTCAATAATGAGTTTAACTGTGAAGAATATGTAAAATACACAACAGTTATTACTGAAACAGATAAGACACGGAATTGACATTGAAACAGTTCATTTCTGGAATGTTGTTCATTTTATACCAGTATGGCAATAAGAAAACACATACTGCATCTTTGAAGGAGTGACAGAAGCTGAGAATCCCAGACAATGAAATACAGAAGATCAATAGATAGTGACAGTTCTTAAAGGGCATGGTTAATTTCTCTCAAGTTGTAGGACTTGGAGTACCATGGTGGTCTAGATTAGGGAACAGATAGAGTTTTATTCTATAGTCTGTCATGCTCAAACCCCCCTTCCCTGGAGAAGCTGTGTCTATGATTAAGGACAATGTAGAATGTTCAGTTACACACATAAAAAATAGTGTGAAAATGAAACAGCAAAAATCCACAGGAATTATTTTCTCATGGGTATTAATAAAAGAGAAGTTTCTTGAAAATTCCATTTAAGTAGTAGGAATTGCATAGTTATGCAAACAATATATATTTTCTGCAAGTATCATGGAAACTCACAAGTCAAGACTCTTCACAGAAGACTTTCAGCCCAGCTTCAGTAAATATTATACTCTAACAAACACATTTTTATGAAAAACAGCCTTTAAATTGGACTCTTGTGTTCAAATGTTGCCTTCTTGGACTCTGACAAACTTTATTTTTTGTATGCTTTTCTGATAAAAAACTCATTTCAAGGCTTTTTAGCAGAGAGGTCACTGAATTTTAATTCTAAGAGTTATGAACAATATCTGTACATTCTTGTTTGAGAAATACCTGGTAACAATGCTGTATATCAATTGCAATCAGGCTGTCTGTGTGAAAGATAAGCAGATGTAGCCAAACATGCCTTTATTCGGGATTGCAATGCATACAGAGAATCCTGAAAAACTTCCAACTTCAGAAATTAGCTGTTTATTTTGGAGCCCCTATATCAATAACAGCAAAACATACCACAAAAGTACTAACTGCTCATCTGCCTTACAAAATTGAAAAGGAATGTTTTGCTTTTAGTTCTGAGAAGGAATAAAATAAAAGGAAATGAAAATGCACTGCCATATGCAGATCCACATGATAAGTGAACAACAAGAATCTAGCAGCTAACTTACAGAGCCTTTAATTTTTACCACCACAACAATTCTAGGATGTTTTCATGTCTGAAAAATTAAACTGTCTCCACATTTTTGAAAGGAAAATTCTGTTAATACCATTCCACATCTCAGATATCCTAATGCTGTCATCTCAACTTCTTAATTTGACTTCAAGGTGGTGTTAACACCTTTATGCACTAAATAAAGCATGGTACCTTTTAAAGTGGAGCCACATCTACTAAGCAGAGGGGAAAAAAAAAGGATGCAAAAAGTTACATCTGCTTGGCTGACAGTTATATACCTGGCAATGGGCTGATAACCTGCCCCAGCATAGAGTTGAAAACTGCATCCCAGAGAGCAGAGATGGGAGCTAAATACCAAAATTAGAATAATCATCTTTCCAGGTAAGAGACAGCCTTTTACTAGATATGTCTCTTTGGGTGGCTGTTGCACTATCTATTAATCACTCTTTGGCTGTTGCTTTCATAAGACATTCTAGTCATGTCTACATGGATTACTTAGCATTTTTCCACAATTCTGTTCTTCTTGTGTGTTAGAAATGGGATAAAACATTTCTGATTTCATCTAAATATATGTCCATTCTAGCCAATGGGCAGGTATTTGCATATATGCTCATTTTAGTCACTAACATGACTATAGTGTAACATATATTTAGTTACTAATGACATCTCTTTCCTATCAACCTTCTTTGTTTGCCTGCTTGGATTGCCTGGCTTTCCCAGAAGCTGACTGACTTATGATTACATGAATGGCACCAAAGCCTGAAAAGAGAAATCCAAAGACATGCAATATTTAGGCTTAATTCCCCCTTCTACATGCAATAAGCTTTTGTAAAACAAGATCCTGAAAGCAAAGCTCTCCAAATTCCATACACAAAAGCGGCACACTCTCTGTGAAACTATTCATTGCAATACTGTTTTTTACTACCAGTTAGCCAAGAGAGGATGTAGTTGGGATGCTCAAATGGAAATAGCTTCATTGCTATACCTTGTATAATAAAAATGGAGTGTTTCAGAAATTTAACATTAATGAAAAGTTTATAGCTAATGAAGAGTAGGAAACACAGGATACCTGCCATTGGAACCAGCCAGATGCCACCAATACACTAAATAAAACTTGGAAAACTTTTATTGACTAGCAAGCTCAGCATGTTGGAATAATAAGGAAGTTTGGAATTTCCTCTCTCATTTGGAGTGCCTTTGCAGAAATATCAGCTGGTAACTACATCAGACTGTGCTATGTATAGCTTTGTTGATTTACAGAGGTCTTTAGAAAGCACACACCCAATGTTTTGCTTCAAATGAATAACCCTTATAGACAAACTCCCTAGCATACCCAAAATTTGGAGAATGAGAGAGAACGTTACTTTTTAAAGTTTAGGTCATTAAAAAGGATACTTGTTTAATTTCAGAGTTATCAAACTGAGGTAATCTGACAAAATTAATTTCTACTTATGAAAGCTATTCTCCAGACTTCCAAAGGACAACTTCTTGCAGCACAAGGAAGGAATAGTTATGAAGAAAAGGAAGAATGCATTATTTCATTCCAATCTCTACAATTAATGTAATATATCTGCTTCATTTTTTCAAAATATACTTTGAGTTTTTCAGTAATGTCAATTCATTTTTTTGAACTGTTATTTTTGATAACGCTAAGTGAAAACAAATGGAAATATGAAAGCAAATGGAAACTTTATATAAACAACTGAGTGTTGTTCTTCAAATATTCCAAGTTATTGTAATGTTTCAATTATTTGCATTACAGCAGTAGCTTCAGAGACAGGACATAATGCCTTTCTTTACTAATACACATCCAATAAATAAATAAAAAGATACACTAAGTATTGTTACTCCTTTTAAAATTATATAGAATAGAGTTAGAGGTTAGATGATTCACTTCATGTCACATTGGAAAATCTGTGGCAGAGGTCCAATTATAACTTGTCAGATGAAGAAAAAATTGCATTTGAGTGATATTTACACAAGCAACCTCATTAAAATAAATGTGTGGTGGCTGCTTTGCATCACAGCAAGTCATCTCACCCACCAAGCTTGTTTTACTCCTTCCTTTTCACATGCACAAATTTTGCCCAGCTGTGAATGACAGAGTGAGAAAATGAGAAGGAAAGAACGAACACTGATTTCTGAATAAACAAAGCACACAGTTCTGATAAATTAACATTGATAACGGAACAGAATCCATGTAGTAATTCAAGTATATTTTCTTCAGAAATTTTCTATAACTTGAATGCAAATTCTGTTGAATTGCAAAACTGTATTTTGGCCTGGATCCTGCAGGATGCCTACCAGCCATGGAGGAGTGTTTAGCATTCCTATTCCTGCTCAGCATTTCTGCAAATCTGCAGATTTTGTTGAAGCTACAGCAAGCTTCAAGGAAAGAAGTCACAGATCTACAGATAACAGAATAATTTCTGAAAGCCATTAGCATGACTTCTCCTTTAGCAATAAATACTGTGTGTATTATGAAGGGTTTACTTTCCCAGAAGTGCTTATGGGACTTAAGATTGCACAAAAGGGCTGTGAAATGTGTTTCCCTCAGTTCTGGCTCTTTGGTTCCTGGAGCCTCAGGTCACATTCAACTCATAGTTCCTATCAAGCTTTTCCCAAAGGACCTTTGGGCTCCTGCAGTAGCCAAACTTCCCTGGAACAGGAAACTCTATTTACACTGATGTCTTAAAGCCTGGTGCTCATCCATAAAAGGGAAAAATAATACTTTTAGGAACTGTTTTTTCTTAACCTTTAACAGACCACAAGTCTAGTCTAAAATGCACGTGCTGTAAAAGTGAGTTTTCACAAAACCAAGAAAAACTATTTCTGAATAAATAAAAAACCTCATACCCCTGAAGTGCCTGCAGCATTCTAACATTATGCAATATCTTAACAGGAATGTGGAACAGAAAAATATAAATTTGTTTTCATTGCCTCATATGAAAGAACAGCAATCTATAAACATTAAGAGATCTTTTATCTGCATCATTTTTGATGCAGGTACATTTTTTTAATTTTGTTTTGAACAGTGAGTGGGCAAACCTCTTTTTCAACTCTCTGTTCGGGGGAGAACCAGTGTCTTCCTTGAGGAAGCGCCCTGTTTCAATTCTACCAGGAATTGAAAATAAGCCTTACAATGGCAATGGGACTTCTGAGCAGAAAGATCCTGGAAGATCTGCTTCACATGTGATAAATTACAGCAGACTACTTGGAAGGTAAAGTAGAAATAGATCCTTTTCCCTGCTTGTATTAATGTTTCTGTTCCTCACCCCCTTAATAGACTGTTATTTCACAAAGTACATACGTAACTTCCACTTGTCAAGCAGATTTCTGATTTTTTTTTTAAAATGACATTTTGCATACAGGAGAGTAATTAATTAAAAAAATGAGGAGTTTTATTAAAAATAAAAAAGACTGTGACTTCATCTAAATCTTAAGACATTGTTTAATTTAAAAATTTTATCTTCATGCAGATATGAGTTTTGGTTTGCATTTTGATTACTTCAGCACCAAGATCAAGCTTTCCTGTATTACTACAGCTTATAGTCACATCCCCTGTCTTTCCTTCCCCATAACATCTTTTGTTTACTGCTTTCATTTTTGTCACAGCTGAAGTGAGTGAGATTGCCAGGTCTGTAAGCTTCTGTAAAATGCCTAGCACTTTACAAACCACATAAAATAACAGCATCTGTCCTATGCAGGATAGGTGCACTGAGGGCTGCTCTGAGATACTGAGAAAAATCCTTTTGAAAAGCTGAGTTGTTTGCATGAATGCTGCTGAAAATAAGCCAAACAGCTGAATGCTGCAGGCATCTGAGTTTCCATATAAAATGCCTAAACTGTGAACTTTGTGCTCAGACTGAGATTTTGTTTTGAGATCATACTGATGTTTTCAGTACATGTTCCTTAATTAGCACTACTCTCTTCTCAAAATCACTGTATCAAACTAAATATTTATTCAATAAAATAAGATACTTCATTTTTGGATTCTTGTTCATATTTTTGTAGAAATCTACATTCCAAATACAAAGAGATTTCCACTCCTTTGTTAAACTTCATTTAGCTCCAGTGAAGAAACTGAGGTGCAGACACTGTAATGTGATTACAAACTGAAATTGCATCTTTTAATATAGCTGTAAACAACAACATGAAAATTAAAGGTGCTGTTACAGTAGCATATTCATAGTGATGACATTATTTTGGTTACAATTTCTGTTTTACAGCTGCAAGTTGAAACATGCAATCACCTTGCTTACTAAGAAGGGCAAACAGTATCTGCATGACCTTTTCCAAACTATATTTTAATGCAAGATCTCTAATGCTTTAACTGTGACTCCTTAGATGAACAAACCTATTTAATTCAATTCCAAATGCTCGACAATTCTTGGCCTCAGACTAGAGGTCTGGAGACATCACAGTTGTATTCTAGGAGATTAAAGAAAGCAGAAGGACACAGGGGTTTTCCATAACTTACTTTCATTAATCACAAGGACTTGACAATGTAACGTCTCTAATCTGTCATCTAGGAAATGAGTAAGGTCCTAAAAATAATTGGGAGTATCCCAAGGTGAATAAGTGTAGATCTATGACAAAAAAATTGATATATTATCTGTGTATAGTGTTACTGGTTTCTTTATTTTGGCATTTGTCCATCTCTGTGTCATTCTTGTGCTGAATTCTCTTATCTGTCTGAGCCTCATCATCATCTCAATTCTACAAGCTTTTCAAAGAAGCTGGTTAGATTTTTCATTACTTCCTATTACTACATTCTTATTTAAAGCTGAAATGTAAGAAGAGATAAACTTACTATTAATAGCAAAAGCTTTATTAAAATGTTATTCTCCCTCCAGGTTTTAAGTGGGCATAATATTGTGCATGAAAAAAGAGACATTGTCCATTACTAGGTAAATGTTATTTTTCCATCTAGATCTTTAAAAAAACATTAACATATTTAATACTACCAAATTATTCTGGTTTACACTCATTCTTTTAAACTTCTGATTATTTTCTTGATACTTAAAAAATATTTAAAATATTAAAAAATAAAGTCTTTCATACCAGTTAGGTAACAGGTATTATCCAAACAGAGACTTCAATTACCACCTACACAAAAAACCTGAACATGTATCTGTCTGATTAAATATACAAATGGTGTTACTAATTTAAAGTTGCAATTGAGCATGTTTATGGGGCTTTGTTCTTTTAAAACTCTTAAGGTACCTAACAGGCTAATTTTAATGTAAACATTTGCAGTTTACTTCCACTAAAACTACTACAGAAGTCAAACACTTACCAATACGGATTCAAAAATACTATTTTATAAT
Organism: Falco rusticolus; assembly: GCF_015220075.1. NCBI lineage: Eukaryota > Metazoa > Chordata > Aves > Falconiformes > Falconidae > Falco > Falco rusticolus. The sequence goes on from NC_051189.1 coordinate 47,411,491, forward strand.
GACTAAAAAACCCCAAATGAAGTTGTACAGGATCTGACAGATTTTACAAAGGTGGAAAGCAATAACAATGTAGAAGAAAAAAATGTCTCTTTGATATGATGCATATCCCTCTTTTTAGATATTTTCCCACAGAAATGGAACAAAATATTTAAGATGTTCTGTTTTATCTGTAAAACAGAGGCCTAGAAGCCTCAGCTCTGAATTCCCTTTCCTTTGCTCTCTTATCTGCTCTTTTTTTTAAGTTTTGAAAATACCTGGGAGACAGAAGATATGAAGAGCATATACAGTGTGATTATCTGCATTATCTAGACTTTCCTCTGTATTAATTTGGACCAAAAATCTACGCTCATCATCCAACTAAAGCACAGATTTGCAATCTAAGTCATATAGTGCTTCTCCACCTCTGGCTGAGGTATTAATCCTTGTACATCATAGTCCCAAATACATGTTTTTCTGTCCAAATATGCAGTCATGTTATGAGTTATCTTTTGACTTTCTGCAATTTTGTTACATGTTTTCACTCACAAAAAGAGTATCTAAACCAATAACTTTTTAAAATGGTAATTCCTACCATGTGTGACAACTGTATCAACTGGCAACCACAACAGCTTGTAGTTTGAGTTTCTACAGGTTTATAGACCTAGACAGACAAGTCTAGCTTTAACAATTCAAAATCTGTGCTTAACAACTACAATTGGAAAGTTATTTTTAAAATGACGGAATACATTCATACAAAGTAAAAGAGGTTAATTTTTCATTTAGTACCTGGGTAAATAACATGTCTGTCAAACATCTAGACCAGCTTGGAGTCACATTTAGGAAATACCAGGAAGTCCATGTATATTATAGAATTATAGTTTGGGTTGGAAGGGACTTCTAAAGATCACCTAGTCCAACTCCCCTCCATGGACAAGGACACCTTCCACAAGACCAGGTTGCTCAAAGCCTCATCTAACCTGACGTTGAACAATTCCAGGGATAGGGCATCTACAACTTCTCCCAGACCTTTAAATATCCTAAATCAAATATCAACCCTTAACATGAATAATTCCCAGCATATTGTATTTCAGCGATATAACCCCATGCATATAACTCAGCTACCCTTCCTTTAATGCTATCTGGACAGCATCAGACAGATAAAACATTTCTCTGTTCCTCCATTAAAGGACCTTGATTCTGTCTTTTGCATGGGCACAGGATAGTTGTACTCAAATGTATCACATTTAGCTGAATCTCTTGAGATGCCCAAGATTTCAAGCTGCTCCTTCACTCCCATATGGGACATTATGCAAAAAGCTCTGAGGCTTTAACAATCAAATAAAAATTCTGGAATTTACAAGACACACACACACACACACACCATTTGTAAAGTTTTTGTATAGTTTTTAAACAGCTTTTAGCATTCTTTCAAGTAATTTCAATTATTATTAATTTCAATTTAGTGCTTCATGAAGCTGTACCATATGAAAACAAGACTGCTACAATACACACTGTATTTACATGCACATTTACATTTACAGGCAAAGAAGAAAGGGATAAAATCAATGTGACTACTGGGAAGATGACTGGAAATTACTGAATGTTACAGTCAATGTCTAAGTGTTATGTTGGTTTATTTTTAAACTTACCATGAACTGCATTTAGGTGATCAACTATTAAACCAGCAAACAAATCTCTTCATGGCAACTAGACATGAACCTTTTGCAAGAAGTGTATTTTAAGGAGGGTCATTTAAGAGGAAAGGATGGAGGAATGGAATGGGTTTGTTTAAAGCTAGTGGCCAAGTTCACATATAAAGTGACACTACTGACTTCAAATTTTCACTGGAGATAAATTTGGAGCAGGAATTTTGAAGCAGTTTCAAGTAGTCCATTGTCATACATCCAGATTTGTTTTATTAGAGCTTTCTCAGAAATACAAGTTCTTAGTCATTTCCTCTTCCCTTTATTCCCTCATTCTTTCTTAATTTACAGTGATGTGTTTATAATAATAACTTAGTGATACAGATACTGGTTAAGCAGCAGGAACCGTATGAATGTGACTTCATCAGCCACGTGAAGACTGCCTTTTGCACTCATCCTTGACCTGGGTATGGGAGGTAACACCAAGGCAAGAGACTTCACTAATGAACATCAAACCATCCATGACATTGCTAACCTAAATTGTTTGTAATTACAAAATATCCCAGGAACTGTATAACCGTTCTTTTGTTTTATTATTATGCAAAAATACCAAACCTGCCCTAACCCAAAACTTAAAAAAAAACAACCTTCAATTTCTTATTCAAATCTTTCAGCTCTTAACTGACTGAAAATAATAATGTCTGATCACTTCTCTTCCTGACTTGACTTTAGAGGTAGTACTCAGGTCTATAATGTTTTGACAATCACACATTCAGTAAAAATTATTATCCTCCCCTTGGAAAAATATTCTGTTCCAAGGGAGGATCTCTAATTTAAGCAGCATAATACAAGCTTTTCCTTTAAAACCAGAAGTTATGATCCTAATGAGAAATAATTTCAACACATCTGTGGAAGTCTTTTTGAAAATGTACAGCACAACGCTGTATGCAGTTGTACCAAGGACAACGTGAGAGTGGGATACAAAGTGATCACTTTTATAATAGTTATTAAATTAAATAGTTAAATAAATAAAATAGCAAATTATATTTACTCTATGAGTAAAATAAAAATAAATCTTTATTTCAGAATGCTGTTGCCTCAATTTATTGAAGGTTAAAATATGGTACTTGCAAATACAGCTACAACTTAAGACACTACTGAACTTGGGACAACACCATGCCGCCTATGCAGCAGGAGTGCAATATTTTACCTGTTCCAAAACAGATAGTTTTCAAAATCAAATACCTATTTTTTTCTTTTAGTGTCCTCTGCTGTAAACATGACAGAAAACAGGTGTTATACGTGGCTGCAGTCCATGCTTCCATCTCTCCCATCCTTCTGCCTCTGGTGTTACCAAATCTCCTTTTTCCTCACAGTCGGGATTTAGTCTCCCTTCCTTCCTTCATTCCCAGCTGCCTAGGAAGTCAGGGCCAATAGAAGACTGGAAGGAAAGGTCAGGAAGTGCTAGAAGAGGTAAAGATGCTGTATCTCAGCAGAGTGAGACCAGAAGAGTTCTATACCTGTCTGTAATGCACCCAGAGCATCCATGGCCCTCTGAAACCCACTTTCCCATGTACCTCTTCATGCACAGTCTCTGAAATTTCAGCTGATCCCTTACCCTTCCCATCTGAAATTCTGATTTTCCCAGTCCAGGGCTTCAAAGTCTTTGCTGATGCCTCTTAATCCTTTTCTCCACCTTCCTATTTTCTCCCCAAGTCTGTTAATCCAGTGCTGCAATACTAAGTTTGCATACACCCCCAAAAGGCCTCAGATCAGCTCCAGCATGTCATACGGAGCTGTTGCTTCTAATGGATATGATTACTCTTCATTTCTAGCTAAATATTTAAACCAAAAGCTAAAAATGCACTGATACGTAGAAAATACTTTATGTAAATATTATACAGGGATAAAGGCAGTCACAACATATATCTGTGCTACAATCAAAATATAACTAACTCTAGCTTGTGTTGACAGACAAGAGTCTGTTTAAAACAGGCTAAGCCAGGTATCAATACAGCCTGATAACACAAAGTTCAACATTAGCTGCTAAGTCTAACTAAGCTTCCAGGTAAGCAGTGGCTAAATCCTGTGTTTAAATGAACAATCACGCCAACTTGAGAAAGAACTAAAGGCATATATAGGCAGAAGAAAGGGAGGTAGTCACAAGTACAATTCATATATTAAAATGGGCTCTACAGAAGGAACAAAAGGAAACTTGTCCCTCTTAATGAAATTAATTCATGTTTCTGTAATCTGATCAATGTAGATTAATTATTGAGATTATAAGTACCACTTCTTTTTTATGCTACACAAGTATTTCTATATAGACCTTGTAAATATGGTTTTGATTTTGACATACATCCTAATGGGGATGTCAGTCATATATGTATTTATTCGTAGAGAATGTCATGCGTATGATCAAGCAGTAGGACAAGAAAGATCAAGAGAACTACAGTTTGGACTTACATATACATAAGTTTGTTAAGTATATTGACAGAAATTCAAGAGGAGAAAATGTCATAGGTCAGTGAAAAAGCTCTCTTTGAATCTTCATTTAAGAAAAGAAGCATTATAAGTCTTCAGACTGAAAAAAATAATCAAACCAAGATGATGCTAAACTGCTTTACTGATGTCAAAAGTCTAGGTCTACCTTGTCTCCTGAGAGATGCTCGTGCCTTCCCATGAGGTAAACTCTGTCCTTCATTTAGACAGCTAAGCTAGAAAGTGATAGACATAGCTTCTCACCCATCCGAGCAGACTTGGCAGATAGCATGCTTCAGCAAATAGCTAAGCTATTTCACTATCACCAGTCTTGCACATGTGAACATTACAGACATGTCTGCATGGAGCTGGCTAACAGACCAACGAACTTGTGAGGTCCCTACTATGACAGGAAACATATAAGTCTATGAAAATACTAAATACCCATCTACTCCTGAGATTATCTTTCAGACAGATAGACATACAGTCATTAAACTAATTAGCATCACTTACGTGTTTAAAGTACAACTACAGAAACAAAAACATAAGAGCTCTTATGTTCATGAACTACTTCTCCACTTCAAAGTGGCATTAACATTGTAGTCTGAGGATCATTTATATTACACATTTTTAAAGATTACAACTAGGGAAAGAATCATACAGATGTTGTGTGTTAATCTGGTGCATTGGAAGCAGCCATGTATGTGACTTTATGGATGGTATTCCAGTCAACTTTCCAATTTTATTTTACACACTTTCCAGAAAGCAAACAGAAATACATGGGGGTTTTGTATGGACAAATACTTTGCTGAAAATATTTGCTTATATCCAATACAGGTAGTTGTAAACACTTCCCATTTTGTAACAAAACCTACAGAAAAATTAACATTCAAATTGGCACTTCAGAATGGGGGACTAAGTAGTCTGATGGAGAAATAACTGTGCAGAAACCACACTTCCACCAGTAATAACGTGTAAAACAACTTCCTGATAAACTTTTTGTGTGAAAATTCAGATGGATTTTTTAATTCTTCTTTTATTGGTAAAATTAACTTAAACCAAGCTGAACGATCTGATCTTACAGGCATGCATATGATTCTAAAAGTACAGATAGATTTGTACAGATGTGAGGGATATATGTACAGATCCAACTGCAGAAATGAATTTTAAGTAAACCAGTGATACATATGAAGACACCTGTTATTAGAGTCTTCATTTCTATATCAATGCAATTGCAAAAGTAAGATGTATCCAGCCAAGAAACTGCTTTTCTGTACTTTATTAATTCTAAGCAATTCAGCCAACAGGATTGCAGAAAGTTAAAGGCAAATTACCTTTCCAAAAATCTAAAAAAAATATAATTGAAATATGATAAGCTACTACAGGACCAATAGAGAAATTAGCAATAAAACCGTTCATAAAAGTGATGAGCAAGGATTGTATGGCAGGTCACATTGAACTAACTCTGATAAAACACCACAGGATCTTCACTATCAATTTAGAACAAGCAGGATCTCATTTCTCAGTCTTGCTTTAACTCTTATGTGCACAGGTTTTACTGTACATCTATGTAGTTGATTTTATCATCTGCATCCTATATTTTTATTTACAAGCATCACTACTGGGAGGGGCTGTCATACCCCTGGATTGTATAGAAAGCACTGCAACCTTCCTTTCTGTAAAGGGAACTATGGATTTAGACAGTGATCACATTATAAGTATATGGCAAATACTCAATGTTTTCCTGATTATCAGGAAATCTTCTGCACCTGCAATTCTGTTAAAACTTCCCTGAGATATAAGTCAGTCAGTCATTTATTCATTTTAAGGTAAAAAATGCAAAGAGAAGTACAGAAGAATTAAAAAAAGAAATCTGGTGAACATTATGTTGTATATAAACAACTGAAAATTTTCTTTCTATTTCTTTGGTATGTCCAATTGGGATGCTTGCTGTCATTTGGTAAATATTCCTGTGTTAACACAAAACTTCCCTCCTCCAAATAATGGCATCTCAGTCAAAGTATGTAAACAAAACCATGTCACGTTATGATGACTGCACCAGCTGGACTGGGATAAATAATGATATAACAGACTTTTTTTCTGAAAAAAGGGCAAACAGTTTAAAGCTTGTGGCTTACATCTTTTTTAACATCTCACTGTTGCACAAACCCCAGCACTGGCATTATAGACCTTACCAAAACTACAGCTACGGTCTTAATAAAAATTTCGTGCTTTGTAAGACCTGAATTATCCTCTCTCTATATACTTTGCTAAACATAATGGACATTCCCTTACTATGTAAGGGAATATTTAAGACTAAGCACTAGTAAGCATAAAAGGTATTTCCTTCTTCCTGCAATGAGATTTGGCTACTGCACAGAAATCAAAGTAAAAAGTTTGGCTTTTAAACTACTCTTGACAGAGCCTATTCCCCCACTCCACCAGGAAGACACTCTACCAGACACATATCTAGTTCAAATGAACCTGAGAGCCTGACCCATCATACCACAATACACATGTATATCTCAATCATAAATCTGATTTTCTCAATCAATCAACTGTCTTTAAAGTATATCTAAACAGCTATTAATTTTCTAAATTAAAATTAATGGGAATGTTTATTAGATATTTTTGTCAGCATTTAATATTTCTTTAACATCTTACAGAAATTGAGACCATAGTATTCCTTATCACCAGCCGGCACACAACATACTTCAAGTTCTCAGGGTTTTTTTTAAAGATGTTGTGTAAAATAAAAGTTCTGTACTAGTAGGTTTTCCACTTTTCTTACCCATAAAAGATAGTTCACAACAATGATTCTTCGTAATTTCTCAGATCCTTACTATAATTAAAATGAAGCCAAGGAACAGAATAATTGATTTTAAATATCCTGCTCCCTATAGATGTAATTAAAATGGACATTTATTGCACGGAGGTGTTAGATCATTAAAGAATTTATATTCTTCTTGCTGTAAGACCCTGCTGGTGTTACAGAACCTGAAATAGCTTATTCTCTTTCCCTATGTGACTCATGATCTTGTCGATCATGACAGAAGAGACTAAAAATACAATACATTACTGCACGCGGTGTCTATAAATCCCAGGAAAGAAGTAGCTTTAGACATTTATACAGCTAGTCTGGCGACCAAGCGCGGGTGAGTGTGTCAGCTAAGCGGTTGGAAAGCGGACAGTTTGTGCTGCTGCTGTAAGGACAGGAAGCATGGAGAGTTTCTGCCGCGGTGGTTGGCCTGAGATAATACCATTGTATAAGGCGGCTGGGCGGCCTCTCCCAGCGCTGGGAGCCCGGAGCCTGGCGTCTGGCTGCCTGGCCCGCGGCCAGCCCGGCCGGGCTCGGCGGGGAGGGTGGCTGGCCCTCCGGCCGCGCCGCGCACAGCCGCCACACCTCGCCTCGCAGAGGAAATCTGGCCAGGGCTCCAGACTTTACGACTTCTTCTTTACGAGTCCGTTTTTTTTTTTTTTTCCACTTCACTCTGGTAGTGGTGTTCACGCTGGGCTCTCAGGGAACTATTTAAAGTCACAATGAGCTGATGACAGGATTATTGGGAAAAGTCGTACTTTGCTACCCCAAAATGCTCATTATATTCCTCTCACTTTTAAAACAGTGGCAAATTACTGTCACTGCCACCCGTCACCCAGAATCAAAGATTCATTTCAAAGGGCAAGTTCTCCAGTCTTTTTAATTTTTATCCCCTTTAATTCTACCAGGTTTATTTAAGATATATGTTCTGTTTAAAACAGACATTGTTCTTACCACACAAAGGAGTTCAAGGATGTGGCATCAGTGTGTTCCCACCCACCATTTGCTCTGATGGTGTTAGATTCTTTGAAAAAACATGCAAGTCCCAGTGCAAGTATTGTGCTGGGTATATTTTTAAATTTTGTGTTACAGTAACAGTAAATCGAAGATATTAAAAGTTGAAGAAAAGCTTTCCCTTTACAAAACCTATGTGAAAAACCCCACCAACCAACAAATAAACTATAATATAGCACAGCCAGCATCTGCTACCTTTGTTCCAGAGAAGCAAGATTTTACAGTCCAGGCAGCTTCCACAAGAGCACCCTCATATGCCTTCCAAATATACATTTACACATATACACAAATGCTCATCATGCTGGATTTAAGGTTCTTGAGCTTTCTTTTGAAAAGGCAGCAAATGGAACAGTAGTAGAGTACAGATAATTAGTGAGAATACCAATATTTACCTTTTCAAAAATACCAGATATTTATTAAAATTGATGGAAATTAGTGTAAGACTGGGAATAGATTTCTATATCAGCATTAAATAAATCTATTCCTGTCTTTACATTAACATTAAACAATTTCTCAAACAGTATGCAATACCCCTTCACAGCTTAATTTTACCATAAAATAACAAGTATTTCAGCAGGTGGATTATTTTCCCGTACTTATTTATAAAAATATTTCACAGTAGCCTATTATTAAATAATACTGATTTAATTGGTACAGCAGTAATGTTTGATACAGCAATAATTCTGGCTAGCAACATAACTGGAGTTTGCTGTATTTTTGTAACATTATTTTAATGTGTTTAGTAAGTAAAATCACTACAGCAGCAAGACTTCAGTTCCTAAACAGCATACGCAGAAGTGATCTTATGTTTAAGGCACTACATTTAACCTGGATCTACAGAAGGGCTGTGTGGATTAAGACCTTGTCCATGAGCAGTGTAATCCACATATTGTGAAATATTAAAAGTCCTAAAATTCAAACTGTTATGACTGAGTTTGATGGCGGTTCACATTATAAGACAGATCCCAAATATAAACCGTGTCACTAGCTTTAGATTTAATGTTTAAAAAATAGAGGATTTACTTGTCTTTTGAATTTTGAACCTCTAGGAATCACATTTTCAAGGTGCTCTGTGATCAAGAAAGTGAGAAGAATACTTTAGTATCACATCATATTTTTAAAGTCTCACAACATTCAGAAGGAAAGGCTTCAAAGGAAAACAAACCCCCAACTTATTTAAAGCTTGGTTTGATTAAAACAGTTTAGCTATATTCTAGGAGAATGTAATAGCAAATAAACTATCTCCTCAGGCAAACCAATGCAGGCATCAAAAAGTGACTCATAAAGAGGTAAAATTTAAAATAAATTATTTTGTTGCCTGTATCAACATATTAAAAATACTTAAAGAGTGATGTGTCAAAATAAAAGGAAAAGAATGATAAGTAATTCTGGACAACAACTTTAAACATCTTAAAAGTCTTATTTTTGGAGATGATTGCTCAATTAATACAAAAAAGGAATTGCTTACTTTTGAACAATTGAGAAAAAGAAACTAGTATACATGTTTCTCTTGATTCCTCTAAAAGTTGTAGTAGAGATGAAGTCCCAAAGGGTTAACCTCTTCCTTGTCACACCTGTTGTTTCTATGCAGTGACAATATAGAAAACCTGGTAGCAGCCTAGACATGACCCTGTAGTAACCCTGCTGTATGCACTTCTCTGTCTCTTTTGGACTGATCCAACTGGTTGTCCAAAGATCCAGTAAATATTTGCATGGACAGAGTAAGGCAGTGGCACTTTCCGTGTAGAGCTGGTAACAAGACACAACATCTCAGCTCTGTGTCAACAGCGAAAAACAAACAGTGGCTGCTAGCACAGAACATCAACTTTCATGCAACAGTCAGCTCTCAGGTACTCATGACCGTGACCTACACACTTTATCACACTTCGATCTGCATTGTGAAAGCAGAGACTACAGAGGTGGCTGCCCATAGTGTAGCCTTGTGGGCTCTCTGGTCCTAAAGGAATCACATTGGTCCTCCTCTCTGTGTTTCTTCCTGATCCATTTTACCACTTTATGCAGTCATGATAGAAACTACATGATGGAAGATGAGATATATCTATGCAATTGTTGATCTCAAAAACATGTTCCGACACTAAAATTCAGCCTGCAATCCAAGGGCAAACGTGAGGGTTGAACACATACTGCTGTTAGTGGTAGGAGTCCAAGGAATTAGGCAGCAAGGGGCACTATTAGATTAGGCATTGAAGAGATTAAAATGCAGTCAAATTTAATGAAATGCTTGAATACAGCATTTTACCATGTGCACCTATTTTTCTGTCCAGGAAGAATCTTACTTAAACAATAGTGGCAATGTTTTCTCTAACTGAGCTCAGGCTCCTGGTCTGTCTTACAGTTCTACCATCCATTCTGAACAAATACAAATTAACTGTTTTGGTAAATTATATGTGGCTCAAACAGTTGCAGATCTCAAAAGATATTTTGACGAAGGGTACTAGTTCTGTACAAGAACTTGAAGTAGAATATGGGCTTTGTAGAGTCAAGGACCTATCTAACTAATCTGAGATCAAAAAGAATTAAACCCAGGTCTTGCAAATTCCTTAACTAAGACTTACCCTTATTAATTGTCAGGTTTTTTGCAGCCGCCTGCAGAAAGCACTTTGGGCTGTAGTTTCATATTGATCTACTCATATTCTACTTTTCACCAAGGATCCACATTGCTGAATATCTTAATATCAACGTTAATAGCCTAGATTTGAAATAAAGGTTAAAGAAACTATCAGAGGGAGGTCAGAAAATACTTTTTCCTTGCCCACTCCATTTCATTTATGTAAAATGAAGATTTCCACAGCCTGACAAAAAAAACACAACCTAACCCAGGCTAAGTGCAAAGACAGCCCAGGTTTGTGGAACTTCAATGAAACCCTTGTAGGTTTTGGCAAATCTTGGATCTCTACTGGAGCAACTCCAAAAAAGCCATTTTATTACAATGCACTGCACAGCCCCAATGATGATGCAGACCATATTTGTATAGAATTTAAAAGAATGTGAGACCCAGATTCTGTTTTATTGCCTTCTATAGAATTTATTAAGAGCATCTTGCCAAAACATGCAAAAAGAATAAAACATCAGCCAAATAGGTAGTTTTCCAACAGATGAGGGCTGGAATGGTGAAAGATGGGAGGTTCTTTAATAAGAAGGAGCCATAGTCAAGTAAGAGAACTGGTGTAAAAATAAATGTTTATCACGAGCTCAAGAAGCATTAGAACAGTAAGTAGTTGGAATTCTTTCATCTCTGCCCTTTGACCCATGTAAGTCTCAGTTAGAGCATTACAAGGGTTCAGGTGTGATGGCTTGAATGATAATTTTAGACCAAAGTGGTTGGCAAGGAATTTTGAGATCAATGTCTTGCAGTGGTTGGTGGCTTCAAGACTGTCAGGAAGTAACACGTTACAGAGCAGAAATCAATATTTAGATCTGCAAGTAACAAAGATCACATGGCACTTCATCAGGAACAAAAAGTCCGGCAAAGCACATGAAAGAATGGAATCAGAGCAAAGCTAGGGAGCCAAAGCTTCAATATGTTTTGTGATTACAGACAAGAGGTGGTTATCAAATGAGTTTTTTAGTATTTTTCAGACTGCTTGTAGCTCGACATCAGTGTCACAACTGTATATTCTTCTGTATGTTCCCAAAGTTTCCCTGGGTTTCCTCCTATTATCAGCACTCCTATCTGCTCCTGCATCCCCCCAGTCTTTTTGCTGCCTCCTTACTCATCCCTGCATGCTTAGGTAGTGATTTCTGCCCTTTATTTTTCTCTAGTACTACTGCCTCTTCCACATCTGCTCGCTAGTAGGTTCAGCAACACCAGCAGAGAGCCCAAGCTATTAAGCCCTCTTGTGGACTGTTATGATGGGAGCAAGAAGAGAAGGATTAATGGAAAATTGACCTTCCATATGTGGGCAGAATGCAGAACCTTGACAGCACTGGGGTTTTTTAGGCTCTGGAAAGTGGTATACTATAGCAAATGTAGTCTTTTCTGATTGCTCTATAGACTTCTCATTTACACAGCATACAATTCCTACAAATTCACTTTCTACTCTTAAATAATTTCATACATCGCTTATTCTCTTCCTCTTTTTATAACTCTACTTTGTCCCTCCACCAACATTATGGTCTTCCTCATCCTGTGCCATCTCTTTGTTTTCCAACTCTTCACATTTTAATTTGTCTTGCTTTCTCCAGGATGCCAGGAGGAGGAGAAGAAAAACATGGGAACTGTCTCTGTCCAACTTACGTAGCTCAAGGGCAGTTGCAGAAAGGCCTGCCTTAACCTCTGCTACTGTATTTTGTGGCCCACTCAGTAGTGGAAGAGACTCTGACTACATGTTAGCTTAAAATTTAGTGAAAACTATAAGCATCTAAAATTCCTCATTTTTTTCTCATGAAAAGTGTAAGACGTATAGAGCCTGATAATTCTCTGCCTCCCTCCAAACAACTGAAATTTCAAGTCTGTGTGCCAAATAATACACCTGCTAGATTATTGCAATTTAGTATTAATTAAATACCAAAACACTACACATGACTAAAGAATGTATTTTTCCAAATCTCATCTTCAGAAGATTCATTATATTCTTATTGAATTAAGAAGAAAAAAACCACACCAAAAAACCAAACAAAGAAAGCACCCAACCCGCCCCCCATGAAGCAGAAACTGAGAGGAAATTTTCCATCCAAACTATTTAAGTATGGTAACGTTAAGATCTTAAAGTGGGAGGTATGGCCACCTGGGCTGGGGCCTGAGAAAGTACAGTGTGATCAGTTCCAGTGTGAACACTGTGATGTGAATCAAGAAGGAACTGCCAGAAAAAAATTCCAAATAAAATTTCAGGTTCTCTGCCCATTCAAAGATGTGACTTGTGGGCAATTTTTTCTCTTAATACTGCAGTTTATATTGAAAATGCAGAAGTCTTTGAAAAACTTCATTCAAAACTCAACACCTTATGCCTCAGAAATAAAACCAAAGTATTAGCAATCTTACAGCTGCACAAGATCAAAGATGCTTAAGAAAAGGCATAGCCTTAAGGTGAGTGAACAGTGACAAAAAACATCCTGGAGTCCTGGACCATGACATTGCCTTTCCTCTGCTTTTTGACTTCACTTAAGAGAGGAGATGAAGGGAAGAAACTGAAAAAAAGGTGGTTTGTACTATGATGGCAGAGGGGAAAAACATGTAGTTCTGAATTGCACTTGGTCATCTTTGGATCCTCGTGACATACCTGGAATTGAGCAGTCCCAGAAAAGAAGCTACTGCTCTAGTAACAGGTAGATTCTGAATACCAGAGCATGCAGTGGAGCTTGTAGGGTGACTATGCTTCCCAGGAAGTCTGTACCTGGAAAAATAAACCCACGGTACAATGAAAGATGCAATGGTGTTGATCCACTAATACAGAGGACAAGGTACATTTGTAAAGGTATATATATAAAAAAAATAAATTAATCCCTATTACATTTGGGAAGGAGGATATTTTTTTTTGTGGAAAATTGCCCTATATTTATTTAATAAAAATCAAAAGAATAGCACAAAAGTGTAGCAAGATAAATGAAACAAGGGAAATAAACTTTTTTAAAATGAAGCAGTATGCTAGGAATGCAAATTTGTATGATGGATTAGGTGACAAAAAAGAATAATTTGCATGTCTAAGGGAAAAAATAGTCATTTACAGGATGCATATTTTCTGCTTTTAAAAATTATTCCTATGATTCAAGATAACCCTGTGTATGACCATATCCTTGCTTAGTGTAAATTAAAATAAACAATATCAAATTTGTAACAGATGATGATTTCATTCTATGTGCACTATATAATTTATTATTCTTTGTGTATCTAGCTATAGGAGCCATAATACATGCACTTGCTTTCTACTGAATAGTAACCAGCTTTCAAATACCTTATCTGTACAATGAAATCAGGCGAGGGGGAGGCTGACTCACATACTTGCTGATAGATATTGCAGCGTTACAATGTAAGGAAATAAAGTAATGCAGGATTAACTGGAATCTTTTTAGAGGCACCACTCCAAGTTTTCTATTGCTCTAAACAGCACCTATAATGTGGTACTGCCAATTTACTCTTCTTGCACATTAAAGGTACAAGATTCCAGGGGTAACTATTTTATTTTTCACAACATTCATATTTATAATTACATGCATTAGTTAATTTGCCAGATATAAACTGCATATAATCCTTTAAGCCTGTTTTGAACGGCACTGGGGGTAACTCCTTAGGCAACAAAAAACTAACAGATTGCAGATGCATATGAATTAACATTAATTTTGCACAGTATATGAATGGGTCACAGCTTACTACAGTTCATGCCTAGAAATGCTACTTTCAGAAACCGTACACAGCACATTTAATGTTTAAGCTACAGATAATGTTTTGTTTGATTTTATGAAGCAATTTATAGCAATCAGTTTTTCATCTTAAGATGTTTTTTACAGTTCAAAGGATAAGCTTGTGCAGAATGGACCTTATTGGTGACATACCCATCTTTTAAAATCTTTGACATTCAGCTAATAAGAAGTATTTGATTAGGAGTAACAGCTGTATATTTCAATACATATGGCCATCTCAAAACTCCCAGAAAATGTTGTAATACATCTACAAAGCTAATTTTCTTTCCTGTTTACATCTTCATAGTTTCTAAATGCACTGCATTATAGTACTGAACCTCCTGGTTAAAGGTAACTTGCAACTTAATAACAATTAGTACTATCAATTTCATTTAATTTTCTTAAACTGCAGAAGCGGTGAAGAGAGGCCACCAGGAAGAAGTCTGCTTTAGGAAAGGCTTGTTAAGATTTTGTAATACCAAGTTCAGAAAACAACAGTTCTTAAACTGGCACTTGCCTACACTACTACTTCCTCTCTGCACTACTGCACCAAGGCAGGTGCAAGGCTGGTATATTTCAGCTGAACTATTAATACATACATATCCAGAGAGGTGAAGCTGGTATAGAATGGCTACTGCAATGAGACATTAAACCATTTTTTTTTTCTGTTCATCAAGTTAAAATAGAAATTAAAAGTCTTTTCAGAAAGACCGAAGTATACTATCCATATTTTGTCCAAACTCTCCTCTAGAGCACAGTCCTCCAAGATAAGAGCATAGGACAGAGAAGAACAAGCTGGATCACTGCTAGGTTCACTTTGTCATCTGCTAGGAAGGCAAGAACTATATCTCTGTCTTCTGTGCTGCTGATCAGGGAGCTTTGGGGGCAGTTTCCATTAGAAAAAGAATACAGGGGCAGGCAGTTTCAGCTGAGGCTTCAAAATCAGTAACAGCCTGGAAGCCAGGAAACGGATTTATAACAACTTTTACCATCATAACAAAGAGTGCTCTTTGGGTGATTTCCCCCTTGGATTTTCATTTATAGCTTATATAACTTTATGGTGTATGTGTCAACTCTTAAAAAGCATTTCTGAAACACAAATATTTCACTGGTGGAATATGCTAATTGTTTCAAATTCCAGAAGTCTTTCCAGGGAAGAAACTCTTGCTTGCAAATTGTCTTATACACTAAAATTTGACTGTAAGCTTAGAGACTTCTTGTGCCTCTCCAGTATTTGCATTGAAATAGTAAGATGTGCTATGCTATGGAAGTTTTAATGACAGAAGAAATGACTGAGTTTGTCCAAATTAATTAGCAAGAAAGACTTGTTTGGTACTGGAGGTAAAAGCATGGAAAATGAACAAAGTTTTTGTGTTTTTTAATTTTCTCAAAGTTTGGGATCTTATTCATACTCTCTTACCATTATTTTCATGTCTCTTACCCTATAACCGAGCATTAGCACAACCAGTTCCATGACATAGCTGTAGCAGGTAATCATTCTTTTTTCCTATATTTAAGATATGGCATTGTAAATGTTTTATTCTTAAAAGTATTTTTCTTATTGAAACATTATTTTAAAATCTTCTCATCGAAAATATTTTATTGACTCCACTAACTTACTGGAGTTTATTTCAATCTTTCATTTTTTTCAGGACATACTCATTACACTTTTGTCTTTGAGTCTGATGAAATTTGAAAATATTTTACTACCCAGTAGCATATTAGTACAAAGGCCACCTTCTACTGGAACATTTATGAATTTTTTTTTTAATTTATTTTGTATTTGTTCTCTCCACTTAATTTCTAGTTAAGAAACACAAAGCTCGAATTTCTCAATGTCAGCCTAGAGAACACATACTCCTCTCCCAGTTTACACTAAACAAGGTCATAAGTTTATTTAGAAAAGGTGCTTGTTTTGAAGAAGTAGTCACATGGTCCTATATGCTATTTTCATATTCACAGATATTCTTTACAGGAGGTTCTGTTCTGTCTAGGCAAGGGCGCCTACAGTAGCATTACCCCTACTTCTTTGTACAATCCTCCAACAGTAGCAACTGGTGCTAATTTTTGCACAGGTATATAAAGAATTTTTGGCACAGGTTTAATCTAAGCAGGCCTGGTCTTGTATTCTCAGCACAGGCAAGTCTCCAACAAATCAGTGAACCAGCAATTTGCCTGGTTAAAAAAATGCATGGTTTCATTACATTCGTACTTTAACACATACAGAAAGAAGAACTGAAAATCTTCACTCAAAGTTTAGTTCTTACATTCTCAGCTTTTTAATCCAGCTGAATAGGTAGCTTGATGTGTCATACAGTTCTATCAGCTACTCTTTCAATAATTTTAAGAAAAAAATGTGACCACAGGTCCAAAGTCACAAGGCTACAAGAACCTATTTTCAATTTTACAAACAGAACTGTGAAAGGCACACTGGAAGCACCATTCCCTAGCCTTTATAAACTGCCATCAAACACAACTGCAGAAAGAAGACTACAGATCAGCAGCTACTACCCCCAAAAAAAATAATTCTTCAGCCTGCTCATACCAAAGTGAGCATGCTGACATTTTCATGTGGTTGACTAACTTTTCTTTATGGCTACCATAAATTCAACTTCTTATAATTACTGTCAATAAAATTAATGAAATTACAGGCTGCTCAACAAAAGGAATATCAATCTGTAGCATTTTATTAGGTCAGTAAGACCTTCATTTATCACTGGTACATTTTGTGTGAGGCAGGGCTTTGGCTCTCAGTTTGTAGCTGCTGTAATTTCTTAAAGTTACATTCCAGGATCTTAGAAACATCTCATATATTGATTCTGCTTCCTTGATCAAGAAAAAGCTTCTTAAATTAAGCAGAACTTCTAAAAGAATTTCTAAAGACTTAGATTACCTCTGGTCCTGTGCCAAATGCAAAAAGAATAGCAATTTAAAAAACAAAATGCAGGAGATTTTCACTAACAGCCAATTTGGAAAAGCATCTTAACTACAACCCTTCCTAAAAGGGGTTGTAGGGCTTTCCACTTTGGAGTAGCAAGCATGAAGTCCATACCACTCTAGTTCCCTGTTTGTTATAAAACAGTAAGGAGAATACTGCACTTTTTTTCATTTTTTATACAATATTTTGTTTTTTATAATTAACCTGAAGTCACACAAAGCCCTTTCCAATATTAAAAACCATGAGCAACACACATTCAAAAAACAGAGCGACACAACTGCATTTTATCTTTCTGTGTTACATGAAGAAAAATGGTCTTGGTGATTCAATGATCAGCTAATAACTGAATTGCTTTACAGACACTTTGACACTGACTAGCTGGTACCCTGGTGTCAGAATATAATTCTTGAGCACTAGACAACATTGACAATAGGAAACATACAGATATTTCACTTTTGAAACTTTTGGTGATCTTACTTTTGAAACTATCTGGGTTATTTCATAACCTGCCTTCCATTTTCAGCCACATTCTAGGCATTGAAGAATTCAAATTTCACTGAAAGTCAATGGGACTTAAAGTTTATATTATATGAAAACACAAGCATTACTCTAGAAAAAAAACCAGAAATAGCTCCTCAGGTTGTAGCATTTAGTCAGACTTAAAAATAATGTATTTACTTTCTAAAGTCTTTTGACCTTGCTTTCTTAAAAAGCCAGTTTTGGCAGTTTGTGTCTAATGATCACAAGTTTCTGTCAGCAGTCAGGACTCTTAATGAAATAATCAGCTGCTGTTCACTGGAATGATAAAGGCCTAGTCCTATTTGGAATTTTTTTTAATGCTGCAGCTTTCAGCCATCAGCAGAGCTGCATTAGGTTTTTTGGTTTGGACAGGGAAAAAAAAAAAAACCAGTGCTTAATTCTTTTTTTCATCACGGTACCTTACTCCCATTTCAAGCAGGCTAAACTGAATAACACTACCCTAAAGTTCTATACTGATGCACATATAATGATGGATGTAAATGAGATGGTACTTAGTGAATGTACACTCCCGTGGGGAGCTTCCTACTTCAATGTCAGTATCTCCGAATCAATGATTGCTGAAATTAGTTCCTTGTCATACAAGTCCAGTGTAAAGAGATATTTTTTGTCATTTGTACATGGAGTTATACAAGACCTGTGGAAGCCTTCTTATTTAATTAAGCAATAAAAAAATAGGGATTTAAACCAATAAAAACTGATATGGGTAAAAATATTTTATAGGATTTTTCGCAACACTGTAACAAGCTGGTGTAGTTATTATGTGCCATTAAGAATCTACGCTAAAAATCTAGATACGTAAATTATTAAGTCATTTAGGCACTGAAAAAAGGTGAGGCATGTATTCCTTTTCTTTGGCTGGGTTTGAAGAGAAGTGGTTGGGCTAGAACTCTGTCACCCATTTGGAGAGTATCTTAGAAGGGCAAATACAACAGTTCCACTACATACACTGGTTGCTGCAGACTGGCAATATAAATTTATTCTTTATGGCTAGAAAATACAAGCAGTACCATTTACTTTCTTTTATGACATTAATACATTCCAGGAAATTAATTATGTCTATTTTCTGTTGCACATATCATTTGGCTAAGAATGAGCCTGTTATTTTCCAGACCTACACCTTTAGGATTAGGCCAGTCTCTTTTCTCACTTCGCAACACTGCACATTGTCTTCAAGTAGTACTTCAGCTATTAGTACTCCCTTTTCAGACCAGTCACAAACATAATGAACATTGAGAAAGCAAAGTAGATAAGGTAGGAACTTAACAAAGTCACACTGGATTTTGTGGGGGTTGACATTGCAAGCATCCCTTTTAGTAATCAACTAGAACAAGGTGCTTATTTCTGTAGTGTTTTCATGTTTCCTAGGTTAACTTAAGGAAGTCATGCAATTAAAAATATTAAAGAACCTCCTAACCTAGCTGTATGCAAAATTACCTGCTGTAGGACAGGATACATTGGCCTACTCGGTGCAAATGAAGAAACTTTACAACACACAAAGTCCTTTGAATGCAATAAGAACTGTTCCAATTTAGAAAAAACTCCTATAATGACAAATTTCTTTCCTTTTTTTTTTTTTTTTCCTGCTAGACTTTCTAAGGTCAAATCTCGATAAACAGCAACTTGAACTGATATCGTAAGAATTAACTTCAAGCAAAATTCTGAGAGTACTTTAAGAGAGTAAATCTGCACTGCAAAGAAAATCCATCCTTGCTCTACTAAACTGATTAAGGGCCACCAGTGTCCTGCCTAACCACAACAGCAGCCATGACTGGGGTCGTCACAGTCATCAGTAATCAGCAAAAAACACACAGGAAAATTGATTTAGAAACACAGAGACAATACTTACTTTTCCAAACAGTAAAACCAGAAAGATTACTGTATTAGAGTAAAACATCTGGTTTTGTACCATGAAAATCACTTGTCTGAACAAATAGTCTCAGAGACTTCTCATATGAGGAGCTAATCAGAGATGAGGACCAGAGGATCCATGAAAAGCAAGCTATTGCTTCTGTCATGACTATTTGCCTCTGAACTACAGAAAAGCAAACTCTCCTTCAGTTCTGGTTTTGGAATGTTACTGGCACAGCCTCTCCATGGAAATACTAGAATTAACCTTCTTTTCTTTTGCAGTATATTCCTCAATACCTATGCTAGGTGAAACACATGTTAAGGCACTAAGAAAAGGACTTAGGTGTTGACTTTACATCTTAAGAGAATTTATCAAGCAAGATCACGTTAAAGAGTGCTAGGTTATGTCCTCAGATGACTATTTAATTATACCTGTTACTTTGAAATATGCCTCCTCCTGATTTAATACTGATTCATGGCACAAGATGGTTTAAAAATTACATCAAAATGAAAGCAGTGCTTTTCAAATGACAGGTCAACTGAACTCAAGTGTTTTTAGTGAAATATACTAATTTTTAATAATTATCAAAACTTGTTGCATTTATATGTGTATTTTTAAAGAGAAAACAAAGCTTCTATAAAGTGTTTTCTTCCTGCTGAAGGAAAAACAAACACCTAAATGTGAAAATCACTTTCCAGTAAGGTAGAAAAAAATGTGAAAAACAGTGAAATCATAAGAGGACTTTATTAAGTCGTTATCTGTAGTCATAAGGTAGCAGCACTTAGTAGACCTGGTGAGAGGCCAAGTGAGAGAATTGGTACAAATACAAAATAAAGAATTTTTATTCCCAAAAGCATACAGTTTAGTAGGTCATAATCACTTTATAGCAAGATACTTTTTTAATTAATCTTTTGTTTTCACCCAGAACTCTTGTGTGAACCCTATAATGTAGCTGTTTTGCTTATCACTTCTAAAGATATGAAGATTCCTGAACATTTTTTACTTTTACTGCAAAATACAATTTTGCAATTTCCTGCAAATTCTACTGCAGAATACTTGGGGTAGATGAAATATATCTTTAACTGTAAATACCTCTCTTTATTTTTCGCTGTTTACAGAAAATACATGGTTGTTTCAAAGTTCAGATTCTTATGTGCCATGAGGAACATGTGGTATATAATACAGAATATCTAAATCAGTTCAATTACAATGCTGATAGCATCCCATTTTCTAAGAGCTCTTCTGAAGAACTGTGCACTGAGTTACTGAAGCTGGCTCTCTAAAGTGTCAGACTGGGGCCTACACAAAGCCTGAGCTGAGCAGAGGAAGATTCCTAACCTTCATTTTCACCTTAATTATGCTATGAATGTCTGACCTATAGAAAAGGGCAAATTAAGCATAATTATTATACCTGAAATGGCTGTCTCTCACTTTTTTACTTTAGTAATGCCATTTCAGAGGAAGGGTCTGTGTTATCACAGCATTTTGTTAAGAGACTCAAAACAGTAAGCAGCCTCAAGTAGGATGGAGATAGTGATCATATTCCTGCAGGACTGAAATTCCACCTTTCTGTAACTCCCCTGATAAGCAGCTGATGTTCCCACCAAAACAAAGTATCCCCAAGCTATTATTAACTTCCAGAAACTAGTAAGATGTTATGCATTTTCAATACACCATGTATTAGTGAATTTGGATCAAATAAACTTTACAATCAGAAATTTAAATCACATAATAACTTTCTCTGGAAAAACATCATGCCAAATGAGGCTATTGGTTTTATGGAGAAAATCCAGAACTGAAACCAAAAAGTTCACTGCAGTGGATCAGAGTAAGAGCATAAAATCATGTTATCTTTTTTTACTAGCAGAAACCTGCTGTGGGAAAAAAAAGTTTCTCAACCCAACTGTTTAAACAGGGCAAGGGCAGACAAAATATGCTGTGCTGAGATGACACATCTACTGTACATCCTCTGGCATACAGGCCCCAATATTCTAGACAACACATAAACAAGTGTCTTTTTACAGAGGGACAGAATGGCTCCAGTTCTAAATCATAGCTTTCAATAACAAAGCAGGGAAGTGAAAACTCCAGTTTATTTACAAAGCGTACGTGCTACAAATGACAGAGATAAAAGCCTTTCCGAGAAGAAATTCAAGGAACGTATTAGCTCCTAGCCTTATAGTACTCCCTTTGATATACGTTAAAAGTAGAGAGGTATGTATGTGTCACAAACCAATTACAAAATTATGACAAATGGTAATTTGAAACCTTATAAAAAATTAAGGGTTATAATAAGAAAAAAGAAAGAGTATCTATATCTATCTTTAGAAAGTGAAAGCTGTTCCAGGGTCTACAATTTCAGTTTCTGAAAGAAATCCGAAGCTTTTTCTTGGCCTAATATTTTTATGGGTCAATCACAAAAACAACATGTCAGGAGGAGAAAGGAGTTTGCAAAAGAATGGAAGGAAAAAATCAGATGGTCCTGCATAGTTTGCACTTTCTAAAAGTTTTTTTGTGCAATTTTGCCATTCTGCTAATTCCTTTTCATTCCTTGTTAGCACATAAATTACACAGATTTAATTTTTCATGAGTATTTTTGTCTAGAAATACATCATAATTAAAAAAAACACACCAAGAAATCAGAAAAACTCACAATGTGTTTCAGGGTGTTCACACTACATTCTAGGTTTATAATCCATGAGAAAATTTAGGCTATGAAGCTATCTTTGTTATAAAATCTGTTCCTCAATTTTTCCTCACAGCAGAAATAGAACAAGTATGAAGTTACCAGAAGTTTTAATGACTTTTAGAGCATTCATCTGCACCACAAAGAGGCCAATCTGACACCAAGAGGACTTAAAACATCAGCAACAGATGTTTCTTAATAGAGCATGTCCAATAACCACTTTCTTTACCAAATGTTTATGGCACACTCTTTGTAGAAGAATGTTTTTACAACCATAGTTATATGCCCAAAACAATCTGGAAGCCACCTAACACCAATTTTCAGAAGCCTAGAAGCCAGCTTTAGCAGATCTGGCCTTGCTTCTTTCTTTTTACTAGGCCCCTGTGGAGAATGGCTGGATGTGCTGCTAAGAGAGAATTTCATGGCGCCCTTGGAAAGAGAGCCTGTGTCTGGCTATGTGAAAGGTGAAGTTACGTATTCCCTCTCCTCAGCTACAACAGGAGAGACAGTAAACAAAAACCTTCCTTCCCTAGAAATCACATTTTCTCTGCAGCGGGCAGAGAGGGGCATGGTTGAATGCCCAGGTCAGACTCACCCTTCTGGCACATGTCCTTCTGGAAGCTTCCTCACAGGTCTTCCCCTGCTCTTCTTCACAGGCACCAGCTTCATGCCTGGCCTCATCAGCTTAATCATGCTTATAGTCTCATAGCTCCCAAGCAAATCCATTGAAATTCAGAAAAAAACCATAAATGTGCAAAAGCCTTCCATCCTGGAGACAGCGACTGAATCTTTCCTGTCAGCATGTGGGTGCTGAGGGCCACGCGCTCTTGACCTCCTGGCTGGGGTCAGAGGTCTCATCTCCCCCGTGCCCCACAGTTGCTTCCGTTTTGGGATCAGCCTTCATCCTCCATTTTCTTTGTCTCTTTTTTCCCCCAACACAGGCCTTTTCCAAGAGCTGTTACTCAGAGGAGCCTCTCAGTGGCCCAGCCACCCTTGGGTGTGGAGGGCGTGAGGAGGGACCACCACACCAGCTGAGGCGCTTCCAGGCACCGACTGGGCCCTGCTG
The DNA here is from genome assembly GCF_015220075.1 of Falco rusticolus. NCBI lineage: Eukaryota > Metazoa > Chordata > Aves > Falconiformes > Falconidae > Falco > Falco rusticolus. The sequence goes on from NC_051189.1 coordinate 47,434,862, forward strand.
CCTGCTCCCAGGTACAAGCCAGCTGGAAGCGGACAGGACTTGCTCACCTGGGGTATCTTGGCTGTTAAAAACCATGCCATATCACCTCTTTGCTAGGAAAGAAAACCTGAGAGGACAGGGCTGCATGCTGCTGTCCGTTGCCAGAGGCCCAGCTGCCGCTTGCAAGCAGCTGCCAGATCACTGTGCAGAGCAGGGTCAGTCCCCTTCTCCATCCTGTGCGTTAAAATGTGCAGTAGGATTAAAAGTGGTGCTGTCATATGAAGTAAAATGAACACTAATACACAGGAGGGATCAAAGGTGCCTGAGTTTTGTGCTTAAGTCTGGGATTTGACCTCTTTTTTTCACACACGTTCCTCCAAATTTACAATTTAAAGACAAAATTGATCTTGTGGGATGTTTCTAATTAAATTTTGTTATAAAGTAATCATGTTGACAGGTACTTAAAAATTTGGCACCCAGCACCATTTTGTTGGTCATCAATATTTCAATGGAGGAAAAAACAGCAACAGAAATTCCCGAGATTTTCCCTACCAAAAAAAAAAAGTATATAAAATTTGTTATTTTATTTCAGACTTGACTTTCAGTTAACAAAGGCACAACATAGCATAAATCCTTTTGGATATTATGTGTAATGTATTACTTTGTTTTTGGACAACTGCACATTGACTGCAGCTGTTTTATAGGAAACTATGCTCAAAAAAGCTAATTATATTTCAAGTATTCCAAGGGAAGTGGCCAGAAGAGAGCATAAATGGCAAGGGATATTCATCAGACACTGGCAGAAGCAAAAGCATGTTGTGATTGGGATTTTAACACATTTCAGAAGCCTGCTGCCTGAGATAGTTTTGTGATTACGTACTCACTCATCTATTTCCCCTCAGTGTTTATGTTGGAAGGATGGCACGTTATTTTGAAAGAAATGAAGAAAAAAAGGGAATTTGCAGAGGAAACTGTAGCAACTGGTCCCAATAGGGAGTAATTTAGCACTGAAACATATGAGCAAAAGTTAAGCATATAAGCAGAAGTCAAATGTTAAAAAAATGGATGTGCAATACTAGTGGTTTAATGTTTTCAAAGTAGATTGTGTATTATTATTGTCCTGAAGGTAGTGTGAGTCTTCCCCTTGACTTTAATAGACCCTGAATTACACCATATATGTAGATCTTTCTGGTTGCTTTGGGAGGATGAAATTTGCTCTACTCTGTAAGGAGAACAGATCATTCCCTTCAGACCAAAGGCTGAGTTTGCTCGCCACTGTAGACACAGGTGTGGGCATAGCCTCTACTGGCATTTCCCCTTCTCTTTCCAGCTGTGTTATTGGAAGAACCTTTCTGTTGTGTTCCCTGTATTTCTTCTAATTCAGGCAATTCCTCTGGTCATCACTCAGCTGGAGCAGTAAAAAGAGCATTGGAGTTTTTGTGACACTACATGGCACTCAGGACATGACAGGGTCTATCTCCAAACAGTGAAGTACAGCACATACAAGAATCTGTTGGCAGTCTTGCCATCCCAATGTCTTGAAATAAGTATAATTTCCTAAAAAAACCCTGAAAAATATTTGGTAGCTCTGAGTTATTTAAATAAAACAGAATCCTATTAGAGCCTCTACCCAGGTTTCATATGTTTTAGGGACTTCAGACACCAAATACAATCACAATTCTTTTTTTCCTATAGGCATAGTAAAATTTAACTAAAAGGAAGGTGAAGGTGAAAAAAATTGTATCTGTGGAAACTGTTGTTGTTTTAAAAGAAAAGCAAAGAAGTCTGTCTCATAACATATCCTCTTTCTGGATGAGCTGACTTTCCATAGGATGACAGGATTTCTCCACTGTTGACACTGGTCAACACCTTCTTTCAAACATTGGAGTAGTAAAGTTGCTAATAAACAGACTGACTTCTAACGTGCAAAACTGAAAAAAAAAAAAAAAAAGAAACAAACCAACACACTGAGGTCTTCATTTAACGAAGACAAATTGGGACAGAGGAAGTGTTGAGTCAACATCTTTTGCCTCAATCCTTGTAAGCACTGTAACAGAGTAGACAAAGACTTACCTAATGTAAGCAAGGCTTACGGTGAGCATAAAATCTCTGAAAGCATCTGAAATATTGTTTATATTGCTCCGGTTCACACTGGAAACTACTTTCACTCCTGTCTAGGAAAGCAGTTACGATATCACACTAATGACAGATTAACCACAAACAGGGACATAACCCCAAATATTACAAGCCTGAGGCACCCACTGCCTGTTGTTAAGACCACAGCCTTATAGATACATGCACATTTTAGATAAAAGACACGCTTAAGAAAAACATTTGTCTTTTGTACAAACTTTTAATACATAGGAAGTATGACAACATATGCCTTTGTGAGTTAGCTTCAAAAATATTTATCACCAGTACATGTCATGCAGTTCAAAAGAAGGCAAAGAGGCTATCCAGTTCTCATAGGAACCCAAAGAGATCATGGGCTGACTTGGATTACAACTGTAGGGATTTTCACAGAAAATGCTGTACTTCAGCTGAAAGAAAAGGGAAATGACACAGATGCATGAACTTCTGCAGTAAAAGACAGGGAAAAGTCCCTGTGGTGGAAGATACTCTAAGTATAATAATTAGTTCCTGGAAGAAACCAAGGTCAGCATTCTGCAAGGTAACTGCTTTTCAGCTACTCACAACACTATGCTATAAATTTAAATTTAAGAGGTCCAAACAAGACCTCACAGCCATTGCTGTTACTCCACTGAGTCAGAGTTAACATCTTGCTTAAACTGGTACTCGTGAGTCAAAATCATATTTGAAAGCAATTGTCCTTGCCCAAAGCTGAAAATAAGTCCTACTGTAAAACAAATGTAATTATGTCTCTGCAGGAAGGAACACATCCAGAACGATCATGAAGTTGGTTGTAATCAATGACCTTTTCCGAAATACCTTGAACTCTTTCTTTTGTTGATGGGACTTTCTAAAAGTATACTGGGAGCCATAGGTTTCTGGCTTGTACCCATTTTAAACATCGCTTATCGCACAGTACTACAATTTGTTATCAGATGACCCTGTGCTCATATACAAACACAACCACTATCAGGCACAGACAGGCTATAATCTGGCAATAACTTTAAAACCCAGAAACAAACACAATGTGTAGGGAATATTAATAAACTCAAGGAATTCTGGCACAGAATAAGACTACTAATAAGTATTCAGAGGGAAGTACAGTAAGACAAGATAAAAGTTCACGTTAATTTCAGTCCTATTCCCTATGACATAAACTATCTTAAATAGTTACCATCACCTGAAGTGCTCTCTTTAGAGCAGTTCAAAATCCTTTTGCCTTATCTAACTTCTGCAAATGTGATAATTACCTTGTTTTATAAGATTCTATTGTGTCTAATGAGTTAATACACAGACATTTGTGCAAAACCAGTCATTTCATTATAACCACTATTCTTGCTTTGGAAGGAAGGTCTTACAAGAAAGACTCTTCCTTTAGCAGATACCATACTAGCATACATTACAGGATAAATTTATCAAATTTCAGAATTCTTCAGTACTTGTAAGGGAAGCCAGATATTTTAAAAGCACTCTCATATAGCAAGCTAATATCAGCAACTACCAGCAACTACCATAATTCCTAATGTGGCTTAGGTTCACAATCTCTCATAATACTACCTTCTTAAAAATGACACTTTTTGTACTAACTTTCAATTGGAAGTCAGTGAATCATTGTCTGTTTACTCTAAAATGGGGCTTGTTGCCCTGCATCATGAGAATATAATGAAAATAAAATCCAGGAATGACTGCAGATATCAGATGCTTTAGTGATGGGTACTATATAACCAACTGGATGGATAAGAACAGAGAATCTAACTGCATAGTTCTTTTGCCAGCATAACTTCTGAAGAGTATAGTGACTTTTTGTTAATTAAACAAATTGCATGTATCAAAAAGACTCATTTATACTATTCATTGAAAGCTGTGCATTGACTTTTTCAGGGGCATAGCATGCAAAATACAAAGGCCATAAAATTCTAATTCAAGCTTATATTGAAATGTCTTTTTGTGAAGAACAACGTATTTGCCCAGAGACGAGTTCATCTTCCTTGGCCAGTGCATGGGAAGACTTCAATTCCTTATCGTTCATCATTTTCTATCCATTCATCTGGCACAAACCAGGAGGACCAAGCACACAGTGCCTCTTCTTATACTGTATCCAACCTTGAGATCCAGAGGTCACAATACTACACAGCTAAAAGTCACAACTAGAAATTAGAGCAGGGTACAGTGATGGGACAGATGTGTTCAATACCTAGCCTGAACAGGCAGTACATACATTTTCTCTTTATATTACTCCTTAGATTGTTTTAAAATACTATCATGTTATCTCCCTGTCCTTTCTTGGATCAAACCTTGCAACACATTCATGTTATATTATCAAAATCCAGGAACTTTGGTCAGCAAGTGTGTGGCATTAGTAAGGATCACTTAGGAATTATGTTTACCAAGTGTGGAAATAAATGGAATTCCATTTATATGGTGCTTGTTCTTTCTAACCTTATCCCTCAAGCTGATGCACAAGTTGCTGGAAAACTTCAAGCTTTGACATTTTAAAGATATGCTTACTTAAGAAAGCATGGAAGATTTTAAGCCACTCAATACCATTTTTCCTTGATATGTGAGGCACATTCCTTTTTTAAAACATCTCAGTAGTTTATTTGCAAAACTCATTGAAAAGAATCAATCAGAAAATAATCTGATTTTAGAGAACCCCATCTCTGGACTGACTATTTGTCTAAGTATTTTAATATAGATGGTGTTCTCTCATCATTACCATGACGTCACTGATTATAATATTCCAACTGACTAATCAGGAAGGAGGCTATGCCTAAACTGGATGAGGATGAGGTTATGACTCTAAAGTATTGTTATCTTTTTCTGCTAAGGAAAGATTGGTTGGGAAACTCCCACTCTGGAATTCTTTCTTTTGCCAACTGAAAGGAGGTTGAAGTGCCAGTTTAATCTGCTTTATCACATGCATTGGTAGATTGCACCCGTGCTTAGGCTGTGAAATAAATCCACTCATTGTCTTTTGTTACCACAGATTATTTGTATTTCAGTAGCATCTGCAAGTCTTATAGCACCTTTACAAATGTAGGAAAATACAGTTCTTCTCTCAGGATATTTGTTATCTAATACTATCAAAAGGTGATAGGTAAAAAGAAGGTAGAGAGGAATACAATCACATTTACGTACATATGTGTGTATATATATACAGACACAGAGTTTTTATTAAAATCAACATGACCAAATTTAAGCATTCAAAATTACCAAGACCAAAAAATTATGTGATAAGAGGAGGGTTCCCATGTAGAATAATTTACTGAAATAACTTACTTAACTATTATTATTCAGCTGAATACAGGTTATAGAGGATATAAGGGTAATAAAAAATAAGAACACCATGTGCGATGGTATGAGGTACATATAATATAAAAATAGATATTTTTATCCAGCAAATCTATAGCTCAAGAGAGAAGTTATCAGGTACCTAATAAGAGTTATTTTCCAAATAATTAAACTGATTTAATAAATAATTAATTTTTAAGAATTTGGTGAATTAAAAAAAAATAATTAAACACACTACCATCCTTTAAGTATTGTCTGATTCTTTTGCCTAAGCAATGTCAAAACAATCAATATTTTAAAACCAATTAAATCTACTTGTCTTTTAAATTCAAAATATTGTTGATATATTCTAAGATGCCCCTTAAAATTTACACTTAATTAGATGATTTTAGATAAGTTGATGCAGAGTTTTAATTGAACAAATTCTGCTTTCATTTCTACCTAACACATCTGTAGACTAACACATTTGACTTTAGTGGAGTCAATCCAATTTTTTCTTAATTTGCATAAACATAGAGATTAGTCCTCTGACATTGCAAATCCTAGATTAAATTAACAAAATAACACTACAGATCTAAATTTTATTAAATATTATTTCCCCATTTAGGATCTTAAATTGAGCCTACTTCATCTGAAGTATAAGCTTCCAAGACAACACAGAAATCTACAAATAAACAGGGAGTATTAAGTAAGAATAAAGTGGTAATATCATCTCTGCATGTGGTATTAAGGAAATCGTTAGTCAAATATTATGTCCAGTTCTGGTTACACTGCAGAAAAATACATTAAAGAATTGGACATAATTTTTAAAAGTACAGGTTTAATTTGAGGTTGGAAAATAGGCCTTGAAGAAAGGGACTAAAAAAGAATCTATTGAATTTTTCCAAGAGACGGTGAAGTGTTTTGGCTACAAATAAGTACAAAAGAGATACACTTTTGATAGTAGACAGTACTCTATTGTACCAGGAAAACCATAAGATGTTCCAGTGACTGGAAACTGGTGGAACTCAACATAATTGGAACGCTTCCCTAATTTACCCATTGGAGTATGGGGCCTGGTGTTATACTGAATTCTTTATGATTTGTGAACAAACTGAAAGGTGATGATATTTAAGGTTTGTGAATGCCAGAGTTTGGATTAGTTATCATTAATAGTCTCCTCCCTATAATATGATAAGAAAACGGTCTCTATAGGCATGAGAAATTCAATAAAAAACATTTTTCTCCTTATGTTTGTATGCCAATATGGGAACAATATTATTCTTACACTTAGATGTTGCTATTTCCACATGTCTTTGAGGCTAATTGGACAGAGTATGAAGGGGATGATACTCTTCTCTTTAGCAAATCCAGTGTTTTAATTTAAAAGAACTCTTCAAGTCTGCACAGCTAAGTCTGGTCAACTGAAGTTAGTAGAATCATTCTTTTGACATCTGTACAGTCATATTAGGTATAATGTCTAGTGGTATTGCACTTTTTAGTTCCTGAAAGCATGAGGGAAAATACAGTATTGTAAGTGGAGAATTCTGTTGCTGCACTGGGGTACAACTATGCTGGATTTTGATGTACCACCTTCATTTCTTTTGCCTACTAAACTTCTGCAATATTCTCCTTTTAAACTGCTCAGATCAAGGGGACATATTCCTCAACTGATCTAAACTGACACAGGGCTGTTAAAGTTATTGCAATGTTGTCTTCAGCATCCTGAGAGATGGATTCTCAGATTGCAGAAAAGTGAACCTAAAGGAAAAAAGAGAGTTTTCCTTTCCCCTTTTCCTTTTTTTCCTTCTTTTTTTTTTTTTTTGTCTATTTCAAATAGCACATCTGAAAGAAAGAAAGAAAGAAATATCAATAGGAAATTACTGAGTGATCTGGAGATGATAGTTGTTTGCAAATGTAAAGGTAAGGATATTTCCATTTACCGAATTTAAATGCATTCCAAGTGGCACAGCCAGTACAGTGTCAAGTTTTTTGCTGCGATAAGGCTAGAGGCAGGAAGCCATGAGAGGTCAGGAAGGAAGCACTATCAGGCCTGAGGGAGGACCGAACAGCAAAGGGAGCAGCAGAGCCTCCTGTATTTAGGCTATGTAACAACCGTGCTATTTTCCAAAGATAAACAGCTTCAAGTGCAAAATCCCAGCTACTGTCCCTTTAAATTTACTGGGGAGAAAAAAAATAAAATCCTGTTTTCTGTGTTTGCCTTTTGCTTTTAGCAGCTTTGTAAGGGGAAGAGGGAAGGAGGGGAAGGCAAGAGGGAAAGTACTATTTAGCATAAACATTTATTCTGGGATGCAGAACGGTTTGTTTACAGCAATTCAGTTTGACCCTGGGCATACCAAAGGAAATGGCTTTAATACTGGTTTTGATCCATCATGCCAGAACTGAATCCAAGTGGTTTAGTTTGCACTGGTATGTTTCCAAATATCACCAGCATCACCTGCTTCCCGATATACTGCCCGATGGGAAAAAGGTCAGAAAGCCAGTTAAGGAGAAAGGGAAAGCTCTTACAATGCTTGGCTTGTGAAAGAGCCACATACAGTGAAAAGCCCAGGGCTGTTGCTCTGTATTACAGCACTAAAGGTTTTCAAAGTAGGTTAGGGAGTCCAGCTAAACCAGGCTGACAAGTGGTTTTCCCATCCCATGAAATAAGGGGATTTATGTTTTCTTCCTGTTCCACTCTGTGATGATATAAAGACATTTTACATTTTCCCTTTGAAAATAAGAGAAAGACAAATGGCAGGACAGCCACTTGCCTGCCAGGGTGTCCATTCACTTGCTGTTCTGCCTACTGAGTTGAAGTTCTTGCTCTGCTGTTTACCTATATGAAGGAGTGGAGGGGGTTGGAGGAAATGACTTTTGGTAGTTTTGAGGTGCTATGTCTAAAAAACACCTGATGCTGAAAGAGATCATCTTAGAATAGCTGATACCTGGTAGGACCGTCATGAAGGAGAGGGCAGATCAAGACCAGAGCCAGTAATCATGATGATGAATCATGCTAAGATTTGTCCTACATCTCATTTACTCTTATTGTCTTGTTCAGGGGATACCAAGTAGCCTAGAGTGGGCTAGTGTCTTTCTTGATCCTGCTGTGAGTTTTATAGGATTTTGCATGTTCCTCTAATTTTAAAAATCAGCATTAAAAAAAAAGTGTTCTGTCCAAATATTCCTCAGTAGCTCTTAAAGTCATTTAAGGTAAAAATATACAGCCACATCCCAGTGGTGCTATGAGTTTCAGGCATAGAGAGACTTCAAATTTATTGCTACTATTTTACGCTTACATAGTTAAATGGAAGCCAAACAATTTACCATTGTACTAGGCCATGTGAAACATAAAGGGTGTAAGACAGTGCCCACTGCCTTTAATGAAAGCAGGATATAAAAAATAGTACCTGCTCCAAAAAGCTGTCTAAAAATACAATTACTCACAACAGTAAACTCGTGCACATGCTTTGGGATCTGGGCCCAAGTATGTGCAGAGGAACTTGCAGTTAACTGGTGGGATTGCTGAACTGCACTCCCTTAAATTATGGAATAACAACCAAGAAGCTTATCATATCTACAGCAAAAGTGAGAGCTGCAGATTGGTTATTACAATTTCTTTCTATAGGAAAAGCAGTGTCAACAGTGAAGAGAAAAGCAAAGAACATAAATCCAACCTGACTCCTTCATTTCTGTAAAAAAATTTTTCCCCCAACCATAGGACTATTATTAATTTCCTGTTGTCTGGGGTCTCTTTTGGAGCAGCTCAAACTAAGCCTTTCTATGAGTAAGAGATTCATTAAAAGGAAATATGGAAACATTTGAACTTTTCATGCCAGATCTCAGCCTTCTTGAGGAGGCTGCATACTTCAGGCAATTTGCTTCTTCCATTAAATGCAGCAGTATTATCATAGACTGCGGGATTGTTTGTTCACTGTCAATCTAGTTTTCAAAGCAGCGCAACGCGGGGGAAGGGAAATAGCTTTTTCTAAGGAGGTTACAGCTGAGCAAAGCAGAGAACACAAGTCAAACAGCATGTAGAAGGAGAGGAAGATTTTTTTGCATATGCTTGGTTTTGGTAGGCTTTTGGTCTTTTTTTGACAACAGCCGCTTATTGTTATTTTCACTAAGATTTCGTTGACAGTATTAGATTTGAGAAACTGTTTGGAGTATTATATGGATTGACAAAAGAACTTTAATTTGTAAATAAAGAGATTTCTAAAGATCGGAGAAAAATAACAGAAGGAAGATATCATTGAGACAAGTAATAGGTGGGAAATGTGAAGCTGGAATGCACTGGTGGAGGTAAAGGAGGTATCACCTGTGATGCCTGTGAAGTGTGGCCATCCAACAACGACTGTTGGTGGTGTACTAAAACTATGACTGACCATATAAAAAACAATTGCTTATTTTCCTTGTTTCCGATACCTTGACACTCTGCATTCTTTAAGGGAGAGTCTGTCCTTTATTATGCTTATATAGGTCTTGGTACCTTAGAGCCACTTAGCAATATAAATAAGCAAATATTAAAAAAAAGATGTACATGAAGATTGCTTTTATAATTCATATCTATCATTGAAGTATTAAACTGAACTGGAACAGCAAAAAGATCCAAGAAGTGGACAAGGAAAACAATTTTACCTATAATTTTTTGAGTTATCAAAAAGAGATAAGAGGCAATTTAAATTACTTCTTTATTTCAGGAGTGTAGCCAACATTCAATATTTGATATGTTTTTAAAGGCCCAGCTCCTAAATTTCAAACATCATTATTCTTTAAAAGTTTTCAAAACTCAGCTGCTGAGTAGTACAAAAATATTGATTTTGAGAGCTCAGAGCCTTAATAAAAGAAACTCAACAATTTGTTTTTTCTGAAGTTTCAATAATTCAAATCTATTTATTGACCTGGGAGTTAGTAGATTCTTGACTTGTGTTCTGACATCAGACCACCAAAAATTGCTTTCTTTGAGGCAGTACATGACTTTGGGAAGGTGAACCTTGATCAGAAACCTCAAAGTTTGAGAGAGTTTGGGTGGAGAGATTTTCCTCCAAATAGTAGTTATATTATGAAGGAGGTATCCAAAACAGGAAAACTGGTATCTGAAAAAGAAATGTGAATAGATCTCCATTCATGAACTATGAATACTGCAATACCACTGATAGCACCCTAAATAATGGTTTTAGTCTGTGCAATAACTGAACTTATGATAAAACTAAAACTGGCAAAATTTGAACTTTCCTGTGGGGGAAGAGGTCTGGGTATTTCTTAGTGTGTGCGGCTGTGTTTGTCCACATGCCTGGTCAAAACACAAAAGATAAATTCCTTTCTGAGTCCCTTCTCAGGCTGAAACACTTTGCCTTTGAATGCTTTCTTTGTCCAGTTAGAATATAAAAATGTGTTTCATGAGGAAAAGTTGACCAGTTCAATAAGAACATAAAGAGAAATTCTGTACTCAAGAAGATGGAAAATGCATCTCAAACACTGTATAATTTCATCCCTTTTAATAGTCAAAGTTTATTCCTGCTGGAGAAAGGTGAAAAGAAGTTCGCTTTTGTAAAAATATATTACCTACCTGAGCTGCCAAGGTCAGAGAGACCTCTCCTGGGTTGAATAAGTACCGCTGGGGCAAAAGAACCAGACTGGGAGGTAGCTTTAACTTACAAACTACTTTTTAGGTTGCTAAACGCACTCGGGAAGTGAATGTATAGAGCTAAATTCTACATGCTTTATATTCATGTGATTCCATTACCTTAACCATGTTTGTACAGAAATAACAGAGAAGAATTTGGTTCACAGCATGACACTTGTCTAAAAGTAATTCTTTGTCGTTGCCATTAACAACTTGTGCAACATTATTGTGTGGTACTTCCATAATGGGGAGAGTTAGTGGAGCCTGACAAAATCTGGCCCGATTTTACATCAGGCTTTGAGCAAAACTAGGCAGATTCTGGCAGAATCTAGAGATTTTTATTAAATTGGAACTGATGCAAAATTGGGTTAGTCCACCTAAAGCTCAAAATTAATTTTTACACTTACTTGAACTTGAACATCAAAGTGCAGTTTAAGAGTGGGCAAAAATAAATGTATCCACAAATCCTGCAAGTCAGAGCCTTTAAAAAGTTCTGCCAGCTATCATTTGTGATGTATACAACTCTGTACATGTGTGTAGCAGCTATATAAAGTTAATGTTAGTATATCATGAAAAAGAATGACATTTTGTTTACAGTAAGTGCTATGTTCAAAGGCATCAAGTACAGCTTCATTTTTCTTTCCTTAAATTAAATCTGACTGCTTTACCTGCCTTCTACAGGTACTTTTCTCCATGTACAGGTAGCAGAGTCCTAGATTAGAGACAGAGACCTATTTTGTACAAATCTAGTCTATGTCTAATTTGTCAAGCAGACAGTACTTCTCAGTATTGTGGTCTACAAACACATTGTTTTTCCTTTCCAAGTAGAGAGCTGAAGAACATTTTTCATAAGATTACATCCAGCAACAGGTACTCTAGAACACGTGCTGTAATACCTGATTAAAAATAGTACCGTGAAATGTAATTCAGGTGACCAAGTGGGAGGACAAATGAACCGACCTTGTAAAAAAGGAATGATACTATGCTGTTTGGAGGATACTTTACAGATATCTTAATAAAGAAGTTTATGTAAATGGAAATAGGTTTCATAGCATAAAATCTTTAGTCCAATGACTAAGTATTATGGGCTTTTCCATGGTGTTCTCATTCTTGTCTGTTGTCTTTCTAAAAGTCAAACAAAAGCTGATTTTCATGTTTTGAAACATAGCTATGGGATTTATTTTGTAAACAATATTTTCAGACCAGATACAACTATTTACCTGCTCCCTCTTGTGTGTTGTTCCTGAAGTGGTTTGAAAAATATGGCTGACTTTGCTTATAGAACCAGAAGAAATCTCGACTAAAAATGTAATTTTAAAAAATATGAACTGCTGGATTAAGCATTATCATTTCCCTGTTAGACTCTGTCAGAGGTGCTGTAGTGGATACAGGGGCAGCAATTTCTAATACAACAACAGTTTGCCTCTCCTGCCTGTCTGCCAGAGATTACTGTCCCCTAAGCATGTACTCGCTCTTTAGCAATTCCAATTTATAGCATCTTATCTGAAACAGCTGAGAAGGCTGATGCACACCACTGTATTGTGCTGTGAACTAGAAAGGCTGAGATGTAGGCACACATTTCTTCTGCTACCCTGCCACAGGTGCTAACCTCTGTATGTGTAAATCCACCAAAGCTAGATCTACCACAGCCCATAAACTGGAGCCATTCCAGAAAGTATGAAATAGTGAATGATCTCCCACTCCTAGAGTGGCTTCTCCTCTCCTCTAGTTTTCTAGGGAAGATTAAACCACTCTTTCTTCTGCTTGAAGACTGAAGTTGGCTGGATAAGGGGTATAAAATTCTATGGTGAAGGATTTAGAGGGTATGTTGTTTACCATTGGAATTTGGTCTGGAATTTTAAGGAGCTTTCAGGGGACTTAGCAGATAATGATCTGAAGTCACATAATTCCTCCAGGCATTTCTCCATCCTACTATGCACTACTTGAGGCACTAACACTATCTTCTATGCCTATTGCCTACTTCTAAGCAAAAGGGCTCCTCAATCTATTCTTAAATGCTTTAGTCACCAGGTTGCTTTGTGTTTTTAAGCAAGTGAAACTCAGTGCTTGAGAAAAGTGCAAGGATGTTGATATACTGAAAACTAACTCCAGTAACAAAATAAATAACATTCACAAACTTTCCACGAGGAAGTGAAAATGAAGTTGTTACATATCATTCCACCATCAACTATATTACCCACCCTCTCCACTCGAACAAAGACCAAGATTGCACTGTGGAGTGTGAGGTGTCCAATGAAAAATCACTCCTTCTGCATGGATACTTGGACTACCTTCGTTTTTGAAAAGAGGAGAAGAAACTGCACACCTGCAGAGTCACCAAGTCCTCCCAGACTCTTACACACCCCATGGACAACTACTCCTGTCTGCACATTGAACTTACTTTTGGCACCTCTTCAAAAACACTGTTTTCACAACAAACCAAAGACCATCATATGTGAATATTGCAGACCATGGGAGGTAAGAAAAGACACATTGAGCTGAGGGGTTCTTACAGAAAAGGCCATAGTAACTGCTCCTTTTCTGATAGTGCAGGGTACCCCACTGAACTGACCTGTGGTAATATAACACTGGAGGACTTTTAGGTGGGTAGGCTACATGGGGCTGTTCAATTTAACACCTTAACATTTCAGCTGGAAGTCAGTAAATAGCTGGTGCAGATCACAGATAGTCACTTGGAAAAATAGGCCACAACATTCTGCATGAGATTCATGTGCTAAGAACATTTTAAATTTTTTTATTTTATAATATAATATAAATAAAATAAATATAATATAAAATTAATATTTTATATCAATTTTACCCAAATGTTGAACATGCACTATGTTTGATGATCCCATGTCCATCTGTGGGTATGATACACAGAATCACTGTCCATCTGAAACAGGCCACCATTTGGCTGGACAAGTAATAGAAAAAAGGATTATTTTTCCTTTTTTTTTTTTTTAAATAAAATCTGAAAAAGAACCAAATGATATTGTGATAAGTAGTAACAAATGTTAAATAAGCAGATGACAGTTTAATTTGGAAAATTTCCTTTGATCCTTTTGATGAAGTCACAGATATCTTTTTGTCGTTCATCCCCAAGTTTCACCCCAACATGCTTGATAAGGCAAAAATAGAGATTTAGGTACCATAAGGTAGTACTGAGTGTAGAAGATTGATGAATGCTGCAGCTGAAATCTCTTAGCAGAAAAGCAACTGTCACTCACACCCTCCTGGGGTGTCTAAGCAAGTCGGTAAGCAAACAAGCAGCCAAGCCAGTCATGGAAGTATCATCTCTCATTCCAACCAGCAATAACAGGCATGTGGACCACATTTCATAATCCTGAATATAAAAAACCACTAATCTACCAAATGGTACCAGTGTGACTGTCATGGGAGAAATCCTACTCCATGGAAGTCACCTTTTTGTTATTTTCTTAGTACATGATTACTAGTCAAGTTTAAATATTCCCCATTTGTACCAAGATTTTCACATGGGAACCCAAGACATCATCCCTTTTTTTGTTGTTTGGTACTGAGTTATTTACTGTGATATATTCCTGAGAACTTTAACAGGAAAGAACAGTAGCTGACATCTGGCAGAAATATAGACAGTTATGTAGATTATAAACAGAATGATCTATCACTTTTAGCAAATATATACCAGAACAAAAGACGTTAAGTAGAAGCCTAAATGGCAAAACATAGATGGCAGGAAGAGATCAAAGAAATCCTGCTCTTTGCTATATGAATAGAATAGGTAAAATTACTATACAAGGAAGAGTCTTATATAAAATTAGCATTGATATGTTTATCCTTGTTTTGAATACAGCTTTGTTTGAACTGAGAAAAAAATCATAAAGCAGCCAACAGTGTTCAAGAGTGGGTATCCTTTATTGCTGTATTATGTTTTCAGGAAAGATTGATTTCCACCCTCTCCTTTTCTTACCCCCTGCCATTAAACATAAAGGTTTGTCCTACTAACACATTCTTATTCATTTGAAAGCATTGAATAGAAACATTATACAGAAGTTTGAGCTAAAATCAATGGATAAAAAATTTCCTTCTTAAAAGCACATTTTGCTAGAGCACTACATGCTAGATTTAAAAAGAAAGCTAATGCTTTCACATCATTAAGAGCAGAGAAGCTATATTTAGGCAGCTGTGAGGTTCTTCAGGGGTGGCAGAGGCTGCAATGGTGATGGGGTTGCACAGTCCTGCAGCCACTCCCAACTCATGACCAGTGACGTGCTGTAGCAAGCAGTACTAATGGGGATGAGGGCTCCAGCCCCGATGGCTCTTCTGGGAAACCTTTCCTGGAACTTCCTCCATTTTTTCTCTGCTGAAATGTATATAATTTTTAAGGCCCTGCTTATGAGTTCAACTGTCCAAAATCAGGAATTTTGTGAATGTACCACTAAAATACACAAATATCACAGGACTGTCTTGTTTCCTCTCTCCTAACAGCACTCCCAGATAGGATTTCTTCACCTGCTTTTTTTCTGGATATCATCAGTGTAAACCCAGCTGTTAGCACAACAGAAAAAGCTCAGTCCAGAAACTGCAACCAGGGTGACTAAACTGTATGACTTTCATTAGATACACTGTATTATAGGAGCTGTTGTAATCAGATGGATGCTATTACTTGATACCTAAAGGCTGCATTTCAAACACCAGCAACCTGCTCTGCTGCTCTCTTAGCACTAATGCATTGGCACTTAGTAAAAGTTACTGTTGATACAAGATATTATTGCTGTATTGGCTGATTTTGTACTGCAGTAGGGATGATACACGTATATGTCCCATTTAACACTGGGGAAAGGGTAACTTGCCTCAAAGAGTCAGAATGGGTAGTGTAAAGCCATGAATTCCTCAGCTTGATTCACTGGAATATCTATGTTAATGTCTCAGTTGGCCAAGCTTTAGTTCTGACTTCATTTTTCTACATGAAATTGTTTCAACACAGAAATTGTGAATTTTACAAGTAGTGCAATGAAAAAGTCCAGTCATGCTATTCTCTATCAGGCCAAACTAAGGAGTACAATAGAAACTTTGCTTAAAAAAGGAGGATCAAACATTAAATTTATGAGAATGTGATAAAAACACTTCAGTATGTTTGACTGCAAGTCATGAAGACAATAAATACCTGGTCTCATACAACTTATTTTAGATGACTCTCAGATAGGATTGGGAAGGAATTTATTTCTGTACTCTAAAGACTCTTAACTTACAGTGTCTTAAAATTCATATGTGTGGGGTTTTGCTATATAAAGGAAGGTCACCTCACTGAAAATACAAATACATAAGGCTGACGATACTGTTTCAAAATACTACATGAACAGTTACTAAGGTGAGTAGGTTGTATTTCAGTGGCTCTAGTGCCTGTAGTAAGAGGATTTCATTAATAAAAGGGAAATAATTAGGTGCTCCATGTTTTCCAAATATGCAAAGTATAACAAAAGCAAGTTGTATAATGCATTACATAATGCATATTTTAATTTGCAGTAGGGGCAAACCGAAGCAAATCAATAGTCTACCTAACCCAGTGTGGCAGCACTCATAAAAGGCAGGTATTACCATTTGAGCAGGGAGATAAGAAACCCTGAAGATCCATTTATAGAATAGTATCCTCAAGGGAAAGTCCCTTCCTAATTGCTTTCAGCATAAAGTTGACTCCTATTTGAAAGCAGCTGAGTTCAGATATCTTTCAAGCCCCTGGGATTTGCTCTTCATTTAATTATCACACTATCTGCATTATTTAATTTATCTATAAAGAATGACTGACACTTTTTAGTGAATTATGCTGTGGTCTGTGGTTCAGTAAAAATTATATGTGCCAGTAACTTTCACCAACAGCTGCTCAGAAATCTTCTATCACTTGTGATAGAATATACAGATTTATGGGTATTAAAGTGTTTCACAAGTATGTCAATATTGTGTTTTTAAAAGTGAAGTACCTTCACTCATGAGAACTTTTTTGCCTTTCTGTTCAGATATTTCATCAAGTAGTTTTATATTTTAATTCTATAATATTATATAATAGAAATAAAAATAAGTACTTGACTAATACTTCCTTTGTTTTTCAAAATGTAATAAGAAATATCCAAATTTCCTGTCTTGCACAAAGTAAGAATTTTTGCTCCAGGCCAGATATGTTTCTTGCTATTGTATGTTTTATAGTAAGGCCTACAGGCCAGCCCAAATTTACAGGGACCTATATGTGTATATGTAATGTACTTCAGGTCTTGAATTAGGTTGTTGATGACAACTATCTAATTGTTGTAGTCTCCTTAGGCTCCCTATATAATAGATTCCTTCCAAGAGCCATTCAGAGCAGGTGCTTGAAAGTAGATTGTGTCAGTATCTCCTAAAGAAACTGATTCTGGCCTCCACCCCACAAAAAGCCTTAGTCTATGGAAGGAGATTATGGACAGTCTGTTATGTAGAAATAGTCAAATCTTTATATATTATAAGGCCTTTGGAAACTTTCTTCTTTCTTATCTCAAGCTATGTAAGTTTGCTAAGTTTGGGGGTTTTTTTGGTTTTGTTGTTTGGTTTTTGTTTTTTTTCCTGCAGAGGTCTTTTAGTCCTTGGCTGCCAGCCACAGTACAACAGCTGAACATCTTAATTATCAACAACTTCAGTCATATTTCCATCCTAGGAATAATTTCTTTCCTGACTTAGGTGGCAATTCAGCCACAGAATAACAGGAAAATGTTATTTTTTGGAAATGCTTCCAAAAGAGCATAAAAGTTGTGACATTTACACTTCAGCAAGAAGTGACCTGAAGTGTGGAGTTCTGCGCTTCAGTCTTAAAACTAAAATGTTCAGAAGGTGCCCAATCAAATTCACTGTCTTTATACAGAAATATATTCTTAACCTCATAAGGCTGCCTTCTTGTGTTAACAGTTACAGCAATAGTGATCAGTATACAGCTTCGTTTTAATAAAAACAAATGTGACTATCAGAATGTATCAAAAGTTATTAATTCAGTTTAAGTCCTTTGAGGCAAAATGTTCCATTGTCAAAGCTGAGAGCAACACATTAATTTGAATGCAAGTATGACTGGACATTTGGTAATAAACTCACTGTTTATTCATCACCACCAGCTCTTCCTATCTTTTGAAATCTGAGATTAATAATACATGTCCCAGATCAGCAGGTCTGTCCTACAAAAGTAGTATCCTTCAGCATCCCTGAACTCAAATCATTAGTGCATTTAGGGAAAGAGGATGGGCAACTAAGAAAGAAGTGTCACCAAAAACTTTCCCCCAGAATGAACTTAAAATAGAATATAATTTTTAGTAAAGTATCCATGCTTTTGGTTGCTTTTTCAAACCCTGGAGTTTCAAATTCTGTTAAAATATCTATACAAACCCTACTACTGTTTAAGCAAATGTACGAATATTACCTCTGAAGAGCAGATGACAACTTCTAAAAGGTGATGTAATTGCCAAACTTTCAGGTTTTGAATTTCAAAACTATGGCTTTTATAAATTAAAAATACAGTCTGGTCCACACAGTTTAGATGTTTAATTTCATTAGTTAATCAGATATTAATTAAGAAGAGAATCTAAATGGCAATTAGAAATCACCATACTGTTTTAAGCAAGATTCATTGGCATCTATTCCATGGAGCTATTTTCTCAAAAAGCCTTGCTAGTACATGCAGATATTTATTATTTCTGTTAAAACAGAATGTTGGTATATGACTGCCCCTAAAGGACACCGTTTTAACAGCACTGAATGCATTTTTCTTTTTGATATGCTCACTGATGGTAACACTGTATTGAAATATACTGTAAAAGGACTAGCCAGTTTTATCAAGTACTCCTAACTTCTATTTATTAAATAACCAATTTTATCTAAAGAAAAATTACTTGTTTTCTTACTAGATTAATTTCCAAAATTTCCCATAAAACTTTGATGTTCAGGCTTGGAAACCCAATTCTAAATAGGCATATAGCTTTGTAATTTTTTACAAAGGAACAAAGAAACATAGGACCACTCCAGATCCCTGCAGTCACTGAGGCCGTATGCCTGCTCTGAAAGGGTGGGATCAATTTCTTCAAAATTTAGTCATCTAAGGATAGTTATCTACACCAAGGGTCCTTGTAGCAGAAGGAGTTTCACTCCCCCAGTTTAGACATCTACCTGTCTCAGCCTGAGGCACAAATTATCACTGGCTACAGAAGGACTACTAAGCTTCAGAAGTCTCTGACGGAGTAGTTTTCCTTTTTACCTTACAGGACAGTCTTAAGGCTTTAAGTGCCCAGCCCATGACAAAGCCTGGGCATTAGCGACGTGTTTTGGTTCACTGTACTGGAAAGAATCTGCTTAACTAACCAGAGCGTAGTAATTAGAAAACAGGCAGGTGAGAGAGAAAAGGGCTGGAAAAAGGGAAACAGTAACAAACCACTTTGTAGGGAAAAACAGTGTCCCTACTAAAATTAAGCTAATAAACAGACCAATTAATATAGACAGAAAACAAATGAGATACCAGGCATATATGGGATTTCTCTTGGAAATTTTGTGTGTCTCAAAGATTGTCTGTTCTTTCAGCTTCTTTAGTTGTCCTAATAAAAACTATTGCCTCTATAAAGTTTTCCTCTTACCTCCTTAATCTATGAATGCTGCAGAGAATATTGTGAAAATATATTCTTTATACATTTATATTTTTTTTTACTTTTCCCCATGTTATTTTATGTAATAGCTCTAGATATGACAGTTATCAAGACAAGCTTCTAATATCTTGAGGTCTCCAGAAATTTCATTTCATGTTTTATAAGCTCAATAATATTATTCTTGGTGTACTCCTGTTTAGACCCTTCTGAATTTTTCTGCTCATCTAAAATTGTCTCCCTGTTTGTGGTTGGAAAATCCATAGTTCATTTTTAGTCAAGCCATTGTATCTTGTCATGTGTGGAAGTATTCACACCAAGCAACCTGAAGGCCTTCAGCTACACTCCGTAAATTCCCTTTGCAGAAGTAGAGTGGCTGCTGCAGAGGACAATTCAGAGCACTGCATTACATTTCTAATTTACATAATTCTGTATCAGAATCTCCCTCCCTGAATATAAAGCAAGTCTAATGAGATTATGTAGCAAGTAAGAAACCTTAATTTGATGCCTAAAACCGGGTAGGGTGAATGTTCTTCGTGCTATTAAATAGATAGTATGAACAGCTTTAAATACCATCAGGAAAGGCATTTCAGGATATAGTCTAATTTGTATTGGCAATGCTGTCAGCACAGCAGTAAGGCTATGGAGACAGACAAGGTTTGCACAGAGATTTAATAACTTTATTGGGGAAAAAATAGGCAAATTTTTGAGCTGAGGATCTCTTTAAGTATGTTGAAATTGCAAATCTTCTGTGGATGGAAGCCACTTCTACACAAATTCAAGGGGAACCTGAGAAAGCCAGAGGAAGAGACACTCATAAAGGGTCACTACCTACATAGAAACCATGGCTAGCTCAGGAAATCCCAGAGTTTCTAATGTTTGAAGGCTGGGAGAGCATTCAGGAAAATAAGATACAAGCTTACCGCATTCTTACAGCTCCCCTTAGGCATCTGCTCTTGGCCACGGCCAGATGGAATACTGTGCTAAGCAAACCTTGGTCTGACCTAGAACAGATGCTGTTATGGACATTTTTATGTTTTTAAGAAATATAAATTAATTATAGATTCGTTTTTTTAACAAAGGCACTAGGTACATTTTCACAGTTGAAAAACATTTTCCAGATGACATTTCAAGAGAACTTGCTTGTCTCTGCATGCATATAGCTGATAATTCTTCATTCTTTGAAATAAATTACTTTTTGCCACATCTCAAGAAATAGCTAGTTAATAAAAAGCAATAGATTTAGTTCAGGAGATACATTAACGATAAACATAACATTTTCTAGTGAGAGACTGATACATTCTGTTTACTAAACAAGTACTTCAAAGCCTTTAGAATGCAACTTCACCCTAATTTAGCTTGCCAGTCCTCTAAAATGTTTAGGAGATGAAAGCAAGGCTAATCCACAATCCACTCAACTTCCTGGTTATATATGCAGCACCAATACAATGCCTTCTTCATTAGAAGTGAATCGGGTACAGAGTGAAAGGAGAAGCCAGCAACAGAAAAGATGTAGATTACTATTGTTTTAGTTAGGAATGGACATCCTCTGAAATCTAATCTATGCAGTGCTATCAGGTGCTAAAATATTCTCTCTGACGGTACAGCAGCAAACAAACAGGGTCTTTATTGTACTGCTCTGAAGTACCTCAGATTCACTTGGGATCACATGCTGTTACAAGAGGAATGTGAAACAATAACATCACAGCCCTGGTGAACACATTCACAAGATTTACCTGTCAAGAGGACAGCAGACGTGCTGCATTGAAAGTCAGGGATGATAGCTCATTTCCTTGTTTTGTCTTGTTTGCAGAAAACAGGACCATTTGAGGGGCCTGCAGCTGGAGAGAGAGCAAGCGTAGAGAAGTCTGTTTCTTAAGTTGTGACCTGATAACGCTAATAGAATTTTAATGAATAATCTATTTGATATGCAGTTTGGGGTAGCTGAAAGCATAAGCTATGTAATGATTGCCTTATAACTCTGTATAAGCAGAGTGCTACCTGACAAATATATTGAAGGCTTTCAACTACTGTAAACCAGAGAAAGCAGGACAAGAGCTGTGCTCAGTGGTATCAGCTATGGGTCTGGCATGAAATCTCTATCACCTTCTCCTTTTGAACTATCTACTTCCTTAACCAGAATTTCAAGGTGGGTTTTTTTTCAAATGTGAAGCCACACAAAAAAAAGTGTCTTTGCACTGACTGTGCTCTACCTGCAAAAATCACTACAGAACAACTCTGAGAATAATTCCTCTTTAGGAACTCGTAGCTACCCTGAACCCTAACAGAACCCAATTGGCTGTCATCCTACCTCTAGATTTTACCTTCAGAGGAAAAGGGACTGCAGGCCTAGGTCACAGATACTTAAGCAATGTCTTCATTGCCATGATAATTATTAATATCCACCAGCTGTACTGTTGCAAAATTCACCTTGAGATTAGGCCTAATAACTTCTGCTGTAGTGCAAGTAGATTAGATCAAAACCTGGATAGTCCTACATGGAGAAACTGAAAAAAGATTGTGTGTCTTCAGGCTGGAAAGGAGAAGGCTGAGGGGAATGTGGTCAAGACCATCACAAAGACAGTGGATAATGTGCATGTGATGAAGGTGTGAGACTGTTAATCACCAGTTCCACAGTAGCACAAGAGGAAACTTATTGAAACTATTAGAAAATGATTTTTAAAGAGGTAAAATATTTGCACAGCAGGCAGTAAACTTTGGGAATTTGGTGCCATAGGAGGCAGTAGCAGCAGGTTGAAAAAGGGGTTAGAGAAATTAATAGAAAACAGGTCCATAAACAGGTTCTGAAGGGAACAGGCAGAGACATACCCCCAGACGTCCTTCATACAACAGCTGTGGTTGTTGGGAAGTGTAAGGGGAAAGCAACACATAGTGTGGCTGGGCTTGCAGGCCTTTCTCCAAACAGCATCTCCTGTTGTCCTGTTGGAGTCAGACTGTGGACACAGACCATGCTCTGACCCTGCAGGGCATTTCTCATGTTATGACGTGAGGACTGAATAGGATATTCTCCAGTCAGTGAATCTTTGTTCCTCTCAACTTAGACCATGAGTCTTACACAGACAGGAAAAGTTTGATATCCATCATCCAGTCTTCCTTTCTACGCTACCTTCAAAAGAGGATGCACTCATGCTTAACCTTAAACACCACTAGGAATTCTGCTAATTTCAATGAGACCAGTCTCACAGGTTTGAAGTTTAGCACATGTGTACCTGAAATATCTGGCATTCAATTATTTTGTGAAACACAGAGAACCTGAAGAATTCACATTAGAAAGATAACAGATAAACACACGAAGGAACAAGCCAAAATATCATTAATTGCTTCCTATTACAAGTAGTCCATCACTTGCATTAATTGATGTCTCTCTCCTATCTTTTATCTTCACTTGTTACTGAAATAAGCAAAAGCTTGCCCTTACGTTTCCGTCCTCTCCTGTCTCACCTTTCATTCATCCTTTCATTCCTCATACCAGCATAGTTAGAGGATTAAGGGAATTAAGGCCTTAACTGGAATATGTAGTGTGCTACAGAACTTCCATAGGGTCTCTCCATCAATGAAGAAAGCACATAAAAATTCTTACTGTTCTAAAGGTGCTTATTGTGATGCTTGCAATGTGGTTTTGAAGTGCTGGCGCAGAAATGCTATGTAAACTCCACATCCTATTACTGAAGTCCAGAACACACAGAGGATAAAGATAGGTAGCCAAGCTCACCAGCAACATGGTGGTTGTTTTCACTTTTTGCTTGCTCTTTCTAGGTTTTAAGGGTACTAATATTTAATTTAGACTATTAGGAGCTGAGATGTCTCTCAAAAATGTCACATAGGATGGGGGCATGGATCCACCCAGAACCCTGCCTCTGAAAGGAAGTGAGAACCAAATTCTTTAAATAATAATGAAACACATCCCAGCTGATCACAGTGTATACACTAGAAAGAGTTTCCACTTAGACCTCTAAATTAGAGGCATCATATGGCAAGGTTTGCCTCCCTTGCAGAAAAACATGATCATACTTTTTGTATAAACATCTGATCTCTTTTTTGGCATGTAGGAACAAAAAGATAAAGAGAAAGTAATGATTTCTCACATTGTCTAGCTAAGATCTGATGACTGATAAAATAAGCAGGAAGGTGGAAGGAAAAGACATGCATGCCTGCTGTTAAAGAAAAGCCTATTTGCACATAATGCTCTGGAGAAATTATTAAACATTTCATCCACACAAAATACAAGCCCTGTCACTCTGCCAGGGTCAGTGAGACCTGGGCTAATCTATTGACTCAGTTCTAGTTATGCAAGTTAAACGGTTTAGTGGTTTCTTTAATTAGGAACCCCATTTTGTTTACAAACTCTCAAAAATTCGTAGCAAAGAATGTTCCATGCCCATGCTTACCAGCCCCAGTCCTTTTCCTAACCCTCATCCCTCCAAAAAGGGTTTCCTTGCCCCTTTCCACCCATGCCTGGCAAGTTGCCAGAAACACATTCCAGAATCTAACAAACATAAGGATTGCAGCATAAAAGCGAGATGTAGGACAAAGCATCCCTTCTGCGAGAATCCGATGTAGTATAAGGACAAGGAAGGCTAAGAAATTATTGGCACTGTAAAGAAAACAAAAGGAATTTAAATTGAAGACCAATAAAAAAAATATTCACATTTTCCTACATCTGTTAAAAACATCACTGCGAATGTTTTCATTGTGACATCAATTGTCCTTCACATAATACTCATTTCTCATTCTTATCTCACAAACATATCCGCACCTTCTTCCATGCTGCTCTTTCTAGCAGATAGGAATGACCTTCCATAATCTATTTGCCCAGTTTCACCCTTACCTGACAGAAACCCTGGCCAAAGGAACTTTTTTACAACATTGCGTCATTAAAGTTCTGTGTATACGGAGGACAGAAACTCATCAAACAACTCACACTAAGATGGTCAAACCTAAACCTATTTCTATACCACAGCCTCATCCCTACTGCTTGACACTCTCCTGAGGCTGTTTCTTCTGCCATTTGTTCTTTTGTATATTGGCAATAGCTTAATTAAAGCCCACAGATCCCCGCTGCTGTGAGTGGATATAATATAATAATCCTCAGTAGGGACTTGCTGATTTTGTCTACCTTTGCCTGTCAAGTTCATTATTTATGAGCGATGCATGCATTCAGTTGGGCTGGAGTCATATTCCATACATTCTGTGACTCATGTTGCATGTTTTAAGTACTGTCATAAGCAACCAGCAGCACAAAGTAGCATCTCTCACATTGGATGTAGATATACAGAGCCAACTCAGTATTTCTCAGAAGTATTGAGTCTTGCTACTCTGAAGTAGAAGGCAAAGCCACAACCATTCCTGATACAGGCAGCAGGAAAGAGGGAAGGGTCACATCTAGAATGTGCAAGAGGACGCCCAAAGATTTCAGCTAGCTATTCTGCTTCTGCAAGGGGCTCTCTTTGCTGCCACTGCTCCATGGACATGAAACCCTCTTTTGGGTAGAGGACCAGCAACTGCTTCCAATTTGGTCTTCTACATGTCCACTACAAGCAAAGAAACCATTACATATATGGTCACACTTCTGCCTTAGTAGTTGCCTGCCTTGTCTTCACCTAGAGCTGCTCTAGCTATACAGCTTTTTCCAAACTATATGAAAGACATGGCTTTAATTTTCCACTTATATGAACAAAACCTGTGCTGAAACAGGGAGTTTCAATGGCAATGAGTTTTACTAGTTCAGATACAGCTAAGTCTCTTCTCCCCAGAACCCATACTTCTCAGAAACTATAGGAAAATGATGGAAAAGAGGAAAACACCCAAGTTTTCCCTTTCAGATATCCTAGTGAATCTCTCAAGATAACCTGAAGTGGACCAGAAGGTTTCCATCTTCACACTGGAAAACTGTCTTGGTAAAACAGGACTTTGAAGAGTTTCAATGAAAGCAACTTTGTGACCTGAGTGCTCTGCCAAGGGAAGCAACTACAGTTAGCATTATGCCAGATGACCATTATGAAGTGACTAGCCAAAGTGCAGTTCTGATCAATTAATATCATGGTCAACCATGTAATTTTGTAGTTGGTAAACACGCCTAATGAATCAGGAGAATGACCCTCCAAGATGTACTGAAATCCAAAGGAAAATACAACAAAATTTGGGCTGCAGCAGGACCAGACATCCTGTTCAGAGAAGTTGTTCTTCTGTGCAGCTTCCTTTCCCCACTTCCTCTTGGCTCCTAGTCCTGTCCTCAGGTCATTAGACCACATCACTTCCCTGTTGTTAGCAGGTTATAAATACTGAGACAGATAGGTACTGACATGATACTGATAGCAGCTTGATAGCAACAGATCTACATTATCAGCTATATCATTTGCCGGAAAGCTGACAGAGATTTGTTGAGTCCCCCTTGCTGCTAAGTAACAGTTGCAAATTTACACCTCCCTTTCTGTAAGCCTGAAAGGTTTTTCCCATGTTAATATTCACTCAGCCTTGTGATTTTTCCTGCATGGCTGAAGCATAACACTGTGCAGAGCACATGAAGATCTGGGCACCCAAAAAAAGTATTTGATCAGTTTTTTAAAAAAGTACATTTTAAAAACCAAGACAAACAGCACAGCATGTTTTATCACTGGTTAATGTGGGATTCTTAAATCAAAGCACTGCCGATCAATAGTGATGTACCTAACTCTCAGCTTTATTGATTATGTCTACATGGACTTAATTCACAGGTTAACCATGCTTGGCTCCACAGATCTCCTCTTTGCTGAACCTAGGCATAGTTTGCACAGAGTGGAGAGCATCTTCCTATAACAGTCTTGTTCTTTAGGCTGATTAATTCAACCTAAATCTATGTTGGAAGTGCTAGACAGTTTGGTGGTGGTGAAAAGCCAGGGAGAAAAAGGTTTCTTAATCTGAGCTGAGTTTTCAGCACATACCCCAAAGAAACATACACTCATTTCTGTCTCATAAAAAAGTATCCATGAACTGATGCTGTCAGGTGTTCTCAGATCTCCTTGTAAATTCCCTTGAATTATTTAGATTTTTTCCTCAAAACAGAAATTATTCTTTTATAAATGGAAAACTATAACAACATCAACAAACCCCCCATCAATAAACCATGAATTTCAAGTAAATCTCTGTGTATGATGAAGACAAAAAAGTCAATGCAGGAACAGATTTCAGAGGACACTGTTTGAACACAGCTTCTTAATTTGCAGAAAGAGTCCAATCAGAAAGATGTCATCCACCTGAATGAAGAAGTGAAGATGTAATGTATGTGTTAAAATCAGGCTCTTGGCAAACTCTTTTGCGGTACTTCTCTAAGAACATGCTCTATAATAGCCAGTAGGAATGTTGTCATCAGTTTGGAGTAGTGAGAGATTTCTGTTGTGCAAGAGTCTGTGGGAGTGAAGGATTTGAGTGAAGAGGAAGAAAAGGACAGGAACAGTCCTTCCAGTGTATTTTTTTATATATTCAGCAGCACATCAGTATAACTTTTCACAGCTGTGCCAACCAAAGCAAGGAGTGGAAAAATTAATGACAGTTTCTCCCAGATCTTAGCCTGCATTCATAAAAGACTTTCGGGGGGAAACTGCTTCTTTTAGTGTACTGTGCAGCTTTCTGGGATAGATTTGCTGGATGATCAGTTGAGAAGGGGAAGACTGTGAATTTGCAGCCTTACAGACTGCACTAACTGCTTGTATGTGCTGACTGTGTTGGTTTACTGCCCCTGTCACATTTTTCAGAATGCAAGTATGACATTAGTTTCTACCACATGCAGGACCTCAGCACCTACATTTTCACCTTCTGTAAGCAGCATTCAGCACCACAGTGTAACAACTTAAGAGCTACAGCAAAGAAGAATGCAGAAGTCAACCAACAACACTACAGCTGAAGACACTAGGGTTCTGGCTTAACACTAAAAGAGGGTGACCATAAAAAAAGAAAAATTGAAAATCTTGAAAATCTCACAGCCTGGTTGTATTAAGGGCCACCAATTACCTCACCCAGTAGCACAAGGTTAGTTTGGAGGCCTGTCCTGTACCAGCACTGAGCTTTGTTTCACACGTCTTGTATTTGCTTTGAAAACCTTGGTTCAGGCATTTCTCCAGTGCTGTCAGGGAGAGAAGAGTCCTGTGTGTCAACCCTCCATACATCACATTTTGCACACAATCCCCCCTGCCCTGTATCGCCCACCTGAGCAATGTTAGGCATTCTTAGTTTCTGTATCAAATAATATCTTATTTGAGGTTGGCATATGGAGCTGTTGTATGAACGCTGTTCATTCCTTCCAGGCAATGACCTAAATGATTTTTAAGATATCAAGTAAATTATAGATTTAATTTCAGAAACTGCCCAAGTCTAAAAATAGATGTTGAAAACCATCTGCAGAATCGTGAGCCTTGTTGCTACTGTCACACGCTCTGTAGATTAAACTACTTATCTTTTTTCCTGGAGGTGGGGCAAGGCCTCTATTCCCAGAAGGCATTTCCCTCCTAAGGGTAAGTTATTTCCTTAGATGTTGCACTTAACAAATGAAAGAAAGTGGACAGAAAGTTACACAGGCCAGAGACTGGCAATCCTGTGAAGAATGGGGAGAGCTAATTGTGTGAAGTAATAGCTGTGGCTCTTCAAGGAGAAGAAAGATGGAGGGGAAAAGAAGGGAGGGTGAGTGAAGCCCAAGTCAGATTAAGATCTCTTTCCCTCCTTCTTCTTGTTGGCAGCAGCTGGGTCTCACCCACTCTCCGCCTTAAAACTGTCAGCAGGCCAATGCCTGGCACAACGGCCAAGTAATTACTGATGACATGTGAGATGTATTTTTTCCAGATTGGCTTTCCTGCCTTTCTGCAAGAAAAATAAATGAAAAGCTGTACCCCAACAAACATTAAAGGAAAAATAACAATACTTGTATGGGACTGATACTGGAAACGTGCTGCTCCTCCAGCTGCAGACTGGAGAGAACTGCTATCACCCTCACCCTCTGTTGTCTGAGCAAGGAAGGGAAAGACTGAAGGCAGGATGGGAGAAGGGCTTTTTCCAAAGGTCAGCACTTCTTTTTCAGTCAAAGCTCAATGCCACAGCAAGAACAGGGAGAAGACAGCAATATAGAAGTCACTGGGCATGGCAGGAACTGGGGCAGACACAGCATAGCTTGTATCTGATTTACCAGAAAATAAAAAAAAATGGTATTGTTCAGTCCTCTCCTTTTAACCCAAGTTAGATGACATCCTGCTATCTGTTAAAGACTAATAAACTCATGTCTGACTTGTCACACAAGTGAGTCCACCCAAAAAATTATTTCTACAAGTCTTTTTCAACTATCAAGCTCTTCACTTTAAGATAGGAAGATCAAATTTTAAAATTCCACCCCATATTACTGCACTGTCCTTAATGGCTTGTACAGCTCTATCTTGAAAATGTTGTCTGCTGGCTTATGCAATATGCTGTCTCACTCCATCTCACAAAATCCCTACCAGAGACCCTACTACCGGAAGAGAAGTATATGTGCACAAACAAGATCTTATTTCTACCCAGAAAGGTACCTTTTCTGTATTTTCACATAAAATTTATATTTTATAGTTCTTAGTAAGAGCCACAGAGAACAGATTTCTAACCTTGATCTGCTGCAGTCTGTGAGATGTTTGTAATCTCTCTGCGGACAACACAAACAGAAGTATACCCATTAGATGGATGAACAGATATGATTAATTCGGAGGTCTCATGGTCTTTTTTTGCACTCTAATAACCTTGTTTCTCTTTCTTTCATATCTACAGATGATAGATTCAGTAGGGCAG
The DNA here is from genome assembly GCF_015220075.1 of Falco rusticolus. Lineage (NCBI taxonomy): Eukaryota > Metazoa > Chordata > Aves > Falconiformes > Falconidae > Falco > Falco rusticolus. Next base: position 47,464,295 of record NC_051189.1, read on the forward strand.
TCCTGGAAACAACTGTTTTGGTTATATAGTTAGGCTTCCTGGGATAGATGCATATAGAAAATCCAAACAATAAATCATTGTATAGGTCAATGGATAGGCAAAGGAGTTGGGATATGATTTGCCCCAGGCAAATTAATTAATTAATGAGAGATAAAGAAAAATCCCCGGCTTTTAAAACTACAGATACTCTGAATGTGAAAAAATAAATTATTCATCCTACAAAGTTACAGTGATTGCTACAATTAATGATAATTCTGAAAAATTTTCTATTCTAAATCCCTCCTTTCATATGCTTCTCACTAGAAAGCGTTACCATTTTCAGGATAGTTTTGTCATTGTATTCAAAAGTGAACAACTTTGACATTTTTGCTAAGTTCTTAGGAAATCACTTCAACTATGTCAGAGTCATGCAAGAATAAAAAGTCCCATTAAAACAAAAAATTCTGTCTAGCTAAGCCCAAGAGGTTAATTCAAAACATCGTGCATTTGAGAGCCTCATGGGGCTTAGTCCTCCAAACAAGACCATCCAGTCAAAGTACCTATGACAATCAGTGGGACATCTTTCACAAAAGACCTGGTAAAACTTTATAGTAGTTTAGATTTCCTTGAAAAATTGGTGGAAAATCTGGGCTTGCTCCTACAGAAGCAAGTTATCCAAATAGTATTCTTTTAAGATGATTTAAACTAACCCATTGTCCTTTAACACCACAATAGAGCAGAACACACAGAGCTACTGTTCCTCAGCTGAAGGATAATAACTTCCTGCTAAGGGATGGTGACTTCTTTAAACGTGTTAACTCATTCACTTTCAACCATGTACCCCTATCTGTGAGCAATTCATCAGAAGGTGTTATCTGTGGTGCACTGCTATTTACCTAGCTCTGATGCCCCGAAATCTTACCCCTATCTTTCTCCTGGTTCAAACCCCTGGCTCATGCTCCTGGTGGATGGGATTGCTCCATGTTTACTGGGGTGATTGTCACTGCCCACACAGCTAAGATGCCTCCAAAGCAGTTTCTGAGTCACTACAGTTTGCCCACAAATTGTTTACTGACAAAAGGTAAACCAGAACTCAGTATATGATTAGTAACAGGCATAGTCTGTACATCGCCTTGTAGCAGAACAGGATTAAGGTAGCCAAAAAGGGCAGGTCTGTGAGACAAGCATTGTAGTGTCTTCAAAATGAGAAGAAAACTGATGTCACGCCTATGAAAATACTCTGCCTTCCTTATTTTTCTTCTTTTTAAAATCTATTCCACATGTAAATTCATACAGCATTATGAAAACATGAACAGAAATTTAAGAAAAGAAACTGTGAAGCAAACCCTTAGGTAAGATGTATCTGTGTTGCCCATGAGCAAGTTTGGACCTTCTTCCTCCCACCTTCATTTCCGAGTGCTTTGACACACATAAATCTGCCTATGAAAGAAAGCAATCATTGCAGTAAAGCTATTTAAAAATGAAATTACTTTTCAGAATATTTGGACAGATCCTAAATCAGAGTGCATTTATAACATACTAACAGCAGACCAGTCAAAATCTGCCCCACAGCTACTTACAAACCCCCCCTGAATTTTACCCATTTACAATGCCCTCCCTTTTGCTCTGTGATCCAGTGCACTGGGGGTGTTTCTTGCCAGGTAGTCCAACCAGCCCTGTTCCTCTCACTGGGAAAGAAGATACGTGGACACTTTGCAAGAAACAGGTATTGTACATACATTGATGTGTATAGAACCAAAAGTACATACTTCTTGCAGTATATGATATATAAGCCCTTCATCTTTATTTCAAGCTCTAGAGCTTATATTTGAGATATCCAGTGTAATCTCTCATATGTCAACCAAGGTAGCAGTAACCATCATCCCTCTTAAGCACATCTGTTCTGGTAGGGAGACTGCACCTAGGGTGGGGGTTTTTCACATTGCTCCCCCAACACTATTTAGGAACAGTTCCACTGGCCCACATGATGATAAGCAGAGTTTGGCTTTTGATGCTTCAACTCTGCAAATAGCCGGTGCTTTTTCTAAATGGATGGTTTCTTTTTTGGCAAGCTTCTTGTTTCTTGCCATTTCTTGCAAGAAAGAAAAGGTGAATAAGGAGACACAAACAGGAATTTGCCCTTCGTATATTAAGTATCAGTCCCTTTGCTCCAGCTACAGTGTGCTTTTTGCACAGTCCCATTGAGTACAGAGATACCAGGATGCAGGGACTGTATCTCCAATATAGTTGATCAGGTGTAGAAGATTTCTGTTTGGTAACACGAAAGAGTCAAAAGGGGATAAATGAATAAATAAACAATGAGAAGCATCTATGGCAGGCTCTGTATTCTCAAAGTTATGTTTCCTCCATCATCTTCGATTTTATGCATATAGGAAGCCACCCAAAATTTTTACTCTACAAGCATTACGTCCTCTTCCATGAGCCATATTCATTTGCACTGCAGAAAACTTTTAAGTCATAGGATTGTGTGCAGACTGGATTTACACAAGATACAAGAAACCTCACTTAGACTTTTATTATGGTAAAGATTCAAATACTGCAGCTTTTCTCTCTCTCTCCCTCAGCCCCTTCCAACCCTTACTTTCCCTCATTTTGTGGCACTTGCAAGTCAGGTTTCAGGGTGTTAATAAAGCACAGAGCAGAATTTTGGAAGGTGTCCAGCTCTTCACCCCACCCAGATGAATACCTGGAAGCACACTGTTACCATGGCTATCCTACCAGACCGAAATCGAGTATAGCCTAATCTGGAACAAATGTTAAAAAGATGAACCAATGCCCTCTGAAACAGGTAACCACAGGACTGACACAGCAATACGTAGTTTACAGTTTTCTATCTTTCTGGTCTATAATTCCGTTTTACTCTGCAAATCCTTTTATGGTAGGACCAGACAAGTTGCAAGCAAGTTTTAATGATATCTGTTTTCAATGTACTTTATCTTGCTATTTTCTAAACTAATCTCATACTTTTGGATTTAGGATTTGGCAGGACTATGTAGTATCACCTATGCTGCCCAGTATCTGGCAAAACAATTTAAGTGGTTTTCTTTGTGTATCAGCACTAGAACTGACTGAGGATTTTGTAGAGCATTAAGTGCTTCATGTGTATTGTTTCTACTTCGTCAAACCCGAGACAGGCACCCAATGAAACTCTCCAGCCACTTCTATATGCTAATTTAGAGCCAGGGACACTAGGGGTCTCTTGGGTTCTTGGCTCTAGCTCCATCAGTAGAGGTCTCTGTGCTTCCAAGATCTGAGGTTTGGCTACAGCACCTCCAGCTCATTTGTGCTGCCTCCAAAACTTTTACAAGGTTTTCTGGTCCTGTACCATAGTGTGAAGAGACTGAGATTTCAGATTCTCCCATCAACCGCTATTTGCTTCCTGGATCCGCAGTCAGGCCATTAGTTTCTGGGTGTCCCATCTTACTAAAAGCCACCACCACCACCCCTCCCCGGGGTCCCATAAATCCTCAGAAAAGCTGACAAGATGATCAGTGTCATGGCTGAGTGGCAGGAGAGGGGTGGCAGGAGGTGAGGAAGCTTTTCATGCCGAGGTGTTGGCCCCATCAACACTCCCTGCTGTGATGTTGTGTGAAACGATTTGGGTGGAAAACACGGCATGAAGGATGACTCACAAACCAGTGGACAAAACCAGCCCAAAGTGAATGTCGGTGCTAACTCAAAAGCTTACTTTCCTGTGCAGTCTGGCCCTCTCCTGGACTCCTTTGCATGCCTGGGGAACTGCTGTAAGTTTTGCACCCTCACGCAGACGTGTCAGGCATAATGCTGGACCCTGCTCTCAACACTGGGTGAAAGCCCTTCCTTCCGCGCTGCCTTTCACTGCAAGCTGCCCAGGAGAGGCCAGAGGGCGAGAAAGGCCATTACTTACCTCATTACCCTCCTCTTGTTGTCTGTGCCAGAGGACAAAGCCCTTCTTCTTTGGGGTGGTAGGGCTGGATCATTTGTCCTCTGTGACAGACAGGGTCATATCTCTGGAGACAAGGTTCCTCCTGGATCTTCCTCCGTGACGACTGGCTCCACAGAGCCCCTGCCATCAGCCTCCATGTGTCTGGCACTGAGTCTGACTGTATTGATTTAGTAGTCCATTGTCCTGTGGGAAAAGTGCTTAGTGGCAAATACCAGAACACAATCAATAATGCACAATCTCGAGTCTGTGTTAGAGCTTCAATGCCAGGCCTCAGGCACCAGGGACACCTTGACAGCAGCCCTGCAAACTGGGCATCAGGCTGGTGAAGTGAATGGATCAAACCAGAAAGCATCAGGAGCAAAGGATACCCACTTTGTACGTCCCAGGTGCCTGCCTGCTAAATGCCACAAACCATCTGATTGTAACACATGAAGGGTCTTTGAAAATCTAGGATTTCAAAAGCGTGATTCTGATTTCAGGTACATGATTTTTTGCACTTCTGAGAAGCCACTGATTTCAGCGCAATTGCTCCTGATTTTTAGAACTATGAGCTCAGGCTCCAGCCCTTTAATTTTTAAAATGCCAACATCATGCTGTCACCAATCCCTAGCCTGGAAACATCAGCAGACCATGACAGATGTGTCACATCCTCCTTCCCCTTTCTGGACCCTGCTCCCTGCTACCCGTTCATACTCCCTACCACGGCACAAGTAAGTCCACAGCAGCATGATGTGTTCTTGTAAAACAAAATAGATGAGGTTTGAAGAACATAAACAGCAACGTAATAACCCAGTTCATCATATGATCCCAGGCTCCAAACAAAAGGGCAAGGGTGGGGCTCACAGACCAGTCCAAGTGTCGGGTGGGTCCATGTTTTATGAAAGATAAGAACATATTCTATTAAAAAAAGTCTTTTGTACAGTTGCTTTTTGCGACCCTGAAGGGGGAAAAAATTATCTTCACGCACAGACTGCAGTGGTGTGGCATGGTGCATGCACACACACGTACCCTTGCAGTGGTGTTGCCAGGCACTGGGGACGTGTACGTTATTCACAAGTCAGCACTGCCAAGGGAATCTTGATGGAAACTCCATTGCCCGATGGCAGCATGGCAACAGATTTGCCTTATGGTATATTTTTATCTTGTTTGTTGGGCTTTTTTAACCTCTTTCTTTGGTTATTATTGTAAATGACAATTCTGGGATGCTATCTTTTCCTGTTTCCAGGATTTACAAGGACTGGACATTTATGTGGGTGAGGATATCCACCCTAATAAATCTAGCATCAAGAACACATGAAAGCCTTCATGCTTTAGGGCATCGCTATTCAACTGATCTACTCATGGTCCTGATCCCCAGTGAGTCTGTTTTGTATGGACCTTGCTATGGCCTCAGATGTGGGTGTCCCACTACTCCAAGCAAGTCCCTGCCTCCTCAGAGAGCAGCAGCAGGGCCTGCCAGCCTGGATCAGCGGGGTCTGCACCCAACATCTCGTGCCCCCAGCTGTGACTATACAGCAAACCCCAGCAGGGATGCAGCACGGAGCCCAACTTTAAAGCACAGGACAAGCCAACCTTCTTAGCAATCCACAAAGGTTCCCCTGGGGTCAGGTAGTACAGTGCCTAGTACAGGATTTTTATCAGTTTCAGAGGCAAAGAACAGAGAACTGACTGAATCACAAGTATAAGCACCTTGGAAGTTTTATTTTTCTTTGCTGTTAGGCTGCCCACCACTGCTGGAACTGCAGTATTTGGGTTCACATCCCATCTTGAAAGTAAACTTCTTTAAAGTTCAGGGAAATGTTCAGGTTTGGTGTCAGTCCAAAAGGAGACATTTAAAATACTGTTCTACATCAGGGTTTAGATTCCTCAGACATTTGTGATTGTTCAGATGCAAGAGCCTGGGGTTGGCCCATCTTAGGAATAATCACAAAACAAGTAATTTTACCAAAATATAAGGAAAGTAACAGTCCTATGAAATCAAAATAATAAATCGGTTCATTTTTGTGCTGTTTCTTGAAGAGAGAGATCGAAAATTTATGTGATTGACTTTCTATAATCCACATGTAACGCAGCAATTCGGTCAAGGATTTTACTCCTAACAGCTTATTATTCCTTTCAGGAAGGGTTAATTACACCTAAACAAAATGTAGATTTCTTAGGAAGTAACTTTAAGTATTTAGGAAGGCACATTTGCCTGTTTATCCTAAAGAAAATCAGTCCATCAAATTTAATGACAAGTAATATTGTCCCTAAGAGAAGCTCTGTAATTACCCATCTATCCCTTTCTATTCTTTGTAATCATTCACTTGCAATTATCTCCATCCTGCCTGATGTTTTCCTAAATCCTGCATAAATATAAAGTAAAGCAACAGATTAGTCATGACAGTTTTTTAAATTTCTGGAAAGATTTCTGCAGTCAGTGAGAGGATGGTATGGAAGGGGTTACACTCTGCTCAAGTTCCTCTTTTTATCCCCAAGGAGAGGAAAGAAGCCGAATACCTCCAGAAGCTAATGAAACATGGAAACAATTTGTGTACAAGCAAAAAACCAAGGTTTGTCGTCTTTCACTGCCAATAATAATACTTCATTTCCTATTTGTACTGTATAATGTTCAGGATGAAAAACAAGTGATATTACTTGGTAATTCCCAAAGATGTAATTTTATAGATAGTGTGACCATCTCCCTGAGCTTACAATGTACAGAAATAATTCTGCACCCACATGAACAGGAGCCAGGAGCTACCTGTTTTGTTTTAGTTTGAGCACCTTTGAAATCTCCTTGATGGAAAACTTCAGGAATTTTGGTTTCTTTGAGAAATCAGACTTTCAAACCAAGCTATTATAAACTCACCTAGAGCTGTTCATCTGCGAAGTAGATCCAATTAAACTTTCTTTCCTCATAGTATTTAAAGCCTCATTTTTGTCCAAAACCAGAGAAGGTGTGGGCATAGCACAGGGTAGGGCACCAGGCTGACTACAGATCAGCACTGATTATCACTGACAGTTTCCTCAAGAAAGAATTAGTGTCAAAACCAGTCCCGGCCTAACTAGGATGAAGCCTTACTGGCATTCATGGAAATTCCCCTCTATTTTCACTAGGTTCGAACGTGTCCAGGGAAGAAGCCGAAACTGCCTGTGAGAACAATGCGCAAAGACACAGTATTTGGGCCCCCTGCAAATGACTGTTTGGATAATTATAGCAGGTGTCAAAATCCCTAAGAATATCCGAGAAATAGTGCCTCCCAGCCCGGCTCTGGTGTCAGATCAACAGAGATAAAACAACAAATGGACAAAGTCCCAGCGGATCTCTCCAAGCACAGCAGGCAGGGAGCTGAGCTTGCTTGGCAGGGCTCACCTCCCTCCAGGAGCTTGTTTGCTGCTCCCAAAGGCCAAGCTCTCTGCTGCTGTCATACATCCCTTCACTGGGGACAGCGGTTTGAGAGCCTGCTCTGTGGCCAGGAATGCAGCCTCAGGCCAACAGCTTTCCTGTAATGTGTTTCCAGAGGTCGGTTGCAGCTGACACTTGCTTTACTATATGCAGCACCTGCGTATTCAGCAACTGCCTTGGCCCATCTGCATCATCATGAAAACCTCGGTGGGCTTGCCTTTGATAAAATAAGGTGTAAAACCAGCAGCAGCATGTACCCCTACGCACATGCACACACTTTGTGAGGATCTGCTACTCTGTTACAGCAGTTTCAAATTCACAGAAAACTGGGAAACTGCAGGCAGACAATACCTCGTGGCCTGGCTAATCAGCACAGAGAACAACCTGGAATATCCCTGGTGCTATCTGCTAGATTCCTTATCTGCAGCAGGTTAAAGACTCAGACCACATACGGTAGTGCCTGTATTTTTTTCAGAATAGTAATGATAGGGCACCAACCAGTTATGACTAGAAATATTGTTCAGACCTGCCAGGTTTAAAAAAAATAGCCTGGGCATCATGCCATATAGTACTGTGGTCAGGCAAAAGCAGCAGATGCAGCCTCAGCCCTGTCACAGCTCCCCATGCCCTTTGCACACAGGTGCCTCACCATCAGACGTGAGCGTGTTGCACTAGCACATGCTGAGCAGTTGGGCTAAGGACAGTCCCACCCCGGCAGCCTGGGTTTCAGCCCAGGCTGACTGCAGGTTCAGGGTGGACGGCTCACAGTGAAGGCTGAGTCACTGCTTCCCTGTGTGACACAGTTTCTTTGGGCCTTTTGCAGCTTGAGCAGTCTTGCCATCGTGCATGTAATTACAGCATGGACATATTTCTTATCATTAATTAGGAGGCCCAGTTATGAAATGGCTGTTTCCTGATTCAGTATAACAGGGTAAAAAGTTGCAAATGGAAATACAGCTATGTTCCCAATAATTTCCTAACCCTCAGACAGTCCAGGGTTTAAATGAGGTGAGAGTGACATTACTTATTTGTATCTATACAAAGTCAAGAAGGGCGACCTCCGCCTGTCCCTCCCTTCCGTGGTCACCATGGAAAACAGCTTTAGTAGCACATCTAGTAAATACAGGCTTTGGAGATGGAGTTAGGGAAGCCAACTTAGTAAGAAATGATGCTTCAAACAAGAGCTCCCTATTGTCAACTCCCTGCTGCTTAAACCAGGAGACAACTATTCAATAAAATGCCTAGAAAATCACGTGAGGCAATCTGATGTTGGAAGTTTCTCATTTACTCCTTGGGATCCAAGCAGCATTATAGTTCAAATTTAACAGTTACCAATCACCAGTAACAAATACATATTCCAAAGCAATATCAAGCGTACCCATCACAAAAAAACTCACTACAGTGTGTGTCTTGCCGTCATGAAACCCCGGTGCTGTTCTGGTCATATCTACAGAAGCTATCTGGTATGAGAGAAAGCTCCAAGGGCAAATCCAGACTTCGCAGACCCATACAGGGCTAGATACCATGGAAATGAATTGCTAACACTGCTGACCAGCTCCATTGTTTAAAGCAGCACCCTCTCAGACTTCAGCAATAATTCAACAGTGAAATAAACAGCTCTGATCAGATAGCTAGGGAAATTAGATAAAGAGCACAATAGCTGTGAAGATAGGAATATTTCATGACAAGTCATATATCAGTTTATTCCCGATTTAAGTCCCTTTTGATTACTCTTTGTTAATACCTCACATCTGTATGACAAGTCAGAAAGAAAGGCAAAGATCTTTTCAGACAGAATCTGTTTTCCCCCAAGATGACACGTGCATGCTACCCTCATGACTTAGTGCTCCGCCATCTCCTTGTGACTCTTTCATGTTACTTAGAAATAATGGCTGCGTTTCAGGACATAGCAATTTCCTCAAAGCTAGTTTTCAAACTTTAGTGTGCTCCTGAGATACTAAACTATTAAAAAGCACTCTTTTCCTCTACGTCTGTTCCCACAGAAGTCCAAGGCAACTCCTTTGAGTCTCAGGACAGCATCTTTGAAATTTTTTTCCACCTGTTGCTTTGAACATAAACAAGTTAAACCCAAGCTTAGCACTTATTTTATACTGTCACATATTTATTTCTTTCAAAATAAGTAATTTAACTGAAAAAACAAACAACCAATTAAAAGTCCAAGATGCCTGGATGTAATGAGGATAATGGGATCACCACATTGTTTTAACAGTATACTTTCTAAAAATGTTACTGAGGGAGCTGAATGTGATTGCTCTGGATGAAAGAAGCTGCAGGCAGCAGGACTAAGCTTTCAGCACTGGGAAAGAAGCAACCTCCAGCCTTGCTAAACTGGGCTACTGTGGAATTCAGGATGCGCCATACACGCAGCTGGCTATAAAACTCTTCAGATCATCCAGCTCTGCCTCTCCCCTAGAGCAAACAATTCTCTTTGCATTTCTTGTTGCTTTTATCAAAGGTAAATAGGCTGGGTATTTCATAGTACTCTAAGGATTTTAGAGCATATTCTTAAAAGACCTGGTTCAAAACAGAGGACCCCAGCCCAGGGAGGAGAGGCTGTTCTCTTTACAGGCTCGGGGGGGCTATTTTTAAGTGAACACATTGTAAAAGGTATCTCTTCTTCAGATAGTTTTGAGAGGTAGTTTGATACCAAGCTAAAATATGCCTATCTAGGTTTTATAACTATTGTAATTCATTTCAGTATCAGATCAGTTATCTTAAATTCAATATTGCAACCTTTCAAATTAGTAAATTTAACAAAAGAGAGGGGAAAAAGGCACATTTAACTGATAATACCAAACTACTGGTTTTCCTTTGCCTTTTTATGGATAGGCAATGCAGCTGATGGCCAGGCATTCCCACCCAGTGTCCTCCTTTCGGTTTGTTGTCTTAGGAAGCTATGCTTTAAATAGCACAGATAATACCTACTATTAAATAAAAAGCCAAACACCTTCAAAGTTTTAGTTTGAAACTAACCACAGAAATCTAAAAAACTCTCAAAGGTTTTTTTTTTCCCCCTTGTGGATCTGAATCTTGGTACCTCAGCTTCAAGCATATGGGATCTCCCTTCAGTGCATATTACCCTGAGTTCCCTGGATTTGAGGACTTAATACCTGCAGTATTTTTACAAGACATACTATATTTTAATCACCATTAATTATTCTCCATCTTAATTTACCTTCAGTAAAGTACTTTTAGGGAAATTGCCTTAGCTTCTTTCCCCCAACAGTTCTACATTCTACAGAAAGGAAAATTCAGTTGTGGTTAGGAGAGCTACACAATAGAGGAAGAAGGCTTTTCTGAGATGATGAGCAGGTCTTAAGCATTCCACAGAAGTCCCAAAACTTTCCTCTGGCTTACTCAGCCTCCTTTCTCTCCAGCTCTCCAAGAGCAGATCCTCTTCCTCCTGCAGATCTGGTGTTGTAAGCTGGAGTGGGCTGTAAATAGTGAGAACCCATCCAGAATTAGCAAATATAAAATTTGTGATGGATTCTCATTTCCAGTTTAATGATAAATAGGTTGCTAATAATCTCTCTTATTTGCTCTTATATAAATGTAGAGTAAATTCAGTCACTATGCCAAAGTTATTTTGGAAATACACCACCATAACTGAGGCGAAGGTTTAACTCCAATTCTTGATGATATAACACCAATACAGAATGTCTTAGTATGAAAAAGTTAAAAATCCCACAGTATTTCTGCTCAGATATAGTAAACACAAACTTAAATGTAGTTAAAAAAAACCACTACAGTACTGCTTGAGCAACAAGGTGAAAGTTAGTGGCTTTACTTGATATTTGTGCAGGAGTAGCAGAAATCAGAATCTAGTTTATTGTGCTTATTATTAGCAAAGGGATAAACAGAGGCACTCACTTTAGTAACAACTGCAAATACAGCTTCTCCTTGCATGGCAAAGCTCTGCAGATGAAAATAAAATTTGAAGACAGTGTTAGATGAAAGGTTCAAACATTTAAGAGTGGTAATTATTTTTTATTTTTTCATAAGTTACTGTAACTACACATAAGAAAGTTTTCAATATATTTTGCAAATACTCCACTATGGCCAAATCCTGCAACTCTTACTTGGGCAAGGTATTCCATTTGGGCTAATAGGACTCATCTCACAAATCCATGCATCAGAATTAGGCTCCAAATTAATTTAGGAATTGTAACACAAAAGTCTTCCCAAAGCTAATAATTCTTTTAAGGAAGACATAGTGTATCAACAGGAACACAGACTGTATCTTGGGTTGCATCATTACCTTCAGTTTCAGGAATTACTAAAATCCCCTAAGCTACAATTTATCACGATCCTCATTCTTGGGAAATCCTTTAAAGGGACTGTTAAAGTAATTAAGCTAGTGTCCTCGATTTAATCTTTGAGGCTGCCTAGCCAACATTGAGTCACTGTAGTCTTCTAGGTCAGACAGGAAAAGAATTGACGTCATTGCAAAACGCCACTGCGTAAGTGTCTCTGAAAAAAATGGCAGCCAAGTGTACACAGTTGGGTAATCAGATGCTGTGAATAACACGCTACTCAACAGGTGAGCTTAGGGAATTTGGCACTTCAGAGCTGAACCGAGCGTGTCCTTATGCTAATGATAAAAGATCCATGATACACTTTCTCTGACATAACATATTTAGCAAACTTATCAAGATGTTTCCTCTGTCCAGAAAGTCAACCAGCCTATTAGGAATGATAATTTGGCACACGATATGCTCGAGGGACAAATACGATAAGGGATGTTTCATACAAAGGGGCTTCCACTACTAGTCAGTTATGTCAATCTGCATCTAAAAACAGAGCGGCATAAAAATAAACTTTAACTCTTCACCCTGGGCAATTAAGCTGTTTTCTAACAAAATAAGCACGGCTTAAACAGGCACCAGGAAAGACAGCTACAGCTCTGCTGCAACACTTACTCTTGAAAAATCAAAACCAAGCATTTAAGCAGGGCACCGCATTCTAGAGATTTTCCCACTTAACATTTTAACTTTTCCAAATTCCAGACGAATGGGAACAGAACCTCATAGTTCAAACAGAGACCCCAGTTTTCTCCAACCCTGAAGACCCTTCAGACCAGAACTGTTCCCGCTTGGACTCATTTTTAGAAAAGTCACAAACAGGAAGTGCATATGCTGCTGTCCACAGGCACATGGAAGAACAGAGCTGTGTTTAGGCATACCCTAACCTTGAACCTTATCCCAGTGACTTGTACCTGCCCCAGCAATAATCAGCAGGCTTTTCTCATGACTAGCAAAACCCACATCCTTGCAATGATTTGAATGATTCAGAAATACATCTAGCTCTGGCTGTCCAGAATCCTTACCCTACTGCCCAGAATAGCTTCACTGCAGCCCAGAAATCCTTCCTACAGCAGAAATGAAAATAGCACATACTTGTTCTTTAAATATGTTAATGGTTCTGGTCATCATTTATATCTCTAAGAGGCTTATCTGCTCTAACTGTAAAGCTACATCTGTTGGAGTTATCCCAAACTTAAGCCCAAACCCAACCAAAGCCCAAGTAACTCTTGGCTATCACAGAATTCTTCAATTGGTTATTTGTCTCAGTTCTCCAACAAGACCAACAATACAGCATCCAGTAACAACCTCAATTCTTCATTCTTCTTTTACAGACTCTTCAAACTAACCATAATTTAATGGTAGTCCAAGGACTTCTATCCACAAGAAATCTCCCTCTGTCAGCACCCAGAGGAGCTGTGACTCTAGCAGGACCTAACATGAACACACATCTTCCATATTTAGTTATGATAAACTTTACCCAGCCCTAGCTTGAAAACAAGATATCGTAAAACTTTCCTTAAAATATTCTTACCTGTCAGACTGAACCTTCATCCTAGCCCTGCAGGGCTTGTAAGATGCAGCAGTGAACTGTCACCACCTTTGTGATACTCAGGGCTAAGGCTTAATCATAGCTGAGTGACCCTGTGTAGCAATGATACAAAAGGCGTACTTCAAAGCATATAGCTCTTCTAAGTCCTGCCATCATCCTTATAAATATAACCAGGCTACAGCCACATCTTGGGGTTAGAGTTTGTGTCCAGGACACAGCTGATTTTATTGCTGGATGTGCAAAGCTATGGTAATAGGATGAAGGCTAAGCCAAAAAGGGTGAATGACTTTCTGCTGGCACAAATATGAGTTTGCTGTGCTGTACCTTAGCCTACAGTTACAGCTGGGTTTATGTTCCACTTGGGCACAACATGAGATTAAAAGATCACTTTATCACTGAATTGTACAATACCTGGAGGTCTATGATGAGGGCAGGCACCAAGAGAGATGCCTGAAGTGGATAAAATGCAAACTGGTGTTGAAACAACCAGCACTGACAGGGTTGGGGTTAATGGGCTATAAAAGTGGGGCTAGAACTGGCTGGAGCAGAAGTCAGCGTGCAAAGCCCAGCAAAGGCTGGAGGCAGTAGCAAAGAGCTTCAGATTTGTCAATGGGGAGTCTGTCGATCATGTCACAAGCCTAAATTAAGCTTAGAATTAGAGGTGGACTCTGAATTTAGGACACTACGAGCTAAAAAGTTAAGAAGGTTGCAGGATCCAAGGACAGATTGAGGTCTATGAACACCTCACAGCAGTGACTAAAGGTAAAGATGGATTAAGTCTCTGGTTTACGGCTATGACAAAGTAGTTACATACAATTACAAGAATACCCAGAATATGTTTACTATTAGGGCTGGAGGCAGCAGTTTTGCCTAGTGACCCAAATACAGTTCCAAAAGTCACTGTCTGAACTTGTCATTTGAAACCCTGCAGCTTTTATAGGATCCAGAAAAAAAAACTAGCTCTAGGTTTATTATCTTAGCTGTAGCATCGTGGGCCCTACTCGTCACTCCAATACTTAATTTTAATTGCACCATAGAGATTTCTAGCAGTCACAGAACAAACTATGGAGTAATTCACACTGGTCTCTCTAACCCTATGCCTAACTCTGCAGGCTTTGCAAGATCCAGCAATAAAGCCGGCTCTTCTTTACCCTCTACCCCAAAGGAAAACACTTTCCCCAGACAAAATGGGCTTTGCCCATAGGACAGTGACTCACATTAACAATAAGCCAGTTGTCTCTGCATGCTCTGGCCCTTATCCTCATGGTTCTTGTTCTTTAAGCCATTCCTCAATGCAGAAGCAGCATTTAAAGTGAGATAAGATTTCTTACGAGGAGGACTGAATCAGACCATGGACTGCAACAGAAAAACTGAGCATTTTCACCTTGATTTTGCCTCTCCCCTCACTTCCACTCTAATTTTCTCGGCTTTCTTCCCCTCCCCTCTGGCCTGCCAGCACTATCTCCACTGGCTCTACAGCACTCCCATCATACAATAATGGTGCAGTGTCCGTGGTGGAGTAGCAGGTGAGTTATGTCAGAGGATGCTCACTACATGGGTTTGGCAGCAGCTGGCTTGCTCGTTCTTTCACCTCTCTTTCCTTTCCCCACATCACCTCTTTAGGGGTCAGGAAACCCAAGGGCAGCAGCTGCCTTCACCCCATGGGGCCAGCAATTTGTCCAGGGGATGCTCAGGCTGGTCAGGCAGGATAACACAGGACATCAAGCCACATCATCACAGGTCATGGGGCTGTGGGAAGAGTGACTCTTTGTAAGATTTTTGACATAAGCAACCGGCCCAGTGACCAGGGGAGCTGGGAGCAAATGCTGACAGCCCTGTTGCTGTAGTGACTGCAGGCACCTGGGGAGGCAGGCAGGCAGCCTGGGCGTACTGAGCTGACCTGGCCCCCAGGGAAGCATAGAACTGGTTATCAGTTAAGCCTGCATCTCCCCACCATGTTGCAATGTGGTGCTTTGGGAAGAGGGTGCAAAGCTGCTACAGCTGGAGTCACAAGGTTTTCTTGGCAATGGAAGGCAGTGCTGGGTACAAGGGAGTCTGGAGGTGCACAAGCATGACACGAGCAGTCACACACAGATGCACAGGGAGAACAGCTGGAAGGGTGTGAGGGGGTGCCAAACTGGAGAAAAGAAATGAGATCCCAGACTGGAAAGCTTGCATTTCCCTAGGGACTAATCTAGAACACGAGTGACTGACATTGGGGTTTCTCATCCACTACAGGCATCCTGTGTGACTTTGCCAGGTTTCCCTGTGCTGCATGTACACAGCAGCTTTTTTAAATGACACAGAAGAACTGCCTTTATTTTCTAAAGGTGTTGTGAAAGAATTAACAGAAGGCTGCGAGGTGCTCAGATAGAATTGTAGGGGATGCTATAGCCATGAATCAGCGAATTCTATGTACTTCAGTGTATGAGAATACTATTTAACTACCCCTAACAAATAACATAGATCTATATCAGACCTTTCAACTAAAGAACTCCCCAAAGCTTTTTGCAGTTTTGGTGAAGAAACGATCCAAAACACTGAAGGTTTCATTTCAAATATAACAGCTGAAAAACGAGTCCTAAAGCATATGAAATATGTGACTCCAGTGATATTCCTCAGCACTACCAAGTGATTCTTTCACAATACAGATATCTGATAAGCTGTTGGTTATGTGGACTTGTGCTCTGCTAATTTGAACAGAATTTTTCCAGTTGCCTTTAATATCTAGTGCAGGGTGAAAGCATTGTAAAATCTGGGCATAGTGAGTTCTGGGCCTCTCTTTTCCAGTTTGCACCAGGAGACTGGAAGGCAAAGATGGGTGTGGTGATAATACAGGCATCCCTGTTAGATGGTGCCACAGAGCTGGTAAAGCCCAGCACAGAGGGTGGGTGGCTGAGATTTATGCTCAAAGCGTGACTCTCTCCCTTAACCTTTAGGAAAACAGGTCTGAAAACACTGTGTAAACAAAGCAATCAAAAGGCAATTCTAATGCAGCTAGCTTCTTTAAAAACGAACAGATATTAGCATTTAGTCTCATCCTTAGCTGGATGAAATTGTAGTCTTCCTACAAATTGATAAGAATGACATTTAAGATACATAAGTAATTAACAGGAAAGATGTCCTAGTTTCCAAGAATAATCTCCTAAACTTGGAAAAAAGACTGCCAGAGACCAAAGAGAAACAAGCCCTTTTTAAGAAATCTGGTGAAGGGTCTGGACTACAAGTCTTATGAGGGGTGGCTGAAGGAGCTGGGGTTCCTTGGCCTGGAGAAAAGGAGGCTCAGGGGAGACCTTACTGCTCTCTACAACAACCTGGAAGGAGGTTGGACTGAGGAGGGTGTCAGTCTCTTCTCCCAGGTAACAAGTGATAGGACATGATGAGATGGCCTCAGGTTGGGCCAGGGGAGGTTTAGATTGGATATTAGGAAAAAATTCTTCACCAAAAGGGTTGTCAAGCACTGGAACAGGCTGTCCAGGGAAGCAGCTGAGTCACCATCCCTGGAGGTATTTAAAAGATGTGTAGATGTGGCACTGAGGGACATGGTTTAGTGGTGGACTTGGCAGTGCTAGGTTAATGGTTGGACTCGATGATGCTAAAAGTCTTTTTCAACCTAAATGATTCTGTGATTGTACTGTTCTATGACTGAGGCTTCCAAGCAAAGCTATTGAGTCACGGTGTCCCACACTGGCTCCCCACCTCAGTGGCTGTGCATGCCAATCCACAGCCCCTGCGTCTGCCACCTCACCAAGCACCTTATTTACATGCCAACAGCTTTCACCCTCTTCAATCACAGATAATTAGGCTTCCTGGTAACAGAAAGGGATGGCCATTTGAAAGGCAGGCCTATAATTTTCCACTATCAAAAACGTAAATACGCAATGTAATTTTAAAGCACTGTAGGAGGGGATGAATAAGTGGGAGTTATCAAAGGACTAGAAATAGCTGTAAAACTTGGGGCAGGCTGTCTCTCGAACACAGCACCTAAATTAGCAGTGAATGTGAGCAATGAATGGGCTCCCCAGAGCAGTAAGTAAAATCTCTTCTGCTCAGATTTTGAGCTAAGATTCTCTTTTTCATTTCCTTAAGGCTTGAAGGTAACAAATTTGCTTCAAGGATATTCCACAGCCTCTACTTGGAATTTCCATCTATTCTGTTAACTGTTAAATTAGGTACATCATAGGTAAATGCATTTCTTCCTCCTCACCCTTGTGCTTGATCAAAATCAGTCACACTGAAGGGCTTTTAAATCATTCTGATGGTCACTTAGCCAATCACACCAGCAATTAATTCTACCACATAAGTTCCCCTCCTTGAAAGGTTAGCCTGGCATTCCTGCTTCAAGTACTGTGCAAGCTGTCTTCTTAGGGTGGCAAGAACAGGCTTGTCTAAGGGACAAGCATAAACTTGTTCTCTTAGCAGTCCTTCCTTTCTCCTCCTCCTCCTCTCTGCCATTAGCATTGCACTTCACTGTGGCAGACAGAAATCTGAATCATGAACCACTTAGCTCCTGGGAAGAATTTGTATCAGATGAGCTAAGTAGTGTTTACCTCCAATTAAACTCTTAATTACTGCAAGGGACTGTCTGGCCACACTATGGATTTGCTCTATTGGAACTGCAGCATCTCAACACTTCCTTCGTCTAAGAAGTATTTTTCCAGTTGCGAGTCTTCAGAAACTGCTGTAAACAGCTACAATTTAAGCACACATTTTATATAAAAACCACCACTATTTTCAAATTTTTCTTTAAATTTCAGAAATAGTTACAAATCTTTTAAAATCAGCTGAACAAACATACAAACAGGTTTCTATAGGTTTTGGAGCCTGCAGTCTCCATTTTTCAATGTATGAGATTTCCAAAAGTAACATATTTTGAAATGGTTGCTTTTGTTTTGGTGTTTGTAGGAGGCACTGGCAAAATTTGAAAGAGCTTGCAAGCTTATAAAAACAACTTTGTTTACAAGGCAGTTCCAGGTTAAGTAACCAAAGTGTACAAAGTGTTTCTGGTGAAAATCTTTGCCATTTTTTGTCACTGTCAGTTGCCGTCATACTAGAGAAATACCAAGTGTGGGTGCTCACTGTGGAAAGCCTCTGCTTGACTGACAGAGTACATTACGTACGGTAAGGATACTGCATCCTGGATTCTCATGTCTTTTCCAGACCTGCCAGCTTGGCTGTCAGCCTGCAGTAATAGGAGGTGCTCAACTAATTGCTAACAACAAACAGTACTTTTGGATCTTTAATGGCTGGTAGACAAAGTACAGTATGTGCTGTAAATTGCATGTCTTATTCAAAAGGAGAAACTGTGCAAGCAGGACACATAAGGTATGCACAAAAGGCAACTGGGCAAACCCAGGATATGCTTACAGAGCTCCAGGTCTCAGCTTTACCTCAGTGCTATTTCAGTGCCACCTGAAGCATCTGACAGTGATAATTGCAAAAGGTACTAGCTATCAATAGCATTGATTCAAAACCCCATAACAGTCTCAGCTCTACAGCTGACAGTAGGTAAGCCTGTCAGAGATCTAAATAAAGCAGATGAATGAATGCAACAGTCTGTCACATGTTCATTGTGTGCAACAAAGGTAAATTTAAATTGAGCTAAGGATGTTTTAAGAGCAAGTGTGCAAAGCTGAGCTTCTGAATAGGTATTATGTCCTATCAAGGACTCATTGTTTAGCAGATCCTATATCTAACAATGCCTCATTGTGAAGGCTCCAAAGATCAGTGCATTAAATACCAGTTTTTCAGACTCCTTCACATTTTCAGTGTCTTCTAGTGCTGCAAACACTCGGATATTCTTGCTACACTCATACCTGTATGTTCATCTATTGGCTGTGTCTACGCTGTTCTGTGAATGGAAGAAATAGCTCAAATCAATGGGTTCCGTTCTTCAATCATTTTTTTCTGTCCCATTCCAAAGAAATCTCCTTTTTGGGATATTGGAAAGCTACTGCACATGTGAAAAAAGATGGATTTCACGAATGATTTTACCTGGATGGCTACTTGAGATGGAGACCAGGAGAAACAGCATCGTGTAAGGCAATGGATTAACATGCATTTACATGCCCAGGCTCTGTGCATGCAGCTGGAGGGAGGATATGGCCTTCTGTAGGAGGAGAGATTCCGGTTCATGATGCTGTATGTAGGAAGTAGCTTTATGCAACGCTGTTACCAGCACAGGGAGACAAGCACTGCTTCCTTATTGACAACTAAAGTATGTGAAAACGCTGCAATCTGATTACCAAAAATGAGTGGAAGACTGATGACAGAATCAACATCAGAGCAGCATCGTGGTGCAGAAGTGCCAGCTAGCTGAGAGATTTCCACACCTCTACTGCAGAGAAGGTGAGACCTAGCTCTGGATTTGTAAACCCACCGTAATAATTGCAGCAAACATTTAATTCTCAACAATTCCAACATGAGATATGTTCATGGGGCAAATCTCTGACACAGGTGGTAGAGGTGGGATGTCAACAGCTCTTCCAGCCATTAAGGTTTATTCAAATAAGGATCTGAATTTTCCTTCTGGCACAGCCTCCAGTAAGACACCCCTTGGGGGCAGAAGGAGGAAGAAGGCAGAGTGAAGCAGGGGGGGTGGGGGGGGGTGGAAAGGGGAGGAGATCTTTGAAACCACTGCTTAGAGGTGGCAGGAGGATGCTTTCATGACTCGAGCAGCTCTCTAAACCTCTGCATGGGTACAGGGATTCTGGTGGGTTTCAGAGAAAACTAAAACCACTGGTCCTTTTACTGGTATTTGCCTCTCTTTTGCCATTGAAAAGTAGTGGTTAATAAATGCCATGCAGCAAGTTTGACAGAAAGATTTCCCTGGGCTTGTCTCCCATGCTATTTACTTTCAGGTTTGTATCCCAGATTTTGCAAATCTCTGCTTCAGCTTTGTGCCAGCACCCCACCAATGCAGGGCATGCAATTAGCCACCAGCACCATAACAAGAGGAAACATTACAATCCAGTTTTCTCACTGGATAGCAAATCGGCTTGCTGGCAGTTTGAGCTAACTGAGCTCAGCTGGGTTGCTGAGCAGTGTATGTTGCATTCAGCACATCCTTCAAAATAAAGGCATCCCTTTAATCAAAATCTGTATGTTTTACACATACATGAAGCTCCTCTATAACAACTGAAAACTAATGAATTAAGTCTCACAAGTTCCTGCATGTGCTAGACTTGCCATTTTCAAGCATCTTTAGAGGGTAAGGGGAGCCAGTGTTTGTCTACATAAGGATAAAATAAAGTGCAAAAGGCACATCTGTAAAGCACTAGAAGTCAGTGTAGAATGTGGTCACACCAGCTGTGAAATGAGCCCTGCTAAAGCACAATTAATTAAGGTTAAGGATGCTTTCCTCACCTGCATGTTCTAGTGCTCTGGTCACTGTATTAAGCTAATTAATTTACAAAGCTCCTCCCTTCTAGAAAAATTTCCCATTCCAGAAAATAAATATAATAGCCAATTCCCCCTTTCTCCTCTCCCAGCAGCCTTACATTAGTGTGAAGAAGGAAAAAAAAGTCCAAACCTGTCCGTGTTCAAACATAGCAATCCCCAGTGCTCAAATGTTTCTGACCAGATTTTACTTCCAGATTATAATCGGTGAGAGATCTGACTCTTAAATCTGCCCCAGGGCAATACAACATTTAAACTCAGCATCAGCTTTCAGCTGCAATTTAAAAAGAAACGGCAGTCCTTTAGAGCCGCTGGGCTCTGCAAGTCAGCCAAGATTTTTCCAGCCTGGGCTAGCTTAGAATGGTTCTGTCTGTGATTTAAATTTTTTCAACACAGAAATGCTCTCCACTCTGTCTTCCCATGGCATTCAGTGGCCCTGAATTTCTGGCACTCTCCTTCTCTCCCTCAAAACTGTAGGGCTTTTATCTGATTAGCTCGAAGCGATCTTGATAACTACTCAGATCTAGTTATTTCTTGAATTCATTGCTTGGAGATCAAACATTACATCGCAAGAACTTAATCCTGTTCCAAATGAAGCCAAGGACAAAACTCCCATTGATTTCAGTGTGTGCAGGATAAGGCCATAAATCCTTGAAAAGCTGAGTGTCCAAATTTCAAATTCAAACATAATGAACTTAATAGTCATAGATTTAAAGGCTGTTAAATTTCACATCTTGCATGAGATTCTACAGCTGGGTTACAAACAGTTTTAAAACTTTGATGCTCTGAGGGAGGGTCATTTTCTGGGAGTTCCATCATTATCTATCAGGCCAGTACACAAAACACACAATGGAAGTGATACTGCCCTGACTGCAAACAATGTCTTTGGAAAGCTTCAAACAATTTCTTTGTAAACAACTGATCAGGGTAATTACATTTTCTAATCTGAAATGGTGCTGTGACATTGTTTCAGGTAACACATGAATCATGCTAAAGGGTTTTCCTCTGCTAGCACTGGCTACCTTATCTAAGCAAGCTCTAGTCTAAAGATGGAGACCTAAGCCTGATGAAGTATTGTACTGGCACTGCAGGTAGTGGCTCCATCACCTGCCCCCAAGACTCCAATCCACTGCTACTGTTGGGCAGACAGGTCGCCAGGTAATTAAAAAACCTGAAGAAATAGTAGAGCTGTGCCTAATGCCTCATGATCCCAACTCATTCTTTCTAGGAGGTGAGGCGTTAGATGGGACAACCCTGCTGCATATCTGAACGATGCTGAGTCCAGGTGAGAGAGCTACAGCTTCGCTTAGCACAAGGCAAACATGGCTCTGATGACTTTGCACTTGCTAATGAATACAAATGACCTAAAACACAAGGGCATCTCCCACCATCTTTAAGCCAAGTTACAACGTAATAATGTGGCTGTCAAATCCTCACCACTACACGGGATTGTGTTAATAAACTAGTCTAAGTTTATTGCACAAATCATGATTAAATACTTGCAGAAGCAGCAGCTCTAGCTTTCTGGTTTGTTTGGCTTTGTTTTTAACAGCAGTTACAATAGGAAAACTGCAGTATGACCTGCCCCTGCAGTGTTCTTTTATTCCTAAATCTCTTGCCATAGATGCAATCTGTACACTGCTTAATTTTTGTTGTCATTGCCTTGGATATCTACCAGCTATGATTGTCATGATTAAATCAGTATTAGCTTAATTACAAAGGGTTTTACTCAAGATAAGCAGTAAAGAAGTGATCCAGAACAGTGAGAACAGCACTGCTGAGGACATCTGGCAAAGGCCCTTCAGACTCTTTGAGCTATCTTTTCTTTTTCTCACGTAAGTTTCTTTCCCCTCTCCCCACTCCCTTTTTTTTCAAATCCAGTTGTGTTGTTTTTGTCAAATCCCAGAAATTAGATCAGTCTATCACCTCTGAGTCTGACCCTTGAAGCCAGCCCCGTTAAAGCTTTTGGCCATGATCTCTCATTACTGCCATCCGCAGCTACATTTTTCATTTCACTACAAACTCAGTGCCACTGGTGGTCTGCCATGAGTGAGACACTGAGGGTTTCCCTAATTTCCTCCTCACAGTGCCATGAACAAAGGACATCAGGATTTGGCGCACTTTCCATGTTCATCTCCTGCTCTAAGGTATTCCCATTCTGCAGGATGAACACACAATCACTGATATAATTACGATGGAGGGAATAATTTAATCTCTGCTTGCCTCTCTTACTTGACCTTGCAGAAGTTAGTTATGATTTAGAAACGGAATCTGTTCCACCTGAATTAAACAGCAGAACTCTCACAGATTTTAGTATGAATATCAGCCCTTTTCTAATTAGGATAGTAATCATATATTGCTGACACAACAGGTGATGATCTAGCCTTTTAAAAAGTCTTTCAAAGAAAATCTCACACATTTCCACACATTTTTGAGAGTACTGAATAGCAAATATACATGTCACATGTGAACAGACAGTGAGGGACATTTCAGCATTTCAAGTGAAAAGCCAAAAGTTCTCCACAAATTATAAGAGATTTGCTTAAAAGTTTAGGATCTAAACTAAGGTTTTCAGGGACCACGGTCTGTATATTCAGCTGTTTGATACACAGAGCCTGTGGCAAACCACTACCTATTCTCCAGGGAGAAGCCTGGAAGAACTTCCACCAGGTGTGTAAATGTCCTGGGTTTCCTCAAAGTCCTGCCTTCTCAATAGACTCAATTGGCATTCTCCTGGATATATCAACAGAAAAGGAGACATGGCATTCAGTATAAACTTCGGCCTCAGGGTTTTTTTCTGCCACCTGTGATTAAAAAAAAGTAATTCCAGATAATGAATGCTTCCTAATTTCTTATGCACATATGTCCAGAAATTTCTCTTGTGTTCCAATAGCAGGAGAAAGAGCTATTACTACACCCTTTCTCACTTTCAAGAGCTGAAGTAGTGTCCCGTTTATGGCACATTTCCATGGGATGATACCAGAAATATCAGGATGAACTAATTGATCCCTTATGGTGACATTTTCTCATATACCAGTTTCTTGTGTGACGTTCCTTGTATTTTTTCTGGTGTTCTGTAAATTTTCCCTAATTATTGAATACTTTCTCCAGAGGCCTGAAAATAACTTATTTAGGGTTGTGTCCATTCTGTTCGTTGGTACTTTCTTCATTTTGGGCAGTGGGCCAACCATTTGCAATCCTCTCTGCTGCTTTTTGGCCTGACACAGGGTACTGTGCTTTTCAAAGAGTTAGACCTAGCCTCATCTGTGAACCACCAGACAGATAAATCCTATCTGAGACTAACCACTCATATGCAGACTGATTGTAAAGCACGGAGATTCTGTGGTGCAGAGCTGCTGCAGAGCCAAAGTTATGAGATGCAGGCTAGTTTCTTGTTGACGGGCTTCTGGCAAAAGTCAGAAAGTTAAAACTCAAAGACAGACACATAGAAAAGACTGTCCTCTGGAGAAAGGGGTGATGGATTTGCTGATGTTGCATACACTATACATCCTTTCTGGCTGACAGAAGCTTCATAAAGTTCAAAAGAACAAATGCAAGGTCCTTCACATGGGACAGAAGAAGCCCCTGCAACAATACAAGCTGGCTTAGGACTGGGGCTGGAACAGCTCTGCAGAGCACGACCTGAGGTAGAGAAGCTGTTGAACATGAGCCAGCAGTGTGCCCTTGAGGCAGTGAAAGCTCAGCACATGCCAGGCTGCATTAGCAAGGCAGCAGTCAGCAATCTGAGGGAAGTGGCTGTTCCCTTCCAGTTCCAATGAGGCCACATTTGGAGTACTCTTCCATGTCCACTTTTGGGTTTTCCAGTAAAAGGCACTAACATGTTGAGCCAAGTCCAGTGGAGGGCCACTGGGACCGTGGGGCATGACATTCAAGGAGGGCTGAGGAAACCTGGTTTGCCCAGGGTGGAGAAGAAAAGGCTGGGGGTGGAGGGGGGTATCTGATTGTGGTCTTCAGCTGCTTAAAGGGTTCCTACAGGCAAGGTGGAGTCAGACTCCTTTCAGAGGTGTGCAGCCAGAGGGTGAGAGGCAATGGCCACAAGCTGCATCCAGGTAAGTTCTCAGCAAGTATGAGAAGAAAAAAACAACCAGGTAGAAGTCCTTAAATCCAGCCAGAGAAGCTGGGGAATCTCCACCCTCAGATACTTACAAAACCCGACTAGACAAGGCCGTGAATAACCTCATCTCGTTTTTAAGTTAACCTTGCCTGGAGCAGAGGGTTAGACAAGACGACCTCCAGGGGTCCTTTCCAATCTAAATTATTCTGTGATTCTAAAAATAAGGTAGAGGTTGCAAGGAAAAGGACCTAAATCAGATTCAGGAGTGGCATGAGTCTTTCCTGTGTTGAGAGGAGAGAACAAGCCTGCAGGCTGTTGCTGCCGCTGACCTCTTAAGGGCTGGATGATTGAAAATCACTCCTGGATGCAGCAAAGCGTGTGTTCCTGGCACGGCACTTGCATTGAGCCGTTCCCAAGTTTCTCTAAGCAGTGGCCTTATCTGGGTGGAGTGCTGTCAGTCAGGGATTTTTTCCTTCAGTTTTGCCTCACCCCTTGCTATTGCAGTGCATTAAACCCAGCCTGTTAAAAGGACTCTCCAAACTTCCACAGTCCGAGAACAGGAGGGTGATTTTCTTTAAGTACAATTTTCATTTCTTGGGAAATAATTTGTGCCTTTGATGGCAGAAGTGTTATGCAACTAAAATGCACCCATTACACATAAATTCCTATTTCTAACCTGGATTAGAACACTAGACAGCAAGAAGAAACAAAAGGACTTGCACTACAAATATTCTCCTCTCCTTCTTTTAGCCAAAAATAATTCTACTTAAGATAAGCCATACATTTAATTATTCAGATGACTTCAGAAAGCAAAAGGTTGGAGTGACAACATTTTTCATGCTGGGTAATTAAACTGGTGGAATGTAAACTCTGATTTCTAATTTTAAAAATGTCCTGATACATTCCTTAGAAAAAAAGCTTTACTCCACCATCAGCCTCTCACCTGACACACACAACCCCCCTTACCTGTACAGAAACAAAATGTTTTACACTAATTAAAAAAAAAAAAAAGTTTATTTTCAGACTAGTCAGAGAAGAAAACCATTTTCTCTGATAATACCTGCCCAAAGACCAATAAAGCTGTCTTTTGTTAGCAAAAATTATTGGAGTTTGGATTTTCTTGCTGTTAACAAGGACGTGTAAACCAATGAACAACTTTGCACATGCAAGTAGTTCTAGTAATGCGGCTTCTCTTGGGTTTTAGTTGCTCCCTGCTCATGTTTCATAGGTTTGGAACCTATGAGAAGAGTAACAACTTATTGCAACAAGAAAAGGCTATGGCTAGTAAATTCAAGAGACTTTTTAGCACTTTGTGTGTTTCCTGAACAGTCTGTCACTCCATTGTTTCAAGTCCCCAAATTTTCACATTTTGAAGAAGCTACTCATTTTTATCTCTCCATCATAGAAACATCATTTTGCATTAGTCTCACATTTCCTTATATTCAGAATTTGACATTAAGATGCCACAGTTAGTCATTTTCACTTGTAGGAAAGAAGACAAGAGAAACATCTACGTTGCAAAATTATCAGCCGGCCTGAGGACAGGCTCATGATTGGAAACTCCATCATTCTGATCCTCATCCCGTCCATACCACTGCTGTTTTGCCCAAGGGGAACTCAAACTCCAAATGCCCATATTGTGCTTATGATGAGCCAGACTCAAGACATCTTCCGGGGCTGTAATATCACACCTGATCTGTCCAGACTGTGGGAAAGGAAGCTCAGATCACATCACAGTGCAAGTGTGATCTGCCTTTCCCCTTAGCACACCACAGCTGAAACCAAGCCTACACACAGTGTGAACGTGGGTATGCATGGCACGGGTGGCTGCCAAGCTGAGCCTCAGGTAGGCTCATGGAAACAGCCTTCCCTGGCAATGGAAGCAGCCTCAAGCTGGTAAACTCAAACATGGTTATGAAATGTGTCCTCTGTTCAGCAGATGTCCATTTTGTGAACTTCATTAAAATCTTCCCTATGCAATCAGTTTTGCTTTCAGCTTGATTTTGGATTCTGTTTCTCATTAGTCCTTATACTTTTGGCTTATAGTCAAGCGCCTAGAAATACATTAAGATAAGCACTTTCTGACAGAAAACTGTCTGCTTCATTTTCAAGGGGACCCAACTCTTAGCAATTTCTTGGCCTTCAAAACTGGGAACTTAAAAAGACATGCAAATGTTACAGATGATAAGACATGGAAAAGAAAAGACTGTTTCTGTTAGCTCACATGTCCTAGTTCTTGCCTAGTGTACAGCAGATCATGCAGATTTTAGTGCATGCTGCCACATCCCAGTCTTTTCACAATACATGGCAAAACTCCCAGTGATTTCAATAGGAGTAGGTTTTTACACAAAGTTGGCAAGCTTGGAAAAAAATAAAATAAAGCAAAAGTATTTTTAAGTCTTCATGTTAGAACAAAAAGCATCTTAGAGGTTCTATATAAAAAGTGAAAACTGAGGCTGGAACTTAACTCCAGCTTCATGCATACTTCTAACCTTTACGCCAGTATACTGACCAGTTTCTTTAAATACAATAGAAACTCTGCCACTTTGAAGATAAGCCCTCACAGTTAGCTTAAAACAATAATTCTGTACTTTCTTTCCTGTTTCTAGATTTATTTTAAGTATTAGTATAAAATGTCAGAGTCTGATAGCAGCCAGATCAGTTTGTATAAAAATCGACTGCCTGTTTGTAGTATATTACGGGCTATATTTGACACAGGAAAGCACTTAATCATGAATGCTATCAGCACACCACACCCATCTTTGTAAGTGCCTTATAAGCTAGATTTATCATCTTGAACTCGAACTGGATAGAGACAAGTAATAATGAATAATGCAAACCCCTTCTGCGGAGGTAGGGTTAAAGGTGTATTATCCACAATACAACAGCCAGACTACAGTTCAGAAGCCGTGCTTGTATCTACCAGCAGCACAGAGGAATCGGGACCATCTCTCTCACTTTGGATTGATGTCCAGAGGACTATTTCCACAGGAGTCATCAAACTCAGATAAATAAAGTTCAGATAAAAGAGAGAAGAATCCGTTTCAAATATAGGGTCACACAGGTTCTGCCTTTTCAGGTATTTTGTATCTCTCGGCTCATTGTACTCATTGTACTTGCACAGCAGATACTGTGCAAAAATTGAAATAAAAAGCAAAAACTTAAATAAAAAGCACAACCCCCTTTTCTATGTGTTAAGTTTGCTTTTATTTCACATATCTAATTTTTTAATCTTTATTCTAACTTTTGAGCTCTAATATGCAACTTTTGGGACGTGTACACTTCAGAAACATCCTGAAAAATGTACACGTTACATAGGGGGCAGGACCTTCCTCCTTTTCTTTGTTGACTCATGCAAAGAGCACTGCTCCCTCCTACAGAGGCTGCCCCTGTAGCCGGCCCCTTCGTGTTTCTGTGCCTACCATGGTGCAGGAGGTTTTCCAAGCTCACGTATAGTCAGTAAAGGAGAGGGAAACGAGCCAGAAAAGCCAACCAACTTCAGCCATTCCCCTAGCTGCCCTCTCCTGCCTTTCTCTTCTCCCCAGCTCCTGCCTGCAGCACTCCCCAGAGAAGGGAAGGGTCTGGGGGGTGGTAGGGGTTGCCTCTCCATGACCCCCTGCCTGCTTCTTCCCTGCCACCACCATGCTCTGTGCTAGCCAGCCCATGGGGACAGAGGCAGAGCAGTGCAGGAGGAGGCCCACAGGCACAGGGCTGGGGCTGGACCAGAGGTGCCCTTCTCCCCTTGGCAGAGCAGGCTGAGAAATCAAAACCTTTGAAAAAAAACCCCAAAACCAAAAACCAAAAACCCAAACTTTCCAAAAATTAAAGAGTTTGCAAAAGTTAACTGGGGAGTAAGCTGTGCCAGTCCCTTTGAGATGTGCTGTGGACATTCAAATTTTTGCCACAAGCTCACTACTGAATACACATAAAAAGGAGCCCCGTTACCTATTATTGACATTCGTTCACAGCAGTCCAGTTAGGAGATACATTTTAAAATCTAAGCCCTTGAATATTGTCTTGATTAAAAGAGAGGAATTTTGGTTGGGTTTTATTAGTATATTAGTTAAACCTAGCTCAATTGCTTCTTCTTATAGAGGAAGACAAAGCTTTTTGCCCTGTATATCCTCACAACCGAAATGATACTTGTTGGAATAGTGCTAAACCGTCAAATGGTTTGCAAGTATGTGCATCTACAGGAGCGTTATGCATTTGTCTGACTTCAGCCTTCACAAGAACAGCGAAGCTACTGAGAAGCATGCTGGTGTATATTTCAGGCATTAAAGAAAAATGCTGAAATATTCACAAAAATATTCCTTAGGTAGAACACTGTTTTGCCTCCAGTGAGAAAACACCCTGGAGCTTCCAAGGATTGGTTTTATACCTCATCTGACAGATACCTCCTTCGGCGGATGGTGCCCATTGTGTGGTGGTGAAGGACTTCTCCGCAGTGAGTCAGAGGGCAGTGTGCCACCCACCACACTGAATCACCAACATTTCCTGCAGCGCCCACTGGTTCCCAGGTGGCCCAACCTTGCCAGCTTGGGATGCGGTAACATGGCTGTGAACTAAAGACAGAAACCACTGAACTGAATTCAAAGGGATATGGCAGAGTGGTGTATTTTGGATTTACATAAATTAAGGTTGTTCTCTTTTGGGGACATGATTCTTTTCCCAACACATAGAGCAGACACCATACATCCCTTCAATAACTTCTTTTTGGATGCTGGCAATAAATAAATTTTATTAAATTAGTACTCCCTCGATAACTTATTCAACTGCATAATGCTGTACCTGGAAGAAATAATGGGTTTGGTACCCCTAATTATAAGTTTGAACACTGAAAACCAGCAAGACACTAGGAAGTGTGTCCTCTACCTCATCACTCTAGCCCTAACTTTTTTAGTCACAAATGTCATCAATGACCATACAACTGATTCACATCTAAAAAACCATACAGATACATTGTCAGCTGAATCTGGCAACCAATATTCTGGACTATGAATTCATTCATTAGAGGTAGTGACCCACAGTTACCATATTTAAGCTAAAAACAGGGTACAGGAAAGAAAAAAATAATCTATTAATGAGATGCCGTTTGTATTCAGAGCTTTACATTACATAAGACATTAAATTAGAAAGAGAAATATCAGGATAAGAAAGATGCACAGGGCAAGCAAGATCCCAAATCAACTCACTCCTGGTAGATGAGATCAACAAGTACCTTCAGAAAGAGCAGGGCTAAAATTGAAAAATCTCATGGCTAAAACTTTGAAAAAACCACATAGAAAGCTCAAATGGTGGTTATATGCAAGGATTTTGGAAGCTGGATATTTCTGTGACAGACCCCATCCTCCAGATGATCTGTAAGTTTTCCTGAAGCACTGTTTAAGAAAATAATTAAGATATGATGCATTATACCTGGAGGTACATAAAACAACAAAATCCACAGGCATAAAAAAATACAATAAATAAAGGCAGTGCTTGTGAAGTGGGAAAGCTTAAATTTGACATTAAACTAACGTCAAGTGAATGGGCACCAAATTAAATGGCAGAGGTCTATTTGCTTCATACAGGTAGCATTAGGAAGAAGCATTAATCGATCTTATCTCATTAAACTGCTGAGCCAGTTCAGCCACTGCTCACCCATGGATTCCTCACATCTGCCATCCCTGCTGTGGGATGCTTTTCAGAGTTTTGTGGCCAGATTTATACTTATGGGTGCTGCTGTGACCTACAATTAATGATGCAGAAACAGAAAATATATTATTATGTCTAATAATCACTTCTAAGGCTACAGAGATCGATTAGACTCCTTCACATATTTTTCTTTAAAGTGAACTTGCATCATCTTTTTGTCTCTTCTCTTTTGGTATAGAAAGTGGATCACCAAAATGCCTCTATTTTCATTATGGCTTAAATGTTCCCGCAGAGAAACGAACATCAGCTAGAAAGGGGTTTTACAAGACGAATACCTGCAAACTCAGAGGCCTGAAATGAAGGCCAAAGAAGTCCCTTCCAAATCTATGTTTGTATATTGCTGTTCTTACCTTCTATCACCTTGCCAGGTAGTACTGCAAAGAGTAAAGGCTTCACCCCTGCCCTGAGCACTTAGTGTATAATTCCAGGGGTGAATTAATAATGAAGGCCCTAAAGAGGAACGGAGAACTATCTGAAGACATCCACACTGGCACATGCATTGAGCCTGGCTCCAGAACCCACACATGAGCTGAGTCCATGTCACTACCTCAACGCTGACTCTCTGCTACCCTGTTTAGTGCTACGGACTCTGGTGCCTGCCCCAGGCTGCAATGCAACAGATTTGGCTGCCCCAGGATCTGTCCAAGGAAATTGTTCTTTGCATAAAGGTGTCCAGCACCCATAACAAGACTGCTTGCTCCTGCTGCTCTGGCACACACACTTTTATCCAGCTAACCTTCTAACCTCTTCCAGCAGGAGCAGTGCACCGACTTGCAGGAGAAGCCCATGACCCCTCAACAGATGGCACTTACCAGCCTACAGCTGTGAGAAAGAAAACTCTGGAAATTGGTCCCTCTCCAATGTCACCTGTCCAGGCTTTCTTTCCCCCATCAATCTGGAGGTGGTGTCTGCTGCTCCTCAGACCACCCCCACCCAGACCTCCTTCTCGTGGAAACAGTCTGCATCCCAGAGACCAGACTTACCCCCTGGCATCTCCACAAAGAGCCAGCAAGAAGACCATGTGGCAGGATTCCTTCAGCCACATGCCCTAGCTGCAGTGCATCTGGGCTGGGGGGCAGCTGCTATGGGGTGCACTGCCCCTCCCAGCCAGCCACCCCCACAGCCCCTGCGATGGGCCCTGCTCACACAGCCCTGTGCTCAGTACACTAGGGCTTAGCGCAGGCATCAGAAATGCCAAGACTCCCTGTTTCTATTTCTCTAGTGAGAGCCAGCAGCTGGACATCATGCTTGGGACCATCCTTTTTCTGAGAGATAAATACAGAGGGAAAGGGAAATGGTGTCTAGCCCCCACAAAGTGGTGATGTGCCTCTCAGAAAAGTCAAGCATTGCAGTGGCAAGCTCGATGCAGAAGAGCTACTCTGGCTTCCCTAAATGTAAATCAGCATTTCAAGTGCAGGGCAAGCAGCAGACAGGGGAAAATTAAGGACACTCAACTATAAGAATTTTGAAGGTGGAAGTTGATCCATATAAAGCTACCCAAAATGCTCATCTCTCTTGTCCAACACTAGGATGCATGAATAAAAAATGCCTTATAGATCCAGCATGGGTTACCTAACACTGTCAGTGTCCAGAACTGGCTACCCCAGCACCCTACAGGTACATGGCCAAGAAATTTAGCATTCAGCTGTCAATACGATGTTAGCGATGGCAGAGATGGCTGGGTTATATGCTGTACCGTACTTTGTGAGGAATGTGCATGCTGCCCCGGTTGCAGAAATCATAGAATCATACAATCATTTAGGTTGGAAAAGACCCTTAAGATCATTGAGTCCAACCACTAACCTAACACTACCACGTCTACCACTAAATCCTTTCCATTTGATTTCTCAGCTTTCCCTCCTGTGTTATTAGTATTTCAGCTTAGTCACAGAGTCTTCCAGGGACAAGCAAAATCCAAATTCCTGATGTTAAAAAACAAACAAACAAAAGAAACACAAGCAGAGAGGGGAAAAAAAATCAGGAGGAAGACTAGCCATCCTTTGTGTACTACAGCACAGTCAAAGCACAACACACCCATGCTCCCACCACCACCACTTTGTAGTTCACTTTTAAGTCATGCTGTGTCCAATGGCTGGAAGCTGTCTTGCCCTTGGACTGTGCACAGGGATGTGCCAGAGATTCCCTTTTACTCCCTTGGGTGGGATGTAAAGAATTCCTGTCCTCATAGCTGACATTCCTGCTGCACTGAGACAATAACGTGAAAGTCTTGTTCAAACACTCGTAGATAGATAGTGTGATTTTTTTCTAATGATATAAATAGGAGAATGTCCATTGGATATGAAGCTTCCTGGCCAAAACCTGTATTGAAAACAGAGTGGTACATGCTCACCACCTGCAGTTAAGAGACATACCTCGGTGTTCTTATACCAACTTCCCAAGATAAATTGTTGCTGGAAATTCAGGACCGGGGAAAGGAGATTCAAATTCACAGCATAGCTGTTAAAATAAGTTTTACTTCTGGAAGATGCAGGAGTCAGTAATATGGTCACCTGCTCATTACCCCTGGCAGCAACCAGTTGTGTTGTGTATTGCTTCTAAGCGTAAGCCCGCCTGATGCTTTACCAGCAGCTTTAGAAGAACATGTCACTTGTCTGACCTCTTTGTGCTGCAGTGCTGGGGTAGGAATAGAAGGATTTAGGTGGTTTTGGGTTTTTTTAGGTGATTAGTTAGAAATACAAGTTTGAGTCAAAACTGGATATGGGTCACAAGCCGCCGATGTGGTATTTCTACTTTGAAGACATTATTAGAGATAGCTGAAAGCATCACTGTTGTCACTGTTAGGTGAGATTCAGGTGGAGCCCACTGCAGACAAGAAAAGGAGGAGAAGGAGATGGCTCTGATCTTCAGTTCAGGTTCTGTGTACACACAAAAATCGAGCTGTTTGTTTGTGTTTTGTGTTTGTGAAATGAAAGAGAAGTCTTAACTGCAAAATTAGAGTTTGGGGTTTGGCAACATTTCCCGCTACCTTGCCAGGCTGAGGCTGTCAATATTGGTGGTTATTGTCCATCTGGGTTATGAGACTATATTTCATCAGGGAGACCATCAGAGCTCTGCGTGTGCCACAGAACACTGGGGTGCCAGACCTGTTTTGTGGTGTGAAGTAGTCACCTGTGATTGGGTTATGCTTTCTTACACCGCAAAGACCTCAGCAAGCTTCTCCTTGTACCTTTGCTCACATGAAGCTTCCTCCTTTCTATTCAGATTGCCCCAACAGAAAACCCTTTCTCCCCTCAAGAGAGGAGAAATTAAATGTATCAGCTTTTAATTATGTGGGTTTTAGACATTTTATTCAACATTGTGTAGCTTGTTCCTTTTTTCCCCCAGAATCCAATGGAGGAAATTGGGAATTATAGGTTAGCAGCTGTAGTTTAGCTCGTACTCTGTGCAGAGTAAGACTATCCTGCCATTCAAAAGCAGATTCATGGAAAATAACAGGTTTAATTGGTCAACAAAATACATTTTTGCTTCAAGTAATTTACTGGTATTGTAGCCCATGAGTGAGAGGTGCAGCTCCCCTACAGAGCAGCCAAAACTGTTGGTCAGGCCAGACTCTTGGAATACTCCTTAAATTCCTCATCTCATATCTTAGGGCTGCTTCACAGTGGTTTAGTCTTTCTGATTTTACATACACAAAACTCAGCAATTCTAGTCCCCCCACAAGGTCTTGGTTTCATCAGTGCAGAATAGGAATAATTTTAAACTGCAGAAAAGTTTAGTGGTAAGCAAACCATTTTTCATGCAGTCGACCCAATCCCTGTCCAAGAGCCAAGGCCCTCCAAAAACTGACTGCATCTAACTGCTTGTCCACAGAGGAATTTGGATTCTGGATGACTGGAAATGTATCGGCATATTTCACACACAGATAAGAATTCTATCTTCTGCAAGAAAACTATCTGAGAAGTATCCATGGGATAAGTTTGGGAGCTATTTTACTATAAAAAGATAGATCTATAAATGCACGCTTAAAGATACTAGAACATGCTAAAATGGTATCGGCTAGTTTTAACAGAGCAGGCATCATTTGTGTTCAGCGTCTTTCTAGGCAAATCACTGGCTTTTAGCCAAGTAAAATCTTCTAAATATAAGAAAAAAGAAACCACTTACTGGAACTAACCTACTGATTCACTTTTGATCACTTTCACCACTCAGCCCAATGTCCAGGCAGTAAATGACTCCGTTTCCTGAGCTGGTCAGGATTGCGAGGTGCCAGCCAAGGCCAGGTTCTGCAGCGCTGCGTGGGAACGGGACACGAGTAGTAGGTGAGGATCTTGCCAGGGAGCTGGGCTGGACCCTGCTGAAGGAGGGGCTATTTATTTATCCCATCTCTCATTAAAACACAATACTTTGGTTACAACGCACAAACACACACAAAAGGTAAACTAATTTTTAAAGTAACATTTACTTACCTGACACAAAATCAGTTTTATGTGTACCTTCTAAAAACCCTAAATATCTTCTCACTGTAAAAGATGCCACTGCACACAACTGAGATAACACTAAGTAACACAGCAATTTCAGCTCTACAACCGACCGAAGGCACAGGTGCCGTGCCGTGCCTGTTGATGGGTCTGGGCCATCTCGTTCTTTCTACCAGTCATGATTTTAAGAGCCATTACACAAAATCTCTGCCTTACCTCACTGTGTAATGAAAAAACCCCACAAACTTCTCTGCTATTTTTGTTGTTCTTCTTCCTCCTTCCTAGTGAATTTACAGGTAACATTACACCCAGCACAGATTTGATGTGGTAACCGAACCTTTGTTAAGGGAGCATTTTGTATTGCTCATTTTTTTTTTATTCAGAATTAGGCAGCTAAGATATTGCAAACAATCCTATTTGCCCACTATAATTACATTATACTAATAGCAACTGTCCATCGACATGAAAATGTAATAAAAAAGCGTCAACTTAATTTTCTCTTAAACACAGAAATAACATGTAATAAGTTTACTTCAGTGACCACATTCCATAGGGAGAAGTGATTCATGGCTATATCCCATTCAGGTTTCCTGTGGTTTCTACTTTCTGCCTCAGTATGTTCACATTTGATTTTGATGCTCCAGCTAACACTGCTGTGACTAAAAATCATCTAGTGTTTGAAGCCCATTACATTCAAAAATGGTCCTTTTAATACAGTATGCAAAGATCTTGTCTCTCACTTTTTATTCAAAGTGTTTTGCTTTTATTCCTGTTCGAAACCAGAGCACACTTTCTTGCTGCAAACCTCTACGAGGCTACATGGGGTTTTTGTAGATATTGTGAGCTTATTCACCAGTAATTTGTGCACGAGCCTGCAAGCAGAAGCAAGCCAGGCAAGGCTTCAGGTGCTTCACCCACAACATTGTCTTTCTAATGGAAATGTAGAGCAATGCATCAGCAAGAGAGTTGAAGAAAACCTGGATTTCTTTGATCAGGCTCTGATGCACTCATTTAGGGCTGACGGTAGCCTTAATGCTGGGCGTTTCTCCAAATACTTTGCACCACTTCATCAGAATATTGGTTTTGGTCCTGTCCTCTGAATGATCTCTTTTGTCCAGATGAGATGGTGGGTCTGTGGGAGTGAGCAGCTCTCCTCTCCACAGCCAAAAGAGATAAGGAATAGCCATGATATGCTTCTAACCACAGCAATTGCTACTTGCTATCATTATGGCCATTATATGACTCAGTGCTGGCTCCAGGTTGCTCTATAGATAGGTATCATAGAAGCATCAGTGGATGTTGCACTGAGGACACATTGCGCCAGACTCCTGTTCTGTTGATAATGAAGATCTGGTCACTGCTTTCAACATGATAGAGAAAACCAGATAAATCCTGCTCTGAAATGGAAATCAAATTCTCATGATCACCTGACCATTTCTTCAGCTCTCCCCCTTTCTAAAGAGGATTTTTTTCATGAATCTTCTTTACATAAGCATTTTACAGGCAGCTTTACCTGTGTTTTGTTTTATAACCCCATCATGCTTGCTGCTCCCCCCTCTCCTGTGCATGTGTGTGTGCTTTTGTTACTTGTATTGTATAAGGTGCCTTGGGATATTCGCATCCTGTGCATTGTGTGGCATTGTGTTGAATAGGAGGTACAGAAATTAAAAGCAGGTCTCCTCCTACCCACATATGCCTTTTCTTTGCAGGTTTTCCTGGAAGTTTTTTGCAGGGAGGGAAGGGAAGAGGTAAAATATGACTTGGCTGAGACTGCCGGATGCTGAATCAGCTGCGATTGCCTCACGTTTTCCTTTCTTTTGAAATAAGGGGTACAGTTTTCAAAAATGCCCATCTGACTTCTCCACAGGCCCTACTGAGCCCATCAGTAAGTTCCTTTTTAAAAATGGTGCATATGCTCCTAAGTAAGCTACATGGGCATCTCTAGAGAACGCCTTTATAATGCTTTACTCCTAAGCCTAGAGACTGCATGTTCTGGGAATACCAGAACCTGGTGCAGCTGCTGCAGGCTGCCACAGTACTGTCATCAGCCACAACTAATTTTCTCCTCCCCAGAATATTGGTTGCAAAAAAAGGAGACAGCCACACTCATTAACTCAAAAAACCCCTGCCATCACTGCCAGCCCCCTCAAACACACAACATCTTAAAATGCAATTTTGTTCCACGGCACTGCTCTGCTTAAAGGAGCTGACTGCTAAAGTGGCGGCTCCTTGCTGCTCGCATCCACACCTGCTGGCACAGGCTGCTCTGATGAGGCTAGTCAGCGATGGCGTGGTGGTGCAAAAGGCAATGAATAGAGGAGCAGTTCAGGAGCAGCAAACAAGGAGTGTGGCATCAAAATCCTACAAGCCCCAGAGAGCGCCCTTTTCAGAAGATGTACACATCCTGAGGTTGCAGACAGATAAAATCAGACATTCGTTAGAAGATAATAGCACCGTTCTGGAACCGCGTGATCTATCTTTAGCAGCGGTCAGTATTTTGCTTCCACAGCATCCCTATCTTTAAAAGAAAGGAGGAGTTAGATGCCTTTTAGTTAAAGGACCCACTGCCCTATAGCATCCAACCACACACACGGTGCTTGTCCTTTCCAAAGCTGCTTCCCTTTTGTGCACTCAGTCTCGCAGGTAAAGGTGCATTCAGTCTTGCTTGCTTACTAAGGTAGCTACTGTGACTGAAGGCTTGAAACCCCAGCAGAAGAGCAGAGGAAAACGGAGTGTTAATGAGGGGTGCGCCCTCCAAGGTGTACAAGAAAAAGAACTGGTGTCTGACAAGCAAGGCTTTGCGTTCAAAGGTGAGAACAATAATTGCCAGTTGCTATTTTTCTTCTTCTTTGCAGAAATGTATATATATTCACCTGATACAGCTAGCATTTGAGGTCTTGATAGCTGGTTTTATACGCTTCCCTAAAGGTTATTAATTCTTCCTACACTGTTCCCAGTTAGATGGAGTACCTTATAATATAACTTCCTCATTAACATCAAGAGCTGTGATTATACAGTTTTGTTACCAAGGGCTTCAAAGAAATGAAGCCTAAATATAATCTTACAGTACCTTGTTACAATACAAAGCACATCCTCTAATACATTTTTTTTTGTTTGCATAAAATGCAGCACAATAACGGTTCACTTGACCTTTGCCCCCCTGTATAGTTCATTTTAACATTGTTTGAGGAGCACAGAGTTTGCATTTTGCAGGGCACAGGTGCTCTGCCCCACACTGGAGGCTGAAGCTCAGCCCGGCGGTGTGGTGCACTGCTTCTCCCCCCCACCAGCAGCTGGACTCAGGGGATTGCTTTTGTGGTCCACCAGGAATTTCCTGTGATAGAATATCAGAAACCTACTGGTGACTAGTAGGAGGTGACTTCACAGGGCAAAAGTTCTCTCCCTACAATAAACATTCTCAGTGCCGCTGTGGAGATTTCCTACACAGACCTGACAGCCGCCAGCTACTTGTCATCCCGACAGAGAATGGCTCAGGGAAGGGATCGTCGTTCGTAAGCATTTGCCACCTTAAAAGTGAAGCTGCACTCCCACTGCCATTTTATTAATGCCTCCTGAGAAAAGGAAGAATTCAAGATACCATACCCATGCTAATTTAAAAAATCCCACTGATATTGACTGAGAAGACTTTAAAAATACACAAATCCACAGTCGAAGACAGAACATACTGGTATCTATAGGTACCATGATACACATACAGTCCATATATACCATGTATCCTGGTATCTATAGGTACTGTAGTACGCGTACAGTCAGAGAACTAACAGAACAATTATGAAAACACCATACTCCCTCTGTACACAGGTTTCCTTGGGGAAACAAGCACAGGGATATCCAGCCACAAGATTTCTTGCAGGGGACTGTCATTTGGAGGATCAAGCATTAAATCCGAGCCCGACACAATTCCTTTGGCAAAAAGGACTGAAAGGACTGTCAGGGGTACTAGAATCGTTTGGTTGGCTGAAATAACGTGTAACTGGGCAGATTGCAGTGAAGTTTACAGACTGAAATAGCTTTGGGGAAACAATACATTAATTTCCTGTGGAAAATACATCTATTAACATGGAGACTAGGCTTGGTTGAGGCCAGCATGGTAAAACAGCATGCTGGAAAGCTTGGAAGAAAATACAGCTCAGCGTTGGCTTGGAAGTGCTGAAAAGTAATAGCATCCTCATTAAGAGCCATGCCAGGGTCTTCCTTGGTGGAGGCAGCAAGAGAGAGCAGAGGTTTCCAGAAGGTATCTTTAAGCTGTCTCACCAGCTCCTCCACATACTCCCGCACTTATGCACAAAGCCCGCAGCCATGGCCTTCACCGTGTGCTTCCTGAGCAGGTTTCCTGCCCACTGGACAAAATTCAACCCCAAGCAATGCTGAAAAATTTTGCATCTGAAATCTCATCATCAGCTAGTGGCCATTTCCGCAGTGGAGTCTTCACCAGAGCTGGATAGAACAGGTATCTCAAATCTCGCCTTGCTCTGCAACTAATAGCACTACATCAGGAAGAAGAAAGGAAAAAAACGCAGTAGGAAACTTGTAGGAATATTCAACACTGGAGATGTTTGATGCTGCACTCCTTGCTTGCTGTTCCTGAAGTGTTCCTATATTCATTGACATTTGTCCTGAAATTGCTGACTTGCCTGGTCAGAACAGCCTGTGCCTGCGCATGTAGTGTGAGGACCAGGGGGTCAGCACTTCAGCTCCTTTAAGCATAGCAGTGGGGAGGAACAAAGCCTTGCTTTTAAGAGTCCTCTCTCCTTATATTCTCAGGTAAACTCTTCTTTTTCCCCCTGGACGTGTACAACCTTTAAAACAGCATGATTTCTACGAGAGCTCTGACCATTCCTTCTTGGAGGGCTTCATTCAAAGAAATAACATCCGCCTTACCCCACAGTCTGTTAATGATGCATGGGGAGACAAGACCACATTATTTGGCCTCAGTGTACTCACCAAACTTTTAGTGGCAAATAGATGTTCGTGCTGAGGGAAGACTAAATCCATCTGTCAAGCACTTTTTTTTTTTTTTTTTTTGGTGATCGAGGCTGATCTTTTTAGTCTCAGTGACTGAATTTCCAGTCAGTCACTATGTACTCAGGAGGAAGAAACCAGTTTGGTTAGCTTTTTTTCTGTTTCTCAGCAAGCAGAACACTGTATTCCATTTCTGTGGACCGTGACATCCCATGGCACATTAAAAGCCTTATTCAAAAGCAAGACAGCCATATTTTACACTCAGCAGGAGGCTCGAGGAAGAAGTATGAGGCCAGGGTTATTCTGACTCTGGACAGCTTGTCAAAATGGGAGCTAGGAACAAAGCTTAGGACATTCTCTGCCAGTTCATGTGATCGATCTTGAAATAAATAAGCAGAAGATTGCCTCAGCAGGGATTTTCTTTATATTACAAGAGAGACTGCATAGAAAAAGGTTTAAATTCAGAAACAGCTGAACTTGCCCTTGTGCTTTTGTTTTCTAAGTCTCCATCCACTGCACAGTATGTCAAAGCCTATGGAAATGCTGAGGAGGGCTCTGAAATTAACAGGACTTTATTTTCTTGTCCACACTTGAACAGAGCAATTGAACAGTAAGATCTCAGCTTAGTTCATGGAGCAGGTTCACTGATATCTGGGAACTCCTTTCCTAATCTAGGCCATATCTCATGTGCTGTTTCATAGTTTTACCTCAAAACCATAAAAAATTCATCAGGTAGTGGGAGAGCTTGAGAAGCCCTTCATTAGTCTGCTCAGCATTTTATTCTGATGGAGCTTTTCAAAGAGATGATGACAGAAACTGCACTAATCGCCTCTGCCTTCTGAAAAAATAAAATTAATTTACTGAAGTGTAACACAAAAACCTCACACAGGACTTGTCACATAAAGGCAGAGTACATTATATTTCCTATGGCTATCCAGTTCCTCTATGCTGGAGAAGGGGCTTACACGTTTCCACATGCCAGGACCCCTTTCTGTTCTTCTCTTCCACAGATGTTTAAGGTAAAACAGAATGGAAAAGGCTCTTCAAGGTGGACACTATGCTTGCTCTTTGACTTTAGCATACAAGGCTGGAATTAAGCCTTGACAGAATCTTCTGAGTATGCTTAACAACATAATTTTCTATCCGAAATTGTTTGTGATGTGTTTGGGCAAATTAGAGCTACCATCCATGAGAAATAAAATAATCCAACCTCAGTTACGCATTTGAGTCTTATAATTAAGAGGCACAGGGGTCAAAGGGGCTTCTTGAGCAGTTTGGTTCACCTTATTCCAGAATAAGATCCAAGATGGCTTCATGTCTCCTGAAGCTTCATGCAATTCATAGGGTGCAAGCAGACAACACTCTTTGAAGTCAGTGGTTTTTGCCTTTGCATGTGACAAGAAACTTTAAGAAGTCTGTTCTTAGTGCCATGCAGGAGAGAAAAAACACAGATACTGATTCCCTGCTTGTACTAACAAAATTAAATCACAAAACTTCCACTGAGAATCTAAGCTAGACTTATGGAAAAAGCTTTCACCAAGTGAATGTGTAGGAAAGGAGGTCTTGGCTTGGAGCTTGGCTCACCACTCCATGGGTGCGTCATGGGAGAAAGTAAATACCTTGACTTCGGTAAATTACTATTTCCATCAAAAAGGAGCATAATAAGCTTTATGATCCTTTTGATTCCTGCACCTACTACACTCAGTGTGCACGGGGAAAAAGACTGGTGCCAAACAAAATGGCTCTTGCTTTTGAACATTATTGAAGTTATTCTTAACTTCAAATCTAGTTTTGTTTGTTTAACTTCAATCTAGTTTTGTTGTGGGTGGAAGATCTCTTTTGAAAGATCTTTAACATGTCACAGGAGATGTCAGTTGTGTTGGGGCACAGGCGGAAGACAGCGGTGATTGTTGTCTAATGTTACATAGGTCGCTTTTCTCCTTCACATTTGTTTTATTTCCTCAGGGCTGTAATCAGGGGGTTGAGGACAACCAGTTTTGAAGCCCTTGCTGTGCTTTCTGGAAGACAACAGAACTTCCCAGAGTCAGCAGCATATTTCCCATCTAACAAGGTATCTGACAGCAGCGGGCTTTAGAAAAGCAGCAGAGGTTATAGAACAACTAGGTTGCCAAAACACAAATCTTGTCCTCAGCAGAGCTACAAACAAGACGGTCCTTCTGTAATACACTTACGTCGCAATACTGTTCTAAAAATTTCCCAAGCTTGAGGAAATCTGAAGATCCTACTTCACTATACATTCACATCTTTTCTAATGCAAGGTGAGGAAGAATTAGATGGCTCACTGATGGTAAAAGCAAGATAGTTTGGTTTCTGTCCTAGTTTAACACTGTCTATTGACAACCAGCAGGTGACACATTTATACAGCAGAAATACATTGCTCTCACTCTGTGATCCTCAAACTGGCCACTTGGTGCTTGGCTCCACAGAATGGTACGTTACTTAATTTTAGGGTG
Organism: Falco rusticolus; assembly: GCF_015220075.1. Lineage (NCBI taxonomy): Eukaryota > Metazoa > Chordata > Aves > Falconiformes > Falconidae > Falco > Falco rusticolus. Next base: position 47,506,548 of record NC_051189.1, read on the forward strand.
AAAAGGAGAATAAATGTCCTTTTCCCGTTCAGTATAACACAGTGCCATGTTACAAACATGGACTGCACCTCACAAAATTGGTTTCCCATAACAATTTGGTTGGAGAAATGAACATGAATGTGCTGTGTATTTGTATTGCATCTGATTTCCCAAGGCTATTTATTCCAGTATTTGACTGCTGCCTGCTGCTTTCCTACCTGGAACACTAGTGATCTCAGCATACCTTCAGTTCTTGAATTTGTAAGCAGAGCACCAGAGAAATAAGTTTACTCCCGCTAAACAAAAACTTTATAGGCAGCTCACTGGGGCATTTTGTAGAGTGATATAGCATAATGGAATTTAAACCCCTTGAAAACTGGTCCAAACATACCATGCTTAATGAATACTTCCCATCACTGTTTAAATCTATCAAGAGAAAGAAAAAGTGTCTTTACAAGAGTCCTTTGCTTATTGTTAGACCTGTTAGTACTTCTTTTCCTGGTGCTTTTGAAAGGTTTACCCCCACTTCATTATTTCAATGTAATGAGAGTATTCATCTTACTGACTTACAGGTATTCTCAAAGACTGCAGGTTTTAACACCAGGAAATGTAAAGGTAATAGAGTAGTGGCTTTCCCATTTACTAACCATTATCTTTCAAAACTCTCCTTTCCTTCACCCCAGCGCTGTTGCCTCATTCATTTCCGCGCGCGACTGAAAGCGTTGAAAGCTTTTCGTGAGCAATTAATTACAAAAAGAGGCCTGGGGCCATCTCCCAGCGTTTTAAACAGCTCGCGCTGCTGTGGGGCAAAGCCCGTTCTGAAGTGTTCCTGCTTCGGGACACCCCCGAGATTTCTTCTCTCCCCCATTAGAGACTTTTCACCTCCCTCCGCAGCCGGCCCAGAAGCGGAGCCCCGCACCGGCCCCGCACCGGCCCCGCACCGGCCCCGCACCGGCCCCGCACCGGCCCCGCCGCTCGGCAGCCGTGCGCGCCCCGGGCCGGGTGGCCGGGCTAAGATCTCCCCCCAGCGGCCACTGGGCTGCCGCTGCCCTGCCAAGGTTTTGTACCCTAACATCGGGGAGGGGGGGAAACCCACCACGGCCCTGCCACACACACTTCAGCCGTCATTCTAACTTCTTGTAAGGCGGCGGAGGTGCCGGGTGTACCTGTGGCTGTACAGCTCTGTACGCATCTCCTGCCGCTGGCGGTGCGTGCTGCCCTACTCACAAAGCTTTGGAGATTACCACTGCGGCTGGCAAACGGTTCCCAGTCGATTAACCACAAATTCAGTCCTACAAGCTGAATTTTTGCACGCTGCTGTGTTCCAGCTTTGTACCTGTCCCCATTTACACGCTGCATTTTTTTTTTTTTTTTTACTTGCCACTCCTAAACAAGAGAGACGGATTTTGTTGAGTCAGAGAGAAACAGGCATCGACTGCTTTATTCACCGGTGGCACAAACCCCACAGGGCTGGAGAACACGGCCACAAGCTGGAGACGGCTGCTGCTGCCCCTCGGTCCGTGCAGCCAGGGGAGGCAGCCAGCTCGGCCCCAGACTGTGCAGAACCTCGCTGGTGCTGGTGTTTTAGCAACGAGCATATTTTGGTGGGTAAATCCTCCCGGGAGATGCCAGGAAGTACCAGCCAGCCTCCCTCTTGAACAGCGGGACACGCATTGGCCCTGCTGGCCCCAAGCGTAGCTGAGTTACCTCCTTGTTTCCCGCTGAGTCACACGGGCAGGTGCATTCTCCCAGTTCCAGCCAGGGCAGAAAAGGAGCTGGTTCCTCTCCAAGAGAAAACGAGCAGCACAGAAAGAGGTATTTTTTAGGCAATTCAAAGACGGTCCACATCTGCAAAATAAGTTTGTGCAAAACGTTGTTCTTTATGCTTGCCTGAGTAATCAATAAAAGTCACTGCCAAGTCACACATGGCATAAATTAGGAAAAAGGGTGAATGTCCATCTCACAAAAAGTTAGGACATTATCTTGTTAATGAAAATCTTATGCTAGGCTGATAGCAGCTTCCAATATTTTTTATTCTCTGTATTTTTTGTGCTTGACATCTATGTTTCTGACACGGATCAACAAAATCTGTCTCCCTTGTTTGGGAGTGGCAAGTGAAAAAACCCACAGAGAGTATGTGGAAACAGAACTGGAACAAAGCAGCATGTAAAAATTCAACTTGTTGAGCTGAATTCAAACTAAATACACTTGGAATAGTTTTGAAAGTTTTAGACCTGTTGATGTGAAAGCAGAAAGTTATAGTTCTACATTTTCTAACCTTAAAGGGCTGTCAACTTTGTGTATATCACACCACAACTGAAAGGGTTGCTCTTACTACTATTAAAGGCAGTATTAAGACTGCTGCAACTAAAAAATATTTTGGGGAAAAATATTTCTTTTCATTTTAACAAGATATTTCGTGGACTTGAATTCATCGTTTCCCTCTCCAGTCAGTACCTTCATGCGCATGTTTCCAACAGCACCAGGGGCAGGAGACACGAGCTCTCACCCATGGCTTATGGGCAGCACCCCTGCTGAAGCCTGGCTTCTCTAGCTGAAGCGTGGGAGCTACATTTTCTAGTGTCTTAATGAGAGGAATTCATATTTAAGCCCATCTACCCCTGGGGACACATGAGCATCCTCTCCCAGTCCACCTGCTTGTCTTCATGGGACTTGTGGGACTTTTTTCTCTTTGACACTTCCACTCCTTGTCAAGGAGAGCTGAAACAGTTCAACAGGTTTCAGAAGAAACGGTGAAGGAGCCAAATGGATACACAGAAGGCAAGCGTGCGCTGTTGCACGATTCTTTCCCTAGGAAATCAGGCTAAACCACAGGAAAACCTGATTGTAGCATTCCCTGAATCTCATTAAGGGAATCATCTTCCAACCGTATCCAGTTACGATAAGAAGCCGTCACATTCTAGGAACGACAGCTGGCATAAGTGTTAGCTACCAAATCATATTTATCTGGGTGGGCCTGAGGTCAACAGCTCTGCTACCTATAGAAGAAGTGGCTATGCCAGCATCACCAGCTTTTGCCCTACCTATGCCTCCCAAATTTTGTGACCAATGGATTACTACTGTCATCCCTCCAGAAATATTATAGACTGTCATGCATCCACATTAAAGTTTTACTTTTCATATTATATACAGGGATGGTGTGCAGTTTTATGAAATCAGCAGTTTATGCTCACTATGTTTTTTACCAAAACAAATTTATAGCCAGGGAGCGGCTTTCTGATTGTCGGTCAAGGAGAAACAAATTACAGTATTTTCATAGTAAATAATGGACGTTGGTGTAGATTTGTTTTCCAATTGGATGTGAAAAGAACCAAAGAAGACCTGTACCATGATTCAAGATGACCTGTGTCCTGTGGGACCCTCAGACATGTCTTTCATGTGGTCAGAGGCTTTAGCATCCAGCACAGAAGAAGTTGAAATGGGCAAAGAGAAGAGGGAAAACATGTGAATCACAGGAAAACAAAATAGCCTTTACAGTTTCTTCCATGTGCTGTTAACTTTTTCATTCATATGAGACCTTTATATTCTCCCTTTGACCTCTTCGTTTTAGTAAGCATTTTCTGTTCATTAATCATTTGAACAAGTTGTGCAAACATGCAAAAAGAAATTCAGTCATTTCTCAGTGAGCACAAAAGTTCCATCATTTAAATGGCATTGTGCTGTATAGCTTAATGCATGAGCCTATACTTCACCGTGATGTCTTTATTTGGACTAGCTGATAAGATTTTATAGGGAAGTGGAACCAGAAATTTTCAAAAATTCACAATTCAAAAAGGAGCCAGTAACACTACAGGCAAGAACGATAAACAGCGGATGGCTTCTGGTATTAGTGGATAGAGACACAGAGTGTTTCAGTATAGAATCATGCATTCCCTGGTGGTTTTCTGTAGAAAAACCCCAAGAAACAATCTCAACAGCGTAAAATATTTTACCTAAGGTTTCATCAATTAGTATTTTTAGAACACAGCTGTGTAAAATTCAAGTGAATGTAAGTGGGGAGACATCCTGAATCACAAGAACTAACATCACATAGATACGTTTAGCTTTAACTTTCATTTAGTTTTAACTTTGGCTGTGACTGAAGTTAGGAATAGCCTTTGTACTTCATATTTGCAAGTATACGACGAATCTGGTTGCATTGTGAATAAAATATAGGGTCAGGGGGCTCACTCTGTGCCATCATCTCCAGGCTAGGACATGGCTGGAGGACTGTAGCCACCCCGCGATGGGGGTTTCAGGGGGAGTTTTGAGCATGGAGCGTTGCTCAGTGATTTCCCCTGGCTGTGCCTGCACATGTTCCCCCACCTGCCCTGCCGGAGCTCCATACCATACGTTATTTTGAAGCAGACATATGGGCCTAGCTTTACCCTAAGGCACCTGCTACTTGGGTACTACTACTACCAGTCTAAGTAGAGCAGCACAGGATTAACAAGGACTATTCAAGCTGCCTGAGGCTCTGATTAGGTTTCCCAGAAGTGACACCTATCTGTCCGTGGAGACAGAGCTGTAACTATTCCTGTGCTATTCCTCGTAGGCACAAAAAGTTACTTTGATACTGGAGAGCTTAATTTTTCCCCACAAGGCTGGTTTGAACAAAGGCAGGAATCCTGCATTTGTGGTCTGACATAATGAAAACAACTGGCTCAATCTAACCAAATTAACAAAACTCCCGTTACCTAAAGAAACCCCACCAAAACAGGGAATCACTATGTACTGCATTCCTCAAACTCAAAGATCACATTCAAGGCCTTCAGGGTCCCCAATATTTAGCTTTCAAAATGAAGAATTTGAAGTCTATTACTCACACCTGGTCAAAATCATATTTACTTGTTCTGTGACTCTTGTTCATAACTGATTATTAGCTTTGCAGTGGAAATTAATTTAAGTTTAGAAGTCACGTTTTGTGAATTTTTAAAACAATTATTCAAACTGACTATGCAAATGAACACCTTTTAACCTTGCCTGTGAGCTCCTTCTGGACAGACACCAAGGATGGCTGCAAACACCAGTGAGAAAATGCTGCTTTCCCTTCAGGCAAATGTTACTGGGTGACAGTTTTCAGACACTCACCAAATTGCACTGTCAGGTTTTCAGGCAGAGAAAAAAGAACCACGTTTTATGTGCGTGTGTGGACAGTTTTGCTATTCTTGTTCCTAGTGCCACAGCACCGTGAGGGGGCAGCAGGGCAGGGGCTGGCAGCCCGTCCTGTCCCACTGCCCCAACCAGGAGCAGGGCAGCTGGGGGCACCAGGGCAACCTGGGCATGGGAACAGGGCGCTGGCTGGTGGGTCAGGTAGGGATGGTCAGGTCCGGTGGTGCCCTTGCAGCCCTGGGACAAAACTGTGAAAGCTGTGATGATGGAAGAAAATAGGCCATGATGATGTGGACTAGCCTGCGCACACACACACACACACAAAAATTTAAAAAATTGCGTGTACACAGTGTCTGAGCACCCGAATCCCAGACTTACAGAAAGGTGGTGGCTATGATGGAGGCTTGTATTGCTCAGACTGGAAGCTGCTGCCTTTGAAGGAGATTTTAGCCTCAGGAATTTGTTAGCCCTCTCTCCAGAGGCACATCCTATCAGAGGCAGTTAGCAGATGGAAAGTGAGTGGATTTTAAAATACAGAACCTGTATTTTTTCACAGGCTAATTAGAAACATGCTACAGATACAGAACCAGAGCTATACATAAAGTTCCGAGTCAGATATAAAAGATTATCTGAAGGGAAAAAAGCCTGCCTTTTCCGTTCAACAACACAGGGCTTGTGCAAGTTCCTAGTTATTTCATTCAGGAAGAATCAAAGTTTCCTTTCAGCCACACAAAAACATTGAGCTCTGAGTCTTCGTATAGCCAAGTGCAGTGCTGGTAGCAAAGAGTCATGCTGAATCAACCAAAATGTTTCTTTCCAATATTTCAAGAATCGTTTAAATGACAAGAGAGATTCAAAAGACAAAAAATTCCTCCAGTCCCAAGGACTGCTCCAAGGAGGCTTCTTTAGGGCTTCTATGTAGGGTTGGATGCGAAACCCATTAATGCAGGCAACCACTGAGAACCTCTGCAGCCTACTTTTGGAGTCAATGATTATTCTTACAAAGAGAAGACTGCTTTGGTTCACACTGCAGGGGGGTTGTTTCCCCAAATCTATATGGCTGCTCCTTTTGGTAAAGGTCACACATAATTCTCAGAAGGTTGTTATACTCTTGAAGATAAGCGAAGAAAAATCAGAAGCATTCTGGCAGAATATTTTAGCTAGGTTTTACTGTTCCTCTTTAATACGCAGTTTGCCAAGGCACAGAACTCAAAAGCATTTCCAGCAGGATCTGCAATGACGATGGCACAGGCAGCACTTTCCAGGTGGCAGCGCCATTGTAAGACACCACTCCTGGTCAGCAGACGATCGGCAGGCAGAAAATTCTGCTACTCTGAGAATATCCCACTATGTTTGATTTTGGCTTCTTTAAAACAGGATGAGCAAAGAGAATCCAAATGCCAAGGTCAGCCATGATTTTATTAAGGAAAACCCACAGAGAACCGTATGCTGAGTTTACCCGCCATCGCTCAGAGCGGCCGCACTGCACAGCTCCCAGGAGACTCCATGCCAAACCTTCATGGCTCCAATACTAAGCTTGAACAACCTTACAGGCTACCTTAACTTCATCTTTAGAACACTAGAAACACCAAACACAAAGGCTGAAAGTGATGATGAAATAAATTAACGACTCACTTTGGTGTTTAAACCCTCCAGACTTCGAACCAGAATTCTGTGAATTCCCATAGGAACAAATGTGTCTGGTCACTAGGTGTCAGCCTTGCCTGCACCAGCAGGACACGCTGGACCTTCTCCCTATCCCAGCCAGCAGATGCGACTCTCAGCATCTTTGAGAGATGTAATTTGTAGAAAGGAGCAGAGGAGGCTGTTACCTGTGTGGGATGCTTTTGTACCTGGTAATATAATATTTGTTACCCTCTGGTTTGGATGCTGGAAACAACGTGTTTCTTTCATGCCGAGGAGATGTGACTGGAGGTTAACTGCAGAGACAGGAGAGTTACGCTCTCAAACAACGAATAACTCGGCAGGGTATAAGCAATGAATCAGTAACTGTTCTGCACGCTTCACAGTATTTACTGTTTATCCTAAAGCATCAGTCCCTGGAATAATGCCATAATGTGAAAATGCTGGCTCCCGCTTCTTAAATTTGCTTCTAGCCTTGCTAGATACAGGAACAATGCTTGGAAAAAGATCCCTGCAGGGCTGCAACTCTAAGGACAACAAAGAAAACCTAAAATGTATTCTTTAAATAATTTCTTGAATAGTTACAGTTCATAACAGTACAGTCAGCAAAACCAAAGTGATTAAACATGCAGTAGAGTTTCAGTGGTGTCTACAGAATACTCATACGTTTCTGATTTTGGAATCTCTCCAGATGGAGACTTTCATACCTTGATTCTCATGTTTTCAAGCCTGTGCTGATTATCTTTTCTTTCACTCGGACCAACTACAGTACCATAGCTGCATGCCCATAGCGGTGTCCTAATATGCTGCAAGCAAAGTCATCCAGCTCAGTTGAGAGCAACTGTTCAAAGTGGCAAAACGGGCACTTTTCACAAGACAGAGCAAAAACTACTTGAAAGCTTTTTACCGCCCATTTGCTTCTTAGGTTCTCTTACTGAACAGATAAGCTTTTCCATGCTAAAGACAAAAATCATTGCATCCCAGTGCTTCGATTCACTCAGATACATACATACAAATAAATGCAGAAAACCTGACACAGGTAGAATTTTGCGACACATTCAGATCCTCACTACTGTAATTCATTTAATGATTATTCCACAGTAAACACCTGTCTAACGATGAACCTCGAGAGGCTGGAGCCTTCCAATAACAACAAAACTCAACAACAAAGTCACAATCAGGCCAGTCATTTCACAAGTCCTAGAAGTTAGGGTGGCAGCAATGTCATACCAGCCAAACCCAACATAAAACCAGTAGAAATATTTTGACTGGAACAGTCTCAAGCCTAGTACATGTCCCATACCCAGACTGCCTGCTGTGGTCATTAGCACAGTCACCCTGACAAAAAAAAGAAGGGATAAATGATTGCCTGTGCACTAAAAACCAAACACACCTATGAGGTTTTCAGGGACCCAGAAATCATTGAAAACAGGAGAAACTGCAAGTCCAGCTCTGTAGAAGGATCAGTCACAAATCTGTCTTTTATACAAACAACTCATCACAGTAGCTGAAAAGGGGACCCTAAGAGTACACTGGACTGCATGTGCTCAGAGAGCAGTGAGACAGTGGGTGTTTAAACATCTTGGTCACCTTCTCTAACCATTACAAGCGCCGCTTGCTGAAGCGGACACCTCAGAGGGGCACTATCCTCCTCTCCCATTTTTCCTTTTGCAAATTCAAGTGACCCCGATTTCCACGCTTCGCTTACACAAGGAAACACATAGGTTAGTTAGCACAAATATCAGCAACATATTACATGACAGCCACAGAAGGTAGGCAGGCGATACCAGCACAGGGCTGGGAACTGGGAGTCATTCACCTTGAAAGTCAGAGGCTTCCAGGAGGGATGCCCCTGATTTCTGGACCCTGGAAAAGCTGCTGTCTCTGACAGTTGTAAAATAACACTGACTGTCCAATTGCCAGCATTTCACCTCTTGTGGCACCAAGACTTCTTTTTTATTAAATCAGCATGCTTATTTTCAAAGACAAATACAACCTAGTACATCAAGCTTCAGAAGTTCCCAATGGTGAGCCAGGCAATCCACACTGGCGATACGTGGATCCCTAAGGAGAACTTCCAACCGCCAACTTCAAGCATCTTGGGCCAGTGAAAACAGTGAGAGGGATTCAGCACCACACACTTGAGTTTTGGGTGTACACAAGTGTGCTGTATCTATTATCACAGCCAGTGACACCCCGAATGCAATTTAGTTGCTCAGCTATCATCTGCTTCAGGCTAAACAACTGCGATTCCCCAGGTTCCACGGACCGTATCAACCAGAATACTACTGAGTATGAAATGAGCTTAAACAACTGTCTGCCTGTGAGCAATGTAAATTTAGACTTGCGTTAATTTTTAAATTAAGACAACATTTTGTTATTTATACGGAACTTGGATTCCAACTTTTGAAGCTCTGAATCACAGCTACATTCAACAAGTAAAGAAAGCATCTCCCTCGGAAGAGAGTTAGAGTGAATTTGTTTTCTTAAAGTAGTCCACATTGGGAGCAAGGCAAACTACAACAGCACCAAAAAAAAAAAAAATTAAAAAAAAATTTAAAAAATCCAAAGAAAATCCACAGAGAATTAGTTTACTGTAAATTTACATATAATTTTTCATAGACTGCTCTATGTACACAAACCCCTAGCTGTAATCACCTGCCCAATGAGGAACAATAAATATATTAGCATCAGGAAATTGTAGACTTTCAGGCTGACATGCCCACCAGACAGGACAATCCTTTCAGGAGACAGGATGAATCTTACAGAGGCTAGGTTTCCAGAAGTGCAAGGAAAGATGTTCTGGGCATTGATGCATGGAATGCACACTTGTCTGTCCATTCAGACTTGTACCTAGTGTGCGTAAATCTGAGTTAAGTGCACAGACACCCTTCTAGGAGTGCTCCTTGACTCTGAATAAACTCCAAATCCACTGCTCAAAGGGCTCTCCAACCTGATCAGCACGTCTTGAAATGTGCAAGGTTAACAAGTAAACAACATTGCCGTTGACATTTTTAACAACAAAAGCAACACCAGTCCAGGAAACTCAAGCCACGAAAAACCCCCTCTTATAAACAGATGCAGGAATGATCAACACTTTTCCTGCTCGAGAGGCACATAAAACAACCAGATTTTCAAACCCAGAGTGGGCCAGACAGGATGACACTGTGAGAATGATTGAGCCTTGCAGTTCCCACCACTACAACAGGAGAAGTGAGAAGAGACCTCGGAAAGATGCAGATGCAACAGAGGGAATATTAACCAAAGGAGACAGAATAGATCTGAGGGTAGCTTGCTTCCACTGAGAAGCCAGTAATTCTTTAGACAATGCCACGTATTTCTGCTACAAAAGCCCAAACCATCTGGCCTCGTAGATGAAGTAGCTTAAAAAGTTTGTAATTTTCCTCTGGTAAGAATTCTGTCAAGCCTGGACTTCTGACTTCATCTTTTCACAGACTAAACCATAACAATACGCTGATGTACAGACTGAGTTACATAAATCTATTCCCACCTGATCACTGAGCAGGAAATTTTAAGAAATAAGTCTGCATATGGAGTATTAAAATGGCCATTTTGGGCAGACACAGCAGCCTTATTTTAGATATATGCAAACTAAACACATAAGTATTTAAAATACAGAATTTTTGCAACAATTGCAAATTAGAGAAATTCTTACAGAACTTGTGTCCAACAGTGCAAAATTGGCTTTGCATTACCATTTTACATTTTAGCAATAAAACAGAAAACACAAAATAGCAATGGGAAGCTATCTTCGTAATTGATCACTTTTATATGACTTCCTGGAGCACTAACATCAATTATGCTTGAATGTCAAAACAATGTTGGCACACTGCCAGTGAAGATTCAGATCAGGGCCACCATTTTATTCATTTATTCCTGTTTAGGAATCAGCGAATGGTACGATCAGTTTTTGGTTGTTAAACATGAACACTAAATATGAAGTATAATGAATTAAGCACTAGCATGACTTTGTTGTACATAAGTGAAATGGAAAATGCATCTATTTTAACTTGCTTTATTTCAAGTCTGCAGTCAGTCACCTGCAAGTATAGCATTGGAAGGTTGCTGTTAGTAGAGTCTGTCATAAGAAACAGAATATTTCTAATTATCAAGTTATGATATAACAAGGTATATACTTGCTCAGAGGCCTTTATTTTGATTGCAGTCTCACATTTAATCAGTTTTATCAAGGAACTATTTAAAAGTATGATGTCAATAAAAATTGATATGGCTTTCAATATTTTATGGCACAAATAACATTTCTTTTCCTCAGCTACTTGATAATTCTTTTCTGCTTACAGCAGACTAGGTGTTTCTTGCTGTGTAATACACTGTTGCATACGAAAACCCCCTATCAAAACAGGATATCCAAGGCAATCATTTCTCTCATGAACATGAAAACATTATACATATTCTTAAGTGAAGAGAATGGCCTGAGATGCCAGTGCTGGCTTACAGTCTTGCATCAATGAGCCTAACCCTCACATAATCATCAGTCCATTGGGAGGCTGCTTATTAGGGGTTTATTAGAAACCTTGTCAATAACTCCTGTTTTTGATAATTCTGTATTGGGTCGCCAGGAGATTTGTGTTCCTGACAAGATAAAATGAACAGGAAATCCTCTACAGCCTTGCCACTTTTTTCACTAGTAAATAAAAATCATAACAACCATTATGAAATACTAGCTACCATAAACAGAGAAGGAGAAGAAGAAAAAAAAAAAAAAAAAAAAAAAGACAAGCATTGCATATTTTAAATAAAGCAACATATAGCCCTTCTTGCCCTCTCCAATTACAAGATGATAAAAGATCACCTTTATAAAGTAGAATGACCGGATTTTGCGGAACGTGGCTGTTTCGGCTCCAAGGTATTTGTAGTGTTATAGTATCAGAGCCAGGATACAGCTGCCTTGTGACTAAGATGTCGTTCACTGAATAAGTGCTATCCAATCCCTCAACGTCACCAGACATCTGTTTCCTGTTTTCATTCTTTCTTTCACTGTTATCATTTTATCCAAGTTACCCTTTCACCTGAAAACCATTTAGAAACCTACCGAAACCAGCGCATGCATGCGTGTGTGTATCAAAGAAGTTGATTTAGGGAAAAAAATTGCCAAGACCAATTTGTTCATTTTAATACAAAGAGCAGGAGTGGAAACAAAGTTGCTTTCCCCCTCTTCTCCTCCCAAAAATACACAATGATACATAAACACTTTTGTCTTCTGGTCTTCACTAATATGACTAACTTCCTTCTTCACTTCCAGTTAAGTAGCTTTCCTGTTGAGTACCACCACCTCCACAAAATACAATTGTGAATTGATTCATAAAAACAGAAACATTATGGCACAAATAAGGGAAGGCAATAAATACTCTTCCCCCCGCTCCAACTCCTTCCCAAATGGAGGCAGTAGTATTGTAATAACAAAAAGAAAGAAAAAAAAAGGTTAAAAAAAAATATATTGCTTGTCATTTAAGGTTCCAAACCAACAATCATCAGGATGCAGAACAGGATACATCTAAAGTGAGAAAGTTATTTACTTCACATTCAAGTTAGCACTAGCTATACTTTTTTTGGCACATGGTGTTATTCTTAATGTGCCAAAACAGTGTTGTGCACCTTATAAAATATGAATGTTAACGCCACTAAGACTGAATTCCTGTTATTCACAATCCAATTTTATATTGGTGTTGTTTTGCTGTTTCACCTATACTTAAACCACAAGTCAGGAGAACAACCATTGCTGATAGCATCTAACACACATTAACAACAAACAACAGAAGCTGAAAAGTAAAATTGTCAAAAATCAGTGACTTTCCAATGTTAATCTCTGGATTTCAGGTTATTTAATCAGCACAAGAATAGAAGACTTGTTTTATTTTGTTTTGTGATTACAGATGTTCATGTTAATTGAAAAGGTAGTTTGTTGAATGAAGCAAAAATCTGGGTTGGTTAACAAACACCAACAAAAAAATTCATCTGCCTTTTCTTATTCTCTGAAAGAAAAACAAGGTTATTTTGTAATTTTTTTTTCTTTCCCCCTCCCCCTCCATGGCACACCAGCAAAATACAGGTGTCATACAGGAGAAACAGGAGATTCTGGCACTCAGAGGGCTTTCCCTAGGAGATGGGACGGTTTGGCAGCTACAGGAAACTGTCAGTAGCACTTCCAAGGGCACAAACAAAAATTGCAAAGCAAGACTTCTTGTGTTCTGGTCTTCCGGCCTGTTTCCTGCACCCTAATAATCAAATTATCCCTACTTTAAAGCCAAATTCAGCTTCCACAATTACATGAACTTTAATGAAGCATCTCATTAACTTCTGAGGAATCAGAGCAAATTCTGGTAATTAATTTCCTCTCTCATCTTTCAATTTACTGCTTGGTTTATCATCCGAAGTGCCCAATCCTAAGCTTCTGCATGAAACCTAGAATACTCTTGCATAGTAATAACACAGTATTCTGGAGAGATTGATAAAACAAACATTTGCTGGAAAATGATTTTCAAGAGTATATCAAGTCAGAGTTAATTAAAATACTGCTTCCCATAAAACCAATCTGTTCATAACTTTTCGCAAAATCTAAATTCATTTGTCCGCTGTTACATATGCAAACTGTGATCAAGCTGAAAGCTGAATCCTAATTGTGCACTCTGTCCACCACATCCCCATCTACAATCCCCACCACAATCTACTGTCACTGTCTTAATATTCATTGATTCTGGATTCTGCTATGCACTTTTATTAATGACATTATATTTGTGTCTGGACAAGTTTTAAATTTTGTTTGAATAATAAAAGCCATTGATTTAAGATGGCCATCATTTTTTCCCCTCCAAATTTAGATAGAAAGTTCTTTTAAACTGCACAAAAAGTTTAAAAGTCCTTTTAAACTTTTTTTTAAACAAAGTCTCTTTTAAACTAAAACTGCTGTCTTTCTCAATTCCATCTGAAAGAGTAAGACAAAATGAAGACTTCTTAAGCTCTAGAGCTATTGATGGTAGTGGCAAAATCCAAAACATTGCTATGGAATTGAAGAGGTTAATGAATCCTTCTGTATTTTGTTATTTCTGGTTGGGTTTGTAATTTTCCCCATCCAAAACCAGATGGTCTATCTCTTAGAGGTATATCAAGATATAATTTTCCAAAACATCAATTGTAACATTATGTAATATGATTGTAAAACTAATACTAATTTTATACAGCCATGTTTCAAATTTTAAATTGAGGGAGGGAAAGATATTAACTAATTTTTAGGTCAAGTTATTCTTTGAATGAACTTGTAGGTCAAATCATCCCCTGAAATAAATGCAACTTGGAAACATTCTGTCTGAAAAAAACAGTCTCCAAACCCTGGCAAATAATCACAAGAGAAAGTGCCCGAACACACATTTATGTCAGAGTCTATGCTGTTTCCAAATGTGAACTTTTCATACACTGTGTTATGAAAATAAAGAAGTCAAGAGCTACACCAGAAGATTACATAAACAAAAATTTATGTTTTGCCTAGTATAACAGGAGTCTTAAAAAAACCAAACACCACTTCATATCCATTATTTCATACCCAGATGTTTCCTGTACACCTGCAGTTGTCTCCAGTGCTGAATTCATGAGCTATAGTATTTTAACAGACTCTCATCAGTTGGTTTTAGAATTTTCTTGTCTGCCATGTTCACGATCCATCCTGGAGCAAGACCAAAAAATATCTGTCTGGGATCCTTGCGTGAGCTTAACATTTTGAAGAGTTCATCCTTAGTTATGTCTGGTAAGACATAGCCGTATTTCTTGGCAAGTTCAAGCCTGGCTTCTGCAACCTTAGATGGATCTGCCAGGTACCCACGATTCCTGGCATCAGTGTAGTAACGCACTAGATCTTCAGGTGGAAGCATTCGCTTTGGAATAGGCTGGCCACGCAGAAAAAATACTACTGGCTTACATAAAATTTCTGTGGGCAAACATGAAAGAAAATTAGATAGTATGCTTTACAATACATATTTAAGAAGGTGTCATTTAATATCTTTATTTAGTACTTTGTGCCACATAAATTATTGAACTCTTATTATTAAAAAGTATCAAGCAGAACCCTGTATTTCTTGGCTTAAGTTATTCTTATTCAGAACAAGATAGTGGTTCATAAGTTTCACTTAACCAAACAAACAACTCTGTTTTAACTGGTATTTATAATGACAACCTGGATGAATCGTTACTTCTAATGCATTTAGAATACCTACTTTGGAAAGATACAATAACTAAAATAGATGCCTTCATATATTTAAAGGACTGACTTCCAGGTTAGAAGAAACACATTTGCACGGCTATTTACATAGTGTACCAACAAATGTCAAATGTAGTGTTTCTATAAATATTTTTAAATGAAGAATCAATGGCACATGCATCTATCTAGCCGTTTGTGAAGACTATCTTCTCCTCAAGTTTTACTGAATTTGGCAAATTACACTCCAGATCCTTTTAACCTTAGTATTTTTATTGTTTTCTGGACTGGAAAAAAAGGACTTTTATCACTCCAGAGTAACACATTTTGCAAACTAAAAATGTCTATTCCTCTTGTTCTCAGCCTCATTCACACATGAAAGCTCCATTATTGTCAATAAAACCTGCATGAATGAATATTAGGCAGGATGCAGCCTCAAGCAAAGCAAAGCCTCATTCTTCAGTGAAAGTGTTCTGAAAACAATAGCCATTTTGACTGGAATGATTCTGAGCTTCTGTAACTCGGTTATTTCCTCACTTCAACTAGAAAATTATTTTAAATTAAAACCAGAAATATCCACAGTGGGTTTTAAACCTAATTCTGCCCCTCCCCCCCCCCCAGTTTTCTTAAGTATTATTAAACACATGAGAAAGTTGGAAGACAAATATTCAAAGAAACAATCTTTTATGAGTTACTCTGTTTATAAAGCTACTTGGATTTCTTTAATTGGCTGACTGGTAAATGACTGCTAACACTGGTAGGGCTGAACAAGCAAATGGTTAATAAAAGCAAAACTGAATGCATTACAGTTCAACATTTGTGTAACAGTGTGTTGTTGAAGCTTTTAGAAGAGAAAAAGTGGATGATTTTCCAGAAGAACTATATTTGAAACTTTTATTTGGATCATTTAATCTTTGCACATTCAGAGAGAAAGAGAGGCAGAAATGGAAAGGAATTCTTACCCAGACTCCTCGGATCATAAAATGCTGTTGTTACCACACCTCCATTTTTTTCTATGGCTGCAATTGCTAATTCAGATGCCCTCTGCACTTCAATATTTACTTTTGCTGAAAAAATATCAGCGCCCTGTAAATTTCAACACAAATCAGAGTAACATTAAAATGAGTATTTTAGGACATACACTTATTCCTCTCTGCAAAATTTTAAGAAACGTGAAATCCTGCAAAGTATTATGATTTGTCTGTTCCCTGCATCAAGACAGGTAACCAAACTGCTCTCGCTCAGTCACCCAGATTGAATGAAAAAAACCCTTTGCCTGTCCAAAAAATATTCACACATTTCTTTCAGCATATTCTAGTCTTCTGTTGTCAAATACTTTAACCTCTTGTTACATGCTTCTTATCTGCAATTTCTGTAGTGTCTCAGGTCTTAAAACATCATACTGGGGTTTCGTTTGTTTTGGGTTTTGGTTTGTTTTTGGGTTTTTTTTTTTTGCAAATCCACAGTGCCCTCTAGCGGGGTTATCATCATAACATCCCACAGCAAAGCGATTTAGAAAAGCAAAGTTGCTCCCAAAACATGAGAAGGACAACCTGACTGCCTGGCATGGAAAAACAGAAAACCCAAGCTTTTATACTGCCCGAGGTAATAAGCATCTTGCATGTATACCTCCTCCACCAGCTGGACGCCATAATCCCTTTTGAGAGGCTGCACTGTTACACCTCTGGCGTTAGTGAGCTGTGTTAAGTCAATTGGCTGTGTGGGGTCAACTCTACCCAAATCGATCAGGTACTGCAGCCTCTGAAGACTGAGCGGTTGATACTGCCGTCTGAGGCTGGGGAGAGGAACACAGAAAACAAACAAAACAATGAAAAATTTCAAACACTGAAGCGTCAACAGGAACTAGTTAACCAAGGCACAACACATAATATTTTGTTTTCTACCTACTCTTAAAATTACCAAGTAAGTGTTTAAAACGCACCTATCCATAAACCAAAATTTTAAGTTTAATTTAATGCAAATACAAGCCCTAGTCACAGGCCAAGACTCCATTATGCCTTCAGGTTGGTCACACACACACCCCCTCCAATATATTAATTATTTTGCTGTTGCTGAGCTCAATTTACTCCAGAATACCTCTCTACTTGTTGACTGGTTTAAGGAAGCTAAAAAGATGAAGAAATCAAAACGTCAGCATTTCTTGGTAACTCAACTAGATTGTAAATAACTACCTTCTTCAAAGTGAGTCCAGCTTGGTAGCTTCACTGAAAATTTCATTCAGGAAATCCAAGCAAAAAACCCTAAATAAACCACAATCAAAACCAAATATAGCCTCTCCTCCCATACAAATTTAGTCAAAGACTATCTGCCCAACCCTGTATGTGCTCCTGCATAGTTTGCCTATATCCAACAAGATATTTTAGTCTATTACCACTGTACCTGACATCTCACAAGTACCGAATGGAATGTTCCTCAAAATACCACAAAGGAAGAGAAGTATCGAGAAAATGCATACTGACCCATACCCCCAAAGGAAGTTGGAGTATTTTGTCAATAGCCATCAGCTTCAGCAGAAACTACTGCATTTTATGAAGTTCTAACTTTACTACACAAACCGATCCTTAGAACAGTTTTCCCCATCCCAATGTCTATAGCTACTGCACATAACTTACACTGATGCTCAAAGCTTTCTCATACAATCGGTTTGACCACCACTACAGGAAATTTGTGTGTGGTAGCAGAAAAACTGAGAGCTTATCTCTGTTATTGGCAAGCTAAATAAGAAAGAAAAACAACAGAATTTACACCATCAGACAGCTCTTAAGAAAGGAGAAGTTCAAGAAGTGGAGGAACACTACTGTAGACAGAAAGAAGGAGGTGAAGATAAACAGGCAGGGACATTGCTCAGCATACTCCCATCCTGCCATGATAGCGCCTCTGAAGTACACTTTCAATGTTCACTAGACAAACATTTACAATAGATGACACTGAAATTCTGCAAACATTGAAAAGAAATTGGAGTATTTTTTTTTGTTTCCAAATGCTGTCAGATCTGGTTAAAAACAGCAAGACCCTACTAATTTCTTGTCACTGCAGAAGCCTGGATTTTTGCTATTGGTAATTCATGAACTCGTAACCACTGTTAACACAAGAAGCTCAGTGTCTGCATTCTGCAGTGTTTCCTTTGTAGGACTGCAAATCTAAACTCTTGTCTTCAGCTATGGAAATTTTTTCTCATTTACTCTTGAGAGTAACTTAAACAAACAGGAGGCAATGACAGTACTTGGAAATAGAGTTTGAACTTCAAAATTAGTAAGACTCACAGAGAAAATGTTTAGCAACCAGTACAGGTCTGCAAGTTATACTGCATGCATAAAGAATGCAAATATAAAAATGCACAGCTATTTGATGAAGTTATATCAGCAAATGAAACATGAAATCAACCTGCAAGTTTAACAATTCACAAACACACACATATTTATCTTTTTATTCTTGAACTGTCTGCTAAGTGTGGCATGTTTTGCCTGTAACAGCACCATACAGGTACAGAAGTTTTCACGATCATACCTAAAAGCAACAAAATGATTACTGACCCAGGTAACATACATGCTATCCTAGGAAACAAAACCAGCTTTAAACAACAACAAAAAATTAAAAACCAGTTTTGTAATCATCAATATAAGTGAAGGAAATTAATAAAACACCAGCATACAGCTCTCCAGCTAAGAACAGTGACTGCAGACAAGACACGTTAGATGAATAATTTTAAAAATTAAAAAGCTGGAAGATGGACACAGAACAAACAAACAGGGTGTGAAAAGAGGACAAAAGCGTCAAACCAGTCCCAGCACCTGAGGAGAACAATGGTGAAAGATGACTTCATGGCCTCATCCAGGAGATTTGATATTAAAGAGCTTGTTAAAATCCTAGGTGGAACAGGTGGAGTACAGACAAAGACTGCAGTGTTGCAGGACTAAAAAAGTAGAGTCATGAAAAGAAGCAGAATTGTTTGGCTAGCAGCAGATCAGAGCTTCACATGAATAAAGCTAACAGAAATAACAAAGCAAGGCTTTGCATTACACTTCCATGCTTAACATGCTCACTTGAGTCAATGGGCCTGTTCCCAGTCAGTTCAGCATGTTACCCGCTGTGCAGGCAGGCAAAGAGAGAAACAAACATGTACAGAGGAGTGGTCTCAGAGAAGAATCGCACTCAGCTGTAGAAGGAAGGGTAGCCTGCTACAGATGCAGGATTATGCAAAGAAAAGTACAAATAAGCAGAGCTGTGAAGTAACAGAAAATGAGTGAATTCATTAAAAAAATAATCTCAGAAGAAGTGGGAGATGCTGTTGTTAAGGAAGCTAACAATCTGAGAGGAATAGCTCACTTTCAGTTAGGCCTGTTTTGGCATATTGGCTTCTAGCTTCAGAAGGAAGATCAAGAAAAGCAGACAATGATCAATTTCCAGGTAAATGTGAAGAAACTTACCTATGTCCCTCATTAAACCCATATTTTGGTATGGCCAAGTAAAACGGAGTTTGACCACCCTCAAAGCCTAATCGGGGGCGATTTCCTCTTTGTCTTTCTCCTTTATGACCTCGACCACACTTCCTACCTCCATATCTTCCACGGCCACGTCTTCTCTCCTTGAAAACAATCAATGATACATTGATACATTTAGTCAATGATTTTGGAGATAAGCATCTCTAAAACATGATTTCAGAGATATGAACAGCTAAGCAAAATGCTGATCCTTGAGGAAAAATTAAGAGATAGATCCATTTGATCTTACAAAGTTTTTCCCATTTAAGCTACCATTTACTGGAGTGTGAACACATGTGGAAGGAGCAATGTCACATTGCTAACCAGTCTCTTATCTGCACAACACAATTCACACATTTGTTATTTTCCAGAGTTCCTCAGTGTGAATCAGTCACTAGAGATATGTGAAGCAATGCGTTCTGAACAGTATTTGTACTGCTTATAAGCTAACTTTTGTTAAGTTGCAGCACAGTCACTGCTGGATCAATAACAATGTAAATAATTATTAAACAGGCTACAGTAAGCCTCTTCAATTTCTCTTTTTTTTTTTATTCAACATTCAAATAACCAAACTTCAAGCACCGTGATCCCACAAATTGCTATATGCAGTTAGACTGCAGCCAGAATACTGAGTAAAACTCAGGTCTGAAAACTGCTCTTTACAACATGGTATTTGATTACTAGCCTAACACCGTAAAGACCTAAAATTTGATGCTTCATGCTCTTTATTGTGTCCGTAGGTTTTCCAAAGTTATGGAGTACTTAATGTGCACTGAAATATTGGTACAAGAGTCAGTACAGACATACATCAGAAGCTAGACTAGACTATCCCAGTCACCAAAGGAAGTTGAGTTGTCCCCAGCCCACGCACTATGCTGCTTTACTCAGTGTCTCTTGTGCTGACACAAGCAGTTGTGGGGCCCTGTGCTGGACAGGTAATGGAATTAAACTAGATGAAACCTAACTTCTGTCTAACTATTTTTCTGCTGGTTTAGTTCCCTGCTTCGGCTCACTGCACAACCTCTAGCAGTGGTAGGAAATACACAGCAGGTGTGACCACCTGGTGGCAGAGGGACACCCACCCTTTCTGGCAGTTGCTCATCACCCCCCCCAGACTGCACCATGACTTTAGTAAATACAAGCTCACTGACAAGTAATGTAATCAGTACATTGACCAGATTTTAGACTGTTGGAGGAGCCAATCAAAATTTTTTTATACAACTTCTGTTTGTGAAGACAAATGCTGTTAAATCTGCTTATTTGAGAATAAGGCTGTCTGACACCAAAATCAAAACAACCAGACAAACAGAGCTGAGGTCACTTGTACAATTTCTAATGGAAGACAAACAGCAGCAGCATGGGGAAAACATTGCTCATTTCTTAGATGGAGTTGCAAGTTACTTGCTAAAGGCTGAATGAGTGTACAAAAATTTCTACTTTCAAGATTAAAAAAAAAATAATGTTCTCCTAAACCCAACAGATACCTTGAAAAACAGAGTCCCGAGGACAGACACTGGCAGGTAAGCATCAGCTCCAGTAAATCGCAAGTTCAGACTATCTCTCAACTTCTCAATGCTAAGCTTGAAAATACCATTTTGGAGGCTGGATTAGTTTGAAAAACCTTAAGAATCACCACTCCAGCACTGAACAGTGCTACTTCTACCTTAAATTGATCCTGGCCAAGATGGACATTCACATCTCCAAGTGAAGTAACCTGACAGCAGAACCCCAACAGCTGTAGGGGGAAGAATTTCCATTCTGTTGTCTTGTCACAGGTTTATGGGGTTACCACTATGCAGCACTCACCAGCTCTGTTGGCATCTCTAGGGAGCCCTGAGCACTGACAGGGAAGTGCTGCAGGGACAGTCCCCTGTCAGTCCCCTATTCGTACGACTTTAGCCCTTTAACTTCATCCCCCTGTACACAGATATCCGACACACACACCCCAGATTGGGTTCCTCCTGGTTTCTTTCCTTTATTTGTCTATCACTTTACAATGAGACAGGGAAGATTTAGTTTTGTTTTTGAGAAAGCAATAGTAACAAGAAACGGTGGCTGGCACCACAACCCTTTTCCTTTTAAACCTTTTAACCTTCCTTGCCTTTTCTGGCATATTACCCCATCCCATAAACATTCGTTATTCCATACTTTCCTATTTCCACCCACCTTCCAACAACGGCCCCGAGGTTTCGCTAGGATCACCCATCAGCCAAGTCCTCCGAGAGGACATCCACACGCACCGGCTGTAGGGCACGCAAAGGGCAAGAACAGGGCCAACACACACTGCAGTGCCACCCGCTGCCACAGGCCGCTCTCCTGGGACCTGCCACTATCTCCCCAAAGGCCTGTGACAGGCCCCGAAGAAACCGCCACCGGGGCCGGGCATGCCCGACGACGACGTAGAGGCCCGCCGCCGCAGGGAAAGCGCGCCCGCCACCCACCCGACAAGCTGCAGGCACTCACCCGCTTTTTGGAGCCCGGGCTGGGCCTTAGGTTGGCCAGACTAACTCTGGGCAGCGACCGCAGCAGCTCCAAGGCCTTGGTCCCGCCATTCCCACTCATATCCGCTCACCTCCCAAGGGCAGCACTAAGGGTGGCGCGGGCGAGCTGCTTTACGGCAGAACCGTAAACCGCACCTCCCGCGCCCTCCCAACAGTGTCGCGCAGCCTGCCCCGCCGGCGGGGCGGGTGCGGACGGAGGGGGGCGCTGGCTCCGCCGCTCCAGCCGGCGCCGGGCTCACGGGCGCCCGAGGCGCGGCGCGGGGAGAGGCGCGGCGTGCGCGGCCGGGGCCGCCGAGGGGCGCGGTGCGGCTGAGGCGTCCTGCGGGCCGGCGGCGGGGGGGGATGGAGCCCGGCTGCCCTCCCGCATCCCGGCCGGCCGACGGCCACGCACCGCCGTCCTGGGAGAACGGGGAAGGCGCGGAGGGTTACAGGTGAACACGGATCCGTCCTTTTAGTCGTGCGTTAACTAAGAATACCAACGGATTAGGCGTAGGTCCCAAACCGCATTTCGTTTTCCCGTATCTGCTTTTCTGTTCCTCACACAGATCTCAGCCGAGTACTTTAACGCCAGGCCTCGCAAACCGCCAGCCCGCACCTGAACACAGCTGGCGGCAGCGCGCAGAGCAACTGGAACCACCGTGCCCTGCGTCAACCAAAAACGTTTGAAGGTGGATACTCACTGGAAACGTGCATTATTATTAGAGGCTTTTCCTTGTACTGGTGCAGTACTTGATCACTTCAATTATTTTAATCCAAAAAGTGGACCTACTGGAAAATCATACAGCAGCTTCAATCGGTACATTGGTCGGGTGGGAAGTCAGGTACTCTCTGGTGGAGGGGGCATGCCGCTGGTGGAGGTAGGCTCACTGGAGCGAAGAACTGAATTCTAGAAGCTGCTGCTGAGAAGTTACAGAGCAGAAAGGCTGGTTCCCGTTGTGAAAGTCACTTGATGCTCCTAAGTGTGATACCTGCTTTCAGTCCTGAAACTTGTTTGATGAAAACAAGATGAACAAAAAGTTCCATGTTGAATGTCTGCTTCAGGTTTCATCTTGGAGAAAAGGTCAGCCAATAGCTCTGCCAGTTCTGAGAGTAAATAGGGGTGAAATGGGAATCACGTTGCAGAAATTCATGTTTCAGTATGAAATCTGTATAGCTTCTTACCCCCTTCAGAAAAGATTACTAACAATTACAATGTAACAATACACATGAAATGCTGGTATGCACAACCATCTTACCCAAGTCCCTTTTGGTCACTAGGACAGAGAAAAATACGTAAGTTTAGAGTATGCTTTGCCTTGTAAAGCTGTCACTACACTAAGCAGAACATTGAAATTAGGTAGAAAAGTATCATTCCTAAGATAGATATCTCACTGTAAAGAGACAGCCAACTTACAGGTCTTTGAAAGATTCATAATTCAGATGTTTTCAGCAATTCCTTCGGGATTTCAGCAGCTCAGTTCTTTGAACATTTGTAACTGGCAGACTGCCCCATGCCCGCACAGGCCATCCCACTACTGTGTGATTCGCCTGTGCGCAATCCATGCAGAACTCGCATTTCTCCAGTGACCCTGAGCCATGCTAGCAGCCACTGGGAATTCAGGTAACATGGTTCCAGCTATATTGGCTAAAAGATTAAAAGTTTGATTTAATTATGAGCAGATTACTGATCTCCTAGCTGGAGGTTCATCAGCACGCCACCTTATGGAACTGACGTTTATGTGGTTAATAGCACGGTAGAGAGGGAAGACAAAACTTTGTTCGTGTCCCAAAAGGATGTTCTACAGCAAGAGTCAGGTTCAGCATACTTGATAAGCACCTGGCATAATGTGAAGCTCCTAATTAGGAATCTTTTATGCATAAACTGTATTTTCTTACACAGATTTGAATTGGGTACAGTACATGAGGCAAGAACGCACACTAGAGATAAAACACAAAAAGCTACCTGTGAAAATGACCTAATATTAGCAATAAAAGGGATCCCCTGGCATAAATACTATGTATCCAAGCAGCCTGAGGCTGCTTGTTTAATGTTACACAGTTGGTGCAAAGGCTTCTCCAATGTATTTCATGAATGCATACTGATGAATACATTAAAGCTGCTGAGCAAAAGCTTTGTGAAAAAATGACCCGGATTGGTATGGAACATGCCAGTGGGAAGGATGTGAAAGAAGCATAGCGTGCATTCAGCTGCTGTTTGAGCTGCCAAAAAAGCATCCATGCTAGCCAGATACTGCCTGGCAAATACAATGAGTAGATTGATTTTCTGTGAGTAAATATCTGACAAAGATGTATGGGATAGAAGACAAAGAACAAAGTATTCCATTTTGATCGAAATGTGTTTCCCATACTCATTCAGAGTTGCTCTGCGTATTTGGAACAGACTGAAATGATCCAGTAATTTCAATACAGAGTGCCTGAATAGCCTAATACATTTCAAGATGAGTAAGAATCATTAGCTCCTTGGCCGTAAGACAAGAGATTTATTTTGGTGATGAAGGCATCTGATCTGATGAGAACAAATGAGTTCCATCTAACAATGCACTTTGGTTTATTTGTGCTGGTTTTCCCGTTTCCCATGACTTACTGTTTTATATTTACCTATGCAAGAATACTGTCATATCCCTTTTCCCCTAGGCCTTATAATACAATATAAAGATTATTTTTACAGAAAACACTCAAACCACAGACACATAAAATTATACTATAAAAGTGCAAAATAATCTGGCAGATGTGTCTGGCTACTTGAAAAATACCTTTAACAGTGAAGGGTTTTTTAGTTCAAACCCTTTCGAAACCGCCGGAAACCCAAAGGCAGAGGCAGCTTTGCAGAGCCTGCCTTGTGACCAGCCTGCGCAGCCTGGCGCCTTCCAGTTCAGCGGGCTCCAGCCGGGCTCCCCCGCGGGGCTTCCCCAGCAGGCGCCGGCACACCCGGGGCCTACAGCGGCCGCACCCGGCCCAGGCCGCAGCGCAGTCGCAGCCGCCGCCGCCTCTCGCGGTCAGCAGCCCGGCCCGGGAGGCCGCCTACAAAGCCCAGGGCGGAATCAAGGGTGGCTGCGCCAGCTCCACGTTCATCTTTTACCTCAGCGGCTCCCGCCCCCGGGCGGGCTCACGGCCCGCTGGCGGCAGCAGCCCTCCGCGCCCGCAGGCCGCCTATCCCGCCCGCCGGCGGCCGCCACTGCGGTGCGGGGTTGCCCTCAGCGGGGAGCGGGGCAGCGGGCGGTGGGCGCCAGTCCGGGCCCCCGCCCCCGGCTGCCGCAGCGCCCGCGGCTGCCGCCCGCGCCCCTCCCACCCGCCGCCCGCCTTCCTCCGCCCTCCTGGCCCGGCGCCCGTCCCGCCTCCTCGCTCCTGGCTGGCGTCCCACTGGCCGCCTCGCAGCCCGGTGTATGTGCGGCAACAACATGTCGGCGCCGCTCCCCGCCATCGTCCCGGCCGCCAGGAAGGCGACGGCTGCCGTGAGTGCGGGCAGGGAGCGAGCAGCGGGGAGGCGCCGGCCGTCAGGGGTCCGCCCTGGCGGGCAGCGGCCCCCGCCCCGCTTTGTTCTCCGCTGCGGTCCCAGCCGCGGGCGGCGGTCCCGCCGGTCGCAGCGGCCCCGCGGCCTGGGGGCGAGGCGCACGGGCAGGCCCGGCTGAGGGCGGGCGCCGCCGCCGCCGCCGGGCGGGCGCCTGGCGGGAGGGGTGCGGCGGGGCGGCCCGGCCCGTGCCGCCTGACAGCTCTTCGCCGTTACTCGCCTGCCGGAGCTGGGCCGCGCTTGGGACCGCTCCGGGGCTGGAGTCTGCGCCGGGCCGGGGAAGGTCATCGGTGTCGCCCGGCGAGGCCCGCGGCGCCGTGTGCCGGCCGAGGGCGGGCGCGGCCGCTGATGGCGGCGGGGAGGCCGGGCAGCGGGATCGGGAAGGGACGGGACGGGGCAGAGATTTCCTTCAAGCAAGTCGTATCGTGCTCGAACTGTGCGCGGTCTTGTGCGGGCGGCTGTGGTACGTGGGTTAGCGCGTTTGTTGGGTAGCGATCTTACACCGCTACGGTTTTGTTTTTTTCCTTTAGGTCATTTTTCTTCATGGATTGGGAGATACCGGGTGTGTATTCTGATCCCTTACATACTTAATAGTTATTACAGTTTCAGATATAAGGCTGCGTGTTGTAAAGACGTGAGCAGTTAAAAGTTACTTGAGCTTCTTCGGCTGCAGTTGAATGCAGCGGCTAACGACAGATGAAATTTCATGTGTGCTGGAATAATGGTGACAGCTATTCATTTAAAATTTCCGGCATGTCTTCAAAAGCTTTTTCTTCGGGTTTTTCAATCATTTACCTAATTTGGTCTGAATGTGATCCCTCTTTTGTTCTTGAGTCAAATTTGGTGGGAAAAGAAGTCTGTGGGTTTTAGATCTTTTGCTTTCATGAGAGTGGGGTCCTGGTTATTCCTGTGCTTGTCTAGACTTGGGAGTTCTTTTGGGGTTGGTTTGTTTGGTGTGTTGTGTGCCCGTCCCCCAGACTTGTGGATTGCTGTTTTGCTACTAGGTGCAGTTAATCCATGGTTTCTTCAGTATATCATACATACATTAAAATCCAGACTCACTCGGTTTATCTAAGCGAGCTCCGAAGCAGTCACCGGATGTCTATGAATTTCTGTGTCTGAAATGCGATCTTCTGACTGCGCCTCCCACTCCCAGCCAATAGCTGCGAAATACCCTGTTTGCCTTGTTCCTGTTACTTCCACATCTGAGTAGAGATGGAGAGTAGGGAATTTCTGGGAGGTGTTCTAAGAGTGGCGTAATGTTTCCATTTGAAGCTTGTGTGTGCCGAGATGTAAGCACACATTCATTAAAGACATTAACAAGTTAGGAGTGTGTTGAAACCTTTTTTTGTGGGAGACTTTAAAGGAATTGGCACTTAGATACTGCAAATAAGTAGCGTTAATGTTTCGTCTATTTAGCTCCCTTATGGGCAAAATTGTGTAATATTTTTTAAAGAAATTTGGTTTTGTTACCTGGAACATGAATATTGTCTCTAGGTTGGAACTTGCAATGCTTAAGGCACAAACTTTTCCTGAAGAGCTAAAAAAAAAATCGGCTGTCAAAATTGAAACTTGTGTAACTGGGATACTTAAAAAGGGTCAAGTCCTTGCACTCGACAGTATTGTACAACTGAGGATGTTTGCTCTCACTTGTTGTGCCGACACACCACCCTGTTTGTGTTATCCTTTTTCCTTTCTGCTGGTTGGATGCAGCTGAAGCAGCAGTACTGCCTGCATCTTGGCACCAAATGTTCAGCAAGTGATTATAGAATTTTTTTGAGCTTTTGGAATTTGGGTCTTTGTAAGTCTGGCTGATGTGGCTTTGGCAAGGGGAAAAAACCACAGAGATTTGCTTTTTTAACATAAACTGTATTCATTATACAAATGTATTTCCATTTTGATGACAAAGCTAACTCACAGTCTCAAGCTTGCAAATACACTGAGTGTACTGGAATGTATGCATGAACAAGTCATAACACCTCTGTGGAATTATGGTGGTTTAGCTATATTTGTTCCTTTAGTCCACTGCAGATCAGATTAGCTGAAACGTCCTTTGACGTACTGCCATTTTGAGAAGTAATTAGCAATTTTGTAATCTCCCACAGTTTAAACTGACCAGTTCTACTTCACATGAATTTTTAAATTGCTCACTTCGGTTTACCAACTGTATTTTTTCTGCTCTGAGAAGTGTCTAATAGAGCTTATGTTCTTTTTCTCTCTTAGCTCCTATATAAATGGCACTTAAAGATTGCTACATACTTGTCAAAATCTGAACAAAAGGTACAACATATACAACATAAAGGATTGTTCTAAGGCAGGGGTCCTCAAACTACGGCCCGTGGGCCAGATACGGCCCCCCAGGGTCCTCAATCCGGCCCCCAGTATTTACAGAACCCCACCACCACCCCTCCCGGGGGTTGGGGGGGAAACCAAGCAGCCGCAGATGACTGCCTGCCACTGCATCCGCGTGCCGGCCCTCTGTTTAAAAAGTTTGAGGACCCCTGTTCTAAGGAGTCTGCGTAAATGTGTATACAATGTTGCTTTCCAAATTTGTCAGATTAATCTTACAGTTGTCTAAAAAAAGTCCCCAAATTCCTATCTGACTTTTTTGTCAGTCATATTTCTGCTTCAGTTTCTTATTTGGCCTTCTCCTAATACTGCAAATACCATGCAATATCACCCACAATTTGTATGTATAAAAGTACTGGTAGGAAGCAGGCTGAGATATACAGCCAGTGTTTCAAATGTCCGTTCTGTCTGTGTGCTTGAAATATCTTTAACTTTAGGTAGCATACATTAACTTTTCAGGATGGTATTAAAATTCAAACTAAACCAAACATGCTTTTGTGGCTTGTCTGCTGTTGGTCTGATTGGTGCAGCTGTGTCACTTATGAAGTCATTAAACATGTTTTCTGCTTAGAATAAACTTCCCAGTATCTAGTTTAGTGGGTGAGTTTGGAATAGAATACTGAGCAGGGAGAAAAATCAGGAAATACAGGTACTATTGAGCATTCTGGAACACCAAATACAGGCTCAGGCAGTGGTTCTGCACAGGTTCAGATTTGGGTCCAGCTCAGCTTATCTCTGTATGAGCCCTGGAGTGAGTCTTTCAGAGCTGTTTGTTTAAATTATGCTTTCCAGTTTTCTGGTTTGTAGGAAGCTTGATAACTCATCTGCCATGCTGATCTCACATTCATCTGGGTATTCATGCAGCGTGTACTTGAGTTTAAAAAGATAGCTGCAATCTGGAGCATTGCTCAGGACTGCATGAATCTAAGAGCATTTGAACTGAGCCAAAGTTATTAGGTCTGATTGAGTAGGCTGGCTCCACATAGAGTTAGCTTAGATGTCAGTTCGCCACTCTCTTATATCAAGAAATGTGGTTCAGAATAAGCAAAGTTGGCTGTGAAAGAAGCTGCCTCAACTCCACAGGAGCAGCAAAACAGCTGTGCTGCAACTATGACGGTCAAATTAGATAAAGTCTCCCTGGCTTTGTGTATGCAACAAATATTCAGAAGCAGAACAAACCTTTTAAGTTTCA
Source organism: Falco rusticolus (assembly GCF_015220075.1). Classification (NCBI taxonomy): domain Eukaryota; kingdom Metazoa; phylum Chordata; class Aves; order Falconiformes; family Falconidae; genus Falco; species Falco rusticolus. Next base: position 47,535,562 of record NC_051189.1, read on the forward strand.
TACTATATTCGTAGCATGCTACAGTTCATATAAAATTTTTCTAGAAATGTGTTTTGATTGATCTAATCCAGCACATTTCATACTTGGTCTGTGCTGTTGCACTGACGTAGAAGTAAGAGCTGAGGCAAAACATAAATGCCATTTAATGTATTTTTTGTTAACAGGCATGGATGGTCAGAAGCGCTTGCAGGTATCAAGAGCCCCCATGTGAAATACATTTGCCCACATGCGTAAGTTTGTAATTTTTCTTGTTTTACCTTTTTCTGTAGAGTTACGCACTAACACACTTGCACAGATGATGAAGTCAAATATGATTTGGATGTCTCTGCATTTTGTTTATATGTTAAAAAAATACTCTAAAATGTTGATAATATTGTTAGTGTGTGAGTTACTTTAGGTCAAATCTGCATTTTTATTCATATTTTGCTTTTGTAACTATTTCAGAATGAAAACATTTGGAAAGTTTTATGTGCAAAGTTAGATTATTTTGACTTTGTTTTCACTGGATTGAGTTGTTTTGTTGCATTTTCTTTCCCTCCAACATTCAATTGTGAAAAGCCAGTGTTACAAGGAGCAGGTTTTGTATTTTATTGACCATTAAATATACTTTGTATTAGATACATGTACTTCTTAAACTTAGGTGCGTAGATGAAATTTCCCTGTTACCTACAGAAAGTTTCAAAGATTCACAGAATATTTGTATTTTCAGCAAATAATGCAATTTGAGCTGTTCTCGTGCAGTTTGAGAAGTGAAATACTTCTGAGCAGTGTCAGGAATCAGTAAATAAATTAAGATCTATGTGGTATTTACTTAATGATAGAAAAACTAATTAAGTATAATCTTGAATTTATTTTAACACAAAATTCAGATTGTCTTTTGCTCCAACAGTCTTGGGAGACATGGAGCATGGATAATAGGGAGATAAGTAAGCGATGTTTTGGTGTATTACTGATTACTGGGCTGTGATTTATTTCTTTCTTTTACCACATGGCCACGCTTTGCTGAGCCGTACAAAAAGAGCTTAGTGATATCTGCTGTTCTCTTTGCTTGCCCTTTGTCTTCTTTCTTTCCCCGCAGAACATAAGTTCCTCAGTTTCAGTAGATTAGAACTATAGCTGGATTTGATCCATGGCATGGTCCATTGATGTTGTTTTGGTAAGACAAATGCACCATAAGGGTGGGAATGTGTCCTGCAGTGAAGGCAGGCCTTAAGCAGATTCAGTTGTTGTGAGAAGCACGTGTGGCCAGACTTGATCCACCACTATGCTGCATTTGGCTGCTTCCTTAGGTTTGCTGCTGCTGCTGCATAAGGTGTCTTCATCCACTGAGCATGTGTATGGAACTGTGATAAGTAACTGTTACTTAGAAATAACTGAATGAGGTGGATATATATATATGTATGTATATATAAAATATGTATGTGATATATGTGCAGTCACACACACACATATATATGAGCTGTCCATTAATGTTTTGCTTGCTTTCCATAGAATGGTAATTCAATCCTGAATATTAAATGTGTTTGGGCTGGCAGGTTTCAAGAGAGATTTCTTGAAAAGATGCTACTAAGTACCTAATGTTAATTATGGTTTAAAAGTAAGACAAAATTAGAGATATGTAATTTCATGACATAGCTGCATATTCATTATTAAATTTCAGTATATGTCTTAAGTCAGTGGTGTTCGTTCTCATTTCTAGGCCAGTTATGCCAGTTTCTTTGAACATGAACATGGCTATGCCATCGTGGTAAGTATTTGTTCAGTTGCAGATGATTCTAATGAAAAGATATCTAGGCGTTTGAACTCATTGTTCTTAATTAAAAATCATGAACAACCAGAAGGGCTGGTTTTAATCACATGGAAGTATAAAAGCTTTTTGCTTTAGTTCTGTTACTATAAAAGGGCTTTCATGAGTATGCTCTCTACTTGTGTGTCTGTGGTAGTGGTTATTCCTCAGGACTAATCTGTATGTCTTAAAATATAAACCCTAATTTATTTTACAAGTATAGTCTGGAGTCTGTGTTGTGTATGAATTCATAGTCAGTAGTAGTAGAGTTTATTGCTACTAGTGAGTAATATTTGGTGGGGCAGTAGGATATCTAGAAAGTGTTCTTTAGAACATCTATTCTGAATAGAGAACAAGAAAAATATGGTAGATTTCAGTGGTCTTAAACTAGTCCTCCTTAGGTTTGTGGGGTTTTTTCCCATCAAGTAACTTGTGCTTGTTTTTCATATATTTCTTCAAATGGTATTCTAATTTTGTACCTGCAACTGATAAATTGAAATTCCTGCTGATATTTTTGGAGCAAATATCAAAACTGAGCTGTTTAATCTGTAAATTACAGAAGATAAAACTCAGAAAAGGTTTTTTTACTAGATCTAGCCTTTTAGCCACATTCACAGATTGTTCGCTATTTCTTGTAATCTGTGCATGGTTGGCACTAAATGATGTTAGCTACACATTTTTGTGTGGAAATTATCTCAATTTTATTATTTGTGTTTTAAGTGGAATGGATGCTCTAATGAGTAATGCTCTTGTTGATGTTTTTGTAAGGTTTGATATCATTGGACTCTCTCCAGATTCACAGGAAGATGAAGTTGGGATCAAGCAGGCAGCGGAGAATGGTATGCTTAGGAATGCTTTTTATCTCTTAAAAGTACTTCCATGCATTCTTAAAGATGAATTATCAGTCTGAAACAGATTTGTCATTGACAGAATTGTTAGGGAAAGTAATAAGTATATACTGTATTATTGTTGATCAAACTTTAGCTAAGTGCATTGTTTGTTGTTTTGTTTTCTTCTAAACTTCATGAGTAAGTAGAGTAATTCACCAGTATAAACACTTCATATCTCAAATAAGAAAGGGACATGGTAAGCTTAGTGTATTTTTGTTTTTAAGACCACCTGAGTAACACAGCAGGTTAGAGCTGTATGAGCATCCACTTATGATGCTGGATAGTTAGGAGAGGGGTACCATCTTCCTGCCAGTGGGGCTTTTGTGAGACTTACTTGCATGTTTTTCTCTTTGGAAATGATGCAGTGGCACTGGAATTTCTGATCATGCTCTAGATCCTTTGAAGCTTTTTGATGTATAGCAAACTAGATTTTCCTTTTGCTAACTTTCTGTTGACATCGGGGAGAGGGTCTCTTTCCTCTTCTAGACGTTCTACAGAATGGAGTAGTTTTTTACTACGGACCTTTATTTATGTTGCAGTTAAAGCACTGATAGATCAAGAAGTAAAAAATGGAATTCCTTCTAATCGAATTATTCTGGGAGGCTTTTCTCAGGTAAGGTATGGTTGGAAAGAACTGTGTCTTTCTAAGGAAGTAACCTACCTTTCCTAACGTGGGAAACCCAGATACCTGAATTGAAAAGAGCTGATGTTATGTGCTTCTAAAATTGTAAGATGGTATTTTCCTTTGCCTTATCAAATGAAGTTTTTTATGCAAATAATTAGTATTCACGGGAAAATAAACATGTGTGTGGAAAAAAGTACTAAAATTAATAGTCTATGTAAAGTCTTTATGCATATAACATACATAGCTCTGCTTGAAAATCTTTTTAGTATTTCTAGTTTAATTTGATAGATATTTGATGGTCTGGATTTATTTGGGAAATTCTTCTCTTCATACTTGTAAGACATCTGTGGTAGGGTCCATACACCAACTCCCCAGTCTGCATGCAAATAAATTAAAATATTAAAGCAGTGATAATACTGTTACAATTGATCATGCTTCATTTAATGGTTTTTTGGTCCCCCTCCCCAGCTGCTAGTTACAGTAAATTGGCTGGTTTACTTCTGAATTGATCACGTGGGCTTGAAGAGGGAAACAAGGCACAATAAATGTTATACAGGAATACTGGTTTTAGTATAGGTTCTGAGGAAGAATAGATTGAAATAGAAATAGGCTTTTAAAGGAGAACCAGATATCTTGAAACAAGCATTAAAAGGAATGTTACCATTCTAATACTTGCATCTCTTCATCTTAGGGAGGTGCTTTATCATTGTATACAGCTCTTACAACACACCAAAAATTAGCAGGTGTTGTAGCCCTCAGCTGTTGGCTTCCTCTGCGGGCTTCTTTTCCTCAGGTATTTATGTTTCTTTCCTAAGCTAATTTGCACTTGGGGAATGGGTATATCTGCAGATTCTATCTTGTGCAGGAATTAGGGGCCATCGTTAGTTATTACCAAATACTAAGAGTTGTTTGATAACTTAAAAGTTTTTAAAATAGGGCACTAGAGTTTTAGAGTTTGGCAAGTAGGGAAAATGAGGAAATACTCTGTAGATATCGCTACTTAAAATGACATTCCTAGGAAACTTAAAGGATATAGCAGATTTTCCTGGAAGATAAGTTTACTATTTGCCAGTTGTTCCATCTGCAAGGCTCTATCTTATTAGAGACTAGGTTAAACAAAGTATCAGATTTTTTTTACTTGGCCAGAAATTAAATTCTTCTGAAATTAGTGCCAAGATTTTACTTCCAGGTTTTTTAACTGTGTTGTCAGACACAGAGGTTGCTTCACAAGGAACTTGCAGACTTTACATTGGGGTTTTTTCCTTAAGAATTCTACTTACTTGTCATGCCACAGGGCACAGTGCCATGGGGTTATTTTATTGTGAAGATGTTAGCCTTACCTCCACTTACATTCTCTTTCTTCTCTTCTGCCCTCTAACTCCACCCCTAACAGGGTCCTATCAGTGGTGTCAACAAGGAGATTGCTGTTCTTCAGTGCCACGGGGACTGTGACCCATTGGTTCCTTTAATGTTTGGTTCTCTCACTGTTGAGAAGCTAAAGAGCATGATAAATCCAGCCAACATAACCTTCAGGACTTATTCTGGCATGATGCATAGCTCATGTATTGAGGTAATTTTCTGATGATACAGTGTTTTAGCTGGGTCTGTATTTTAATTTTTTTCCTCTCAAAACATATATATTAGGTGTGGGGTTTTGGGGGTTGGCTAGGTGTTGTGCTTTGTTGTTGTTATTGATGGGGTTTTTTTTTTTTTTTTTAATAAGTCCTTGATGCTACTGACTTATTTTCGTAAGTAACTGAATGCATGGCTGAAAAAGCATCCAAGGCAAAAGTTTGCATGACTAGTGGGAATGTCCTCAGAAGATTGTGTTTTTGGGACTAGACTAGTTAGTCTATAAATTGCTCTTTCCCCCCCTTCCCACTTAATTTTAATTAATTGCTTACTATAAAAAAATAAAAATCACTGACTTGGAAGGCACATTCTCACAGCATAAATCCAGCTTGGTGTTTTGGAGAGAAGAATCCTGTTAGTTCTGTGGATGGAGGCACTGAAGGAACTGGGAGAGAGGGTTGACACTGTGGAAGAGGCAGGCTCAGAACCTGTATTTCTAGTCCTGGCTCAGCAGGCAGCCGAGCTGATGTAATGGCTTGCTCCTGCCAGAAAGGGGTGGATCAGTTCCCTCTGCTCATGACCCCGTGGCCCTCTTCCTTGCATCAGCTCTGGGACTGATCAGAAATTTCTTTCAACCATTGAACTTGCTAAAATGGCAAAAGCTGCTGGCTTCAGTTTTTGCAGCTGTAGTGAGCTGAAGCATCAGAACTCACACAAAGTGTTAGGAGCAAGAAACAGAAGAGCATGCAAGGAACAGATCTGCCATTTGTCAGCAGCAGTAATTTGTTGATATTGCTGCATCTTGTGGGAGCCGTACCTTTGGACAGCCCCTTTGGGACATTTACACAGTTGTATTGCATTTAGGTAGTGATAGCATTGAGTTGTCTCACAAATGTATTAATAACGTGCTCTTTCTTACAACATTGACTTAATTAAAAAAAAAATATTTTTAACATGGATTGGTTTCCCAGTCTAGTTAGCTGTATTGCTTTTCCTTAGGGAAGGAAGCATCATAAGGGTGAAACGGAATAGTTAAGAGGAGCTGCTGGCTTCTCACACTGCTGCTAACTTGCAGAAGTTTGAAGTATAGATTAAGCTATGGGTGTAGCTACATTTCAATCCTATCCATGCTCAGCCTGCTGCTATTCAGATCACTTGATGATTAATATGTAGCTTACCTGCTGAACCTCAGAGAGAGAAGGATAGAAGTCTTTGCTCTTTTTCCTCTATTTTGCCTCTTCTGAGTACCTAGAGGAGTTATTAGCCTTGACTTGTGTGCAAAGTGGTATGACTCTATCAAGTATCGAATTACTCAATATTTGTAGCTGGGCTGCACATTATAACTGAAATGTTGAAACATGATTGTATAGCTGAATATATATTAATAGGGAACTTCAACTAATATATACTTTTATCTTTAAACAGGAAATGATGGATGTAAAACAGTTCATAGACAAACATCTACCTCCCGTAGACTGAAATGATATGTGAGAAGCCTTCTATATAAATACACCAGCATCAACTGTGGTAGAGTGTTAATCTTTTCATATGCCCAATAAGAAGCATTACTTCTATACCTGCAGTGTTACTACTGTGTTGCAAATTTATACTTAAGATGAGGGTTGAATAATACACGTGTACAAGAAATGATCTGATCATCTTTTCAGTATTAATCATACACTGTTGGGACTACACGAATGCGGCAGCTAGGTAACAATGGCAGAATGTAACCTAAGCATACTGTTTTAAGAAGTCTGATTTTTTTTTTTTTTTGCAGAATTTTAGAGTATTTGTACAAGCAATTTAAATTCTAATTGTAGGTGAGCAACATAAATGCAACCAGTTTAGGTATACTTGAGACATGATTTGTTCTTAATACTCACTGAAAACACGTTAAAATGTTTCCTTTATGTAAAGGATGCGTGAAGTACACAATGTGTAACGTAGTGGGCATATGATGGTCGAATAAATGCTACCAAGGACAAAGCTTTAAAAATTAAATGTGAATTGTTACTCCAGATAAGAAAGGTTGTTCTGCTGTAATGGCTAGAAGTCAGTGGAAGTATTTCTTATATTTAAACCACCTCAATCTTTAATTGTTTTCGTATAGGTAGATATTTTTTGGAAATTCTAAAGGGACTTATTTCTTGTTAAACTGTCATTTGTCATTTATTGTCTGTCTCTTTAAAAACTACCATAAACTCATGTCAAATGCTGACTTGAAACAGAATTCTGAGGAAGTGCATAGGATTAATTTGAGTTTCATTTAAAAATTCCTGTTTTCATATTGAATATTCATCTTGTGCTTTTAGTCTTTGTAGCTTTCATTTGTGCAGAAATGTTGATACATTTCATGTGAGCAATTCCAGCATATAGTTTTGATTTTTCTGTCTGTTTTGGAATTATTAACTGAAAATAATGCTGTGTACTGTTGAAGTCTTGCCTGTAACACAGACGTTGACTAATCTGAATTCTTTATTAATAGAAATAGAAGTGCATTTGGGATATAACTTAAACTTTAAATTGATCCCTTCAAATACTTTTTTTTAATTGCATGTTGAGACTTGAGTTTTTTCTGAAAAAGAACAGAGCATTTTATTTTCAAATATATCACTCTACATTTCCCTAGATCAGTATAGCGTAGTAATATGAAGACCTACTATAGGAAAAAAGTAAATCTGCAAGATATAGAATGTCTTTTATCTCAGAAGCTTAAAATTGTAGGATGCACTGGATTACAGAATTTGATGCACACTCGAGAGTTTTTTGCAGTTGAGACATAATTTACTTCTGGAAACAGCTGTTCTTCTGTAGAGTTCAGAGGTTGTCACACACTAGGAATGTTTAAAAAATACACAGCAGTTATTACTACATAATGTGCTGCATAACAGTGCTCCATACTATAATATGTTTGCAAACAAAGAATATTCCTGTTTGGGATGCCTCTGTGGTGTCAGCACTGTGCTTTGTACCTGCATTTTAAGGTACTTTCTCCTCTCCCAGCTTAATCATTAATCAAGCGGTCCTCTCACAGTGTCTATGAATTTACATCTGAGGCATCTAACAGTACAAGTGCATAAATGGAGAATTATGCCTTTATATCCCTTCTTAAACACAACTGCTGCCAGAAATCTGACTTGTTCATTTAGTGTGAGTTTCAGTTTTCAGTGATTTTTTTTTTTCATATGTATTGCATTTCATTTTTTGGAAGCTGTTTTTGTTTTGTAATCCAGTTTCTCTGGAACTCAAACATCTCAATATGTAAAATTGAAAAGAAGTTTATTTCTAAATGGTATTGAAATTCTTTGGGAATTCCATCTGTGTGGTTGAGAAGGCATGTTTATTAACTTTGAAGTTTTAATTAGTCTTTTCTCTCAGTCGCTCTGTTCTATAGACCTGCCAATTTGTGTTTCAGTTAATTTAGTTCACAGAAGAAAGCATAATATTCTTATTGTAGTTGTGCCAAAGTTTTGTTGAGAAAACAATATGTCCTACCTTAGAGTCATTCCCAAATTACGTTAGGTAGTTTTGCAGTCCTGCTGACTTGCAAACTTGGTAAGCAAACTATATGTTATTTCTCCTAGCTTTTAGATTTATCTTCATTCCTGTTGTCTAAATGGTTCCCTGAATATTGGCATGTTTCCAGAGTTCTTGCACAAGCTTCTAATTTTTTCCTTTATTATTTCCTTGTTCTGTTTGTAAATTGTTTGATAATGCTGTTTGGCTCTCTTGTTCAACTTCTAATTGTGCTCATTTCACATATTTTTTTTCTTCTGTTAGAATGAGTTTAAAAAGATATTTCTGAGATGTTAAAATGAAATCAGTTTTAGCTTTATTCTGTGTTAGTTTCATAGCAGTTTCTTCGGTTTGGTGAATGTGTTCACAACTTGCAGTCAGTTTCTGGTATTTACACATTTTAATTGAAGTCAGTTTCAACTATCTCTATGACGTTTTCATATGTTTTTCTAGAAATGCTTTATAAGCTGACTTCATTCAAATATTCAGCTATCATAACCAGATTCTTTTTTATACTGTTGTTTTGCTCCTTGCTTTATCTGGAAAGGGCTGTGTAACCAAAGTAAATGTAAGTAAATGTTACAACTTACTCTGAATTTCTGTATTCTAGGAAAAAGTCTCCTCAAGTTTGTTTTGGTTTGTTTGTTTTTTTTTTTGAGGGGAGTGTATGTGTGTGTTGTAGTTGGAGGTTTTTAAAGAGCCCAGAAGCTAGAGGAAATGTCAAGAATGTGTCCTTCCATATTACAGGGTGTATATTCAGCTTCTGTCCTTAACTTCCTGGCTGCTTGGAAGGCTGTGTGTATAATCTTGTAGCTGAACTGCTTCCCTACCTGAAGTGATTTGATGCTGGGATTGTTGTCATAACTGCATGTATTTTTAGGCTGAATGATGGCTCAGCCTGGTGTGGTGGTTTTCATAATACTCTGTTTAAATGGAGAAGTTGGATTGTCAGTGTTCTAAATGTGAATGTCCTATCTTCGTAAACTACAATTTGAAACTGTCCAATAATTAAGTTTGGTTTTTGTAACGTTAGACTTTCCCCAAAATGGGATGATGTCTGTCAAACCTGCAAAAGCATTGATATGAAATACCTTGCTTGCAGATTGGTTTGTTTCAATGGGTATCTAACTCCCTAATCCGTTTTAAATTTCAAAATGGTACTTAAATTTGACTGTAGTTTTGTGCAGTCAGAAGTCTGACTTCTTGTTGGAATATGTTGCCCACTTCTTAATAGACGTGTTGAATTATGTATTATAAGCCAAATCTTCTAGCCATTCTTGGGGTGAACCTGTGCTGGGTTCCATACTGTGGTGAGGGGTGTATAATTTGGTCTCTTCTTCCTGTCTTGTATAATTACAACACAGTAGACTGGTAAAAATACTGTACACTGTAACTGGTATTAGAACTGTTAATTAAAACATGTTCTCTCTAATGGAGTATACTGCACTTCATTGAAATCATTAGGCTGCATCTTTTATGTAGAGGTGCTATTTCTGTTCATGGATATGACTGAGAACAAACTATGTTAATGAAGCCATATGTACAAGGCCTGTGTAACTTAAATTTTGTAAAGAAATACTGAACGCTTACTCTTTGTGTTATGAAATATGAGCCATTTATATTTAATATAGACATTTAAGATGTAATTACTTAGTTTACTCATATTATTTATTGTAAGAAATCTTAATTTTGGAAATTATTTCTGTAGTAGGGAAAATGTGAAAATTTATATCATTGTGAAATAAATTTCAATCAGCATTTGGGCAAGTACTGAAGACTCAATACTTACCTAAAAGAAATCGAGTTTTCATGTCCTGTGAAACAGGCACTTTAGAGGCTTCTTGCAAATATGTTATGTGGTAATGTATGCATGATTCTATAATATGAAGGAATGATGATTTGAAGTTACTGAAAAGGAAAAAAAAATGTTATGTCTTGCTGCCTTGTTGAGAGAATGCTAAGTGTGATCTCATTGTTTTTCATATTCTGGGTTAATTTTATTTTAACTTGCTTTCTTGGTATTTGCAGTAATCTTGGAAGGTAGAGGAAATTAAAATATTTTCTAGTAGCCTTACTCTAGGACGCTAAAGAGCCAAAGTCTTCTCACTGTGTATTGCTACACCTTTAAAGCTCTGAAGGTTCTGCTGTGTCGGACAGCCTTTGAAGTTACATGAGGTTTGGCATACATACCACTTAACATATTTGTTTAACAAGCAGTTTTCATGTCAGGCATTATGTACACTCTTTAGGTTAAGTAATATTTGAGGCTGATCAGGGGTATACGTAGTGTGAGGCACTCGGGAAAAAATTTGAGATTATCTGTAAAGGGGTCCTGAGAGGGAATGAGGTGTACACGTAGTAAAGGTAGACTTCCTGCCTTAAGCAGTTTAAGGCAACTAAAAGGCTGCTTGTCTCCATAGAATGTGGTGTCTAAAAGTCATTGTGGAGTACACTTAGGAAGTTCCTGAACATGTGGAAATACACGATCGATGCAGTGCTGTATGTGAATATATTATGGCAAAATAAGAGTCTAAGAATAGCTAGTAATAATAAAGATGCAATATTATACAGAGTAATTTGTCAGTTTATATTTTATGAAAAACTTCTTGAGTAATGTTCAGTTTCTATTTATTTTCAGCCCTGGCATCCCTGGGGAGATAATTGTGAGGAGAAACATTGGCTGGATTTAGCATAGTAAAAAAATTTACAATGTACTATTGTATTAAACTTTGTCAAATATAGTATGAGACCACTGGTGTAAATGAAGAAGGTGACTCTTCAGTATTTTTCAGAATGTCGGTTGATTAACTTGGAAATGGGAATCTTTGAAGAATAATAGCTGTAGAACAGATCCTCCTCTCTTTTTTTCTCCCCCCCATTTTCATTGCTTGCCACTCTCCTGTTACCTCTGGATTTGGGATAACAGGTTTTATTAATTATCTTTGAGTGGAACAAGTACCTTTGTTGTAGCTGATTAAAGCTGATTTAAATGAAGTATAATTTAATGGGCACCCACACAGTGAATCGGTAGATAATGGTTTTCTCTTTGTTCCAATTACTAGAATAGAGCAACCCATTGCCTCCTTTTTTCTCTGCAAAGCTGGTAAAACTTAAAACTTCTAGCCAGTTTGCTGAGGTGTAGTGGAACCTTGCTTCAGGATAAGTGGGAGGTTTAGCTTCTGTGTGGGGAAGGTAAACTTCACTCAGGGGTTGTGGAGGGGTTTGGTTTTTTTGTTTGTTTGTTTGTTTTTAAGGCTGCTTGTCAGCGTTAACAGATGGAGTCTAAAGTTGGAGTCTGAATGTTCCCTGGTTGTGAATGTGATTAAACTCTTAAAGTAGCTTCTGTGTGAAATCATTTGCTATGTCATAGTATTTAAAATTATTTGGGGGTATCTTTAAAAGGCTTAAATATTTTCAGGCTATGTACAAAAAACAAGTAGAGGTTGCCCCAGAATAGTCTCATAATGTGACCTTAAACAAACCCAAAACCCAAACCAAAACATTTTCTTAAGTATTTTTTTATATTTAAATGCCTCCAGATACTGCTTCTAAGTTGAAAGAAGTGAAGACACTTTGAAAATTAATAACATACTGCAAACACCAGAAATTGAAAATGATACTTGGTATAACTTCAGGCCATACCATTATGATCTAGAGCTAGTGTGAGGAATTAAATAAAAAAACCCTCAACCCATCTGTTGAATAACCATCAAAACAACTAATCAAGATACATGTTACTGTTTCAGAAATTTTTGAGGAAAATCTTGCTGTTAATGAGGAATCAGAACTTCCATTTACTGCAGCTCCCCTTATGCATCTGTGTTTGGACTCATCTCTTCTTCCCCTGCAAAGGTTGGGGATCATTTGGCTGATTCAAACCAACTGAAATTCTGTTTTGGTAGACCTAAGTCATTGTTACGCTGAGGGCTCAAATAAAGAGGAGAGGCATAATAGGTATAATGCATGGTTACATAAAACCTTTTGGAATGCTGTGAATGTTATATTTTGCATGGTTGTGTTAACACTTGGTTAGAGAAGCTTTTTCCATACAGAGTGTTAGTCCTGGAAATGGAGGATTTCAGGTGCCTTGATAGGAGTTCAGAGATCCTTCACTACAAATTTTGTGTCTGCTACTGTTTGCCTCCCCCCGCAGTTTCTCAAGATGCTGTCCATGTCAAATGAGACTAGTCAGTAAAAATCCAAAACATGTAGTATGTGCACCCTCTTAAGAAAGCCTTCTCTGCCTATTAAGCCTTACCATTGTGGAAGGTCCTGTGGCCCAGCAAATGACAGACTCTACTGAGTTAAATGCAGGCTCCTTGCAGCAGCAGGTATATGGTACCTTTTAGAAAATGTTACAAAAGAAATGTGAGAACATGCTGTAACGGGTGAATGCAGTGCAACAAGTAGTGTGTTTTTTCTTTTTACTAATGGGTTTCTATCAGAGAAGCTAAACAGAAAGGAAAAGTTTGCATAGTTTAACTTCTGTTTGGTGTCTTTTCCCTCTCCTACTGTTCTTCGGACTTACAGAGGCATGTTACAGGAGAGATTGATGCTGTACAAAGCTGCTTGGTTTAGAACCAGCTGAAAGAGAATAACCATGGAGAGTGCTGTGTATTTCTTTGGAATAAAGAATTACTGTCCCGAGGATGATAGAGCAGCTAATATAAAGAATCTGGTTAGTATGGGTTCAGTTAATCATTCAGATATTCTTTCATACAGTACAAATAATGTGAGCTGTATTTTGTTTTCTTTTAATGCATCCATTCGCAAAGAAAGGATATGCATTGCCATCTAGTTAGTTTTTGATTTCCCTACTGAAATACTTCTCTGATGCTACTTTTATTAGTTTAGGTCTTAAACAATCATGATGTGCTTTCCCCTTATGGTCCTGTAGCAGGCCTTTTACTAGTGCTATATATCATTTAATTTACAATTATTTTTTCCTTACCTGATATATTTTGGATGTTAATACATTTGATCTGCATTTTTAAACTCTTTCCAGGCATATCCAATGAAGAAGGTGTAGAACTGTATTTTTAAAATAAATTAATACTGGAAGTCTTCATTCCAGAACTTAATTATGTTCAAACTGACCATACTGACTGATTTGAGATTTCTAATTTTCTGATAATTTTATCCCTGACCTAACTTGCACCTACTGTAGAAACACGTACAAGCTTGTTTACAGTTTAGTGTGCAACAGCTCTCGGCTGATACACTGTGTACTGCTGTTATCATTGATGTGCTTGTGGGAAAAATGATTGCCTTCATTTGAGATTAGCTTCTTATTTAACTTGAATTGATCATTACAGGTGCTAGGTTACTGCATCTAGACAAAATGGAATTAAACCTGAACTGGCATGATCCCTTGTATTTTATTTCTCCCCAAAGTCTGTCCCTGAAAGGTATTCTTTTCCTTAAAGAATCATTCCTTTTTCGTTTTGGGGTTTTTTTTCCCCCTTTGGGCAGAAGAAACAAAAAAGCTGCAGACAAAAGTTTCTGTATGCTTTTGGCCAGTTCATGGCCCAGATCTAACCTGTGGGAAGATCCTGTCTAGGTCCCTAATAATTTTAATTGCTTCTAGTACGTCTGTATGTGCAGGCCTTTCAGCTGGCAGATGCTGTGACCATTGTGTGCATTGAGTGTAATGTAGAAGTACCTGAAACACACCTGTCTCTATATGGCTTCAAAATACAAGACAGTCTTCCTGTGAAGTATGTGACACATAAATGCAGTGGCAGTTCTTGCTGTAATTACTTCTTTGAGTGTCGTTTCAAGGAAAACACCTATCTCACCTGTTCTCCAAAGTGCACATATTTTACAGTCCTCAGTTTACAACTCGGGCACCCACAGCATTCTGCTGCTTGCTAATAATAGATTTGAGCAGCATGCATAAGCACCGTCCCGGATCTTAGTAGGAGATAATCTTTCTGCAACCTTGAAGATATGCTTACCATCTTGTGGAGTAAACATGCCTATTTTACAGCGAAAATGGTTTAATGACGCTGTTGTTCTCAACAGCCAATCACAGTAACAAGGCATATAACTCGATGAACAGAATTTAATTGATGGTACATAATATAAATTTGTCTAACTTTTAAAATGTGTTATGTCCTGCTGGAACATATACGAGATTTAGACTAGCTTTAAGACTTAGCAGCACTGTAGCACATGACAGTGTGACACCTGCCCGTTGGAAAAGTTTATCCCCAACTCCGTTGTGCTGGCTCTGAACTCGTAAGCCCCACACTCGCTCTAAGATTGCAAAGGGGGATCCTCGCTCCATTTTATACAGAAGTAACTCTCCTAGGGACAGACGTTCAGGGAAAACCTTTTCCGTTGCGGGGAAGAGGGGGTCTTCTATCCATGTGAAGCTAGCAAAAGCAGGGCGGCCGTGAGCCGAGCCTTCCGGCGGCGCGCAGAGGGTGGTGGGCCGAGCCGGGCCGGCAGCGCTCGCTGCCCGCAGGCCAGCGCCAGCAGCAGCGCGGCGAGCCGGGGCGGGCGAGGCGCTGTACGAGGTCGGACCGTTTAACGGCGCCTCCGCTGTGTCCGGCTTTGCGGGGGGCGAGGCCGCTCCCGCCGCCGCACGGCCCCGCCCCCGCGGGCTCGGCCTGCCGCAGCGCTGCCTGGCTCCTGCGGCCGGCGCTCGACGCGCGCTGCCTGCCGCCGCCGCCGCTCTGGCTGCTGGGTCGGAGCGCTGCGCCGCGGCCTGGCCCCGCTCCTGCCCGTAGAGCTCGGCGGTGGCCCCGGCCGCTTCCCGCGCACCGAGGGGAGGCGGGGCTGCTCCGCCGGCTTCAGCTCCCAAGCGCCGCGCCGGGCCCCGCTCGGACCGCCGCAGCCATGACTACGGAGGACGAGATCATTCGCATCGCCAAGAAGATGGACAAGATGGTGCAGAAGAAGAACGCGGTGAGCGGGGACGGGACGGGAGGCGGCTGGGCGGTGCGGAGCCCCCGCGGGCCCCGGCCGTCCCCGCGCTCCCCCCCATCCGGCGGGTGCGGGGCCTTTTCCTTCCCGCCGCGCGGGCCCCCCGCCCGCCTCCATTTCCCCCCCCGCTGCCCGGCGGCTCCGGCGGTTCCCCCCGCCCCGCCGCCAGTGGACGTGGAGCCGCCGGCCGGCGCGGCCCGCCCGCTGCGGGGGGGCCTCGCCCTGTCAGCCGGCCCTGCTCACCGGCGGGTTGCCCCCGGGCGCCCTGCGCAGCGCCGGCGGGCGGGGAGCGGTGCACCCCCCGGCCCAGCCCCGCGGCTTCGGCCGAGGGGGGGTCTCTGCCGCAGCGCCGACCCTGGCTGTGAGCGGCGTTGCTGTCCGTTTCCCGCGCGTTAAAGTCACGATGTTGGCGTCGCTCGGGAGCGGGTTGTGATCGGGACCTAGAGGAGAGGCCCCCCCCGCGGTGGGCTGTCTTCGCTTTCGGGCACCGAAACTGGCGCCGTACGCGGGCGGGCGAGCTGAGGAGGTGAGCGAGGAGCCCTGGCCCTGCTCCTCCGGCAGGGTGCCCGGGGTTGTGTGGACAAACTGCTGAAGCGGATACTAGATGGCAGCCACTTTGCGTTTTGTTTGTTTTCTTAACCTGAAACAAAGTATCACTTCAAGTGTGTTTATTTGGGGAATGACTTCTGCCTCCGAATGGAGGAGGAATATAGGTAAATTCCACTGAGCTTAGTTCAAGTGCTATTCTCATGTATACTCTCGATATAGAACTTACTCAGTTACCATATAATGTCTACACTATCCCTACAAAAACATCAAACTAAGTAAAATCAGAGTGTGCAGCAGCCACCAAATGCCTGATGGTTTACGCATAAAATAGCATACAATTGTAAACTCTGTTTACTACTTCTTTATCGGGTGGGCACGTTGTTATTCTCTTCTAATTTGTGTATTTGTCATTGCTGCTGTTCCTGCAACTACTACTTAATACATAACATTATGACAGTGCATTAAACGCTCAATATTAGTGGTAGTTCAGAACTGAGCAGTGTGGAATTTCCATTTATAGAAGTCTCTTTTCTGCTGTTTAAGACGGTGGAAATTATAAATAACATTTTAAAGAAGATTTGCATGCATATAGAAATACTGATTGTATTAAACCAATGAAATCTGTTTCATTCAGAATCCAAAAAAATTCAGTGCAAGTACACACAGGCCGTGTTTTGCTGTGTTTCACAATGCTTGCTGTTCCATAATATTGTATGGTTTAGGTCTGATACATTTGAACTCCCTAATGATACATTGAGGAGACAGGAGCTTTGTCTAGTGGAAAGAATTTTCTACAACCAGCATTTATTCATTTAGTTATATTTTTCTTTTTGTCCCCTCCCTCTTTATTTCTACTCCCCATGCTTTTCAGCACAAATTAATTAAATGTCTCACTTTCCTGACTCTAAAACTGAAGCGGTGTCTCTTTCCTATGAGGTGTTGAAAAGGTGAAAATGTGTGGACTGTGAAACGTTTAAATATTACGGTAATGAGAATCATAAAGTGAAGTCTATTCAATTTTATTTCGAAGACTTCTGACAATAGAAAGAAAATAGCAGCTCCCAGGTAAGGTGGGAATGGCTGTTGATGTTGTGGAGCAGCACTACAGCGATACCAGAGAGGCACCTGGTGACTACAGAAGCACCTAGTGACTACGGTGTATTTCTCTGTGATCTGGAAGGCTTAGGAATTCGGATGTAATTCCTAGCAGCAGCTGGGGACGTGTGTGTAACCTAATTAACTGTCAAAGCTCTAGTGCATTGTCTTCACTGGGTCAGCGTAGGTCTGATGTGGCCAAATGCAGCATGCACAGCTGGGCCAGGCTGTGTGTGACTGGAGCCAGCAGCTGGGTCTTCACCTTCACCCCCATCCCAGAAACCAGAGTGTGGGCAGCACCAGAAGCAGTTGTGCTTTTGTACTTTGGAACAGAACTCATTTGTTCCAGCTTATTATCGCACACAGGTGGCTCTGTTGTTAGCTTGACGCAGTCTCAAAAACCTTGTAAGGCTGCCTCTGTGGCTGATAGTGGAGAACTGATGCTTTATCCAAAGCACATATGTGTACCCTGATAAAAACACTTAGTTGTATGATAGGAGAGGAAGTACATCATTATTTAACCCAGGAGGTGTCTCTGTTTTTCATACTAGGCTTTGTCAGATGTAAGGTATTTCTTCTTTAATTGCACAATGTGATTTCCTACCTGATCATGCCCTGCAGTTAAAATGCTAACTTTAGTGAAATTATTAAGATCATGTCTATGAAGAGGTACTACATTGTCTCACAATGATCAAGCTGGTTTGAGAAATGCATTCTTACATAACTATCTGCTGGATAATGATGCTGCTGACAATCTCTTGTTGAGTAAAAATGGAGAAAAGAATACAAGAACAGGTACTTGGTGTATGTCTTTGAATGGGAATGATTTGATGAAACCATCAATAAAAGAAAAAAATAGTTTTCATAACTTTTTACTCTGAAGTTAGGAAGACTCAGATGGCAAGAGATGCTTCATCTCTTCTATGGAAGGTGACTGTGTGGCTTGTGGCAAAGTGCTGTTTTGGCATTTCTTTTGATGAGTTGAAAAGGCAGGCTGTGCAGACACCCATCCTGAGTCAGAGTCTTGGTGATTTGCCTTGACTAAGGACTTAATTGTAGCTCTGCAGATTTCGTAACTATTTCAGTGAAGTGATATATGTAGTTCTTTTGTTTTGAAGGACAAAATAATAATGCAATGTTGCATTTAATACAGTGTGAGATACATATTTCTGATGTTATTTTAAATATTGGTTGCATGTTTGAAATAGGTATTACTCCTTCAGAATAACTGTGATTGGATTAAAACACATGTAGTGCCTTCCTTATAGCTTTTATTGTATGTAAGTACACTTTTATTAAGCTGCTGTAATGAATAGGTATGAAGAAAAAGGTTGCACCCATGAATTAAAAAAAAATCAAGAACTGTTAAGTAAGTTGAGAGAAGGAAGTGTAATGTTTTTCACATTATTAAATGTTTGCTTCCTTCAGTAGGACAGAATTAGAGCTGGATAGCTCTGCTGTCTTCAGAAATGTATTCCATTTTCTATTGCTTGAAGCATAGCTTTAAAATATGAATATAGAACATCATTCTTGTGTTACGATCTGATCAGCTGAGAGAAGTGGAGTAATAAATCTGTATGAAGCTGACTTGTGTTAATTGAAGTTACAAGGTAAACTGGAAGCTAACTGGCCTAGTGGAACGGGGCATTGCATTTCATTTTCTATGATATTATAGAAATGCTTTCAAAAGAAAATTTATAATAATGTTCTTTATGGTTGGGTTTTCTTAAACAGAGAAGTCTTATATTGGAAAAATAGGAATTAAAAGTTTTACTTCCACTCTGGTTTTGAGAAAAAGGGGGCATTTGACTTTATGTTAAGAAAAGTGGTTACAAAAAACAGTTCAGTTGCTGTGAGTTTAAACTCAGTTTAAATTTAATTTTATAGTGTCTAATTCTTGGTACACTTAATTGATTAGAGTGAAGGCTTAGAAAGCATTAGTGCATTAGAAATGTTGGTAATTCAGTACAGAAAACAATATGAAACATAGGTAACATCTCTGTAGAGAGTACCTGTGTTTTTTTACTGGTTACATGGTTTGTTAACCTATGTGTCAAGTTACTAGTTTTGGACAATGTTTAGACTGGGAATAATAAAGTTGTTTTGCCATGTGCAACTGGAAAGGGATTTTACAGAGGCACAGAATTTTTTACTAGACTGTATTTCTAAGATGAAGTAAGTGAAGAGAGTGCTACTTTGCTTTACAGTATCATGATGCTGAAATTGCGAACTACAATAACCTGTGTTTATTTTGAAATCACATACTGTGTGCAGTTTGCTAATAACTTAATTGGTTTGGAGGTAAGTATTATTGAATTATATTTTTGAAAACAGCACATTGACTTTTGTAATTTGTTCTGTTTCAGCTAAGAAAATTTCCTTGAATTTGATTTTTGTCTTGTAGCAGTGAAGATAATTAACTTGCTTTACTTGAATCTGTGTTTGCACAGAAGAAACCACTTATGGCTGCTTAGAGAAGGAAATAATTTAGTGTGCTAACTCAGTTTAGCACCTGAAAACAGCATGATATTTCCCAGTCTTGCATCACTGCTGCTAAAATTCTGTGGTTAAAACTGGAGAATTTTTGTGTATCATGAATAAAAGTTAAATAAGACTTCTTGCTGTGATGGCAAAATAGTAAAACTTTAGTTTTATAAGTGAATTTGGCTTGTGTAAGGTGGGATGTAGTGAAATTTTTGTTTTTAGAGGCGTCTTTGCTGTCAAATGTGTTTAAGAAACACAGGTTTTAGCAGGTGTTTGCAAGTGTCCAGAGCTGTGCCTGTTTGGATGTGACACAGAAGTTGCACTTTCATCTTTCTCGCCTCTTGGTGGTTATTTTATGTGCTATCTTCAGTAGTTATGTTGTGAGACCTGCAGATGCAGCAGGATGTTACAAGAGTTTCCTTGCAACAGGTGTCATATTAGAAGTTGATTAGGGAGAATTTAAAAATAAAGGCAAGCAAAATACATATGAAAGTAAACAAAATAGGATGAGTTGGGAGAGAGGTAAGGAAAGAGAAAGGAATCATTCCAAAGATCTGCAAGATGGAAATCTTGTGGGGTTTATTTCCAAATCTCATGGATTTAAAAAGAAAAAAAAAAACAAACAAAATGGGGAGGTATGAGGCTTAGCCTGAGTGGCCTTTATATGTGAAGGCAGTTGCCTTCTTGCTATTCATAGCTCACAGGTTCAGAACCATATGCACTTGAATGTTTGCTGTTGCAAAGTCATCTCAGCCTTTAGAATGTTGCTATAGTCTTGACAACCTCTGTGCACAGTAAGAAGAGGATAGTGCAGAACTTTGGTGAAGTAGAGGTGGTAAATCATCGAGGATGTAGAGGTTAAAGTAAATTATGGAGCTCGTGTTTAGGAAAACTTGGTTTTTAACGTATGGCCAACATTGCCAAGGAATGAATTGTTAGAGTAGCTGTGTATAGAGTTTATTAATACCTGACAGTACAATCTCTGAAATTAACTTATCTATCTGGAAAGCATCTGGTTACACAGTATTAGTTTGTACCTTTCCTTGTAGTCTTACAAGGGGAAAAGGAAAAAAGAAAAACCCACAACAACTGAATAATAAACAAGTGCATAAGCTCAGGTGTTACAGCACATGAGGATGGGCTCTGGCCTCTGGTTTGGAACATGCTGATGCTTGGCTAGCCTGGTATAGGCTGAGAAGTGTTGTCTGCACTAATCTATGCAGCCTAATCTATATATTTCATTGAGTTAATACTTAACAGTTGAAAATAAGACTTGAAAGCATGTCTTGTTCTGCGTTTTTTCTTTGGATATTTGTTGGTAGACACACTTGCAAAGTTGTCTTTTTTGATTGGAGAAACTATAGCAGTGCCTAGTAAAATAGTGTAACGTGATGACAGTTTTTGAACCAGTGAACTTTTCTGGCTTTACCACACCACTGCGAATATAGTTAAGAATGTTGGCTATATGTTTTATATATACGGATACATATATATATATGCATTATTGATGGACTGTGCAGAGCTCCTCAACTCCCAAGTTCTTGTGCTAAAACAGATGAGGCTGTTCTGAACTGAAAATCACTGCTGTTGTCTGGCTTGTTTCTGGTGCTGTCAAGTACCCTTGAGGTTGTTTTCTTGAGGATGTATATTGGTTAAGTAGTAATTGACAGTGTGCTTTAATTGACATTTGAATTAAAAGGGATAAAACTTTTCTGGTCTTTGAGTGAATAGGTTTGTTTCTGGGTTAAGGCCTGTTAACGCTTAGAGTTTGTGATGCAGAACATTCCTTGGCTTAGAGTTGTTAGTGGATGAATTGGGAACTGATGGTTTGAATGCGGGCTGGGACCTTGAAGGCAGATAAGAATATGTTGTTGATATTTTATGTTAAGTATCTGGTTGCTTCTAAATTGACTTTTTTTTTTTTTTTTCTTTTTTGCAGGCTGGAGCTCTTGATTTATTGAAGGAGCTTAAGAATATTCCCATGACCCTTGAGTTGTTACAGGTATTATTTGCTTATTGTTGTTATGTTCTAAATTTTAAGACCACAATGATGAAGGTGAAGCCAGGAAATCTGGAAGAAGGTTGCACTATTAAAGTAGATTCCTATGTAGAAACTCCTTGGAAGAATTAGTGTTATTACAGGGTAACTAGTCTTATTTCACCCTGATTTAGGGCACTTACCTTAAGTGTTTCCTTCCAGTAGCAAGCTTTTAAAGCTTATCTTTCTGTTTAAGTTGAAAATAATGAATTTTGTCAAGAACAAAGGGGAGGAGCTGCTTATACTCACCTTACATATAATCTTAGGCTCTTACTAACACAAATGTGATGTTTCCTTCCTTCTGAAGAAATATGCAAGTGATTACAGCTGTTACCTTCTTTTCTCATGTAGTTTGTTGTTGTTTTGGATTGTAAGTGAAGAAAAACATAGCTCATACCTTCAGGCAAGTTGTATTTGACCCTGGGTAGTGTATAGATAATTATACTCCTCCTCCTCCATTTTTACTCCCCTGAACAGGAGTGATGGTTTGGTACAATCTCTCTCACATGCATACTCTTTGTAATTTAGTAGAGAGTATCTAACATAGTATTATATATATTCTTTATAAAATCTTTCAAAAAGTAACTCAGTGAACTTTATTTGCATGTCAAGTTCCAGAGTTTGTCATGTAATTCATCAATGAACACCTTTTGTTCCAAAGTAACTAGATCTCTGTGAAATTTTCAAGTGGCAGAGGTAAATGTAAGACCTGATTTGTTGTGGTAGCCACTTAAATTGGAAGAGACTGAAAAGTGAATTTTTTCTAAGTGACAGTTGTCACAGGTACAGAATTGGCTATAAAGTTCAAATCTTAAGTGTAAGTAGCAATGTCATTATTGATGTATGCATCCTATATATTTGCAGAAGGTACTTAGTACAGTATTACTAATGCTGTATGTGACCTAAAATAGGAATTTGAAAGTGTCACCTTCATGCGTGAATAAGCATGGCTGATATGATGCTGCAGCCTTCTCCCACCGAAAAAAACCCCTGAAGTTGCCCCCCAGAACGACATCAGAACCCAGGAAAAACCTCTCTTAACCTTATTCTTTTGAAGTTCTTTGTGCAGGTCTTAATACACAGTATTTGTATAATAATGTTTTTTGCCTTTGGAAAGAAAAATATCTCTGCAAGTACTCCAGAAATTCTGTAAATGTTGCTATGCAACCCTGTTCTGCGTAGTATGAAGAATGAGGCTAGGAGAAGCTTTACACAGAACAGTAGAAAATTTTACCTAGAACCGTAAGGATCTGAAGAATGTATAAGTAAATAACTTAATCTTTTCTTAGTTGCAATGAAAACCTTCATAATGTTATCAACAGAGGAGGACTCTGTTGATAAGAGTACTAACTATGTCTTGCTAAGTACAAACAAACTGAACTGTTTGCCTTTTAGGGCACTTGTGTGACCCTGACGCGCGCGCGCAGACACGCAGACACACACGCATATTAATTCTGCCCAGTTTTCTATCCTGCTTGAAAGAAGCTTACTTATTTCCATCCATATGACAGGTACCTGTTTTTTAGAGTGAGATAATATTTGCAGTAAAAGATTGTTTTTAATCTGTATTGAGGTAGACACTACATGAGTTTGGAAAGATTTCCTTGTGTTATAGTAGGTCTGAAGGGATCAGGTGTTTCAGCATACTCTTGCATAGTAGATTGACTGTAGCTTAGTAATGAAGTCTTTCTTGAAGTATCCACTGCTGTATTCAACAGTTCCACTGCCTAAGATTACAGTTAGCAACATATTTAGACTCAATTTTACATTATTTTTGTTGATAGTTTTACAAATATGTAAAGTCTGCCATAAATTTTCTATGTTGTCTCCCAAATTTGCTTAAGCAGTGGAGGACTCAGAGCAACAATTGAAATGCAGAGTAATCATATGTGTCATTCTGGTAGTGGATCAGTAGTGTGCTGATGTTAGGAAGGGTGGTAATTGTGAGAAAGTGGGAGCACTAGCTTCCTCTATGTAGACTGAGATATCTGTTGATGTGTTTGAACTGATGGAATGCAGGACACAAGTGAAAAACATACTTCCACTCCCATTTTAAAGGAGTTTTGAAAGCTGGCTACATTGAACAGCACTGCTAGCTGATACGATAGTTCCATTATTCCTGTGTAATAAGAGAAATGATGATTTTTGCTGTAATACAACTGTTCCTTCAGTCTGAACTGGTGAGGTCCTCTGAACAATTTACAGGTATGTGGAATAAGAAGCGTGTGCTTGTTGCCTGATTTTTGTCACAGAAAACTGAAGTGGTTACAGACTATAATACCACTGTGTTACATCTAATGAGATCTATGTAAGCAAGCTATCCTTGCTTAGCTAGGCAGGGAGCCAGAAGCCTTCCTCACACATGATTTATCCGGTGGTCAGAATTGCAAATCTGTTTAGCAGCCACACTGTATTAAAGGCATCCTGCCCCTGGTGCTAATTGTAGGTAGTGCCCAGCTAAACAGTGAGTGAGACAGACCATCTTAATTTTAACAGACAGGTTTTACTGGAAATTAAATGTACGTATGCAGAACTAGGCTGTGATGTACAGTCCTTGCCAGCTCACTGGTGAGCCAGGGAAACCTGGAAACCTGGAGGTGGTTATTCTTCACGGGTTGATTTGGCTCTGCTTTGGTCCAGGTGCTCACCTGGACCAAACTTGTAGAATTTAAAGTTGGTAACAGCTCTGCTTGCTTCAGGGGTAGCTGCTTTTCACCAACTATGTGCCTTATGTTTTCTCATTTGGTTAGGTTTAGAGAAGACTAGCTGCCACTGTATGATTTGTTTTGGGTTCAGTCATAGGATACTTAGGCTAGCTGTTGCTCATACCAGCTGAAGGCTGCTTGGCCTGTATCTTGAATGCTTCAGGGGTGAAAACAGCTGTCTTACGCTGTGTCTGAGCCTCTTGATTCTTGGAAAGCAGATAAAAAGTGGTGTAGAATTTGAAGTGGGGAAGAATGATCCATTAAAAATGCATTTTGGACAGGGTGAGAAAGGTTTTCATATGCCTGCACTCTTATAAACTGGCACAGAGATAAAGCAGTTCTACAGGTTACATTGGGCTGAGCGAAAACACCAGAGTTCTCCACTTAAAATGGCTCTCACAGGAACAGCTCTGTAGGCTGAGAGACTGAGGAAATTTCAAATGTTGACAGCTGGTTTGTCATTAAAGCACAGTCATTTTGGGAATATAACACTGGTCTTATGTGATTACCCGTGTCAGTTTTCTGGCAAATAAATTGGTAGGTCATTCCTTCCCCTCTCTTTAGGCGAGGCTATATCAAGTGCTCCGTAAAAGCAAACAAATGAACTATGTTTATGTACTACCTTAATAAAGCTGGCAGTTTAGCCAGTTACTAGAATCTGTTTCTCTTATGTGATCAGAAGAAGAAGTTAATTTATCCAATTAATTTTGAGTTTTACTTGAGTTTTTGAGTTTTACTTACCTATGTCTGTAAGTTGGTGTCTTGTCTTTTTGCTGATGAGAGTAGGCTGTGGTTGTGCCCAGTTATCAATGGAGGGTTGGTTTTATGTTTTTCTCATTCAGGTATGGTGAGTATTTTATGGAGTTCCAAGCACATGTTATTCATTATTGTCTGAGCATAATGTCAGGAGTATGTGTTTAAAATGTCAAGAGAGTTGGCCAGTACTCTTAGTCTGGGTGAGCAGAGTTCATCTTGAAACACTTTAAGTTACAGGTGAGTAACCGTCTGTTTTCTTTAATCCAAAATAGGTGTTTAGAGCTGACACTCAGACCTGAGGTTATTTGATGTGCTTCCTTTGCTAAATATCTACTGAATATTTCAGTACATTTCCAGTCATGTACCACATCCATGCCCCAGAAAGTTTAGCGTGGGTTGTAACAGTAATTTACAGGAACAAATACTTTCCATTTTTAGCAAGCCACAAAAATTTAAATTTTCCTTTGAAGGAGAAGGAAATTTATGATGAACTACTGCAAAAGTAAATAGAAAATGTATATTTGGTGAGTCCCATAAATGGTAAATGCAACAAAACTGAGCATCTTAACAAAATTTAGTCATCAGAATATGAAATTATGATAAAATACTTATTTGTATTGTTAAACAGTTTTCTTCTCTTGTGAAACTAAAAGTGTGGAAATGTTCTGCTTCTTCGATTAGCGTGTTAAAAGTCTTCTAAAGTGAAATTTGTTGCTGTTGAGCTAAATTTATGTCCTCATGTTCTGAGTAGTAAAAGGAGTGGACTGTAAATTAATCTCCTTTTCACTCTATTGGTGGCAGTAGTGCCAAAGGTTTAAAGCCTGTCCACTATCTTGACTGAGAGGTAGGCTAGTCTTACTGTTTCTATCTAAAAGCAGAACGCTCTATGCTTGAGACTTTAGAGAATCTCAGTATTGCTGAAATTGTTAGGAATCTAAAATGTGGTCGCTCCCAACTGCTATTACAGCTTCTTTCACAGCCACTAAATGGGAATTCTAAGAGTACGAAGTCACTGAAGCAATTGGCAAGCTTCTCATCATGCCAAAATATAAATACAGTCATTGCTTCACAGAAAGATAAGGTTTTGAGGCTAGAACTTTGCTAAAAAAATTATATAACATTAAGATGTATATATGATTTTCATGTTGATAGATTTTTTGAATGTGGTACTTAGTTTAGGTTAGTAGTTCTGCAGAGGTTTTTGTAACAGTTTAGGAGCAAAAATCTTCTGATTGATTCCCCTTGAACCTCCTGCCTGCCATGCCTTCCCCCCCCCCCCTTCTGTAATGGAGACAAATGGTAATACTGTTGTATTCCTAGTTAAAAATATGTGGTGTTAAAATAAGTTTTGTAAAGGCTTGCAGCATTTCATCCTGATATTCTTAGAAAAACCCCACAAAAACAACAATGAAAAACTTTAAAAAAATTATGTCAAAGTACAAACGTATATATGCTTACTTACTAAATTGTTTTTTGTATCACCTTTTATAGTATATATTAATATTTCTATTGCAGTCTACCAGAATTGGAATGTCAGTGAATGCCATACGCAAGCAAAGCACAGATGAAGAAGTTACATCTTTAGCAAAATCTCTTATCAAGTCTTGGAAGAAACTGTTAGGTATGGCAACACAAACTTTGTTTTCCCTGTTCTTGCATGTTTTAACTGTATGCAGTCTTGATGCAAATTTTTGACACAGCTTTGCTTTAGGTACACTTGTGCTCCTGTGCAAGTATTGAAACTTTCTGCACTGATGTAGTTGGTTTTTACTCTTTGACTATCATCAGTGCATTACTGTGAAAGTGTATTCAGAGAGAAAGTGAATACATTTTTATTGGGGCTGGCAAGCAGTAGGAAGCCAGCTTCTGTGACATGACTCATTTCTGAAATCTCATTGCCTGCTGTTGAGCTAGAGTGACTGTACTGCAGTACTTAGCACTAACGAACCTGTTCTTGACTATTTCCTCTGTTAAATATAACAGGTACTCTGCAGAACTTGTGCAAAATCTCATATGAGGCTGTGGAGGCTTTGAAGTTTGGTCTTAAAGTGATTTGTGAAGAAAAAAACAGGAAAAAGTTGACATTAAAAATCTGTTAGGACTTACAGGTAGCGAGAAATAGATCTGCACTTTCTAAAACCATCATAGTTTTAAACAAATTTTAATTAGTTAATACTTTTTGTTTAATTTCTCTTAAAGCAGTGAATAGAATGAATGAAACCTTTCTGTTAGCAGAGTTTTATTCAAGGGTTATTTATAGTACTTAATTTTAATGTATTTGAAAATACTCAAATTTCAAACGGTGTCCAGGTATTTTTGTTCATACACTGTGTGGTACTCTGTTTTCTTTCTTTGTATCTAATTAAGTTTTTTATCAGATACTTTATTGCTCTCTTGTAAGTGGTGTAGAAATTACTTTGTATCCATTTGACAGTATATGTGTATAGAAGTGGACAATTTGTCACAGCTTTCAACCTCTGTGTTCTAGTAAGAGACAACAGCCTCTGCAGCAGATTTTTTTTTTTTTTTTGACCTACCTTTAAAAAGGTAGATGATACTCATTAGGTTAGTTTTAGTAATGAAATTTGGGTAATACTAGATATGATAAGAAATTATTTTTATTATAAATTAAATGCATACTTTATAAAGGATCTTATCAGAGTTTGCTGGTAAATAGTGAAAATTATGTACTTTTTTAGGTTTAAATTTCCAGTTAGATCTTGAAGTCCAACTGTATTATATCCATGTATAAAAGTGGTAAGATACAGAAGTGGAAAACTAGACATGCATATTAACTTGAGTTGCCCCAAGACTTAAAAGCAGCAGATGGTTTGAGTAACCTAGCTCTCAAGTTACTAATCTAGGTTAAAAAAAAAAAAAAAAAAGCCCCTATCAAAGATGGTTGTTGTTGGCTTTCTTTTTTCTGAAAAGTTCAAAATTTTTGCAACTGCAACTTAGTGTAGTCAATAAAGTAGAGGAAGTACTCTTTTATTTTTTTTTTAATTATTATTATTTTTATTTTTTATTATTTTACCCCACAGGCTTCTGAATTTTTGGGAGTGCCCTCAGATACTTTTTTGGGGGGGAGCTAGCCATTCTGGGTGTTGCTGTCCTTTGAGCAAAGGAATTGCTGTTTATTTGTTGAGACAGTAAAAGTAGTCATCTTTTATTTATTCTTTTTTTAGTGCAAGCATCTTGTCAGTCAAACTTGTCTTAATATATTGTTACTTATAGCTGACTGATCTTTAAGTGTTCCAATGTTGTGAAACACAGGGAGTATTATTCTTACCTGAGTTCATGTTGTAGAAGCCTGGAATGAGATAGTGGTGCCTGATGGTCACAGCAAGTCAACCTGGATGTAGGCTGCTGTGGAAAGGACTGGTCCTGGTTTCCCATATGCATGGGTGCGCTCTTGCTCCCTCCCGTGCTACCACGAGTGCTCAAGTGGCTATCCAGGAGATGAGAACTGGGAACTGACCAGTTGGAAACTAATTGTTTTGTTCATTTCTTCTGGCTTAAGTTTCAACTGTATTAGTTTTCTGGCCCAGCCTGTTTGCAGTTACTGTTTCTTGCACAGGGATTATGGCAGTAACATATTGTGGCAAGGTGGACCTTTTCGTTTTGATGGCTTGCTACATTCAGGTGGTTTTAAGACAGTTGGGAGACTAGCTAAGGCTTCTTGCATCACGTGAAGTCAAACATATGAGGAACTGGAAAATAAATAGCAAATATTTGACATCAGTCTCTAATTTTTGTTATAGGGCAGATATTGCATGTACATTATTGTGCCAGGTCTAGTATAGTTGTGGTTGTGCACTTATTGCATAAAATCAAATTAATCCTGAAAATAATTTTTGCTTGTGTTCAAAATATACGTAGTTAAATTCTCCTTGATTGTAATGTAAATCTTTATAATAAAGCATAGTAGGGCAAATGTTTCATCTCTCATTTCATTGCTCAGTAATTCATTAGAACGTAAAATCTCATAACTGTGGAAGATAGGGTATCTCGGGTGTGCAAAGTATGGGTGGGAATCTTACAAAGTACTCTTATCTGTTTTATCATTAGTTTTGACTTTCTCAGAAGAATACGAAATACCATATGTTGAGCTGCTTGAGAAATCAGTTTCGATTATGCTGTTTATAGTGCATGTAAAATGGTATGGATCAAAGATGGAAACAGAAGTGGACAGCTGTTAATCGTACCAAGCATTGTACTCAGAGATCTGAAGTCTTTGTGAGTTATTTTTATAAATGACATTTTGAATTTAGGCAAGAATTGTTGACGGTTCAGGCTGCATGTACTGTTTAAGCTCAGTGCTATCAGAACTTAGGTTTTAAGAATGCATGGGAAACATGAAAAGAAATCAAAGTAAGGTTGTGAATCACCAGATGTTTGTGGCTTGACTAGAGCCATGCCAGGTTACCTGTGGTTCTTCAGGGGGTTTGGAAGATGCCCAGCACAGGGCTTGCAGTCTTTGTCCGAGGTGAGTCACTGAGCGACCTACAGCGGAAGATTGCTTTCAGATGTTGCTGTAAGAGCGTTAAACCACATGGCCAAGTTGGTTGCAATTTACATAAGGAAGCAAATTTGGCCTTCAGAATAAACTATTGTTCAGTTATAACAAGGCATTTGCGAATAATGATTGTGTTCCAAGTAGCTGAGTATACAGAGCCTGCTATGCAGATATTGAATCTATGCAAACCCATTTAGGTTGTAAGGAGTATTCCTTTATATTAAAAAAACACCGCAAAAAATTCTTTAGGGAATTTAACATTCTCCATAACAAATAATTACTTACTGAACTCTGAAGAGTATATGGTGAAAAAGAATGTCCAGACCTCTAACTAAGTAAAATTAAGTCTAATAAGTTTATGCACTGAACTGGAGTTGTAGAATGGTTGGATGTTAATTTTAATGTTAAATGCAAGTGTGATCATTTATTGCCAGTATTAAAAACTAATAATGGGGCCATAAACATTTTTAAATGCCTATTTCAAGAAAGTGCATGCCTGAAAAAATTTATTTTAAAAGAATGTTTAAGTGCTTAATGTTGTCAGGAGAAGATAACAGCAGCCAGACTTCACAGAAGTGTTTTACTTGGATTACTTTGTTCATATAATCCTTTGTTATTTTGAACCTGGGTTTGATGCCACAGGAGCAAGCTGGTATGGTCTAGGACTGTCTTACAGGTATGTTAATGCTTGCATTAGGTGAAGTTGTTCAAGGACATCTAGTAATCTACTGGCTTTGCTCAAAAAATTTGTTATTGGCAAAACAAGTTCCTAAATTGCAGTCTAATAGTGTTTAAGATTTTACTCTTGACAGAAGACTACATGTCTTCATAAGTTACCAAGTGGAAAAATAATTTCAATAGTTTCATTTCCATGTCAGGTATGAGCTGTAGCAATCACCTCCTGTGAAATGTATGTTTGGAACTGTTCCATGTACCTTTAGTAGATCTATAATTTGTTAGGATTATCAATAGATAATAACACGTGATACAAATTCATACTGTACGGGAGAAAAACATATAGCAAAGAAGTTCATGTGTCATGTTCTTTTGTGACTTACGAATAATAATAAAAAAGTCTTTGAAAGAGGCAGACAGTTCATGATTATGTTATTTATACATTTTAGATATTCTTCCTCCCTATGCTACTCCTAGGAAGAAACTTTTATGATCTTACCTTCATATCTTACTACATCTTGCAGAGGAATTGCTGAGATGTGTAGTTGCTTGTGCGTCTCGAGATTATTTTGGTCAGAGTCTGGAAAATGGGGTTTAAAGAATTATTAAATATGAGGGGTTTTGTTAAATTAATGACTATGCTGTCAGTTACTTGTTACTGTATCTCTTTCCTTTAACTTATTTAAATTGAATACTTGAAAAACTTTCCAAGTTTTAGTGGTGATACCTGAATCAGTAATGTACGATAATCCGCTAAATTAAATTCTCATGTGCTTCCAGGGAATAACTAGCCACCTTTCATTAATGTTTCTGAAAAATTCTTAATTAAAAATTCTTACAAATTTGTAAATTAATAATGTTGCATTTTATATTTTCTAAATTTGTTCTTGTTACTAGCAAGTGTCTTGAGTTCACTTGTAATAGAATTGTAATTAGAAAAATTTATGATGATGTTGTTAATAGTTTCTAACGTTCAGATTAATTATGTTATCTGGCCATATGTTATTACATTAAAAATTTTGTTCTGTTAATGAAGAACACTGTCGTGTTGTGTTTGACCCTGGAGAGTTTATTTCACTGGAAAAGCTAGAAGTATCTTTTAAATTAATTGCAAGTCCCATACAGAACTGCAATGAAGTAGTCAGAATTTGATAGTCTTACTCCAGTGGCTAATAGTCAATTCATGTTACTAGCATGTTCTTTGTATTTTTAAGACGAAGCATTAATATAAATTAGCTTCTCTTATTTAGGGGGGGAAAAAAGGCTTCAAAATTTTTTTATGGCCTTCTGAAGCTGCAGTAGCTAGAACTGTGAAGCTACAGTTTGCAGTCCTAAAATTGATGACAATTTCAACTTGTTTCTGAAAAAAGTTTTCGTAAGTTTTAATAGCTGTATAAACTTGAAAAAGTAATTGTGCCTCTTAAAAGTAACTTGTAATTAATATTATATAAACATTTATGATGTTCTGTGGACTTCCTGATGTGAATCACTTGCTCATTGGAATTTTTAAATATATTTCACAAAGCGCCATTTTTTCCATCTTATTTTGTTAGAATTTATGTGTTTGGTTGTAGTTCCCGTTAGTTGTCATTCTTCTTTTCCATTAGTGTCTGGCCATTGAATGTAAAATAGGTTTATTACTAGGGACTTCTAGTTTCTCAAGGATAATTTTTCTCCCTTCCCCAGAAGACAGTTGAAACACTGTCTAGCAGGCTGTTAATTGCATTTTCTGTTGTCAGTACAGTATTTTAATAAAATAAGAAATCCTTATTAACGTGTGAGTTTAAGAATAAGTACCACTTGACACTGGATCTCCTTTCCTTGGTGCTTTCCAGTTTATGATCCATAAGAGTGAATGACTTAAATTCTTAGGAGAATATTTCTAGCAAGTAGAGAATATTGTTAACATTATTTTTGGGTTTCTGCAACTGGATTAAACAAAAGTATCTATAAACACTTCTTGAAGTGATTAAAGAAATTGTAGTTTTGAAGACATAGTTGCTGAAGATTGTCCAGTTGTCTCAGCTGCGAAGTCTGACCTTGGTTTGAGACATGCTTGTGTAGACTGGTCTGCAGGTGTAGGAAGAGCTGTGCTTTTATATCTTGCTTTATCCCCATGCCTAATGTATATCCTGCCCTCCATAAGGGAAAGAAGCAGCTGGGGTATTGGCAGATGTTCTCAGGTGCCTGTCTTCTCTGAGGAAATGATGCTGGGCTAAATGGAAGTGTTTGGTAAACTAGCTGACAGCTATACCATAGCGGTGTATTTGATGCAAAATAAGCAGGAGATACCTAGGTCAGCTCTGAATTTGACAACTTGTGTGCTAGAAAAAAATATGGAGGTAAATGGGCTGAAGCAGACTTCAGCTCTAAGGCAGCTATGCTGCTTTGCAGAACCTGAGCTGTACCCCAAGATACCTTTTTGACCTATCAGTTTGCTTAAAGCTTCTGACAAAAATGGTTATGTACCTAAAGAATGATGAATGTACGCAGAATTACATGCATATTTAGAATATTTTTTAAAATTATCTATCATATAAGCATTTGTTGCCATAGAGAATAGTCATGTGAATATGCATGTGGAAAATGGGATTTGTTTTCTTTCTGTTAGTATTGGGCACTTCTGGTATCATAGTAAAGAACTTGTGTGATCCATTCAGTTTATAGCTTCGTTTGCTTTCTTAATGAAATTACTTTTTTATAAATAATAGCTGTTAAATTGGTATGTTTATTAGGATTTTTTTGAACAGTAGCTTATTAAAGACAGTCCAAGTGCTTCATCTACTGTGTTTTTCTTTTTTCCTTTAATAGAGAAATTTATCAAGGATTGAATACAAGGTTACAAACGGTGGGTGAGGAAGTCACTGAACTTCTAAGACCTTGAATGCTGGGGAAATATTCTGCAGAAGTATCTTTGTGTGCTTGCCTGGTTCCTAAACTGTGCTGTAGGCATCTCTTTTTAGGTACAGCTGGAGACAGGATAGTAGATGGGTGCTTGATCTGATCCAGTATGGCTGTCTCTTGTCTCCTTTTTGTAATGTGGATTTTTTTAACAGAATGGTATTTGATTTGATAGATTCCTTAACTCAGAAGTTCAGGGAAGGATCAAAATCCTGTTCAGTTCCATATCTTTTCTGTGTAGCTTTAAATGTAGATTTAAAAAGACTGAGACTTATCAGATTTCCCTCCCTTTTCTTGATCTGTTCTTTTAAAAGTTTGTGGTACGTGCTTATCCCAATAATATAGTCTACAGATTTAGAAGTGTAATGGCAGCTTTGTAAGAGCTTCGTGAAGGAATTCACAAAATCTGTTGGTGAGTGATGCCAATCTCGCTAGGCTTTCTCTGTAGGCAGTGGAGAATCAGCCTTTCTAGAGAGCAAATCAAAGCAGGAGTTCAATTTAGCCACTGCAAATTCCATTTTACAATAAAAGGGTGTAGTGTTCTTGCTAGGCTAAAATTAATGTTGTCATTGCCCTTTTTAATAAAGGCTTTCATTTCTATTCTTTATAAAATAATCATTAAACATAGCCTGGATGGTAAAGGCAAATTCAAATATTTTAAACACTAAGGCAAATAGTTTAAGAAGCTATCACAGAAAATACTCTGTGCGTGTCTTAAACTCCTTCAAAAGCATATGAAAATTATCTTCATGTTTTTTGGCAATCATGGTAGCTTTCACACCACAGTTTTGTTTGGTTCAGTCTCTTGTTAGAAATACTGTGAAAATAATTTTTTTAAAAAATGGCATGCATTTAGTAGGAACTTTTATTTAAAACATGGAAGACAAACTCCAGAGACTTGATGTAGTAGCTGAAGAAATTACTGTCTACCTCATGCAGCAGTGTTGGCAAAAATAAATTATAAATGTCTATGTTTTCATTATGTCTTCACTACCAGTTTAAGCAGATGCTGGATTTGACTCAAAGGATCTGAAGTGTTGTCATATTTACCATTTGCTGGGTTGTGGAGGGTGTTGGGGAGTAGAAGGCTGTACTGCAAGAGAAGGTCAAAGCAGAGAGTGGGAGCTGATAACATTTCCAACTCATCAAAGATATTTTACCACTGCTTTAAATCAGTTACTATTTCTGGGTAAAAGTGTTTCTTGTGTTTTGTATTTCCAGATGGACCTTCAACGGATAAAGATTCTGAAGAAAAGAAAAAGGAGCCTGCATCTTCCTCACAAAACAGCCCTGAAGCAAGAGAAGAAAGGTGTTTAATTCTTCATGACTATAAAATAACCTCACTCAGCATAAATTAACATTAAACTATTTGGTCCAGATTTGTCATATTAGAGACAGCTTTCACGTTCTTTTCTGAATTACATAGAATTGTACAAGAAATGTGTGTTGTTAGGGAAGTAAATCATGCTGCTGCTGCCATTACAAAAAAGATGAAAGCCATGGGTCAAGATATAGCTAGACTAGTTATTGTTTATGCCATCTGTCTCATCAGTCAAATACTCCATCTCAGTACTAGCACTGAGCTTTGAGGACTGTAAAAGAACTTTCAGTCACAGCTTTGTGGAAATTGCGTATGTTAGAGGTTTAGAATACTTCTTTTGTCTGTTAGCTTTTATGTTTAATAAACAATCTCATTCTGCACTTTTTCTGGTAGACCCAAAATACATGTTGTCAGAGAAATGAGCTCATGTCAATGACACTACAGTGACATGAAACTGAGAACATTTGCAAAATAATACCTGCAAGCCCATTTCTTCTGTACGCTTCTGGTTTTAGTGAATCTGTTTCCAGCAGCCATGTTCAAATTGAAATTTAACCTTGAACCATTTGTCCTGATGCAACAGTTTGCAAAGCTACATCAAGTAATTAGTACAAAAGTACAGTAAACAGACCAAATGCAATGCATTCGCTTCAGAGTGACTGTTAGTGTGATGTATCTTCACTTTGTTAAAGTAAAGTTTGGGGGATGGGGGCGGGTGGGTGAGATTTCATGTAAATGTAGAGAACTGAGAACTAAAACTTACATACCACCTAATGGAATGGAATACCTGCTGTTTCTCTATTAGCCTATGTTCTTTTTTTGGAATGCCATCAAAAATAACAAAAGACCTGTGTTTTGCCCTGGAACAAAGTTATTTGAAGGGGGGGGGGAAAAAACCCTTTAATGTTAGTTCTCTTTTTGCCTTTTTTTAGCAGTTCAAGTAGCAATTCCAGCAGCAGGAAGGAGGAGGGTAGTGCTCCCTCAAATTCTTTCATCCCTTCTTTTCCCCGGGCTCCAAGCACTTCGGATTCTGTACGAGTGAAATGTAGAGAAATGCTCTCTGCAGCTCTGAGAACAGGAGGTGAGCTTTGTAGACTGTATTTTCACGTTTAACTATTTCCTTCTGTACTTCAGTCCTTCCCACTCTATTTTTATCCTGTCCTGTAGGGTAGAATAAATCCTGTTTGTGCCCATTTGTGTGTATATACCCATAGGCCAGTTCACCCAAGTGGCAAGTAGTGAGTGACCTTGACAGCATAGGAGTGTATTGAAGTACATTTTTGTTGCTGATTCTAGGGACATTTTATGGCTTCTGTTCATCTGATATCATGCCTACAGTGGAACTTCTTTTCAGGAAGGTTATTGCCTCCTTAATGCCTCATTTAAATTTTTGTGTGGGAGCTCCTTGGTTTTTTTGTCTAATAGCTGACTGAGAGTGCCACTATATACATGCTTGCCTTTCTTACACCAGAGATCCTGCAGCCTTCAGATTTTGGTTTTTGAAGGCTGCCTTTCAGTTTTGATTTAATCTTGAAGTTTCATTGAGATAGCTTGCAATAAGACAGTCTTGCATTGCTCTATCCTCATGCCTTTTGAGCATCTGTAAATTCCTTGAGAGTTTTGGGGTTTTTTTCCTTTCCCCCCTCATGTACACTTGGGTGTCTTTAAGCGGACAAATCAAATTATATGCTAGGTAAGAAGCAAACTGAAAGCTGGACTCCTCAGAATGACCTGTGCTTTTTCATGTGGGTCCTTCTACAAGAACTTATGACTCAGCTCCCGTTCCTCTGTTCTTAGCTTAGTGTAACCTGACCCAGTGTAAGCAGATTTGAGTCATCCATTTTTACCCTCTTCACTCTTTCTTTTAATTCACATAAATCATGAGTTGAGATACAGACAGTAATCGAAGCTGAATAACGACATGAATTTTTGTTCCTCTGGATATGTAGTTCATAGACTTCTAAATAATTTGTGACCAGGAAGTTGCATATAGCATCTTAGTATTCATGATTCTATGTAGTTTTACTTTCAGCTAGTTTTCCAATAACACTTTTTGCTATGTTACTTTCTACAGCACATATAAGCTGATCACCCATGGATTGAATGTCAGTCTCAAAAATAAGGTTATTTTCTGGTTTTTTGGCCTCCTGCATGAGATTAAAGTAGAAATTGTGTTTGGATT
Organism: Falco rusticolus; assembly: GCF_015220075.1. Lineage (NCBI taxonomy): Eukaryota > Metazoa > Chordata > Aves > Falconiformes > Falconidae > Falco > Falco rusticolus. The sequence continues at coordinate 47,572,103 of NC_051189.1, forward strand.
ACTCATTGAAGTACACCCATGTTAAAATGAGGAGGAAAACACATACTGCATCTAATTGTCCTAAGCTGGCTTTGAAAGGCAGCTGTCTTTATGAGGAAGGGATATGGTCAGAAAGAGTAAACAACTATCTTGAGACATTTTAGGTCAAGTGTTGCATTGTTTTCAAGATTGCTATGATTTTTCTTCTAATTAAGTGTTTTAGGACATGTCTCTGCTTTGCGTTTTTTAAAAATATCCAATAATGTTGTTTCTGTTCTTTGATTACTATGTTTCTAGTGAAGTCTTTCCCTTTCATGTATGCAAAACATTAATTACTTATGCTTGCATTCTGTGGACTGAAAGAATTGATGAAACACAGAAGAAAACATTTTCTTTTTATAATAGTCTATTCTATGCACAGATATTCTGTGGAGATGGGTATTTGCCAAGCCTATTAGAATATTTGAAATTTTTCTGTATAATAGAGGGTTTTGTTACTATTTGTTTGCAACTAGTTGTAGATTTTTTGGTTTTTTGAAAGACTTAGGCTGGTTCTACTTTTTTAAACTTCCGTTGCTCTTCATTTCACTTATTTTTATTTTTCCAAGTAATAAGTTAACAAGGTTTTGAAAGGGTAAGTATACAATAGATTAAACTTTCCTATACAAAAGGAAAACTTGCTGCAGTTGCTGGGTTACAGAGATTTGAATGGGGTCTCAGGAATATAGAACACTGATGACATAATCAGGTTGCTAATATATTAATATTTGTTTTCCTCAGATGATTACATTGCTATTGGTGCTGATGAAGAAGAGCTGGGTTCTCAGATTGAAGAAGATATCCTTTGTTGTGCATCTATGTGCTCTAGAACAAGAGTATTATTAAAAGCATTGTTAAAATTAATTTGATCTATATATTGAATTTCATTTAAAACAAAAATAGGAAACTGCATTCAACATATCAGTGCAGAAATTTAATGTTTAAAAAACTAGCACAACCTAAATGGTTTGCCTTAAAACATGTAGGAATGTGTGTAGGTGAGTGCATGTGGGTTTTTTTTCAGTTTAGTATGTTTTCCTTGCAGCAGCAATGTTATACCTTACTGAAGAATGCTGACATTAAATCCTGGGCTATTCTGTGTTATTTTTAAATCTTTTCTTGTTAACAGTTTTAATCTTTTCCTAATGTCTTTATTTCATTTTCTCCAAGATCATTTCTAAATGAATTTGAAATTTTCAAAAGCGTTCAGGTAGCAGTATTTTAATTGTTACAGAGCAGATGTCTGGGATTCTTTTTATTTTAGGTTTTTTGGGGGGACAGGGCAGGAAGATATTCTTAAGCATAGAAATAGTCGGAACTTCATGATTCTAACATGTTAATGTCCTTCAGTAGTTACAGTCAGCCACCGTTCGTGTTAAGGAATTTCCTGTCTCTGTTGCAAAACTGTTTTAAAAATCTGTTAGTGAGCTGCCAGTGTTTGAATATCTGATTTAGAAACCAGTTAATCCTCAAGTTGAGGTCAAGGAATTGGACATCTATTTATGGGTGAATTGTCACAATTTAACTTGAGATCCTACTACCCAAAAATTCAGATTTCACTGACCATGTGTTAAACTGTGATTAGGCTTCAGGAGGACATGAGGTCTGCTGTGTTGAATGTGAAAGTAACTGTTGATTGGGGTCAGGGGGAGGACTTGATTAACAGTGTAGATGTTGCTTTAGAGAAGTTGCCCCAAAAAGTGAATCCTTTATACTGCTGTTTTAATGTTTTGTTCCTTAAATTCAAAGCACCTATTTTTCAAGAATTAAAAAACACTGATATGAAATACAAAAATAGGGTACGAAGTAGAATAGCAAACTTGAAGGATGCAAAGAATCCTAATTTAAGGAAAAATGTGTTATGTGGGAACATTCCTCCTGACAAGTTTGCCAAAATGACAGCAGAGGTAAGTAAAGCATAAGTCTTGAACTTTTTCCCTACTGGTCTTACATCTGGGCCTGTATTTATTAGCCGTAAAAATAATTCCTGTAAGCTGCCCGCACTTTTGAAAGACTGGCTTGTTTGTGGCTTACACAGCCTGAATTACAGATTCCTAAATACCTGGTTTTATCTGTAAGTCAGAAGGCGGGTAAGCTGTTGCATGTATATTTCCTGAAACATGGTATTTTTGCTGTTTTTAAAAGGCTACATGATATATCGGTGATAGTTTTTTAAGTTTAGGAAGATCTAAATATGACTGGGCTAGTGATTCCAAGCTCTTACCCATTCACCTTTCTGGATGCGTAAGTGTTAGCCTGTCTTGCTAAGTGTTTTTCAAACACTAACCTCTGCTGTTATACTCCTATGCAAGGTATAGCACTGTAGTTTTAAAGAGCATTCCCGCTCTTGTTGGCATTTTCAGCGTTTATTTCTTGATTGGATTTTATAGGAGAGAAAAGTGAAAGCATGGTTAACATCTGGGTTCAGTTTTCTGGTTCTGCTTGGATGTGTTGGATTCTGCCCCGCCAAATCAGGTGTAAAGGACTATCCTGGAGACTGAAAGAAATTAAATTTATGATTGAGTAATGAAAATTATGATGAGCTTTATTCTAAAGGAAAGATTTCTGGTTTTCTGGTTTATTTCTTCCCTCCCCCCCCCCCAGCTTTATGTAAAGCTTAGGGCAAACTGAGGCCAATAAAGGAATGTGTAAAGAAATGTAGATTGTATCTTCAGTATGTATTTTGAGTTTTTTGGTTCTACATGTATGTAAGTACATATGCGCAAACATACGTTTCGTGTTGTTCAGTGCCCATTCTTTGTTTTAATTAATGTCTTGGATTAAAATTTTAATGGCTAAAAACCCCCTTAGTGTTAAAATTACTTCTTAAGTGAAACAGCAATAATACAGGATTTGCATTCCACATCTACATGGGATGTGGAGTAAAACCTTGTTGAAGAAAAATGGAACAACTTGTTTTTGCTGTGCACACTTGATTACTATACATTGTTGAGATCCTGCATGCTAGAACTGTATTGAACAAAAAAGAAAATGTGAGCCTGAGCTCTTTGGTTAGTGTTTTGAAACTAAGTGTATATGACTTCTGGTAACATGGTAAATTATGGCTATACCATATTTATCAGTAGAAATATAGAAATAGTCAAAATAGTGTAAATTTTTCCTATAATAATCTTTTGTAGGTGAATTAGATAATTATGCAAGGATCTAACCTAGGGAGAGGACATTTTCCTTCTCTCTGGAGAACTTTTAAATCCTCCTCTACCATGTCTTGGTATTACATTTCTGAATTTCAGAAATGCATCCACATAGAAATGTTTCTAGGTGTGTGATAATATAAATTTTACTGATCTTTTCCAGCTGTGTAAAAAAAAAAAACCCAGATACAAACCAAACAAAAAACCAAAAAAACTTTTTGTAGCTTCTGTGCTGTGAAATATCCCAACTTAAGTCTTACAAAAATAAAAATGTGTAGAATTACTTTGCCTTTCAATAGAGTTGTTGTTCATCAATTCTAAATGAAAAATGGTATGGGCTTACACAGTGGTAATGACTTGTTTAAAACAAACTCTGTAGTAAACTGTCTGGGTTTTGTCCATAAAAGGAAATGGCAAGTGATGAGCTGAAAGAAATGCGGAAAAATCTGACCAAAGAAGCTATCAGAGAGCACCAGATGGCTAAAACGGGAGGTACCCAAACTGATCTGTTTACATGTGGCAAGTGCAAAAAGAAGAACTGTACATATACCCAGGTACATGGCTATCCAGACTCTTAGTTTTCCTTTTTCAAAGCTTAAATCCTGTATAAAAACTGTCAGAGAAAAGATATTTTAATTACAAATTGACCTTTTTAACAAAATGCCAACCAATTACAAAATATGTGAAGATGGCTGGATCTACATAGGTGTGCTTATGTAAAGAATGTTTGTTGTAATAAATTACCAAAGATTTTATGTAAATCCTAGCTGAGTATCTATATAGCCTGAAACATCAGTTTCTTTGCAATGCTGAGTTTTTGGTAATTCTTCATATTACATCTTACTAACGTGGTTTTATGTGAAGGAGAGCTACTATACTGGTTTTAGTGTGTGAAAACTTTTCTTTACAGAGGGAATAAATAGCAGAAAATAACGATACACACACAAAAATAACGTATTTATATAACCTACTATTTGACTAACAATAGACACTGATATACAATAATTTCTACAAACTCTCTATTTTAATTAAGAAATGTGCAAGAAAGGATTTAATTTGATTTGTAGTGCTTCTGGGCACGTAATTTTGATCATAGGATCAGCTGTGTTTATAATTTAATACTGTGCATCAGATGCTTTAAGTAAAAAACTTTTTCAATCATGAGACTTTTAAGCCTTTGCATCAGTAAATATATGTAAAGCTGTACTGAACATGTAGTTCTACTGCAGAATTATTTCCTGCAAGTATGCGCGCAGTTTCTATGCTGGAATTGATATTTTAGTGCTTCTAAATCTGTCAAAACATAAGTTTATGATTGCTTTATATTCTAGATAAAAAAAACAGTTTCAATTGATTCAGAAATTTAACTTGTTTCCTTAAACTTTGATTTTAAACCTTCACATTGAACACATACTAACAAAAGTTCAGGATACTAATTTTCCTTTTCCACTCTGGCTTTTGCCTTTGCCAAAGGTTCAAACCCGCAGTGCTGATGAACCCATGACAACATTTGTTGTCTGTAATGAATGTGGAAACAGATGGAAGGTAAGACTGTTAGACTGCTCTGCATATTTGGTAGCAGACAGCCAGGCTCTGTGCTTAATTTTGTTTTACAGTAAATGACAAATGAGTTTCTGTTTACTTTTGGTTATTTCTTAGCACATTAGTGATATTACATGTTGATACTGCAAAATACCTTGAGATTAGAAAATTATTCTTGACTGAAGGTGTGAGATCACGCAAGTAGAGTGGTGGCAAAGGGGGAGAGAAGTTAGGACATTGACTTAGTCATTGTGACATTAAGTTACAATACTGCTTTGCCATACAAAGCAGTGGCAAGTTAGTCACTGTGTTTTCTCTTCACCCAAAGATATTCTAACTATTTTCAGTCTCTGCTTCGATGAGTAGAATAGGCCTTTTTAGACCTTTTGTTGTTGTATTTTATCTGAATTTTTTTGTTTACTCTGAGAATAAGAGTGGATAAAAAAAAAAAAGAGATGACTGCTGCCATATTCCTGTGTCAAGATAAGTGTAGGGCAGTGATAACTTGACTGAAATTTACTTTTTTTTTTAAGTTCAGGAAATGGGAATTATAAAAGATTCTGAGGGACACTGGTAGTCCAGTAAAATGGAGAAACACTGAAATTAAGGCCTGTAGAATTAACAACTTAACATGTGATGGCATGCAATATGAAGCATGATACTCTCATTCGGTGTTTTTTTTTGGTGTGTGTGTGTAAAGATGCTGCAGCTCTGCAGAACCATGTTGCACAGCTATGCTAAAATTACTGCATTAAAAAAGCAAATATGCATCTTTTTACATATCTGATTACTGAATATTGTTCAAATATATACTCCAAGAGAACTAAATAATTTATAAAGCTTAGAAATCATTTGATGCAGTACCTGGAAAAGTTTATTTGTCCTTTGAACCTTCTGTAAGGTGGTGGTTACAAAAGTGTCCTTATAGAGATGCTTGAATGAAGGAATGGTTATGATATAAGCAAGTGCTTTAACTAGTGATTTCCATCTCTTAAATATGGTGTTGTGTTTCTGTTTCTTCTTGCAGAGATTTAGAAATAAGCTGTATGAAGATCTCATAAAAATTCTTTTCTTTTGACAGTTCTGTTAGAAGAAGAAATTGTCAAGACATCTGGACCAGTATGAAAGAGGATTTTGTAATTAGCTTTAAAAACTAGGCTAAGCATCTAGCTTCCTGCAAATGAGAGTTTTTTGAGTTTTGTTTTGTTTTCTTTTTTTTTTTTTAAAAAAAAAAGCAGCATACATGCCTGAAGTTAGCCAGTTAGCCTTTATTTTGACACAACCATCATTTCCTTAAATGCCTTCCTATAGCTGATAGTCAGTAGGGCCAGGTTGCTCAGTTGTATGGTGAATGTTAAAATATTTTTTCATTTTTATAAGTAAGTTGACATTAAACTTTTACCAATTAAACATTTGGGTAATTGGCTTGGGTTTTTTTTTTCTATCTATGTGAATTATGTACTGTACTTATTGCAGTCTGAAACATACACACTCCTCCCATATGTATTTTACTTCTCCACATTTGTTCAGTTATAAGAATGGAATTTGTTTCTTGCTGCTGTGTTCAGTAGTTTTGCAAAGAGAAAAGGTGTCTAATTCAGCTAATTACATTAAACTCAGTTGTTAATTAAATCACAATTTAGTTAACTAGTTTGTACGTACTGTTTCCAAATTAGGACTAAATTTGGGGTCATGGGGTTTGGAAATTTATTAAGCGTGCAGTGATTGGTTAAGCTTGTTTATGTAACGGGTTTAGATCAATGCAATATATTTTATTGCCCAAAGCACGTGGTTTGCATTCTATCAGTAGGTATTATTTCTAAGAATGTCTTAAAATAGTCAGTTAAGTCTGATTTGACTGTTCAGTTTTGTTTAACGTGCTTGACAAGCAACTTTGGTTTAGACTTTGTAAATAAGCAAACTAATTCATCACAATATTAACTAGCTGAGGAGGTGATATTAAATTCACTTCATATAAAGGACATTAATTTTGTTCATTAACTGAATTTTGACATGTAGAGTATCTGATGTCAATCATAGACCTGCCGGTGAGAATAAATTAGTAAAGTTACGGTCTTTTCCAGATGTGGAATGATATAAATACTGCTTTGTTAGAGCCTGCTTTTTAACAGTGCACATGTTTAGAAGTATTTTCAAATCCACTTTCTAGGAAAAACATGTCAACATCTTTAGGAGAGATTAAATTCTTTCATTACATTATAATTCATCAGAGCTGGGGGCTGAGGTCTATCCTGACAATGTAAGAGGATTCATGAAGAGTATGTGCGATTCCTGGAGAATAAATTCCTTGACTGTAAAGGAAACCCAAGGTTTTCTATGTTGAATGTTTTTTGCATGATAGTGGCGGTCGTAACAAACGAGTTGGAAATAGTATGATGACACTTGAGCTTTGCGAGACAAGAAATGTTTGGTAAATACTTTATAGAGCAAGCTTTTCTGGTCAGCCTGTGCTAGGAAGGAAAAGTGGCTTTTTTTGCTGAAAGGAAAAATGATTAAACTGGAAGTTTAGTTACAAAAATTTTTAAACAGAAAATTGTTCAGTATTTAAAGTTTCTTGCATAACTTTATAAAATTAAATGTAAACTCAATTTATTTTATATTAATGCTCAAATTCAGAAAAGATTTTTTTTTATGAACAGAATGGGTTTATTTTCATCTATGTGTAGGTCCTTTGGCAGGATTACTTCTTCAGAGTTAACTTAAAGATGCATAATTGGTTTTGGGTTTTTTTTTTCAAGTTTAAGATGGCAACAAACTAATGACAGACGTTTAATACCAATTACAGTGCTTTGTTCGGGGACCTTTCTGAAGGAACAAGTCCAAAAAATTGTGTTAGAAGTGATTGTAAATTGGGTACAAAGTAAACTTAAATTTCCACTGCTGTTCACCGCATGTATACAGGGCAGGCACAGCTTGGTTTGCATGTCCTTTAGTTTTTATGCCTGATTGTGACGTTTAAGAGAATTACCTTTTGAGAAAATACAGTAATTGTCTTTCTGTACTTACAGATTATATCTGGGATTGATTAAAAGAACTAGAACTGCGATAGTGCTTTCTGTGATGCAGGTGTGTCCAAGTAGTTCAACTAAAATGTTGTTTCACTTACTGTTATCTTATGGCTGGGCAACATCCTTCACCATTTCTGTCTTCTTTCCCCAAGGTAAAAACAACAGTTTATCCAGAAAAGATTGTAGGTGCCTAAATTCTATTCATGCTGCATTTTGATTACCCGAATCCACAAATAAAACTGCCTGGTAGTGAGTTTTGGATGCATCTCTGTTGAACAGGTGCTTCAGTTTTCCCAGTTGTCTGAAATTGCCCTCCCCTGTTGGAGAGGATGCAAAGTCTGGACTGATCTCATTTTCCCCAGCTGGCTGACTTACCTACTGAGCTGCAGTTGTGCTATAACTGATCCAGTATATTGGGATATTTTATGTAGTGAAATGTGCTGGCAGAACTGGTCATGAATCTCTCCCTTCCAAATTTTTTTCCAATTCCAAAAAAGCAGATTTGTTTATTACCTTTGTGGACATTTGAATCCTCTCAGATTAAAAGAGAGACTGGAACAAAGTTGCCTTACAATTTAAGCTAGTTTTTACACTACTCTAGTGGAGAAAAAAAGGGAGCCATGTTCCTTTTAAAGTGTGTGTGTGTGTTTAGATCTTTAAGGATGCCATTTTCTGTAAGGAAGGTTAGGGGTTTCTGCTGCTCAGAAAACACAGCTTCTGGATCCTTCATTAGAAGGCATTTCCTCATACATAATTCTGTTAAAATGCAGATTTTCTTCTGAGCCAGTTAAAATACCTCACACTCAGTGATTCTTTTCGGCTTTGAGCAGAAGGTAAATACCTGCTCAATGATCTTGGCTTTTGTGAATCCCACTTTGAAGCCCTATTGCACTTTCCAAGCATTGCAAAAGGAAGTGCCTTGCTGAGGTCACGATTCCACTTGTGGTCACGTGTCAATTTTAAATGGAAATGTACAACCCATACCAGCTTAGGTAGAACTAAAATTCATCAACAGGAAGTCCTCATTCTACAAAAAGTGGTTGTCTTACCTTCAAAGGCATGCCTTTTGAAATAGATCATTAGCAGTCATTCATATAAATAAACCTGAGGAGATTTACCTCAAAGTACAATTTCATACAGTTGTGTATTAGCTTTTATTCCACTAGATCATCATTCGTTTGGAATTGTTTTACTATTTTAAAAGGTTTGGGATTAATCTAGTTACAACATTAATATAGAAAATCTTCGTTAATGTCATTGAAATGATACTGATACCTTTCATGGCAGATGATGTGTTACTAAGGACTCTTTAGAGCAAACTTGTTTAAAAGCTACTTCACATTGTAATAGTCTTTCTCATCACTTTCTCTTTTTCAGATACGCTTTTTAATCAGAAAGTGCATGAGTACATGATGTTTGTGTGATAAATTTTCATCTATCTTTATATAGCATAACGCTTCAGGGGATATATATTTTTTTTTTCTTCATTTGTATTGTGCTAATGACTTTGGAATTTAAAGGTCAGTGTAAAACACAATGTGTTGGCTGAAGGAGCCCATGCAATTTTAATACTGCTTAGCAGGCTGGTGAAAAGAGCAGCCTTTAACAGTATGCATGTTCTGCGGGAGTTAGTGATTTGTGAAGTGCAGACATTGAGGAAAGAATACCAGTGGAATGGGAAGTTGTTAGAGCTTAATGATATCCTGCAGTTAGATAAATACCAAGACAAACCAACCATGCTTATTTTCAAACTAGGATAAGTCGATTTTGTGATAATTTCTTACTTGATGAATTATAAATAATATCTTGTGTCAATAATGATTATTTTCTCCTTCTGTTCATGTAATAGCTTGTCTATAGTTACTTTTCCTTTTCAGTGCAACTTACTATATCCCTGGGAAAAGTTTGTGCATAATGAGCAAGTATATAGTAATGAAATATAGTTAAAAATCTGTCTTCTGTGCAGGTGGGTGTTTGTTTTCCTCTTTTTTTTTTAAAAAAAATAATTTTTCGCTCCTCCTTCAATTAAATGCAGCACATTAAACAGCCTCAAAATAACAAGATGTTTAGAGGGGTTGTTTGTTTGGGTTTTTTAAGAGATGCTCCCAGGGTAAGTAGGGACCAGCATTCTGCTATTGGTGTTGGGTATAAGTTTAAATGCAAAACACAGCATTAAAATGTGTTTTCAGGAAAGATGCACATTGCAAATGTCAGCGTATTGTAATGCCAAAGTGAAAGGAAAACTACCTAGAGAATTTTAATTGCTTAGAAGTTGTGGCACATGGAAAATAAGCTTAGAAATTATTATTTTCTTCTTTTAATAATCTGAAGCCTAGACCTCTCAAACCAGTGTAGTTTTTCTCTCCCTTCTAATTTCATTGCAGAAATGGTTTTCTTCCTTTTTCTTGCAGAATAATAGAATATAGTGTTTGATATAAAGTACAAGTGTTTGGTCTGTCTTCCATCTCTTAATGAGGTATCTTTGCTGGGAAGAGAGATAGCTTAAAAGAAATGAAATTCTCCATTTCATGAAATGACACACTTTGAACTTTTTTTGATATGTGTGTCTGATCTTTCCAGCAGGCTGAATTTGACCTAATTAAACTTACTTTGTAAACTTAGAGTTTTAGAGCACTCTTGTCGGCCCTGACTGAGACAAGTACAGCATGGTCAGTTTGACTGCGAGCTCCCCATGAATGCCACCTTATTGATAGATCTAGTTTGTTTTGTTGAAGTTACGACCTATATTGTCATACTTTATATATGAAATGATATTGTTAGTGCTTTGGGTAAGTTTACTAGAAATTCAGCTGAGATAACTGGTGTTCATACATTAAGCAGTTCTGACCACTAACTGGACCGTGTCATAAGTATGTTTGTAGAAGGGCTCCCTCTTAACTTAGTCCTCCAGTGTTGTGCTACAGAGGGAAAAAGCACTTTGATTTGCTGTCTCTCATAGGTTTTTTGGTTTACTTTTTTGTGCTGTCATGTTGAATAATGTTTTGGTTTTGGAAGGAGATGACGGAAACTGGACCATAGGTATTGTTAACTTACCGTGTATCTGGTCTTCTCCTGTGGTGCTGTGTAATGAAAAATCTCACCATTATTTGTTTAATAACATGAATGCAGTAAGAGGAGAGCATGTCTCCTGTTGAGGGCATTGAGGAAACAATTAAATTGGTCTCCTAAATCCTGCCTTGTTATTCCCATTTCTATTTTTCAGAGAAAGCCCCCATTTTCTGCTTTTCATAGTACTGGAATTAGGCAAAGAGTAGATTTTAGAAAGGCTACGTACAGTAAATGTCACTGAAGTATGACTGTCTAATTCTTTCCTTCGGGGGTATTTTTTGCCTTTCTTTCTTTCTTTTGTCTTTCTATGTCCTTTTCCTACCTGTATGTGTCATTTGGTTCATGTAAATAAGTGTGCAGGAAAAAAATACAATTCAATGGAAGTCTACTATAAACTCCAAAGTTTAATGTAGTGGAATTAATGTAGTGAATCTTGTAACTTGAAATAAAGAAGTTACTCTAATAACAGGTCTACACATAGTTTACAAATGAGAGCAGTAGATGTTGTCTGCCTTGACCTCAGCAAGGCTTTGGACACTGTCTCCCATAACACCCTCATAGGTGAACTCAGGCAGTGTGGGTTAGATGGGTGGACAGTGAGGTGGGTTGAGAACTGGCTGATGGCAGAGCTCAGAGGGCTGTGATCAGCAGCACAGAGCCTTGCTGGAGGCCTGTAGCTGGCGGTGTGTCCCAGGGGGTCAGTGCTGGGTCCAGTCCTGTCCAATTTATTCATCAATTCCCTGGATGAAGGGACAGAGTGTGTCCTCAGCAAGTTTGCTGATGATACAGAACTGGGAGGAGTGGCTGACACACCAGCAGGCTGTGCTGCCATTCAACGAGACCTGGACAGGCTGGAGAGCTGCACGGAGGGGAACATCATGAAGTTCAACAAAGGCGAGTGTGAGGTCCTGCACCTGGGGAGGAACAACCCCACGCACCAGTACAGGCTAGGGGTGACCTGCTGGAAGGCAGCTCTGCGGAGAAGGACCTGGGAGTCCTGGTGGACAGCAATCTGGCCATGAGCCAGCAGTGTGCCCTGGTGACCGAGGAGGCCAATGGGATCCTGGGGTGCATCAGGAGGAGTGTGGCAGCAGGTCAAGGGAGGTTGTCCTCCCCCTCTGCTCTGCCCTGGTGAGGCCCCATCTGGAGTGCTGTGTCCAGTGCTGGGCTCCCCAGTTCAGGGGAGACAGGGAACTGCTGGAGAGGGCCCAGCAGAGGGTTACAAAGATGATGGGACTTCTGAGGAAGGGCTGAGAGGAGATAGTATCAACGTTTGGCATGCAGAAGAGACGACAGAGAAGATCTTATTGATGCCTACAAATATCTTAAGCATGGGTGTCAAGAGGACGGGACCAGATTCTTTTTAGTGGTGCCCAGCAACAGGACAGGGCAACAGGCACAAACTGAAGTGCAAGAAGCTCTATCTGAATATGAGGAAGAACTTCGCTTTGAGGGTGACAGAGCCCTGGCACAGGCTGCCCAGAGAGGCTGTGGAGTCTCCTTCTCTGGAGACGTTCAAAACCTGCCTGGACGTGGCTCTGTGCAACCTGCTGTAGGTGAACCTGCTTTAGCAGGGGCTGGACTGGATGATCTCCAGAGGTGCCTTCCAACCCTGACTGTTCTGTGATTCTGTGGATTCAACTTTACTGTCTTCCTAGTATCTCCTGTGATTACTGCTTTTGAGATATGACCAGAAATTAAATGTAAATCTTGGGGGATACTGTAAATGAACATTGGTTTATTAGTGGATAAAGCTGTTCCTTTTCTTTGGGACAGGCTGAATAGTTCCAGCTTCCTTCTGTTGGCGATAAAATTATCTGTAATAGAAACCTTACAAGATTGTCGGGTAACAGGAGAATTTAATATGTACAAAACAAAGGTGGTTGATACTGGCATCCTCTCGGGAATGAATAGTGCAGGGTTTTTACATCTACCTACTGAGGGAAGAGAAGAAATGTGAGAATTCTTGTGCTTTATTTAGGAATTTAAATGCCCACAGTCGTCTTCCTCTTAAGTAAATACTTTATAAACATCAACGATATGAACTTAAAAATGCTTTTAGCAGACTCTAGTAGTAAAATAACAATTCTTCAGCAAAAGATTTTTATAGGCAGCATTATTTCAACCATTAGCTTTCATAAACTTGAAATTGCCACGCTTATTCCCAGTAGCGCACCATATACATTAAATATACCAAGACAAGTGGAGTGCACCTGTGCCAGGTACAGTACATGAAACTTTGTCTAGTGTAACCCAGATATTGACAGTACTGTTTTTACTTTGGTTACAGTGTGGATGGGGCAACTGGTTTGGTTTCCAAGAAAATTCTAACGCTCCACTTTAAATTTAGTTTTCATGCCCAGTTGGCATTTGTACCTCAGATGTATGTCGTAATGGATTTGCATCCAAGTTGCCTGCTGTGTTTGAAAAAATACTGCGTTTTTCTGAATAACAATGTTTTCTTTTCGTTTTCTTCATTCTCTTTTGCAAAGTAACACTGAGTTTGATCAGGAACTGTAGTTGGCTGATTGTGTCGGAGCCTTGTGTGGCTTTAAATCATTCAGTCTGTAGTAAAATTTGCCTGAGTTGTTTTCAGGTAAATATCTGATTAACTCTGTGTTCCCTGTGGATTGGTGTAACCCAGAGTTCCGTCTGTTTTAAAATAAATACACTTAAGAAAAGAATCTATGCTTCAATGGATTTTTCAGATAAGGACTGAAGCAAGTCCTTATAAATAGCAGAGTTCATAAACCGTGGGTAGGAGTCTCTGTGCATTAAGGTATAAATTTGAAGCTGTGCGTCATCGAAGGTATGTTGTGAGGGTTCCAGCATATTTCGGTTAATAACTTCTCTTACTCTGGAGTCCAGACTGACCTGTGCATTAAAATAGAATGTCACATAAGTAATAGTGGAGAATAGTACACATGAGTTTTCAGGATTGTTGGTTGAAAAAGCAGTCTTTTTAAACCATTTCAGCTGTTTTTCAAGAGTGTAAAAACTGCTAAACATACTTAGGCAAAAAATGACTGTGTTGAAATTTGGAAATAGTAATATCTTGAGTATGGACAGAGAAATGTTCTTACTGAGGTGAGCTTGCTCAACCAAGGCTGCCTGCAGCCCCGCGGTTACAGACACCTGAGACTGGCAGGCTGTCTCCAGACCCGCTTCCTGCTCTGTAGGAGAGAGGATTTGTAATTTTTTGTGACAGTTTGTTTCCTTGGGAGTTAGTGCTGTTGTAAAGAGACTGAATTTGGAGTAAGCAGTATGATGCCAGACAGAAAATGTAACCTGGGAAGCTGTCACTTAATCGGGATCCTGTTAAAAACCAGGGTGAATCAATGGGAACCACTGGTATGGCTGTATAATGATTGCATACAACATACAAGTAATGTCTTTTTTCTTTTTTTTTTTTTTTTTTTTTTCTGTAAAGCTCTAGTGCCTGTAGAAAAATATTAGTATTACTGGAATAGACTGATTAAGATTTAAACAGCATTTTTATAAGTACATAAGTATAGCTTGCCCCACAAACTATTAAGTTTGACTTTTGGAAGGATATTGGAAGGTTTAAAATTCCAGCCTACTTGGCAGGATTATATTCAAACTGAACTGAGGTGTCTTCAAAACTTGATGTGTTTGCTAACAACAAAGTGACAAGTATTTTTGAAAATTTTCAGGAAGTCAGTGTGTGTGTTCTGTGACATATTTTGTCAGCTGCTCTTTGAGCAATTTTGAGCTTTGCAGATAACACTGTTTGTGGTTTCTGTGCTTTTGGAGAGACGTGTAACACCCCCTTCCTAGTGCAAAGAAAAAAACTGCTTTGTCCAACAAGTAAAATTTAAGTTGAGCAAGGATAGAGTGATCACCTGTATAGTTGTGCCTCAAACTAAGGAGTTCACGTCAGCATGCCAGGGTAGCATAGGAGAAGCTTTCTTCCAGCCAGTGGAAGTAGCGTTGACCATCTCACCTCAACAATGGGTCTGCCTTTTTCTCCTAAATCTCTACTTGATGGCGGTGGAATGGGGTGGGGGGAGGGGGGAGGAAGTTCTCCCTGAGTATTGTTGTAGCTTTAAACACACATTAGAACTAACTGTTGGGGAAAGTAATATACCTCTTTTGGAGAAAGGATAGAAATATAATCTTCATAAATTAGTCTTGCTTTTTCTTCAATGACACTTTTGTTGGATTCTTGTTTTAGTTCCTCGCAGGCCATCCAGAAAAGCATGTTTTCCTCGCTGAATTCTGTTCGTAGAAACTCACGAAAAGCATTTCTGCCAGCTGGAGTAAGCATCAATTTATCAAATGATTGAGCCCAGCCATTGACTTCTTCAAGAGTAGGGGCAGGGCTTCAGGCAGGAGAGAACAAGAGAGAAATGAAAGATTGTTACTCGGACTGTGTGCAAGTGGCAGGAGGCATCTGCCATCACAATGGCACAAAATCACAGGGTTCACAGGGCTGCAATTCCTTGCCAGGACTACCCGAGTGCAAACTCTAGTAAACATATTTGTAAGGTGCCTTTTGAAAGTGTGCTTATTAAAAACTCAGATGCAGATGATTGCCAGCACTTTGGTGCAGGGATTGAAGTTTACTCTCAAAGTAACTGCAACAAAGAAGTCCCTCTGCAACAACTATTTGTTGTTTTTTGTGTGTATATATATATATATATAAAATTTTGTCTATACCTCGTAGTTCTTGTTGAATTATTGTTAAAAATTGAATGAAAATATGTAGAAAGAAGCCATGATTCAAACCTCATAAAAGGTACTCTTCTGTCTATTACAGTTTTACAAGTGCTGCTACCTGTTTGAGCAATTCTGAAGAGACAGTTGCTTGACTCTTGGGAGGATCTGAGCTCCTCTCTATTATTTTTACAAGGCTGAGCATTGCCAATTAGCTTCATTACACAGTTGCTGTGTGGGAACAGGATGTATTTAAAAATTATTTCAGATAAAATGGAGGCTGTGTTTACAATGCTCTTTTTGATCTGCCATGTTATGAAAGTGGGGATGTGGATTTAGATGCTGCATATAAATAAGGTAAAAGATTATAGATCAGACCTTTGGTTCCTTAGGAGGTAAGAGACAAATGACTGCAAATTCAGCATAAATTGCAAACAGATAATAATAGTTATTTGATATTTCAGGTAATTCACTTTATTTAGTCTGATTTGTTGGGATTTGTTTCGTTTTATCTTGACAGAACACTTGGTAAATACCATACCTTTCCTCGCAGTTTGGAATACCCTCTGCTTGGAGTTCATGAGATGTTCTCCTTGCTCTCTCTTCATCTTGATTTCTAACAGTAAGACTGCAAGGTAGCAAACAAAATTTTAGCCAGCTTCATAGAGGAAAAGGCTGAATGTACAGCAGATGCTTTTCCTCTGATATTAAAAAAAAAAAAATCAGCTAAAAGGACAGAAGCTAACAGTAGCCACATTACTCATAGTTATGCTCTGACATTAATTTTACAGTTGTATAAACCTGGAAAACTTTAATGTAGCTGAATGCTGTTCAGTAATGTATCATGTAGACTTTCTATACAGAGGTCATAAATTCATAGAATTTCTCAGGTTGGAAGGGACCCATAAAGATCATTGAGTCCAATTGTCTGTATGTATGTGTACGTGAGTATATCTGTATATATATATGGGGTATATATGTATACATGTGTACCTTATCAGATACCAAATCTATTCTCCATTGATACTTATTATACTGTGTATGCTCGATGGAATGTTTTAACTTAAGTTAGGCTTTATGCACTGGTTTTATGTGAGTTAGATGCTAAGGTTGGTTGGTTTGGGTTTGGTTTGTTTCCTCCTCACCCCCCCGCCCCCAGCTTCCCTATTTTTAATATCCATAGGGCACAATGAGAGCCAAGGCTGTGGGTTAGAGAGGTGATACCATGTTACAAGAAAGCCAGGGTTCAGAAGATGGAGCGCAGGTTTTAAGCAAGCCAGACACTTCTGTATGGGATGTTGGGAGCATAAGCATATTTCAGAGTTCAGATGTAGGTACAGCCATTGTCTGGTAATTGATTGCAACTAAGGAAGTATTAGCATATGCTTCAAAATGTGAGGCCTGGAGCACAAAGAACAGATACATGGCTGCCGAATATTGTTTTGAGTATGTCTGACTGGAAATGAGTATTAGATTGTTTGTAGCATTACAATAAAGATAATGTCTTCTGCAGTCACTAGTAATCGCTGAGAGTTTTTCATGTCCCATGGAAGAGTAGCTGTCAACTTCTGTTGCTTTCATCACATGTTAGTTTAATTAACTCTAGTTTTTACAAATTCCTTTTGTAGTTGCAGATGATTTGTTTTCATTTGAGACTGGATTTGCGAGTATGCATACTTCTTTCTAGGGAATGGGGACTATGTTCCAGTTCGTAGGCTGTCATAGTTTAGTGAAAAATGCATGTGCACACACACACACATTCATACACTCTGTAAAGCTGCTTAAAATTTGTCAAGAGAAGGTCCTGGTGAATTATAACCTGTAATTTATATGAAATAGGTCCTCCAGCTGATACAATGCAATACAGTTGTTATAACTTGTAGGAAAATATAAATGTTTCTTCATTTGTATCGTGTCTGTCTTTAATGCTAATGTTGTAACAGTTTTGTTGCCTTAATTCTTAAGAATCTCATTTATCTGTAGTAAGGCTTTTTGTTGATCCAGTTGATTTTTCTGTCCTTTCTGCCTTCTGTACTTTTGACTTTGCCTTACTTCCAGCCTTACTATTTACTGGTTATCTCCTTCTCTTGTTTTCTCTAGTGTTAGTCCATAATCTGCAGAGACCCGCTTTTCTGTTTGCCAAGGCAGTCCATGCATTGAAGAGGGAGGGAAGCTTTCTAATACAGAGAGCAGATAATTGCAAACGCTTTTTTTCTTTTTTCTGCAACATCTGAAGCATACATTCAAACCAATGAAGTATTTCAGTTCACCTTTTCAGATAAAAATGGTAGTTAATGTTAGTTCTCTATTCTTTTGAGGTGTATAGGTCTCAATCCTTTACTACACTTTTTACCAGCGGCCTTTTTTAATATGAAAAGTAATTCATTACATATTCCTCACACACAGACAAGAAGTGATATGCTTGTCAGAGTTACTTTTGGATTGAGGGGAACCAACAGATCCAACAGAAAGGATTATAGTCTTCATAGGGTAATGCACAAAAGGGGAAAAAGAGAAAAGAAATAACAAACGCTTTCTTAAGAGAACATGCCGTGCCTCAGAAAATGACTTGCAGGCAGACTCTTTCCCTAGAAATGTACAGGTAAACAGTAGAAAGGGACTAGTGCCAATACTGCATCTTCTCATGCTTCTTCTCAGGATCTGGAAGAGTAACATGCTGGAGGCTTGAGTTCTGGCTCGGAATGAGCACAGGTTCTGAGCATCCAGCTGAGAGACTCATTTCACCATTTTTTTTCATTCTGAATCTACTATTAAGAGTATGCTGATTATTGGATGTTCAGCAACTCAGCTGCATGACTCATGTAGACTGTTATTTTTGTTCCTATTCATAACTTTTCTGTTCAAAGTACTTGAGCTATTTTGAGGAAAGGCTCTATGAATAGGGAATATAAATAGCTTAATTACAGTTTGTTTTGCATTTCTTGTTACTAGAAAACAATTGTTCTCAAAAAAACCCCCACCAGAAAATACTTTAAAGCTCAAACAAGCTGCTCTGTTTTGGAGCCTGTACTGGTTTCCTAGATGATTCTGAAATGCAAACAGGAATTCTAAGCATCGTGAAATTTGTGTACTATCACATACCCTATGGAGTAAATTGCTCCCTTTGAATTGTTTGAATAGTGAGGTGCACAGAAAATGAGCATCCTGGAAAATAACAGGTAAAATGCTGCACTTTATCAGCAATTTAAAAGATAAAATGCAAATTTTATGTAATCAGTGGGATAAGCGCCTTATTTTTTTTTCCTTTTATGGAAAGATGTGTTGTTTGTGTAATGCAGCTCTAGACTGAGCCACTTGTGATTGCACTGGACAACTGTTCAGATGACACTGGAATTTGTATGGGATGCAAGGTAGCAAACTCTGATCCTGTACAGGCACAGTACTTAATGTCTTTTTAAGCTCTATCTTAGTTTGCCTCTAAGAACCTGCTGAAAAGGTAGGATCAGACCCAGAGTACTTAGCATCTTGCAAAAAAATTCCAAGCAGCCTGTTGTCCTTACAAAATACTCACTGTTTGCGTAAGGGAGGGCAGGATTGGGTATCTCTGCTTCTGATGAGCTGAGTACCGATAGCAAAGGAATGATCAGCCTGCTTTTCCCTTGCCTTCTAATGGTGTTCTCCAAAGCATTTGCTATCAGCTGCCGTTAGAAAAAAGTAATGGTGGAATAGATTCCTAGCCTGGGCTGTCAGGTTATTTATGACTTCTTCCCTTCACCTCAGTGCCAGGTTTGCTTGCTATGAAGTGTTTATGTAGTGGATAGTGTATTTATAAGAAGCACTCAGCTTGCTGTCAAGTGTTTTGGTTGAACTCCTATGGGTGTTCAAGATATATATATATCTATTTCATCTATTTCAATGCAAGTTCTGGTCTTGCCCATTAATTAACACTTGGCCCCAAACGAATACAGGACTTCTGAGTATGGGAAGCTTTACTTCAGTTTTAAATCAAATTGCATGCATCTGGAGGAGCTGGTAAGAGAGAGAAGGTGAACACATCACTAATTTACGGGATCAGGTGATTTCTTTTCCTATTTTTGCTTTGCTTTCCTGATAAATTTTCCTCCTTAACATCTTGTAACGGGAGTTCTTCTGAATTATTTCTGCTTAACTCCTCTTCTTCAGCAAATACAATGTTTAAAGTCGCTGATCCTAAGGATTAACTTCATATGAGTTGCAGGTGCTGTGAGTTGGCAACACTAATTAATAACAACAGATCCAGTTGCCTTTGAAACAAAACAACAGTGCTGGGCATGTGGTTATTCATTTTCCAGCATACACATTCTTCCACCTTCTCCGAACTCCATTTAACACAGACTGTGCTGCTTGTTAAGTCCCAGTTCTAAATCTAAAGCTGTGACATATTCTGGTATTGCTTTCAGTTTTTAGTGGAAGCCCTGGTGAAGCTCAAGGCTCAGGAGAAGCAGTCATGCACGGAACAGACCTTCCATTACACAGTATTGACAACAAAACTACAGCGGAGTTACTGTACAGGTATTTTCTTAAAAATCTGTTATTTCAATGGCAGGGAAAAAAAAAGAAATAATTAGTAAACTGGAATAGAAAGTTGTGTCTAGCACTAGGGCACAGTCATCTTTTAGTCCCAGATCTGCAGAATTACCCAGGTGGTTTGTTTGGCTTATGTTGTCGTATACGCTGGCTATTGCCTCCCTCCCCTGCTATTCTCTTCCCCAGAGGCTTGAATGAGAGGGGTTACCATGAGCAGCTGCAGCAACAGCACCAACAGAAGCAGCAGGCATTGGACCCTCGATTTCCTGTGCTGTGCTGAGCCTGTGCTGTGCCTGGGGTCTCCTGGGTCGTAGACATCTGCCGTTTGCGCATCTCCATCCGCTCTGATCCCATGGGCTGCAAGACAGCGAGAGGAGGAGGAAGTAAGAAACATCTCTCTTTTTCCTTTTGTTTGCTTTAAAAGTCTTCCCAAGCAGTGCTGAAGGCCACAGCTCCAAAGGAACTGAAAGCCTAAATGCTTCATTTCCCACACCCCTGCTTACCCCCAGAAGCTCTTAGGTGTTGAATCCTTTGGAAGATTCACTCATTCTATTTTAAGCACTGCGATGGAAGGCAAAGGGCTAATGAATTCTGCGTGTAGGTGGGTTACAAGGAAAGAGTGGTGATGCAGAGAGCAAAAGGGGTCTCGGAGATGCAGCTTTTAGTACAGTGGTATATAAGGTCAGGAGCTGAAAAAGATTTCCTGAGGTTTTGACTTCGAGGCGAGTCCTAAAGAAAATGGTACAGAACAGAGGTAGGTAGAGCCTCTCCTTCCCTCTTCCCTTTTCCCCGATTAGCCAATGCACAGGCTTAGTGATGCTTGAGACACTTGAGCCCTCCTGAAAATCTGCCCTTTGGTGAGTATTGAGGATGTCTCAAGCCTGCTTGTTGCCCTGTAGCAAAGGGGAAAGGCCAGTGCTTACCTGTCCATTACAGGTCTGACTGCCACAGGTTTTTTAAATGTTTTCCTCTTAAGGAGGAATCAAGTGCTTCTTCATTAGTAATTCATCATTTTCACAGAAAACACACAACTGGACATTAACATGCAGGTTTTTGGTCACCTCTTGCAACTGAAGACAGCATGAAACAATTTTTGGTGGAAGCACTTGTTGTGGTTTTTGCACTGTTTTAGGAAACCTTTTTGGAGCTTGAATTCTGCAGGTTGTGCAGAGAAGTGGTGTTAATGAAATGACAAGTCCCCTTGAAGTTCCTGTCCCTTCCTGAGCTATCTCTCTCTGAGCTTCAGACTTGCTCTACAGCACTTCATCATGCTCTCCCTATTATGCTGAGGGTAGTATCGTATCGAAGTGACAGATGTCTTTTACACATGAAATGCCAGCTTGTACAAAGATGAGTGTGTCTGTCTTCATTTTGATTGTATTTGATTTTTGGATACATAACTAATCATCCTCCTATGTCATGAGATCCCTTTGTGTGTAGGTTTTTTTCAGGTTGCTAAACCTTCTTTTGAGGCCATGACAACTGTAGGGGAACTAGCTGCTGCTAATTTTGAGTTCTTTTTTTAATTGATAATCAATCGAATGCTAGACTTGAAACATAATCTGATGAAATGAATACTGGAGGGTTAAAAGTTGCCTTCCTTTCTAAAATGTTCAGCCAGGTTTAGGAAATGCTATTGTTATAATTTGAGGGAGAATGCACAGAAGTTGTCATGGACTTGAAAGAAGTGTCAGGAGGAGAAAGGAGATTATTGCAGCAGAGTGCAGCATTAAATTTTGCTGGATTTTTTTTTAATGTTGAATTTGTTTCTTTCTTATACAGATTAATAGTTTTCAGTTTGGTGGGAACCACCCACTCTCCCGAGAGAAAAATGCATGACATGCTGAGCAGAAGATGCACCTGTTTTGCAGGAGGAATATAAGAACAACAATACAGATAGAAATTATAACTCATTTTGTAACTCTGTAGACCTAATCTGACAAGCAATGCCTACATGCCCAGAAATAGAAAATCAGGAAAAGAACACAGCTTCCAAAAACCCCACAACCTTTCTTGTTTCAAAATGTGGAAGAATAAACATGAGATGTACAATACATTTGTAGATGCAGATTTCTTCAGAGTTTCAGATTCACAGGAAGAGAATGAAGCCCTAACTATTAATTTCCTTCCAGGTACCTATACTTTTTTTAAATAGAGCATCTTCATACTTCAATTAGAAAGTCATAGTATATAAAGCATTATTGGAATGATAATTTATCTAACAATATTTCAGGTTGCTTTGGACAGTGAGCAATTATTACTCATTTGAAAAGTGTAACTTGGTTTCAGATGTGTGGTTTATGTACCCTAATCCATCCGCTCTTACTTTTGAGATGTGTTATGTGGATAGTTCACACATATCTCTAGTCCATATTACAGTTGAACTGATGGTGGCCTGAGTAGAGAGCTTGGTTCCTGTTGTTTGCTTTTTTCCAAGGAGAACAGTAAAGGACAGCAGAAGTAGGAAGAATACACTCTTCCTCCCCACCTCATCCCACCGTGATTTAATTCAAGAGATCCTTCTGGATGCATTGTTACAATTTCAGGTTCTTCAGTATTGTTCTTTGACATCTTTAATGAAAGGGAAGAGTATGTAAGCAGCTGTATGGCAAAAACTGCCCAGCAGCATTGTGTCTTTGTTTCACTTTGAACCATACACCTTACTTAGTTTTCTGGTACTATAGGCTTTTATGAATGTTCATCATTGCATTTTCATTTTTATTTGGCAGATGTATGCCAACTTTCTCATTGAATAGCCAAGTAGGTTATGGTCATTTGCGATGAATATTTTTTTGAAGATATTTTTAGCAGACAAAGCATGCTTTAATGATGGCAAAGCTGTATTGGAGTAATGGGAGATAAGAGAAAGAGGACTGGAATATACCTGTTGGCTTAAAGACAGCCCAGACTTTTGAATTGGAGCTGTTTAGTGATTATCATGCACGTATTCCCTGTGGCCGTGGACAGACACTTTGTACATTTGAAAGAAGTGGATCACAAACTAATTTGGATGTGACTTTCTGTGGTGTATCAGCAGGAATATTGTGGTTAGATACAAGAAGGAATTTACTCCTCTGTGGAAGTACTACGGGTACCACTGTCCTGGTTTTGGCTGGCATAGAGTTAATTTTCTTCTTGGTAGCTGGTGCTGTGTTTTGGATTTGGTGTGAGAACAATGCTGATAACACATGGATGGTTTTTGTTGTTGCTGGGTAATGTTTGTACTAAGTCAAACACTTTTCAGTCTCTCAGGCCCTGCCAGCCAGAGGGCTGGAGGGGCACAGGAACTTGGGAGGCGACACAGCCAGGACAGCTGGCCCCAACTGGCCGAAGGGATATTCCATACTATGGGATGTCATGCTGAGTGTATGAACTGGGGGGAAAGCTGGCCCAGGGCTGCTGATCTCTGCTCAGGGACTGGCTGGGCATCGGTCAGTGAGTGGTGAGCAGCTGGATTTTGCATCACTTGGTTTTTTTTCTTGCTTCCCTTTGGATTTTATTTCTCTCCCCTTCTCCCTCCTTTTAATTATAATTGTTGTTGTTGTTATTATTATTATTATTATTGTTTTGGGTTTTCCCCCTCCTATTTTATTTTCCTAAATTGTTCTTATCTCAACTCTCGAGTTTACATTCCTTTTCATTTCTCCTCCCCGTCCCTTGTGGAGGGGGCAGGGAGGAGGGGAGTGGGCATCTGTGTGGTACTTAATTCTGGCTGGGGTTAAACCACGACAATCACATTCCAAGAAAGATAAAGCATCTATCTAAAACCCTAACAGGATGTTTAGAAAGCATGACTTCCACAGAAAAAAATTGTAGAAGTTTGGCTTGTTAATCTAGAAAGGGGAACTGAGAAGCACATTGATCTTCTGATCAGTAAAACTTACGATGTTCTATTGTTCTCTATTTCTTTCAGAGATAAATGATGAGTTAGCTTGGGCTAAATAAAAACCTAAGCTTGATTTTACAGGGTAGCAAGGTAGAGAGTGAGCAGTGGTGCAGGTTATTACGAAGTTGTAGAAACTCCTTTGGCACAGATATTATTAAGACCCATAAGACAAAAACATAGCAGGCTGGTCCAGGTTCACAGAACAAGTAATGAGTAAGTGATCCATTGCAGCAGTGTTTTTCTAACTTCATTCTTCCGTGCTTTTTAAAAATTTTTTTTTAATGTAGCTCTGGCTCTAAACCAAACTATCGTCAAGCACGTTCTATATACCTTTCTATCTGGATCAGTTCCTTTTAGCCACATAAAAATGATTAATCTGCAGGAGAAGTGGATGTCTTGCATTAAAAGTCTGGTTTTGTAGTTCATCCTCTAACAGAATTGCAAAATGAAGTTAAAATGTTCATGTTCGCAGCACAGTTTTTTGCAAATGTATATCCCATTCGTGATTGTACTGAGATTGTGTAATGCCAGACATGAGGCCTGAATGCACAGTAAGACATAGGCTCTGTCTTTTGTATGTATATTCACGGACATACACTGGCTTTCCAGATTGCTTTCAAAAAAAGATGTAATTTAAGAAAAAAAAAAAAAGGTAAACTAGAGAAACCCAAACCCTGCAATTTTGCAGCTGTGCATGGTGATCTAAGTTTATCATGAGCTCCGTATCTGCTGGTTTTGCTCTCCCAGAAACTGCTCCTTGGCTGGAATAGAAACAAAGGCACAGACACCAAGCTTGTGCAAGTCATCTAAGGGTTCATTTTTTTTAAAAAAAAACCAACAAAACCTTAAAAAGTATTAAGGCTATCAGAGTATGACTATGCACAGGGAAGTATAATGACCTTGGAAGGTGTATAGAAAAAAAGTCATAGAGATGAAGCAAGTTGTCTGAGATCATGCAGTGAGCCACTAATGGGATGCAAACAGAAAAGCCTTGTTTTACATATGTGTCTTTCTGCTACCTCTAGTGCATCCAGAATTCCGCTATGGGTCATTGAAGTTCTCCATCACACTTTGCTGCTGCTTGCTGCAGCCACCATAGCTGTGTAATGAGCCTTTCCAGACAACCGCTCGAATTACTGTTCTGGAGTTTGTACTGTGTGCAGGAATGCACAGTAGATTTATCAACAACCCCAGTGAATATTATTTGTAGGAATTTACACAATTCCTTGCTTCTTTACAGTACAACCCACATTAACAACTCTTTAAACAATTGCCTGACTCGCAGATCTGCAGGAATGGAGATGGCTATTTTTTTTGCCTTCGGTACACTTCAGATGCTCAGGGCAAAAAGGAGGGTTTTCTTAGACCTCCCTGTAAAAAGGTCTTCTGTTTGTATAATGTTACGGTTGTTAATTTGGGACATTGGATGGTCTGACTGGGTCATGCAGTAGATGTAAAACCAATTAGAAATTCTAGTGTCTGTGTTCTTTGCATCAATGATGACACTAACAGTATATATTAGTTGAAGAATTACTCACTTATGGCTTCTACTGCTATAGTACGTGGTACCAGTGATTGGTGACCTCTTCAAGTTTATTATCCCACAGTATGATGCCAAAGAGCTTCAACCCACTGTAATAAAAACCAGTGGAAGTGTGACTTAATTTTGCAAGAGGGCTTTCCTTATTTTCTAGATTGTTACTGTGGGTGATCAGGTTGTTTTAATAATGAAAAATATGAATCATCAACAGCATTTTGATCCAATAGCTTACCTTAAAGCTGTTAAAGGGAATGACATATGTTGGTACCTACATTTAGCTAAATATTTTTCTTTCCCTGTTCTAGTTAAGAACATATTCAGCAGACCCACAAGTGGTGGACCAGGGAAGTAGGGCAAGAGGCACACGTAATGTATATAGCTTCCTTGCCAGCTGATGCATTTCATAAGGAGCATAAGAGGTGTCCTAAACTTGTCCCATAACCTGACTGTGATGCTTAAATAATTATCTCTATGCTGAAATAATTATCTTTGTTTTGTTAAACAAGTAGAATGATATTGCAAAGAAATGCATGTACAGAGCTGGGCAGGGAAAATATTAGTTGTAGCAATCAGTTGGAAGACTCTGGGGCTCGAGGAGCCCTGAGGGCTAAAGTGTGTATAAAATCAAGGGTGATTCAGAGCTATTATTTGGCTGTAAAAGGAAACTATGCGTTCCTGAGGAAAACAAGGTGTACAGCCATCCTCCTATACCTGGTGCTGTCAGAGCACTCGCATATGACAGGAGACTGTTTTGTACTCTGGCATTGAAGCGGGAAAGAACCTGTGATTGAACTGGACAGAATCCTTCTCATGGGGAAATTTTATAATGCAGTTATAAAAAATGAATACACTAGGTGCATTTTCTGTAATCAACAGTGCAAATGTTCTTCCACCAGCTGATATATTCTGTTCCATGTTACCAGGTGCGCACTTTGAAAATGGCAGTCAGTAAATACAGCATGTTTTCACATCAGCCTCCCAGGAGAGTCACCTATTTCATCAGCTGACTCTGAAATAAAGCCAAGATGGAAGTGTTCTTTCTAAGGTTTTCGGTCTGCATGGCATGCAATTAGTATCTGGTTTAAAATGTTTTTTTTACTGGCCAGTGTCAGGTATTTTCTGTTTCATTTCCCTGGACAGTCAAATATCAAATATAAGTATGTCCATCAACAATGAAGATGCTTTCTTTGAAACATCAAGATCTCATTGTAATCAGAGAAAATTCCATCCTAGTTTTTATACATTCAATTTTGAAGTATTAATTCTGATTACATGTAGTGTGTGTCTTATTTTCAGCTGCTGAAAAACTACCTCACTTCACTATGACCGGTGAAGACAAGGGGATTTATACCACCTAGGGATGTGATCTGGTACTTGTATTTATGCTGCAGAGAAAAGTGACTTCATGTCTTGGGTTGGACTTAATACCAGGTGGTGCTAAGCAGAATTGTCTGAAATGCCTTTCTTCAAAATTTGTATAAATGTTTTGTTTAAAAATCCTCCTTCTGCTTCCTGAATGCATTTAGAAAGAAGGTTACAAACAGTGAGAGTTTTATTTTACCATTGAAAGTGACTTTTTCCATCACACTGAGAGAATGCAGAGGGTGAACATGTATCATTGTGCATAAACTATTTCCACTCTGATTGAATAGTTTTGTATTTATTCTTTGAGAGAACTCTTACTGGTTTGACTAGAAAGTAAATTTAGAGATGACTTTTTATTTTTTCCAAGGTAGTATGTTTAGGATTTTAGATATATTTCTTTAAGTAGTTAAATATTCAGACCTGTAAGGAGATGATCTCCTATTCTCTTTGAGGTCCTTGCAAGTTCAGGAAGACTAACATCTCACAGGTTCAAGCTCAAATACCTGCTCTGTTTTTGTTTAGTTTTTTTGTCACTCGGGTAGTCACACTGAGATCTAGTGCCTTCCTTCTTTAGGATTGAGGCAAGGTTATATTGTTTCTCCAAGGCAAGAGAGGAAGGTTCAGGAGGAGAATTTATTTCTAAGCCCCAGTGGAGGGATTCAGCCTAGTTTGTGACAGGTTTATCCCTTCATATGTCTGGATCTCAAAAACCTTGGATGCTCCCAGGTCTCTTGTTCTTGTTTAATTACTGTTAACTCCTTTACTAGGTTGCAGTACTACAAGGGAGATCCATACCCTAAAATCTGCATCATTGAGGAAGAATAAGAAAATAAAAAATTGCTTTTCTTTCCCTAAGGTTATCTCCTTCACACAAAAATGGAAATTTCACTGCTCTAAACTCCCTGTGCCTCCTTTATCTTCTCAGATTTCCAGATCTCTCAGAAGGTGCTATGATAATGAACAAATTGTGTGAGAACCCTCTGTGCTGGATGCTCGCTGCACCTTGCGAACTGGGGTCTGCCTTCTCTGTCCCCACCATCTGGAGCATCTACATGCCTTGTTTGACAATGGGTTGGAGAAGAAGACACAGGGGCTTTAAAAACTGGAGATGGGCCGCTGTCTTGTACTTGGTTTCTAAGGAATCCAAAAGTACTTTTAGCTACGGATGGAATGAGATGAGATACCTTTAACCAAAGGACTTCAGCCTCTACCATCACATAGTTTAACCCCAGCCTGGGTACAGTTTTAGCCAATTGTTGGATATAATGTGCGATGTCTCTCTCCATCCAGTTGTATCAGTTTGACTGCCCAAAGTAATGACAGCACTACCAAAGACCCTGTGTCTGCTTGGTGAGGGCTTGGGTAGCCGTAATTTAATAGAAAAAATACGACTCTGGTTCACGTGATAGGGAAGGACTAAAAGGTGCTATTCTGCTGATTGTTAGGTAGTCTCTGATTTTGCTAATACCAAGTTGCTGTGGGAAATCAAATCCTTGAACAAGACAGTCAGTGTCCAGGTGGCAACAGGAGTTTCTGTTGCAAAGGTTCTTGTGGTGGTGTTGGCTGGACCAGATTGAGACTCTCTGAATCGTGCTTTACTGCGCAGTTCTTACATCCAGCTGGTCCATGCTCCTTGCGACTGCTCCAGCAGACGCGTGATCCATCCCTTGTGATCATCTTGAGCTACATACAAAACATCTCCTAACTACCTAAATTCATACAAAAGACTCTGCTACATGATCATTTCCGCATCTGCAGGAAGTTTCTTCTGACTACTTACAATTGGCTGGCTACTTACAAGTCTCATCTGGCCACCTGCAATCTATGTAGAGTTGGATCAATTTTGCAGCCTTGGAGGCTCTGGAAGGGCCATATTCTCCACTCTGGATGTTAATCAGCACATTGAAACGTAAAGACAGTTGTCTAGGCACAGTGAGTCCTGCCTGAAGGAATCCAGAGAACTGTCCAGATCCCACACGGAGTGCACCAATTAGTCAGATAACTGGGAAAGGGGGGTAGGAGTTGAGTTGATCAGCTTGTCTCTTGTTTGCTCACTGTTTCGCATCAATCTAATGTAGTATCTATGCGGATGCTTAGGTGCATAATTTCTGGATCTCACAGAAAGAGAGAGGTCCTTCTCTAATGATAACAACAAATTTACTCCATTATAAAAATGTCTCTAAAAAGCAATGAACCAAAAGTAGAGGAAAAATAATGGCACGTGTTCTTGCTTCTTATCCACTAGATAGCATCTATGATTCATATAAAAAGTACACACTCATATTACTGAGTGCTAGTAAGTAAGTAAAAAAAAACGAAAAAAAAAAACCCCAAAACCAAAACCCAGGGACTTAAGCAAGCATCTGAAAAGCTACTTTTGACAAGAGTGGAAAAACTACTGTATGCCTTAAGAGTAATGCTGAGGTACTGGAACAAGTATGTCTGCCATACCTTTTCCTCTTCCTCTCCAAGGCATGCCTATCTGACATTCAGATTATGAGGCATTTCTGTATGTGACCTTATGAATGCAAAGGAGTGTGAAGGTCAGGAATGAAAATTATTTCCCTGGTTAAAAGCACCTCAGATAATACTTGGCTTAGTTGTAACATTTATAGTATTTGCTAATCTCTCAGTAGGAAGGTGGGCTACCAAGAAAATAGCTTCTCAAAGGAGGAATATTTAAAACCTAAGCCACAAATGTAAAATTTAAAAACAAAACCAAACCAAATAAAAAAAAACCCAAACACAAGAATACACAGAAGACTGTAGAAAATGATTTTATGCTTTTATCCTCATTTTATGCTAAAGCACAATGACATTTTCTCAGCTCAAAGTGCAAAGATTCTATTGCTTAAACATCACTACTTAGATATGATATTTCCTCCTTGTACACATTACAATCGGGCAGGTGTGCAAGCCTTAACTTGTCCTTAGGGCTGATTTGCATGGCCACAGCATGAAGCTTTTGCAGGAACTATACAGCCTGTGAAGCCCTGTGCTATAATGCTACCTGACAGCCAGTTGGAGTGAGCGCACAGATGTAGATCATCATAGTCCAATTATTTTTCAGTAAATACTTCAGGCCTGATCCAAACTCCATTAAAGCAATGAAAGCCAAATATTGGTTTCAGGGACCGTTAGGTGAGGTGGTGTAACTCTTGCAGTTGCTGCTTTCTCTTCAAATCCCTGCAATAACGATAACCAGTGAGTTGGAAGAAAAGAGATTCTGTCCTTATCTACTAATGTCATAAGAGGCTTGCAACTTGGGGTCAAGCTCCAAGTAATTCTCTGAATCTGTATTTTATTAATTTAGAAATACTTGGAGGAGCTGAGGAGCTGCAACATGCTCCCACTGAAGCCTGTGGCAGTTTATTGTCAACTGAAATATGAACGGGAAGCCTGATGCTCATGCTTCTTTCTCTTCATTGACAAATTTGACACACAGGCTTTCTGCATCAAGCAGTATACTATTTTAGATGGAGAATAATTGTAATATATGTTAATGAACTCACCCACACATATGCACACGCTTTAGGCAGTTACTGGATTGCCCACTTAGTGAGTTAAGAGCAAAAGCTCTTTGCAAGTGTTTTTGTGTTGTTGAAGATGTGGCATCTTGTAATGGGGTGACTGAGATGGTTGAGAATTTACAAAGGCAAGATGGAGGTTCACAGAACGGAGACTGGCAGCCATGCAGAATAAAGCAGCTTCTTATGTCACTGCCGCGTCTGAGTCTGTCAAAAGCCTAAGTAGATGAAATTGCAAGAGAAAGTATCCTTCCATGAGTTTAAAAAAAAAATCTGGGATGCTTTTATGTAAAATGTGCAGAAATTGAGTGCCTTTACCTGTTTTATTTATTTTTCCAGAGGAGCAGCAGCTCAGAGGAGCTGGGTTCATCTATCCAGATTAAAGCATTGCTTTACATTTCAAAAGGAACGGCTGAAAGTGTATCACACCCACATAGTTCCAGGTAACGGTGCCTCCATCATGTCACCTGTAACTGAGGTGTTTTTCTACCAAGGGCTTAGATGTCTTCTGCTCCTTTTTCTTTGCTATTCAGTGCTGCACTATTTGGCTGCCAGACCAACCCGCTGTCTGCAAAAAACTTCCCACACTGAAGTCTTTCTCTGAGTAAAATCTGACTTTCTTGTTAAGAAACATAGTTACTTGGGGTTTCAGTGGGATTTTTGTGTGTTTCTTTTTAGAAGGATGCTCTATATCTCCTCTGGTAGTACTGTAAAGTAATTCCTTTGGATTTTACCACAAGAGACTTCACTGCAAACGTTACTCTAACGTGCAATTAGCAGGGTCACTCTCTGTCATTATTTCTCCTGTAATATG
Organism: Falco rusticolus; assembly: GCF_015220075.1. Taxonomy (NCBI): domain Eukaryota; kingdom Metazoa; phylum Chordata; class Aves; order Falconiformes; family Falconidae; genus Falco; species Falco rusticolus. The sequence continues at coordinate 47,603,252 of NC_051189.1, forward strand.
GGAAAGGCAAGAGATATTTTTTTTTTTACTGGTTGCATTGAAAAAGCAACAAAAGCAACCTGTTACTGCAGTCCTGCTGTTTATGTGGGTACTGTGACAGTGGAGCAGTACGAATGCCAGTATGGATGTAACTTCATTCCATGCTGAGTCCCTTCACAAACCAGGTCATTGCAAACTGCAATTAAGTTAAATCAGTGTCAAATCCTCCTCTGCACAGCACAGCACAGCCTGTCGGCATCCCTTGCCTCGTCTTCCGTGGCAGCTGGAGTCAGCCTCGCTGGATGTATGTCAGTTCACACTGGCTGATCAGCTCTCTCAGAAGCAAAAACAAACAAACAAAACCCCAGGCTTCTCCAGTGCTGGGAGTTTTACGGCTGCTTCAGCTCTGCTTTGGCTAGCTTTAATGTTAGAGGAAATATTTGCTTCTAGGTATTTTTATGCAGCTGGCTTAAAAAAAAAAAATTAAAAAAATCCATTCATCCTAATATTTTACAAACCTCTTTACTATGCAAACAGTGAAACTGGTGCACATAGCAGATTACTCTGCTCACTCCCATCATCTCCTACTGGCGCTTGGTTGCATTGTGCTTAATTATGAATGGTCTCCAAAAAGCCCATTTTACTGTACTATGAAGTGACTCATAGCACACAGAACTGACAACTCACACTGGGTACTGGAGTCACATGGCGCTGTATTAGTCTGTGACTCATTTCATATTGTACTCGGTGCTGAGATCTGACTCATATCGAACTGTGTGCGGAGCTGACTGACATTGTACTGGTCTGAAAGCTGGTTTGAATTGGGATGACTCATGCTGGAGTGCATTAAACAGTGATTCACATACCGTTTCCTATTGATTCCGATTGTCGCGATTCACTTTGGATTGTACTACACTGGCATCTGGCTGCTTTGGTAGGGTAGGCACCGCGGTAGCTACCCTCTGCCTCAAGTTCAGCTGTGGTGCCAAATGGCGCCATGTCAGCTGGGAGGAGTATTACCAAAGTCAATTTAAAGCTGAAGTAAAGTCAGAATTTGGCTTAACGGACCGTCATTTTGGTCACAACGCTTTCTGGACTTCTTCGCTTCACCTGGCTATGACAATTTTGAAACAAGCCTATAAACAGAAAGTTAAGAATCACGAGCTTCTAGCTAAGACTAGTCTTGCTCCTGAATGTGAGATCTCTGCGCTATTGCGAAGACCTGCTGCCTCCTTGGGATAACGTTTCCTAGTGATGAAAGATGGGATGATTTTTTATAAGCAACTAAGTATTGGTAGTTGCCTATGCCTCGGGTTCATCAACTTGTGACCTGGGTTCCAAGAGACACAGAAACCTTACACTGTGCAGATTCCTTCCTGGTACTTTAAGCTGAGCCCCTCAAGCATCACCACTCACTCCAAAAAATGTGCGCTGCTCTTCAAGGGACAGAGGTGTGTAATAGCCAAGGTGATGCTTCCACGATTAACCATTTGGGACCCAGAGTAAAGACATCAAAATAAGTATTAATGGTCGAGTAGATAAGTAAGTGAAGGGGAAATAAGGTAACTGCTCTCTCATCTTAAAATATTTTACAAAACCTAGTGCTAGTTTTACATTCATTTGGCTTCAACATGCTCTTAGTTTGAAAAGACATTCCTTATTTTAACCTGACCACAACTAGTACTCAGCTGATAGTGATTTCGGTGCTTCATTGAATTGAACTAATGGTTACTGGTTTTTGGTTCTGTAGCAGACCCTTGGCGTAACCGGTGCCGCAGTACACAGCTCTGCGAAGTGCTGGATCTAATGCTGATGTTCTGTTTGCGCAACAGGTACAGAGGTACCAGGCAACTCCTCGCCATTATGTCATACTGCTGACACCATATGAAAAGTTTTGATCTTACGTTTTTCAACAGCAAAAGTGAAATAACGGAATGGTTACATCAAGTAATTCACACGTATTAAATTACTGCAATTCTTACTGGCACACACAAGGATAATCTTATTTCACTTTCTGCAGTTGTGTCCACTTTCCATTACATGTTTTTTCGTACCTGCTGACGTTAACTAAAGGCAGAGCTCAGGAAGAGCTCTTTCTCGCACCTGGGGATGGGTGATGTGGCAGGCTGATACCGAAAGAGTACATGGAAGCGCTGCCTTGCTGCTACTCGTGTCTAACGTTGCAGGGGGCCGAGGGCCCCGAGAGCGGGCGCGCCGCGGGACTCCCGTCGCGGAGGGGTAGGGGGGATGGGGTCTCCAGCAGCACTCGGGGAGAGACGAAGAGGCCCCGGGCGCACGGCGGGAGCGGGGCCGGCACCCGCGCTGGGGCGAGGGGGGCAGCGCGGGGCACGGCGCGGCCCCGGGGCGCGGCGGCGGGTCTGAGCCCGCGGGGGCGGGTGCCTGCCCTCGGTGCCGGGGCAGCCGGCTGCCGGCTGGGCCCTGCGCTGGGGCCGCGCTGGGAGCGGCGCCGGGAGCCCGCGGGGAGGGACGGGGCGGTGCGAGCCCCGGCACTGGGCGCTCCCGGCTGGCGGCTCCCGGCACTCCGGGAGACCGGGGGAAGCGCCTTTCGCGCCGGGTCCCTCCGGCTCCTCCCGGGCAGGGCGGCCGCGGCCGCTCACCCGTCCCGACCGCGGGGTCCGCTGGCAGCGCCGCTCGTCCCGTCCCGTCCCGCTACACCCGGGGCGGCCCCACCGCGGCGCGGAGGTCGCGACTGCCAGCGACGAGCCCGGGGTGCGGGGCCGCAGTGCGCGGCGGCCGCCGGGCGGGACCGAGCGGTACTTACGGGGTCGGCGGCGGGGCCCCGCCGTGAGTCCTCGCCCGCTTCCCCTCCGGTAGAGGCGGGCTGGGCGCCCGGGGACGGCGGCTTGCCAGCCCCGCGCATGCGCCCGGCCCTCGCGGGCTCGTGTCACGGTGCCAGCCGCGGACGCGGGTGGGCTTCGCTCGCGGTGTCCGGAGCCGGGGGGGAGCGAGGCCGGCAGCCCGCGCTCCCCGCCCCCCTCCCGGCACGACGGGGAGGGCTGCCGCCGGGCCGCCCCCCGCGAGGCGAGCACCGGGGGCCGCTGCGGCTCAGGGGCGGTTCGCAACGGGACTAGCCGCCGCAGCGCCCGCACCGCGGCGGCGGGATGGGGAGGGCGCGGGGGGAGCCATGGGGCCGGCGCCGCAGGGAGGGATGCCGGAGCAACCGGCGTGCGAGCGTGTCTGCGCTCGGGGGAGGGGGTGGGAAGGGCCAGAGGAGGCGGCGGTGCCGCCGCGGGGCTCGGTACTGGTGCTTTAATGTTCATGGAAGCCTTAAATGAGAGCCGTGCTTATAAACCCGGGATTGGAGCACGTCTGCATTTTAAGTAACTGCAGGGATACATCTTCCCTCCTCCCCCAGCTGCCTCCTGTCCGCCTGCAGCGCACAGCTCGCCGCCGCCGGGCTCTCTCTGTCTCGTTCTCCTGTTTCAGCAGGGCACGATGTTACTGGCGGCTGCGGCGGCCGCCCGGCGCGGCCCCGGGGAAGGCGGGTGCCCGGCCCCGCCGAGCTCGGCCCTCGCTCCGCTCCTCCGGGGCGGCTCTCGCGGCAGCGCCCTGCGCAGCACCACCACGCTTTGGGGACTATCTCACCGATAAGGTCCCGCCACCGCGGCCCCCCGTGCAGTCCCAGACGCCGTTTGCCGGGAGGGCGCAGCGCGCCCGTCGGTGGGACATGGGTTAACGGGGCGGCTGGGGCTGGCTTCTGTCACCGCCGTCCCCGGGCAGAGCTACACGGTCTTCCCGTGAAACCTCGACTGATCTGGTGCATGAACGCCCTGCGCGTTCCCGGAGCCGGGCTCCCGGTTCCCGGGAGACCTGGCGGGCAGCCCTGCCGTCGGGGCTGCTCCCTTCCCGCCTGCGTACCGGGTGCGGAGCACGGCGGCCGCAGGACCGCCTTGCTGGAGCCAGCGGACCCGGGGAGCGATGGGGGTGGCAGGTGGGGAGCAGCGGGCATTGCCTGAGGAGCCCGGGGCTCTCACCGTGGGAGCTCACCCAGCGCCCCCGGCTCCCACGCCGCTGCCGGCTGAGGGCACGTGGGCGGACAGCGGCTTCCCCGGTGCGGGGAGGTGGGGGAGGAGGAGGAAAGGGCGGACGCGGCCCCACGAGCGGTACTCACAGCGCCGGGCGGCTCGGGGGCAGCGCGGGGCTGCGGCGACGCGGCTCCGTGGCACGCCGGGCATCTCCGGCGCTCCGGGGGGAGGCGGCTGGGCGGCGGCGGGGCTGGGGCCGGCGGCTCAGCCCAGCGGCCCCGCAGCAGGGCGGCGAGCGGGCAGCGGGCGGCCGCCCCGCTACCGGCCAGCAGCGCCGCTAAGCCCGCGGGGCCGAAGCGGGGCCCCGGGGCGTCTCGACGGGGCGCCGAGACGAAGCGCGGGCAGGGCCGGCGGGCGGGGAGCTGCGGCCGCAGGAAGGGGCTGGAGAGCAGAGCTGACAGCGGGGCGAGGGGCCCGGCAGGCCTCGGAGGCTGCGGCGTGCGGGGGAGGTGCGGGAGCCGGGGTGCGGGGCGGGGAGAGAGAGAGAGAGAGAAAAACACAAAATAAGCATTACCGGGGAGGGGGGAGCAGGCGGGCGCCCTGCATAGCCCAGCCCCGAGCGAAGCCCCTCCGCCGCACAGCTAACCTGAGGGGTGGCAGACTGGAACCCTCACCAGTCTGTCCCCGAGTGCTCGGGGCTGCTCCCTCCCCCTCCGCGAGCATGCTCTGCGTTTTTAACTTTTCTAAGGCGGCCCTTTAGGGTGAGAACTGAAGGAGACTTCTTGTACCGAGCCAAGTGCCCCGCTGGGGTTCAGGGCCGGCCCTGGTGCCAGAGGAGCAGGGGGACGAGGCTGGCCGCTTACACGGTACACGCAAAGAGCACACCCAGCAAAGCCCCGGGCACAAATCCGGCCGCGCTCGGCGGGAGGCGCCGCCCTGCCCTGTCCAGGGTCCTGAAACGGCCCCGCCGCGGCTCGGGGGCGGCCGCGAGCGCAGCCAGCTCCGCTCTGCAAGCGGCAGCGCGGCACGGCCTTCCCCTTCCTTGCCGAGTGCCATTGTCCTAGAGAGAGGAAGCCACCTTACCAGAGCATGAGCCCGGAATAGGAATAGACAGAAATCACTGCCTTTCGGGCTCTGCCTCTGTTTCCCCTAGCCACGATTTTCACCTGTTTCTCTTCAGGGCTCCATCTTCTCATCAGAACCCATCCCTTCCTGAAACATCTTCCCCATTTCTGGCCTACAGCCATTCTTTTGACATCAAGAAGACAGAGAGGAGTTTAAATCTGCACAGTGTGAAGAAAGCCCTTCCCACAGAGGTGGCACTGCCCTTGAAGACCAAAGCTATTGCTGCTGCAATAGGAGAAGGTGCTGTGGTGCCATTTGTGCCAGGGGAAAGTGCTCATTAAAGCTGAGACCCGTGAGGAAAGCTGCCATTCCTGCACATAAGGAAAGCTTGCTGTTGCCTAGCAGCAGAGTTCCCCTAGGTCTCTTCAGGGAGGTGGACCGGATGGAAGCTGGACAATGTTTCCAGGAGAGTGGAAAAAATAGAAAGGCTGATTCCTACCCCACACCCCCACTTAGTAGCTCTCCTGCCCAGCGGCAAGGAGCCCATCTGCAGATCTCTGCCCTTTTGGTCATGGCACAAAGCACACGACTGGGATGTTAAATAGGCTTTTGTGCCAAATTGCAACTGTCAAGGCTCAGGCAGGACTATGGAGGTATTCTAGGCTTGACAATTAGGATCAAGTGATACTGCCTCAGTCCTTGGCAGAGAAAAGGGAAGAAAGTCTCAGCAAGTGTACCAAGGTGGTTCTAAGACCAAGATCACAACACCTGTTAACACCACTGGCTTTTGAATCCAGCTCCTAGTCACTCTGTCAGGAAGGGCAGTCATTTCTGTCCAGTGAGTGGATGTGATTCCCCTAAGCCCTCTCCAGACTATGGACCCAGGTCACCTTCTAAATCTTCGCATGTTCAAGTTTAAGTTCACATAACAAGCTCAGATTTAAAATGCTGGCATAGTGTAACCCCTTTGGAAGGTATGGTCTTGCTCCATCCTTTGCATTTCTGTCAGGAGGGTCATGATCAACTAATACCTTATCTTAAAGACAGCTATTTTTTCAACATCAATGATGCACAGTGATAGTGCATCATATTGTGTAAAAAAGATGGTACTCATGCTCCCCAGCATGAATGGTATTAGACAAACAAAGCCACCTAAGCTGAGTGTCTTCCAGTGCTTGGTGTTTGCAGATAAATCTATCTAGCTCTGCAGGTAGGTACATCTGCATCACTGCATATGTACACAACCACCTACATTCCAAAACAGCTGAGAGGCTTGGAGGCCTAAAGTCCTCTCCAAATTGATAAAATAAGCACCACCTTCTCCCTGAATAACGGATGCAGGCTGATGTCCAGATGCTTAAGACAGAACTGCAAGTGCTTGGACTTCATTGAAATGGGGTTTAAAGTTGAGGGACTTTAAGAGCTGAAAGACTCATATTGAACCCCTTTGCCTAAAAGGAATCTGAGCACACTTTTCTCATCTGTGAAAGAAAATTCCCTCTGTCATCAGAGTAGCTTGTTGGTGACCTTGCTCTTAGTCCCCACCACTGCCCTACTTTGTACAGGTTAATTCAACTTCACTAGGACAGAAAAGTCAAATATGAACATCCTGACAATCTAGTTAGGCATGGGAGTATTGGGCCTGGGTCTTGCTTCTGTTTCAAAAAACATGTATGGAAAACAGTTTACATTTAATAAAATTATGCTATATAGTGGCCCCTTTGTTTGTAATATACAAGGTAAACATTAATTCAGGGCTCAATTTCAATATTGATATTAGCTACTAGTATATAAGGCATTAGAAAAAAAAATCCTTTTACTAGACCTTCCTGAACATTTTGCATTAAGTCTGCGTAAGTTATTGATGAACTTTTAGAAGTGAAATCTATCCATCATGCCATGGTTGTTTGTTTTTTTTTTTTATTCTGCACCAGAAAGGAATAGGGCACCCTTGCTGTTTAATGTTGTCCCTTTGTACATTTCTTAGACTCCGGCCTCTCTCTTTCTGGAGACATGTCTAGTTAATGTGCTTTCATAATTTTGCCTTTGTGGGAATGAAGAAACCTGTCATTGTTATTATTACCAAAAAATTGTATGGCACATTTGTTATTTTGTTCTCATTGAAAACGTTAAGAACAGGTTATAAGAAAGGTAATAGAGTATCTGTATTTTAATAACATAATATTCCAACATTCTTTCAGTCACACTTCAATGGCTGAAAATGCATATATTAGCTCTTTTGGGACCTGGCTTGCTTTAAGGTGTTAGGACACATTGCTGGGCCTCATACCTGAACTTCTGCTCCTTGCCCCAGGAGAGGTAGAGTAGCTTACAGGTACTACTAGTCTATTTTAGTGTTTCCTGCTCACTTCAATTGTTAAATAGAGAGTTTCTAGACCATTGAATGGAGCTGATTCATAGTGAATTAGGGAGCAATTCAAACAGAAAGTAATAAGCCATTTTTGACTATTTTCATTCACATGAAAGTGCACTTGTTACAAATCACTTTGAAGACTGATAGGCTTTTCTGGGAGAGGAGATCTTTTCAGAAGTAAAATGAGTTTCCAGGGACTTTAGTTGAAGTTCAATTTTTTTAATATACCAGCAGTATTCTAGCATTTGCTTTATCTTATTCCTTAATAAAAACTTGAAAGGAAAATAAGTATGTATTTTTAAAACACGCATTTTAAGTAACCATATTTTGAAGTGAACATAATGCCAGTGATATTATGGGAAACAGCACTGCTGAACTTTTAGATATTTCTATACTTTCAACATCAGTTTCTTACAGATACAAGTAGTTTTTCTTAATGGATCTGTTAGTAATTGGTTTTCAATAGAAGATGTAGGTTCAATGTTGAGGGAAGGCAGAATAAATTGGAGTCTTCAAATACGTAAAACTAATCATAGAACTGCACAGGTCCACAGAGCATTTACCAACTTGTCCCACATGTAGGGATGGCTGTTTGTACTTGATTTTTCTTCAGCATCAATAGCAATGTGTTAATTTGTCAGTAGAATTTATTTTGTGTAAGCCCAAGTGTGAAAGTCACACTGGGAAGTTCCTCCCAATGCCACATCATTCACACTGTCAAAATGGAACTGTGCAGCAGCACATACGCAGTGCATAGGGTTCCTCTTAGCCTTTTGCTGGAGGATTAAGGTTCTTCAGGGTCTTATGCCAAAACCTGTGATTGCATTATGTTAGGACTAATGCTTGAAGAATTATCATGAGCCTTGGCTTAGATCTCAGTGCAGCTAGAATTCTTTGCTATTGATGGCTCTGCTTAGTACTTTGCTAATTATTTCAGCACTGTAAGGTTATTTTCTAGGGTGATGCACTTTCTCAGAGTTGGCCAATTCCAGATGTATGTTCTGCCAAAACTCTCAGCTTCAATATTTATATCAGTCAATCTGTATTCTGAAGTCTCAGGAAGTCTGGAAATTAGCCTCTGCTGTCACCACTGACAACCCTGTTTCTTTTCCGCTCCTACATATCCCATCTTTGTTTCTTCTAAGGAAGAAGCTTAAAGAGAAATAAACTTTGAGATGGAATTAAATATTAGAAATAAAGAGATGTTTTCCAGTAATAGGACTGAATGCTGGGTTTCAGAGCATCAGTCAGCTCTGTGATGGCTCTGCTACCCATTCTGGCCCCAGTCCAGCTGACAGGCACCGTGGGGTTTGTAAGCCCTCAAAGTTCTGTGGCACAACTCATGTGCTTAAAATCCTTGGTGACTCAGAGTTTCTGGCAGATTGAAAGACTACCTAGGAAGCTGGTGGCTTGGACAAAGAGAGTCTAATTACAAATTGCAATACGACACATACAAAAAATTTAAATCTTTGCTGAAGTACGACTGCAGGAAGAAACTATGTCATTCATTTCCTTTGCCGTGTTTGACAAACTGATGCCTCACTGTATTCTGTCTGACCCTCTCACATTATGCATGTCAATAACTAAAAAATAATGCTAGCTACATCTTTATAAATCACAAGGTTAACATACATCTCTAGTTCTATTTTGCCCATAAACCTTTGAATTATTTGGAATCATTAAAAACCCTTACAGGTTTGGTTTGATTAAAAAAAAAAGTTCTCCCATCACAGCAACGTTCTGTCAGTGTATGTCCTGATGACATCCTAGAACCTGTACCAAAGATCTGGGCAAAATGTTGACCAGAAAAAGATTAGCTTCTACATCTTAAAAACTGAGAGTTAAGGAAGCTGCTCAGTAAGTCATTACACACTTCCAGAAGGTGTCAGTGTGCACCTACAATTTGACTGGGGAACCTCAACAGTTGAGGATTCGTGCCAAAGCACGATTCCTTCTTGTGCTATTAGAGGTCCTTTTCTCTGCCCACAATGGAAATTAAATGAGCTAAAACTGGACACAAATATTTTCCTTTTTTCATGATTAGAAAAGGAAAAATATCTCCATAGTATCAATGTCACTCAAGAAGTACCTGTCCAACCATGGCCTGCAAGAGTATTCCTGATATTCTGGGTCACACAATGTAATTATTACACAGGATTCTTGCCACACAGATACTCAGCAAGCAATGGATATAATTAAAGAATAATCTAAAACTGACATGACTGCAATTTTTAGGTCTAGAAAGTAGCTTTTAGTCACATTCCAGAGTGATTCAGAAAGGAAGATTGATGGGGCAATTTGGAACCAATGTTCCTGAACAGCTTGAGGTTTCAGAGTAGTTCAAAGTGAGTCTGAAAGCCCAGTTGCACAACGTGGCTGCACAATAATATTCCAGTTGACAAGATTCATGAGGAAGCCACTATCACTTCTGCCATTGACTTTTCATCAGATTTTGGACCTTAGAAAACCTGGAGGAACTGGGGGAATTGCGCAGCCATGTTAAAAGGCTGATGGGAGAAAAATGTACTCATAGAATGGGGCAGAGAACACAAAAAGAGATCACAGCTAAAATACACCATAATTCCATTGAAGAACAAAAGAATAAAGAGCAGGCAATGAGAGACTGCTAAAGAGTATGAGGTTAAAAACCCCCAGTATCAGGAACGAGAACATTCTAGGCTAATAGATGCTGGCATAAAAAGCAAACTACTTGCTTCATTGCAGACTAGTTTGAGGTATTAACCAGGAGTGTTTCTCTAACATCTTAAAAAGACCTTTGAATGACAATGGGAGGAAGGGGAGCTGATCTGTATAGAATGATGGCGAGGAGAAGGTATGAAAATTTTTAGGAAATGGGAAAACTTCAGGTGATACTTATCTCAGTGTACTAAGGTATCGATGGTACTGAACAAGTACTGATTTAGAGAGGTTAAGTTATCCTTGTTTTGCATTTGCAGATACCACTGCAGAAGTGATTGGAAAGGCCTGGGGCTTCCTTGTGGAATCTCTTACTAATCTTTCCTTCCTGGATGCCTTATGCAATTTTACCCATATAGGAGTGTATGCCTGGATTAGAGAGGCTGTGACTGCAGACAGTACAAATTACAGGTTGAATGTCATGCTTGCTTTGGGCTTAGGAGCAGACTTACAAATGGTACCTGTGGTGCCAAGGGAGACCTGGAAACCAATACAGAGTTACAGGTTACAGATACAGAGGACCTCAAGGAAAAAAAAACCCAACAAACCAGGGGGTGGAAAAAAACACCTCAGAAGAACACTGAGTTCTTCTGAAGTTGGTGAAGGCACTTGATGTATTCCTGTGAAACTGCATTTCTCCTGTCTGATGCTCAGAGAGACAGACACTCTTCTGCAGGCTGGACCTTTTCCTCCGGCCACTCTGGGGCTGTCTGTCATGTTTCCCTGCCTTTGGAAATATGCCGCACTTTGCTGTGGATTCTCAGAAGGTCCTGAGAGAGAGAGAGCAGCAGTCCAGAGGGGTAGAAATTTGGACAAACCTGTTTTTATATCCCATCTTTATGCATCATTTTTCAAAACAACTCATTAACAGACCACACTTATGGTGGTTTCCCTGTTACACCACTGCTTTGAAAGACTGCATCTTCCTCCTGGGTGGACAAAAATGTTCCTCCCAACCTCCTTTCTGCATGCATTTCAAATCTACCTTCCGACCTAATACAGAAAAGACAAAGTGAGACTGAAATTTTCCTGTCTGCAATAGTCCATGTTTTTTTCTCTGATCTGTAACACCTTTAACTTATTTATCCTAATGATTTGGAAAGGCTGGTAAGAACCCAGTAGAGTTTGGCTTTTCTTTCTGTTTAAAAGATGTCTGGCTTAGAATCCAGTATGATACTTGAGAGAGCACAGGTTTTTTATGAGTCTGAAACAATTTTATAGTCTGAGCATACCACTGTTGGTCAGGTAAATCATTCAAGCAGATGCTGTTCTTGTACGTACATGAAGCGCATGCATTTATCTGTGCAGGGTCTATATGAACAGAATAAACAATGCACAAAGATGGCTATTCTGTCTAGCAGAAAAAAATAGTAACCATCTTTCAAAATCAAAAATTTCAGTGAACATGAAGAAATTCTAGTTTGAAGAAACATCCCTGGCATTTAAGACTGACTTACTGTATCAGTCTTCTGATTGGAAAGCTATCTGACTATTCCATGCCAAACTGTCTAGAAGGTCTGTATGTAAGTAGAAACACCCTTTTACCTTATTTAGAGCCCATATTAAATATAGAGGTTATAGATGTCCCATTTATTGACATGATATGCAGAATTCTGGGTAACATAGATCAGTAAATGGAACAAGAGTTTGCAAAAGAAAAAAATAGGACAAAGGGACAGAGATGAGCAACTCTGCCACTTCTCTGGTGCAGTCTGAGAACCTGCGTGAATCTGAGCACAAGTAACCACAAGGCAAAAAGGGTGCAAGTGGCAAAGGTTATTTGGGATACTAAACTCCAGGATTGGCAAGGAATCCCTAAAAGGAGATACTCTTCCCCAAAGACATCCCTCCTAGAAGAATGCTTGTGCTTAAACAAATCAGTTTGGTAATAAAAAGAGAAGACCATGGATTTTACAAACTCAGGCACTGCAGTGCAAGAAAATTAATACTTTAAAATATTATAATCCTCCTACCTCTCATAATAAATGAAAGTCATTATGCACTTCAAGAACAAATACTTATCTTTTACTGGTCTAAGTCTGATCTACTGTTTTTGCTCTTGACTACCCTCAAAGGAAACAATGAAGCTGACAGAACATTAAGAACAGTTTTCTCCTTTATTGAGTCCTAAAGTAAATCACACAAGATGTCACAGGAAAAGTCACAGCTACTTCCTGAAATTAGGCTGTGTTCACAAAGGGAACTGAATGAATAATGGAAGTTGAGCCTCTCCTCTTTTTCTGTATGAATTTCTCAGCCTACACCTGTCATCTCTAGATTCCCGAGAATATTTTTCATCCTTCTTGTAGGCATAAATAAGCACTTGCAACAGTGAACCAGGAAAAGTGATCTGACATTTCCTAAGATCATTGGCTACTGCTTCATTGGACAGCATCACTGGGCAGCTCCTGGTTTGCTGCAGTCTGTTCTTACCTTAAGATGTGATATGGTATTTTAGATTTGCTTTATTTTGAGAATAACACCAAAGGTACAATATTGAGGACAATTAGCCTTCTGAGCTGTTTCCAACCATATCTGGTGGTAGTCCGAGGATCTGTTAAGTTAAAGATCTCAACATTGAAGTTCCTGAAAGTTTCATTGGAATCAGGACCCAGCACAGGGATGGGCTGTGGGAAAGGCCAGGCCTTCTCAGATATCATAATCAGTAGTAATCAGGCACAGACCCACTGTGATCCAGGCTTCACCAGTTCACCTACTCACCGATCCCTGCCATTTCCCAAGTATTACCCTTCAGCATACTTTTGGATGTGGCTGATGGAAAAATAACATTCTGCCTGCCTCAGCATTAAGTTTTAATGCTTGTGTTGAAACATACAGTTACTTACATTGTACATAAACAAGGTGCTTTCATCCCGTGCGGCCTCCGGGAGAAGAGTCTGTGGGATGGTATCTCACTTGCATTTCCTGGCTTGGCAGAGGTTTGGCTTTGACGAGTTCTCAGGAGGATGCACCTAGCAACCTGAAGCTGGGCTTCAAAATTAAGATATTTGCAGTAGGATATTCTGATCTCTTTTTGCATCTTTCTTTTGACAGGATGAAGCTGATTTATGAAGACATGCCAATGAATGGGAGTAAAAAACTGTCCTGTTATTGCACAGAAGGGACCAGCAAAATGTAGGACTGAGTAAGCATTAACTGGCTTGCAAAACAATTTATTTTCCACTAGAGTCTTTGAATTTTGTGTGGAAAGATATTGCTGTGAAAAAGCATGTATTGATTCCTGAGTTTTGTTGTTTTGCAGCATTTATGGGAAATGCATGTCATGTGGCACGCACTGTATACAAACAGGCAAGAGGAAGGAGTAAATTACCCTTCATGTTCACTACATATACAGCAAGGAGTAGTGGGTTTAAACGGCAGACAGATATTTCAGTTAAATACGGGTTTTCAATGGTAGGGTGGTGAAGCACTGGATCTGACTGCCTAGACTGGAAAGTCTGTGTTAGTAAGGTTTTAAAGAGCAGGCAAGGTAAACCCATGCCAGGAAGGGCTTGAGGATGGTTGCTCAGATGACACTTTCAAGCTCCCATCCAGAACTCCCTTTGATGATACTACACCCCACATGATTCTCCTGGTCACTGGAAGGATTTGCTAATTAGGCTGGACTGGCCAATACCTACAACCTGGCACTCAAATCCCTGAGAAATCTGAGCTGAAAAAAAACCCCACACCACAATTCCTCTTTCACTTGGACGTGAGGTGTATTGGAAATAAAGCAGAGTGTGATGGGAACACTATGCTCAGGTGATCTCTACAACATGATGGCCTCTAGGAGAAGCCATAAATGACAGCAACATCAGCTGTATTATGTCTTAGCATTCTGGGGCTTGTAATGCACAATGGTACTTCATTTTACTGAAGATCATCTACTTTCATCAGTCTGGGTGTGAGAGACCTATCAGGAAATAAAGATCAATTCCTCCTGACTCACAGACACCCAAACTAGATGTCTTAAGGCAGCCTCCATGGTCTTCCAGAGAAATGTTGCTTTTCCCCAGTATCCTTTAGATAAACAGTTGATTCTTGCTGATGGAAGGATATCCTAAATTACTACATTTGTAAATCTAAAGTTACCCATATCTCAAATTACTTGATTTAGATTTAGGCTGGGTGGGTTATTTATCAATCAGTGTGACATTTTATTGCACTTAAAGAAGGTCATCTTATATTAATGAAAGCAGTCTCTGTAATTCAGGTCAGTCTAGGATTGTTTTGCTGGAAAATTTCTGGAACTAATGTAAAAACAGTTTATATTTTGAATTTTGTATTCATTAAGTTCTTTCTGACAGTAATACCCTAATCAGCCCAGGATTCTACATTTTTCCATTTCAAAGGTACACAGCTAAAAAGGAAATTGTAGGACTATTTCAAAGGTAAAATATGTAAATCACTAAATTAGAAAAATACATGATTGCAAATTAGTACAAATTATCTCTGAGGGCTAGAAAATTTGCACACTATTAATATGCAAGTAATCCATCCATTAATATGTAGTACATTATTATTTTGACAACTTCTACAAAAGAAAGCCCTCTGCTGTCTGCACAGCTATTATTTGCTTATAGACAACTCTGAGCAATACAGCTAGCTAGTCTCAGAACTGTGTTTCTGGATGCAAGAAAATATATTTTATGAATTAAAAAATATTATGCCATGTAATTACAGAACAGTTTAAAAAGACAGACATGTGAAGAGCTCTGTTTCACAGAATAGTTGAGGTTGGAAGGCAGAATCTGCAGATCGTCTAGTGTAACCTTCTGCTCTCAGGCTTCCTAGGACCATGCTGAGCAGGGTTTGAATACCTCCAAGGATGGAGACTTCAGAACCTCTCTGGGCACTGTCCCACTATTCAACCCACCCTCTCCCAATAAAAAAAAAAAACACACCACCAACTTTCTGCCTGATAGAATAATTCCTGCATAACCCACATTCATCTGTTCTTACATTTATGTAAGATGCTAAAGATTAAAACATTTTTGAAAGGAGTTATATTTAATGGTTTGAGCTGCCTTTAGCAGACTAGTATATTATATATTCAGAGGAGATACAGGGAGAAGAAAATCCCCAAACCAAACATGAAAGATATCTGCAAGGCTGCCCAGGGGTAGCAAGCAAGTGGTAAAAACTAGTCCTATCCATGGATACTAGCAAAGCCAGTGGCTTGTTGCGTGTCTTCAGGACTAGGCCTGCTAAAGGGTACCCTATGCACAGCACATTGTGCTCCTCCATGGCTCCCAGAAAGACCCACAGAACTCAAGTAGATACCAGTGCCTGCTCCCTCATCTTGCATGGACAGAGCTGGTATCTAAACATGCCATCCAAAAAATGACACCACACTGCATGGGGAGCTGCATCACAGGAACAAATGAAAGTCCCAATTGCAGAAAAGAGTGTTCATGTGTCTCTTTCAAAGGAAATTACAGGACTGATTTGGCTCTGTACATGCATTAGCCTTCATTTGGGAGCCACAGCCCCAGATATGGCCAGCTCCCACCGCCAGACCTACATATCTGAGTGATGCTATTAGCATATTTGCTGGAGAGACAGGACATACAGCCTTAGATCCTTCCTCCGCTCTGAATTTGCATGGGTTGATCTCCTAGACTGGTGGCCTAGCTGCTGGAGGCTGTCTGTCAGCCTCAGAATGCCCTCCCTGGCTCAGACCCTGCTAACCAGAAGGGCAATGAGAATGACGTTCCAACCTAGCTGCAAAAGACCTCCCTGTGGATTTTGGTCTGGGCCAACTACCTGTTAAAAAAAATGGAAATATTTCTTATTGAATCTCAGACCCTTGTGTGATAAGTGCCTTGAACACAGTAAAGCGTCACCACTCCTATACAAGGAATATTGAATTATACAACAAAAAATTTCAACACAAGGGAAGGAAGGGACCCCTGCTATCCTTCTCACAGACACACTGTACTAAGTGGTTAGGTGATCCTTCTGGTGCATGTGGTTTCAAGTCACTTCAGGGGAAGTTTTTGAACCTGGACTTCCCATAACCTGGGCAACAGCTGTAAGTGTTAGGCTGTCAAATGAGAAAGCAGTCCTCTGTCCTGTGTCAGGACAAGGAGGCTAATTTCAGGAGCACATTTGGGTCCATGATTCACAAATTAAAGGAGAGGCCTATCTCTAATGTCATTGCTCATGGTAGCTCATTGAATCCTATCCTACATACTCAGCTATGCTTATACATATGCAATACAGACCCCACATGGGCTCTGGGGGACACAAGCACACCAAAATCCTGCATGCAGTGATGTAGATCACAGGGATGACCACAGCCTTTAGTGAATAATGCTGGGTTTAGCTATGAGAGTAATTATTTAATTGCTATCAATGTTTATTTTGGATTCTCATCCTATATTTTTTACTTCCTCAGCCAATACAGAAAACTGTAGGAGCTTTACCCAGCTAGCAGATTTGGACCATGATAAACATAAATCATTCAAAGATGAAATGTTTTTCCATAGTTACAAGTACTATAGTTAACAGACCTCCCACTTCAGATGACCAGATGGAAGGGAGGATTCTAACCCCCCAGATGAGTAGTACAGTCTTTTTCATAGCATGGATGCCCTGACTCCAATAAGTGCTAAAAACCTGGGTATGAAGCAACTGTGAAATATTGCTTCCTGTGCCCCAAGAGTACTTTGTGACTTCTGAAAGCAGCAATTAATGAAACAAGTTTTTCCTTGGAGGAATTTTCTTGCAAACAAGAGAAACCACTTCCAGTTTCTGCCTGACCCCTCTTGCAAGGTTGGGTGCTGACAGGCCTTAATCCTCCTAATAGGTCTGCTGACAAGATGTGCACCAGTATTTTGCTGGACACTGCAAGTCTCAGAAGGATTTATACTTTATGGTTGATAGTCTAGAAATATGCAGGGCTAGCCCTTTAACTAGTACAACCACTTCAGGGACAAGAAAAACTGTTGTTATAAAGGATACATGCCAAGAAAATAGAATTAACCAGCACAGAAGACCACACAGAGATAATGTTCTCCAGCTTGTCCTGAAAATAATTTTGCTTAAAGTAAAATCATATGCAGCTGGTTTTAAAGCTATTACCTTAGTCTTTAACTACTCAGGAAAATACCCACCCTTTTTCCTAACCAGAAGTATAATGTATTATCAAAGAAGTTGTCAGCAAGATGGTTATAATTTGGTGGTCCTAAATATCCTGTAATACTCCTACTTCTCTCCCAGAACTCTTCCCCTCTTTGAATCAGTGCTCCTGAATAAAACAGAGCATCAAACACGCGACAAGTTTTACATCTGCTGTATAAGAATAACTATTTGGGCAAAGACAAAGAATGTTAGTTGCCAAGCGATTCAATCCACAGCCATACAGTTTGCATCCCCCGCCCATCTCAAACATAAGAATTAGATAAAATGTGACTATTAAGCCATGTTTCAGCCTATTTATCTAATTAAAACACCTGTTCAAAAGAACAGAAAGAATGTGTTCTTGGTATAAGTTACTGCTTGGTTTGTTCCTATGACACAATCACAAGCTTTAAGACCATACAAAAGCTACTGTGACTAAGTATGAAAAAGAGACTTCAAATAAACACCCCTGACATGAAAATGTACTTGGCAGAGATTATGTTGACTGAAGAGGGTGAGTATATTGATCAACAGCAGGACTTTTCCTACTGTTACAAAAGATAAAGACAATATCCAACTTGAGAGGGATTGTTAATAGTAATAATTAGTGACTGGTAACACTCATCACCTGATGACACTAGGGTACTTGGCAAAGCAGTGCAATCATTCAACTGGCACAGCATCCTTTGCAAATAACATCTTTTATCATTTTTGACCTTTCTGGAGTTGTTTGTGAATGGAACTCTATTTCAGCAAACAAATCATGATTCATAGCTGTTGCCAAATGATTTAGATGAGCTATGCACGGTCACAAGCAGCTTCCACATTACATGCAGTGCACGGAATAATGTTTGACATCTGCAAACCCAAAGGATTTCTGCAGAGCTAAGATTAGCTAGATGAGGGAAAACAGATACCATGCTTCCCCTGGGCTGCTACTCCCGACAGTATGCTTGTGGCCATTTTGGTTTCTGCCTAGTTTCCCAGACAAAACTCAGAAGGGTAGGACTTGGCAAGCAGAAAGGCAATGCTGTAACTGGGGTATCATTAGGCATCAGACTATAGGCTGATTTTTAAGGATGTGCAATACTTGTTCTCTGCCTCTCCTTGACAGACACCTTCTCACTCAACACTATGCTTTTCTTCACCTCTCTGCTCCATGCCTCAGGGAAGAAAGGAAAGAAAGATCTTACCTGTAAGGCAAACCTCAACAGGAGCTGGAAAGGATTCTGCTTACCAGCAAGAATAGGGTTGCTCTCTCAGGTAAAGTAAGCAAGAAGCCCAGGGAATCCCACAGCACTTGAGCAAGGCAAACAGGACAGAAATCGCCAAGCAAGGTCCAGATCATAAGGCAGCATTGCAGCAAGGAAGTCAGCCCCTCAGCCAAGGGCTAAAATCAGGTTCCATAATCAAGCCTACACTGACAAGGGACAGCCAAGTTCAAGGCAGGAAGCCAGCCCAGGGTGGGGGTTAAGGTCTCAGCCAGGTAGCTCCAGCACCAAATGGGGATAGCTATCACTCAGCCAGAGACCAGAGCTCCAGCACAGCTCAACCAAATAGAGAACAGCCCTTTGGGGCCAAGCTTAAATAGAGCTGCTGGGTTCATGAGCGAGTGTGGTGGCCCCAGGTGAGGCTGCTCAGGCTCATTAGCGCTTATTACTGCCCTCAGAGTTCTGACACTGCTGTCCTGTTGGCACTTGTCCAGTCACCTGTTGTCTGTAGATGTATTATTCATGTAAACCCAACCAAATCTGTGTATGCTTAGAAACTGTAATTATGTTATAGAAGTGAAATAGGTCTTATCCAGATGTAACCTGGACATGAATTAAAATGTAGAATCTCTGTGGAGAACATTCTCATCCTTTTCTGAGGAAGTGATGGCTTTGGCCAAATTTTGTCATTAGGGAAAAACTGTGATGTATTTGCAACCTCTCACTATCTCCCTGTGCAGTGTAATGTTGCTGGGATGTTTATTTTGTTAACTTGCAAAAAACTCATTGGGAGCATACAAGAATGTGTCTGTTGGCTCTGGGTTAAGTAAGTCCTTGCATCTTTGTGTTGAGACTGGTAAAACCCACTTTATTCACTTCTGGGTTTTAACACTTTTATAAATCAAGACGCAAAAATGTCAGAGGGAAAGGCTTTCTAAGTAATGCAAATGGAGATTAGAAATAAACAAGTCACTAGTAAATTTAAATATCATGAAGGTAATTTAAAAGGCCTTTAAACCTCGCCTACCACTTTTCAAAAATATTTATCTTCTAATTCAGTTTCTCTTTGAAATGCATGTTCAAGAATAAATAAACCTAATTCAAGTGTTCTGTTGAAAGATTTGTGTTTGTTTTTTTTTTTTTTTTCTTAAGTAAACCCAATTTATTTAGTATTTCAACTTTTTTACTCTTTGGCATGTTGAATTAGGTGCCAACTTGCTCTCAGAAGCAGCCACTGCTCACATTTGGAAGCATCAAATTCAAAACCTCACCTAAAGTGGAAAGGAACATGGAAATTAATGAGGTCTGGGGAATCAGTCTGATCAAAGACCCTGTCAGTCACACAGATTATGGGTCTAAGAAAATAGTTTGTCTATAGTGACCACTGTCACATATAGAAAAAATTTACCAGAAAGAATCTGAACTTTCTTCAGGCTTTAATGCCACCAGAAAAAAAAAAAAAATGTGATCTTGTCTGTTCTGGGAGTGTAAGTGATGAACTGCTCTTCAACCTTACAAACTTCAAGTTGATTTCCTAAATACTAGGAAATCATGTAAACCCTCTGTGCCTTGGTTCCCTATCAGTATACAAGAAAGGTATTTGCTTCCTATATGAAGTAAAGCTTGCAATTTATTTTAGTTACCCAGACTTAGAGCTGTACACATTTCCAGACAGTAATTTTTCTAACTTTCAATCACTGACACAGTCCTTGTAGACTCATTAACTACTAGTACTGTTGCTTACTTTACATATGTGAAAGGATTATTTGCTGATACAGTTTATGAAGTCCTGGAGACATGCTTCCCCAGAGCCTCATGCAAGAGCTTCCACATGACAGCAATTTCACCTTAGCTGGGCTCATAAAGTGGTCACAGAGCATCTCCTGGGCTGTCCCTGCTACTGGAGATGACAGCCACACCGGCAGAGCTGCAGCATTTAGAAACGTAAGCACAGAACAAAGTAAATGGACAGATAGTCAGTGGGAGAAGGGAAGCTGGCAGTGCTGGTGTTTAAGGAACTTTGGACAGTAAGTGGCTCTGAACCTTGCAGTGTCATTTAGGTTCCTCTGTAGATAAATCCCTTTGCAGAGCACAGAAATAATAAGTTGTCCTCTGTGAGATGCCTGACTCAGTGCTGTGCACCATGTTCTCAGAGACTTGGCAACAAACTACAATTTCAGGTAAGAGCCATAAAAGCAATCACCAAGCTGAAAGGAACTATTCACTGGGGATGAATGAGAGGATGGCTGAATGAGAAATGACTGGGGAGAGTTGTGAAGAACTCAGTATATGGGTTTCAGAAGCTATGACTATGAAGAGTGAAATTCAGGAGCCATTGTGCCTGTGACAAAACCTTCTCTGCCTTCAATAGGGCCAAGAAGTCCCCAGGCTAGTGTGCTAAATGGACAAATAATGAGACAGAATGACATGAAATTCTGAAAGGTTTGTACTTGGTTCATTACCAGAAACAGTTTCCTGATAGTGGCAAAGCAGGCTGAGTATCTCCTCTCAGCAAAAGCAGTGAAAGTCATTCAGGATTTCTGATTAGTATAGTTTCGTAATTCAAATGAAATGGCCTGCTGGCAATGGACACGCATTGGCTAAGGAGATGGGATGGAGAAGCCAATTCTTGCTTTAACTGGAATGTCTGTAGTGCAGATGTGGAATGGGGAATGGCTTCTTCCCATCTTGTCTTTCATCAAATCTGCCAACAACCTTGACTGGCTGCCTCAGTCCTTCTCCACTCTGGTGCTAAGTTAGTCTAAAAAAGCCCCCAGATGTTGTGCTTCCAAGGTGTGTGACTTTGCTATTATGTTCTCTTCCCTACCACTTCTGCATTAAAGTTTTAACAAGTTACGGTTTCTTGCACCTGTCTCTCTTGCTCTGTTGAGATGCACTGTAAATAACATTGGTTCACCCCGCAGGCAGCTTTCAGGCTTTTGACAGAATCTAATGGGTACATGACTGTTGTTTTTAATTAAGGAAAATGGTTCGGCTCCACAAGTTGACTAAAGGGGATATACTGCAACACCCTAATAGATTTTAATATTATGCTGTGTTTGATTTCTTTGGGATATCTTATTTTGTTAACTACTAACAAAGATCATCTGAGGTAGGTAGCATCAGTAAAAAATGCAGACCTCTTCAGTTTCTCAGCACCATGAAGCAACATGCTTTCCCTCACCCTCTTAACCACAGATTAGCTCCACAAAGTATGAATCATTTTCATGAGTTAGATGGATGTGTTTAATACGTTTGAAAGCAGACACTTAACAGGAAGGTGGATCACCACCTCCTTTGTCACTGTGGTTGCAACACATCGAGGAACAGAGGGCAGAGGATGAGGGTCAGGAACAAAGAAAAACTACATGAATACTGATGTCTTGGTGACGAATAGTCTATGGCTATTATCTATTACATTAACATTTTCTTTCTGCTGCTTTCCCAATACACCCTTTCCTCCCTCCTTCAGGACATTTGGATAACCCTGGATTTTGTCTTACCTTGAAAATCCACTGTGCTGCTTTAACATCATCTTCATTTTGGAGAGTCTCCTTTGCTTGACAGTTGTCTGCATGGTAGCTGTGAGTCCTGAAGTAGAGCAAAACTTGCCTCCACATCAAGAAATAAAGGGGCTGAACCCAATTTTACAATGACCTTTCTCGGAAAAGCACCACTTTTATTTAATGATGAAACAAAACCAAATCCCAGACAGTGGGCTGAATGACAACAACATAGAGGTGGCTCTTCTTTAAAGCGATGGGCAAATGCCAGGGTCTCTTGCAGCTTGCCAGTCCTTCCTGAAGCCTCCACAGTTCTGGAGACAAACAGGATTATCGTCCCTCAGATATCTGCAGCGCCTCATTCCCTCAGCATCGTGCCAGCTTAGAGATTAACGATTTCATAGGTTCTAGTAAGCTGAAAAGGAAGAAGACAGGCACATAGCGGGTGGATACATGTAAGAAAACAGGCTGTAACAATCATTAAACACATTTTATCACTCAGAGTGAATGTACTTCATTTACAACTTGAAGGAAGAAGTAACTTAGCATGTAGTTGTACTCTGCAGGCAGCACCAAATGGAGATGTCTGTTTTAGGTCAGTGGCACCTGTCAATCACATTTTTTCTCACCGACTGAACAGATGGTTTACTGGTAATCCTTCCAGCCCCAATGAAAACACCACATGAGCAGAGCCATGTCTGAGGATAGAGACAAACTAAATATAAAGACTAAGACTCCAGGTAGATTATTAATAGATTATTTCTCTTAGCTTTATATAGGGTTGCAAGGCTTTTGCTTTCTGTTCATATTCCCTCACTATTTCTTTTTTGTGCTTTTCAAAATACAGATGGGACAAACACAGAAAATTTAGGAGGAATATTAAATTATTGTGGAATTTTCATTCAAATAATTATGTAAGCATTGTTTAAAGTTTATAGTTAGCAATGCTGTTGTAATGACAGCTAAGCAAATAATAGTGTTCCTTGTGTGGGAAAGCATTTGGGAGCCTTTTAAAACATCTTATCTCGGAGACAGCAGGAAGTCAAACTCATACATATGTTAGTATGCATTGAAAAGAATCAACATGTTAATTTATCATAATTTCAAAATGCTTCCAGTTTTAATAATTTTACATTTTAAGTTAGTAATTTTTAAGAGTTAGTTGAAAGTACAGAAGTTACTATAAATAGGGAGCCAAGAGAACTTCCATTTTAAAAGTGTCTGTGATAGAAATATAAGTGGGAAAACTGATAGAAATATTCTATCTGTTTTAAAAGTTCACTACATCTTTTTCCAGGCTGAAATATGTCTAACCGTTGTTTTCTGCCAAAAGTCAAAAGTTTTGACAATTCAACACTGTAGCTATAAGGCAGCATCTCTTGTGAGAAGTGCCTTGGTCACACCTCTGTCTCTTTTCAGAGAAATCCAGTAAGTGCTGAGGAGAAAAATGAAGAACAATAGGAGAACATTTTGTTCTAGCATTTGGCTTGACAAGCTGAATTGCACTACAAGTCATAGTATAGTAAGAAAGCTTTTGCATGAGCTCTGGTAATAAGTCTGAGTTCAGCAGAGTTACTGCTGAGGTTTAGGTAACCACCTTCTTTTCTGTCTTCTAGCCAGGCTTACTGTCAGCAGCAGTGGGTAGCTCAGCATTTCCTTTTTCCTCCAAGAAGCTACTGCTCTGACCTAGCCTCTGCTTGTAAGAAAAGGTGATGTCAGAGGATCTATTTGTTTTCTTTATTTTAACCCGGAGGTGGGTTTTATTTCACTTGGTACTTGCAGCGATTTCCCAGAAAAGAGTGCTCCTTCTACACATTCAGGTGCAGACGCCCTTGTCCAGACAAGAGCTGTTAGCACAAATTAGCTGAGACTGATGGTGAGAGGAGAGATGCTGTACTGCAAAGGGGAGCTGGAGGCTCTGAGACCCTCCACCTTTCAATACAGAAGGGCATGTTCATGAGACAGAGACACTTGTCCCTACTCACTAAAATAATGTACTCTGCTGTTTTAACCCAGCTGCATTTATTTCCCAAGGCTATAAATAGTTTTGTACTGGCCTTTCTGTTCCTGTTTCTACACAGTACTTCACTTCCAATTTTCAGGCAATATATCATTGTTCCATTCTACCAGGGAAAAAAAAAATGAAGATGTATTTATTACAGTAAAATGTTAGTTTATTTTTCTTTCAAAACCACTGCTCCTATTGAGGATAAGATATGTGTGGTTCCCTAACTGAGCATGCAAAACTTAATTTCAAAGAGGTGGTGGAGCACTCAGAAGATTGCCTGGTATGACTGTTGCAAAATTGTTGTGTATTAGCTTTACCAGATCCTTTCGGCCAGGATCTGATTAATTTAAAATAAAAACGATCAAACTTCTATGACCCAGAAGACAGACAAATCTATATTGGTTGCAGGAAGCAGGATTTACTGGTTTAAAAAAAAAACTCACAGAATAATGTTCTTCTACCATGACACAGACACTAAAATGAAGATGAAATAAGAGGAGAAAACAAAGACAGATGAAGCAGTCAAAATCCTGTTCACAGTGGGCCAATCTGGCTATAATTACTCAGGAAAAATATCCAGTGAAGCACTCCATATCTTCTCACATTGAGAAGTCATTTCCGTTTCCATGAAAGGAAGCCTCTTCTCTGACAACCCTCCACCCTTGGACAAGAGAGAAAAGAATCTGGAGTCCCCCATTCCACTGTCCCACAGGTCCTCCTTGATGCCTGTGAGGCAAACGTGAAATCTGCTGGGAGAGATGGTTTAAATGGGAAACCCATGAGACGAAAATAAAGAGAAGCCAGAATGGTAAAATAAGTCAAGTCCATTCAAAAGTTACAAATGTCACAGCATTTTCTCTCCAGGAT
Organism: Falco rusticolus; assembly: GCF_015220075.1. Taxonomy (NCBI): domain Eukaryota; kingdom Metazoa; phylum Chordata; class Aves; order Falconiformes; family Falconidae; genus Falco; species Falco rusticolus. Next base: position 47,628,070 of record NC_051189.1, read on the forward strand.
AGGAGGTTAGTTGTGTATCAGTGGGTCATTAGAAATCATTGGGATTTGCTCCAGTATGTGAGTACTTTTTATACATCCTTGCAGTATCAAATCCTGTTAGGTTTTTTCCTTCAGATAATTCAGGCACCTAAAGACATATCTAGATGTACAATGAGATTTTTCAAAAGACATTGTGCTCTCCTATCCCATAACACTAAAAAGCCCAAAGGAGCATCTCAGATATGAAGTTTTAAAGCAAAAATTCGTCAAAAGGACAAAGAAATTCAGTGCCTGCCTTTCTCTTATCTGTACTTGAAACATATATTTAAAATTGCAAATAAATAAATAAACATATAAGATACAAAATATTAGAGTATTTAAATAATTAGCTTTATTTATTTTATTCTGAAATTTAGAGATAACACACACAATTTCCACCAGTGGAAAAGAAGAGCAAATCATATCTTCTGGGAGACAGCTAGCAGTCTTCCTTTTCAGGCCTTAAGATGTGTGTATGCGATAAAGTGCTGGAAGATACAAAGATGGACATATTCTGATATATTTCTTCTCACCTTGCAGTAGAGACAGATTATTGTAGATTCATTTCTTTTTTGCACTATTGGTTTCTTCCATACTGTGGAGCAGTGCTTTGGGGTAAGGAGTATTTTAGATTTACAACAACATGTTCTTTGATTTTCCCCATTCATGTGACCTTGACCTAGTTTCTTCATATTTATCTGCCTCAATTTATCTAGAAAATGAAGACCCTCCTACTTTACATTAGTATTACATGGACTTAGCCAATGATGCTCAAAAAGGCTTCAAGTTTCACACATTACAAAACCAGCTAGATTCCCTCTAATGTTTGCCTCTTACAACCCACAAGCAGACCTGAATTGTAGTAATTTCTTCTTCTTTGCTGTTGCCTCTCTCCTGCTATAGAATCCCCTTTGCCAAAAAATAGCAGGTTTAATTTAGGGTCTGTTGACCGAGTGCACCTGGTGCTTAATTCTGTGACAGAAGAAATATATCCTACGCTTGCAATGCACCCATAGGGGCTTCACACCGAAAGAAGTAATTCTAAAGCCCATGCCTATGGCTGGCATCCATCCCTTGGCATGCAGTGTACATGCTGCTGTGATTTGCAGAATATGTGAGAGGCAACGATACATTGTTCTTATTACAAGAAGGAAAGGAGAACAGACAGAAATATTCTCACGATCCAACTCTCTGTAGTCTTACTGTAAGGATAACTCAACTGCATTCATTTTTCTAGTATTAAACTATTGAACATTTTTATTCTTTATGATCCAGGCAATTGGTGACTTTCATTCCTGCATGCTGATATGCTTTTCATTTTTCTGTTTCACACACCAATAAAGTCATCTACACATAGCAACTTCAAGTGAAGCTGGGCTGCCAGGAGTTAATAGACAAGCTAGTGCTTAAGACAATGTGAGACAACGAGAATTGTTTTTCAGCACCTGAATCCTAAAGGATCAAAAAATAGGAGCATATAAAAAAATAGGAGCATAGCACTTTTCCAATTATAATCTTTAACAAGATCCAGTTCAGAGAATCAACCAGCATGAATAAGGCACCATAAGGTGCTCTCTGAAGCTGATGACACAGAATGGGTTTGTACTGGTTGCTGAGGACTGCTTCTTGCTGTCATAGTGATGACAGGCACACGAGACAGGTTCCTGTAATGCCTGTATAATGTTTTTCTCTCTCAAAGCCTGCCCTTGCAATGCAATGCAGTTCATTAACACAGAGAGTGCCTCATGGGACTCACGTTGAGTGAAAATTTCCAGATGTGCCCAAGTGTTTGACAGACAGGGGTAAGAGTGCATGTAAATCTGTAGCATACCCACCATCCTCTGGTAAAGTGGTTCACAGTTAACAATGTGCTTGTCAAAGGAGTGGCACTATCATCGGCAAAGTTTTGAATACACTGTTTACCTCCTTTCTCAAACATATCTGAGTGTGCTGAACAGCACAGGCTCCAGCCAGATGTTTTCTGCACTCTGTTGAAGACCCTTCTGCACTGTGAAAGTTGATAATTTCTTCCTACTCTCTGTCATATATATCTCATTCAAGAGTTATGAATCAATGCATAGACGTTTCTTTTTAGTCCAGAAGAGGGATAATTTTTTTTGGTTTTTGTTTTTTTAAGAGCACCTGCAGATGCATCTCACTGAATGCCTCTTGGAAATAAATCCAAGTGGATGGAGTCTACCTGTACCAACCTTGTCCACACACACAAAGAACTCCTGCAGAGGTGGGAGACATGACTGTCCCTTACAGATCTGTACTGACCTTTTGTTAATGTTTTGCATTTATTTCCTTACATGGCATAGAAGAATATGTAAAGTAAGTATATTATTATATACATATATTCAGGAACAATGTATTGTTTGCATTCTCTAATACGGTACATTGTGTTCACTAATTTGATTCCTCTGCTAGAGACTCTGTTAACTGGCCTGGCATAGATATCATGTTTACTGTTTTCTAGTTCCTCAACTGCTCCTGGAACTTCTGTTAAAAAAATAATTACTCTTACAATTATTTCTCCTCTCTTTATCTTTCTCTTCTTGCTAATTCAGTAGATTCATACTTTCAGCCATTATGCCTCACTCCAAGGTTACAGAAAAGTTACAGGAAAATACTTTTTATGGTAGCCTCTCAACCACCTGTGAAACGAGTAGCAAAGCCAGAGTCTGCCATTTATGATGAAGTCAACATACAAAATCACAGCTTTCCAAAGTTCTTTTCTATAGAAAAATGACTGTTGCCATAGTATCAAAATTTCAACTGCAAAGAGCAATCTGTCTTCTTTTAGCTGGACTGAATGGATGGTGCTAGACTCTTGCAGGTCATGCAATTAGGCAAAAAAATAGTCTGCTACAGAAAAAACAGACCACTGATGACCTAAAGCATGCTCCAAATAAGAGATCACTTTGGGCACCAAACTGAAACCAGGAAACTGTTTTTCTCTGCTTACTATAAAGTACTGAAACAATACTGGAAGCAGGGACTAGAAGTGAGAGAACCACGATCCTGTGTATGCTTGCACACGAGTACAGGTAATTGGGTTAAGCCAGAAGTGTGCTAAAGGGGTGGGAGAAAATACACTCTGCAAAGTAAGATTTGTTGTGGATTATTTCCTTGAAATAGGTGATCCCTAGCAGAAGAAATGCCTTTGCAAGCCTAAGCAAGTATTTGGGACATTACCTTGCTAGACACAGGGGCACATGATGGGGAACAACACTATTTGTGTCTTAAAACTGGCAGCTGGAACTGCACATTCAGAGGTGCTGATCCACTTTCCATGGGTTTACTTAAACTCTGAGAACAACTATTGGACTGAGCTCGGAAGGGTGGAGGTGGAAGAATACCGTGCCTAGCTTAGGTAAGAGAAGGCACTGAATTATCGGTGTTTTCAGTGCTGGGACAGTTTGGGGTTTGAGCAGAACTATCATTGCGGACAACCGAGGAAGTTTCACTGAAGGAAAGCCTGATGTGCCTCCAGCTTCAGGTAAGGGCTGAATGGTAGTTTGTAGGATCACTGTGCAGACCTTTGATGCCTTCATTCTGCAAATCCTGTTTAAAAAGCTTCAATGCTTGTTCAGATTATTTTGTAAACCCTTTGTGCTTTGGTTTCTTTATAAAATGGATAAAGTTGTATATATCATTATTGGTAATGTGGTTTGCAATGACTATGGAAGAGGTGAATATGTGTATTGCAGGTGCCTGATGCTAGACTCCAAACAAGACCAGCGGGCGAGACATGCCATAAAAAGGCAGAGCAGAAGCAGGAAATGCAGAATGCCACAGGACAGAAGTTACATTCTTAAAAGAGGAACTGGTTAAAATAAGGCTGAATCAGATTCAAATAAACTTTCAAAGTAGCAGACTTTTATTCAAGATTGTGTGGAGTTGTAGAAATGTTCATCAATGTGTGTAAGCAAGCAACATGCAAGAACACAAATGTGCTAGATTAAATCCCAAAGTCCCATGTACTGGGTAATCCACAGAATCACATTAATGCATGTGTTTATTACAGACTAGAAGGCACCGAGCATGCACACAGCTTTGAGAGCTTTCTTCTGCTAAAGCATGAAGAAATGCAAATACTGTTACTTGGACTGTGCCTGGGATTTGAGCTCAGTGGTTACGTTATCAAGAAATCAACAGTTTTATTGTGGTATGAAGAAAAATCCATTTTAAAGGAAAAATTCTTATGGAGGAAATGTAATTAGTGGCATGGTAATGAAAGCCATCCTTGAGTTAAAAGAACACTAGCAGAGGTACTGGCAAGGTGTAATTTAAAGAACAATGTATCCTCTGAATGGAGAATACAGAGACTCTACAAAAATGAAAGTTAACTGTAGACAGGTTCTATGATATTATGACACAGCTCTGCATTGCCTGTCTTGTCCTGCTCACACACAGACCTCTCAGATCTATTTCTCTTTCCTCTGCCTTTCCTCCTTTTATGTTAGCAGAATTACCATTCAGGATCATTTCTGACTAGGAGTGGTATGTCTATACACTTCATCACAGTATGACTGGAAAACTTCACTCAGCAACTGAAGACAGTTTTTTTTCCCCTCAGAAACATGGAAAATTAAGCTTGTGGTTTCTGAAACACTTGGGCTTTTAGTTTGAAAAGTTTCCTCCTCCTTTTGCTTAGCGAGGCATAGCTCAAGATATACAGGCCATTTTATTCAAGGACGTTGTTGTGCAGGGTGCACGTCCTGCCCAGGTACGACTGGGGAGGAACGGAACAGGGTGCTGCTGGCACATGGCCCCTGCAGCTCAGGGCGCGAGGGAGAGCTGTGACACAGTGGGCTGCGAGACTGACACCGTGGGCTGTGAGACCCCCTGCGAGACCCCGACACGGTGGGCTGTGAGACCCCCTGCGAGACCCCGACACGGTGGGCTGTGAGACCCCCTGTGAGAGACCAACATGGTGGGCTGAGACCCCTGCAAGACCGCAACACGGTGGGCTGTGAGACCCCCCGCCACACAAGGGACACAGGCAGTCAGGCCCCCCTCCCAGAAGCAGGGGCCCAGGACCCCCTGCCCCCTTTCCAGCTGTAGGAAAGCGCAAACTCGCCCCACTGCAGCAGGAGGCAGAAGGCAAGAAAATGCTGGTTACCGGGGAACAGCGGCAGAGCCCCGGGAGGCATTCCAGCGGCAGAGGCCGTGCGCGCCATCTCCCCGGCCTTCCCACTCCCGGCCCCGGGGCTCTCCCGAGCCCGGCGCCCCTCACCCCGATGGGAACCGAGGGGGCCGTCCCGGGGGGCCAGGAGGTGCTCGACCCGAGGGGCAGCACCGAGGGGAACCTCAACCCTTCCCAAACACTAAGCCCTTTCTTGGCAGCAAATAACACGGGCGGGCACCTACACGCCGTGTCCTGCCATCGGTCTCCTCGGCACGGGCTTACACCCCCACACGAAATGACCCGCAAGTATCTGTGTGTCGGGGTGCGGATGTTTCCTACACCCGCGCACACAACCCAACCCGCACGGATGGCTAACGCCGCCCCGCCGTCCCCGCCCGGGGGGCACGGTGCGCCAGCCCCGCCCGCCGCGCGGCGCGTGGAGCGGGGCGGCGCGCGCTCGGGGTGAGCTGTCCCTCGGAGGCCGCCGTCGCCGTCAGGTGAGCGGCGTCACGTGACGGCGCTGGCTGCGGGGCCGCGGCGGCGGGTGGCGGAGCGCAGCGGCGAGGGGCCTCCGGGTGCGCGGCCTCCCCGGGACTGCCGAGAGGCGGCTGCCGCCTTCTCCCTTGCACGGCCCTCGCTCACCCACGTACCCTTGGGGTGAGTGAGAGCTGTCCCGGGCGCTGCCCGCCGCGGGGACAGGCGGGGGTGGGGGTGGGTGCCGCTGCACGGCCTCTCACGGGGGCTCCTGTGGGCTCGGGGGCGGCGCGAAGGGCTCCCCCCATCCCCCCGGGCGTTTGGGCTCCCCTGGACCCCTCAGGAGCCCGCGCAGGGAGCGGCAGGACGAGGCCCGGCGCCTTCCTGCCCTCAGGCCTGCGCGTCACTCGGGTTCTTCGACTTCCCCGTGCCGCTCCTGCCGCCGGCCCTGCTCTCCTCTGCCGCTCCGGGAGTCTTGAAGTGGTTCTGGCTGGGCCACGCAGGAGCTGGGAAACGTTCAGTGGTCGTTGAAGGACACCGAATGGTGCCGTCTTTGTGGGTGTCTGTTCACGGAAGTAGTTTCAAAGGGAAGACAGTTCTGCTGCTTCATTTGGTCAGGGTAGTTCCTTTTTTTGCTTTTGTTAGAATCATGTTTTCATTAAGTCATACGGATCAGGTTTGCTTGTTAGGGATGGTGCAGAATATGCCAGTTTGCTCTTGCTTCTGTAAAGGGAGCCAGAAAAGTCCAGAAGTAAGCTACACGGAGAGGCTTGATGCAGTTTAGGTTGTAAGGAATTCCTGCTCCAGCTGGGTCTCAAGCCTCTGCAAACACACTTCTTGTTATGGCATCAAAGGCGGGTGGAGATTAAACCATAAAGGAAAGAAAAGGAAGTGGTGAAGGTCACTGTCTGCAGTAATGTAATATGTCCTGATGAAGAACTTCTGTGTAGTTATTTTTCAGTTTGCTTTCTGTACAGCGGTGATATGAATTTTCTTGTTAGCATATGTGACATGGGTTTTAATTTATATAACTGGTGAGTTTTTTTGGTGAAGTTGTAGTTCATGTGTTTCTAATGTCTAAATACTCTTAAACAAATACCTGAACTAAATCAATTCAAATGTGTGGGGTTAGGGAGGATATGCACTGAATTTTAGCCGTGATTTGGAAGGAAGATACATTGTGTTATCTGTAGGAGTGCTTGAGCATTGGAGAAGAGTTGTCTATTCAAACGACTTCATTTGATTATTTAAGAATTTACAAGACTGGGAATTATTTAGTAATGGTATATATCTTTTATTTTAGCAATCTTGTGATTGGCTACAGTTTAATTTGTAGGTATGGCTTATTTTTGTTTGCTTCAAGGAAGGCACGTTTTAGATGCTGTATAAAAGTTTGATTTCTTAGTAAGTACTAGGTACAGTTTTAAGGAATGGTACACTGAAAGCAGATTTTCCTTTTTATTTCTTTAAAATACTGGACATGTACTCTTTTCTTTAGTACTTTAATAAGAGGTCTCACATCTGACTTGCATTCCTAGGTACAATTTAATTATCAATTAAGATGGATATCCGAGGTGCTGTAGATGCTGCTGTCCCAACAAACATCATTGCTGCCAAAGCTGCTGAAGTTCGGGCAAACAAAGTAAACTGGCAGTCTTATCTCCAGTAAGTAAAAACTTTCCATGACTTTGTTTTTTTTTTTTTCTTTCTTCCTTCCCTCTTAAGTGTTAGACTTCTTGAGATTTTGGGTTACGTTGGAACATTAGGTTACAGTGAGGAACATTCTTTCTTGGCCTCATGGAAGCAGCTGGAAGAAGTCTGTATTAAATGGAAGTGGTTGGGGAAAATTTTCTTGTGACTTCTTACCAGAAGGGGAACTCTGCTTTTGTGAACTGAAATGCTGTAATAGCAAATAATGTAAGTTTGCCCAAATGTGTGGTAAAACTGTCCATTTTTGTTCCTCATCATTCAAATGCCATTCTCAATTTTACCCTTATTAGATGAATATGGAAGTAAGAAAAGTTTACAGTATGAGTTGTCTTATATGTAGGTATGTTACCTATATTGCTGAAGTGCCTTTTGTGTGAATACAAATTATACTAGTGAAACTGGACTGGTAGTCCAGGAAAATACGGTGTACCTTAAGAAAGAGTAGTGCTGTTGAGCAATTGAAGCAAGTAAATTGGGGAGTAGGCTGAAACCAATACTTCAGTCTGGGGAGAGTTGTGCTGCCATTTCAGGTAAGCTCAGAGTTTACTTTGGAACATACATAATGGCATTGGGAGTAGCAAGAGAAGTACTGTCCAAAGAGGCTACAGGAACAAGCTGAGGAAAATAGATCTGTGTGTGAGGTAGGGAACAGGAATTAAAAACAGACTTTTACGAGTCCTCTGTACTCTGAAGTGAATGCAAGATTCATGCAGCCCAGCATTCCTCATGACAGGTACCTATGAAGAATATTGACAAAGTGTAAATTACTGTTATCTTTTGAGGGCTCACTTAGGAATAGCAAACTACTTAAGCGTTCATTGCTTTGTAACTGAAGTGGCAGAAATTTTGATGATTCTGGGGGTACAAACCATATGATGGTACTTCGTGGTTATCAACATTATACTACTTCGCAAAAAATAGTTGCTTTTTTTTAGATTGCTGTGGCACATAAATATATGCTATATGTTAAAATAACATTGCAGAAGTGTACGCATGCCAGCTGAAAAGTGCTAACCCCGTAGAAGCTTATTGATTACTACATGCTTTGCCCTGTGCTATGTAACTCAGTCTTGCTTATTCTATTTTTTGTATTGTGTTTTTTTTTTTCTCTTTGTGATTGGGTTTCTGCATGATCAGTCTAGATTTAAGGAACTGATCTGATGAGGAAGTTTCATTTTTTTCTAGGCTATTTTTCAGTTGGTTTAGTTCCTTGTTCAGTTTACAATGTGACATTACAGTGGCTTTGCAAGTGGAAGGGAAAGGTTGGTGTCGTAACTTCACAGTGGCAGCTACCAAGCACTTTTCAAACGGTCTAAGCAGCTTTTGCTGTTACTGTGGGCACTGTTATCTATCTGATAGGAAGTGTGTCCTGAGGAAGCCTGAACCGTTGTTCCTGTGCTGTCCTAGTGGCATGTGAACAGCTAGTTAGCAGTTATTTGGGATGAAAGTGGGAGTACAGTTGTTCACTGTCAATGTGAGTGCACATGACGTAGTCTTTTTCACTGCTGCTCTGTGTCAGACTGTAGGGTTGGTGAGGTTAATTTGTTGTTTTTGTTGATGCAGGGGATAGTTCTGTTTGGCAAGGAGTTGTATTTTGAATATGTATGTAGTATTAATTGCTTCACTATGCTTTATGTGGTCTACCACATACAATTTTCATTCGCTCTTGGGGTTCTGTCTCTCTGATGCTGAGTAAGGATGGGGGAGTTTTGTTTATTTGTCAGCAAACTCCTGTGTAACCTCTTTTGACCAGGAGGCAGGATTGATGTTCTTTTTCAGATTCTAGATGTAGAATTTGTTTTTGTTTTGTTCTGGATTCTAGGAAAGAAGAACATACTAGTTATTTCTTATCTTTGATGCATTAGCCAGGTTTTGGAGGCTACTGTAGTGCATCTGGCTAGTGTTTGTGGTCCTTCGTGAGACTGTTCAATGCTTGATGTCCTCTGTGTGTCCTGTTTATTATTGCTCTGAAAGAAATGTAATTTTTGTGCCTCATATTTACTGATAGCAGCCTGGGTGTCTGGCTGAGGTAGCTTCACAGGTGAACTTAAGTGGTGCCAGAGGGATTGTGGAGTGTCATGAAGATAACTGTAGTTCCTTGGCTGGGGAGTTGCCTTATCATTAGTTATTGGAAAACATCAGCAGAAATTTTGGTGCTTCTGAAGAGGAAATAAAATTATACTTGGTTTTGGACATGTCCTGTTTGGATGTGATGGTGTCTGAGGCTGGTGCTTTAAGGGATTTGTTGGAAAGTCAGTGCAGCTATATTGGCTCGTGTTTGGAACAAAGCACGTTAATAAATGAGTGGAAACTGCTTCTGGTGTACCTGTTAGAGGCAGGTCAGAGTGGGTTGTTCTGGTTTGTAGAGTAGAAGGAAGATGAAGTGCTGGTGATTTTGAAGGGCACTTTTTTGCTTTCTTTTGAGCTCCTGTTCTGGCAATCTGTGTTTACAGTGGTAAGCTTGCATATAAATATATGGAAGCATACTTCAAGTCTTTAGACATTTTTACATTAGAGGAAAGATTTTTGTGTTAATTTAGGGAAAACAAACGTATCAACTCAGGCATGACATAATTTGTGTTCCTTAAATACTTCCTATAGTTTATGTAGTTGGAATCAAATTACTTGACAAGAAATTGTGATGAAGTGTGTGTGGTTTTTTTGTGGTGTGGGTTTTGTGTTGTGGTTTTTTTCTTTTTTTTTTTTTAATCTGGCTGTGACAGTTATGTGTATAAAGATGCTTCAAAGTCTGCATCAGTCATGACTGAATTGGAGTCTGGGTCACACAGGAAGGCGTTCTGAAGGTCTTTTCTGCTCTCTGTTCTTCAGTGCAAAAGTGAAAAAGCTTACTAATAGTTGATCAGATTCTAGTAGCCTGACTTCTCTTACAGAGTCAGTTCAAGCTAAAGATTAATTGGCATATTGTTTAATCCATCTCTGAAGGTTTTAACTGTAAACTAAATGTCAAACTATGCTAACGCACAACTGCTGACTTGTGATGTTTTCCGTGTATGCTGTTGGAACAGAAGTAAAATATTTAGGTGTGACAACTGTATATATTAATCATTTGCTGCTGTGTTCACTGCTTGCTTCAAAATTAGGCTGTGGAAAAATTTGTGGGGTTTTTATGTTAAAATTACTTTTTTGTTTGTTTTGAATTCCAGCTAGAGTGTGTCTGAGGGAGAAGAAAGTAGCAAAACTTGCAACAGTGGAAGGTGATGTGTAGGTTTACTTACCTTCTGGAAGCTAAATGTAGTTGAGGCCATTAGCTCTGTACAGACTTTACTGCCCTTGAATCTTGAGACTTGTGGTGGTTTAGAGGTGTTGATGCCCTCTGCTAGTTAAATACATGATGGGTCTGTGGGTGTGGGTCGCTGTTCTGTGCTGTGTAGTTTCTTTCAGCTTTTGCCTCAGGGTGTGAGAATGCCTTTGGAAGGTGTGTTAGCTTGCTTGAAGCAAATTTGGTTTTGCTTTCTAAGAATAATAAATGAGTTCTGTGGAAAAGTGAACTTGTTTCAGAGTTTAACTTGCATCTTAACTGCACTGTAGGTTTTCTAGGTATACAACATTTGACAATACTTTATATTTAACCAGGTGGGTACCTGATGGCTAGCTTGTACTTAGTTTCCCATGTGTCGCCAAGTACTTTATATATATGTCTGTGATTCCGATAATTTTTTTTTTTCCGCTTGGGAGTGGGGGAACCTTCTAAAGCAAGCTAAATATTTTTGTCTTTAAGAGCCAATCTTGTCTTAGAAGAGATAGAAGTTTCCTAACTTGTAGTATGCATATTTTGTTTTCTTAATTTTTTTTTTTTTAAATTTGGTCCAGTCTTGTAGAGTACATTTAGCCTGTTTTACTGTTTTAATTTTGTAGTGTTAAAACTGTTGAGCAGTTGGATAAAATTAATGTCGTTTAGGTACATGCAAAGTACTGTTGATACCTGGATAAAAGAAATCATGCCTTGACATGATGACTTCATATGAGCTTTTTATTTGCTTCAGATATAGTCAATTAAATATGTAAAAGCACCAACAAAGAAACCCCAAAATTAAAAACCAAACGAAACACCCTTAACCCTCCAGAACAGTTTTTGTTAAATAGTTCAAACAAAAAAAGGAACAGGAGCTTCTGGAGGAAATGCATAATAAAAAGGAGGAACCACAAGTTTCTGAATCATCTTTAGAGGTTTTAAAAATGATGGTCTTACAAATTCATGCTTTCTAAGTCTTGCATAGCTTCAGTTTACTCTCCTGTAGGTAGTGCTCTCAAAGGTAGGCCTTAGTATTTGAAGCACAGGCCTTTAAAATGTGGTTACAGGACTCCTGGTCTAAACCTGATACACCCAGATAGCTGAAGCTCAAAGTGACTTTTATCTGTTGACGAAAGACTGTATAGAGAAATTCTGGAAAATAAGAAATTAGATGGCTGTTAGGAAGAAGGATGGAGGGAAGTTTTGGTTACTTGCGTTGTTTGCTTAAAGGTACTGGGAGATTCCTGTCTCTTTGAAGAGTGGATGAGGAGAACACGGTAATAGCATCATGGTAGCTGGTGACAGCTGCCTGATGCTGCTCTGCATTTTTTCTCCCCACCCGCCCCCCGGTTGTTAAGGTTTACTACATAATAAGTTACTTCAATTTTAAAATGAGGTGAATAGAAATGGGTGCATTTGAAATTACTAAAACTATTAATTAGTTGTATGAGATCCCTGGTAAAATATTAACAACTTGCTTACAAAACTCAATCCCTCGTACTGTTTTGTATGGGTTCGAAAGTGTCTTTTTGAATGGCACTTACAAAGCAGTAAAGAATAAACTTTAACATCCTTTCCTCTCAAGACAACAAAGACAACATCAGTCCCCACGCTTTTCTTTTTTTTTTTCCTTCCCCCTGCCAGTCTAATGTAGGATGAAAGCAAAAGCTTGAAAGCTTTTTTCTTTGGCAGTTGGCAGACTTCTTTGAATAGCCTGTCTTTTAAAGAAGCATCTCTTTTCTTGGGCTGAGGCTTTTTCAGGCGTTAAAGCTGAAAGTTAAGGGTTTACCTCATGTTGTCTTTGAAGTGCTTCCTGAAAGGCAATATTCTTATAAATGAGCAGCTCATCTAGCTACTTTTTTATCAATATCATCCAGGAGTCTCTGGCTTGGCCAGCACTGAATGAAACATGAGAGGCTTCTAGTTATGGGTCGTTAAGTCCAGTATTTGTGGTGGATGAATTGTCCTCATATTTCAATAACTACTCAAATCCATCTTTAATAGGGAAGAAAGAACACAAGTCAGTCTAAAACGTGTGTGGTAGCAGCATGGTCATCATTGGCTGATTACTTTTCCATGTATAATTTGTTAAGTTTTAGTAGAAACTAGTCAAGGACTACCACTGGCTCTATGTATCTTCCACCCAGTAAGAATTAATTGCCTTTTGTCAGTGCATATAAGGATATTTCTCATATAGAGCTAGAATACAGGAATAATGCAGTACTGGACTATTTACTTTCTTTGCTTGAAAAGTAGATAGGTAAAAAGATGACTCTGTGATGAGGCTGTCCTTAAGATATAACTGTTTAAGTAAGAAGAAAGAGTAGGCCTTATTTGTGTTTCAAGAATCCAGGTGAGCCAACTAAAAAAAAAACTACCATCAATCAAACAAACATTTCCTGTTAACTTTACAAGGATTTTAATGGAACCTCTAGTCATGGAACATCTAGAAACTGACCTGAAACATGGAAACAGATGGATTACAAGAACCCATGCTACATAGCTTTGCGAAGTGGAAGAGGCATTTGACTTGGTGGAAATGTAAGAGGACATGAGTCATGGAAATAACTGAAACAGAGCAGTGTCTAATACTTTAATCCCTTAGTGGCTTTTGTATTGATGATGTGCACAATTTTCTTCTTTCTTGAAGCACTCCTGGTATTAACTAGTAAAGCTGGTCACCTATTAAAGTCTTGGATATTTTCCGGACTACTTGATTTAAAATTAGTTTTTATACTTGACTGTACCATTTTGATAAGTTTGTTATTTGTTGTGATGGTAAGTTTTGTGTTATAACAAAGACCCAACAATACTCTGCCAGGTCTTAGCTGAGTCAGCAGCTTTCTGAAATAGCATTGATGGGGTAGTAATCCCTTGAATATTAAGTTAAAGAGAAGATAAAGTAGAGATCTGTCAGCTTATAGGTATCCATAGCAGTTTACTGTATCAAGCCCCTGTGCGATGTGTTTGGATGAGCCTGCATTCGTATCAGTTTTTAAACTATTAGGAAAAGCTGAAATGTCATGATTGGTGAAAGGTAAAAATACATTAGGAACCAGGTTCTCTGTACTACTTAAAATTCTCTTCAGTGCTTATGTCAAACTTAAAAAAATCATTTTGTTTTTCAGCACTTACTTTAGGTTGGATTTGACTGTTATTCATGTTATATATTATAATTTTGGCATGCTAGTTGTTTGTATTCTGGTTCTTATAACTATTTCCACTGACCGTTGCATTCAGCCTCTGGAAGTTTAAGAATTATTTAGGGAATGTTTTTGAGCAGAGGCAATGCATAGGGAAGGCTTTAGAGAGATTATTCTGTCATTAATTTTAGATCCATTGTACATGAGACTTTTTGTAGAAGGGAGTTCTTTACGTATATACTGTGGGATAGAGGACTGGTAAAGCAATACTGTTGATATCTCAAGTTGAAGAAAATAAGGTTGGTTTGGTGGGTTGACCTTGGCTGGCCACTAGCTGCCCACCAGGCCTCTCTATTACTCTCACTCCATGAAAAGAATAGGGGGAAAAACCGTGCCAAAATGCTTGTGGGTCAAGATAAAGACAGGGAGATCACTTGCCAATTACCACCAAAGGCAAAACAAACTTTACTTGGAGAAATTAATTTATTGCGGATTAAACAGAGTAGGGTAATGAGAAATAGGAACAAATCTAAAAAACACCTTCTCCCCACCCCTACCTTCTTCACAGGCTTAACTTCACTCCTGACTTCTCTACCTCCTTGCTCCGAGTGGTGTAGGAGAACGGGGGTAGCGATCAGTTCATAATGCTTTGTCTTTGCTGCTCCTTCTTTCTCACATTCTTCCTCTGCTCCATCCTAGGGTCCCATCTATGGGATATGGTACTTCACAAACTGCTCCAGCATGGGTCCTTTCCATGGGGTACAGTCCTTCAGGAATGGACTTCTCCAGTGTAGGTCCCCCGTGGGGTCACAGGTCCTGCAAGAAAACTTCCTCCAGCATGGGCTTCTGCCTACAGGGCCACAGCTCCCGCCAGGAGCCTGCTCTAATGTGGGTTTTCCATGGGCTGCAGCTTCTTTTAGGGCATATCTACCTGCTCCAGCATGGGGTCCTCCTTGGGCTGCTGAGGAACAACGAGTTTCACTATGGGCTGCAGAGGAATCTCTGCTCCAGCACATGAGTCACCTCCTCCCCCTCCTTCACTGACCTTGGTGTCTGCAGAGTTGTTGCTCTCACATATTCTTCCTCCTCTCTTGGCCACTGTTGTGCTGCTGTTGCTGCTCCTTAAATATGTTATCACAGAGGTGCTACCACCGTTGCTGAGTGGTTCAACATTGGCCAGTGGTTGGTGTCTTCTGGAGCTGTCTGGCATGACTCTGTCATGGGGGATGCTTCTAGTGTCTTCTCATAGAAGTTGCCCCTGCAGCCCCCTGCTACCAATACCTTGCGACATAAACCCAATACAGTTTGAAATTTACTATTCATGTTACTTATGGCTTTATATTTTGCTTTTCAGAGGGCAAATGATTTCAGGTGAAGACTGTGAATTTATTCAAAGATTTGAACAGAAAAGAAATCCAGAAGAAAAACAGGAGTTGTTGCAAACAGAAGGCAATCAAGTAACTTTCCTTTCTTTCAATAATTTATCTTTTGGGGAGGAGAATGGAAGGAAACTTTTGTACCAACTCTGTTTTATTGTTGGCTGTATACAGTTAAGATGTTATGAAAGTAGTATAAAACCTGCTATTACGATTCTGGGTTTTTTTCTACATTAGTTGGATATTTTTTTAAAAAAACTATTTAATTGTTAAATGTCATCTGATTTTGACTGTGTTGCTCGAGTCTTTCCTCATCCCAGTTATCCCAGTTTACTTAATCACGCATGCTTGTCCTTGAGTTGCTTTTTTTTTTTAAGCTTTTTTCCTTTTACTGGTTAGAGATACTACTGGTGAGTTTTCAGCTTAGCTAGCTGAGCATTTCTAATGTAGTTCCAGTAATAGTCCACTGACTGCTAAGGTGTAATCAGTTAAACACAGGTGTCTAGTGTCATTTTAGGCACGGTAAGATATGAGGCATTGGACAGAGCTGATAGGTGACCCATGTCAATTGGGTTATAAAGTCCAGGCAGGGAGCCTAAATACACTTCAATGGTATTTGAAGCAGTAGAATCTCACCTTCAAAGCCAGAGGTTCTAGCAGACAGTGTCAGGCATCAGGAGGTTTTGGGGAGGCAAGGGGAAGGTGAAGAGTAGGAGATGCAGTGAAGACACAGATCTTCCTAGCCCTTTTTTTCTACTTTAGTTTTAGGCTGTTCTGTGAGTGTTGTTTTTTTTTTTTTTTTTCCCCTCTTCCCCAAATTGTGTTGTGTGACTGCTAGGTAATAGACCATAATTTGCATAGTGACAAAAGTGTATATGGTGTGCATTATATGCCACTATATAATTATGGTGTAGCAGTTCAGAGTTCCATTTTTCTTTCATTTTTAGTTGAATGCGGTGAAGGCGAAGGAGGAAGTATAGAGTAGTGTTGTGACTGTTCAAGCCTATTATATCTGTTGCTGAAATTGTAGAGTAGAATTGTTCAGGAAGCAGAAAACAGCTTGGATATGCACAAAGATTTGTCTGCAAGGTATAGGAAGTGAACAGGTAAAAGTGTGACTTGTCTTCCCTCCCTCCCATTCAAGTTGCTGAAACTTTTTTATACTATGCCTGAGTTTGTTGCTTGTCAATTTACTTGGTGGTTCTCCTTACTACCATAAAAAGGACACTGGAGATTTTTCTAATCAGTCTTTCAACAAAGCACCATCCTGGCTTTCACTGGTGAGTGCTTGTTCTATGGCTTTCAAATGAAATAGCGATTTGTAAAGTGTAATGATCAATGTGACAGAAAATTTTCTTTGTAATATAATGTCAAGTGTATTCATCTCATTGCAAATGAATAAGATGTTGGGATGCTCAATGCTTATGTAAGACAACTGAATTAATGAGGTCCTGTTTCATATTATCAAAAAGGAATGAAGACAATTGGTAATATTAATTTTAACATCTCTTATTTTTCTAGTGTGCTAAAACGTTTATAAACTTGATGACTCACATCTCCAAGGAACAGACGGTTCAGTACATTCTGACAATGGTTGATGATATGCTACAAGTACGTCAATAACCTGTCTTATTTTTAAGTCTTTAAATGCATGTTTGAATGTTTCCTTAGCCTAATTCAGGTCTTTTCAGGTGTTTGTCATACTGTATTAAAAATATTATTTAAATTTTCAGATCTTGTCTTCAGAGATTAGATGTTAGTCCTGCTGTTGTATGGGTAACTTAGTCTTATTTATATATGCTCATATTCTGGAAAGAAAACACACCTGTGAGCTTGTCTGTCAGCTCTCAACCATGTTTCATGCAAAACTTGGATGTTACGGGATAATTTGTGACCTCAGCCCTTCCCTGTAATGTAGATAGGATACGACTTCTAACTTGAAGTTGTTGAAGCTTTTTCTATGAAGATATTTGGCCACCCTCAGCAAGAAGGTGTAGTTCCTGCAGCTTCAGGTTTCCAATATATGTTAGACTATTTAGGACAACATGTTCTGAAATTCTGTGTAATTTAATTATAAACCAGGATATTCTGATTCAATGAAATATAGTTCTTTGTAGTTATGGGATACAGTGACTTTTAAGAGTAGGCGATTAAATTTGGTGTCAGGACTGCAGTGCCAACTGGGACAAGTCAGTTGGATAATCCCGCTTTTGCATTTCTTTGCTCTCTAGTAGACTAAGAGAAAGTGTGATGTATTAGAGTGTTGATGTAACAAGACGGGTTGAATTGTGCAAGGTTTTCTCCTGGTATTCATGTAGCATATCTGGCTGTTTGACAGTTTCTCTTCTGCTATTTTATGTTGTATTTAATACAAGGTTACAATGAAATGTGTCTAGTGATAACTTAATGGTTTAGAGTATTGCTGGAGGAGTCAAACCACATGAGTTCTAATTCCATCTGAGTATTAAGTGTTGTCGGCAGGCAAATTGAAAGTGTGAGCCTCTCCACAGTACGTATGACACGGGGATTATGGTGTTCTTCCAGGTTCCTGTCTGCACGTTCCTGAGTGAGTGCCCTGACTGCTGGAATAATAGTTAGTGGTGGTGGCAGCAGTTTATTCATGCCCATCTGCAGCTTTGTCACTCTAACCCCCTTCCTCTTTAGATTTAGTTTTTCTTAAGTGTGACAGAGACATCAAGAAGCAGAGAAGACAAAAGGGAGCCTCAGTGTGATTCCTTCATTAGGATGCTAAGTTGGGAGCATCTTGTTTTAGTTTGTGCATTTGATGACAAACTTGTCTTGGGGTGTGAGAACTTTGTTTATTATGGCTAATTTTGTGAGGAATGGGTCTCATTTTCTGTGTAAGAGATGTCAGTGGCCATCAAAGTAATCTTTTCACTTGCCTTGCTTTGGAACTTTTTGTGTTAGTAGGTCTTGTTTTGCTTATGAACTTTGACATTAGCACATATAGCCTGTAGCTACAAGATGCAATAGCTGGTATCATCTCCTGTGTTGCGGAATTAATAACCCACAGGTAAAGCTTTCACTGGTGCATTCACGAAGAATTGCATTAGTTTTAGGTAGTCCCAGAAAGTAGTTTTGAGTAATCTCTTATTTGCTGTATTGGTTCTGTCATATGTGTGTAGATGAACATGTTTTCCTGACTTAATGGTCGTGCACTGACATTTCTGTATTCAGGGCCTTACCCTGCCACAGAAGTGGCATGTGTGGAATTCTTAGTGTTAAACATAATTGCTTTAAATTGTCCAGGCTTTATAGCGATACAGAAGAACAGGGATATTGGTGTACAGTATATATTTACTATTGTTTAAAACTGGATGCCTTTTTCAATTTAGAAACTCTGCTTCACTGTCTGAAAAGCTGCACTGGCTTTTGCAGCACTTTGTGTGATTTCATTATTCAGGATTATCTGGCTGCTGGCATAGAGGGCTTGTGTGCAGGCATCTGCATACTCTGTGTCTCCACTAGGCAAGGCTGAAGCAGGACTTTTCTTTTGGTCAAGTTCAGGTGGTAGAGTGTGCTGTCAGTGATGCCTTATGGACCCTTGGCTGCATGTTTTCAGGGTGTACGATTCTGTCAGAAAGCAGCATATTAGCTGTTGACTGTACCTGAGTTTAGCACAGGGTCCCTGCAGACTGCATGGACAGAAGAATCTACAATAGTGAATGTGAAGTCTCCTGCCCAAGTAGTCTTAATTCAGTACATGCAAAGATTTTAAGTGAGAAGTTATTCAAGGACATGGCTTGTCGTGGTGCCACTGACTCAGTAAAATTGCTTTGAGCAAGGATGTTCATGCAGTTCCATGCGATGAACAAATAATATCTGAAAGCTGCTTTCGATAGCTGAAACTGCTAGAAACTGTCATAGGTAACAGCAACCAGCTTTTTTCTGTGTTGGTAGTGACTATGTGGTTCTTCTATTGTCTTTTCTATGCTTTTCTTGGGAGGCTGTAAAAATCGTATCAGCTGTGTTTTCAGCACACCAAAAGCCTGCCTGTGTGTCTAGGATTGTTCCAGCAGTTCTACTTATGGATTTGATCATTGTTCTAAGGCAGATTTCTTTTGGAGGCTGGCAGAAGTGAAATTAATGTGGTGATTGCCTTAAGAACATCGCCACTCTGCTCATTTCTGAAGGTGGAGAGTGTTGGCATACTGGAGTCCCTGAGGAGACATTTCTTACTCTATTCATATGGTAAATACTTGGAAGAATTTTTCTGGATTAGTCACCCAGTCACACTGTACAGTCTGTTAATTATGAAATCTTTAAGAACCTGCACCGTAGTTGCTGCAGGTAACAGTACCACCCAAGTGAGCTTCATTACACTTCTTCAGAAATGATAGATGCTAAATTATTCAATTGCTCATGTGAGAGCTTCAGGATTTTCATTTTATTGGTGTAGTCAGTAGCTGCCTAGGAAGGTGCAGCACTACGTATTCCAGGGCTGTAGGTAGGTCTCCATTTCTGCCCTCATGTCCTTACCTTCCACCTTAATAGCAAACCAGACTAGTTATCTGATTGACAGCAAGGTGAAATTATTTCAACTTTTCTACTTCCAGACCCATCTCCTCCTTAGTTATATTGTAAACTGAACTCATTGATCTAGTTATTTTTTGATCTTTTTAGCTAGGCTTTGTGTAGCATAAGTGTAGATGCTAACAACAATTTATTTGATTGAACTGCTATTTTTCATCAAACTAGCCCTTGCAGAGTGGAGGCTCTCCACCAAGGCACTGTGTTCCTGAGATCTTGGTGGTTTTTTTCAATTTTTATTTTTTTTTATTTCATAGTTTGAACAACAAATTTTGAGAGGGTTTTTGAGCATTGACACATGCCATATAGAACATTAATCACTGTAAGGTTTATGACTGTTGGATAACTAGTGACGCCTGACCTTCCCCAGGTCAGTGATCAGGACAGCAATTTGCAGCCCGTGTGTTGCAGTAACTTTGATACTTTCAGTGAAGAGTTGGTTGGAACTCTGATGCTTAGTAAGATACCAATGTTTGGATCATGGGTACATTGAGGTCATCTTGTGCTTCGTGGATCATATTCCAACAAGCGGGCTTGCCTTAGCTGATTCTTGGTCCATAGAGTTAATAATAGGGTGCAGAATTGAAGGAGGAAAGCCCTTCAGCTATGGCAGTCTGAAGATTAAATTAATTGGGTAGTAGAGCCTGAAGTACTGTTCTCATGCGAGTTTCTCAATTACAGCATTTCAAACAGTTTTGCCTTCCTTGGTAGGAGTTGTAAATGTGGTTGTAATAGCTTGACTTCAATGAGGAGACATCTCTTTAGAATGGAAGCTTACTATCAGGCAGGCTAGAAAGTATATGGAAATGTTGAGGAAAAGCAAGAATCCAGGTATTTGATTTTCTGGAAGACTGTCTATATTCTGGGCTATTAGGAAATAGCAGAGCTCCTCTTTCTCCTTCAGGTTTGCATGGGCTTTTCTCTGGTCTGCTTTAAGGAGAACCACAATAACTGCTTTTCACAGTGGTTGTTAGGTGAAATGCTTGAAGAAACTGTGCATGGTGCCCAGGTGCAGCTACTTGTGGTTCAGCCTAGAAGCCCTGGAGAACAGACTTCTGGTGACTGTGTCCTCTTCTAGGTATGCAAGTTGCCTGAGGTAACTGCAGAATCAGTTACAGCCTCATCTGGGAAAGAAGAGCTTGCTTCCCATTGAGGGTAATGGAGAGGCAGGAGTAGCTTCTGTTGTAGCATATGCAGCCAAGTTGAACAACAGGCTTTTGTGTGGAAGTAGCAGTATGTGGAAAACTTTGGATGGACTTTATTCAAGCATATTTGATTGGGTGAAGGGTAGGGGAAATGGCAGTATTTAACTTGTCTCTCATTGCTCTCATTCTGCTTGCTTGATCAAAGGGATACATCCATTTTTACTCTAGCAGGTATTGGAGTGCTGAGATATGACTAGGATTTCAAAATTTGTTCCCCCACTCCACATCTCTAACCTGTCGAGTTATTGGAGTGCTGAAATGAACTGTATCTGCAAGTAACTGTCAAACCGAAAAATTTAAGGGCTGTTACAAGCCAGGATACGCTGTGATAATGTATGCCAATATAATAAGGAGCAAATAACTGCTCTATGTTGAATGCTTTTACAGGTCTCTCATCTTTTCCCCTCTCCCAATTTTTACAGGAAAATCATCAGCGTGTTTGTATCTTCTTTGATTATGCAAAACGTGGTAAAAACACTGCATGGTCCTATTTTCTGCCTATGTTGAATCGACAAGATCTTTTCACTGTGCATATGGTAAGTTTTAAACGAACCTGTCTCTGAGGGTGGTAGAGAAAAATGCTGATTTTATTTTTCTTTAGGATTTTGGAGTTTGAAGGTAAACTATTGCCTGGACTGGAAGGTTTTCCTCTTGCAGTCTAGATGAGTCATTCTTAATACAAGCTTCACTTTGACCACATTTTAGAAAGAAGTTACATTGTTTATTGATGTGGGTTTTTTTCTGGGAGATTGTAAAGATTTTAAAGGCTCAGAAAAGGAAGGATTTCAGAATTACTTAAGCAGAGTAAGACGTAACTAGAAAAATAACTTATGTCACAATGCCAGTCAATGTACCTCATGCTGTACAAATAGTAGAATTTTTCTCATCTTGTGAAAGGGAAATATCTTTACCTTGCTGAACCTTATTCTCTCGTATGCACGAGTTACTGTAATGCCACTTGAAATCTATGTATAACAGCAAGCATACTGGGGAAGAAGTAATGTCTGCTGTTGTGGTGGGTTGACCCTGGCTGACAGGAAAGCTCTCGCCCAGTTGCTTGCACAGTCCCTTGCAGCAGGTCTAAGGAGAGAATCAGTATGGCAGAAAACTCATGGATGAAGATAAAGACAGTTTAATAAATCAAGGGGAAAAAAGGAAGTGGGGGTGGAACCTAGAACAAATCCAACAAAAAGAAGTGATGCTAAAGCAGCACGCAACACCATCAGACTAATGCCCAGCCAGTGTATCTCTTTGGTCAGTTGTCTCAGCCTCTTGGGTCCCCACCCCCAGCCTACTCACTGAAGTGTAGAGTGAGAAGTCCTTGATACTGTGCAAGCACTGCTCAGCAACAGCTAAAACTTTGGTATGTTATCAGTGCTGTTTTGGTCACCAGTCTAAACCACAGTATCATATGGCCTGCTATGAAGAAAGTCCATCCCAGCCAAACACAATAGAACCGTGTGTGTTGTGTGGTATCTGCTGTGCTTTGAGCCACAGGGTGCTCTTGGTGTATATGGAGTAACTTTTCTGGAATTCCTAGTATTCTTCTGTCATTTGTGGTGAGAACTGGCCATTTCATCTCAGCAGTTTTTTTCCTTGTAGGTGAAAGCTATGGTTGCATTACTGTAAATTCCTAATGGAGACCATAGTTTCCACCCATAAAACTTGTATTATGGCTTGAGGAGGAAGAAAACTGCATAGCTGTGAATTGATCTTCACTGCATATCTTTATTGGCATGGTGTGGTTGAATCAAATCAGTGGCTCAAACTACAGAACCACATACCTGGCCTGCATTATGCTGTGGTGGCAGTACTGGCACAAAGAGTTCCAGGCAAGTCATGATGTTTGCCCTTAGATGTGGCCAGTGCAACTGTTTGAGGCTGCGCTACAACTTGAACAGTGAGCTGGCCTGTTTTCAAGAAAAATGTCAGGCTTGAATTTTGTTTATTTAATCTGACTGATTCACTGCATGGCCATGGAATCAGTTTACTTGGTGCAGCTGAAGGAGGAAGCTGGAGTTTTTTGGCTGTGGTGTGTGGGGTTTTTTTCTCTTCTTTTTTTCTTTTTTTTTTTTTTTTTTTTTGGTTTGGCATTGCTGCTGAAGATCCATCTTGCAAAAGTGCAGTCTGAGCAAGCTCAGACAGTATTGACTTCTTGAGTGTGCAGTGAAAGTGTAATTTTTAGACCCTTCCAGTGCAAAGTAATTAGTCTCCCTAGAATGGTGGCTTTCAAATGTGTAGTATAGACATTTCTATGTCCAGCATTTCTCTGTTCACAGATGAGTTATGCAGATATTATTTTCTTCAGGTACTGCAAAAATACACAAATTATTTTATAAATGACACAGAACCTCACATGATGTGAATCCACTTTAAAACACTGTTTGCTCTTTATGCCTTTTAGTACTTTTAGTGCATACTTCTTATAAGCACGTGAATGTTTTCAAAACAAAATTCTAGGTTTGTGTTGTTTTTTGTTGGCTTTCCTTTTTTTCCTCCTTACTGTGCTCACTGGAAGACTTTTGATGGCACATTGTTGCATCTGCATAGGCAGATAAAAATATTGTCCTCTGTGTCCAGGCTCAAATTCTGCTAGGCATAAATGGTCTCTCATTCAGGGGCCACGTAGCTAGAAATGGCAGCACGGTAAGCTAGAGATCTACTCTCTCATTTTTTAAAGCTGAAAAGATTTCTTAGGGTTACTTGGCTGCATTTAGAAGTGGATTTGACGCATTTCAGTGTAGAGTTTGTTGTTCCAGATTCTCACTGTTTCCCTCTAGGAATCAGTGGTGGTGGTGCCACACCTCTGAATGCAGTATAGTGGAAAGGTGCCTGGAATACTCACTGCATCACAGAGCATTATGCAGGCAAACAAACCCCTGCTTCAGTAGTTTCTTGGTTAGACTGCCTCTTTATATATAAAGCTGGTTCAAATGTTTCTGTGAATAAGCTGTAGGCTGCAATCTAGAGTTACTTCAAGCATAATTTGGAAAGGCTGGCATAGAAATACAGCATTGTTCTGTGCCATCATGGAAATTGTTAATATGACTGGTTTTAGTCCTCAACTTCATTCTAAAGTTCTGCCTTCACTTCTGCTCTTCTTTTTATGGCCTTGCAACTTCTCTCTTCTTGAAGATGACTTGCTTCAGTTTAAGTCCAAGAAAACTTTAATACTTTGCAGTCATTTGTGTTGACATACGCTGTAGTTGCTTAAAGTAAGCCTGCTTGTGTATGCGTTAGGCCATTAAGCATCTTGCTGTTACTGGATTTCTGACTGTAATGGTGTCCTCCAGCAGTAGCCCATTGATAGCTCCCCTCCACCTCGTTCTGTGTTCTGTGTCGATGCCTTGCAAACTTAATCAGCTACAGCTATCTGGTAACGCTGTGGAAATACACCACTTACTAGGAGGCAGAAACAGCAGAAAGCTGAAGAAACAAAATTACTAGACATGAAGAGTCCCTTACATTGAAAACAGGTAGATTTATGTAAGGGGCCATCTTCTTCATAAACTTGGTTTCCAGAGCTTATAGGACCTCTCACTGAATCCTGCAATTGTGTTTGAAAAATCTGTTTGTTGCATTCTTTTCCAGGCAGCAAGAATTATTGCCAAACTGGCTGCTTGGGGCAGGGAACTTATGGAAGGCAGTGACTTGAATTACTATTTCAACTGGATTAAAACTCAGCTCAGTTCACAGGTAAAAAGCTACTTCTGTTTAAACATTACATTGACTTTGGAAACTTTTTTCAAGAATTTGAATATATAGATGTACAAACAAGGAATACGTTCTTGGTTTTCTTTTTCTAAAATGAAATTTTGCTGTGTCATTTTTAAAGCTAAGTATCCTTTAAGTTAAAAACTATGTGTTTGAATAGTGGTTTATATTTTCTACTCTAGTCCTTGAAATGCAAGTTAAAAATAGAAGTAAGAATTTTTACCTTTTCTATTGGGTTAACACTGATTTTTCTTTTGGATGCAGAAAATGTATAATGAGGGGTTTTTGTCTCCCTGTATTGTTTCTCAGCTTTTTGCTGGGAAGAAAAATCACATGGCAACAGGAAGTGAATATAAAAACTTTTTTCCAGTTTACTGTAGTACTGTTGTACTTTAGCAAAAGCTAAAAGCTTTTTAGCCCTGTTGATTGAAATGAAATACTGACTTATTTGGACAGTATTTTTATGTTCTTAGCTCAGTATAAACTGCTTACTGCTGGTTTGTCCTTCAAAGATGAATCATTCTCCTTGGTATTAATTTTTGGAGATTCTTCCTTTAAGACTTGCAAAACCCCAGTGATTTGTCGTTCTTTAAGGTAGTGTTGTAGCAGAAGTGGACTCTAGAGAGCTGAGAAACATTCAGTATGTTTAGTAATGGTGTATTTTTCATAGTTTTCCAAACTGGGTTTATTAAAAAGTTGTTTTATTTTTTCTCTGGAAGAAGAATCCTGAAGTTGGGAGTTCCTTCAGAAATATTCAAGAAAACAGTTTTCAAATTCTGAGATGAAGATGGATAAAAGTCTTGAGGAAATCCATACTTTAACAAAAATAAATTAAAACAATATACCAGGATCAGCTCCAAGCATATTCTTCTAGACATGATGGAGTGTGAGTGGGAAATAAATTATTATAATGTATTGAGCAGGAAAAGTATCTAGTAGGTTGTTAAACTTTTCTTTTTTTGATTAGAGAGATTGGAGAATTGAAAGAAACTTGGTAATAAATGTTCTGTAAGTGTGCAGGACAGCTCCGATTTTAAACGTTTTTTTTTTTTCCCTAGAAACTACGTGGTACGGGGGGTTCTGTGGAAGCAGGAGCAGTCTCTACAAGTGATGTAAGTATATCTTTGAAATCTGTCAATTTGCTATTTTGGACAGGTGATAGCCACTCCTGATTAAGGTGCAGAGCTGTTCTGGTGTCAGTAATAGAAAGTACTTGGAATTAGAACTGTGCAACAGAATGCCAGGTGATGGCGCCAAGAAACAAGTATTTTTAAAACACTGATTTCACAGAGAATGCTGGCAGTGTAAGTATGTTTTTTACCAGTTGGTTTGGGTTGTTAAAATGTAGATGTATCTAGCATTCTTGCTGTTTAAAACTCGAGAAGATTATGTGGAATTAATTTAATATTTGAACAATACTGTCTGTTTAGCGCTGAACTGTTGGACTTGTAGAAGAAACCTGAAACTAAGAAGCTTTTGGCTCTAGTGATATGCAGAACTTAGAAAGGGCATGTCGGATATTAGATCTGACATTGCCCCTCAGCTTCTGTAGCATGAAGTTGCAAGTGCTTTCAAAGCTGTAAGCTTTTCATATTTCATTAGCTTGAATTCAGGGGAAAATTAACTGTTCTTTTTGCATCAGTATTTATTTATACTAAATTTCATACAGCTATAGTGGCTGTTGAGCTTGGAGATGAACTGCAGCAGCACAGCAAACTCGGGTGATCATCGTAACTGAATTTTCTGGGGTTTTTTGTGGCACAGTGGGGCAGTTTATCATAGCTTTAGAATATGGAGTAGTATTCAGTTTGGTTTGTTCCTTTTGCAACTTGGAAGTTTTCAGTTTCTCAGAAGACTTAAACATGAACCTGAAATTTGTTTTTCTTCTAAATGTACTCATTGCTTTAAAGCATAAGCTTCCCGTAGAGAAAAGCCTCTTAAATTACCATTTGACTGGAGTTTAAAATAGAAGAGATGAAAGGCTGTTATGCATTGGCCATGGATAGGGAGTAAGATTACAGCCTGAGCCTAGAAGTTGAAGTATTTCAGTATTTCATGTGCAGTTCTGTGTGCCATACTGTTAGGTTTTGTTAGGCTGACAGCCCTCTGTCATATAGCCTTAAAGGAGTAAATAGTTGTACAGCACTCAACACCGCTCGTTACGGAGCTGTGAGCTCTTCTAACTTGCTTAGAAATCTGTACTCATTGTACTTCAGCACTGCATGGATGTACTGTACAACTGCAGGGTCCCAAAGCAGCAGAACTGATAGTGCAGATGTGTTCTAGGATAATTAAATTGGGTAAGTATTGTCTTGACTTTGTTAATGTTCTAATTTCAGATCTAGCTTGTGCAAGAATTCCAAGCAGGTCCTGACTAATTTATTTCAGAGTAAATTGGAGATGCAGTTGTAGGGTTTTACAGAGGAAATAAGGACTGGGATCAATTATGAAATTTCAGTTATACTAGTGTTGGAAGAGGATGCTTTTATGACTTTAAAAAGAAGACTCTAAGTTTGGTGGTACACAGTTTGGTGATGCAGTTGGATGATGTAAATTAATACATTATTTGGGGTGGGAGGACTATCTTTGTGTTTATAGCTGTTTGGTTTTTTTTTTTTTTTATTGGATGGTGCGTGAGAATGAATACCTACCCCAGGGAAATGAATGTTCTGTATGATGATTTGGGCCTACAAGTTCAGATTCAATTTTTACGTAAAGGTCTTAATCTCTGATGAGAGACACAGAATGAATTCATCTTTATTTTAAATTCTGTTTATTGTCACTTCTCTTTTCCCTTATGAGGGATTGCCTAAGCTCTTCACTCCATTAGATGTTTGAAAGGTTTGACCTTGTATTATGTGAGTGATCTACCATAAGGTTTTTCAAGACACTTAGTAAAGAAAAAGGCTTATAGGGAAAAAATCCTAACACTTTATCAGCAGCATACCCGAGTATTAGGAAAGGTAATGCCAGAAGTTGAGCAAGAAGAGAGGAAATAAAAAAAGCAACTTCTGTTATACCTTGGGATCTTTCTGTTGCTGTAGTGGGCGGCATGATTTGTTGGCCAAAACCCATTTTTGAACTGCACCCCATCTTGTGTGTTACTGTGTGGAAAA
The DNA here is from genome assembly GCF_015220075.1 of Falco rusticolus. NCBI lineage: Eukaryota > Metazoa > Chordata > Aves > Falconiformes > Falconidae > Falco > Falco rusticolus. The sequence goes on from NC_051189.1 coordinate 47,655,764, forward strand.
CAACATGCTTTTAGAGATGAAAAGCTGTTTAATGATTCTGTCTTTGTGACAGTACATATAGGAGGCTGAATGAAAATAGAATTCAGTGGTGCATCTCTCGGTGTTTTCCTGATGGGCAAGTTTTATTCTTTTCTTAGCGCAGTATACTGTGTTAAACTTGTAATGAAACAAAGAAAAAAATTTAAAATGCAAAGCTGAACTTTGAAGATAAGTTTGCATACTCATTTTTCTAATGTTATTTTTTTGTATAAATGTACATCTCATTATAAGCATGGTACTTGCTATGTGGCACATGTGTAGGAACATAAACAATTGTAATGATAACACTGCTGTTTTGAGTTGGAGAACAGGAATGGGAAGAACCTGAACTCAAGATTCCTTTTTCCCACAGTGACCTCCTTCAAGCTTGGTAACCAGTTTGCTGATTGTATTTCCCAAACTTTGCTCAGTGGAATAACAATTGACTCTGTGGGTGAAAGGTCTCTGGCAGTATAATCAAATAGAAGTCAGCCTTGATTTATAGATAACAAAAGAAGGCATGTTCACATGGGCTATAAAAATCTGTTTTGTTTTTTTTCAAATGGTATCACTTGCGTAATACTTCTTTCCTATTCAAAACTCTTCTCCATTTACTTCCCACCTTTTATTGTGAGATTGTTTTTTTGGTTTTCTTTTTGTGTGCTTGTTGGGTTTTTTTCTGTTCTGTTTGTTTTTTTAAGACGGGCATTGTAAGAGTGAGCCTGTTTAACTTGAAAGTGTCACTGAAGAAATGTGTGTTGAAATATGCCAGTAAGCCTAGTTTGGAAAACTGAACTTCAGCACTTACTGCCTAACTCTTGTAAGAAGTGATGTGTTCTTTTCACCCAGAGTTCCCAGTATGTACAATGTGTTGCCGGATGTCTGCAGCTGATGCTCAGGGTCAATGAATACCGCTTTGCGTGGGTAGAAGCAGATGGAGTAAATTGGTGAGCATTTATTTCAATTTATATGGATATACTGGCAGTTACAATAGCATGTTCCATGGTGACCTCTTCTGGAATAGAACTCTCTTGCAAAAGACAGCTGCTCTGTTTGAGTACAAAACCTCTTTGTTTTCAAACATTACTACAGTCAAATAAACAAATGAAACTTGCAGATATAGGTACCAATGTTGAGGCTTAAATGCTGCTTTGTTCTTTAAGAACTGCTTAAATAAATATCTGAAGGGGAATATAGCTGTTTATCTTCAGCTGAAGATGCTCTTTTTTATTTAATAGAACAAAGAGTAACAAAATGAGTTTCTGCTAGTCTTCCTTGTCTTTCAGTTTGGAGTTGGTCAGTCTGAAAAAATTAGTGAAAGGAGAAACATGTTCTAGAACTAAGTTCAAAATTCCACACAGCCCACCCCGGCTTTAATTAGGTCATTCTTTAATCCATGTTATCTGTATGAATAGCTCTGCATGGGGCTCGGGTGTTGTCACTCATCTTATTTAAAAAATGCTAGTCTATAAATAGCTTTTCTGCCATGCATGTCTCTGTTGGGGATGGTGGCTATATGATTTGTACTTGTCAAAGTTGTCAGTGAAATGAAAGTTCAAAAGATCTTCATGTGTGTCAAGATGACGGTATTGGAAAACAAACTTTTTCACCAAGGAATCTTTTTAATAAACTATGAAGGCATTGCAGTAAGTCTGCATTTCAACAAGTCTGAATTTGTTTTAATTTTGATAGCAATGATCCTAAAAGCAGATATTTTTTTTCTTTTAAAATGGGTTAGCTGTTTTGGGATGGAATTACTTACTAAATTTTCAAAACTTCAGCTGAACAAAGCTGCTGCATGGTTTCTTCTTGGAGATCTTGGGATATTTCTTCTCCAGCAGTGTTTTGTGTATCTGCGATGTGTTACATCTGTAAACTTTTTTCTGAAAACTTGCTTGTTAAATAATGACTACCATTGCTCATTTCAGACACTTCTGTGGAAAGATACAGTTAGGGAAGCAAGTTCAATTTGTATATATTTTGTTGTGTCTTTTTGCTTCTCCTCTTTCTTTACTTTGAAGGAGTAGCAATGTCTGTTTCTCCTAGAAGAGCAAATAATGCTCTAAATATGCCAGTAGGGAAAGAGTCTTGGTGAACCTGAATATGGATACAGTAACATTTCAGTTCACATGGGAGAAGCTACTTTATGGCTGTAGGGCTAAGGAGAAAGTAACTCTCTTTAAAAGACAACTTTCTGAACAAGCGGCTTGTATAAGGATAAATACTTATGCAGGATACTCTGAAGTGTGTGTTGTGTATTCATAGTCAGCAGCTCTTTCCGATAAGTTCCTGTTAGTGTTCTTTTAATGTTTCAGGGTGGAGCAATGCAATCTATGCAGTCATTATGTAAAAATTAAATGTATGCTATGTTAATTTTTCAGTATCATGGGGGTCTTGAGCAACAAATGTGGCTTCCAGCTCCAGTATCAGATGATTTTCTGTGTGTGGCTGCTGGCGTTTAGTCCTCAAATGTGTGAATATCTCCGTCGGTATAATATTGTTCCAGTGCTGTCAGATATTCTTCAGGAATCTGTCAAAGAGAAAGTAACTAGAATCATCCTTGCAGCATTTCGGGTAAGTATCTGTTGACTGCAATCACACTGCGCTTCTCTCTCAAATTAGTAGGTCTCATCCTAGGTGCTGATCCACAGTCTTTCTGCTATACTGTATCAGTAAACTGGATTGAAAGCCTAATTATCTTTTTTTTGTGAGCTGAGTTTTGCTACAGGCAATAGGTGTCTGCTGTTTGATGTTGTTTTAAAATAAGGTTGACTAAGAAAACCCCTGTTAACACAGTTACTAATGATTTTCCTTCTTTAGTTCAAGATTCTTTTTTCTACGGGTACTAGTATAAAACGGTATAGTTAATAATACCTGATAAGTTTTACCTTATGAAACTTTAAATAAAAGGTACTATTTTGAACACATATGCATTTGTCCAACTGACTGTCTTAGAAATTACTTCAATCTACCAGTCCAAAAATCTTTTCTTAATGGCTCTGTCAAGATGAATGAGAAAGAATACCCATGTAAGAGTGATGGTTGACTTGTGTCCGTGTTACCTGAAAATCATTGGTCCTATTTAAAGTTATTTGGAATAACTGAGCATGGGGGCTTGATATTTTTACTGTGAGAGTACCAGTTTGTGTTCATGGATGCTAAATGTGCATGTGCACATAGTTTTATGTGCATGCTTGCTAAGTGTCTTGTATGTAATACAGGAATGCTGTAACAACTTGTAATCCTGTTTTAAAACAGGACTTGTATCCTGAGTAGATGCAGATCTTGGAAACTGTTTGGTTTTGGCTGTTGTGTTCTAGTAGTAGGTGTTGGAAGCAAATTAGGATAGGGAGAGGGGAATTGCTGCTTACTGACTGCTGATGAGCGATAATGAGCTGTGTGAAGATGTTTACTCTGTGACTTAAATGGTCTCTCCAACCAAAAGCATCTGCCACTTGAAAAATTTCTGGATAAGGTAGGTCATAAGAATATGCTGTTTATCCTGTTGAAGGAGGTCAGTGGCATGAGGTTCAGTAGGGCCTGTTCTTACAGTGCAGGACTCTGTAGATGTTCCAGTGTTCTTTAGGTTCTTAATGTTAGGATTAAGCAGGGATGCATAGCAAGACAGCTTGGGGAAGGGGCAAGGGGGGAAAGAAGGAAGTTGAGGAGCTTATATACAATTCTTCCAATTGTGAGGTTATAAAAGATAAGAAAAATAATTGCTAGATCTTAGATTTAGTGTGTTTTGCAAGAGGAGACAAAAATGAAGCCAAGTTATTTCAATAAATAAAGCTAAGAAAGAATAAGATGGTTCTGTATAAAGCTCTGGGGAAATAAATGTGGCTGTGTTCTTTCTCCAACTTTAAAAACTAGTGTTGACATGAAAATGAGGTAATAAACTGGCAGCCAGGAAATAGAAGATTAGAAATTAGAAGTCAGACCTCTTGAGTTCTGAAGCAAAATTAAAATAGGGCTACTTTGCCTCTGCTACCTTTTCCTGTATGCAAGGCCAACAGTATCAGTTTATGGGGGGAAAAAAAAGTGAATTGCATAAAGGACTAGGCTTGAGGATTCTCCAGGTCATCCCTGCTGCCTGTGTATTACTGAAGGTGTGCCATGAGTCTTGACAACTTGCATACAACTTCTCTATTACTTGATTTCTCCTAATTTGACCTGTTTTACTTCTTTGACAAGCTAATTGCCTGAAGTGTGTAATGTAATTTTTTCCTGTAAAGCAACAGGTGTTGGGTACTTCTGTCTAATTTTCATCAAATACTTTCTCTCTTTACGTATTAAAATTATTTTCTTCTCATTTGTCATACTTTTATTGTCTTTTATGTCAGTTTCCTACCTCTAACTCAATTTATACCTGAAGACTTTTTTTTTTAATCACTGAGTAGTTTACTGATCCGTTCTGTTTAGTCATGTGTTCATGTTTTTAGTTCCATAACATATCCTTTCAATTTCACTGTAAAAGGCTTGAATATCTCACTATGGTAGGAGATATGGAGTAGTTTCCACATCTGCCTATAATTCTCCTAGTTTCCAAAGAATTCCTGGTTATCTACTTGCTCCTTGAGCTTGTTGAATTTTGTCTTTTAAGATTCAATATTAGTTCTTTTGCTGTTGTTAGCACCTTTAAATAATTTAGCATTACTCACTGTAAATTACCTTTTACTTTGGTTCTCTTACTGAGATGGGTTTTTTCCACCTTTAAAGCTAATTGTGTGTGGCCATTAAAAGCAGTAATATGAATTATTTTCAGTTTGCAAGTTTTAACATTTATTTGCACTGTTCTGTCTGACTAATAAGATATCTGATATCTTGGAAACCTTAAGTGTAACTGTTTTGTGACATGAATGGGAGTGCAGTCAACTTCCTTCTGTATGGATTCATTGCTTATTTCTGGTAGATACTAAGGCTTATTTGTGTGAATACATGTTTATTAAAGACTTTCTCTTTTATATGGAATTCATGTTTTCAGCTTTATCAAAAAGTGCAGGTGGCTAGCGTTGAACAACATAATTTGAAGCTGAATAAATTGAGTAGAATTGTAATGAATAAATGACATTGGAACTTGACTGTTACATTCTGTGCTTGTAATTCCAGTCTTACCAATAAGCTTCTGTTTGAATAAAAACGTCTAGTTGGAATATTCCCAAATTCAATATAAGTTGATCTAATCCAGATGGTAACTCTTGAGTTGGGAAGATGACTTCAGGCTGTGTATTGTTGTGTGGGTTTTGTTTTTTTTTTGTCTGTTTTTTTTAAAGGCTTTCCTGCTTTATGCTATTGCTGCACAGAAAGGTAAAATTATAATCCTTGATAAAAGCATTTGTTTATGGCAGAGAATCTGGGATTTGGGTTATAAGGCTGCCCTTTTTCTTTGAATAGTCATTGTAGTCAGCCCGATTTGATGTGGAAAATTATCAAAGCAGGTGAATTAATACTTTCTAGTATTCGAGGTAGCATACCGTTCAGGAGGAAGAAAAGGTCTAAGTGACCTAAACTTAGGTGGTGGTTGTGCTTTTCAGCATATATGGTTGTATTACTTCTACCTTGCAAGTCAGAGCCTTTTTTTTTTCTTCTTTTTTTTTTAAAAGTTCATCTGCTGCAGTGACTGATAGGAGTACTTGAATACTCCTCTAGTGTAGTAAGGTCAGTCCTAGGCAATTTATGCTACTAAACGTAGGTGTAAAGCTGCCACTGTGTTGTAGACTCATACTTTACTACTTTGAAAGATTATTTTGGGAAGTGGTCAATTTTGTCACTAAATTACAAAAGAGTCAGTAAGAATTTCTTAAAAATACCACTTTGTTTCAAAGTAGTCTGTTCTTAAAACAGACTACAGTAAAATTTTTTACTTCCCTAGAATTTGTTAGAGAAATCTACTGAGAGAGAAACTCGCCAAGAATATGCTCTTGCCATGATTCAGTGCAAAGTTTTAAAGCAGCTAGAGAATTTGGATCAGCAGAAATACGATGATGAAGACATAAGTGAAGATATCAAGTTTCTACTGGACAAGCTCGGTGAGAGCGTGCAGGACCTTAGGTAAGATTTGCAGTGTGAACTTTTAAAAAAAGCTATTATACAAACATTGGTAAAAAGGCTAAATAATATACAGAGTCATAATACCTAAATGACAGTTGATAGGGTAGAGTGTACGGGCATGCTAGTTGTATATAGGAGTTTAGTATTCTGAGTATTTACATGCTGAATAGAAAAGAAATCTTCACTTTTGGCTATGTGATCTTTGTAACTGAAAAATTGTTAAAGGACTTCAGAGGGATCTGGTAGGAGTTCCAGTCTAAGTTTGAAGACTACCTGATTAGAATATTTTGCTGTCCAGATTAAGTCAAGTTTTTGCTAGTGTTTACCTAGTTCTTGGTCTTGTGCATAAATTGAACTGCATGTTATAGTTCATGTCCAAGATTTAATTGGATGAAAGGCAAGGACTGAGATCCTTGGTTGGGGAAATTAAAACCTAGAAAACAGGCAAAATGACCAGTTAAATTTCTTAATACTGTGGTTATGTGGCTTGGGTTTTCCCTCTCCCCCCCTCCCCCTTGGGAATTGTGTTTTTGGGTGGATGGAGGGGTATGTTTGAAAAAATATTTTTCTCTTGCCTTTCATGCCTTTCCTTATTTTTAAAGTGTTGAACTCTGAGTGAGAGAGAGAACACGTCTCATGCTCTGAAGAAATGTGACTTCCAAATGTGTCATAGTTGTGCTCCAGCTTTGTCTTGTTCAGGATAGACTTTGGCACATGGTTCAAACTCTCTTTGTAGAAGCTTAGTCACTATTTCATTTAGGTCTTTTGTGTTGCAGCTCCTTTGATGAGTACAGTTCTGAGCTCAAGTCAGGAAGACTGGAGTGGAGTCCTGTACACAAATCTGAGAAGTTTTGGCGGGAGAATGCTGTAAGGCTAAATGAGAAAAATTATGAACTACTCAAGTAAGTTTTTAAGCCTTGAATCACTTAATTTTTTTAGTATTTTCTGTGTTTAAGTGAACTTATATCTAGTACAGGTTTTGCATTTCAACAGGGAATAACGTCTAGAATGAAAGCAAGTTAGAACATCTTGCTGTTTATAGAATGTATAGTCTTTACTCATGTATGGTTTGTTTTGTTCAAAAGCAGAATTGTGTATTTGGTTTTACTGGTCAAAATGTATTGATGATGATAGAAGGAGTATCTCTAGCTTAACCTGCATGCAGATTTGTGCTATTGACTCTCCTCATGCTTTCACTTGAAAAACAGCTGTACTAATTGATGTAATTAAAAATGTTTTTACTGTACCTTAGTCTGTTTTGTGTTATGTGGTGGTGGTGTTGATTGAAGTAATGAACTCCTGTCTTGAATACTTGGGGGTTGGAAGTTGTGGTACTGTTCCATGGAAAAATCTGACTTGCTGCATTATGTTGCAGTCTGTCTTGTTTTTTCTTGGTACTGTGTCTGGTGTACGTAGATCATTAGATGAAGTGAAGCTGAAACTCATCTTCCATTTTGGAGTCAAGGACTTATTTGTTGACTTCTGAAAGTATGTACTCAAAAGATGTTTAGGCTTTCAATAGTTTGTAGGAGCTCTTAGTTGTTTAACTGTGTTGTCATTAACTGATAATATGTGGTGTTCTTCCTGTTCAGTATTTGCCCATTAAGTGCCAGACCTAAGAGAAATCAGGAAGTTGAGTGTAGTATGTGAGATGTTAGTGGGTATGGCAAAAGCAAGCTAATCCTTAGCTTTATGTGCATTTCAGTCTGCCCTGAAACCTCACCAAAACAAGTCTGGTGAATTCCTTCCTGAGGGCATATTGCTACATTTGTAGGCCTGTGGATTTAAAAACTTAAGATGCTGCCAACTGAAACCTGAAACTCATGTTGGGGTTAAGTATTTCCTGTAGCAATTGCAGTGCTTTGCTGTATTCATCTCTCCTAGATCTGGGACTGATGGTAAATTTATTATGCCTGTGCTACCTCAGAGACAGTGATCTACAATAGAAAAATGCCCCCACCCTCTACAAAACAAAAAAACCAACCCCAAAACCATAATAACCAGCCCTCACCCCTCTCAATGTGGTGGGGAGATTCTTGCAGCTCAGAACTTTTCTTTTGCATTGTAAGGCATTTGACAGACAATCCTTTCATTGCTTCAAGCCACATCATTTTATTTTCCCCTATCTGTCGGCTTGCTTGTTTTCTAACTCTAAGCTTATTGTTAAACATACTTTTTTTTTCTTTTCCCCTGCACGCCACCATTGTTAACTTCTGAAGCAAATAATGCTGGACTTGTATTTTGTTCAACAGTATTGTATGGATCTTCAGTGTCTTCTGATTAGTGTTATGATTCAAGTTTCTGCTCCTACTTATTGTCCAAATTAGGAGTTCTATTAAAATGAGAAGTGCTTCATGTATCACTTTCTGGCCTCTAGGGAGGCAGTGGCTGTGGTAATCTAATTTTACCAGAATGTTCTTTCTTTCATTCCAGTTGAGTTTTTAACCTACCTACCTATTTCAACTTGTTACTAACTTTCTGTGATTAGGACATGTTTGTCATCTCACTAAGTGTAGATGAATCTTAACTTTCCAGTGATGTTTATGTTTAAACTTTTACCTTTTAAACTTATTATTAGTGCCTAATCTTTTATATCTGTGTCATTATTTTTACTCCTTCTCATTACTGGCTAGAGAACAGTGCTACTGATAGCTGTTTTCCACTAAAACTGATTAAACTACATAATTAAAAAATGCAGACAATATTAAGAGTTGAGAAACTGTTTTCTAATTCTCACAGCTCTGTATTTCTGTTCATGCTAACAAAATACCTTATAATTGACTCCAATTTCATATATTAGTTATAGCTTTCATCATTTCAGTCTTTGAATTACAAACTCAAACTATTTTTTAGACCACAACAGTTGGCTGAATGCATGATGTTTTTGAGATAAAGTTGATGGTCTTGAACTGAAAGAAGTTCACAGATGCACAAACCAAAGAACTTGGTGTGCTGCTTTGTTCTCAACTGCTAGGAAGCCTTTTAATTTTTAAATAACTGTGTAACACTGTTCTGCATAAAATTCTGCCCTCCTTGTCCTTCTATCCTGTATTGAGCAAGACTGCTGTTGTGAGGGGAGGAACAGAGTTGGGGAAATGCTGATGGATAGCAGGCTTGTCATACCCACCTTGTTGTGTCACGAGCGATGTGGCCTTACTGCTTTCTGAATCCATAGTGCAGGATCCTGAGTGCAGGAGCTGGGAACAGCATGCAAGCACGACTGGGTTCTATTGTATAACAGAAGCAGCAGCATCTGTTTGGCTTGTGTGGGCTTTGTGTTTGTGTCCCACCCCTGTCCGAGTCTATAAATGTTTGTATGTTTGGTTAGTACAGCTTATCTTGAACTCAGACCTGTTGGTCTTAAAGCCAATATATAAAAAAAAAAACCCAGATATTCTGCAAACCTTGGTTATAGGTATTTGTACACATGGATCACTAAAGTCACTCTAGTGAATGCTTTTAATAATTCTGTTAATTAGGGTAAGTTCTCCATTGTTTTAAGTGCAGCTGCAAGTTTGGAAAAAGTTCTATTCCAGCTTTGCTGTTGGGTGACTGGTAAGGCATTTTAATGGTTACAGGCTACAGGCTTTGTTACTTTGTTAGTGATTTAAAAGAAAAAACAATGAAGAACCCCCCACCCCACCCCCAAAAAAAAACCCCAACAAAAAACAAACACCCCCCCCCCCCCCAAAAAAAAAAAAAAAAAACCCAAAAAAACCACCAACAAAAAACCAAAAAAACCCAACAGCAAACCTCAAACCAAAACTTTGGACTTGTTTCAAATTCTTTCATAGAATCCTGACAAAACTTCTGGAAGTTTCTGATGACCCACAGGTGCTGGCTGTAGCTGCTCATGATGTGGGCGAATATGTACGACACTATCCCCGTGGGAAACGGTAAGAAAAATGCCGCTATATTGTTATTCAAGAGACTAGCTAGAGTATATTTACTTTGCCTGTGGCTTTTTTGCTTATTTATATTAAAATATGCTACATAAGGATTGGAGGTTATGCTTAAGTTTAATTCACTGGGAAGGTGAGAAAACACAAACTAGATAAGATGAGAGACAACAAACTAAATCTTTGACTTAATATTAATTTTCAGTGTCCCTTAACAGTGAAGGGAACCTGTGTCTAAAGAAGGCTTGAATAAGTTGTTTAGATTAAAGCAGAAGACGTACACCAGAGGAAATTAGAAGAGATGCCAATAATTTAATCAGCATATCGTTTTTACCCTCTTTTATGATTATTGGACTATAATTGCTGAACTTATAGTAGGGATAGACTATTTCAACAATGATTAAGTCAGTTTTGTGACCTTAGTACTACACAGACATGATTTTTCTTACAAACGATTGCTATTGTAATTTCAGTGATGTTAACACAGATTGAGTTACCACTCTTATATTTTGGTATGTTTTCTTTTAGCTATACAAATATGCATTTTTGTGAAAGTATTAATGTTTCTTGTAAACCTGAATTCCTGTCAAAATAGACAGACAGACATTACTATATTTTCTTGCTTTGCTTTGTTTTCAAAACCTGTGAGCAAAGATGTTTGCTGCATAATTGCATCTGTAAGGTAAGGAGACCACAGAAGTAGAAAGGGGCCTTTGGTTTTTGCAGGAATCATGGTCATCAGTCAACCAAAGGGACATGTGACTTAGTTTTTGTAGCAAAGTAGTGGTCTGTTTCTGCTTTCTGCATAGTGTTTAATGGGGAAGATGAGAATGATCTTTTAGGCTTGTTGGAAATTTCATGAATGCTTCTTGTGCAGGTTGCTATCTTGACAGTAGTAGAATCATGAACCAACCAATGCCATATATATGCTAGAAAGATTTTGTTCACTTTAGAGCGACTCACTGCCCTTGTAATCTTATAAACATTTGAACTGAAGATTTTAGATTATTGGAACAAATAAACTGTTTTCTAGGTCCACTAAGAAAGGTCAGAGGTCTTGAGTATGTACCACTTGTACTAAGCAGTGCTGTGTATTTGCTATTTAGTTCCCGTGTCTTCCAAAAGAGATTTATGACAACTGATATTTGGAGGGGAAGGCAAAGTACCCTCCAGTAAGGTGGAAACTTGTATTGCTGCCTGCAAGTGGCAAAGCTGAAGGACTGATAGAGGTTGCTCCTGCTTTGAGCTGCCCTGTGTCTGAAACCATTTTATACAGCCCTTTGCCATAATCTTTAAAGAGCTTGCAGACATCTCCTCAAATGTGGCGTAATTCTTGGGCTAGTATGGCCATGCAGTTGCTGGACAAAAGCTACGAAGTTGGAAAAGTGGATGAACAGGACCTGTATCTCTCAGTCTGTGGTTGGGAAAGGGTACTGCTGGTGGGACCACAGCTCCACTCAGATCCCAGGCTGTTAGACCTGTTCAGAAGTGCATCAACCTTCAAAAGGAGTGGCCGTCAGCAAGTAAGAAGTGTCTATTCTAACTCACGTTCCTGTATCAAATTCTAATACTTAGCTGCTTTCTGCTTATGGACTTGGCTTATTTAGCTTCCTGTTCTGATGGACAAACTAAAGTGCCTCAATCACTTTCTTTTAAAGAATTTCCTTTGTAGTCTGATGTATTCTTACCAAGTATGACTTCAGCAGTTTTAGGACTGAAAGCTTAAAATACCTAAGGGCTGGGTGTCAGTTCCCATGTAATAGTCCATTTCTTGCCGTGATTCTTTTTGATATATAGTCATTTACTGCTCCCACGCCTGGCTGGCATTTCCTACTGTCATTGCATGACTCACTTTGGGAATGGATGCTATTCGCTGGTTTAGAAGAATAAGAGAATTCAAATGTCTTATACTTTTGTTTCTTTCAAGTGTTTATCCTCCACTCCTAAGTGGATTGCAGAGGCGAATTAGAACTGAAAACCTCTTGAGTTTACCTGCTGCAAACTGCAGAGACCTAGAGACCTGGCTAACCTTTCCCTTTGTCTGACAAAAGAAAATGTTCTTAAACTAAATATTACATTTTTACTTGGCTGTTCTCTAATGTTGTCAGCTTAAATAATTTTAATTTGCCTTTAAAACTGCACATTGTGGACCAAGTTCTCAAGGCAATAGCACCGTGAGCCTTTTAATGAGGCTTACCGACATGTATTTGCTGACAATGCAACAGCAGAAATAAAGTGCGGTATTGGTGCTTCTGTCGCTGAAATAAATGCAAGCTAAACATCAACCTCCTGTACAACTTCCATGTGGCCCAAGGATTGCTGCTGTGTAACGTCAACACTTTTCAGTCACCTGAACGCCTAGCTCATGGGCTTTGTTTTGCATGTACAAAGAGATTGATACCTAGAGCTGTTCCCTTCCTTAGCTGCTGATTCAGAAGCAGTTTAATTGCATTCCCTCTTTCACCTTAGGCTGCTTTTAGATCTGTAGTGTGGATATTTTGTTAGTATTTTCTGCTATAACAGTTTAAGCTGTTCTTATTTGTCTTTGTTATCTGTTTCCTTTCTCCCTCTAAATGGGTCGTATTAAAATCTGGCTCTTCAGCATCCAGAAATTTGTTTGAATTGCCACTGTTTTGGCTTAGTGCACTGTTGTTATGGGGAACAGTCCCTGCAGAAGGTGTGCACATACAGTAACTAGCTCACTGGGCTCTATTACTGCTGTAAAGTAAGCAGAGTTGAGGAGAGGGAAAACAGAACTAGAAGTTTTGAGCAGATTTGAGCACTTGAGCAGATTTAGAACTTGAAGGAATGGGATTCACCATGTACCTTCCTCACAGTTGCTTACCGTTTGTTCTAAAACACATAGCTGGGAAGTGATTTGTACCAGTAGACAGCATTATGCAAGAATGGTAACACTGTTTTTTGACTCTTCATATCTGTGCTATAATTTCAGTGATGTATTGTCATCGGAAATACTCTATTGCCATTTGTGATCATAGGATTTTAACTTTTCATTTTGATTCTTAGGTACTTCTAGTGTAAGGAAGCTTTTGAGTTTAATGGCTTTTTTACTTCAACTCCTGAAAATTAAGTATTTAAGTCAGTCCTGTAATGAGGGGGGAAAAAACCTCTTATGTTTCATATAACTTAGGTTGGAAAAGTCACTTAAGATCTTTGTGTGCAGTGGTTTTATATTTAACTCATGATTAAAGATGTGAGACAGCCTAAGGCTGGCATAAAGCTTTTTTTAATCTGTTACATTACCGCGAATTCAAGAAGTCATTAGTAAAGATTTTTCATCTTAAAACAATTGCACTTTTCTGAATGCATTCTTGTTGTATGAAACATCCTTAGATGTTTTAATGTTGTTGGGAAATAACATTCCAGGATAGTTTTGACTGGTTTATAAAACGAAGTGGGAAATTCTTTTTTGTCTTCATGCTATGTCTTTATACCTGTTCTGCAGTTTACAAAAACATGTGTTGTGCAGCAGTAATGCATTAATTTGTCCATGAAAAGAACTATACTAAAAGCAGATGGCTAATGCAAGCTTAGAATAGAAGGATAACATCAGGTTAAGAAAAATGCAGATAGTAGCTTCTTAACAGGATTATGTTTAACTACTCAGCGACCTGTGGGAGAACATAAAACCCATATGCAAGTCAGCGAGTAACCAGTTTATGTATTCCTCTCGAGTTCTCTCCAAATGTTCTTTGTTACCAGAGACCAAAATGCTGCATGTAGAGTCATCTAGATGGTGATACTTGTTCAGGTTATGTGTTGCCTTCCTTTTTTTTTTTTTTTTTTTAAAAAGGAGCTATATATTTGTGATGTGAAACAAAGTTTCATCAGTATTTGGTGTGGGGTTTAGTACAGCTATTAAAAAGCTATGGCTGACTACTGTGGTGAAGTTTGTAGTGGAAGATGCAGCTCAAGCTTACCGCTTTTCTGGAAATGGTACTTTAAGCAGCCAGTTCTGCATCTTGAACAATGATAGCTGTGGCTCTAGTACAGTTTGAATGGCAAAAAGCACTATGAGGAGTACCAGGTGGGTGGCTTAATAGGTGTTGGTGAGATTACAAGCACTTTTTCTGGATTAGGCAGTGCTGAGGATTTGGACTTTTCTTGCAAAAAATGGAGTGACCTGGTTATCATCAATTTATGGGGGAGAGGGTACTACGTCCTCCTAAATAATAATTGATAGTGCTGTACCCTGCCAACCCTCTCAAGCCAATGTTAAGTTCTTTAGCAAGCTGGATAAAGTAAATAACCCTCTCTGAAAAGGTCTGCTTTCTTTATTGTTGTTTGTTTCAAAATTTATGGAAGTAGGTAGTGTTTACCAAACAGGAGTCCAGTACAAACACTTTCTGATGTTGTGAATTTAAAAAAAAAAAAGTCAGTAGGTAGGATGAGAGATCTGCATTTATAACATGTCAGATAAGTTTCTTTTGTTAAAAGTATTTATTTCCTAATGTATACGTCTTATGTGACGTGAACTTAACCTGTTAATGCCTTGCACATGAAGTGGTTCGACAGGATAGCTACTCAGAATCTGAAGTAATGTCAAAAAAACTGTTCCGCTCCTCTCTTTTCAGAGTGATTGAACAACTTGGTGGTAAACAGCTGGTTATGAACCACATGCATCATGAAGACCAACAAGTTCGTTATAATGCACTACTGGCTGTGCAGAAGCTGATGGTTCACAACTGGTATGTGAAGATTATTTAACATACTAACAGTGAGAAATACTGAGCATGGAGAGAGGGTTCAAGATGGTAGATTTCTTTATGGGTGGAATAACTTTTATGGGGTAAGACTGCAGTTGTTGTGATAGAGCACTGTGATGTCGATGTGCAAGATCTTAGCTAGTCTATCTGTATGTTTTGGTTGCAGTTGAATTGGGTAGCTTCGCTTTACGTGATTGTTACATGAGTAATTCACTTGAACATTATATTTTAACTTACGTGAACTGCTTAATATTCAATATGAGCTGTGATTTAGCCTTGCACTTGTTTAAGTACTTAATTGGCAGTTGCTTTGGAAGGTGCGTGCCTGACCATTCTTTTGCATTGTTGTCCTTTGCTCTAGTCCTTTCCCTGACTCCACGCTGTCATTTTAAGGGGTGCGAGTACAACTTTTCTTTGAGCTCCTGGAGTGGCAGAAACTTAGAGGCTGGTTGGTTAGATGAAGTTGAAAATCAGTGGCTGGTATCTCTTTTATCAGTTGCTGAGAATAGCATTTGAAGCAAGGTTTTTCTTCCATTGTTTGTTGACTAGTTCTCTAATAAAGCTCCAAAGCCCCTGAAGTCCTGGCGTGTTCTGCCACAGAACATGCTGATAGGTGATGCTGCCTTTCCAACAGAGCAAGGACCTTTACAAACAAGCATTGAAGGGCTGAAGTTCTAAAAAACTTCAGTGTTCATGTAACAACTTTGTATAACTTGCCAAACTGGTTAGGTGTGCTAAGTGTAAGTTAAAATGAGGTACAAATATTAATTAGAAATTCTTAATCTGATTATTAATTATGATTTCACCAAAGCTCATATTTCCAATTTGGCGTTGCCTTAGAGAAAGATAAAATGCAACAGTACATTTGAGTATATTGGAACATAGATGTTGAGATAGAAGCAACTAATTTAATTTTGAACTTACATAACCTTTTGTTTCTGAAGAGCTTGGTGCTTGGAAGCACCTATAACTTATGTCAGTTTTTTTGCTTCTGACACAATGTGGTCTTTTTAAAAGGCTGGGTAGTGATGTAGTGTGAAAGTGGTAGGGGATTCAGGTTTATCAAGCACATTCTGACAGGCTCTTTAAGTTGCCTACTTAATGTAGAAGACAGGCTAGGAAGGCTGACAGAAAGCTCCTGTCTCGTCTCCCTGCAGTGTATTTTCTGTAAAACAAAGCTAGTTTTCCCCGTTTTCTTCTGAAGAATATGGGTTTTGATTCTCTTGTGTGTTAGGTTAATTTTATCCTACTTCCTCCTTTTTTCATACTGTAGGAACTTTCTATAGCAGAGAAACACTTACACATTTAAGTAATCTACTGTGACAAATCCAGAGTTAGAATTTTTCACCTATAAGGACTTTGGTAAATAACATTGAATTTCTGAGTGTATGGAAATGGAGATAAAACATGTGGTCATGTGCAACCTAATTTTGGGTCATTTTTATATATCGCCCTATATATTTGGAGCATTTTCAGTATTATAAACAGGCTGTAGCTGATAGAGAGTCAGTGTGGAAGGCTTAGTTACTGAATTTACCTTCTGCAGGTGTGACAGGTCTTATTTATGTTCTCATGTCTTGAAAATCTGGTGGTAAAACTCTGGCTTTTCTCCAGCACAAACCTCGCTGATAGTAAAAGTTTTTCTGGATGCCTAACCTGGCTTTTTCTCATTTTCAACTTAAGCATACTAATTTTAAAAACATCACATCAGATTTTCTAGATTTGTCTTGGTTTCTTAACGGCATGAACAGTTCTGTGCCTGCTTTTCAGTTTGTGAAACTTTAGCGATAAGACTGAGAGAGATTGCAATTAAGTTAGTTTCAGCTTTTCAGAGGTGTCAGTGAAAAGAATCTGTTTAAGTTAGTGCCATTTTCAGATTCATATTGTAATTTCTGTAGGGAATATGTTCTTGTTTAATTCTTATTGGAACAAGCCTCTGGGACTCAATTGTCCTTGGCTGGTATTTGTCAAAGTAGTGTTCCCCCTGGAATGGACATCAGATGGCTTGAGCTAAGGAAATTACACATTGTTTGTATGTGGGAAGCTAGATCTGTCTTCGTATACATCTGGCTTTTGCTGTGTGTCAGGAGCTCTTCTGTTTCATAGGTTGTGTGGGGAGAAGAGGGCAGAGTCCCCTGACGGCTGCACAGTGCAGTGCCTACTTATTTAGCTTTGCTTTGCCATAAGATGGATTACACAGCGATTTCAAGGTTTTGCTTACCTTGCTCTTCAGAGCTGGGGAAACAATAAGGATTTTCCCATTTTCCCTCTTGCTTCCATGTGTTTTGGAATTCCAGTTATTTCACTCAGAGCAATTGTGTTTTTCTTTAATTGGCACAGAACAGCTCTGCATTACTCTGACACATGTGTGACAGCGGTAGTCAGGCTCTTCCTAGACCTGGAGGCTAACCAGGAGAAGGGTTAGAAAGTAAAGGCTTGCTTTACCAGGCTGAGCAAGTGCTGCGCCTGGAGCAGCAGAGTAAGGAAAACTTCTGGTACCTGAACCTAGGGAGTGTCATGGGGCAGCTGAAGTGGTATTCTGCTTAAAATGCAGCTGTATCATTAGACTACTAATAACTCAGAGAGAATTAACTCCTAAGTAATTTGAATAGTTCATTACAGGCTGCTCGGCTGGCTTTTCCTTAGGGCTTTTTAAGTCAGGGATAAATGGGAGGAAATCAAGACTGTCAGGCATTCTATTAAATGGTGAAGCTAGGTTAGCAAAAGCAGTAACTGCTGTCAGCTTTTCAGGTAAGGTAAGTTGAGGTGAAATATTCCAGTTACATTTGCATGTTAAATGATCAGGCACTTGATGAAGCAGGGAGCAAAGGTATCTTTTCAGCATCACTTGAATGTCTTTAAACGGTAATCAATCCTGTGTTTTAATTTCACTTGAACTGTTAGTCACTGCACCCTGTGCTGATGATAAAACCCTGTTATTGGCAGATGGGGGAGTTTGGCATGGTGATGGTGGTGCACATTTTTTTGTGTCCTGTTCAATTTGTGCTTTGACTGTGTATGAGAAATGTCATCTTATTGTTTGTCTTTGCTGGTGTTCAGAGCCAATACCCAACTTCACCATTTTAGTATGAGGAACTGATTTTGGGAATCTAGTGCTGGTTGGAGCAATGTTTTTAGTGATGCAGACTTTAAAACAATCAAATCATTAAGTTCTAAACTGACAGCACTTACATATGTTAATCTCTACAGATGGAGCACATGCCTTTCATGTGCTTCACAGCACAACATTTTACTGAACTTCAGGGGTGGGATGTTGTGACTCAAAGCACCTGCAGTTAGAAGCCCAGGTTCCTTCTGTGAAAAATGGAGAGAAGCAGGTTGTTTTTCAGGGCAGCGTAGAGCAGTTTCAGTGCCTGAAGTTGAGCAGTTGGAATAATCTTCTAAGATTTGTGAATGTATAGTCTCCTAGCTTCATTCTAAAGGGCTTAATTCCAACCTTCTATTACTTCACTAAAATAACAGGTGAATTTTAAATGTTTGCATTTAATGTGTGATGTATTTATGACCTTAGTGGCCATTAGGTCACGGCGTGTTAGTTTCCACCACTTGCTTGTCTTCTGGTGAGGTTAGGCCCAGGCAAGTTTGCTCATGACTCATGTAGTAAGTGCAGCATATTACTTTTTACTTGTTCTGTCAGCAGCAGTACTATTGGGAATTGGGGATCAGAGGTCAGAAACAAAAAAGAATTATGATATCCAGTCTAGTTGATGTGTGCAGAGACTGCTTTTGTGTGCTCTTTGTTTACACAAATGTAAAATGAAGTGCAGCGGCTTAACCTTTGTGGCTCAGATGTTTTTCAGTATTCATACAAGTGTTAATGGAACCACAGTGGATCTGATTGCAAACGTATTTTTCCTCTGGCTGAGTCAGGATAATGGGAGAACTCATAGCATCTTTTGGCAGTTGCTGCTATTGACTAAACTACTGGACTGTGTTGCCTTGCCTTTCTGTTTACAGTGTAGTAGTGAACTGCTGTTAGGGAGGGATTGCATCTCTTAGCTCTGGGCTCAGGTGTGATGCCTCATCTCACCAGGGTCCTTTCACCTGTGCAGACTCTGAGCTATAAACTTCCTTTAAACAGGCAGACTTTTAGAATAAACTGATACTTGGTGAATTGATACTGACATGGAAAATACGAGTATGTTGGTGGATGCTGAACAATGGGAGTTAGGATGCGTTATTGATATGCGATCAAGTATGGTACTGGAAGTAAAATTAATAAATGACATAATGAAGCAACAACTTTGTGTAAGCTTTGTGCAACAGATTCATACATGGTTTTCAGAGTGCACATCTCGGACAAAATTATTTGCTTTCCATTTTTAAAAGTGACTAGTTATGCAGAGAGATGTTACAAAAATCTGAAACTGCCTCAGACTTGGAGTGTGCTGTATCTAGAAGTTGTTCTATAGAGTTAGCTTTGAATATTCAGCATTTGTCACTATTCTTCTTTGGTATAAACTTTGTTCTCCAAAGCCCATATATCTCCTAAGATAGCTTCTTGCACCATGCTTGCTTTTAGTAGTGAGAAATGCAAGGTGCAATGATAGTTAACTGGCAGCAATAAAGTGTGTGTCCCCCCACTTTTTTTTTCATGTCCCAACACTCAATCGTGTGTAATGCCTGATAGAGCAGGCTTAAATCTAGGAAACAATGCCTACGTGATAAATACAGTTGATTGCATTATCTTGTTTCTTGGCCTTCATCATCAATACAGCTCCTTTTTAGTAGTTAACGGAAGTTAATTAACTGAAATGGTTGAGACAATAGATTGTGTCCTTGATGAAAATTAATTTTTGTTTAAGAGGACTGTTTTGAGCTGAATTGAGACAAGTTAGGCAAAAAACCGATTAGTTATAGGCACACTTGATAACTAGTATGAGTGTTCCATCTTTTTATTTGAACATAGATACATATTCTTGTAAAGCTTCATTCCGTACAAGTAGGGACTATGGTTCATATTGTGTGTATGCTCTCTGGGATTTCATAGTGTGATCATGTTTTGTGTCATGAGATCTGCACTCTTCGTAAAATACTTCAGTATTTATAGAGCTTCTGTTAATGAGGAGCAAATATTTTGCAAATATCAAACATCCTGCTCAGTTTGCATTGTCTTTTTTTCAAATAAATTGTTTGGTTTTATGTGCTATGCTGAAAAACATGTTGCCAAAAAAGTAACTTTTTGATAGTGTCGCTTCTGATTAGTCTTACTTTAAGGATTTGATTTCCTGATAGGAAGATTCAGTTAAACATGATCTAAGTCTGTCATTCTGAAATACACTGTACAAACTTAAAGCTCTTAAGTGTTGAAAGCATTTTGCTTGCTTACTGTTCATTGTGGCAACAAAATCTTTTGATTATATACAAACCCACTTTCAAACCAAGTTGCATGGTTTAGTCAAATTGGTTTATTTTAATTCACAAATTGCTTTGTGTGTTAGCTCATAGTGCATCTTATAAGTGAAAAGTGGTGCATACCTTGTCTCCCTAATAGAAAGGCATATATTGAATTGAATTTCAGAGTTATTTTCTTTTAAAGTCTAATCGAATGTTTAAGTGATAGCCTTATAACAGAGGCTTGTTGATCTGCTGTTTATTTATAGCTTTATATATAAAGTTGTGAACTGGAAGTCTAGTATTACTTTTCAAAAAAAATAGACAAGACCTCTCTCTTGAGGGAAACTGCTGAGTGAAAAGGAGGTTCTTGCAGTGTCTCTGAAGACACATTGATTTTGCATGTCACATCGTAAGGAGGGCTATAAACCATATAAACAAAGCTATAAATAATGCTCTCAGTTCTCAGGAGATAATCTATATATTGTTTATTAATAACATATTCAGATGATGACAGGCTCCGCTTGAAAAAAAACCAAAACAACAAACCAAAACCCCTTTCATGTGACATTTATAATTTCTCTGCTCAACCATTCAAGCTGTTTAGTTTTAGCGTATCAGAATGCTGAACGTCTCTTTACTGTGAATAATGAAAGTGCATTAAGATGAACAGCACCTAGGACATTTTTTCAAACAGGTAGAACAAAATGTTAAGTGGAATCTGTTACACTAAATACTGCAAAAATCTCTGCAATTCTCAATATTTCCTGTCTTGAGATCCAAGGCCACATGTATTGGTAAAGGAGATACATGGTGAAAATCACCATGGTTCCACTGAAAAATAACTTATAAAAACTTCAATTTGATAATGTGGTAGAGGCTCAAACTGTTTAGTCAAAGTTTGTTGCGTACATTTGTTTCTTCTTTGGTTTTGTTTGTTCTGGCTTACCTTCAGCACTACTTGGTACAATAGACATATTTTATCACTATTAACACCTTTTTTTTTTTTTAATTGAAATACTTTGTGTTGCATTAATAGACTGAGTCAAGGAAGAAAATTGCATTCAGCAAAGAAGTGACAGAAGAGAGCTGCAGTTTTCCTGTGTGGTAGAACGCCAGTTTGGGCAGTCTTCCCAGCCCAGCTCTCTAGGACTGTGTGTCTATGTTTTTTGGTTTACAGCTTTCGTAGCTGTACTATTTCTATTTACTTCTGTGAAGAGCAGTGCTGTAATGTATAAAATATATATGGTATATTTAAAAATACATATAAGTCTAGCATATATTTTGTATATAAAATAATATGCATTGGTATAATTTCTGATTGAGCAGTACAACATGTTAATATTTTATTTCAGTAACCAAATATTAACATAGCTTCATGTTTGATTTGAGCCTGTTTATTTTCTTTACTGACTTCCATGACCATGGCTCTGTGGCAAGGCAAATGCATCTGTGGTGGCCCCTCTCTCTGCCTTTCTCTCACTCACCACATGTTAATGTTGACACCGCAGTAACCAGGTTCAAGGGAGCTTGTGAATTGCTTTCTGCTAACTTGAGAGTTAAGTGAACAAAAAATACTGTCTTAGCAGAATGCCTAAGTGAGCGCCCTATGAGAAAGGCAGGCATACATGGCTGGAATAGGTTCAGGGGTGGCTGTGCCAGTCCACTGGATTAGATGGGGGCTTGAGAGACAGTTGCAACCTTGTCCTGGTGTTGCCACTTCGTGTCTACTGCTCAGAAAGTTCCAGGGATTGCCGCATCTGTGGAGTTGTTTTTGCAGCAGTGTAACACAAGACCAATGCTTTCAAGGGAGAGTTTAGCCTGCTTAGAGCTGGAATTACGTCAGCTGCGTAACTCAAATACCTATTTGTGAAGCTACAATAAATTACTAAAACTGGACTGTCTCTCTCAACAAATCCACGTTATTAGATCCATAGTAGAAATACAATGTGAAGATGGCAAGCAAACCTGTTCTATCTGTTCAAACTTACCAATCTGCTGTATGTCCTGTGAGCTCCTTTGTTTAACTATTTGTCGTATCTTTATATTCCCTGTATCTTTATTTTCTCTGTAACAGTGTATGTTGGCAATGTCTTTGAGGTGGCTTGAGTCATATGGCAGACTTTTTATTGTAGCTTTGTTACATTTCTGTGCTCTTTCATAAGGTGAAGAATTTCTTTAGAGCTACCTTTTCAGTTTCACTTTGAAAAGCATGGGACTCTAGGTTTATGTTTAGATAGAGAAAAATAAAATCAGTATTTTTATATTGTTCTTTGTCAAAGAAAAGTGTTCTGCCTCTTAAAAACCTCAGTCTGCTAAAACAAGCTAGAAATTGGAGATGTTCAAGACCATCAAATATTTTTTTGATAACTTGGTTCTTTAATGAATTGCAAGCAAGGTTTAAATAAATCTTGTTAGAAAAGAGAATATGAAAATTTCAGCCTTCCTTTCTTCCGTGCTTCATCACTTTTCTTCCCTTTCCTGCTAAAAAGAAGAATTTTCAGTTTTCTTTAAAGGATAGGCAAATCTAACTGCACTGGAATTTGGAGTATAACACTAGAAGTAGTACTACTTAAACTGTTCCTGTTCCTTTTAGCACACGGCCTCTAGAAATCTGTTGTATGTATGTTAAAACTTACCCGTCTATTGTAGATTGATTGTTGTCAACAGTGATTCTTTTGATCCTTTATCTGGAAATTACTGTAAAATTTTCAGGTAGGGTCTTGTGCCAGTTTGCAATTTTCTCCTTATCCTGTACTCACTGAATTTGGTGGCTTACATGTTGTTCAGTCCTTTGTGCCTTTTCCTAAATGATCTTTTAGCATTTGGTGCACTATGACACTGAAGTATGTGTCAGTGTCTCTCATATACCAACAAAATCAATTAAATAGAATGAAGCAACAAATTAGAATAAGGATTTGAGATGCAACAAATTCATATATTCAGCTCTAAGTTTCCTTTTCTTCTTGGAAAAAGCACTTTGGAAACTGTGGAAAATGTGTGTTTAAAGATAGCCCTGAAGAAGGGGTAATTGCTAATGTGGAATGAATCTCACTTGTTTTTTCTAATATGAATGACAAGATTAATTTGCAAATAGAAATTACTTACACCTCACTGTCAGACTTCTGAATGACCAGGGAAGTGATAAAATGTGCTGTTACAAGTTTTGTTGATCTGGCGTTAGTGGAGAAATGGAGGATTTTGTAGTTACTCTCAAAAGTGAGGTACTATGCTTGTGTGTTTTGATGCTTTTGTGCAGCACAGACATAATGGTTTGCGGTTTTGAAACAACTGATTCTGTATGAATTTATGTGTCTGAATGCAGTTAAGTCTGAATGCAGTTAAGTATAAATGCAGGCTTGTCTGGGCCACCTTCTATTCCTTTGCAATAAGGATGTTTTTGCGTTGAAGGCAGTCAGAAGGGGGCTAATACTGACCTTTATAAATGCCTCTCTGTTCCAGTGTGAGGAAAACAGTTGAAGTGGAACTTGTTGCAAGGAGCTAAACTTGCAAATTTGAACTTTTAAGGTACTTGGGCCTTTACTCGATGAACTTTACATCTTGATTATTAATGCTAGAGGAAAAATTGATGCCCTGTTCTGTGTTGCATGGTTTCTAGTGCTAATTCCACATAAATGCTACTAGAACTGTTGCAAGGTACCTTGAAAGTATCCATGGAGTTCACCTCTACAATCCCAGCATGGGTAGTATACCAAAATGGCATGCTTAATTGTAAGTCTGTTTATGTGGGAGAGCGCAGACTTTTCTGGATGCTTATTGACTTGAGGGAGCACCATTAAGCATGTGGTAACTTTTCCTTTCTGGAAAACAGTTAAGGAATAAAGCATTTATATGTAAACATGCTCAATATTACTTGACTGCTGGTACATAGAATTTAATTTCCCTTCATCCTTTTAAATGATTTAAAAGAAAAATGAGCCTTATGTGATGGCTGGACAGCTGCTGTATTTGTATTGAGAAATTGTTCACTACTTCTTACTGGCTTTTGCAATATTATATACAATAATGCAGTGCCTACTCGAGGTAAAAGGCAGCTTTCTAGTGGAAAGAATTGATGACTGAATTCATTGTTGGGCAGGACGGTATTTTGCTCTTTTTCTGTAACTTTTTACTTGAATTTTGTACATCTTGCAGAACACCTATTGAGTGACATTCTGCAGATTTGCTTGGCCTGGTTAGAAGGGAGAAAAGGTATCACTGGTAAGGTTGTGTATTGAAAGACGATGGGTATGTAGGCCCCAAAGCTCAACTATGTCAAATTTTAGCAGTTTTGTCTTCGTCTATAGTATGAGCTGAGGAGGCACGCGTGAATCTTTGCCAGTAGCGGCCACAGTCATGTATCTCATACTTTTGCTTCTGAGTTTAAACATCTTAGAAACTTGATGTACTTGCAAAAGACCAACCATGATGCTTTTGTTAGGGTACAGGTGGTCTTGTTCTGAATTTATGGAGGAACTTACAAAATAAGATTAAAATAAGGTGAAGTGGTCAAATTTATGCATTTATAGCTTGTCATTTTAAAAATCAAGCCTAATACCTTATTACTTTCCATTGTAGCATGCAACTCTAATCTGTCAGATGCTGTTTTGAATGTTTTCTGCAGTGATTTGTTATCTTGGCGTCAAGATCTGTTCTTCTTTCATTGTATGTGCTTTTATAGTGCAATGTGTTGAGTGTTTGTGTTCTTAAAGGTAATTCTAATTTTATGAGTATCCTGGTTTTGGCTGGGATAGAGTTCATTTTCTTCCTACTAGCTGGTACAGTGCTGTGTTTTGGATTTACTATGAGAATGTTGGTAACATACTGATGTTGTCCCTGGACTTAAACCTCACACCTGCAAGTGAATGGCTGAGAGAAAAGGTTTTGTAGGGAAGATAATGTACTATCCGCTGTATGTCCTTATGCGTTGAATATGTCTGTTAAGGCACTAAGTACCTACAAAATATGCTACTGCTGTGCCTTCTCAGAGATTCTTGCTGAATACAGTGCACTATGGTTGGATTTTAGCATGCACCTGAACCAGTGTAAGCTTTGCAATAGTAGTACTGGTATGGATTGTTAGCTTAATTGATTTTCCTACTGCAAAGTAGTTGCATAAGGATTTCACATTCAAAATGGTTCATGTGTGCTTTAAGAATAAGTAACTGCAGGCTTGTGATGCTGTGAGCAGAGCCATGTATGCAGCAAATGTCACTTGCTTTCAGTGCTGGATGTTAGAGAAGAAATGCTAGAATCAGTACATGTTATAGATGTGAAATGAAGAAAAAAACCACCAGTGAGGGAGCAGAAGAAGGTTTGGTGAACTTGGAAGCCCTTCCATAGTGGCTAGCGGTGTTTTTAGATGGCTGTCAATTTCTGTTTATTTTGGTGGTACAATTTTGGGTCTTGCAAAACCACGAGAGAGCCGCTCATTTCCTTCTTTGCCATCAGGAGTCTCTACTTTGAGGGTGATAACCTGCTTACTATGATCGAGAGTCATATCTGTTGAGTGCAGCCCAAGCATTAAAATACTGTGAACCTGCAGCAACACCTGATAAAGCCATGAAAGAAGGTGCTAAATCATAATGTATGGCTCAGCATACAAATCCTGTGTTATCTTCTTTGCTAGTGGAGTTTGAAGTTAACATTATACTTCATAAGAATTTTGCTTTTCTAGATGCTGAACTTTAAAACTGAGAAAAAAATGCTGCTGGGTGGTACAGTTGTGATGCTAAACTTCATTGTGCTATAGGAATAGTAATGCCTAGGGAACAGCTGTTCAACAGGTCGCTAAACTGAAAACTAGCCTTTAAAATGTGCAATAAGAACTGATTTTTTTTTTTTTCTTTTTGAGTAAAGCAAAAATGCATACTCTTGAGTTTTTGGTGTATTTTGTTTTGTTTTCCAAAATAACTTCATTCTGAACATAATTTCTCTGAACCGCTTCTAACGTTTAACCTGTGTAGGTTGAAACACCTGTGCACTAAGAAAAAGTGTGGTGTTAAGTGTTCAATCAGCAATGTAAAAAGAACACCTACATTTCACAGGTCCTGAAACCTCTCTTTCAGCTGATACAGTGGTACAGTTATTGAAGTTTATTTTCTATAATAAGCAACAAGCCAGGTATTACTGAAGGCCTCTTTCAGCTTCTTTGTAGTTCTGTGAAATGTTGAGCTGCTTTGACAGAAGAAAATGAAAGACAGGAACATTCAGCAGAATTGTGCAGTATTTTTCCATAGAATTTAGATATTGTTGCTTGAGGTAAATGCTAGGGATCTGGGGGGTGGTTGTTCCAGTGTTGAGAGTACAGGTATGGAAAAAAAGTGACTTAGTGTACTTCAAAATATGGGTGAGGAAAACACTCTTTTGAAAGAAAGTGTTGGTATACAGTGGGCCTGGCTTGAATATATTTTCTTCTTCCAGCTTGAACATGTAGTTTCTCAGCCAGTGTCTAGTTCGCTAGCCTGGGTTAAATTGCCAATGTGTTCATGGCTATTACTTGTGCTCATGCAGCTGAGTGATGGGAAGAGATCCTTTTCAATACTTTGCCACGGCTTCTAATGTATTCTGATGTTCAGCAAGCAAAATCTGTGGGCTTCGTGGGTGTTCTGTGACAGTTGCCAGGACTTCTAAATATTACCACTGGGCCTTTTTCCAGACAGTTTTGTTTATGTTCAGTTCATACCTTATTTTCAGAGGGATTGATGGTGGATACCTAAAGCTTTGGTACTGTCATAGTAGCTCCAGTTGACTATTGACAGCAAGCATTATTTGAAGGAATAATTATAAACCTAAAGCTTTTTCCTCTTTCTCTACTTCATACTTCCCCCCCACTATCCTCCTATTCCCCACTCTCCAGGATGTTTCTCAATCTAATTTTTTTGTTGTATTTCAGGGAATACCTTGGAAAGCAGTTGCAGTCAGAACAACCTCAAACGGCCACCGCACGGAGCTAAACACTTCTGTCAGTTCATGCTTATAGCTACAGTATGTTTGTCTTTAAATTAATATCAAGGAAACACTGAAATCACATGTTCTTTGCGTGCTGCTAGTGCGTAAACTTTCCATGTTTCCTCTAGTATTGTTGGCTTATAAAAATTTGTTCAACTAGTTCTGATGATTATGCCTATTAGCTGCTTGTTATATTCTGAATGTATATGAGGAAATGTCGCTAATATATTGCATTTGTTTTATGTATTTATTCTCATAATAAAGACTGTTATTAAAGGATATTCATCCAATGTTATATTTAGCCTAGAAAAAATGTTCTCTTCTTTTAGCAGGTTATCAGTGTTGCTGCTTTCAAGAAAAGCAAGTAGTCCTTGTATGTCTCCAGACAAATTAATAAAGCTATGACTTGGTGTTCTGCAGGAAATGCAGTAGCTTGAGAAATTTTGACTCTCAGTACTAAAGTGCATACCAAGTCTCAAAGCAGTGTTCAATTTGTATATAAAAGCAAATGTATGGGTTTTCTTTTGGAGTGGGGTAACTCCCTCTTGTTAGAGGCTACATTAAAAAATTTGGACGTGAGAAGAGGAAAAGAAAACGTGCCTAGTGAAAACTGGTAGACTTAAGATTGTTAGTCAAGCTGTATAACATCAATATTAAGGCTGTAGGTCAGAGATCAAGCTTTTTGGTAACAAATGTGCAGTAACTGAATTTTGAATTTCATGGGGTGGTTTTGTTATTGAAAATGCTTGGTAAATGTTAGGGTTCTGGTGTCATTCTAAAATCTATTATATTTCCTTTATATTGAGCCAAATAATGTGGCTGTCAGTCTTCTCTGTGTTTTGTAGCTCCTGATAGTGAAAAAGATGTAAGCATCAAATATTGATGATACTGAATTGGCATGTGAAAACAGTCTTGTCGCAAATATAGGAACTTGTCTCCACACACTTGCAACACCAAACAGTTAATATTCTTGTAGTTAATTTTTAGAATGAAAAAAAGTATGAGAGAACATGACTTAATCACATTGGTAGTCTTGTGTGGTGGTCTCTGAGGAACCTTAAGGTACTTCGTCATCAAGTAAAAAAACCCAAACAAACAAAACCTCAAAAAACCAATCGGAAAAACTTTTCTTACCTAGTCTGGATTTTCATCATATATAACTAGAACTTGACCACTGTTGCAATGGAGAGAGAAGACATTTGGGGGATGACAGTTTGATGACTCTTTGGCCTGCTTAATTAAAATCGGATTGTGTAGATTAATGACTATTGCTTACTTCTGCATAGGGGGAGGCATAGGCTCTGATATTGAAGTTAGTGTCTTGGGGATAGATGCTGAAGCCTGAAAAAAATTAAACTGACTTTAGTTGGAGTGAGGGTTATCTGGATCTGGTCTCAGCACTGCATGTTCCCACAGAGTGATGAGGGATACTGGTGGTGTGGGAAGCTGCTGGGAGAACAAGGGTGCACTTACACTGCCATTTTTATCTTGGGTTGGTTGAATGCTCTTGAAATAAATTTCTGAGTCTTCCCTGCTTTTCACACTTCAGTATACATTGCATGGTTTTGTCCGTACATGAATGGGGTGGTTCTCTGATAAAGCTGAACTGCAGCACATACATCTTGTGTCTTGGCTACCTGGCAAGTGTTCAGTCCACCACACCAGGTAAGATTTTCTTTGAAGTATGGCCCTTAGAAGTGCATGCAGAGTGAAAGTTGGATTTGTAATGCCAAATGTCTTGCTCTACAAGTCAGATTCTCTTGTCATGCTTCTTGCTGATGTAAGCATAGCCTAAGACTTTTCTTGAAGATGCTGTAAAAGGTTGGTCCTATGGTTACAGCTGTAATGTTGGGTACAAGAATCATGACAGGACATTAGTGGGGAAGGAATATACCCTCATCTTCAAAACCAGATGTTGTTTCCTTGTTTGTGTTGTTTCCTTGTCTGAAGGGAGCAGTGAAGCACTGCTTGGTAAGAGGATTTGGGTTTGCATTGTATGAGTAAAGATGATGTGTGCTACTGATGGCAACCCCTCCTGTTTTTTTGGGAGCTAGAAATAACCAGGCTATTCATAATATGGATTATGAACAAAGTTGCTTACAGTGATTGTCCTGAAACATCTAAATATTGTGTTCATGTACTGTACAAATAAATTCTCTCTGCTGCTTTGCTAGTTTTACTCTGTGCATAGTTTAATCATTGTGGTCTGTTTCGACACCATGTGGTACGTGGAATTCCCTTCCATTTAGTTAGAAGTCTGTTGGGATACAGAAGAAGAAATGATGGTGATGTTTCACTTACATCAGTGTGCAGTATTGATCCTCTGGTGTCTGTGAAACCCGAAAGGCATGAGACTTCCATCCCCTGATGGTAACATCAAGGTGGCTCAAGGGTTATGATCTTGAGGAGTTTGTGCCGAGATTGTACAGTAAGAAGCTTGGGAAATTCTGGCCAGGGTGCTGTGGAGGACCTTCCTGTGCAGCCAGTAATTTGGACTGTGCGGAGCTGAGAGATCTGCAGAAGTCAGAGTGCACACTGTGTCCTGGAGGGATCTTGGCATAGCAGGGAGCTGCAGACAGGTTTCCAGCTGTGGGTTCTCTATCTCCGATCATCCCATGGCAGGCCTATTATCTGTAGGTGTTGGAAGGCCTTGGATCCATGGTCCCAAGAGAAAAAGTAGGGCAGAGCTGTTCTGGAGCTTATAACCTTTGAAATCAGAAAACTTGGCCAAAAGCTTTGGTTGCATTTCAACTAATTCTTAAAATGGTCTACTGCATCTGGTTTCTGCCTGACAAGGTGTAACTGGCTTTTGCTACTGAACACTGTTTTGACTATTTGCCTGTTTGCGTTAGCTCACTTAACTTGCTTGGCCTCATTCTCCCAAAATCTGGCATGGGGCAGGAAGGCAGGTGCCATGGTGGCAGACTGAAAGCTTCAGGGCTGTGTGATGACAGTGTGGGCAGACCTTGGTGTTAGGGAGAGAAACGTATGCCAGCAGCTTCCTTCCTCCCTCTGGTGATAAGAAGATTTAGGGATGACTGGAGGCTAGCTGCCATGGACCAGATAACTAACCTGCTTCTAAAGTGAGGAGGTAGTTATGATCCTCCAAATTAGGGTAATTGTTCTTTTTATGAAATTTTTCTTAGTTTTCCTAGTTTTTATTTTCACTCACGTTGCATCTAAGAATAGATGGAGTTTTAATTTTCCTGTAATGAAAGTAACTGAGTTTGAAGTCTTTTAAGCTATCTTTAAAGTTTTGCATTTGAGGTTTCTTTTGCTTTTCGTGATACGTCTGCTTAAATGATTTTTCTTTAAACTTTGGTCTCAATTTGAAATCTGCATGGGAAATAAATTTGAGTTAAGTTCACAAGATTCAGCAACTGTGAGAAGAATTTAAGCCAGTCACAATTCAATGCAGGAGGGGTGGAGGGGAAGCACGATGAAAAACAGTGCTGACATCTGGAGCTAAGGTAGGAAAATGCTTAAATCATGTGCTTAGTGCATGTTTATTATTCCTACAAGCCATTTGAGGGCTTAAGGCCTGCAGCCAGGCGAAGAGGAGGCTAGATCTTGGTCTTGGCTGGTGTAAGCTACTCTGCTAGAAACAAACCAGGGTTGAGCAGGAGATGGGCTGCCTGGGCCCTGGTGTACGGTGCTGCATCAAACCTGTCTTCAGTATCTCATCAGAATTCCAAAAATGGGTTTGTGCCCCTGCATGAACAAATGAAGATTGTCAGCCTGCTGGGTTAATAGTTTTTTCTCGTGAACATGACATAATTTTAGCCTCATAGGTGACAAGGGGTCAGAAGGAATCCTGAATCCTGTTGACTCACCTCTATTCAAAAGCTTTCACTTTTCACTTTGGCAGCTTCTGCAGAGTAGTTTTGAGTTGTCTTTTTAGAACCACGTGCTTTGTCAGAGTTGAGAACAGAGCTAGTGCTCTTGCAATGACCAGGCACGGTATTCACCTTATATTCACTTCCTCTTAGACTCCAAAATGAGTATTAAAAAAAAAATCTGAACTGCTGTTAAAATTTTCAAATGGTCAAGGGTATCATCATTGAAATACCACAGAGAGCAGCAATGTTGTTTGCAAATGTAAGGTGCAGCCTTTAGGGAGTTACCTGGGAACTCTTCTTACCTTGGGGTATGTGTATTTCACTGGTACAGCCAGTTCTGAGATGCGTCAGACATTGCTGAACACATATGATGTGCTGAAAACTGTCAGTATCCTTTGTGTAAGAATATTTTTCATGACCTGTCCCTTGGCCTTACTGCTGCTTGTAAGCTAAGTTACTCTACAGCAGGGGGGCCAGATACAGCCCCCCAGGGTCCTCAATCCGGCCCCCGGTATTTACAGACCCCCCGCCGGGCGTTGGGGGGGAAACCAAGCAGCCGCAGGTGACTGCCTGCCACTGCATCCGCGCGCCGGCCCCCTGGTTAAAACATTTGAGGACCCCTGCGCTATGGTAAGGAGCCTAATAAAAGGCAGAAATGGAATAATGGCTGATTGTTACACAGTCTCTCTTGTTTCTGTTACTTGGTTTTATCCAAGGATATTTCTGTGCTATGGGAAGGTAATTTTTCTTGGGGGGTGGGGTGGGGGGGTGGGACGGAGCAGGACAAAATTCACTCTGCTTATAAAAGTGGGCAGCGGGCCAATTTATTTTTTTTTTTTAACTTTATCATCTAACAGATTATCCAGAAGGGCACAATTTGTCCCTCTGTGTGAAGACTTAATATGCAGAAGGGAACAATGAAGTTGTTCATGAGCCATCTTTGGTGCTGTTATGTACATATTCATGATACAATTTTTTCAGGGATCTTCAGTTGGTTTGCCTTGTCTGGAGTCTTGTGTACAGACAAAACTGTCAAGCTGCAAATCTGAGTAACTTCTTCATTGTCTTCATAAAGTATTTTAAAATGTCTGCACACATCCAGCTCTGCCAAAAAATGGACAGAGAAATTGGGTAGTTGATTGTGGTGGTGACAGTTGAAACCTATTGATTTGGAAATCACAGAACTGCTACAGTATCACGTTATTTTGTAGCCAGAAAAGATGATAAATTGCAGACATAAAGGTTGTCATTTTGTAGATAACTTCCATGAAAAGGAAGTGTGCAAGACAAGCCTACTCTGTCAGGTTCAGATGGCTAAAATACAGCTTCAGATTAGGAGTCTTCCCGCGTGGGGATCACATCCAGTAGTTTGCTTGTGGATGCACGCAAACGCAGGGCAGATACTTTGGTCAATTAAAATTAAATAATTTTGACATAAAATACTGAATAGAAAAATAACCCTTAGAAATGTATGGGTGTGAGACCACTGGTTAGATACTGAAATCCGTCTGGGATGTCTTCAATTGGTGAAGTCCGCTTGTAGAAGAAATACTTAGCGTGAAGTGCACAAGTTGTACCTCCTGTTGTATTTCTGAATGTCACTCCTCTCTTACTTAGTGCCATCTAGTTATTTCTAGATTATATGCTAATTCCCCTTAGAATTGATAATATTTCCCAGTTTAAATATAATACAATTAAATATTTGTGGTACTATATCAAGCAGATGATGGGTGAGACCTAGAATGAGGGAAATGTGTTAAAAAAAATTAGTTATTTTTCTCTGGTAAGAAAGGGCTCTTTATGCCTTGTCTATCTTGTATTTTACCCGTTTTCCTTATACATTCCAGTTCAAATTCTGTCCAATACTATCTCTAAGGGAGAGTCAAGATTTTTATCCTATCGATCTTAATCCAGTGTCTAAGTCCATCCAGATCACTACTTCTTTTCTTTTTTGACTTGCAGATATTAAATTTCCTGAATTTTATCATCCCTGACTTAATATGCATTGTGTTGATTTTTATTTATTTTATTTTTTTTTAAAGAAGCCTGAGTGGGATGAAATCTTCCCTTAAAGACAATGCATTAGCTCCCTAGGCTTTGTTTCTATGGAAGTTTCCATTTCCTTACCTTAATTTTATTAGTCCATCTGGATAGCCTTTAACCTGGGGCAAAGCCAAACTTGTACTGGCTTTGACGGCCCTGCAGGGACTAGGCACTGTAACTTCTTTGTAACAGCCTGTTTGTCCTGTCAAGCCTCTGTGCTTTTTCTGGAAGTGAAAGGAATTCTGTTGGTTTGCTGGATTCTTCGTTTATTCGTCTTTGTTTTCTAATCCAGTACAGCAATTGGTAATTTTAAGAATCTTGTGATGTTGCAATTCAGCTGGAAGATAAATAGTGGATTCCATCAAACCACTGAGATCTTTTTCATCCTTTGTTCTCCATCCTGTATCCCTGCTCTCAATGCACAGTCTGAATTTCCTATTAGCTGGTTCATTGCATGAGAAAAAAGTCCTTTAGACATGTTACAGCGGCATCTCTTGCACTGGGATAAACCTCTGGTCTTCTCTGATTTTCCTTTTTTTACATACCTGTTTGGTGCTTCCCCTTCCCTCCATCTTTTCTTTTCTTTCTGCCTCTCTCTTCCTTGTTCTGGGGTGTTGCAAGGCTGTTTTTCTCATTCACCTGATGCCTCTTTGGTCACATAATTAAAAACCATTTCTCTCAGACATTTTTATTTAACTCGTAGATACTGAGTTAACTGTTCTTCATTTCCTCAAAATTGCATGTGAACTCCATTTCCAGAACCAACTTTAGTCTCCGGCTACTCAATGCTTTATACAGGGAAAACCTCTTTTGAGTGCCCCTTTGAAAGTATTAAGCAGAACTTCTCTCTGTAGTGTCATCTTTATTAGGTCTTTTTCAAGTGCTGCCACAGTTACCATCGCTATCCATTCTCTCTTTTTATTTTTATTTTTGAGAAGTAAGGACCATTCATTCCTTGTTTTGTACAGTCACTTGTAAATTTTGTTGTTTACGCAAATTTGGGTTTCTGAGTCTGTATTTTGAAGAGATGGAGATGCTTTTTCTACACCAGTGGGGATTCAAACACATGTGTCTCACTGGCTGTGAGACTTGGAATCAAGGGATTTTAAAGATGTTCCTCTCTGCCTCTTGCCCCAAGATGACGTGAGAAATAGGTGTTGCAAAGTGATGATTCTGGAGAGCATATTCCTGAAGAGCTTTTCCATGCAGTGCTTGTAATAGAAGCATTTTGTATTCACTCTGATCATATCTCACAAGATCCAGGCTCTGCAGTATCAGCAGCATGATACTTGAAATTTAATCTACGTGCCCTGGGCTCCATAGCCTGACAGAATTAGGTAATGTATTCTGAATTTAAAATACAATTCTGAAATAAAGTAATAATAAAAAGAATAATACACAGGTAACTCTTTTTCTTGTCAGTTACCTTTTTACCATAAATCCTTAACAGTGAAGCGAAAACCACTGCTGAAGAAACACTCTGAAATGAACTCCATTGCAGCTTGTGTTGGCAATGCTAATAACTTGTGCAAAAGCAAATTAAATCTTAGTCTTTGCTAAAATAGACTGCTCTGCACAGTCTACTCCTCCTTGTGCTTAGTGTCTCAAGCCGTATTTAATTTGAAATGCCTGTGGTGCAATATCTGTAGCCATTTGCTTCTCCCTTGTGCCCAATCTGGATTCTACAGAAGTAATTGTACAGGGGACATTCATCAGGTAAATGGATTCCAAAAGAGATCAGCAAATGGAGGATGATTTCTCAGTCAGCACTTCAACTGTCTGCAGCTTGTATGGCCTTGCAAGAGTTGTAAAAGAATTGACACCAATGGCTTTTCCCCCTCCTCTCTACAGACAAACAGCTGCCACCTTGCTTTAGAAAAAAACAACAAACCAAACTCCTTGAGAACACGTGCATCTGCTTCAGCACAGTGCACGTGTAGCAGTTTTTCTGCTCTCCTGAATGCGGCTAACCCTGCTTCCATGCTGCGTCTCGATAAAAATGCTGACTCTGAGGGCAGTGAAGAACTGCTTGCTGTTCCCACTTAACCTTTTTGTTTTCTGGAAGGCTGGCAACGCAGCGGAAGGGGTTGCGTGGCTTGTGCTGAATCTATTTCATTGCTGCCAATTTGTTTCCTTCTGTAAGCAGACCTACAGCTTCATTTTTCTGTCTTCCACTGTGACTGCAGGAAAACTTGCTCCCCCTGAGACATAAACACCAGGCAAGCTAGGAGAGGTAATATTTCCTCCTGGTGTACTTATGGCTGAAGAGCGCCGTGCAGCTTTTCCAGGGGTGAGAATTGTTTGTACTTCCTTTTAAAGCTGCTTTGAAAAAAAAAATGATAATCTCAATTTATGTTTTTTCTATTATGTGAAGCTGTTAGAAATTGCAGATAAAGCTTGCCGTTTTGTGAAGTGGTGGGCAAGCTATTTCCTACCTGGAGTGCCTGGGGAGTGAGCGAAATGGAGCCAGACGTGATCAAATGACACTTCTGAGACTTACTCAAGGGGCTGATAACAGGCTTGTGGCTTTCTGCCCTTGGGCTGGTGTGTGCATCATGCCTGGGAGGACATCTGTCACCTACATGGGGGCAGGAGGAGCTGGTTGGGTTGTGTTGGTAGAAATACCTAGCAGCCAAGAATCCGTGCAACTAAAGGATGCTGCCATTCCCATAGCCTGGCCCCAGGGAGTTGTGGCACGGAGTCACTTGGCTGAAGTGGCCTCTGGAATAACCTGCGTCCTGGCGGTGCTGAGGTTTGGCACTGGGGAGAAACGTGCAACTGCCTGTAGCTTCTACCTGGATTCCTGTTTTGGGACTTCACCTTTCCGAAGCCCCAGTGTCCTGGTTGTATCCCTGGTATTGGTCTCCGACAAGGTAAACTGATGCCTTACATACCTGAAGTGGTAGCTATAGTCATTTCTGTTTTACTTTCACAGGGGCTCCTCACCAATGACCAGAGGCTAAACTCTTAAGGTTTTCATTGACTTTTCTGAGCTTTTAGAAACTTCTGCCAGACCAGGCAGCAACTCATCTGTCCATTTAAAGTACCTTTTGGCTATAGGATTTTGAATACAATAATTGCCATGAAAGGCCTTTACAATGAAGTCTGCATAAAGCTTCGCTAAATGTTCGGGAATTTGGTTATAGTAAAGATTACTTTGGCAAAAATGTATGCACTTCTAGCATTTTTGGAAAGGAATGTCTGGTAAATACTAAGGGATGGCCGAAGTGGAGGGACAGATGGTGCTTTTTCTCAGCACAACTTTGCAGTAAAGAAGTTAAAAATAAAGGTTGCAACATTATCAGGAGCATAAATAAGTTAGTGACACTGTGTAATTAAACCAGTGCTTGGGAATGCTATTTAATCAACACTGTTGAAGCCCAGGATTTGTAATAAGCCAAAGAGGCTAAACAAAAGCAATCTTTGTTCTGATGCAATTTGTTCTGAAAATGGTTATACACCATGCGGACAGAGTAGGCTCCAGAGCTAATTTGCTGTGTAGCCTCCCTTCTGAGGTATGGCATTAAGAGATAACTGTTTTGTATTAAACAAGAAGGATTTTATGAGAAGGGCCCGGTTATTTTAGCAGATGCTGTGAGCTGTGCAGGGCACTGTGTGGTAACCCCATGCTCCCCAGACCGCTACGGCAGCTTGAACAAGGCATCAGTGAGGGACCTGCTCTGTTTAGCTGCACTGGTGAATTGCCCTAGCATAAAAGTTATTCTTAATTTTTATCCCTTTTAAAGGCTAATTCAGTGATCTGATTTCCTTGAGCAGATCTTTGCAGAGACGTCTTCTGAACCAGAGGATTCAGGCTGGTGCAAATGTCTGTGCCCAAGGTGATGTTGCAGCAGGGAATAGAGGTGGTTTGCACTGGGTGAGGAGAGGGCTCTGAAGCTCCCCTGTTGCCCCATGAATTTTTCTTAGGGTGTAACCAGTATCTCTGAAGGGCTGTGAATCCTTGAATTTGTGGAATCAGGACATTATCTTTTGATCTCTCTTGTGGAGACCAGTGACAAGTGGTGTTCCTCAGGGGTCCATACCGGGATGGGTGCTGTTCAATGTCTTAGTCAGCATCATGGGCACTGGTATTGAGTGCCCCCTCAGCAAGTTTGCGGATCACTGGAGAGAAGGGATGCCATCCAGAGGGACCTTGACAGGCTTGAGAAGTGGACCCATGTGAACCTGGTGAAATTCAACAAGCTGAGTGCAAGGTCCTGCACATGAGTTGGGACAATCTCAAGCACAAATGTAGGCTGGGTGGAGAATGGATTGAGAGCAGCCCTCGAGGAGAAAGACTTGAGGGTGCTGGTGGATATGAAGCTCAACATGGCCCAGCAACATACACTTGCAGCCCAGAAAGCCAACCGTATCCTCGTATCCTGGGCTGCATCAAAAGCAGTGTGACCAGCAGGTTGAAGGAGGTGATTCCCCCCCTCTGCTCTCGTGGGACCCCACCTGGAGCACTGTGTTCGGCTCTGGGGCCCCCGACATAAGAAGGACATGGAGCTGTTGGAACAAGCCCAGAGGAGGGCCAGGAAGATGATCAGAGGGCTGGAGCACCTCCCCTAAGAAGACAGGCTGAGAGAGTTGGGGCTGTTCAGCCTGGAGAAGAGAAGGCTCTGGGGACACCTTATAGGAGCCTGCCAGTGCCTAAAGGGGGCCTGCAAGGAAGCTGGAGAGGGACTTTTGTAAGGGCCTGTAGTGACAGGACAAGGCGGGGGATGGTTTAAAACTGAAAGATGGTAGACCTAGATCAGATATGAGGAAGAAATTCTTTACTGTGAGGGTGGTGAGGCACTGGGCCAGGTTTCCCAGAGCAGCTGTGGATGCCCCGTGCCTGGAAGTGTTCAAGGCCAGGCTGGATGGGGCTTTGAGCAACTTGGTCTGGTGGAAGGTGTCCCTGCCCATGGCAGGGTGTTGGAACTAGGTGATCTCTAAGGTCCCTTCCAATCCAAACCATTCTATGATTCTATGAAATGTTCAGGAAAGATAGCAAAGGCCTGGCTTGTTGGTTCTGGGCCGCCATTCTCAGAGGCTGCAATATTAATTGTCTTTGTCTTAGCATCAGTTGTGTTTCTTGCACTTCTTCTTCCTGTTGGGTGATTGGACCAGAAACCCACTCCTCTGATGGCTTTAAACCTTCTTGCTTCCAAATTCAGTGAAGGTATGCTAAGGGTATTGTAACTTATTCTTGTACTGATACTTTCCTATAGCTGCTTAAGCTTTGGTGGCAGTAACTCTCCCCCAGATACCTCCTGAAGTCATTTAGAGAGAAATCACTTAGAAACACTATTACCTCTGTCTCTAGCGAGTCCTAATGTTGCAAAGTCTGCTTTCTTTCTCAAGTCAGAAAGCAAAAATTAGAGAGTGCCACAGACTTGATCTATTAGAGGTGTCAGAAAGTCCTGACACTGACCTCACATCTGTGTTACAGGGAACCTGTTGGAGACACGGGCTGTGCGTGTGTTATCTGTAATGGAGCCGATACCTCCCCACACAAAGAAAAATCTTAAGTGTGAGGAGTGCAGGCAGAACTAATGAGCTGGTGTATAACTGGAACCTTAATTAGCAAAGCGATATGCTGTGTTTCTATTATCTTTGCCAGGTCAGACTCATCGCTTTCTGGGCAAGGCTGCGGTATTATATCTAAATTAAAAAATGCCTTAATTAAGATGTTTATGCAACCACTACTTTTTTTTTGTTTGTTTGTTTCTTTAGGGGAGCAAAACAGCTTTTGTAAACATGGCACTTCAGAAATGTCTTGTGACTGAGTCTGCTGGTTTGACTGATTTTTCACACAGAATTAACTGCCCTGTGATATGGTAATATGCTTCTTGTGTGTTATCTGAATTAGTTTTTTCTCTTGCATCCAAGGAACTATGTAGTCAAATATGTCAGTCTTCACTTCCCTCTTAACCATCCTAAGTCACTTAGGTATTGTTTACTCATGCATTACTCCATTTCCATGGTAGTGTTCTCTTGAAGATAGGGAAAGTCCCTTCTTGTGTCTCAAAAACTTTTTTCCCCAAGTTTTCCTCCTTTGAATAGTTTCTTTTTGATGTAAGTGCTATGATGTTAACGCCAAACAGGTATTCTTGTTTCATCAGTACCTTCGCAGTGGCCTTATAATTTTTCTGGTGCTTAGCAAGATGAAGATGAGGGAAAGATATGTACCATTAAGTTCAGTCAGATATAATTCTGTGCTACCTTATTAGTCAAATCATCCTTGATGGCAGTGTCACTGCCTTTCCCATGCTGACTCATTTCATGTCAGTATGAAAGCTGTGCAACAGTATGTGGGTTCTACCTGTCCTCCCCATTTCAGTTGTTTGTTCTGTTTGGCCTTTGCTGGCTGGTATCTCGAAACACAGGCCAATGTAACCTAATTCTTGACTGCGGTGAAGGAGCCGTCTGTGTTCCTGATGAGGATAACTGGTATAATCCTATAAAAACTTGGAAGGCTTTGGAAGATTGAGTGTAAGAGTAGAATGCTTTAATTTTTCCTGTGTTCCTAATTTTGTTAGCAGAGAGGATGAAGCTTTTCTGCTTTCTCTAGTTCTGGAGCTAAGAAGAGGTTAACTCCTGCTTCTGCTTGCAAGACTTAAAAGTCTTCCAACAAGTTTTCTTGTAATGCAAGACTGTTTGTGCACGTGTGTACTACATAACAAGCTCTAATTAAGAGGATTTGCAGTCATCTTCCAGAGCTGAATTGCTCTGAAATATTTCCAGAGTTTAATAGGCTGATTGTTAATGGAGCATGATTTTTTTTTTTTTTGGTGTATTTTTACAAAACTGGTTTAGGTGATGAGTTGTTAGTCATTTGCTTGCTTTAACTAAATTGCTTAGGTATTACAGTATTGGTAAGTACTCTGAGCGTGACACTACCTCTCCTGCATGCTTACTTTAAAAGGAGATAAATAATAGTTGTTGGATTAATGATGCAAACATGAAGGTCTCAAACAGAAAGAATTGAGGGCCAGAGGGTTCCCACTCTGAGCTCATAGTCAGCATCTTTGGATGGTTCTAGTTTGTATCCAGCTCCAAGTGGACAGTGGAGGTGATGCTGGAAACAGATCCTCTTCTGATGCATTACTCTCTACCTTACATAGAAAGTTTAACATTTGGGCAGAGAATGGGACAAAGTAGTCTGAGTGCTTGTTAGAGACAGAAGACAGAGTTTATATCTATCTCAGTGAATCCGCTATACAAAATGGAGCTGGTCCAGTAAAGCAGATGGAGAAAATTCCCAAGAATGCTAGGCTGGTGGTCACAACACCCATCTGGAGAGAGAGACCTGGTTTCAAATTGGTATTTGAGATTAGGCAGATGAAGTATTTGAACATGAGTATTCACAATCAGAGCAAGCAGACAAACCGTTATTTTGAGGCTTGCAGATTTTTCCTTTTGGACTTAAGTTTCTAAATAGCTTAAATGCTTTTCGGAGTTAATGGGAACACTCCATAAATAGAATGGAAATTAAATCCATCCAGGCAAACTTGATTTCATTTTACATGGCGATATAAGTTAACCCATGTAACACTTGGATAGGAGATGGCTGTCATGCACGTAGAAGAGCTGATATAACATTGTCTTGATTTTTCAAATGTACCAGTTTATAGTTT
Organism: Falco rusticolus; assembly: GCF_015220075.1. Lineage (NCBI taxonomy): Eukaryota > Metazoa > Chordata > Aves > Falconiformes > Falconidae > Falco > Falco rusticolus. The sequence continues at coordinate 47,696,272 of NC_051189.1, forward strand.
CTCTCTAAAATTCACTCCAAAATTTTATCCGCTTGGATGAAAGCAGTATTGAGTGGATAACTACAGAATTTATTTGGTTTATTGAGATGAAGTTTGCTCATAAAATGCCTATGAGCAGGCTGTGATTCCATCGGGGTTATTTGTTCTTTTTTTTTTTTTTTACTTAATTTTCTGTTTAGAACTCGGTTTTGTTCTTCTCTGTTATTGCTGGCAGCAGTTATATGATTAACTGGTGCCATCAGTTTGAGCTAGATGAGCCGCTGTAATTACATAAGACACAATCTATCACTTATATATATATATATATCTCTATCTTGACTGGAGGAAAATACCTTAGTAATTAGGTGAAAAAGTGGAGGCCGTGGCATGGGGAGAAGAATTTGACTCTTGCGAAGTAACAGTAAACAAAGAGGAGAAAGAAACTTTTCTTGACCTAAGCAGTATCTGAAATGTCAATCCTAGACACGATAGCCTATTTTATACCTGTTCTGAGTTCAAATGTGAAATGAAATCTTGTTTTGCAAATTATTGATATTACAGTAGTTTCTCCCTGCTCCGATGGGGGCTGTTGTCCTTCTTGCTATGCATTGTGCACACTAACAGCATCTTGCTTGTTTGCCTGAAATAGGGCCCATCATCCCATATGTGCTGTGTTAGCTGCAGAGCCTTGGTGGTTTAAATGTTGCGCGCTTATTTATAACTTGACTGTGTGCAGTGGGTTGTTTTCTTGTTCTGGGAAGCAGCTGTAAAAGAAATGCGATCACATTCAAGACAGTGATTTACTACTCGCCCTCCTTAAGGCTTTAGGTGTATAAAATACAGCATAGAATGAATTACCAAGAGTTATGTACAGTGACAAATGTTAATTTCTTGAATTAATTTGGTAGGGGGACAGATCTTGGTAACAGGAGGAAAAAATACCTGTTCTGATAATTTTTGGTTATTGCACATTTTCCTCTGTGAAGAGCTGTCCGGCTCGTCGTGGGAAGAGATGTCAGCTCTGTGCTGTTGTCGTTACAAGATTACAACAATCCATAAGCAGAAACCCTTAATGTTCTTTCTTGCAAATCTGCAAGCTGTTTCACCTTTTGGGTTATGAAAAAGCAGCTTCTCCCTTATTCTGTGATCTGTGAATGAATGTGATTTGAGGTCTAACAGATGGACTTGGATGGTCAGCTCCTGAGTTTTGCTGTGAATCTTCATGAGCTCAGCAGAGCCAACAGAGGGAAGCACAGAGTGGTTTGGGTTGGAAGAGAACTCTGAAGATCATCTAGTTCAAGCCCCCTGCCAGGGACATCTGTCACTAGACCAGGTTGCTCAAAGCCCTGTCCAACCTGACCTTGAGCACTTTCAGGGATGGGGCATCCACAGCTGCTCTGGGCAACGCCATGCTCTGGTCCCACGCTGTCCAATGCATCCTCATTAAGCACCACCCATCTTCCCATCCTTTGGTATAATACATAGATATCATTCCCTTAGTCTATGGACTATACCTGTAAAATGTCCACAAAATGTCCACTGACAATAAGGTCTCCCTGGAACCGGCTTCATTTTTGATCCCAGAATTTCTACGGTATTTAATGACCTGAATTGTACAGATAGGAGAATAAGGGTTTTGCCAGTGTCCTGCAGGCTTTGCTGTGCCTGGCTTATCCCATCCTTCTGGGAGTATATCCGCACTTGGCTTTGGAAAAGGGAATAAGCTCTGGCTGCCCAAGGAAATGGGTGTCTGCACCATCCTGAATCCCTATTCTCTGAAAAATCTGTTGGAGCTCAGCTCCTGTTTAGCTGCAGAAAGCTTAATGTCTATAGAAACACCAGGTGTTTTTCACTAGCTGAAACAAGGCAGCCAATTGATATGTGCGAGCTAGGGTCGAAAGGAGAATTGAATCGCCTGCATATATTTTTAGTGGTGGCTTCATTTGCATCAGTATAATCTGCTTGTTACTGGGGGACTGTGTGTTTTGTGTGATTTTTTTTTTTTTTTTTTTTTGAAGGCTGAAGCCATATTCTCTCTGTTTCTTCAGTGATATAGAAAATCACTAATAACAGAGATGAAATGGATGACTCTCCACGGTGTCTGAGCAATATAATTTTTATTTAGTTTCCAATACCCATCCCTGTTGTTCTGTTCTGGTTCTTCAGTTTACTCTTTTGTCTGTTAAAACCTAGATGCTTATCTTGAAAAATACCACAGTTCCCTATAGCTCTTCACAGAACTGCTTTTCAGTACGCTCTGTATCATGTGGAGTCCAGTGTTACAGAGCAGTATTTATGTCAAGCTATTTGTTACTTGTTGGGTTTCCACTGATTTTGAAATAAGTGCATTTATGCATTTTTTTCTTCTTTTAGATCACTTGTTATTACAAATGAGTACTCTAAAGCTCAAACTTTGTTCTCTGAAGACTGGCTGAAATAAGAGAAGAAAGTAGATAAATTATTTATAAGAACAGCAATCCGTTCTAATGGAAGAGACTGTAGTTTTCTTGCATTAAACTTTATGTTCCTCGTAAGCATTTTTTCCTATTGAATTAGTTAAAGTAAAAATTTGTAACTGATAGTCAGCCTAGAGCATTTACATCTCAAGGATACTCTGGAAATACTAGGTCGTAGAGTTTTACTGAACACTAACACTTTGTTACTCATTTTCAAATACACATAGAAAAGGCTTGCTGGCATGTGCTTTTCACTTGGTCACCTCCTAGGTATTCTGTGTAGTAGAACAAGAAAATATTAATCCTACTGAAGACACAGGAATAATGATGAGTAAACCATATGAGAATTTTGAAGAATAGGTTTATCCAAACAAGTTCGTGGTTTTTTTTGGTTTTTTTTTAATTCTGTTAAAAGGTAGGAAAAGAAGAGAGGAGAAAAAACCCAAATAATTGTTTAATGGAAAATTTAGATGTATATTCACAATGTAAATTTTGAAAGATAATTTACAATCTGAATTTCAGAATGAAGTATGCTAGGATGTGCAGGCCATAATGGACTTCAAACTGCACAGAAGGATCATGTTATCTCTGTAAATATTATCTGGCAAAACCCCTTTATTTGCGCTTTGTTTTGTGCAGTACTTTACCAACAAGATTTAAAGCTTGCAAGAGCAGGGGTTATCACTCCTTTGCTGTGTTTTCCTTTCTGTCTTCAAACGCACCTTCAAAATGCATTTCCCCAAAACGTAGTTCTCTAATGTTCCCTTAATATAGTTCACCCATTGCAAATACTTGAGAGAAGATATTCTTCGGTTTCTGGCTGTCACTGCTGTTTGAAAAGTCCATGTGTTCTTGTTATGTAGTCAGTCACAATTTAGCAGTGCACAAAGAAACATGGAGACTAAAGTTAAAAAAACGTAAATTTGGTGGTATAAACCCAATTAAATGGCAATTCAATATAAAGGCTGTAATAATGAAGGCATAGCAAAAATCCAGGAATATAGAATTCCAAAGGAGGAGAGACGAGATACTCTGGGAATCTGTAACCATTTTATAGTGCTGTGGCAGAAGTGCCAAGGAGATGCTCTTTATACAATATGAGCTCTTTCTGTGCAAGCACAGAAAGCAGTGGTTGATAGTGTGGCAGTGCTTTAGACCCTGGACCATGGCCAAAGGTGAGCCTGCTGGGAACATCTGCATGTGGACTTGATGAGTGAACTGGTGCCTGAAGGTGCCAAACACATTTGTACAGCACATCCACACCTGCTTGAGCAACCGCTCTTCAAAGTGGAATAGGAGGATGTGGTAGCTCTCCAGAAGATGCACCTGATGCACTTGTGCATGCACAGGTCTGGCACTGGATGCATAATGTGCATGAGTTTGCAATGTATCATTTCATGTCACACCAACTGTTCCATGTCATTTTTTGCTTCTGCGCCTAACCCTGTGAGTGCTGGAAGATGTGCTTGTTACCTGTTTGCTTAGAGGGAGGCTGTGGCAAAGGAGTGGTAGAGGGGAGGGAAGAAGCACTTTATCTCAAAGCAAAGTAGATTTCTGGCACTGGGCAGCAGCACATGGGTTAGTTGTGTGCTGGCTGTGCTTGCCTGTTGCTCTGGGTCAGTGTCTCTGTGTGGATAAAATAAAGTACCCTTAGAGTGTGCCACAGACATTAGCTTTTCTCTGTGCGGAGGCTGAGCTCCAGGGTCCCCAGTGCGCTGCAAGCAAGCAGAAGCAGCAGGGAACTGGTGTCATAGGTGGGATGACAGTCTAAACCAGTGGTTTTTCAAATTTCCAGAGACATAATTTCTCATTTCCTTCTTTACATAGACTCTATGTGGAAACGAGAGAGTGAAAGGCGTATTCTCTCATTCATAAGGTCAGGTTAGAAGAAAAGTCCATGACATCAGAACAATAGTACTTCAAAGGAGAGCTTTAACAAACCTGCTGGGCTGCTCTTCATCTGCGCAGGAGGTGAGAGCTAGCATAATGGTACTTGTGGGCTTTTTCAATGATGAAAGGTATGTTTGTGATTGAGCAATTGCCAATTATTCCGAAGATGAAAAGAAGGCATATTAATAAAACTGATTTTTTAAAAAAAACAAACAGGGAAACTGAGATTTAAAGATAATTTTGGCTTTCTCTGTTCAATAGTGCATCGGTGGTTGGTAATCCTTTGTAAGGTGAAATAAATACAATAACAACTGAATCAATTCTTTTACCTAATAAGTGGACAGCAAGCAAAGTATCTTCAGGGCCTTGTTGTGGATAACACCACCAAAGTGATATGTATGATGAGTCAAACCTAAAATGATAGCAATTTATTTGGCCAATTTAGTTACGGGCTGTTTGGAATAATTTAAAAATCCTATCCCTATGGCACTTACAGCTAATAAGATTTTATATTAAACGTACATGGACAAAACCTCAGGGAATGTAAACCATCAGATTTAGATAATACCTCTATAAGCATGCACTGTGCACAGGGTGTCTGCCAGGGTGCAATGAACAGGGAACTTGTGAAACCAAATCAGGGAACATGCAATCAATTCAAAGGAAGTTTTCTGGCTATCTGTTCCTCTTGTACCCATTTTCAAATAGAGAAAGAATTACTGCCATTGACACCTCTTCTTTAAGTCTGTGTTTTATCAAGTAGAGTAGGTGTTTATGAAGCTAGCTGTCATGGTCTCCTGTTCTTGGGATGCCTGGCACCAAACAAAGCTGGAATTAATAAGATGAATTGTATGGGAAATCATCTGGTGGCATTGCCGGATTGTATCCCTCCCTGTAATGATTGCTTCCGTCACATAAAAGTATGTATGCATGCAGTTTGCAGGAAGAATACTGGTTATAAATATTTAGTGGGATTAGGGGGAAGAGAGTGCTCCGTTCTTCGTGCTACCCGGGGGAAAAGCAGGTCCATCAGGAAGGCACCAGCCAATCTCCACTACGTTTGTGGCAGACCGAAGGGTAAAATCAAACCCCATGCAGAAGGCCGATGTACAGGTCTCTGTGGCATTTATAGTAACGGGGAAAAGAAAATAGCAATAAATTGTTTGGCAGAAATCCTTTACTTCCCTGGCAAGACTTAAGAAGGGATATGTACCTTCATGCTAGGCAACAGGCTGAGTGCTTGAGTCTCAGTAAGTATTTGTAACTCACTGCCAAGTGCTGATAGCTCTGTGGATATTTTGAGCCTATTCTTTGGACAAATAACTGTGGGAAGATGGCTGTGCTACAAACGATGTGGGATGTTATTTATCTAGGGGCTCCTGGTGGTAGGACTTGGAAAAATATGTTGTGAGAGTTGTCATTAGGGGTTTTCTGGGGAGCCTTTTTGTCAGTGGAGTTTTGTCTTGAGGCAGGACTGGCCTGCTTGGATAAGCTATGGTGTAATAACTAAAATGTGATGTTATGGCTCCCTTAGTGACTTGTTTTATTCCCATCGTGCTGTTGCTGTATCAGGGCAGCCTTCCCGGTGTATTGCCAGCTGGCTGGAGGAGCAGTGCAGGGAGGAAGAGCGTGGGACAGGGGGGAAGGCTGTGCGCACTGAGGCGTGGAGTCCGTTTGGCTCAAGAAGAGCAGGCAGCCCCAGAAAGCTAGGGAACAGGGGAAAGGCAGGGTAGCCCTGATAAATTTCTGAATTGCTTTACCATCATCCGGTAAAGTTCAGGGACTTCTGGAGGGGGCTTATTTCTGTTTGCACTAAAATCTATCTTTAATAATCTTCAGGTTTAATTTTTTTAGCATGAATATGTCCAGCACCCTTTTGAACCCAAGTCTTTGTAGTTACAACAGCTTGTGGCAGAGTCCTGCAATATAACTGCCTCTCGGGTGAAGGAATTGTCTGTTGTGTTCCCCCACCCCTGAACTGTTAGTGCCCTGAACGCGCAGAGCTCCTGGAGCCACCTCTGCGTCACCGCTACTGTGCCTGGGGGCGACTGGCTGGTCGCCTCCACACAACCCAATAAAGCATGGCACGACAACAGCGTTATTCCTGGGAGTAGGAAACACTGTAGGCATTGTGGTGAAAGTTTATTAAATAATGATTGATTACTGCGTATGGAAGAAGTCTTTGGTCATATATTTAAGTGGGAATTAACTTGGACAGTGAGCTCAAGGACAGCTATAAATTACTTTTAATGAATCTGACAGGTGGTGCTGGTCCTGAGCCCCCTGAACGGGCAGGATGCAAGCAGGGCCATCTGGACAATAAAACCGGTGTGCAGCTGGGTCATGACAGTAACTCGACTGCGCTTGGACATCTGGCCAGTGCCCCTGGCATGGCATGTATGGACCTTATGGATCATGAGACAGTGTACACCTGCACTTGGCACAAACTTACAAGCTTGCATATACTAGGTGTGTAAGCTGGTTTTGTTTTTCACTGAGTATAAAGGTGGGCAAGCCCTGGGACCAGGCCAGAAGCCTCATCTATGAGTGGACTCCCCACAGAGGAACTTCCCCGTTACCGAGAGGCTCCTGGCACCAGCTGCAGTGGGGCCTCCCAGCCAAAGTGTGGGCCTGGATGATGTTATTAAGGTGGTAATTGGTGATGTATCCTTTTCTTAATCACTATAATGCTTTGCAGCAATGATTTAATTCATCATTCCTATTGCTTTTTTATCATATTGTGCATAATTAGTACTGTTTCCTTTTATCATATTACATGCTATTTTCCTTTACTATATTGTAATATAATAAACTACACTTATCTTCATATTTGATTTGGAGTCCATTTTTGCTTGGTATCCAGTCAGTCAGCAAAACAGGCATTCGGACCAGTTTTCCAGAGAACCATTTTGGCTCTTTTACCTTTGACCTGTTAACATTTAGTTGAAAAGCAATTGCACGCTTGCTCTTGCTGCGATTTTGTGAGAATAAATGCAAAAAAGCAAAGATTTTTTTTTTCTTTCTTTCTAGCTGTGAAAACTTCTTCCTGGAATAAGTAAAATAATTGGTAACTGCATTGGTCACTGAGTCAATTTTTGTGAGTAACCATGAACAAGTATATTCATTCTTTTTTAGGTCTTGAGAGATAACAGTACTTCAAATCCATCCTCAATAAAGGCAGAGTTTCATATACTGAAGTCAAGGAAAGCTTTCTCAAACCCCTCAATGAAACCTGGTCTTAAACTCTCTGTCTTACTAAAGAGCAAAATAAAGGAGCATGAGTCCAAGCATGAGCTGGATGCTAGGTCTCATTTTCTACGTATGCTGTGTTGTTGCACCTGAATTTTCTGAAATATATTTTTTGAAAGGGAATTGAGCTGAATAGTTTGATTAATTACTGAAAATTATGCATCAAGTTTACTTGCCAGTGTTTCATTAGTATTTTTCCTGAAGCTCACTTTGAGCTGCAACTGTCTATAAGCATAAAATGGTATCAGTAAGGTTGGTTACTATAAAAGTAGAATCGAGTCCACTCGTAAGTTTCCTCCACCTAAGTAATATTTTGAATTGGTTTTGGTTTATTGATATTTTTTTTAAAATATTTAACTTGAGTGCCACTGTCTGTGACACAATATTTAAATAATTCAGCAAAAAAAATAAACATCTGTTAAAACAGCAATCGCCCAGCTGGAGACATTAAAGCACTGTTATGGCACTAGACCTAGGAAAAATAAACAATCCACCTAACTTTTTATCTCAAAAGCTGAAACAGACAGGAGGAGTCTCATGGTCTTTCAGTAATGTATGTGCATTTTTAGGCAAAGGGAAAAAAAGCCCCAAACTGGTAATATTTTGTAGACCCTGTTCTGTAGTGACAGAACAAAAGTTCAAAAGAAAATTGTTCTCTGGGTCTGTCTGAGACCTTGAGCTATCTGAACTCATCCCAGCACCAGCAGCACCAAAGATACCAAAACAGCCATCCAAGGCACTGATACATCTAGTGCTGGCATGTGCCATGCTGCTTTTTTCTAACTGAAGAGACCTCAGTTCAGGGATTGCTAATGATGGACCAAAAGCCCAAAAGGAATTTGTACCCCCAGGACTGTCGGAGACCTTGAGCTGTCTAAGCTGGTGACAACACCGGCAGCAGCAAAGGTGCAGAAGCAGCTGTCGACATGTGGCTGGTGCTGGCGTACCCTCACGCTGCTTAGTTCAAGCCCTACCTGAGCTTGAACTGACCAGGAGATGTGGGGTAGAAGGACTGAGTGTTCACATACTTGGCAGAAAGGAAAAAAAAATAAAAGGGGGGTGGGGGGTGGGGGAAGGCAAATTCTATCTTAAGAAAAAAATTTTCAAGCATGGAATTTTTTTTTTTTTAGTCTATAGGTGAAGTTGATGGCTTTAGCGGGGAGCTTTGCCTCCAGTGCAGCTCCAGTGGACCTAAATGATTGCTTGGATCAGCAAAAACGCTTCAGACAGGTGAGGTATGTTGGTGATGGGAGGGGGAAACAAAACAGAAAAAGCACTTCATATGCTGAGTGCTTTTCTAAAGCACTCTGTTATATTAGTCACCTATGGGCTGTACAGAAAGTAAGCTGGGAGTTAAAAACAACACAAAAATAAATCTACTCTAGTAAAGTCCATGTATGATAAATGTATGATAGTTGGATATAGTGGGCTTGAAAGTACTCCTACCTTCAAGGAAGGAAAACCTCTCTGTCCAGCTCTAGCTAAGAGGAATGTGCCATTGTAAAGAAAATAAGTGTGTAAATTCACAGTATCCTGCAGGGAAGAAGAAATGCTTTGTCTGGCGCATCTTCCTCTTGCTGCTCAGAGTACTGTCAGTGGGCGGTCAACGCTCTGACCTCTTTGCTGCTGGGGCAGGAGTCTGTGCTGAGCTCCTGGGTAAGGGGATGGGCTTCCCGTGTTCAGCCCAAGGAGAAAGCAGACTGAGCCCCTGAGACCTGCCCTCGTTCACAGCGTTGTCTCCATGCCCCCACTTTGCTGGCAGCCCTGCCAGTCCCGTGGCACAAGAGTGAAGGCTGAGGCTCAAGTGGTGTGGAGCCAACGCACAGCCAAGGTATACAGTCACAAACACCCCGGGGAGGTGAGTGGGAAGGTTTCTATTGCAATGGACACATTTTAGTTACCTAAGTGAGCGTATCTGGTGCAACTTGAGACACCCTGCCAGGTGCTGATGTTTGGGTGACTGAGTCAAGCTGTAGATCAGTGCATGGGAGATGCTTGCTCAGCAACAGTAAAAGGAGCCAAAATACCTGTAAGATACCTGCAGAAGAACAACGGTTTGCTAAAGTGCGTGTGATCTGCCTTTGGGATCATGGTATGTCTAAACATGCCAGTAAACAAGTGAACAGGAGTGTGATCCCTAATCAGGGCAGGGGCCAGGGGATGTGATGGTGTAACCTCTCCTGTATTCTGGTGCCTACTCTCCTCGTGAGAGGTCTGTGTTTCTACAAAATCTCTGATTCTGCTCTGCAACACAGTTGCAAGAAAATGTCTGACAGAAGTAAGAAGGATTTCATTCAATGAAATAGTTTGTTCATTGAAATAGTGGAAGGTGTCCTAGTGATTTATCTGGAATTTGAGCCAAGCTGCCTCTGTGATGCTGGTCTAGGGCTGGGAGTGATCAGAAGTGTGTGGTGTCAGACTGTGTGTGAGCATATTTGCTGTTTTCGGGTTTTTCTGCACTTGGAAGGAACCTACAGCTTTTTTTTTTTTTTTTTCTCCTGTTATAGTCTTGTAGTCCTTTTTTCATCTATGCAAACAGTTTTGTGAACTTTGAGAATAGTCCTCTGTGCATTAAAATGTATTTGCTCTTGAAACGTTAAATCAAACAGTAGCCTGAATGTTTTTAAAGGTCAGAGTTACTGAGGCAAAATGCACATTGCATACACCTTTTTGAACTGGTTTTTTTTTTGTGTTTTTTGTTTTGTTTCATCGTTGTTGTTTGTTCTTTTTTTTTTTTTTCTTTTTACATGGAATCCTGCAGTATATAGACAAGGTTGCAACTAAAATGTGTAGAGTGAAATCTAGTTTTGTCCTAAAGGAAGTAACAAGCATGATGAAGTTTGCATCTTCCATATACATTTCATAGGTGATTAAGAAGACTACCAGAAAAAGGGTAATGGTCTTTTCTAGGAAAAACCCAGGACAATTAGTAAGTCACCTTTCCAGTATTTTCTGCATCCAGGAGCATGTCTGGGGGAAGCGCACCAATGGTTTAAATGAAAGCTGAGGTAGTGCAATTCTGCAACCAGGGCTGAATGATGCAGCAGCTTCTGCAGCTGTGAGGCTCTAAAAAAATGCTTTGGCTGCTATGGCAATAAAACATATTAAACATATATCAGATAAGCAGGCACACTGCAAACATATGTTATTATCTTACACTGGGATGATTCTGGTTTTAGTTATATTTTGTCATGGGGCTACAGTTAATATGGTACATAACATCTTAATTTGTCTCTTCTGACTGCAAACTATATGTTGATGTAAGTATTTATAATATTTACAATAATCCTAAGTATACATCTGTTTATAAAACAGTAACCAGTAGAACTGAATGGAATTTGACACTGATGTTTTGGGTATACCGTGTTCTTACTGTACATTCAGGATACAGAATTGCATGCTCAAAAGGGAAAACTGATTCAGTGATAGCATCAGAGATGCAACTGTCCTAGGTATTGCTACTCCAAGTGACAGATACAAAGGCTGAGAGAATTTAATAGCTTTCGCTCAGGGTCAGGTCTTAGCCAGGTAGAGCGGTGTTCAGCTTTTCAGCATGGGGGCACTGATAGCTGCAGGGCTGGCATTGCTTCTCCTTACTGGAGTTCAACTGTCCTTAGAGTGTCGGTTCATAGGTCCGTCATCGTCACACAGAAAACGGGGGTGGTGGTGTTTATTCTTCTGTTTAATGACTGTTAGCTCCTAGCTCATCAATTTTAAGACCAATCCATCCATCCATCCTGTGTACATTGTATCACAGATTTTTTTTTTATTTTCCTTCTTCCTTTCCCTTATTTGCTAATATAAAACAGAGATGATGGTGCAAGGTAATGAATTTGGAGCTTAATATCATAAGAAAGCACTTATTCGATTTTTCCACTGTAGTGATGAAATTAAAAACTGAATCTTTCCTGTACTCCGGAGGGAGAGGATTCTTATAATTTGCATAAGTTTACATTACCAAAAAACAAGACAAAACCTTTAGAATTTAATGTAGATTAGGATTTGAAAAGGATTCATTTTATTTCTCACAGGGATGAACACAGCCTGCCATGCTACATGATCATTCACTATCAGCATCAGCAGAGGTTCCTCCAGTTGCTGCTGTGTGTTACTGATAGTAGAAACTATCCAATGGAGCAGAGTCCTGCAAAATGCTGGATGTGTTCCAGCTCTCCTTCACTCCCATTGCAAGAAGTCCTCAGCACCTTATGCATCTCAATCAAATTGCTTGTAATTAAGCACTTGGGTCTGTGTCCCACAAGTATTTTAGTCATTTGCCTGCTTTTATTTTGGTTGTTTCTACCTGAAACAAACACAATATGAAAGAGCAAATGTTTAACCCATGCCTAAGAGAAGCTGCATTCTTTCTATTAGCCCCTGAATGCGTTATAACTATCTGCTCATAAGTCTTTTTCTAAACTAATATTTCTTTTTGTGTCTACGAGGAATTCATTAACATCCTTATGCTCTGAATCAAAATCATAAAAGAGGCCAGAACCCACCCCAAAACCACAACAAGGCTTTGTGATGCCACAAATGACTGAGTTATGATTTATTAATTTGGCAGACTATCATCTAGGCCATGTCCAATTTTGTAATTAGAAGTTCTGCAGTGTAAGCATCTGATAAGAGCAGAATGTTGATATGCATATGGCAGTGTGTGCAGGGTGTTTCAGCAATTCAGAAAAAATGGTGTGTAGGTCATCTGTGAGGATTCTGGTGGAAGCAATCAGGAGTAAAACCACCATTTGTTTCTGCAGCTGTGAGGTGGTTCATTCATCAGCATATTTTCGTTCTCTTAAAACACAGAAATAATGCATTCAAATCTGAGTACCTCCTTGACTCTTAAGAGTGTTTTGCAGAATTTGGTGCTATGGATGATGTATAGATGCATAAAGAATGATGTGATTTGCATGTTTTATGCATGATTGTGAACAGCAGGACTGGTTAACAGAAATTAACTGCATGTGTTTTTAAATAGACATGAAACATTGGGAAAGCTTTCTTAGAATACTCGTATGCTTCACATGCAAAATTTTTTCTGAAATGTAATTGGAATTGTAATGATTTAAAATTTCACTGAAAGGAGAATGCTGAACAGCCTTCTTAAAACTGAAAATAATTTGTCATCATGGTGAAATCCATTAACTTGATGAAGTGCTACAATCTGGGCAATGTCAAATTATTGTAATTAGCACTTCTGTGATGTAAGCACCCAGGAAAAACTGAGCCTCTGTGTTTTGCCTGTTTCTCTGCATTTTTATTCATTTATTCTGCTGGATGAGACCCTCCAGCTCTTATGAATGTCCACTGTAGCTCAACCCCCTCAAAACATGATTGTGCAATATTTTAAAGTTACATAAAGTCAAAATGATACACAAACTGTACACCAAAATTTATGAGTGGAGAGCCAGAAACTCTTGTTGAAACCTCGTGTGTCATATGGGGCAGCAAAATGAGTCATGTGAAATGCCTTTCCCCTCTGCCCTGGGTTCTGCACAACCTGTGCTGCTTCTGTCTGCTGGCGGTAAAAGAGAGGTCGTTGGCAAACCAAACCTTGTGGCTTGTCACTGTGGATGAGCAGCTTCCCTCTGGGTATCACAAAGGAGCTGAAACCATTGGTGCTGTGCACCACAGGGCCTTGACTCTTCGTATGCCCGGTGGCCATATTGCACAATCCCAGGGGAATGAACAGACGTTTTAAACCTGTTCACTGTAAAAACATATGGGGTGAGGTGTAATGCAGAAGGCAAAATATTTCAGTTCCAGTTAGCCCTGGATTAAGATTTATGTGCGTTATTAGAGAGCTGCTGAGAGCACACAGCTTTTCTCTGAGGCAGGGGGGCAGCTCTCATTTTACCATGAATACGTGTTTGCCAAGTGAGGAAGGCAACCCTTGCCTGTTTTTATCAGAGTGGGTTTTGCTGAGCTGAACTGTCCTGAAAGCCTGAATAGGGCAAACGGCAGCTGCTGCGGCTGAAGCCAAAACAGCTCATTCAGGCAGGAAGCACAGGATGTTTTAGAAAACTGAGGGCTTCTTGTAGCGTTTTATTCATGATTAAGAGCTAGCTTGGAGAGGAGGGCAGAATAAATAGGGTGCTGCTGGTGGGGAAATGGGGAATAATGCGACTGCAGAATCGTTAGGAGACAATTTAGAGACCTTTATGTAGGCAGTGGTTCCCCCTCCTTCTCAAGAGGTACGTGCACATGTGCCACAACCTTGATTAGCCTTGATGATATCTTGCCTCCTTGGCATCATGCCTTAAAGGGGAACAGAGGCTCTCACCTGGGTGGCTGAGGCACTGGGAGCAGGTTGGGGACATACCCTAGCCCCTCATGACCCATCGCTGTTTGAGCAAGGCACGCACTATGCCCACCAGCACGGCAGGTCTGGGTGTGCTGTGCCCACACGTGTGTGCTGCTCCACATGTTTCTGCACCCCAGCAGGCTGCCAAGGTGTTGGTGTGAGTTGAGGACCTCAGCCTGGTCATTGCCTCCTGACCAAAGACCCTGGGGCAGAGGCAGAGAGAAGCAGAGGCCAGCCCTTCACAGGTGAGCTTGCTGTCCACCTTCTTAACAAGCTGTCCCCAAAGCCATGGCTGTGACACGGAGAAGTTGTCACCTGACATGCACCCAAACCCCACAGGGGCACGGAGCACACCCCTCAAACCTCCCCTCACGGAGGAGGATAAATAGATACACAGAGGCGAAAGGATTTTACTCATCTTTAAGAATATCTCAGTGTTCTTGGAATTGTGTGTGTTGTCAGACTTAAAATCTTTAGTAGAGGAATGGGTAGGCAGTAAGATTAGGGTATTCACAGGTTTCCCAGTGGCTTCTGTCAAAATAAACATTATTTTATTAACAGAACAAGCAGTAATGCCTATGTATTGTATAAAAAAATGACTATATTTTCCCTGTGTATTACGACAACTTTGAGATAAGAACGTAATCATTTAATTACATATATATTTCTTACAGTAAATAGGTTACGTTTTAAAAAAATCCTAAGTGACTTATGGATCTAGATTTACTTCTGTAAAACCTTAAGTATTAGAAATGTGAGTTTCTTTGGAAATCAGGGGTATTTAGGCTCCAGAACTACTTACATGCTTCTAAAATTGTATTTAATGATTTGAAAGATAAGTGGTTTACAGATAAACTATTAATTCTGAATTAAACAGCATTTTAGGCTAATGTTAAGATTATTATGAGGTGTCCCTAAATCTAATACGGTAAATAAGTTTATAATTACACCCATGATTATCTTAATATATTTACATAAATATGTGAAGTATTTTAAATGCCCATTATGGGTTATGTTTCCAGTGTCCTTAAAAAAATATCTGATATATTCTAACTATGTACTGTCAGAACTACTCTCAAGCACTCATACCCATACACACCATTTCACTAAATGCTTTTAATGCTGTTGTGAAAAGCTTCTTTTTAGGAATTAAATATGTTCTTATTCTTCACAGGAATGAGCGCTTCCCCTTCCTAGGCAAAAGATGAAGCTCGTAATCCGGAGGTTGCTTAGGAGGTGTTTTTTTTTCTGTTAAAAGCCTTTTTTTCAGATCAGGTATGTAAAACTCTTTCTCATGGGTGTGGTTAATGCTCTAATCATGGGGACCTTCTCAGGATCTTGGTCATGCTGGCATGGAGAAGCTGAGGGGCCCCCTGTTCTGCAGCTGGATATTCCACTGGGAAAGTGCAAAGTCTTTCTCCATGATGAGTGTTACTTAACTTGACATATTTCTAGGAAAAATTTTGGAACAGAAACTTTCAAACAATGCACTGGAGAATCTGCAGCCAGTGTTTGTAGCAGCTGCTGTTACCACAGCATTGCCTGCAAGCCCCACATCACTTCTAACATGCTCAGATGCTCTGCACAGGGGAGAGTCCTTTCCTTGGAGGATCTTTCCAGGGACTGGAGAAACAATCAAAAGGCAGTAGGAGCAGAGCCTGGCAGCAGCCTGGACTGCTGGTGTGTGCCAGGCTTGGACCCTACTTGTTATGTTATCTGCAGAAATTACTTGGGGAGCCATAGGGAGCTTCTCTGCACAGAACTGAGAAGTTTTGTCCTTGCTTTTACAGCACTCACGCATTCCCCTCCTCGCCCATACCTTCACAGTGTTAGTGAATATTGCAAAGTCCAAGAGGGGTCTTACAGATGTAGCTATCATGGCAGGGGCCAAGGGCCAACATTTAGACACTGGTGTTGCATTTGTGTTATGCCTGTTGAGCAGACCATAGCTAGGTGGTAGCTAGTATGGTTGTTAAACCAGGTCTACCTTGCTTGTGGAGCTCAGTCTGATGTAAAAGTGAATATTCTTTTCCACCTACAAAAAGTGATCTTAGAACATACTTTCTGAGACTGCAACTCTGTATGCATGTGTCCATTAGATCCCCCAAACAAGTGGATAAGGTGCTTCTTGGGCTGGAGGGAACTCTTTTTCCATTCTGCTTGATTTTGCACGAGGAACCGATTTCAGATCTGTATCCTAGGGAAACATGCCAACTACAGAACTACTGGATACTCTGTAGGGAGCCTCTGAGTCTGTTCTGCAAGTGTCCCACTCACTGCAACAAGTATGTGAACATAAATCTGCCACTTCCAAGGTGAGTACTTCAGGCTTTTGAGAGGATCATTTTCATGCCAGAAATGTTTCATGGCAATATAGAAAGAGATACTGTAATTTAGAAAAGACAAGGTGCTATTTAATACAAAATATGTCTGCCTTTAATCACTTTAAAATTGAAATCAGAATAATGGATAATACAACAATATAATATCCAAATATTACAGTAATAGCTCTGTATGTTCTGGGTTATTATCAACTTTCATGAAATATAGAAAAGATAATATTTTTATAGATGAAGAAATATAATTTAAAATGCAATTCTAAACAACATTGTGGGGTTGTAAGTTAAAGGAAGACAAACTCAATGGGTTACCAGATCATTATTTTGAAATCGAGCAGAAGTTTCTAAATCTTTTTCACGCTAACTGAACCATCCAGGGTTCAGCAAGTCCAATGTCCACAGGGATTTACACTTGTGACCACCTCTTACATATGCATGAATATCTTAAAAACTTGCAGAAGCTTGCTCATGAGTGGTCACTCTGTGATTGTGAGGTCAGGCTCCATAATGAAGTTAATGGGCTATTGGCTTGTGTATGAGGCGAACTACGCATTACCCAAAGGGTCTGCGCCTTGTTCTGATCCACAGGACTCAAGACGGTTCCTGACAACGATGTGCCCTGCTGGAAAAGGCTTGGGGGGGGGGATCAAGATCTTAAATGTATCTTTGTGAGTTTCCCTTGCTCTGACTTTTTGTGATAGGGCTCTATGGGTTCCAGGTGGCTGATGGACAGCCTAGTCCTGGGGCTGGTGGATGACGCCCACCAGAAGTCATAGCCTGTGCAAGGATGTTGTGAAGATGGCCACAGGAAAAAAATCCCTGTCTGGATTCTGATATTTCTAGGTGTTACGGGAATTACATATGAAAACAATGACTTCAAGATGCTGCTGTTCAACAGCAGATGGAATTAGCTTTCATTTATTTATTTTCACTCATAACACTTCATGAAAAATAGACTTGCTCCCTCTCCAGGGCAATTTAGAAGCAATGGAAAAATCCCACTCCTCGTTTTCTTCTTCTTTTGACTGGATATAGGTCTGGTAAGTTAATTTTTGATAGTCACTGTCATTACACTGAACTCATTGTATCAACTCATAGATCAGATTGGATTCTTGTATGTAGATGGCACTCTGCTTTAGTCAAATAGATTTTTTAAATTTTTTTTAAGATAATTTCTGAAGCTATTGCCCGAAGAAACATATCATATGTGTTTTTTTGGTAAGAAACATTCTAATAAATTGAAACACAGATACATCTTCAGAAAAGGAAACTTGAACAAAACCTTTGTCTCACCATGCAGTAAGCCTTCCTTTCAAATGCAAACGTAAGTTCATCAGTTACAAATTAGCTGTTATTGCACAATTTATGAGGTAAATAAACATGAAATTAAATAAAGTGCGTAGCTTGTCTAAGTTATTGTCAGTACTGTCTTTAATAACTAGCAGAAGAGAGATGCAGTTTGCAAATCATAGATGCTATTCCATTATAGTGTTCTGAAACTGTTTTTTTCTACTCCTCCAGAGGCAAGAAGTTTGGTTCAAAAAGAGAAGTGGAAAATTGTTCTATGACAGAGGGCACAAGAACAACTTCCCCTGGCAGGTCCAGCTGATGCTGCAGTGGTTCAGTGCGGGTCTTGCTGCAGGGCGGCTGTGTGTCCCCTGGGAACCCACCCCTTGTCAGGCTGAACAGGGGTAGGGCACTGGGTGGACTAGAACTAAAAGGCTTTGATTGTGTGGTTATGTGAGGTTTGAGGGGATGTACCCCATTGTGATTCTGCAGACAACAGAATATAATATTTTCATCTGGAAGGAACCTACAACGATCATCTGGTCCAACTGCCTGACCAATTCAGGGCTGACCAAAAATTAAAGCATGTTGTTAAGGGCATTGTCCAAATGGCTTTTAAACACTGACAGGCTTGAGGCATCGACCACACCTCAAAGGAGCCTGTTCCAGTGTTTCACCACCCTTATAGTAAAGAAATGTTTCCTAATATCAAGTCTGAATCAGAACCAGAGTAGCTCTCTGACAAATCCCATGTCATCATTGCCTTTTATGCATCTATAAAAAGGGATTTTGAGTTATAATTCAAGCATGCACATGAAATGGCAACTGAAATTCTGCTCCATCAAAGATGACGGGAAAACTCTGGGAGTGAGAAATCACAGACAAAAAGGACTGTTTTCTGAAAGAATGATATATTGCTCCCAGGTAACTCCGTAGGATTGCTTCAGTGGTCTTGCAGGGTTTTTCTGGTAAATATATTTCCTTCTGTGAATTACTGCTGGTGCAGAACAGAGGCCATGGTGTAAATACATATATATATATATATATATATATATATGTATTTTTATTTTTTTCCCCCTCCATAGAGACTGGATGGTGGATTTTCTACACTGACAGTGCTTTTTCCCCCGGGGAGTGCCAATTTTATCTTCTGGTATAAGGTGAAACTGTTTTGCATTTTTGAATTAGGCTGAATATGAATCAGCCAATTTCGTGTTTCAAGAAAATTTTGCTTGGTGTTGCCTGCTTGTATTTTAGTCCTTAAGTTGTATATTTGCTTTCTGATGCTTCCTAAGCTTGGAAAACTCCCTTATATACCTTGCCTGTGTCTCCTTTGCATCTAAAGAGCTCATAAGCTTTGATGAGCTCTGTAAGGAAGTTACTGAGTGTCACCCTGGGTATTGCAAACTCACCACATATAAGACAAAAGAGTTGAGAAAATCTGTAGATTTGACAAAATGTCCTTTATCTTGCAGCTGTAAGACTCTGTTGTAGATGATGACTGTTGTATGTGTTTGGAGTATGCTTCCCACCCTTTCACTTAGCCACACTCTTGAACCCTATTGCTGTGTTCTGGGATCCTCTTTGGGTGGTGTTATATGAAAGCTTGACCTTCTGGATGGATTTTGACCCCTTTTTCTGGGTGCTGTGGCTGTACACAGACCTTTGGGCTTGTGTGAGGTAACTAACAGCTGGAGAGAGCATCTGAGCCCTGGCATCCCACTCCTCCAGCTGTAAATTGCCATCTCCCTGTTGAGCTGGTATCTTGCTGTGCTTAATCTGTTTCTCCCTGGACATCAGAGTTTTAGCTCTGGTGCTGGAGGCTGGGTTGACATAGAGGGGTACATCTCATTTCTGTACTTTGAAATCAATCTCGCTACTTGTTTGGGCTTATGAGACCTTTCTCTTACCTGACCTAATATGCCTGCAGCCCTACCCACCAAGTGGCTTGTCTTAAAATAAATTAATTCATATCAAAGGCACTGAGATCTTCCAAATGTGGTAGAGAGCAGCCAGACATGCACAAGGGCAAGCAGTGTCTGTCTGGGGGGAAAACCTTCCATATGTGCACTTAACATTTCTTTGGAGAACAGGGTTTCACTTTCAAGGGTGGAAGAGGCTATTTGAATATTTTAAGGATAAATCAGAGAGGTGCAGGTCTGGACCTTATCATCCTAAGTAACTATATCACCAATAAGAGGGGGAGAAAGTTTTCTATCCATGAAACAGTAAAGCAGGGGCTACACTGCCTCGCTATCCTTGATGCTTCCAGTAAGTGTATTATGAGCTTCTGGTAAGGTTATTGCAATATTAATAATGACATTTGTTTAAACATATCCTGGTGCAGTGCTCTGTGCTGATTAATTCTGATCTCTAGTGTTGCTGGAAAAGATCATCACCAAATTTCCTACTTGATCTGACTGAGGAAAGGCTGAGCCAGACAAGTCTATACTTATAAGCTGTAGAAGGATAGTCTTTTCATGTGGAGATTCTTTGGAAACAACAACAAGAGAAAAAGGAAAACCACATTTTATCCTCCTTTTTTAAAATACAACAGGAACTTGGTAAACATTCAATGTTGTGCCCAAACTGATTTTCTGCACTGCTAATCCCCTTCCTTAAGGGGTTGTGTCTAACAAGCACATCATGGCCAAGGAAAGCTCATGAGTATGCAGGATCCAGGTGACAGGTGATGTGAGCCAGACACCAGAGTATGAGTGTGTAACCGAGAAGCTCACAGGATAGCCTTGTTTCTGAAAAATAAACACATTACTGGTGCTAAAATGGCCTGACTCCACTTCTAGCACGGATAGCTTGGCTGCTTGAAATCTCTACATTTTCATTACTATAAAACCAAAAATTTTCTTAGAGCAGTATGAATTGCCATCCTTTTGCATTTCTCAGTTTCTTCTTCGGAAAGTTGTTCAAACTTTAATTTGACTACGTAATTAAAGCAAGCACTATGGTATTGAAAAGAAACTTTTCATTTGCCTTTAAATTTGAAACTGGAAAACAAGTGAGCATGGAACAAGGTTACCCTTTGCAAAGTTAAAGCACTGGTAACTTTCCAAAGGAGTAACAAATTTAAGGACTTTTTGACAGGCAAAGAAATCTAATTTCTTCATTTCAGTTGGTGACTGTTCCCTCATCCTCGGTTTGTTCAGCTCCATTTTTCATCTACTTCTGCCATGCTGTTTGTTGCTAAAAACAGTCTTTTATTTGAGAAACACCCTTAAACAGTTCTATGGATCTACCAGTTGTGTTGGGTCTGTCTGAGCCCCTTAGCACCCTCCTCGTGCTGCGCTTGTGTTGGTAGCTGGAAAGGTGGTGATAACGCACCAGTGTCTTGGCTACTGCAGAGCAGCGCTCGCACAGCATCAGGGCTGTCTGCCCAACCTTCCCCCCATCCTCACCAGCAGGCTGGGGGTGGGCAAGATCTTGGGAGGGGACATAGCCAGGACAGCTGGCCCAAAGTGACCAAAGGGCTATTCCACACCATATGACGTCTGCTCAGATATAAAGCTAAGAGAAAGGAGGAGGGGGTGGGGGGATGGGGCAGTTGTTATTTATGGTGTTTTTCTTCCAGAGAAACTACTACATGTACTGAAACCCTGCTTGCCGGGAAGTGGCCAAACATCATCTGAAGATGGGAAGTAGAGAATAACATCTTTTCCTTCACTTCTGCAGATGTGACTTTTGCTATTGCTTCATTAAATTGACTTTATCTTGTCCTTGAAGGGTTTTTTTCCATCTTATTTTCTCTTCCCCGGTTCTGCTGAGCAGGGGAGTGGTGGAGCATCTTGGTGGGCACCTGGCATTCAGCCAAGGTCAACCCACCACACCAGTGAACATTAAAAGCATGCTGGGACAATCCTTCTATTTGTAGATGTTCAGAGTGTTTTTCTGTGGCATGTACTCTGGTACTGTTTTTCAGGCTTAAGATAAAAGGTCTGCAATTTTCTGCCAAAATACTTGCAATCTATTTCAGTATAATTGCATCAGGAGTTGGTAGCTTGAGCATAGCTGTCTGCTCAGGCCCTTTTAGCTAGAGTAGATTTTAGAGCAGTGATATTCTTCTGGCCTGAGGGTTATTTCTGGTCTAAAAGACTTCAATAAGTCCTCTGAAAAGACTACAAAACTGTTTAAAAAAACCTATCCCACCCTAAAAAACCCAGAACACTGATATTCCCATGCAGGTATGCATGAATAAGGTAAATAGGAAGGAAATAAAGTTCATCTGAATGAAGGATTAGAATTCAACTTAGTTTTCACCTGTTATAAATTAAAATCGTCATGGTATCAGACCATGGGACGGCAGCTGGATTGTCTTTTAGAGCAGTCAGGTGGTTCTTAGGTTTCAAGAAAACCGAGGAACGCTGTTGTTGGGCACTCTTTTTACGTGTCCTTCTCGGTGAGGGTTGGAAGGCAGCAGCTTTGCCAGATGAGCTGGGCTGTGCATCATTGCAGGATTTCCTCCTGTAAGACATTGTCTGCTTGCTATGGAAGCACATGACCGCGTGGCAGTGGTCTGCAGTAGTTACTCTTCAATAACCTTTCAATAAGTTGACTTTCTTCAATGAAATCAAATAAAGGGGCCATTAGTGTGTCAAACCAGAGTGGAGGCATGGGCAGGGGAGCTTGATACTCATTGCTTAATGTGCTTTTGTTTCACACCTGAGGGCTTTTCTTCTTTCCCCTTGACAATGGTTTCCCTGGGTAGGCAAGCCCCCATTCACTGCCTCGAAGGTGGCTGAGCAGCTTTAGGAAGTCTGGTCTCATCTCTCTGATAAGAGCTGGGACTGGAAATAGAAAGGAGCTGCTTCAGTGTGCATGTTAAATAGGCGTCTCTAAAAAACTTTTTCTGTACTGGATACCTCTGTACATGCCTGGAAACTTTATCCCTTACCAGCCCTCCCACCTTCCCCAAGACTGGCACAATATTGAAAAGACCCAACAAATCCTGGGTCCTAGGCCAGCTGCAGGAGCTCTCCCATCCTTTCATCTTAGTGGATTTTTTTACTTTTTTGGGAGTGAAAAATGCTTGTGTCTAACTTCGAGTAGGGGAGACTTTGTACATTCTGCCTGTTCATTGTCAGAAGTACTTCTGCCATACCTTGTGACTGCTTTATCCTAATGGATATCATCATGTTGTGTATTGCCTGAAGCTCTTCTATCTTGGTTATCAGCATTGTTATAGTACCTTTCTTTTGTAACTGTTTTGTTGTTGCTGAAAAATGAAGATGCAGGACAGTGACTGAAAAGTCAGTTGCATTCAGGTCTCCTGATGATTATCTGTCTTCAATTTTGTGACTCAAAAAGTCTTTGCAATCTTGCAGCAATCTGAGCTTCCATGATTTGCACTGTGATCATCTTAACAGAGAAGCATAGTCCATGTTCTCGGTGTGGTCACGGACTCTTTTTACAAGGGCCAGAAAGCAGAAGATAGCTTGTTTTTAAATTGTTTCAGACATGCAGAACAATGAGCCAACTGATTAATAAAGTTCTGGTTTGTCTCTCTGAGACCCCCTGTCCCCACAACAGAAACCCCACGCTTGTTCCTCTAAAATGAATCTGGAACAAAAGCTTGAAATGATATTTTATCTCAAAATTGCAAAGGGGTTTTGAAAGCTTGCATTAAAGTCCCTGTGTGTCCCTGGCTTACCAGGCTGTAAAGGCAGCTCTCCAGCCTCCTATATCAAAGTCCTGAAAAAAAGATAATCATAAAGCCTTCCCTCTGCCATCCATAAGTGTTCAAACACATTGAGGGAGCCAATCCTAAAATTTCATCATACACTGTTTTAATTGACATGACAGGCTGTTTAAAGTTAACAAAAGTTTGTATGATTTTAATTTTTAAAGGAAGCTGAACTGGTCAAAATCTTTTGAACAATTTTTTGTCCTCCTCCCGAGTTTGGTCAGAAAATGTCTCCCAAAGGGTTTGTGTCTGTGTCTCTGTAGAATAGAATAGGTTAAACTTGTCTCTAAAAGCCTCTAAAATTCAACCTGGAGATCGTGGTCAGGTTCAGGAGAAGATTTACTTGCCCCAGAATAGCAAATAGGACAGTGGGCTGGGGCATCAGCTGTACCTGCAGCCAGCACCGCGGGCTTTTGAGGCAGAAGAAAGGGCTGAGTGTGGGTATTTTGTTTTCAACTTGCTATGATGATGGAGGCAACATTGTTTACATCCGTTTTAGATTGGGATTCCTGCTCGGGCTGACAAGGCCTGTTTGGTCTGGAAGGGAGAATGTGGACCCATCTTGCATGGATTTGGGATAATGTTTTCAGCCCTTCATAATACAGATAAATGGCTCTTAGTCACTTTTGGTTTTCTATCTGAATGTCTGCTGTGGGCCTGCTCTCATACTGCAGTGTGGTGGTTCCCTCACTCACCTGTTCCTTTAGTTATGCTCTGAACAAAATCTCCTTTTAACAATATTTGCCTTGGGCATACTGAGCTTTCGTCTCTCCCTACAGTGTAGAATCAAGGGTTTCTCTAGGCTTTAGATATATTACATGCAGAGAGATAATGCTAGCTCCATGACAACACCAAGCATTTACAGTCTCAGAGGAACTGATCTTGGTAATGCATCAACTTGGGCAGACAGCTGCGGCGTTGCAGCAGGAGAAATCCCCCAGGCACACAGCCTCGTCCGTCCCCACAGCTGCAGTGAGACATGCCAGCAGCCTGTGGGTGTTGCAGAGTCAGAGCTTCCCACAGCTGTCTTCCTGCGGTTACAAGCCCACAAATAAGGTCCCCCCAGGGTCTACAGAGCTGCCCCAAGTCTTTCACATGCAGCTCCTCAGTGTGAAAGAAACCATCTCGGTTTTGGAAAACTTCTCTCTGATCATTTCCTTCACACCCTCAGTAAACAGCTTCACGTTCAGGTGTCTTCTTAGATGTTTCACTGCCTAATATATTTTCTTTTCTCCCGAGTGGTAGAAAAATTAATGGACTGGTGCTGGGATGGTGCTGGTTACTGCTACGCATTGATGGGTGGCCACAGGGGAGAAGCTCTTTTCGTCGGAGACAGACGCTGCCTGTGGGTGCATCCTCAGGGAATAAGGGATGGAGTGCAGCAGAAATGCAGTCCTGCTTCTGCTGCATGTTCAGAAATGAAGCATTGAAGTCCTCCCAAATGCTGAGCAGGCATTCTCTGAGCTGTGATGCTGCTTTCTTGCTGAACTGAGAGCAGCAACGTATGTTCATGTGTAGCTCAAAGTGTTGACGCATCTTGCTGGATTAGAGCAAAAGATGTCTCTTGTTTCTGCTTTCTTTTTTTGTCTTTTTCCTTTCAGTTTGTCTTGAATGCCATGGGTGTAAAGACCTGTTGTTTAAGAATGCCATGTGCAATTTTTTCATATTGATTTATTGTTTTCCTTTCTTTGAAGAAAAGTGACAGAAAACCCATGTGAAGAATGAGGTTTCCACATAGCAAAAATTGAATGCTGTTACACTTTTGGAAGCTTTAAATACACAGAATTACGATACTTAAATGGTACAAGCCTGTGTAAGATTTACTGTTGACTCTCTACTCCCTCTCTTATGACACAGAGGCAAAGCCTCATAGACCAAATATCACTGAAACTGTATCCTTGGGTAACTTTGCTGTTTACGTAAGCACATGTTTTTAAAGACATGCTTCAGACAGTAATGAGCATTACAGTACATCTCAGAGCACAGGATAATTCTATTTTAATTACAGAGGGTAGTTCTTCATTACTGAATGCTCAGAGAAAAGTGCAAAAGAAATCTGATTTTCATGCTGTTATAATTAAAGGAAATACAAAATTAAAACCAAAACCAAACTACATAATCACAAGTTTGAATTAATAGCAAGGGAAATATTTTGCTTATTAAAAGTAAAAAAGACTGAAATACCAGAAATGAGACAATGCACCCTGTAAAGAACTAATATATGAGGAGACAACATGAATGGATGCCCCTAGTTTTGTTTCTTTGTCTCTTTTTTTTCTGTTCATCCTGCTTTTCCCTTTCCTTCTCACGTATTCACTATATGAATTGTCTCTTTGTAGTCAAAAGGATTTGGAGTTAAATTGCTTCAACAACAAAGTCATAAATTGCACTTAAGTTCCTGTGCAGTGGGGGGCGGCTTGCAGAAACAATGTCTAATTTTTGTTCATCACCTTTAGAATGTAAAAGGGACAGTTTATGCAAATAGTGCTTTTAGTTGGTCAAAATACTGCTTTTACTAATGTGCTTTTCTGTTTTCTGCAGATAAAGCATTGACTGTCCATATGCTAAGTGCACCACTATGTCTGAATGTCCTACTTTTAGAAACAAAAATTTTAGTGCTACAGACTGTAAAGTACAAATTTCTGTTGAAGTATTTCTTAAACTGAATTGATTTTTAATTTTTTGATTAGATCTTATTCTTCTTCAGAATTTAGTAAAAGTTTTTCAGTCAATCGTAAGAACAATACTGACCTAGATACGGTCCTGCTCTTTGATTGGTATCATTGCATGTAGGTGTACAGGGATATTACAGGACTAAATAATTTGTTTTTAACTTAAAGCAAGTGAGCTGAACTTCTAGCAAGAAAAATGACATTGCTCTGTCTTTCAAGTTGTTTTATACTATTCCTTTCTCTAGAAACATTTGGGTGTTTAGTTTGTCTGGTCTTGAATAGGTTGTTTCAGAAGAAACTTAACTCTCTGTCTGGAAGTTGAATTAGACTGTCTGTAGAGCACTTGTGTCTGAATTTTTGCTTATTTTAAAGATAAAGAAAACTTTTCCCACACAGACTTTGCACAACAGAACTTATGGTAGAAATACCACCTATGCAAAAATGTATTAGCAGCGTAGTTCCAGCCAGTCAGACTTATGTAGCACACTTACTGCCCTCAAAGCAATTTCTTCATTGTGTTCACCAAATAAAGCAGGCATCCTGAGGAGAATGCAATTGCATTACTTAAACACATTAATATGGTACCCAGGAGGCTTGCCTGGAGACTATATAGGTCATCTCAATTTTGGCATTTTTGATGTTGAATGATTGGATCTGGAAACTAAAATATTTTTATCTGAATTACTCTATGTGGAGTTATTACTACTATTGTTCTTATTATCTTTAATTTATCAAGGAAAAAAATTCCCAAGGTTGGCTTTTCCCTCTGTTTCACCAAATACATCTGACACTCAGGTAAGTGTAAAAATGTGGTGGGGATGACAAATGGACTGCTCTTATTTTGCATTTTCCAGGGATTTCTAGGAGGGATGGGCTGACTAAGTTTCTTCTCCATGTGATATCCTCAGCTGAGGACACTGGGTACGTGTGCAGGATTTGGTTTCCATCCCTCTTCTCCATCAGGGTGAGCATTATATACACAGAAAATTACTCCTGTTTTATGTATATCATGGCTGCATGTGGTGGTGCTTGGCATTCTGGAAGATCTTCTTCATGATTTAAGTTGCCTGAAATCAACGACTTTCAGGTTTCCCAGGAAAGCTGCACATTTGCTCCCACTGTTCCCTAGATGATAATGGAAGTAAAATAGAGAAAAATCCAATCTTTTCCCAGCGCTCATTTTGCATGGAAAAACTTTATTTCAAAATTCTTGGGAAACCATGGACACTTTAATTAAAAACAAACCAACCCAAAGCAAAAGCACATATTAGTTTAATTTTTAAGTGTGTTCTTTCTACAGCTGATGGAAAACAGGCTTCCCTGTTGAGGAACTCCGCTGAAGTTATGTTTTTGCACTGAGTTGGCCTTTTTCTTCCTGGTAGAAAAAGACAAGGAAGGTGAGTTAATCTAGACCAAAATCAGTGTTTAGGGTGCTTCCAGGCTAACTGTTTTAATTCAAAATGTTGAAAGCAGTAATCAGAGTTGATTTATTTGTTTAAAAAATGTAACCTACTTGACAAAACTTCTCTATTTTGGGGGTCAGAACAATATTTGGCCTTCTTCCAGGAACATCTTGGAAGCAGAGAAGAAGGGAGAGTTTTTCTCTTCCTCTAAATATTAATGTGTGAATTACTAGTGGTGTGAAAGATCAGTCTGCATGTCTGGTAGTCTTATTACTTCTAAGTGTTCCTGCATGGCAATTAATTTATTAATTGATTTACTGATGCTTTGTGTTTTGGGACCTGTATTGTGAGTAGCAGAGAAAATAAATCTGTTGGTAGCACATGGCCAAGTTGATTTATTTTGTTACCTTAACCTAAAATGCTACTTTAAATGAACTGCCTGCTATCACAGACAGGTATCCAGCCATAGCTGGGTGCTTTTTGGGTTCAAAAGAAAGAGCTCCTGCAGGCTGTGAAGGATTCAAGACTGTCCTTGCCACCTGTGGTGAGTTGACATTGACTTGAGTAGATCTAGAGCCTCCAAGCTAATGCTCACTTGAGAGCCGAGTTGTTTGCACCAGGGAAGACCTGAGCAAGGGAACTATCAAATCACTGTGGTACAAGGGTAAGGGTGGTCATTGGTACATGGCTTTGTAACAGCAGTTGTCTCTCCCCTTTGTGCGATATGGAGCTTTTTCCAAGTAAACCTCCTTGAATTTAAACAAACAGCAAAGGATTTACCTGCATCTCCTGCATGTGCCTTCC
This sequence comes from Falco rusticolus, assembly GCF_015220075.1. NCBI lineage: Eukaryota > Metazoa > Chordata > Aves > Falconiformes > Falconidae > Falco > Falco rusticolus. Next base: position 47,724,353 of record NC_051189.1, read on the forward strand.
CTTTTATACCGCTATGATGCGATGCAGGGCCATACTCCCTTGCCACTGGGGCCATGTTCAAACAAAATGTGTATGAAAACATGGGGCTGCATTAGAGCATCTTGCATTTGGTGAATCTGATCTATCAGCACAACATAGCTTGATTTTTAGAGCAAGAAATCTGAAATTAAAATGGCTTATTGATTCCCTGTGGCTTTCTTAGCCAGGCTAATTCTGATATGCACCACAATTGTCCCCCAGGGGTGATTTTAATTTAGGTCAGAGTACCTACTACTGCAGGACAACACTGTGGTGTTTATGCAATAGACAGGGATAAGGAAAATCCAGCAGCCCCAAGCTGCTGGCTTGGTAGAGAAGTGCTGTACAAAATTAGCTTTGCACCATCCAGGGAATTTTCCTGGGACTTAGTCTTCCAGAATTTTATCCCATCTTAATGAGATAAACCAATATAAATGAATTTAGCATAGAATTTGATCTGACAAACCCTGGCTTTAACAGCTGCTCCAGGTAACAGGCAATGAGGAATCAGAGAGGGGGACTTCTGAATTTGATCTCCCCTCTCTGCTAAGCCATCCCCAACTTGTATATCTGATTGTCCATGAATTATGGCAGTTGATATCTAATGGTCTGGGACAGGCATGGCAGAAAAAGCTGCTATTTGTCAAAATCCACAGTCCTTGAAGCTGCAGAACTCCTGTTCTTGTGACAATTCTGAATATGAAAAGATAGATAGGTTCTGCTATAAAAATCTTGGGGTTGGAAAATCTCAGCACTCTGGAAACAGAGGTTAATTGTCTGTATAGTTGCCATGTCCAGCTTCCCTTTGAACTGGCAAGCGTGAGTGGAAAATTTAATAAACACTTTGAATCCTGACCAGAATTACACATTTTTGTAGGTATCAATAGGAATACTAGCCTTCTGTATTCTTTGAGAATGATAAAATGTAAAAATGTCTGTTTAGAATGAACTGTTAAATAAACCAGCCACATTTCTTGAGTACTTTACAGGTTTCTGAGGTGCACATTCCTGTTCCCAGCCTGGGAACTCATTTACCCAAATAACCAACATTTAAAAATGGATGGTGGGCTTTCTGAAAAATATTTTTGTGAATTTTCTCTGAAGTTGCACGTCATTTACTCCTTTTATTCATCTCATTAGTATAATGGCTTCTCCAAAATACAAGTACATACCCCTGACAAGGGCATACCCCGCACAGAATTTTTTTTTAGACTTGTTTTTGAGGTGCTAAATTTAGAGATAACAAAGACCAGGGGTGGGAGAAGAGCGGGAGGAATAAAACCCAAGAAAAACAAGTGAAGCACAATACAATCACTCACCACCCAATGACCAATGCTCAGCCAGTCCTCCAGTTTATATACTGAACATGAGGTTCTGTGGTATGGAATATCCCTTTGGCTAGTTCGGGTCAGCTGTCCGGGCTCTGCTCCCTCCCTGCTCCTTGTGCACCTGCTCACTGGCAGAGCATGGGAAACTGAAAAGTCCTTGACTTAGAGCTAGTGTGTTATTAACATTATTCTTGTACCAAATCCAAAACACAGCTTTGTACCACCTACCAGGAAGAAAATTAACTCTATCACAACCAAAACCAGGACACTTATTAAAACCAGCTTCAGCTGATGGGGCTTGCATTTGGTAGACAGGGCAATATCCTGCAGCTGTGCACAGGCTGCACCAGCCGCTCTGCTACCGGTGCTGCAGCCACACAGGGCTGGTGAGGAGCTAATTGAGGAGCTAACCTCTCACATTGCTGGTGCTTATCTGGAGGTGTCCCCACTACTAGTTCCTTCCTCCCTGAGTAAAGGGAGGGCTGAGACAGTTGCCTTGGAGTTGTAGTTTTTTGTTTAGATGTTGTTTTCCATATTGCCTGAGTGACTCTAAATTATACATATACATCTTGTCTGTGAACATGCCTTTTAAAGAGTATGACCAAACACCAGTGTCTGAACCTGCACTGCAGCTGGGTGATCCCCCCCTGGCCACCATGAGTCGTGCAGGCTTTAGCTGTGCTTCCCCGCTTGCTGTCTTCATGGACAGTGGTCGTGCCTGGGGTATTTTTTCCTTGACACTGTTCCAATTAATTTTTTTTTTTTGTATGTGTTAAAGATAAGTGACATGTTGGGAGATCTCAGTCTGATCTGAAGTCCCAAGCAAGATATTTGTAAGGGTTGCAGCACATGCCTGCTGGGTGCAGACTCTAAAGCTACTGTTAGAAACCATTAAAATCTGAAATACTCCAGGCAATTTTTCTTCAGTGGCATTTCAAGGTGGTTATAATTGTTGTTCTGACATCTGTTGCTGAGATTAGCAGTAATCTTTCTTTCCTGTTTTCTGTATGACATACTAGTACACTCCTTATAAAGTCTGTGTCACTGCAGGAATATCAAGTACTTTAGAAATTATTTGGTAACTGAAGTATTTAATGGTAATCTGTGCATTTGTTAAATTTACAGGTGAGGTGGTACAGTGTAAATAATTAATTTGGGGAGAGAACAATGTTTATCAAGGTTTCCCTTTCCTATTTACAAAAACATGCTTTCCTCAGGAGAATACAACTCTGTTGGCAAGAGGCATACCAGATACTAAACTCACTTTTGAAGACAGTCCCTGCTCTCCAGGTTCAACTGTAGTGGATGTTTAAGCAGAAACCGTTAATTTTGAATTGCTGCTGAAGTCTTTCTCTTCAGGTTCTTTAGCTTGCTCATATCAAAAATGTGTTGATAATTATTTCAAAATTCTTTTATCATCAATACTCCTGCCAGTAAGTCAGCTTCACTGGGGGCCCAGCTTCAATGCCTCTATGCAAACACATACTATAGCATGGGGAATAAACAAGAGGAGTTAGGGAAATGTGCATGCCCATAGTGCTATGATCTTACTGGCATCGTGGAGATGTGGTGAGATGGTTCCTGTGACTGAAGTGTTGGGTTGGAAGGGTACAGGCTCTTTAAGAAGGACACACAGAGGAAATGAGGAAGGGGGTGTAGTCCTCTAGGTCAATGACCACCTGGAGTGCATGGAGCTCAGCCTGGGGATGGATGGGGAGCCAACCAAGAGCTTATGGGTCAGGGTGATCAAACGGACAGCATGGACAAGTGGCATTATAGTGGGAGGGGTCTGCTACAGGCTGCCTGACCAGGAAGACCAGGTGCATGAGGCCCTTTTACAAGCCTTGATCATGGGGAAATTCAACCACCCCAGTATCTGTTGGAGGGACAATACAGTGGGGCATAAACAATCCAGGAGGTTCCTGGGATGTGTTGATGATAATTTCCTTCTTCAAGTGGTAGAGGAGCCAATGCAGAAAGGTGCCTTGTTCTCACCAACAAGGAGGGCTTGGTGGGGAATGTGAAGCTTAAGGGCTGCCTTGGCTGCAGGGACCATGAAACAGTGGAGTTCAAGATCCTTAGGGCAGCAAGGACGGTGCACAGCAAGATCACTACCTTGGATTTCAGGACAGCAGATGCTGGCCTCTTCAGGGATCTGCTTGATAGAGTATCATGGGATAAAGCCCTGGAGGGAAGAGGGGCCCAAGATAGCTGGTTAATATTCCAGTATCACCTCCTCCAAGCTCAGAGAGATGCATCCCAACAAAGAGGAAGTCAGACAGAAACACCAGGAGGCCTGCATGGATGAACAGGGAGCTCCTGGAAAAACTCAAACACAAAAAGGAAGCCTGCAGAGGGTGGAAGCAAGGACAGGCAGCTGGGAGGAATACAGAGAAATTGTCCGAGCAGCCTAACCGAGCAGGTTAGAAAAGCGAAAGCCCTGATAGAATTAAATCTATCCAGGGATATAAATGGCAACAAGAAAAGCCTCTATGGGTACCACAGTGATAAAAGGAAGACTAGGGAAAATGTGGGCTCTTTCTGGAAGAAAACAGGACACTGGTTACCTGGGATACAGAGAAGGCTGGATACTCGATGACTTTTTTGCTTCAGTCTTTGCCAGCAAGTGCTCCAGCCACACTGCCCAAGTCACAGAAGGCAGAGGCAGTGACTGAGAAAAGGAAGAACCACCTGCTGTAATAGAAGATGAAGTCTGAGAACATGTAAGGAACCTGAAGGTGCACAAGTCCATGAGAGCTTATGAGATGAATCTGTGGTCCCGAGGGACCTGGCAGATGAAGTGGCTAAAGCCACTATCCATCGCATTTGAGAAGTTGTGGCAGTCCGGGCAAGTTCCCACTCACTGGAAAAGGGGAAATGTAACCCCCATTTTTAAAAAGGGAAAAAAGGAAGATCTGGGTCAATCAGTCTCACCTCTGTGCCCAGCAAGATCATAGAGCAGATCCTTCTGGAAACTATGCTAAGGCATATGGAAAATAAGGAGGTGATTTGTGGCAGCCAGCATGGCTTCACTAAGGGCAAATTGTACCTGACAGATTTGGTGGCCGCCTTTGATGGGGTTACAGTGTTGGTGGATGAGGGAAGAGCGACTGATGTCTTCTACTTGGGCTTGTGAAAAACATTTGACGCTGCCCCACACAACATCCTTGTCTCTAAAGTGGAGAGATATGGATTTGGTGGATATCCAGGATAAGGAACTGGATGGATGGTTGCACTCAAAGAATTGTGGTCAACAGCTTGCTGTCTGTGGAGACCAGTGACAAGTGGTGTTCCTCAGGGGTCCATACTGGGACTGGTGCTGTTTAACAACTTTGTTGGTGACATGGACAGTGCAATTGAGTGCACCATCAGCAAGCCCGCCAACAACAACAAGCTGTGTGATAGTAGACACACTGGAAGGAAGGGATGCCACCCAGAGGGACCTTGAGCAGTAGACCCATTTGAACCTTGTGAAGTTCAGCAAGCCCAAGCGCAAGGTCCTGCACATGGGTTGGGGCATTCCCAAGCACAGATACAGTCTGGGTGGAGAACAGATTGACAGCAGTCCTGAGGAGAAGGACTTTGGGGGTGTTGGTTGACAAGAACCTCAAGATGTGACCTGGCAATTAATGTTTGTAGCCCAGAAAGCCAACCATATCTTGGCTGCATCAAAAGAAGCATGACAAGCATGTTGAAGGAGGTTGCTCCCCCGTCTACTTTGCTCTTGGGAGATCCCACCACGAGTACTCTGTGTTCACTTTGGGGCCCCCGACATAAGAAGGACATGGAGCTGTTGGAACAAGCCCAGAGGAGGGCCAGGAAGATGATCAGAGGGCTGGAGCACCTCCCCTATGAAGACAGGCTGAGAGAGTTGGGGTTGTTCAGCCTGGAGAAGAGAAGGCTCTGGGGACACCTTATAGGAGCCTTCCAGTGCCTAAAGGGGCCTGCAAGGAAGCTGGAGAGGGACTTTTGTAAGGGCCTGTAGTGACAGGACAAGGCGGGGGATGGTTTAAAACTGAAAGACGGTAGACCTAGATCAGATATGAGGAAGAAATTCTTTACTGTGAGGGTGGTGAGGCACTGGGCCAGGTTTCCCAGAGCAGCTGTGGATGCCCCGTGCCTGGAAGTGTTCAAGGCCAGGCTGGATGGGGCTTTGAGCAACCTGGTCTGGTGGAAGGTGTCCCTGCCTGTGGCAGGGTGTTGGAACTACATGATCTCTAAGGTCCCTTCCAACCTAAACCATTCTATGATTCTGTGATTCTATGAATAAGTCTTTGTTGTCATACATTTAAAAACCTTTCTGTGACACCTTAAATTTCAGGATAAAATTGCGTCAGAATAATCTTCTTTTTCCTTTTTATTTTTTTTTCCCAACTCTGGTTGCAGTCCTGTAAAAAAGTTATTGAAATATATTTTTGAAATCTGTGATCATACCCCTCTAACAGTGTAACGACAAGGGCTGATTAAAGGGACTAAATCTCTGTAACCAGATATGTTTTCTCACAGCTCTTGTTTACTGGACCAAGTTTTTTTGCACTTAGCAAGGGTGCAATAATCTATAGTAAGCGAGTTGCTCTGATCTAATTTCCCTGATGATCACTCTGAGTATGCACTAGCTACGAGACAGCTTCCCCTCTTTTTAAAGGAGAACAAAATCCCTCACATGATGATGCTCTTGGGGTTCACGGGCACAGTCAAACTAATCTGCTTTACCACCCTTTTTTGTCATTTGAAACCTAGGTGTCTAATGAAAGTTAGATGCCCAGCCTCTCTTGGTAGCTAATAGAAAGATTCCTCTACCTTTAATTTTTGGAGGACATAATTATTAAATCCTTAAAACTTAGATAATATTTTGATGTTGTGAGATACTCAGGATACTTCTTTTATTTTAGGGGGACATAATTATTGAATCATTAAAGCTTAAGGGAATAATATTGTGATGCTTTAAGGGAAAGTTTATAGTTGTCCTGAAAAAAAAGCAAATATTAAAAGAAACTGAGTATGTACATACATGTGTGACTGAATTTGAATGCAAGATCTAATTTAATTTCAGATACCACCAACACTAACATCTTGCTGCTAATTATAGCTTTTCTGTATTTAAACCTTGTGGTAGCATATGCTACTGATACACTCTTTTTAAATACAGTAAGGTCTGTTGGGAAAGACTCTACTTTTAGGATGTTCATTCTGTTCAAGCTGTAGGAGAAAAAGCAGTCTTTGCAATGACAAGATGAAAGTATTATTATTATCATCATCATTATTAGCATCATATCCATCATCATCACATAGTAATTGTGTGAGGGGTCCTGTTTCAATGAACGCTTTCCATCAGTTGGGTTCCTGAACACTTCACAGAAAGGCCTGTATCGCAGTCACACCTATAAACCTGGGCACCTGAAGCAAAGTGTGTGGGAAATGAATCGTGCAAGGCCATTAAGCTGGCAACTAAAATGAGAATTCATACAATTACGGCATTGGATAGTGCGATTGTCCTCAGTCCTGTTTTGATGCAGAAAAGCTATTCAGGGTAGTGCTGTCTGCATAGCATGGTAATGCACCATGTTGTCTCCTCTGTCCAGGAGCTTGTCAGCATTGCAGGTGCAGAAATACAGAAATGAGTTTGAAAATCCACATTTTCTGATGTTTTTCAGTAAATTAGAGAGGATCAGGAAAAGATACCTAAAATAAGGCAGTAGTGCAGACATGATCCTGAGAATGGTGTTTTTGAAGCATAGGCTTGCTCCCTGGTCCCTCTTGCACAGGCAGTGGACGTGCAAGCTGGGTGTCTCAGGAGTAGCAGCAGCATGAGGCAGGGTCGGAGCGGCTGGCTGGCCATGGCAGTGGTTTTGGCTCTTCCTCCTACCTGTCCATCTTTGCTCAGCATTGCTGCCTGCCCAGGCTCTCCCAGCCCAGGAGGGCCCTATTAGTTCAGGAGTTCCTCACCAGAGAAATAACTGATGAGGTCTGTGAAAGCGCAACAATATATTTTGATTCCGTCATAAGAAAAATACATTTTCTAACAAGATTCAAGGTTTCAGTATGGAGTCTGCTTCTTTAGTTGTCCTTTTCTCTGTTTTTGTTGTTTTCACAAATTGTATTATGTTTAGGTAATTCTCTTACGGGACAGAGAGAAGAGTAGACTTTCAATTTATTCAAATTGAAGTGTAAACTTTGCTTTCTAATGTAGATTTTGTAGTAGTCTTTCACAAACATTCTTGCTTACACAGATACTGAGTGTCATCTCTGTGTCTTCGCACCCTTACAGTAAAAGTGGTGCAGCTCCATGGAAATGAGTGGTACTCAGCAGTAGAGGGGACAGTCTCCCTTCAGCTCTTCCTCTTAGACCCATAACCTAGAGTCATTTCAGTGACACCAATGAGTCCATGCTTTTTGACTGATCAAATATGTCACATGGAGGATGCTCCTGTGAAACTGCTGAGGTAAGACTAGATATAGCTCATCTGCTTGTAGCATCAGATTATTAGCTGTGAGGAACCGTTGTTCCATATTCTGTTTTATATGTATTAGAAACAAATATTCCATATACAGGAAAAAGAAACAAGATGCATTGAACAAATGATTTGCTTAATTATACTTAATAAGTTGTTAATGTGCCTTCTGGGCCAAAGCTTTAGCTAGCTCTTCTGTCCATCTTTATTTCAGTCAGTGAAAATCTGCATCTACCAATAATTACATCCCCAGCATTTCCATTTGAAGCAGTCTAGATAAAACTGACGCATGCAACTAATAAGGGTCACTGAAGGTCACTTGTCTGCCATTAATATTTAGACGGTAGCATTTTCAAGATGAAAAAATTTTACTGCGTGATGGTAACAGGCACATACTCTAGTATTTATGTTGTATATTTACGATTACTTTTATTGTGGACCTAAGTTTACAAGCAAATGTTGTACAAAGGGGAAATGTCCTAATGCTCAGTGCAGTGGGCTGCTTGTTCCGTGCACAGCAGTAACCAGGTGACAGAAAGGGAACATACTATTTTTGAAACAAAAAAGCAGCAGAATTATCTGCAGGATGTTAATAGAGAATAGGTGGGTGATCAAATCCTTCCTAATAGATGCAGAATCCTTCCCAGTGAGAGAAGGCTCCATGAAGATCTAAGTGCAAACAGTCTCACTGGAGCTTAATCATTCAACAGGTCAAAGAAGATTAAAGCAGATGCTGAATATAAAAGGTAAAATCTCCCTTCCTCCGTGCAACATCTGCTCATTTTTTTTTTTTTTTGCCAGAGGTGTCTACTCTGCTGCTTCCCCCAGCTAATAAAATTAGCTAATAAAATTGAAAAAATTTGCTGCTATTTTTTCAAATATATGTATTTTAAAAAATTAAAACTGTATGTGAATGACATGCTGAGAATGAATTTCTGAGTACATATTTACTTGGAGGCTCAAATTTAACATTTCCTGTATAAAACCTTGTTTGCAAAGATGAATGTGGAGGATCAGCAGGTAGATGAGGAGAAGAGCAGATAATAAATAACAATTTAAAAGAAAATTGCTTGATGAATTAAGCTTACTGAATTAACTGTAGTGAGTGGTCCACAAAATAGTGGTGTTGCCCTTCTTTCAGTATTTATACTCATTTGGGTATAAATACTTTTTCCCTCACTTTTTACAGGATTGTATGTAGAAATGTGTCTTTACATCTTTCAATCAAAGTTGATTGAAATTGCCAGATGTGTTCCCTAGTTATTACAATGGACTGACCCAACACAAGGCTCAGGAATGTGTTTCTAAGAAACTCAGTCTTTCCTGGCCAGGAAATCTTCACCAATTCCAGGTTACAAAACCTGGAGGGGATTTGTACGTTTGTAATACCAAAGATATAGCACTTGTACAGTGTTTCTAAACTGGAGACCTCTAGAAGAAGCTTCAGATGGGAGGACACTGTAGTTTTTCTTATTCATAGCACTGGAAGTGAAGGAAAATGAAGGAATGGGTTGAACTGAGGCAACAGGGAATTCAGCCACAGGACACTGGATTACAGTGAAATTTTGAAGTATACAGCAACTCTGAATGCTAATCCCATGCATCTTTCTACAAAAAAGTTTTAAGAAATATCTATCTATATGCGCACATATATACATACCCCTTAAATTTATATAACAATCATTGTTTATTAATTATTAGGATTTACATAAATATTATGTATATTATATCAAAATTATCTTCCACTCTGTGTGTATATTTATAGAAATATCTAAAAGTGTAATTGAGAAATAAACTCCCAAAATTTGGGAGGTAAAGGAGGAAAACTGATAATATTCTTTCTGTCAAAGAAACATGAGACCTAATAAAAGCGAGGACACAAGCTAATAACAAAAATACTTTTATTTTTTTTTATTGCTCCCTAACCTTCTGGGTTTATTGCACTCAGAGATGCAATGTTTCTAGGGCAACAGCAGCATTTTCCAGTTCAACCTGTTAGTGTCATAGCATGTCAGGACAGAAGCCTGACCCTTTCCTTTTCTTTTCTTTTTTTTCCCCTCTCCAGAAACATGGCAACTGTATTAACATTAAATAAAGCTATAGCTATATTTTTCCTCTAAAGTATTTGTTTTATTCATGGGAAATGTATCCCTTCCTCCAGAAAGGTTCCTCTGAAAACCATGAACCACTTCTGGGCGAAAGTATTGATTCACTATATTCAATCCCATCCGAAAAAAAATATTATTTTTTTTTGAAAATGACTCCCTGTTCATGAAGTCCTGTTACTCACTTCCTTCCTGTATTGCTTTTAATTTCTTTCCCAGCAGTTTCCAGTTCTCACTGAGATAGGATAGTAGGATGGATAGATGGTGGACACTCTACTTTTGAAAGGTGTAAGAAGTGATCTATGGAGAGACTGACTCTCTTCACTTCTGCCCTCCCCCCCCCCCCCCCCCCCCCCCCCGCCTTGTGTCTAATAATGGAATGTCTTACTGTATTTTGTTATTAACCTGAAAACAGAGACATGCATGTACAGCTGGCCAGACTAAATAAATCTGCAGTTAGCAACATCTCTCTCAGTGCCACTTTCCATTGCATGCAGCCTTTGTATACTTTTGCTCAAGATGGGAAGAAACAGATTAATGCAAATCTTGAGCTTCCTCCAGAAGATGGTTGCTATTTGAGAAGTTGGCTTGTGTGGAGGAATCTACACAGCCTTCCCTTGAAACCCTGAGCCTGTCAGACAGCCACAAGACAGGCTGGTGAGCTGTAAGGAATAGATACAACTCAAAGGGAAACTGTTGACCTTAAATGTAATTTTTCCAAACTAGCAGTAGATGGACACAAGATCTGCTGGAGTCCAATGGTGACTAGATAAAATCATGGCAAGAGGACTGAGGAAATATCCAACTGGATGCCAAACCATCAGTCATTCAGAAAAGCAAAAGTTAGGGGGTCATGGTTGGGGAGGTTCCTTCAGACACCCTTTGTGGTATGCCCAAGGAAGAGAAGTGACAGGCACAAACCCTGGTCAAATAAGTTGCCCTGGATCAGAGTTTGTCACCTACCATCACTGGCACGAGTACCTTCCATAGCCACCACCAGGGTGGTGGGCCCAAACAGGACTTCCCAGGGTGCTTCCCTGTGGAGCTGGAAATGGAAGAAAAAGTGGTGGGCTATGTGCCAACAGGTAGTTTAGTGTATGCAGTTGGTGTTTGGAGGATGGTTGCACATGCCATTGCTGTGTTGGGTCACAGAATTGTTCAGGTTGGAAGGAACCTCCTGATCATCTACTCCAACCTTCCCCACTCAGCCTGTTTCTTCATAAGCAGGAGTCTAAAAAATGTGCATGTGGGAAGAATAGTGCATTTATGAAAGGGAATTTGGGTGGCATTTTGTGCTTTCCCACAGTTAAATGGGGTACATTGGCAATAAAAGGGAACACGCTCGCTGATACCTGCTAGTTGCACACCAGGCTTTTGTGTTTGATCAGGGCAGCTAATGCCCAGCATGTCTAAAATCTGGGTCCTGCAGTGTGGTAAATGGTGAGCGTGATCGCCATGCTTTTAGTGTTGAATTTTCAGTGTTGCTCCAGCACACCTCGGAGAAAACCACTACAGTGCAGAATGGCTTGGAGCTGGGCATGGGACAGGAGGGTACCTGCTCCCATACTAAGCAGAGGTTGAGCAGGAAGTTCATTGTATGGGGGGATGACTGCAGTAAGCTCTGTGCATCACCTGATACTCAGAAATTGATGCCTTGCTCCCTGGAGACAAGATATTTCTGCAAACACACACTTGGAAATGTGTTTGTCATAAGATGAATACATTTTATTTATTGAGCAGGTTCTATATAAGCTAACATTTTTACACTAACATTGATTTTTCCAGATTCCAGCTTAGATTCTCAGAGTAAATCACTGTCATTTCAAAGGAGCTACCTACACTATAGCTTCACTTGCCTTCAAATGAGCAACTTCAGTTTATACCAGCTCTAGAATAGGCTAGGAAGTTAGGAATTCTCAGTGCTATTAATGTAAATTTACTTGATTGTTGTGCTTTCTCTTTTAAGTGGGAAGAATGATCTTAATTACCCTATCTCCTGCCTTTCAGCATTCTTCTGGGAAGAAGCAAGCAGCAATAGCTCTGCAGAAGTGGTAGACCTAGAGCTAAAATTGAATGCTGTATTCAGGAATAACAAAGCTGGAAGCACTGGACTGACTAGTGGAAAAATGGGCTGACTAATGGATTAAGTAGGCTGGAAAAGACCTTTAAGATTATCTAGTCCAACTGTAAACCTAACACTGCCACGTCCACCACTAAACCATGTCCCATATAGCAACAACCAATCTTTCAGCAATAATCGATATAACAGCAACAACCAGGTAGGTGTATACTATTGCAGGTTAGTACAACCTTACCATTAGGGAGGGAACTCACCCTCAGAACAGCAGCAGATATACTGATGATAAGTTACTTATTTGGCTATATAATACCAGTATAAAGTGAATATGTATGTATATCTTGGTTATGTAGCTTCTTGAAGCTGTCTTTGTGGGTGAGGAATAATCAACTTACCACAAATAAACACCACCTTATAAAATATTTGTAATGAATTCTAAGTAACACACTATGCCTAACAGTGTGAGAACAGTTAATTTCCATTGACAGTTAATAACTAACGACACTGGAGATACTTGTTCAAAAGCTCCATGTTTCCTCATCTTCCTGAAGCCTATTTGAATAGTCACAGGCCAAAAAGGTGCCCCAATACCCTGTGATCAGGCTGTTCAGGGGGGCATTCGTTGAGAACTGGAGCTCCTGAAGGTGCTATGGGCTGCGTTTGTTTGAAGCTCTGCTCAGCCCAGAGCAGATGCGTTTGCTATGGGTTTGGGAGCCTGGCTGGGTGATGTGTTTGCCTGCAGCATGCCTGACCTGCTGTGAGCCCCTGTGCTGGACACGGGACTCTGCTACATGAGCCCCTGTGGAGGACATGGAGAAAACATGTTTTCTGTGGCCAACAGTATCCATCCAGTCAGGAAATGGGAAATGCAGCACTGACTTTATCTTGTGAGAAGGCAGAAAGATGCAGCAGAAATCCATACAAAATGAATTCACACTGACCCAAGGCCTAAGCACCAGCTTATGTGACTGAAAGCTGAGGTGACACTGCTAAAGTGATACTTTTATAAACTAGTTCCATAGCCTCCAAACACATTTGGTTGCTTTAAAATCCCTTTTCCAACTGAAATGATACATTAATTGTGTTACGGGAGAACTTTACGTTCAAGACTTGTGGAAGATGTCAGAATGATAGTACTAGACCTTGGAGTCTGCTTCCCTTACCAAGCTTCCCTTTTTGTATTTTTTTTTAATTTAATATATGCATATATATATATAAAACCAGCTCATATGTGGAACATACAGATATTTTGGAAATCATAGTATGTTCACAACGCATCCTCAGGAGTAACAGCCTGCAAAAGCCATACAGATCAAAACAATAACTCTGTGCTAGCTAGCCAGATTTGACTTGGAGATAAAACACTCTAAAAATACATGCAAATTGAAAAAATGCAAATTAGGGTGGAAGGGAGGTTGGAAAGTTCCATACAAGGCACAAACCTTGAAAAATATATCAAAAAAACTCAGGGTGACAGTGGGCAGCAGATTAGCTATAGATGGTGACATTTGTAACCCTTTGTAATCCTGTTGCAATTGCTTATGACAAACCATATAAATACAGAGGAAAACCAGACAGGTTTCTGCTGGTCTTCAGGTACAGGAAAATACTATCAAAGGATGTGGATGTTTTCACCACTAACCAGATCTGGAAATGCAGTATGCTTGACTGTCCCAAAGAGTATTTTTTAGAAAACAGGACGGAAGGAAGGACTAATTTGCAAGTACAAGCCATCTTCATTATTACATGTTCAGCAAAACTTGTTCTTCAACCTTGTGGTAGCTTTATTTCAATTAAAATTGGATGGGTTTTTCTGAAGGTAAAAATGCAGATGCCATCTGTGGTTTGACTGCTTATGCACTTCATTATCTGTAATAGAGTTTGATGATTATTTTAGTTTAGGCTACAGCATGTTTTTAGCTTTTGTTTGGTCTTAGATGCTTGTGATGGCAGCACAGATGTACCATCAGAGACGTGAAATGCCTGCTTCAGAGAGATTGTCTTCTAAACTTTATAGAGATTTTTTCCTGGGTCTTAGCAACCTGGGGTGCCTGGGCAAAGAGCAATTAATTAGTATTGTGCCTCCAGGGAAGCAACATTTCCAGTGAACAGGAAGGAGGCCAGAGATACTGCATTCATTAATTTGACCCTTGGGATGTCTGGAGTTGGAGAGTAGGTTCTGTGGGTGGAAACCTCTCTGAGCACCAAGGAAAGCTATGGAGTAGCTCCAAGACACAAATCCATTGGTTTCATGATTATATGTGGGTGTAAATAAGAGCGGTAAGCTGTTTTGCACTAAAAGAAAAAAATGTATGCTGGATGTCAAAAGAGCTGTGTATGGTGGAAATTGCACTGTTCAGACTTCTATAATCAGAGCAGGGAAATATTCCAGAAAGACTATCCTGCATCAAGAACTGTGTTGGGTGTATAGACTATTGCTTGATTAATTTTGCAAATAAAGAGGCAGTTGTTCAGGTTAAATGCAGGTTCTACACTAAAAAAGAGAAACTTGAGTGGTACTGAAACAAATCAATAGAAATCAGGAACTAGAGTCTTGTTATCATTGTAATAGCAACACAGCAGGTCGTTTGAGAGGTTTGGACATACAAGTTGCATAGCAAGAGTAATGCTGAGTGATGAGGTATGCTATTCTCTTCCAAGGAAGTCATCAAGTTTGTAACACCATGATACCAGTTTGCCCTTGCAGATGAGAGAAGAAAAGCCTTGGGACTAGGAATTTGGAATGAGATCTCTGCTTGGCATGAAATTTTGACATATACAGTCAGAGCTACTTATTTTTAAAGCCCTAAATTTGTCATGCTTATTTTAACAGGAGCTGAAGCTATGTGTGGGTGTGAGTGCTCATTTCTCTGCTTTAGTCCCATATCCAGGTATTGATTTGGGCAGGATTCTTCTCCCCAGGTAAGGCTGACAGGGACCTTTAAAGGGGGGGTGGGGGCACTATCTTCTGAAGTTTGGGGACTGGTAAGATCATGGAGCTAAATGCGTTTTTGAAAGAAAGGCCTGAACATCAGAAGCAGCATGCTCTCTAGCTGTATTAGGTGTTCGTTTGGAGGACTGGAATATCTGGTGATTCCTAATAGCCACTGACGTACAGAAACTTAGATTACCCAAGTTATCTTTATACACATTTATAGAATATCTAAAGACATGTGTCTGCACTATCACAGGAGCATGCATATCATCACTATATAGTGCTTTCAAAACTTATGAGCAGAAAGCTTGCTACTGCTCTGCTGTGAAATCAGGAGGCATCCATGTGTTTCAACAGTGATTGACTGACACAGTCATTGACCTCTGTAACTAGTGATCTGATGTTTCCTGTGATTAATCCCTTTTGGCCAAGCATAACTGCTATTCTTATAGTGCTGTTCTTGATTTGGCACTTATACTTCATCGACAGCTGCAGATGCAACCATAGATATTTTCTTTTTCCTTTAATTTGCTGTGGAAAATTGGCAATTTAAAGTCTAAAGACCAGTAGTAGAAATAGCCCAACTATTCCATAGGGTTCAGGCTAATATTTCTTTCTCTTCTGTTTTTCAGTGGTCTTTTATAGTTTTTGATTCCCTATACTGGTCTCCCATGGATTATTGGTCACTCTTCTCTCTTTCTTGTCTGAATGTGTGTTTTATTGTTTTAGAGCTGTGAACACTAACAGGGTCTGGCACAATGTAAATAGTCTCATGTGAAAAGAACAAGTCTGTTTAATTTGATTTTTCTCTTTCTGTGACATCTGCAAGAAGCATATACTCAGGGAAGAAACCTCAGTTAGAAAAAAATCTTTCCATCAGATTGGGAGAGCCAAAGGTCCAGCATGGTCAACAGAAGTGTGCTAATTCCTTGCTTGGCAGAGAGGTGTTTCCCTGGCACTGCCAGGCCCCAGAAACTGGTTGGGGGTTTGGGCTCAGACAGTGGTTGTTAATGAGTCATACTCTAACTAAAGGCTGGTGAGAAGCAGAGCACCACAGGGCTCTGTCCTGGGGACCTCTTGTTTTATACCTTTACCAATAACCTGGAGGAGGTGACATTACACACTCATCAGATGAGCAGATAACACCTGAGGGGACCAGTCAATATGCTGAAAGGCAGAGCTGACCCATCCAGAGGGACCTGGACAGGCTGGAGGAACAGGCCAACACTGAACTTACGAAATTCAGTAAGGGCAACTGCAAAATCCAGGCCCTGGGAAGGAAGAAAGGCTGGCAGTGATGTAGGATGAGGACAGACTGGTGGGACAGCAGCTCTGTTGAAATGTTCCCAGGGGCCATAGCAGACAGTCAGTGGCCCATGAGCCCATTGTGCTCTGTTGGAAAGAAGGCCAACGGCATCCTGGGTGCTATCGGCAGCAGCACAGACCGTAGGTTTAGGGAAATGATGGTTCCCTTTCACTCAACACTCTTTAGGCCATGTCAAGATTCTGCATTCAGTTTTGGGTCACCCAGCAAAAAAAACCAAAGACATCGATCAACTGGAGCAGGTTCAGCAGAAGGCTGTTGGGGTTGTCAGGGACTGAAGCACTGTACCTGTGAGGAGAGGCTGAGGGGATGGGGTCTTGTTTGGCCTGGAGAGGAGGCAGCTTTGGGGGCACCTAACAGCAGACCCCCAGCATCTATGGGGAGGTCATCAAGAAGAGGGAACCAGGCTCTTCACAACAATGCATGGTGGGAGGAGAAGATAGAACAGGCACAAACTGAAACAAGAGAGGTTCAAACTGCATACAAGGAAAACCTTTTCTCCATGAGGACAGTCAGACAGTGGCACAGGCACAGTTGTACAGTTCCCATCCTTGGGGTTTTTCAGGACCTGGCTGGATGAAGCCCTTAGCAATGTGAGCTGACCTCATGGCTCAGCCTAGTCTGAGCAGGTGGTTGGACCCCTGCAGATCCTTCTAACCTGAATTTTCCTGTGATTCTCTGGAGAGATGGTGTCTGTCACACAGCAATTTGCAATCTAAATCGAGACCAAAGATGACCACAGGGGAACACAAAAGATGTAAAAATACTATAAAGCATTCTGGATCAGTGGGAAACAGTAGTTTTGGCATCCAGTGGTTTTACTGTTTTGAAAATTTAGACTAAATGTGGTGTGGAAATGTCAAAAAATTGTGGTAACTATGACCCATAGAGACTGTGCATTACCTTTTCTTGACAAAACTCTGTCAAACCAGTCCTGTCTGAAGGAGCATTGACTATAAACACTGGTGCCTCCAATGTGTTCCAGTATAGGGATGACTTTCTATCTGGAAGAGGTCAGTGAGAAAAATGAGTCACAGTTGCTTTCTTGGAAGCTTGCTAGTTTCAGACCAGGAGGAAAATCCAACATGGAATATATCTATTTTTCCGTTCACCCTTTTCCTGATTTTTCTTTTTTATGCAGATCAGACTGGGCTGCTTAACATAATGATGAGAAATCTGAATTACTCTTGTGTCTGGATTTTGTATTACTATGTCTGAGTTTTCTAGTCCTGTGGACTCTGGTTTAAATGTTCTGTTTAAAATTATGCTTCCTAGATAAACAATGACTGCATACAGCCTACAAAGTGAATGTGACTTTTATAAGCCCTTCATAGAATGCTTTAAAGATCAAAAAAAGCAAATGATCTGTTTGTATATGTGGTATTCATGTACACAAAATTGCAACCCATCTTTTCAGTCAGAAAGGTTTTGTCCATTTAGGAGGATTAAAAATTATACTTTTTCTTTCTATCATAACTCTCAGTCAAGATTTCCATTTAAAATAGCAATTTGCAAAATTTCACATTCTTATTATCTCATTGCTTGTCATCTGCCTCTCTCCAAACATATTTTACACTTCCTCAAGCAGAAAGTGCAAAAGATGTGCCCAAACCTGTTAACAATAAATGTACAAATCTCTTTTGCCTGTGTGAAATGTATTCACTGTCATAAAGATCAATTGATGTTTAATTCATACCTTAAGTTTTTAATCTGCTCATTTGACCTTTTTGATATACTGTCAATAACACTGGTGCCTGAATAATGAATTTTATCTGTTCTAAGCACTAGACTGCTTTACTGCCTTCACAGCAGGTTTTGAAAAGTGTCATGTCATTCAAGTGTTACTAAAAGTGAACGATGCAGTGTTATGGAAGAAAATGGTAAATATGGCCTTTAGCAAATATTGGAGGTATTGGAGCATGCACTTTGCAAGAAGGTTAATGAAATATTTCTCTTTCCTATATAGGGAATTCTTCAACAGCTTTTTCCAAGGACTCCACACCTTTTTAGGAATATTGTTTCTTTTCTCATTGTTTCTCATGTATGCAGTGGAGTCTGAGGTGCCCCAAAGTTTTGATGTGTTCATACCAATGGCCTAGTGTGAACCAGTATTCAGAGTCAAAAAGATGCAAGAAAGCCTATGAGACTGTATTTATGTGTCAAGGTTTTGGTATGGAGAGAGGCTTCAGGGATGGTCTCTGTGAGAAGAGATCAAAAGCTGTCCCCATGTCAGAGCCACTTTCAGGTGGTTCCAGCATGCCCCACTGCTGCCCAAAGCTGCGCCCATCAGCTGGCAGTGCCTCTGCAAAAGATGTTGAAGAAAGGGTAAAAAATGCTGTACAGCAGCTGTGAGAGAGGAGTGAGAAAATGCGAGAGAAACAGCCCTGCAAAGAGTAAGGTCAGTGCAGAAAGAGGGAGAGGAGGTGCTCCAGGTGGCAGAACAGAGAGTCCCCTGCAGCCCGTGGTGCAGACCATGGGGAAGCAGATTGTCCCCCTGCAGCCCATGGAGGACCACAGCAGAGCAGGTAGCCACACTGCAGTTTGTGGAGGATCCTGCACTGCAGCATGTGAATGTGTCCCCTGCAGCCCATGGAGAACGTGTGCAGGAGCAGGCTCCTGGCAGGACCTGCAGCCTGTGGGAAGGAGTCCACACAGGAGCAGGTTTTCTGGCAGGAACTGCAGCCTTTGGTAAGCAATCTCCCTGTCCTTACCTCAACCCATGAACTTTCCCATCTCATTTTCTCCTTCTGTGCTGCTGAGGATGGGGAGTGAGAGAACAGCTGGGTGGGCACTTCGTGCTCAGTGAAGGTCAGCCCACCACAGAGACACATGGCATACAGACACCATTTAAGAACCAGTTGGGGGTAGGGGTGAAGATGAAAATTTAGAAAATAAAGGTAATTTCAGCCTGGTTCTGGACTGAGGGATTTCTCATCTGAGCAAGGCCGGAAGTGAGTGGATGTTGAATGGATGATCAATGTATATGGTTTGTTCATCTTTTTTCCTAACCATGGAGATAAGTAATTGTGATAGTTGGTAAATTAGTCTGCAATGAGAGGCACAGGCTTTATGTATTTATATGTACCCCAAGCTCAGAGTGGAGAGCAGTATTGCTACACAGCCCATACAACCTCTTATTTCCACTCAGGCTTGAATTAAGACTTTATTTCCTTTTACAGCTTTTCAGTTGTAAGAAAATGCTTGCATGTAGCAAGATGCTATTTAATTCAACCTTGATGTGTCATTGTGAGGTTGAGGAATATTGCTGCCTTCTTAACAAATCTGATACCCGGCATGACTTGTTCAAGATGACAAAGAAATTCGCGGTTGAGATTGAATTGGAACCTGAACTCATGCAGGATCCCACAGCTGCAACAACAGCATTGGGGTGCTCTTGGCACCAGCTCACACTAATCAGGACAAATAAAGCTGTACAGATCTTTTCACTACATCTCTCTGCTGAATGTGTTCCCTGCATGAGGCAGAAATCCTGAATGTAACAAAACAGTTAATCTCCTTTAAAATCTCCATGGTAATGCCTATGCACTTGATGGACAGTTGCACAGATGAAATCAAGTTAAAACCAAGCATTCTTCACTCTGCCTTTTCTGCTCCTTCCATGCCCAGCCTGGGGACCTTCCCACGCTGAAAATGTTGCACTTACATAAGTAAACTTCAACCATGGTCATTAAAGATAAATATTATTTCCTCAGTAATCTGAAAAATTAAAGCGGACATAAACACAGCACAAGCTATCTTCAAAGATTTAAATCAACTGTTATAGTTGTGACTCTGCATATTTATGTTTATACCTATGTATACATATATATGCTATAAAAAAATATTAAAGTTTAGATCAGAAGGATCTTTGAGATGAAACTTTTTTTTGGTGTTCATTACAAATATGTATGGACACTACAAAATACACAACATCCTTCATGTTCTACTACTTTGTTTTTTGGTGTTTGGATTGAATGAATGCTGTAATGCTGTGGTAAGGTTTTGTGACAAATGTTTATTCAAGCATTTGTTCAAATTGAAATTGTTTTGTATAAGACACAAGCCGGAAATTTTTAGCATTTGTATAAGACACAAACATTTTAAGGACAAGTTAGTCTTCAGTCTGGACTTGATTTTTGATTCCCAGTGAGATTTCAAGAATAAACCAAATAACTGCAGAAAACGGGTTGGCTAGGTTTGGAGGTATTTGTGTAATGGTAATAGCACTGACATATATACATAGTGTCCTGCTGGACCAGTGTCTTACCTGTTTTATGCCAAGTTGTAGTTGATAGGAATTCTGGTTTTTAATGTAAATGTCAGATGATAGCTGGCACTATTGGTGGTAAAGTTTAAAAACATTGAGATAAAATCCCTCTTAAACCCTTTGTGTTCACTCTCAGGATTTTGGGGTTGGTTTTTTTTTGGATACCTGGTGAGCTTTGCAACATTGGTGTTTGTGTAACTTGGTCTCCGTAGCATATGGAAGTAAAAGTCACACTTCTGTTCCCTGAAGCAGCACAGGGCTAAGGCAGTGCACGGTGCTGGGCTGTGCTGGCAGGGGTCTTGCTGACCACAGCGAGGGAAAACATGCTGCAGACCATGAAGGCTTCAGCATGCTGACAGCAGGGGAATGAATGCTCCCACCGGCATTACAGACACAGTAAAGTGGTCAAGATTTTACAGTCCTTGTGTATCTAAATCATCTTTTTTTTTTTTTTTTTTTATGTAGGCGCAAAACATTTTCATTTTAAGTCCTAGCCTACAACCAGCTGGATACTAAAGAGCAGCATGAAGTTTGTTGGTGCTACAGATACCTTGTTTACAAGGTTAAAAAGCATAGCTGGGTTATATCAAAGAGAAGACATTTATATAGTCTCACCAGAGAACATTCTCCTGAAGCTCCTGTAGCTGCTTGGAAAACTGCAGCCTGGATTCCTCACACCCTTTTGCTCTTACTAAGCTGAGACAGTGTCAGAAATGACAGGCTACAGCTGACAATTTTGGATACAATCAGATTGGACTTAGTGAGGCTAGACTTTTCAACCTCAGGCTTTCTTACAAGGAAGAAAATGTCTGTTAATTAAAACAATTTAATTTAAAGCATATTAAAAACTGTCTTGCCCTTGCCTTAGATAATGGCAACTGTAGGGAAACAAATCAGCTGTTTATAATTACCTGTTTTATCATCCTCAGAAATTCCCTGTTAGAAAACCCAGGGACTCCTAGGGTAAACCTTGATCAGATGAAACAACCTTTTGATGATGTTTGAAAGCTTGACTGTTCTCATTGAAGCAAAGCCACAGTTGGTGTCACACCAAAGAAATACCAGCTGGTATGATATGCACCCTCTGCTGAAGGAGATGATGAGCTGATGCATCTTGCTGTACAAGGTGTGATAGTGTTACAGCTGTCTCCAAAAAACAGGTGATGAAGACATTGCAGTTGCTGAAATACAAGCAAGGGTAAGATTTTGTCTACAGAATGTTTATTCCTGGTCATAATGGGAAAATAAAAAAAATCATAAAATCCTCCTAAACTCCTACTTTGTGTTGTCTCTGAGGTGCAGATGTTTAGAAGGCTGCCTTTGTATTGCTAAATTGATATGTACTTTATTGAGACACATCAATGATGTCGCTCTTGCAGTACCCTATGGGCTGGAGTAGTACTCCAAATACAATGAAAGGAAGTAACTGTGTAGATATTTTATATTTTTTATCTCCTAGGGACAAAAATGGTTTTAATTTAAAATTCTCCTTGTTGCATTCAAGTGTAGATACGTACTGACACAATAGAGGAATAAAATGTTAAGCAATTTCAAAGTAAATTTTGTATCTAAAGATGAATTTTCAAAGAAGAATAATCAGAAGCAAGAAATAAAAGGTCCACACAGTTAAGTAAGTAAAATAAGAGTGGAATTTAGTACAATAATCACAGTCAACTTTAGGTCAGGAGACCTTCCTTCATTGTCTCCAGATGAAATATAATCCCACCAGAGAAGGGAAAAAAATAGCTGTCTGTGAAACTCCAATGATTTTTTCATGTCTCTGTAGGATTATAATCTCCTTAGAGCAGCAAAGATGTTCTGAACTTCTTGTATGTAACACTGGAGTCTAACATGTACTGAATCAATTTGAATTTCTTTGGGATGGGGGGTGGAATTCTCAAGAATTTTCCTTCTGTACTAAAGAATAACTTTCATATCATGCTAGAGAATAACAGTAGGAGAATTTTTAGGCATGAAGTATTTATCTAATCAAATGGCACAAACCATTTGAACTATGTGGTTGTAAAAACTATTAACATTTTAAATGAAGCAAGGAATAAAGCCTGCTTACAGTGGCTATAGACTAATTTATTCATCAAGACTTAATAGCAATTTCAAAGCTAATGGCTCATTTTATTGACCTCTTAGCAACAGAAGTAAAGTCAAGCATTCTTTGGAGAACATTGTAGTAGAAATTTGGGGTTAGCAACAATACTTTCTTTTAGAAGAGTTAGTAATTCTGTTTGTAGCTATGAGTATGATTTGGGCTTTTCTTCAAACTGATTTAACGCTTGGACTGATTTCACCTCCGAAGCACACCCTGGAAACGAATGACATGATTTGAGATACTCATGGTTTGTTGTTTTGGATTTAAGAGCAATAATCTGTGACAACCTGATCTAGTGGCCACCCTCAGCACAAGCTCAGCCCAGCCTCACTGGTGCCCACACCAGGTGTGGTGAGTCTCTTCCACAAACCGTAGAGAAAACTTGGAGGACTAACTCTGAGCAGACAGCAAATGCTTGGTGCTCTGAAGGGAAGCCCCAGCCCTGCGGGTGGGCTGCCTGGTCTTTCTGGTGTGTAAGCAATTTGAAGCAAACAAAACCTGCCACTGTCTGCGTGTAGGAAGCTTGTTAATAAAGGATCTTAATTTGGGGTTGTGCTAAGCATGCCGCTAACAAGCACCAATGCTACAATGGATATGGAATAGGGACCTGGCGATGGGCAATGTTCATAATGCTGCTGTGAACGCAGTCCATTAAGCTCTTCTCAGTGCAGGGATTGTCTTGGCTGTGGGTACCAAAACTTGGTATGACTGTGAGCTGCTACCTGCCCTGAGCCTCTTATAGCACTCCTGTCTTGCAGGAGACAGGCCTTGGTATTTCTATCCCATTTGGAACTAAAATTTGGGATTTATTTAATTCCTTTGTGTTGGGGAGGTGGTGCCTTAGTGACTACCGAAGTAGTGTACGCTAAGCACAGATAACGAGTTTTCTTGCTGTCTGTGTAATGGCAGCAGTGTGAATTCCTATGGATATTAAATGCCTCCCATTGCATTTATCTTTTAATTGAAAATTTACAATATTGAAGACAGGTTAGCACAAAGTAATTTTGGAAGCTCCTGGCACATACATGTTAGATGAGAGATCTAAAATGTTAGAGAGACCTTGATTTTAAAAAAATATAATGCAAAAAGAGCTGTGTGATAAAGTCATACTTTGAGGAAATAATACAGTGGATAGCTAGGTTAGCAGAAGGAATGCTCCCATCATTTACCCAGTTGGCTCTAATGTGTCTCGTACCACCAAGAGCAGCAAAAGTAGTTTGTGGGTAGATGAGTATTCTTCATTTTCCCTTTAACTTCTGATACAGTAATTAAAGTCATGCTGTAGCAGATGCCAAACATGAAGGCATCTAAATATAAGGTCACTATAAGGTTTTTTCTACCCACTTTAGGGCAGCATTATTTCCCATGTCAGAACTACCTGCAAGCTGTTGTGCCTGGCTAAACGTTCCTTCCGCCAGGCTCATGGGCATCCCATAGGCATTTTCCTTCAGGGCCTCCTGAGCTGTGCTCCTGCCCCACGCACGGGCAAGTGGGCAGGACTCTGACCAGTGCTGGCCATGGCAGAGGGATGTCTCCAGGGTCTCCATTTCTCTGGGAGCCCCAGGTGACCACATCTAGCAGAGCTGTGAGAACTTTCCAGGCTCTTTAATCCAGCTACTCAAGAATAAAATTAGTTGCCTCAGGACCAGGTGTGCCTGATTCAAGGATCAAAATCTCCTGAGTTAATTTCAGCAATTTCCTTTTTGGAGAAATTTGCCTTACTTCACAGCTTATGTTAAGGACCAAGATCTCTCATTATAATTTTCTTTCCAGAATATTTTGTAGGATATATTTGCTCTGTTTTCTTTTGCATACATTACCCTTTACAAAGAAAAATTTCAGTGCAAGTCTACTATCATTCATGAGGATTACTCCCTTTCCCCTGTGATTTAAGAATGTCCCAAGATTTCTGCCTGCTTTTGAAATGTGTTTTTCTAAAAACACTTCAGTCTATATTCATTTCCATAACTAGAAAAATTCTGTAACTAATCTACCCTGTTACTGATTAAAGTTTTATGAGTGCTGTACAAAGAAAAAAACAGTAATCTACTTTTGCCAAAATTATTTCTCTGTTTCAAACCTTTGTTTCCTGTTTCCTACTGATCTTGAAACTTATTTTTTCAAAGTATTTATTACATTTTGTAAATCTTTTGCAAGCCTCTCAGAGATTTAGTAAAAATAATGTATGATAAATGTGACTAAAATAAAAAGTCAATTGCAAGCTTAGTCCAAGTACTACTGATCCTCTCAACTGTAGAAATACAAAGTATGCAAAACTAATGAAGTTGGATCAATGTTAACTTACATAAAAAACCCCAACATGATGTTGATTACTTAGAGTTTAAACAAGGAGGCAACTATAAAATAATTATTGAACTTAAAGGAATCGACATCATGCTGTTTTGTGAAGATATGATATTTTAATCTGCAGCCAAAATTAAAAGTTGTAAGCTGCCTCCTTGGTTTCCACACACAGCTTTTATTCAAACCACCAACTTTGTAAGTGCTAATCCAGCCAGTAGATAACTAGCAATATAACGCACCTACCAAGGTATGACAAGCTTTGCAAATTCAACTTCTTTCATTGGTAGCTTACATGGTAGTCCAAATAAGAGACTGACAGAGAAATGAGTTTATACATGCTTATCTATCTGTCTATCTATTTATGCACTTTGGTGGCTTACTTCTACATAAAATAGATGAAAATTCTGGCCTCAGAAACGTCTGTGTGGTAATCAGGGTCTCGTTCTTCTGTCTTTAAAATGAGGGAAAGGCTCCTTGTTTTGCTTTCTCATCTATTTCAAATCATTTGGCTACGTGTCATGGACCATTGCATTTCCCAACTGCAGAGACCACAAGCATTGTCATTGTTGCACTTCCTTCTCCTAGTCACCAATCTTCTTCCAGGAAAAAAAAACCAAAACCAACACCAAAACCCAAAACCCATTTATTTCTAAACCCCTGGTATTTTCCACACTTAATGTTTACTTTCTACCTAATTTTGACCTTTTCAGTATGAGCCAGCATGCCTGTTCCCTCACTAAATGAGCTTTGGCTGTGCTTCAATGGCTGTGCCTCATGTCAATGTAGCTGCAATATCCAAGGAAAGGATCTCTTTCTCTAGTAGCCACAGATGACACTGGGGTTCTGAAACCCCTTTCTTCCTGACAAAGACTTTCATTTTTATGAACAATGCTTGTAGTTTTCTTCCTTTCTTCTGGAAACTGATTTTTCTAAACAGATTGTTGTTCATATTGATTTTCATTGATTACAGGTAGCATGTTTTAATCTTATAAACCTTGGATAATACATTTGATTCATATTGAACAAGCAGGTTTCATTATTAAATTAGACTTAGATGGGATAAAAAGTATAGAATCATAGGATGGTTTGTATTGGAAGGCACTTCTAATGATCATCTAGTTCCAACCCCACTGCCATGGGTGGCAGGGACACCTTCCACTAGACCAGGTTGCTCAAAGCCCCATCCAGCCTGGCCTTGAACATTTCCAGGCACGGGGCATCCACAGCTGCTCTGGGAAACCTGGCCCAGTGTCTTACCACCCTCACCATAAAAAATTTCTTCCCTATGTCCAATCTAAACCTACTATCTTTCAGTTTAAAGCTGTTGCCCCTTGTCCTGTCACTATGGGTTTTGGTGAAAAGCCTTTCTCCATCTTTCTTATAAGCCCCTTCTAAGTATGGAAAGGCTGCAGTAAGGTCCCCTCCAGCTCTCTCATCTGCAGGCTGAACAACCCTAATTCTCCCAGCCTTTCTCCATAACAGAGATGTTCCATCCCCCTGATCATTTTCATGGTCCTCCTCTGGACCTGCTCTAACAGGTCCATGTCTTTAAAAAAATTCCTGTTATGGATTTTTTGTCATGTATAGGGGTTTTTTTGTTGACTTTTTTCTTGTAACTGAGCTCATATTCAAAGCCTTTATTCATTCCATGTTTTTTTTTTTTTTCTTTTCCTCCGTGACTCTTCTTTTCCATTTTCCTTGCTTCATCATTCTTCATCTTCTGTGGCAGCTAATGTCATCTTCCTCTTCTGGCAGACGGAAGCAGTGGATCAGAAATCATGTTGCCACCTTCGTCATTACTTTGTACCTATCCAGAAAATAGATTAGATGGTCCTTGCTGGAAGACAGTTCTTTCCTTCTGCTGTTGCTACAATCCAGATCTTCAGTGCATTCCACCATAAGGGCTCATTTTTCTGCATCACATTTATCTTGAAACAGGAGAAATTTCTATGCATCTTTAACTTCTCTGAGGTCAGTTCCTACTTATAAAGTATCACCTTCACTGGAACTGGAGGGCAGGACAATACTGCTTTCAGAATGCTATCTTATATTAATCTCCAACCATAGAAAATTTGTTAATTTTGAAGGTATGCTGTGACTGGCAGTGCCATAGTCTTATTGTGCTACATACAGAATGCCTACAATTCAGAAGGTATCAAATTACATTACTTGTGTTTAGGTAAAAAGAACAAAACTAAATGTCACATGTATCTTTTGGTCTGTCTCTCCTAATGGCTTTTAAAATCATTGGTTAATTTTAACCCAGCTTGTCAAAAGAATAATCAAAAGGATTTAATACGTGTGAGACGAGTTTAGCAAAATGGTAACATTGGATGGAGAAGAGAGTGCACATTGGAACCCCATATGAGGGAGAGGCTGAAGAAGGTGTTTTTAACTAGGACAGGAATTGTTCCAGTACTGCTAGGAAAACTTATTTTATTTTTAAAGCATTTATGAGTTCTTAAAGGTCTCCATGATGACCACTGACCTGGCTTGGCTTAGATAAGTTGTCTGGGGCACAGTGCCCTGTTTTATTATTTATATCAGGAAAGCTGAAACAGACAGAAGTAATGTACACCTAATTCCTTCCAAAGCAAGTACACTTAAAAACGTACTATATGATGAAGTGTTTAATAACTTTGTGTTTTCCAGATGTCAGTGTGAGCATCATTTATCCACTAGAAACAGTACATTTTTGCCAGTGCATTATTATGTCTATGTCTGTGATCGAGTGGTCCTCTGGGTATAGCATATTGATTAATGTCAGCAACAACACGTTCTTCATTTTGTTCTAGACTGGAAGCGTTTCATCTCTGTGGAACGTATACAAACTAGATAGACTATCATGTTGGTTTATAGCTTGCATTCTAGATTAGCCTTGAAGATTACATTAACCTCACTGCAAAATAAATGTTTGTTATCTGTACATTTTATTCTAGTATTAAAAAATACCACTTGATATTCATCCTCTTTCAAATATTAAATACTTTAACCATGTTCATAATCAAAACAGGCTTGACAATTAGAAAAAAAATGCTTTCATACTAAATTAATGTTATTTTCCTTAGACACTTACGCAAGATGATAAATTTATGTAGATTTACTTAGAAGCACTTAAATGCCAGCTTAAATATCCTTCCAAATTCAGATTTGTTTATTAACAACAAAGAAGCAATTCACCAAATTCTTCTTGTGACAACTTACATGCAGAGTTTTCTGTGTAAGAGCTAGGCGAAAAACTGTCTAAAGATTTTTTAAAAAGGCAGGATATGGAGTTAGGAAGAATTCAGTGTAGAAAATTTCTGTCTTTCATGTACTCAAAAGTTCCTTTTTTATTTTTTCTAAAACCCATAAGTACTGGAAATTGCAAGTACAGTCTTGACAGTGAGGTAGTCAATGAATGTTTTTCTTTTGATTGGAAAATGGTCAGGATTTTCTCTCTATTTTTACTCTAGCTTTTATTGCCTCAGTTTTATTAGTCCTATTGGCTACTGAAGTACCTAGCTGGTTTGTGAAGTAATGTCTGGTTTTTTTCCTCCAAATACATTCTTGGACCAAAGGGTTTGGAGGGGAGAAAACTGAAAGGGAAAGACAGCGGAAGGGGAATTAAGCCTTTAACCCAGGGCAGATTTTCTGCTGTTTTGAGCAAATCTTTGTTTTCCTAATACCAAAAAAGAAGCTAATTTCATAGTGGTGGAGCTGAAGACATTCACAAGCAACAAATATTTATCAAACTGATGGTCCTGCCTGAGACAGTGTACTCTCATGACTGCAGAAGGTTCTTCGTATCAGACTACAGAAAAGCAGGTAACAAGTGGGGCAACAAAATGACCCCACCAGGTAACACGGATAGTACTGGTTGCACTACCGAGTACCTGCAGGCAGCAGGGCAGTGAAATCACTGAGAAGCACAGGACTTCAGAGGATCCTTATTTTCAAGACTAATTTTAGTTTATTTGGGTGATTTATTTCCAAACATCTTTTTTTAATAGACTTATTAAATATGATTGTAAAACAGGTTAATTTTTTCATCCACCTTATGATAAGGTGGAAAAGAAGTAGTTTTATGGTATTTCCTATGGAGTCCTGAAGTAAATAGGCAACATGGAGGAAAGCATGAAAATAATTATTGAATGTTTTTGCCTGGGAGTTGCCCTGGTGGACATTGCTTGTAGAAGAAAAGGAAAAGCAGTAAGTAGTAATTCCC
Source organism: Falco rusticolus (assembly GCF_015220075.1). Classification (NCBI taxonomy): domain Eukaryota; kingdom Metazoa; phylum Chordata; class Aves; order Falconiformes; family Falconidae; genus Falco; species Falco rusticolus. The sequence continues at coordinate 47,753,477 of NC_051189.1, forward strand.
TATAGTAGCAGTTCCCATCTGACTTGGAGAGCCTTGAGACCTGGGTTTCCTCCAGGCCAGATGAACCAAAGCTTCTGAAAGTTACTGGCTGTATTTTGGAAAATTGTGGGGAGTTATCATTCAAATCTTTGCATTTTCAGCTGGATTTATTCTATGCTATTCATTTTTTGTGTGCTGACTGGATATATTATGAAAGAAATGCTGAAGTGGAACAAGTAGAAAAAAGCATTCAAGTGACCAAAACTATAATGTTTAGTGTCTCTATTCACAAGCTAAAAAATAGTCACAGGCTATTTTCCTAGACTGCACTGTCTCTGCAGAGATTAGAATTAAAAATCAGTTTTCCTGTATATTTTCTACAGTTCTTATGTCTTATTCTAAGTAAAAGCTGCAGGCAAACTACCAGCTGCTTTGCCCACCTCTACTTTTTCTTTGTCCAGTCTCTCTGGCCTTATAATCCTCCTTTCCTTCCTTTCCCTCTGTGCCTCTCTTTCTTTTCCTCTTCACTGCTTCAACACTAGGGTGAGATCTGATGAACGGAGATTGTTGTGTTCAGTTGGAGTCAACCTGCTCAGGGTGAGCAGACTATGGAGGTGTTGCTTTCCTATGGTCTGACAAGTCTCCTCAAGGCACTTACTAAATGAGATTATTCAAAAGCTTTCAACGTGGCGCTATTTGGGAAATTTCCATATGAACAGTGCTCCCATAGTTCAAGGTGATTCTGTTCTGAAAAATAGGGAGCCTTTCCACTAAGATGTGTTAGTACCAGAGGGCCTCAGCAAAAACACAAACTTGTTCTTGTTTTGCTGTAACTAAACTGCCTAATCTTCTCCGGAGTTTTTGAATGGTTTTCTTCTTTGCTGATTTCTCTCAAAATCATTAAGATAAAAGATGAAAGTTAACATGAAGAAAAAACCCCACAGATCCAGTATTAAAAGTTTGTCTGAAAACCGAAAAATAGTGTCTTTTGTGAATTTGATGATTTTTAACTATTGACAATTTGACTGCACATGAAAAGGGGAATGAGTGTTGGTAAAACGGTATAAAACTCTCAGGAGGTGTTTAATGTCACGTATCAGTGATTTTGTTTATATGTAACTATTTATGCTGCATAAATGAAATACTTGACAAGTGTAGAAAATATATTTTTTTTATTGAGGAAAAGTCACTAAACTCATCAGATTAGGACAAATTTGGTAATCCAGAAGGTAAAAAATCCAAATTTGAACCAGGGAAGCTACTATCCTACTTTATCTCATGTTGCATCTTCTACATGTGTCTACGTCTGTATCTCAAAAGGCAAATAGGCGTATAACGGAAATTTAGTTTGGATCTCATGGTGATAATATTAGTAGTTATATGTTCAGAATTTAATTGCAGCAGAACTGATTGGAAAGGAAATATTTCTTTTCTGCTGAGTGTAAAATGAAGAAAGACAAAAGAAAAATCTTGCTTAAAAATAAGAGTGGCAAAGGTTTAATACCAGTGCAGTCTAGGGACATGATCATAGGAAGAATATACACATATATTTTATAGTATTTATATGTAGTATTTTAGGAGCAAAAATATGTGCATCTTGTACTGTAGAAGGAGAGCTATGGAGCCGAATATCTAACACTGATAACTCTCCATCCTCTTTGGTTCCTAAAAGCTGGTCCTGTATTTTTGGTATTTCTAATAATGGAGGGAAAGTTAAGGACAAGAGGTATCCTGCATTGTTCTGAAAAGCATAAAGAAGAGCACCTTATCATGATCCTTTGCACTCAACAGACCTGCTTATAGAACCCAGACCCTTGTTTTTTTTGAACCAGGATTCATCCCTGCTATCATCTAAGATGACCTCTGAAACTCTCTTCTGAGATGACATGTGTACATTGTGATTTCTGAAACAGTACGGTGTGGGTCACTGCCATACAGCATGATAAGGATACATATTTTGCAATGGTACAATACATATTTTAATCCTGTTGCACTCACCTGACTATTCCAGAACAGCAGAACTTCATTCGTCTTGAGGAAGTTTTTCTTTATAACTTTTAACCTCTTCCATATCAATTTTAACATCATAAATAATAAACCTATCTTGCTAGAGGACCCATAGTTCTGTCTGGATTTATTGCTGAGTGCCGACACAATAAATTTAACCTGAATATTTTTTGAGACTTTCCTAACTCTTCATTAAATTTAGGGGTGGATTAAGCATTCTACAAGCATTGTGTGGCTTTAAACTGCACATCACGTAAACACTTGGCAAAATTCAAGGTAAATATAATTCAAAATCTGCACTCACAAATTCAGATTTGAATGACTGAAGTAAGACACTCAGATTCACACCTAAAAATATAATGAAGTGATTTTATCAATTGTGTTGAAATATTTAAGTTTAATTACCAGAATTTTCAGGTTAAATTGCTATTGGCAATTTAAATGTGAATGCTCTGGATGAAACCAAACACATTACTGGTGGAACCCAGTAAGGACAGGCTCACTTGGCCAGCATGTCTAGCAAGCATTTAGGCTACTAGACTAGAGAGCAATCTGTCTTTGAATATTTCTTTATCTACAGTGGACTGGCTCCAAGGGGAAAGGCTAAAGCCTAAAGATGGGTTGTTTCTGTAACCCCGACTACCAACCCATCTGCCAGCCTCAGCTGCTGGAGCTCCCTCTCGCCCTCACTCTCCCTGTGTCTGTATATATGCAACCATATTCCTTCTTCAGCAGTAATAAAGTGGCATTGAAATAAGTAATTTCTACAAAAATTGTGTTCAGGAATGGGTTATTTGCAGACCTTGAGCTTTTCTGGCTTGAGGAAGACCTGCTGTACTAGACAGTGTCTTTGCCAGCTGGTCACAGGATAGTCTCAGGGAATTTGTCTGTTTGTGGTGCAAAATTACTTAGAGCCATTGGATGGCACACCTATAAAAAGCATTTACATTCTGGTTACCTGTAAGTAAATTTTAGGAGTAACATTGGGTTTTTGTTATGATGCAGATTTTCTTAGAAATTGCATACCTACTTAAGAAGCTGGTTGCCAGGCTTGGTCCCTGTAAGGTGAATATTTTTTAGGATAGTTTCTGTCTGGAGGATGCAAATGAGCCAAAGGTTACGTGTTGTCGGGAGAGTTACAGGCTGTATGCATGTCTCATGTCTTCTAAAGCTAATGAAGGATTTGTTTGTGTCATATGAAGTAAGCACTTCTGTGCATGTTAATGCCATGTCCTTTAATAGCCTGTGATAAAAGCCTTTCATAAAACTCAGACTGGTCTGACTTTAACAGCCAGCTGTGTCAAATACCTGACTGGCCGACTCTCCCTACTGGCAGAAAGCAGCAGCTTCTGCCACTTTGCATGACAGAGCAAGTAAAGTCACAGGCAGTAAAGACACACTGGTGTCTTCACTGAAAGCATGCTACTGAAACAATGCAAATAAAACCTTTGGGCACTCAAATACGTTCTGTTCTTGAGGTTTCAAAGGATCTTTGCATTTACTGAAAAAAGAAAATATCCTTCAGTGCATAGAGCAATTAGCAGCCTAAAGCAATTAGTAATCTTCTTTTGCCACAATTGAAAAGCGCTTTGGAAAAATAGCTGGTATGGGATTCTAATTTATTCAAATATAAAAAGAACTGCCTTGGTGCAATTTACATTATGAATATGCTGATATTTTGTAATAATAGGCAGTTATACTAACAGTAAGAGAGGTGAAATCAGAAAAAAGGTGAAGACAGCCTAGCTGAGGGGTATGCTTTAGTGCGGTATCTAAGCCTTTGATGATTTCCTGTGTTCCCCTGCCAAAATCTTAATTACACTCGATGTTTCTTTTTGATGCCACTTGCTCGCACTAATGATACCTAGTCAACACTTCCTTCTTCTGTAGGTTTTGTTCAGCTTGGGTTGCTCTTGCAGTTTTCTGTGTTACTTCTGGTGATTCTCTTTTCCTTCCCCTCCTTCCTGTCTTCTAGAAATGAGATTTTTAGGCTGGTATTTTTACTCCATGAGCAGTATTACTGAATTTAGTGGCACTACATGCAGTAAGTAACGGCCATAAAATTGGACTTTGGTATTTTATGTGACCCACTTAGTACCCTTCTAAGCAAGGCACTAGTTTTCCAGCTCGATACCCAGCTCGGCTGTAAGCAATTGACAAATCGATCCTCAGTCATTTTCTTCTTGCATAATTTATTTAAACAAATGCCTCAAAGGGCCCACTTCCATGTGGTGCAAAACATCAGCACAGAGTTTTCAGATTCATTTTCCCACCCGGTAACCTGCAATTTAGCAATAGCACCGAACAACATAGGGTAAAATGCCCGTTTGTCCTCTTTGTGACATTTTATACATGAGCTTATACATCTGTCTTCATCCTCTCACAGGTGTCGCCATTTCAGCAAATGGCTGCAAAAGGCTTAAAATACCTGCCGTCCCGTTGTGATGCTGCAGAGTAATTATAAATATAACCAAGGGAAATAAAATATCGGAGTGGGGGGCAGCTGGCAGCGCCAGGCAGAGGGGAGACGGCTGCGGGGGCATCACCCCAGGCCGCGCCTCGCCCTCCCCCTCGGCCGGGGCTCCTCGGCGGGGCCGGGCTCGGGCGGCGCTGCGGGAAGCGCTGCGGGAAGCGCTGCGGGAAGCGCTGCGGGAAGCGCTGCGGGAAGCGCTGCGGGAAGCGCTGCGGGAAGCGGCACCCTCTGCCGCTCCTGCGGGAAACAGCGCGGCGGGGGCGGGGGTGCCGGCTGCCCCCTCCCGTGGGTGCTCGGTCCCCGTCCCACACGGCGCACGTGTTTTTTTTCCCGGGGGTGCTCTGGCTACACGGGCTTTTTGTGCGGGGTGAGCGATTCTGGGCTTCCGCCTGACCCTTGTGTTTGGGTAACTGCTTGCCAGTTCTTAACCCGTTGCTCGGCGGTGCTCAAATAAACGCAGATCACCTCCGGTAAATCGGGGTTTGCTTTGCGAGCACCACTGGTGGAAGTGGCTGTAAATGATCCCTCTTTTACCTCGCTCCTGCTCTGAGGAAAGCTTTGTCCTCTGCGCCTGATTTTTCTGGATAATCTTTGCTCTCAGCATCGCTATTAATGTGCTGTTCACACCTGCGGCTCATGCAGGTTCTCTGTGGCCCTAACTGAGCAAGTAATAGTGGGGAAGAGGGAAGGGGGAAGAGCGAAGGGAGCTGTAGCCTTCCCCACTCCATCCTGGAGTCAGTGGAGACTGGCTTAGTCAGCTGGTGCAGGCACAACCCCTTTTTCAGAGCCCTAAATTCACCCCTCTCTTCATCACAACATGGTTGTGTTTACACCATTAACCATATATGAATGGAGGTGTCAAAAACAGGAGGCAGAGGAGGTGGGAGGGGCAAGGTTTAGGGGTTGTGTGTGTAAAATTTACTTTTCTCCATCTTCAGCTTCATCATTTTTCAGTCTGATTCTTATTTCTGCCAGGCATCAGAAAAAGGCAACAAATGACTCTAAATCTTAAGGCAAGGAGATTAAGATTTAGGTATCGTTGGCATATAATCAACACAGTTCTTACCTCCTGGAAATGAATCATCTTTCTTTTGTCAAAAAGGTAAAGAGACGGCTCTGCAGGAGCTTGAGTTCTTTGGGGAGAAGTCAGTACTTATCCCACACAATCCACTGGGATCATCCTAAAAAGAAACAACCAGGCTAATCTTCAAGTGGCTTTATTTATTCCCATAAAACCTATTAATGGCATCAACAGCGTTCTGCGCCTCAGAGCTGAAGCTGGGTGGATGTCTGGGTTGTGTCAGCTCATTCCCTCCCTGGGGCAGTGTACCAGCTACCAGCAGAACTGTGCTTCCACATGCTGGGAAGCCAGCTTGCTGTGGAAGATAACTGATAGTGCCCCATAGGAGAAGTAGTTGTAAATAATAATTTGAGATGCTTAGTTTCTTTGTTTTGGTGGTTTTTTTTTAATGTTGAAAAACCTGACCAACTGTATCAGATGGGCTGGTTCTGTAGACCAGATATGTGTATCTGTTTTACAGATATCTGAAGAATGCTACGATTTTCTTTTAAAGAGAAGTGCTAAAAATGGTTCTTTAGCTCACATTCGGCTGCTGTCAGGAACCTTGTGTCTCTGGGAGTCACAGCTGTAGTCTGGTCCAGAAAAGTGGGAAGTTATGGAACTTTCATACGAGGACCTCAATGAAATGAAATGCAGGGAAGATGGCAAAGTGGTGACCTGCTTTGACAGCTCTGTCCCTGCTCCGAGGTGCTGGCCTGGGTGCCACAGCTGTCTGCAGTGGTAGTGCTGCTGAGGGGAGGCAGGGCCACAGCAGGACAGAGCAGAAGGCCTCCTGTTATGACCTAGTGAACTCCTTAATCCAGCCACTGGCTTCCTCACTGCCAGTTAGCTCTTGTCTGTGTGACACTCTTCCATGCTAAAGTCCTAGGGCCAGAAACCTTTCAACACCTGCCCAATACCTCCCTGCAGCTGGCAGTTGGAGGGTGGCTGGTCTCTCCATACCGTCCCAAGGACTTTCCTGTGGAAGGTGGATGTTCTTGAGACAGGCCACAGAGGCTGTCCTGGTGCTCAGGGTTTCATTGGGTTGGTTTCTGAAGGTGACAATGGAGATCTGTACTAGTAATTTATTTTAAAATGTAACGCAAACTTCTGTCATCTACAAGTGAAAACCAAAGCACAAGTCTTATGCTGCATATTTAGTCTGCTGTGACCAAAATATGTGTACAAAAACTGTTTAGGAAGTATTACATATACTTTCCTGCCTCTCTTTTCCCTCTTCCTCTCCCTTGCTGATCTTCGAAGAGATAAAATACACCATTTCCTGAGAGCTTCGTTCACACGGAGAGCTAACATTTGTGGATGCAGAGAGACAGGAGAACTTTGTTTCCCTGGCAACAGGAGCCACCAGAAAGTGATTCCAGCATTTCCTCCCTTTACTCAGGCTCGCTATTATTATAGCCTTTGGTCATTCAGGTAGTAAAAACAATTATGAACTAAAAAAAGCATCTTGATAGTGTGCTTTACTTAACTCACCTGGCCTCCTTCATTACCTCTAGAATAAAAAGTGACCTCTGCAAATGATCCTGTACCAAAGCATCCAGTGTTACAATTCATGGTTGAATTTTAAGGTCTGCCCTACCCCACAGATCTAACTTAAACCTAGAAAGTGTCAAGGTCTTCTGGGAAATGTCAGCGACTAAGCAGCTTTCACTCAAAACCTGCATGTGCTGGAGGGACGGAGCTGACACTCTGCTGTGGCATGGTGAGCGGGTGTCGCACAGAGTCGTGCCTGTGATTCAGCGCGGTTCATTCTTACCTCTGAGTCAGGCTGAATTAATGTCCTAGCGCATTGTTAAGGTTTTGAAGCAGTGTGCTGATGGGGGCAGCTCTTTACTTTAGCTTTTGGTAATAAAAAAGACAATGTTGAAGCCCTTTCCCACCTGCTATTGTTAAATAGCACATATCTTCCTCCTCCCATAATCCTTATTCATTCAAAGAATTTCACTAGGTTTGCAAAAGAAAACAGCTTACAGATAAAAATTACCAACTCATGGTTTTCCTTCTACTTAAATGTAGTAATATTGTGTAGCTGATCTGAGAATGAGGCAGAGATCCTGGGGAAAAAAAAGATTGCGTAAATGCATATGTATTGTAGTGCCTAGGTATGGGATGGCTGCATGTGGTATTTTTTTGCCTTTGAGGGCTGGAATTCACAGCTTAAACAATGTTCCCTAATTTGATACATAGTTTTGTATTATTAATGAAAAAAGTCTAGGTGAGTTCTGTTGTGTGTCTCAAAGTCCAGTGAGGTGAACACTGGCTCTACAGTATTATAGTGGAAAATATCGGTGGGCATGTGAGCCACAGGTTTGTAACAAGAGTGCTGGGGGAAAGTTGTAGCTGCATCGTGAGACTGTGCTTTTATGCTGTCTTTCTTTTCTAAATCTTTCCTTGATTGTCTTTCTTTCCTAGATCTTTCCTTGCTTTCCCTTGAATGAACAGGGCCTTTTGCCTAATGTGAGCCCTCAGAGGGAACAGGGACTTCTTGGCATCGGCGGGTGGACAGTCTGGGTTAGGTCAGCTGCAAGCCCTTTCTTTCTTTTCCCTTGTGCCTTCAGGAGACTCCTGTCCATTTCTACAGGACTATTGGGAAGGGCACAGAGGCACCGAGTAGTTACGTGTTGAAGGAGAAGATGATGCTGATGGAGCGTGGTTCTCCCTCTGCCCTTGTTTTTTTCTTTTGATATTATTGCAGATGTTTTCAGTGCCTGCAGTGAGACCTTACTGCTGAAAATCCAGATATTAAAGTTTTCATCAAGAAAACAAACACAAGAAAGGAAAATATAATTTTTAACAGTTTATACGAGTTTGATGTGACTTTCAGAAGAAAAAGGCATTTCTCTAGGTCAAGTACTTGCTTTCTACTGAATCGCAAAGGCCTACTGCAACTAAGAGCCAGAGCTGAGCCTCCAACATGGAGCACACATAGACAGAAAACACTTGCCTCTGGCTCACTCTGTAATTTGCGGTGTTGTGGTCAAACTCCGCCTCACTCTACCACACCTCCCATGTAGCTGCAATGCACACTCCACTAAGGGTCAGTGACTGTAGCTGTGACCACATCTTTTTTGTGCTAAGATCACTGGAGAGTTTCAACACATAATTTGCTAGAGAAAGAGTAGCTTGCTGCCCAACTGAGCGGTGCTTGAAAAAGCTTTGATTCTGCTATTAATCTTCCTGAGCTTTTTACATCGTCCATGTTTTAGATTTATGCAGAGTGATAATAGACTTTTCCTCCCCATGTGGAAGTTTCTTATCCACCTGTAGCAGTTGCAGAGTGACAAACTGTTGCTTCTTTCTCCCTCACTTCAGCCTAACCATTAGAATCCACTTTACTGATCATTTTTTGGCTGTATATGCTCATATTTAAATCACTTATCCAAACAAAATGATTGCTTGTAAGAGATAAATTGTCAATGAATACTGAAATACTGCTATCTTAAAGCTCTCCTGTATATTTTAATTCCAGAATATGGAGAAGTCTGGGGAAGATATTAACAAGACATCGAAAACTGCCAAGTAAACCAATGTATGAGAAGATATAGCACTAGTAATTCCCTTCAGTAAGTCTGCAAGAGCCCATGGATTGCAGAGGATAAAAACAGGACTGGGGTACATTTTATGTTAGGATCTTACCTTACCTTCTAAAAAATTATTGTCCCAGGTCTGTGCTCCATCCTTCAAATGCATTTGGCTCGGGGGTGTTTTTATCATGTGTTTGCTATTTTGCATTTTTATCCATCTTAATTAAGGGTGAAACTTTTAGTCAGCCCTATACAGATGATAGTGAGCAGATGCTGATGTTCTGGAGAAAGCAGTGATTGCAGTCAAAGCCATCTGCACAACTCTACACTTCTAACAGAGGGGATTCTGTACCTTTTAAATCTCCTACATGACTTTTGACTTTACATCTGACATAATTTCTTATCTAGATGGTAAAATTGTTTTAGAAATAGAAATTGCAGCCCCATCACTCTCAACAAGAGCATCACGAGGCAAAGTTTCAACATGGGAAAAGGATGAAGGAAACCCACAACCCCTTTCCTAGCCATCTAAGCCTCACCCAATGCCCAGAGAGGCACGGCAGCCTGCTGTTCCCTGCTGAAGCCTGCTTTCCTGCTGCACACTTTGTGATGCAGCCAGCCTGGCTGTTCCCCATCTCTTCCAAGGGAGTGGAAACAACTCGGGGTCTTACCTCACCTCTCCCAATTTGCCATTTAAAGGGATTCCTGCTGGGAATTTCAAGGTCTATATGTAAATAAAGGGATATCCTGAACACAGGTTGGTGTTTTACCAGCTCCTGCTTGATGGAGTATATTAGGGATAAGCTCTGAGGGACATGGTTTCTGCGCATACCATCTCTCCATCCCTGACTGCAGCTGGAACTTGAGGGGAGCAGAGCTCTGACAGTGCTACAGGGAATCCTTGGCTTCTCACATGGTGTGGGACAGTTTGAATAAATTAAGGACAGTAATTGGGGTGCCTCTCTCTGCTTTTATAGCCAGCTTCTGACTTTCCTCCAGGTTGCAGGTGTAAAAGAACAGGGGCACAGCCACCCAGGAGAAGTGTTTTGAACGCACAGTTACGGAGCTGAGGCATGAAAGATCTGATGATCAGGCAAGGCACCTAAACTGAAAGTTCCTGTTTTACTCAGCATCTACTAGTCCATAAAAGCCTGTGGGATTCAATAAGGTAGAGAGGATCATTACCTGAGGCCTGGGATTGCAGGGGGAATGAGGAAAAGCAACTCAGAAAAGTGTATTTAAACAAGCATTCATTCTTTGCAGAACTTATTTTTCGCTTTTAATTTATCTGCCTCTCAGTGTTTAGACAGAAGTCATGTGAGCTTCTGAGCTGCAAGGACAGAGGAGAACGTGTGCATCAGTGCAGAGTGCTGCTGGAGCCCTGACAGTGAGAGGGAGGCAGAGGGAGCCTGAGAGGGAAAAGTGGTGGGAGCTGGAACAGCAGCAACTGCTGCTACCACGTTTCAGCTCATGCCTGGGAATCGACTCCGCTGCCAGCACTCCCCTCTGAAGGTGTAGGTGCCTCAGGTTCAAAAGTCCTAGAAGGTCGGTGGCACTTCCAGAAGCCAAGCAGAGCTGCATTATTTTTTCCTTTTCCTGCTTAGAACATCTGTTTGAGGACTCTGCTCCTTTTCCTGGACTGAAAGAGGTAATTTGTGTCATTAATGTGTCTCTTCTTTGAAAGCAGGTATGGGATCAGGAAAAAAAATAACTCAGGACAGAATGTCAGGGCAGATATGGGTGGTGGGTTTCTCTATCCCTCCTTTATAGCAGAGCTTAGGCATTAAGGAGCCCCTGTCAATAGGATACAGTCTGACTTAAAATATGGAGGATGGGAGAGACAGGGTTAAAGTGTGGGGGTGGATCTGAGCTGTTTCCCATCTGATTTGTTTCTCTGTGCAATCTCTGAAAGCAGAGGGAAACTTTCCTTGTGCACCTGGAAGGGACAGCACTTTCCCACTACATAGTGCGATGTAAACCTTGTAATTATTTAATATGAATGCAGTTTGCTTAAATCTCTGCTTGGCAAATTACAGTTCCCATCACAGCAGAGCTCCCCTTAACACACACAAGTTTCAGAGGTCTTAATGTCCGGCGACTGTGATAGCACTTTTGTTTCTTTCCCTCTCTCTTTCCAGCCTACTGGCCTCCTACTGTCTGCACTCCTCCTGGTGTTCCTCCTGCCCGTGGGAGCTGAGTCCCTATGGATGCCCCGGTACAGATTTTCCGGGAGGAGACAGAATCCACCTGCTCCCCGGTGCCCTGTCGTGCCCCCAGCACCAGCGGCAGCTGGCTCCTGGGCTGGGTGGACTACGACAGCAATGCCACCGGGGCCTTCGGTGGCACCCAGCACAACCACACCAGCATCTCCCCTGCCATCCCCATCATCATCACTGCTGTCTACTCGGTGGTCTTCGTTGTTGGTTTGGTGGGAAATTCTCTGGTCATGTTTGTCATCATAAGGTAAGGGGTTTTTGAGCTGAAAGAGGTGCAAATAGCCATCCCTAAATTTGGGAGGATGGGGGAGGGCGTAGTTTATGGGAAGCTCTCTGGGTGTGTATACATGAGGAACTGAGAGAAGGCAACTGGAACGACCCAAACCTTTTCAGTCACAGAGGTTTGCCTGAATGTGCAGGTCGAGGCAGGAGGGAGAAGCCGGTTCAAAATGTAAATTCTGCAGCCTGCGCGAAGGTGCTCTGTGCCCCAGCCGCGTTCATCGGGTGCCCTCTAGGGATGAGAGGCCGCTCTCATCCCAGGGAAAACGCAAGTGGAAGGAAGACATTCCTGCAAGGCAGCACTTTTCCCCTGTGAGGCGAGCCGTGGACACTGATACATTGCTGCCTTGCCACCTAGCTGCTTGTTTAAGGAGGTGGGGGAAAAAGGAGACGATAAAGATAGGTGGAAATGCTTAATGTAAAGCATGGGATGTTTTGTCTCTGTCTAGTGGTGTTTAACTCCAGTTGTTGATGTTGGACCGAAGAAAGCAAAAGCAGATGCTGAAATATCTGTCTTATTGTTTCTCAGGAAAGAGGAGAAAGCTATGTTCATTACTTTTTCATACTAAACCACTTAGTGAAATGCACCAATACTTACACTTGCAATTACACTTGTGTATTGGTGTATATTTTAGCTTGCATTATGATTTCTCTCTTTTTGTCCTTTTCATTTGCATTTGATACAAATGTTTGTACAGTACAGATCAGTACATGCTCATCAGATAATAAGCAACCAAGGGAACAGAAATCATAGAATCGTTTAGGTTGGAAAAGACCTTTGAGAGCAAGCCGAACCATTAACCCAGAACTGCCAAGTCCATCACTAAACCATGCCTCCAAGCACCACATCTATGGGTTTTTTAAACACCTCCAGGGATGGTAATTCCCCCACCTCCCTGGGCAGCTGTTCCAATGCTTGACCACCTTTTCAGTGAAGAAATTTTTCCTAATATCCAATCTAAACCTTCCCTGGAATAACTTGAGGCTGTTTTGTCTTCTCCTGTTGCTTGTTATCTGGGAGAAGAGACCTACCCACAATCATGAAACCTTTTGGAGTCTTTCTTCATAGTCCATTTGCATCCAGCAAAAAAATGCTAAAAAAGAGTAATTGTGGAGTGTTCGTTGCTCAAATGAAATCAGATTGTACACAGAAAGAAAAATGGAGGTATTGGAAGGGATCTTGTTAGTAAAGCACGCATGTTAAGTGTCAAGCAATTGTGGGATGGTGAAATAACTGTCAGACTTGATATAGGAGGAAGTTAACTCGAATGATGAGGTACTTTACAAAAAATGAGTTATAACCAGGTGAATACTCTTGAAAAATGGAAATAAAAATCCCCTATGATAGTCAATGCAACAAATAAAGATGCCTGTGGTCAATTTGGGGAAGCTAGTTGGCTGCAGTTTTGTGATGTTATGATTTTTATACCCCTGCATGCCCTTTTGCCCTTCATTCAGAGTAGAGATTTCATTTCTTTTTGTATCCCTCTTGCAAGAAGAGAGTCTCCATACCTGACACACATAGAGCTGCAAAAGCAGAGATTTTCTAGGCCATCAGTCACTAACAATGATAGTCATTTAACTGGCCTGGTCAGTGGAAATAAATTCAAACTTAGCCAGAGCCCTAAAAGTTAGCACATATTGATTATACTGGTGCATATGTATTTCCTTTTTTCTCTCCTGTTACCCTCCTAAAATTATTTTTGTGATGGCCTAGCTAGCTATGGCTCACTCCTACTAGTTCCTACATTAGCCTTTTGCTTCAGTTTCCTCTTGGTCCATCTTTGATTACATGACCAAAAACATAAATTAGTATGACAAAACACCTGTTAGTTTTTTTATTTTTTCTTTTTTTTCTTTTTTTTTTCCAGTATCCTCATGTCCTGGGTTTTATCTGTGGCAAGTGCTTTAACCACTGCTAGAATCATTAGCTGAATTGCATGTATACACACACGTACAGTTTCAAACGTTTCTTATGAATTTGAAATATTCCAAGGGTTTGTGCAAGAGGTGCATTTTCTTTATTTTTGTCCTAACTTATCATCCCCTTGTCTCTTTCCCTAACATCCACTCTGTATGATTGTGTCTCAAGATGGATTTTCATGACCCATTGAAAAATGTAGCCAACAGTGATGTCCTTTCGTGTGGAAAGTGAAGGTCTGTGGGAAGTTTGTGAAATAAGGTGGCAAGGGAGGAGGGGATTTTGTCCCCTGACCACCCCATGTTGCCTCTCCTCCAGCTGTCACAAGTTTAATGGAGGATGGGGACAGACTGTGGCTCTTCTTTACTCTCCAGCTGAGCACAGAGTTTGTGCGAGGCCCCTCACTGCTGTTCCTCATCTCTCTGAATTCCAGATCTGCTCTCCTCCTCCTAACTTGCTCTGGACTGGCAGGCAAGGCAGGCACAGCTGCTACTCCCTTTGCTCTTTTAAACAACATCTAATATTGTTAGAATGGTTTGGTTGAAAGGGGCCTACAATGATTATCTTGTCCAACTGCCTGACCACTTCAGGGCTGACACTGAGTCACCTTTTGGGTGACACAAACAAGATCCCTTATGTTCTGAAATTTTCAGTGAAACTGTTGAAGTGCCAATGCTGCAGTAGATTCAGGAGACTCCAACTAGTCTTGAGATGCCTCAGAAACAGGCTCAAATTCAGCCATAAGCTGTGGCATAGGCAGGCTTTGCCCAGTTCCTTCCTTTAATACCCCCACAAGAGTGTTTTTTCTACTTCTGCCCAAGGGCTGCTAAAGAAGCTCATGGAGCCCAGCGAGTCAGCATCTCAGCAGCTTGTGTGTAGAGTGCTGGGTGTCCGAGATCTCCTTCAGGTGTGGTGGGATGTGTTTCTGCTGAGAGGGAAAACCCTCTCAGAGTTCCCTCAGAGGGAAAAAAAACCCTCAGGAGAATGGAACTTCAATCACATTTACAAGGTCCTGAAAGAAAAATAGCTGAGTTTGATACAGCTCCTGTAAACAGAGATTTGTGTTAAAGGCTGAGCGGGAATGGTACTTTAGTACGGTGGTGGCATCATGCCTGTTGAACCACGTCTCAGGAGACCTGGACTCTTCTGTTGGTTTTGCTACCAGGCATCAACACTTTTTCCTGTTCTGGCAAGGTCATTTAATGGCCTTGTGGCTTGGTTTCCTCACATGCAAAATGGAGATGCTGGTATTCACTGTCTTTGAATGCACAGCGACCATTAGATTTAAAGGCCAAAGCCCTATCATTAAAAATCCTATCAGAGCAAGACCAGGACTATTGTAAGCCCCCCAGGCTCCTCGGGCACAATGAGGGTGGTTATTTTTAACGTGCAGAAAGAGCTCTGTGTTGAGTACTCAGTGCAACCTGCACTCTGCACGCCCATTGTGGTGTGGATGGTTTGTGGGACCTCTCCTCATGTTTGAATCAGCTGTGAGGCATGTGCACCAGCCCCAGGGGGTCTGCTGTCAGGTCAGCAGCCGGCCGGGTGGCTGGCAGTGCCTCACTCACGCTGAGCCATGGCATGCGGGATGTGATGCTCTCCTGTGACTGCCGCTTTTCCTGCGGAGGGAGTAGGAGAGAAAGAGGTCATCACACTGCCTCTTGCACTGGTGGGAACTGCAGATACTGTGTGTGAGAAGCACAGTCCTTCTCTTGTGGAAGAGGAGAGGAGGCATGAAATGAATGTAAAGAAACCAGGTGAAGTTATCTGACCTTACCTGAATAAAGTTATAGAGATATGTGTGTCTTGGCATGATCAAAATCTATCTCAACCCCAATCCTTTTTCCTTTGAGATTGGGTTTAGCTCTGAAGTAAACGTTTCTGGAGGTGAACTGGCTGGCTGAAGCTGATAAATAAAATTACTTGTCCTTGGAAGCAAAAAGTCTTCTTCCTCTCTTCCTTCTCCCTCCTGACCTTATTCCTCTAAAATTTAGGGCTGGCTTTAAAGAAAATGGTACTTTCTTGTGATAGCTGGAGGGTAAGAAAAGTCACCTGACTAAAGTTACAACTTTAAATAGGGATTTGCCTTTATCAAAACCATAAATATACTATGGTAAAACCTCTGGTAGATGCTGTCTCTTATCCACTCCAGATTCACTTTTTCTATATATCTGCCTTACTCTCATTGTTCCTGAAGTCATTTGCTGAGAGCAGCTGCTATCATCAGGATCCTAAATAGTCAAACCTGCATTTATTTTAAAATTCTCTTTCAAGTTTCCAGTGAACAGAATAATTTCCTACATTCAAATTCAGCTTTAACAAGAGGCTGTGTCACAGATATGTAGATTGATTCCTAGGGGAAAAGAGAAAGCTTGTATTCCTCTGCTTAGTCTAATGTTGAAGAAAAAATGTAACTGGTAGTACATGTTTGTTCTTATATTCATCGAACTGAGTGGCAACTTATGTAACAGGAAGAGTCTATTAAGAAATGTCATATAAAATCGACTCAGTTCCAGTCTGTTTTTAAATCTTCTCCATCATTATTTCCAAACAAGAATGAAATTATAGAAGAAAATTCTGCAAAAAATAAATTGATTCAATATATTGGTTTAAATCAAGAACAGATTTTGATAATATCAAAAGATTACTTGTTAATTTGCTTTAAATTATTGTTCTAATTTTATTAAAATATATTTGGAAAGAATATTGCTCTGAAATAAAAAAATGAAGGTCCAGAAGATTCAGCCTAACTGACTACCTGTTCCCTATTACTTGCAGTTGGTATGATTTCATTCTTCTATGAAAGCAAAGGTTTGGCTTCTAAAAATAAAGGCCAAGCTGTACTATACTTTAGTGAAGTTTATGGCTTTTTACCTTTTTTTACCCAATCAAAAATTTGCTATCTTACTATTATCAGTACAGAGGTGTCAAAAGGATTGATAGTAATTTATCACAGGACCTCAAAGAGCATCTGCCCTTACCTCTCTGAATGGAGGTAATTTTGATAGGTTCTGCAGGGTTTGGCCAAACTAGGCATAATTTTCATCACAGCTTTGAAGACTGATCATTACCAACAGCTTTTACAGATGGCACAAAGACCAGGGTAACAGGGAAAATGGAAGACGACAGGTTTATGAAAGAGTATTGGTAGTTTGACAAGCATAGCACATTTATATGATGTTTCTAAAACTTTTAATATCCTACTAGACAATGACTAAGTGAGACCTGGGGTTTATAAGCTGACAAGAAACTCAACATGAGTTCCTGGTATGATGCTGTGATAAGAAGAGCTAATACTGAAAAAGCAGAGAGAGCAGAGGGAAAGGTTGGAAGGAATATTTACTAGAGGCAATATTAGAGAGAGGCTATAGCTTATAGTGAGTAATCTGTTTGGCTTCTGAAAAGTAATTTGGTATCCATCCAGACACTTCCGCCGGGCTAGCAGCCAGGTTGTCATTTATTTCAGAGAAAGGCGTAACTGGAATCAGTGTAGGGAAGCAAGACGAATTACAGGGATCCCTTTTGAAATGGCAGAAAGTGAAGACTTACAAGAACTTTTGAGTTTGGCTACTGGCAAGGCAGAAAGCTTGAGAAAGCTTACCTGGCCTGTCCTCAGCCGGGAGAGCGGTGGGGAAGCTCACGCTCCTGGACGAAGTGTGGGGAGGAAGTGCAGTGGGGAGATGGTGCTGGGGAGGACAGGCTGGCTGAGCCCTGCTGGTAAAGGGGACAGAGTGAGCTAAGAGTGGGGACCCTTCATTTCGTTTTTCCTGCAAGGGGATTCTGAATTTGCTGAAAGGGTGTTGTCCCTTTGAGCAATAAGATTTATTCTCTTTGCCAGGCAGCCTCTGTCCTACTCGCTTCCCTCTCCCACAAACACACAGGAAACACTTTGCTAAGAGAGCTCATGCCCTTCATGAAAAAAACCAGTCCTTCCAGGAGATAAGAACAATGGGAAAAGTGTATGTTACCAGAGACAGAGACTCAGCACTCACCAGGGCAATGCACCTGTAGCAAGTAAGAAGGATTAGGATGAGCAGTGTAACAGCCTGGGAGCTCCCCACAGCATGACTGGTCACTGGAACACATCTGCAGCAGTGTACAGTTTCTCAAGAGGCAGTCAGCTGCTTGACAAGGTCTAGATTCATTTTAATAACAGAGGCAAACAATCAGGTACCTAGTCTAAGCTAATTGTCTAGGCTCTCTAATAATAATAATAATATTAGGCAGACTGGTTTTAGATAAAATACTTATTTCATAAAATTCTTCATTCTCACTATTTTAGTTTAAGCCACAATTAATCACAGCACCTTGACAATTCTCTGAGCTCTCCTACCAAAATCATGCAAGCAAAAATTTTGCAGTATTGCTGTTTCTGACATTAAGAATTTTTCTTCAAAAAAAGGCTCTTAAGCTCACATAAAAATATTAAAAGTCCTTATCATAGAAGGAGGAAAAAGTTCATTTTTGTAAGTAGTGTGGATTTTTCATTTTGACCAGGTTATATGTAGACTTGAATCTCTTTTCTTCAGTTTTGAAACTGGTTCTTTAGCTCAAGAAGGAAAGCTTCCGCTTCTGATCTAAATCTGCAAGATCTTGTTCAATCTCAGTTTATGGCTAGTTCAGAGGAGTAATAGTAGTGGTAAATTGTAAGGTTTTTAATGATACCTTCTAGCATTCAGGTAGATTATCCTTCCTGAGGGGAGAATAAAAGACAAGATCATGCCTTTCTTCTTTAAGCTGTTTGAAAATAGGTACCTACAGGTGCTCTTTAATAAAGAAAATTCCACTTTAGGATACTATTTTGTAGGCAGCATGTGCAATTTTTTGTAGGCTCCTAACAATTTTAAAGACAGGTGATCTTCAAATATGTGCATTAACAATGTTTGTTTATATTTAAAGTGTTTTCTAAGGTCCTATGTACTGCTAAATTCTGGCTGTCATTTGAAAGGTGATAATGACATATAACCCAACATGAACATGGAACCACAGCATATTGATTTTTATATTCTTTAAATGACCTCCAATCTTAGTTTCATACTGGCAATAAGCCTTTTATACTCAATTACGAAGATCCAGAAGGTAGATGAGCCACCATTTTTACCTGGTATGTGTTTGGAATAGATCCTCCTGGGTTGTATTGTTTATTTATTTTTATTTTATTTTTATTTATTTTCATTTTTTCCACTTGTTCTGATGCAGGATGATATTGAGTGTGCCCTGAAAATAGCATTGAGATTTAGAGCTTTCCTGACTAAACTTTTCAGCTGCTTAATCTCTATATACTTCATTCAGAGGAACCTAGTGGAACAGAACCTGCATCCTGCTGATAGGTGTTACTGTAATTTGGTTTTAGATGTGCTTTAGCTTTCATTTTCATTCTCTGACTCAGGTAACTACCGCAAATATTTGTTTGTTATATCTCGCATTTCATGCTTTTGTACTTTCACTCTGCTACTGGAGAATGTTGTTGTAGTGTGTCTGTTAGTCTCGCTCCCTTCCTCATACTGCATTTCATACTGCAGGGAACATTTCAGTCTATTACAATTACATGAAAAAAATTTGACCAAAGCCTCCTTCTCAGCTTTTATTAGCTTTACTAATGTTACAGTGCACATCAGAATCATGCTCCTCTCCTCTGCTTGAGATAATAACTTTAAGGGGCTCTACTAGCAGATTTAGTAATGCATTTCAATTTTTTTCTGAAATCATACCAACTCTTTAGTAATATGCTTCCTTCTATTACCACAATTTTGTTGATAAGCTTAGGCTGGAGGTATGATTTCTTCCTATTTACTGTCTTAAAAAACTGTTCAAATTAAGTTCTGCTCCAGAAGGAAAAGTACAGTAATGATGAATCAACTGAGAAATGGGGAAAATTTTCTAAGGGTCAGTCTAAAGTCAATCTCAAAGAACTTTCCACTTTTGGGAAGTGGACTTAGCCTAAATTGTGATAGTTTTGAGAATTTAACTTTTGACGTTATTTAAAATATGCTCCTTACAAACTCTCATCATGTATTCATAAAAAAAAATACACCCAAACCAAAGTTTTATTTTTCATCTTGACTATTTTTCTGCAGTTTCCATATATCTTCCAATTATCTAAAGTCTACAGAGGCTCGAGGCCTGCTTATAGCTTGACAAGCAGTCTCAAGATCCACCAACCAGCTTAAGTCACCAGAGGTTTTTCTGCCTCTTGAAATTAGATTCTAGCACCTGATTTGAGACAAGGACCTTCCATTTCTAATACTACATAGCTGTCACCTTGTTGTCGTAACAAGTTGTCACTTTGTTATGAAATCCCAGTATTTAACAAACCAATTTCTACACATGGGATTTGCCATGAGCAGTTTATGCAACAATGGTTTATAAATATTTTAATGGTCTTTGAAAGTTGTATCTCAAAGACAGTAAGAAAATGTTTGTAATTAATTACCAGTGTGCCATCTATGCAATAGCTATGTCCAGGCTTCCCCTATCTGTTCTGCTAGTCTAACTAAAGGAGATAGCAGGATTTTTTCCTTAAATGAAATTCAGGTATTTGATCAATAATTTTAATTTCACAAAGGAAGATGATTCCCTTACTTGAGCACTGTTTTGACCTTGTTCAAGGGCAGATTTGGGTGAATGGAGGGCATGGTGGGAAAACCCCAAACCACATAATATAATATATATTTTGGTGCAATTGAACAAATTGTAGAAAAGCGCTTAAACCCCTTGTCTCATGTTTGAGTCAAGACTCTGTCAGGGTCCACTTCAAAGTATCTGACAACCACAGCAGTCAATCCGTTACTTTAACTGGACTTTTGATTAAGCCTGCAAGCACATATCTTCAGAGGCATGTAGGCATTTAATAATTTTTAGGTGTTCAGTTAAATACATTGAAAGGAGTTTGGATGATTGAGTCCAGATTCTCAAAGGCATTTCTGAATTTTATGAACTTCTAAACGAATAATGGTTTAATCTATATTGCCTAACAGCTTTAAAGGCTACCATCTCATTTAGATGGAGGCCAACGCTTCCACGTGAAAGAAATCAAGCTCTTTACATTACTAATATGAGATCAATGACTTTTAAGGTTGCATCAGTAAAATGTGCTTGTATATAACATTGCTGAGGTTAACCAGCACACCCTTCACCCCTGAGTTAGGTACGCATGATCCCTTTGCAGTGCCTGGGAGAACTGATTGCCTAAATGTAACAAAGCATTTATTGGAGCAGTTTTTATTGGTCTCCCACTTTCTTGTTCAAAGTCTGGCAAAAGAGATGTCAGGTGCCTATTCTGGCTCAGAATGAGTGGCACAAGGAGGCATCTGTGGTCAGTGAACTGGGGTGGATTTGGGCAAGGCCAGCTAGTCATGGGATTGCCAGGCTGGTGAGCTACAGCAAAGCATTAGATGCACGTCAGCTAAAGTTGTCAAGGCTGGGATAGTTATGTGCATATGTGCCCCTGAAATAAGCCAAATCTTTCACAAAGAAAGATTTATGGTGGGAATGGCACACTGTAGGTTTTCTTCTCCCCTTTATATTTTCACTTCCATATACGGCTTTGATTTGTTTACATTGGAAGTTGTCCAAATGCTGATGCTGGAATGACTCTGTATTTCTTACTACCTGTGAATGACAAGACATCCTTCATGTTGGATCAACAGTAGTGAGCAAAATTATTTTTCTTAGATTTGCATCGGTTCCATAGGCCAAAAAATCAAAATTGCTCACTTTACATATCTAACATAAGCATCACGTATACAGAGAACATGCTTTATGTTGCAGCTTCAAAATTTTGAATATTGAGGCTACCTGAAAAACTAGTTCTGTTTTGCAAAGGGTCTTTCCTATTCTACCACTGGAAGACTGGGGGAGGAAAGAAAGGGGTGGTGGAAAAATGTGGTATATATGGTCACAGCGTCACACACAAGAAAGAATTGAATTAAAGTTGCAAGGAACAGGAAATGCTGCATATAAAGACTTTCAAATATTTGAGTTTTCAAGGCTAATAAAATCCTTTTAGTTATTTTTCACTAATTTTCTGATTTTCTTCAAGCAAAATGGGTCAAACTAATTCTTCCATATGTAAAAACAAACTTTCACTATCCAAACCCTGGGGGAAGTTTTTAAATATCTACAGAAGTAGTTCATAAGATCTGTTAGTTACTTCATCTCTGCTTATCACAGGGCACTTCATTCATTTAATTATTCTTGTATCAAGTATCAAGTCTAATAAATTGCATTGGACTGAAGCACACACTTTGCAAGGCAGCAGACATTGATTTGATGATATCAAAAGGCGGAAAAATTAATCCTTTCTTATGTAATTCGTTCCCAATAATAGTCATTTTAGCTGTTAGGAAAAATCTGTCATTGTTCCTAAGCTGAGTTTGTCTGGCTTTGACTTTTATGTATTTGTCATCGTTATACTTTTTTTTTTTTTAGTCTGAAAGAGCTCTTCAGTACCTGCTTGTTTCTCCCTGTGGAGGTCTTTAGACACTGTAATCAAGTCACCTCTTGGTGTTCTTTCAGATCAACTAAATGTGTTGAGCTCTTTAAGCTACTTACAGTAAGAATTTTCTCCAGTCCTTTTACTTATTTTGTGGCAATTTTTATGCATCCATTCCAACTTTTCATAGTCTTTTTTGCAATGTGAGCAAGACAACAATTCCAAATATCATCAGTGATGTCCATAAAAGTAAAATCCCCTTTCCACTACTCCTTTTCAGACATTTGATGGGAATGAGTCTATTTTAGCACAGATTTGCAATCTGTTTAGTGAATTTTTATTTAGTCTTACAGCTGAGATGCACTTAGAGCAGGTTGGGGTTTTCTTACTAGAAGGAAAGTTACTAGTCTGTTAATATGTCTTATATTTGTTTCTCCTAGCTATATACTCTTGTATTTGTGTTTGAGCAGTGCTTTTTGGGCTATAACGTGATCAGGCAGGCTGCCTCCTCTGCTGGAGGGCCTGTTGAGGAGATTGATCTGGGAGGGGGCAGGACCCCAGCTCTGACTGGCAGGTGCCTCCTTGCTCTGCCTTTGGTCTTGGAGAAGCTCAGACTGGGACAGAGGGAGTCTGGACCATGGGGGTCATACCATCGGTGTAGAGCTTTTCTTGCTGATTCCTTTTGGCTCTCTTTGCTCAGAGATTTCTAATGCTTCACTGGCTGTGGCTTTGTTCAGGATGTGAGCCTGGGCATGGTATCCTGGTGGGAAGGCTTTACTTTCTTTTCCCTTCCACTTCTCCTTTCTGTGCTGCGAACCACTGCTTGGTGTCATTTTGTCAGTAAGTAGTTATTAGAGTGTTTTAGAAAAAATGCTATTTTTAACATTTCATGTTGGTCATAAAATGACATTTCTGCCCATATTTTAATTAATAGCTAATTTACATATTGGGCACATTTTGTCAACACTACTCATCATCTTTTTAAAGCTATTTTTTAATTTATACATCAAAGTTTAAAAGGCAAATAGACACATTGCCCTACATGTTCATTAGCTGAATTGATTGAATATGATATTGCTGCTCCAAATTATTAATGACATACAGCAAAATCTAGCTAGATGTATTTCTGTGTGTGTTACACGTGCACATTTTAGTTTAGGCACACATTCAAAATATGGGGCTGAAACAGTTTTGAGAAATAAAACCTGTCATTGAATCTGATAATAAATTAGCAACAACGAGCAAAAGTAACTAACTGGGGGAAATAATTTCAGAAAGGAGTGTTAGGTATACCTCTGTGTTAACAGGCTCTCCTTCATCCTTTGTGTCCATAACAGAACTGGAAGCAGTCTTTTACACCCTGGAGCACGGGCTGTCCCCCCCCAGCTGTCACCGGAGCAGAGCTAAGCAAAAACCCAGATCCTATTCTTCTGTGTAGGCTGAGGTTCTTCCTGCTGGACAGAACAAGTGCTCCATTTCAATGAAATTAAAGGATGCAGAAAAAATATTGCTTTGATTGGGTTTTCCCCCCCGTGGTATCCAACTTAAAGAATAATCTTTTACATTAGCAGTCATGAAAGAAAGGACTGGCAAAAGCTGATGAGAAGAAAGGAGGAGAAATTGGAAATGAAGCAAAAAAGAAGGAAAATGACTAAAACTTGCATAAGCTGGCATCACTGTAGTGAATTCAAGGAAGAGAAACTACCATATAAGAGGCAACGTGGCCCAGCAGATGTCACAGTTAACATGGGTTCTTACTGGAGAATGGCATAACTCTTCCTTCCACAAAACAAACCCAGAAAGCTCGCGATCATTGACAGTTAGCTATAAGAAAAGGAAACACAAAACATTCTGATCACTTGCAAATGTAACAATGACATTTTCTTGGAGAAAGATCTGAGAAATTGAAAGGGAAACCAGCATTTGGCTAATTAGCTCAAATGTATTTATATACCTGGTTTTGCTTGAGGTGAATAGTTCTAACTGCTAATGCGGGTGCTGAGAGACTGAAATGTGTTTATAATTATCCCAAGGGTCTCACTTTTGTATGCACTGCCATCATAAATTAGGAATGACAGAAAAACCCCAACTATGGCAAAGACTGACTAATAAACTGTTACATATCTGAATGTGCATAATCATATTTTGAAATAATACAGCCTTACTGTTTTTGTTCTCCAGATACACAAAGATGAAGACAGCAACCAACATCTACATTTTCAATCTGGCTATGGCAGATGCACTAGTTACCACGACTATGCCTTTCCAAAGCACTGAGTACCTGATGAACTCTTGGCCCTTTGGTGATGTGCTCTGTAAAATAGTTATTTCAATTGACTATTATAACATGTTTACCAGCATATTCACACTGACCATGATGAGTGTTGATCGATACATTGCCGTGTGTCACCCTGTGAAGGCTCTGGACTTCCGTACACCTCTCAAGGCGAAGATAATCAACATCTGTATCTGGCTATTGTCCTCATCTGTTGGTATATCTGCAATAGTTCTTGGAGGTACCAAAGTCAGGGAAGGTGAGTGTGAGCTTTCAAAATTCAATCTTTCTGCTTCTCAAATGACATAAGATGTAGGTTCTAATATTGATTAAACCTGATCGATTCCTTGTTCAAAAATTATGTCTAAATTTCTGACATTTTGAAATACATTGTGGAACATTACAGTATGACACAAATCATTTAAGCTTAGATGCCCTGGCCGACTAAAAGAACAAAATGCACTTTGAAGCATTGTCTGTGCTAGAATGAGACCATCAAAAACTACTGGCAGACAGCAGGGGAAAATAATCAGGAATTTGATCACAGTGGATTGATCAAAGATCAGTTTAGGATGAAACTTGAAATGTGGGCTTAAGGTGCTTTTTGTAGGTGTTGTGAGAGTTGTTCTGATGAATTTCCAAGAGCAGAAACTAGATTGCCTGTCTTCAGTATAAATATTAAAGCTATCGTTAGCACTGAGACTGAGGAGCTTATTATCAACAGCCATTTCAGAGAACTTGAAGGCATGGTGAAGAAAGGAAAAGTCTGGAGAAAGAAAATCAAGCTAAATGATACATGTCAGTATTTCAAATTCTTGTTTAAAAGGGGACGGGGATGTATATGGAGGCTTGGGAAAGCTGAGAATAAGGATCAGCAGAGGAACTGGGAATGCAGATCATGGCAGGGAAGCAACTACAAGAACATGGAAATCTTTGAGATCTGTATGCAGACCCCTGTGGGCTCTGCTTGAAATTCATAATCCATGAAGGACTGTGGATTGAGCCCCTGTAACTGGTGACTCGTTACCAAAACTGCCCTACTATGGGGTTAATCTTACTTTGAAATCCTCCTTGAGAAAGGAAGGGGAGAAGCATTCTAACACACATATACTTCATACCCACAGGCATGACTGCAATGCAGGAGCACCTCAGTGTCTTCAAAAGGTTTGAATCCTCTAATGATGTCCTTGGGTTGGGGCCATCTTGTTAATGGATGGCTCAATAAAATACAAGACAAGCATATTTATGTGGTGGTAGTCTTTTGTTTGAGAAGTAAATAATTTTTTACAAAATGATAATAATTTCCTGAATTAATAACCTTTTCTATCAGAAAGGTTTAACTCCTCTGAAGAGAAATAGCAAATTTTACATAAGGACACTGTTTTGTCTGGCAGAGACAATAAATGCTGTGCTTTAAACTATTTGGCATAGATCAATGCAAACAAAACATTTCAGTAACAGCTGCTCAAGGGCTGACTGATTTGACTGAAGATGTATAGATTTTGTTCTTGTTGTTGGTCTTCTGGTGAGTAGATGACAGAAGAAGCCTCTAGAAACCCTTCTTTCAGCCCTTTGGGGAATCAAGTGTCGTGGTCTGCAGTGCTGTAACTCTTCTCCCCAGTACAGTTTTGACAGGGTCTATAAAACAATGTCTAGCTCAGGAAACATTAACTTTCAGGCATCTTCATTTGGGAAGAATGATTGTCTCGCTGTGTATGAGATCTTGAAGGCCATGGGACGTTGGCTTGGTCTGGTGTTTTGTTGGAGCATGCTTAACTAGCACAATATTTCTATATTATAGTTTCTATCTATATATTCACTATGAGCATCACACATCAAGGGGCTGCTCTGAGGCCAGCAATGTTTAAATGCCTTTCCCATGCCACGTGGCAGGAAGCCTGTTGGTTTTTTTCCTCTGAAACAGAGACTAGTAATACACAGCTCAGCTGGGCCAAAGAGGTTGGAAATTATTGACAAATGCTTGTCGGCCCCTACTGTTCAGGGCTGCTTGTCTGCTTTAAGGTCTCTCTTGAGCATTTAGCACCAATTATCTTGTCTGCTGTGTTCATAAATTGTGCTGATAAATGCTGAAGGGGAAAAGCAAGGATCCTCCCTTTGCCTGACAGCTGGAGCTCACGTCCAAAACTTTATCTTATGTTCATCAAAAATGTTGTTGTTTATATGCTACAGGGCCTCTGTTGGATTTAGATTTAAACAACAACTGAACATCAAACGGAAAGTGATTATATTTAAAGTTCCCACCCCATGCTCAGTTAGTCCCTTTTGTTCTCACAGTACAGGACGGCTGCCAGTGATGTCCTTCTGGGTACATTTTCCCTGCAGAATAAACTTTACATCTGTGTAAATATTCCCCCTCTGGCCTTAATGCTGAAGAATTGTTCACTTAAAAGAAATTTGAAAATTGGAGGTACTATTAGTATTGCCAGCAATAGTATGAAGGCTCCTTTTGAGTGCAGAGGAGTATGGATGCCTGACGGTAACACAATTAATGTATCTAACAGGAATGTATTTACTATGTCAAGATTAAGATTAACGTTAAATGGTACCTTGTCATACACATTTAAAGATATATTTACACTGAAATACCATCTAGAATGCAGTATTTTTCCTTAAATATATCAATGTATTTGGAATATTTGGCTTTCAGAGTGGAAAAGGTCAGTATGAAATATTAAGTACTTAGTTTGTGACAACGTACTTCTGCTTAGTTCTGTTCTTAGTTTCCAGTAAACTTTAATGAGATGTAAGGCATCATTAAATTTGTATTTGATAATTTTGAATTCTAGAATACCATTGCCAACTACAAATTCTATTAAAATGTAGCAAGCATGACCTGATTATTTTGATAAATATATGAAATTATGTCAGTAGATCTGAAAAGGCAGTTTCCTCTAGGAAGGGGTTTCAGTGAGTAGCTGGATGTGGTCTGGAGCTGTCATCCCTGATCACACCTCATTTTTATCTAGAACTGCACATCTAGATGCATCTTTACTGATCTAAATATCATACCTGCAATAATCACCATGAAAACTATTTTGAAGACAATTGTTGACATTTCTAGAATAAAATTAAGGAAAAGTACAATTATGAAAAACAAAGGATTTAGATAAGCTGATTGAGTGAAACACCCTGTTATGTCATACTTGTGCTTTCAGCTTAGCATCCTCCTCCAGGTTTAAAAGGTATGTCTTTTCACTTTTCAGTTTTCAGAATCATCCGTTAGTTGTTATATTATTTAAAATAAAACCTCAAAATATTTAGCTTTGTCTTCAACTTTTTTATTTGAATGTTTTAGTATTCAATATCATTCAGTAACAGCTTTCTGATAATCTAACTGTGAAAATGTTTGTATGATACCATAATGATATCTTCCTCCCCAATTGTTTTTCAAAACAAATTCTCTGCAATGTCACCTTGATTTTTGAAGCATTTTGATATCAGGGTAATATGGCTTGGTGGAATTTTTCTGACTAGTGCTGCTGGAGACAGATATGAAAACGTGAAGTGCAAGAGTATATTGAAACATTCTACCCTTAGATCTGATTCAATAAGAGCCAATACATAATAATTTGTAGAGGAATAACATATTCAGGAGGGAAAAAGAAGAAAATCCGAAGAATAATGCAGTGCTCAAGAGGATAAAATCTGAGCTAAAATTCAGAGTGAAAAATCCCTGTGTTACCTTGACTTGTCTTCAGTAGAATTTAAATGCTGATAAATTGTAAATTTATCCCTTCTCTTGCCTTGCCATTTATCTTGTTTCTTGGTTTTTCATACGTTTTATATGCTGGAAGGCTCCACTGAGGTCAGAAAATGAAACCTCAAATATTTCATTATTTGCTGCCTCCTGTCAGATGGAATATTTCTGGGATGTAAAATCAAATGACAGCCAGTGACTCTGAATCCTGGCATGGGCAATGAGGAAGGGCGTAGGCTGGTGTTAGTGGCCCAGGTCCTGCAGTCTCTGTGCAGGCTGAATTTTCAGTGGCATAATCTACAAAAAGAGCAGCCTCCATTTTACTCTGCACACACACATATTTTATTTGCTTCTATTTAACTGAAAAGAAACTGTTGCCAGGAAATAAGTTTTTCTGAATGCAAGCACTCCATTTGCACTGAAGAAGGCACGTGGGAAAAGATTATTACACAATTATCATGTATTGGCAAAATCTTCCTATGATCAAAAGCTCATTTAGCTCCCATCGTTCACAATTCCAAAAATCTGTCTCCACTCACAGACAAAAACATCTGTAGTTTGATAATAATTATGAGATTTCTATCCATTGAACATCGTACTCATTCTGTCTTTAAATCTCAGCGAGATTCAAATGGAAGCACCTTTACAAATTTTTTAGTTTTGTGCTCTGCATTTTTAGATCTTCCCATGGGAAACAAATTTTACACAATATCATACATTTTAAAAAGATCCATCTCTCTAAGAAATTTCTAGACACAGCTGCATAAAGCCAGTGCAAAGGTAATTGAAAGGTTTCCTTGGAGTGATTTAAAGATAATTCTGTTTATTAATATCACATTACGTGATAATCACTTTTTTCTAGCTTATGCTATGATAATTACATTATTTAGAATATCTAATAATAAAGCAATTTTCTTCTTGGTTCTTTCATTCCTAGACACTGCTAGCACTGAATGTTCCTTGCAGTTTCCAGACAGAGATTACGTATGGTGGGACATCTTCATGAAAATCTGTGTCTTTGTCTTTGCATTTGTTATTCCAGTTCTCATTATAATTATTTGCTATACTCTGATGATCCTACGCCTTAAAAGCGTACGCCTTCTCTCTGGTTCTCGAGAAAAAGATCGAAACCTGCGCCGCATCACCAGGTTGGTTCTTGTGGTTGTGGCAGTTTTTATTATCTGTTGGACTCCTATTCATATTTTTGTGCTGGTTGAAGCATTAGGGGATGTGTCCCACAGTACTGCTGCTATATCCAGCTATTACTTCTGTATTGCTTTGGGTTACACCAACAGCAGCCTCAATCCAATCCTTTACGCTTTTTTGGATGAAAACTTCAAGAGATGTTTCAAGGACTTCTGCTTCCCCTTTAAGATGAGGCTAGACAGGCAGAGCACTAGCAGAGTCAGAAACACTGTTCAAGACCCAGCTTATACGAGGGAAGCAGATGGGACAAACAAACCTGTATGACTAGTCGTGGAAATGTCATCTTACTGTCCTCAAGAAAGAGAAGAGTCCAACGACCTAGGACTGACGCAGATTACCACTGCAGTTTGAACTGGACTGACCTAGACAGATGTTTCTGGAATATTTTAGAAACCCAAGTAGTTCAAACTAAAGCAAGTTTATTATCAACAAACAAGAACATCCTGAAAATAAACTCAAATGAAAAGGACCTGGTCAGGTTTTGGCACCATGCTTGTTGTGCTTGAGCTGGTACCAGCACACACTTTTGAGGAAGACAGGAGATAATGCTGTACCAGCTGATTCCAGATAACGAAAGTTCTGGCTTTTCTCTTTACAATACATAAGGTTATATTAAGCAACATTTGGTCATAACACTGAGTTATGCCACAGACTTCTGTCCCGATAGTGATTGCTTCTGAACTATGTAGTTTGATAACTTGATCTGTCATACTCTTTTACAGTGAAGGGTGTTGCAGAACAATGCCAGAGCTATAATCAATATTGTCCTCAACTAGTATATCTGTAACATTTGTCTGCACTGTGGAAATCCAATTTAAGCATGATCTATCTGCCTACACACCAAAGTGATTTAGTGTCTGTGTATGGTAAAATATTTTGGCATTTAAAAATACTGGAATTTAAGGAGGATCGTTAGTATATTTTTAGCACGTGTTTAATCACCTGTGTGTAATGTTTTCTATGTGTGATTTTCCAAGATGATTGTGTACATATTGATCGTGAATAATATAATATGCATTTTCAGAATGTATTTTGAACCAGAGGCTAGAAAACTTTAAATACTTCATGTGTTACAAAACTGATGAAAAGCCATGCCACATTCATTATATGGGGGAAAAGAATCTCATCCCATTTTCATTAAAGGGGACAAATGGGCACACTTAAAAATAACGCTGTACTCGTTTTCCTGGGCAATTTGTCAGCAGACTTAAAAAAATATTTGATGAGTTAGAAACTGGTGAATTAGCACATGGATTAGCTGGATTGATACAAAGGAAATGAATAAATATACTGGATTCTTTAATGGCACTTGAATGGAAAAGTTTGTGTTTTATTGATGATGATACATTTTCTTTGATATGGTCCTATGAATTCAGTAAATTTCTCTATATTCCAGAGATGGCAAGGCACAGCTACACAAATTGCTGTCTTGCTGAAGGTAAGTTTACGGCAAAACTGAGACTAAACTTCAATCTGTAGTCTTTTGTCTTCCTAATTGGTATATATTACTATCCCTGCTTCTGCTGTTGCTGAAGTTTAGAGGAATGCTCTAATTATCTTCACTGGGAACAGATCTGCTCATTGGACATCTTCCTGGTAACTTTGTCTTTATGCAAAATGATGAACAAGGTGTGTGCCTTCATTGCATGGCATATTTTCTCAGAAACACAGTCTGGTTTGGTCATACTGGACCCGAAATCATTTATGCATGCCAGTATATATCATGGGATTTGCCCCTGCAGCTGGCAGTACCAGTTCCTGTGAAAATGCTGTAGATTCAGCCCTCTGCATAACTGCCACATCCTTTATTGTTAGCACACTCATTTATGTCAAATATTTTTGATATCAGGTCGATAAATGCAGTGCTCCTACATTCATCTTGCAGTACCAAACCAATCCTGAACAGTCAGAGGTGGTCACAGCCTTTCAGTGGCACTGCCATGTGGAGCAGAGCTGTGAGATTCAGGCCATGGAGTTTGGTACTTGAGAACTAGCTGATCTAATACAAATATCTTTCTTAATGAAAATATTAAAGATAATCCTTTCCAGACAAATCTAGCACTTTGTCATTGTTTCTACATGATGAGTGAATAGCTGGTCTCAGGATGCTTGATTTACCTGTGGAGATGAATAATGCTCACACAACTGATTGAGTGAGTCTAACTTCTTGCTTTCTCCCTTTTTCTATTTTTTTTACATGCATACACCTCTCTAAATAAAGTTATGACTTTTAAACAGTCACAGAAACAGAACGTTTAAGGTAAAAAATGACAATCTAAGGTATTTATCAAGTTAGGAACCAATAAACTGTGAAAGAGCTAGGCCCTAATGAATTTTTTTTCATTCCAAATAACCCATGCTCTTGTTCAAGATTTACCATTTGCATATATGTGTACCTGTGTTTCAATACAGTTATTACTCTATACATTACGTGCAGTGATCCATATTGTAATGAAAAATCAGTGTTCTTAATTTGTAAAAAGGAGCTCTACAATAATTTTTATTTTTTGTCGTTATGATTTTAGTAAGAGGACCATCTTCCCTATCATAGTTGGAGGAAAATATGAGTTCCTAGCAATTTTTCTGTGGTATGGAAATATTAGTGTTGAAAAGTGATATAAGAATGTGTTCTAAAGATTTATTTAGTTCATGGAACATTAACAGCCAAATTAGTCTGGATGCAGTAGAAAGGAGTCTTAGAGGTTTTCTTGTCAAATTAGGCAGCTTACCACGTTTCGTTGAACAGCAGAGGAAAGTTGGCTGAGAAAGTATATTAAAAAATAATATTATATATTTGCTCACAGAATCTTCTTCCAGACGGTTAAATTCCCACTGTTCGTTCAGCAGTTCCCAGACTGGAATGACTAACAGGCCAACCAATTATTCTCACAGGAACATGCATGCTGACTTTGACAACCTGTATTTAAGCCTTGTGAAGCACAGAAGAAGTTACTTTCTGTGTAACTCCAGACAAATGACTTGTCTTTCCTCTTGTGTAGCTGCCTGTCTCCAGGAGGCAGTGAGGGGTGAAGGAAGGGGTAAGAGCTGCCTGGTCCAGCCATCGTAGTGCTGGGTAGAGGATGGGGCAGCAGGACAGGCTGGGCTGTCCCATGCGTCCTGGAGGAAGGCAACATGGGGCAAGTATGTGCACAAAGCCTGGGAACCAGCCATACTTTCTGCAGCCAGCCTCACCTCTCTTCCTTTTGGGAGGTTCCAAAAATTCAGTATTGCAAAAGTATGGCCCATGGTCATTTAACCTGCTTGTGGGGTTAATTTCCAATCAACTAGCGTGGATATTAAGGTGTCACCTTCTGTGTTCCCTCTTTCTTTTCATTTAGAAATCTTTTGCATGGGAAACATGCCAGGTGTTCTGGTTCAGTGCTTTTTTCTCTGCTTTGGAGAGCAGAGCAGAAAAGCGCTACCACGGAGTTAATGAAGTCTGCAGATCAAGTACCTTCTCTGAAATCTCAGATTTTTGCAGTGTAGAGGTACCAGATTAACTAGAGAGTGGAGGGCTCTTTCAGTCTCAGCTGTCTCTCCACGATAAATTTAATTATCCTTAACATTTAAATATTCTACAGCTGCCACTGGATGACCCCTGTAGCTAATCTGGTGTACTTTTTAATGTGGATTGCAAGAGAACAATTAGGTGTAAAAAAATAAGTAGAAAACCTTATTCAAATCTCTCTGTTCCTAGGGACTTAACTCAATGTACATGTTTGTGTATTAGAATTGCATCACAAGGAATAATAATGATTATTATTTTTTTTTTTTAATTGGGGAAAAAACCCAGTGATATCCATGTGTGTCAATGTCCTGTGCTTTCTTTATTGCTAAATGTAATCTACACGGTGAAAGTGTCTTTCTTCAAACAAGAAAACTATTGCCTAGGTTTGACATTGCCCTCTAAAAACCAAGGTGGCCACAAGGTGTTCCTTTTGCCTTCAGCTAAGTTCTGCAGTGCATTGTTTCTTATTGTCCAAGACAACATTATACTAGATTTTTTAAAATTTATTTTTTATTTATTGGCAGTCATGGTTTCTTCCTAATGTAATGAAAACAAATAAGCATTGAAAGAGAGACAATTTACATAACTAATTGCCATGACAGAGACAGCCTAGAAACAGAAAGAAAATACAATTGGTGTAATGCAAAAGCAGAACATCTCACCTGTGGTTCTGAGAATGTGAGGTAGGTTGTGTGCATGAGAAACAACTTTTCTTTTGGTGCATGTGGAAAACTGTTCAGTGCCTCAGTGCTAGTACATTCAGAATGCATTAAATTGGAGAGAAAACAAATACTCAGCATTATGCTTTCTAGCTACATTGATAAATAAAATATTAAAGGAAGATTATGCATCTTAACTCAAATGTAAAAGATATGTTCTGCTAGGGTTTGTGAATAGGAAGAGCTAAGTTTTCAGGTAGCTTCACCTAGTTTGGGGAAATTAGTGCTGAGAGGTGCTGTCTTGTTTTGGATTGGACAAATATTTTTGATTTAGCATCTGGCAAAGCAGCTAACTTAAGCTGCTACTCATACTGTCTTACATTGAAAAACTGGACACAGAAGGAATCTTTAGACCGATACAAAATACCTTTCCTTTCCATGTTTTTCTGTGCTGATACCAGCTGGGACCGAAAGAGCAAGTTTCACATACTGTGTGAGCAGTCAGATTTTGTATAGTTTCCAGCTAACTACAAGAAAAACTTGTGATCTGTGTTACACACGGTCACAGAACTAAGACAAGTATGTGATACTTAAGGTGCTTCAGGGAAAATATATGACTTTTAAGGGTCATAGGGGAAAAACGATTTCACACAAACATCATATATATGCCTTATAATCAGTAATAATGAGTTTTCAATAGGAAGTCTAAAGATGGAAAAGAATTTTTTTTCAAAAAGATGTTTTTGATTCCATATTTTGCCTAATATTTTTTCAGACTGGAGTATCACTTTCAACTTTTCAACTGTGACATTCAAAAAGAATTTATGTCCCAAAGGGCAAAGAAGCTACATTTAATGGTACACATGCAACGATATATACAGTTTTTAGTAGGCCTTGGGTGTTGTGCCATTGAAGATCTCTCCCACACATCCATATAGCTCTTTATTTTAAAGCCAGGCTCTGGTAATATATTCAAGGAAAGACAGGGATCATTAGTGTTTTTAAAAGAATCTTAGCCTTAAAAAATGCATGTCAAAGAAGTGATGCTATTTTACCGCAGATGAAGAGGCAGCCCCTGAGGTGTTGCCCCATGTCCGAAACTGCTTTACATGTTCAAAGAGCAAGTCCATTACAAGCAGTGATCTCTGAGTAAACAGAACCTTCGTTAAAAATGCAGACCTCCTTAGTTCTGTCAAGGTATGGTCAGTGTAAACAGATCATTACTGAAAGAGTACACTTGCTTGTTAAAACATGTTTGATAGTCAGACTTCACGTTAAAATGTTGAAATGCCCTTTCTTTTTCTGCTTGCAGCTGTTGTAATCAGCTAGAAAACTTCTAGCTGATCTGTTGATAGAGACTGGCTTGCTCTTAAGCAACTGTACGATAGGAATAGCTGTAACATTTTTGAGAGATTAGAGAGATTACGACAGTAGAAGGAAAAGAAGAACGTGGAGAAAGGCTGATTTACCTCACAGAAAGATGATGACTGCTCAAAAAAAAAAAAAAAAAAAAGATACAGTTAATCTCTCCTTTCTATATTCTTTTTGTGAAAGAATGCATATTTTTTTCTTTTCTTTTTTTCTCCTCTCCCTCCCCAAAAGGTACATGTGGGACATTGTCAAGAAAGAACAAATTATTCTAGACGATGGATTTCAAAGTATTGCTTTGAAGGCTGATTGCTCTCTGATAAGGTTTGGTTACTCGTCATGCACACTAATAAAAGGCTCAATGGACACAGAAATGACCATCAGTGAGAATACCCTTGTTTCTCCTGTCTCAGCTCCTCACAGAAATGTGGTAATTTTTAATTGCTAGCATTTTGCTCCAGCTTTAAATACTTCTATGGCTGCTGAAAAGACAGAGCTCTAAGGTGAAAGCTGTGCAGTAATTTGGCACAGCACAAGTAAAAATCTGTTTGAAATGTATGAAATGGTGGGATCAGGAGATGACAGAGAAATGATGCTCAGATGCTGAGAAAATCCAAGCTTAGTGATCGAGCAATATCTCAACATACCGATAAATTTGGAAAAGAATTTAAAAGGAAAATTTTATCCTGTGAATGACAAAGGGAAAAGTCTCACTGATCTGAGCCAGTGTTCCTCTTGGTGCTGGTAAATGAATATAGTCCTTGCAAAGAAGACAGTCAGGGTGATTGTGCTGGGATTTTTTTTTAAATTGCTTATGAATTCTTAGTCAAACACAATTCTTGTAAATCTGGGTGGGTTTTTTTTTCGATGGGAGTATTTTGTTCAGAAAAATGTGGTTTCTGCAAAACTGGTTGAGTTTGTGATAACTTACCTAATCTGTCAAATACAGAAATTAATTTTGCCTGGATAATATCAAAGGGCTTAATTCTTAAGTGTACTTTGCAGGTGTGTAGTACAATATAGCAAGTACACCTATTAATTGCCAGAGTGATAGACTGGAAGGAGATGTTTTCAACTGTCTGAATCATTTTGGCTTGTTTTGTTTCTTGAAAAATCCTGGAAGTTTGATTTCTTGTCTTGATTCAGAACCAAATGGAAAGTTTCAGATTTTCTCACAGAACAAGGAATTTGCTTGTTAAATATACTCTTTGCATTACCTCTACCACTCAGGAAAAGGACCTGATGGCCACGTGTGTGATTGCAGCCATCAGCAGAAGAAAACGGGGGAATGTGGGGAGGAGAAGACCTCCCTGAGCAGATAGTACCCTGCCTGTCTAGGTATAAAACCAGGGCAGCAGTGGCTGTACAATGCTGCCCAAAACACAGAGCTTACTGCAGGAGTGGCACAGGTCAGTCGACTCAATACAGGTGCAGGATGTGATTTTGCACTATGTGAATTTTTCAGTGTGGAGTTCCATTAGGTAAGTTCAGGTTACTAAGGAAGGGAGCTGGGTGTGCCACACCACACACAGATGAAAATGGACACTGAAATGGGGTAAAGATGACCTGTCACCATAGCAGAAGAATAAAGAAACAGCTTTTGAAATTGAAAACAAGTTGAAAACTCATACATGAAAGTACTTTTATACATAGAGCATGTATCGCTAGCACATGAAATTAAAGTTTGTGGCTCAGTGATAGTCCAAAAGAATTATTTATGTAGCTGAATCTGAGTTAGGAGGATGAAAAGCTTGCAACCACCACTTCAGGCATTAAAACCAACCCTAACCTTGCCAGGAGCATAACACAAATTGCAGGTATTTAGGACACATGACGTCCAGCTTTGTTCCAAGCCTCTGCTCAACACAGCAGGGCATTTTGGTAGAGGGAAGGATACCCAGGAATTGTAGGCTGAACTAGTGTCTGATGGGAAGGGAAACTAGTTGTAAGAAGCAGCTTTTCCTTAGGACTGAGAAATGACAATGTTAAAATGGAATCTAAAATAAGAGCTGCTGCTCAGGAAAGGAATAGCTGATGATGTACTTTGGTGTATGTGCCAAGGCATTCTGTATCTGCTGGAGAGTAGAGAAGTGTTATTTTGGGGAAGCAAAGAAAGAAAAGATGAACATTTTCATAAAGTAGATTCTGAAGAATAAAGAAACACTGCAATTTTTGACCAACCAGCTAATTTTAACAACTAATATTTTCTTTCAGTGTTTATATTCTGTGCTACATTTTGATCTATACATAACTTTTAAAAACCTTGTTATCATAAAGCCAGTGCTCTATTATGTGTGAAATGACCTAATTGTGAAAAATAAGAGGTAAACCCCATGTTTTCTGCTTTGGTATCTGCAACAGTGCTGTGACATAGGGATAATTGACAAAATAATCCTGTTTCCAAAAAGCACACAATTTGTCCCCATCTTCCAAATCAATATAAATATTTATCACAAATTAGTCACGTGATTGATTATAATGTAACTGGGAAAATAAACAGTTTCCTCCCTCCTGCTGTGTTTGTATC
This sequence comes from Falco rusticolus, assembly GCF_015220075.1. Classification (NCBI taxonomy): domain Eukaryota; kingdom Metazoa; phylum Chordata; class Aves; order Falconiformes; family Falconidae; genus Falco; species Falco rusticolus. Next base: position 47,790,652 of record NC_051189.1, read on the forward strand.
ACGTGCAAACAGCAAGGTGCGTTGCTCAGCATTACTTGACACCATATGTGATGAAGGTATCTCAAGAGGTGAAGCTTTTTAGTTGTGATTGCAAGTAAAATGCTAAGACTGAAACTTTCTCAGAAAGCCTGTAGTTAGATATGAATACATCAAGGAGGTAAAAGATCAAGATATTTTTTCCTGTATGATTTATCATGTTTCCAGGCCTAACTGGAAATTCTGGGGCCCTTGCCCCCTATGCTTCCTAAATGGAAGTTTGATGGCTTTGAGCATGTCCTTGGGGTAGATCAGGACTGTGAGGCAACTGATAATTAGAAAGCTAAGATTTAGCACCAGCTAAAGGGACAAGAAGGTAGCAGAGGGACTGGCATGAAGAGTATGTTGGTATGAGATCGTAAAAGACCTTGTTGCAGCCAGCTAGTTTGGAGAGTGCTGTGACAACTTACTACTGCTGACTGCATTTTGTCCCAGACTGTCTCCTGTCAAAGAAAATACTTAGCTGTCTTCAAAAAAGCCGTGACTATTCTTAAAATATTTTGATGTACAAGAAGGGTTTCAGAAAGGCAAGACTAGGAAGAATCATAAAGATGCTCTTTAGTTATTGCTTAGTATGGGCAAGAAACCTGTTGACTGTATTTACTTTCTATTTCTAAAAATGTGAAATTCTGCATCTGCTGGACAATTGGTTGTTCTGTGAAAATACGTGTCTGTGAAGTTGTAATGTACCCGGCAAAACCACTGTTAATTAGCCAAGGAAACGGCAGGACACATTTTAGGGATACACACCTCTCCTCTGTCTTCCCTTTCTTCTAGAAGAATAATTTTGTATGGCCAAAATTGCCCTTTTTCAAAAATGTCTTTATTCAGCTCAAAACCAGCATTCATGTACTGCCCTTTGTAGTAGGTAAGCTGGTATTTCATGCTTTCAGAGCACTTTTTTCCTCAGTCTGGTGACGTTTCTTATCTCTGCTTTGTGTCACAGTGCAAGAAGTGTCCAGGGCAGGGTGGGGAAAAACATGAATGATACGATGCTCAGCAATGGCCTATGGTACCAGCTGAGGAAGGAGGTGCTGCTGGTGTTGCCACAGGTAGCACAACTCTTGCACAGGTATTAGGCTTACCTGGTGTATCATGCCCCCCTTTTCTTGCCAGTCCTGCTCCAACTCCTCTCTTCTTGGCTGAAAAAAGGACTTAGAAATTTTATATGTAGGCATAAAACTGTTATCTGTATATCCATTTTTTTAATTCATTTTAGTAACTCCTATGTATCTCTAAAACTCAGTGATTACCTCCAGCTATATGAATTATACTAAAAATAAAGTGCTTTAGCCTTATGTGAACTGTGACAGTTCTGCCCCATATGTAAGTATATGAGTATAGTGTTCCCTGGCAGCTGTTTCTGGGTATAGAGTTTCTTATCTGACAGGTCCAAGGGAAATTTAGCCACTCTAGTGCACCCTGGAGATATTACCAGCATATGATGTTATAGATCTTAATTGCGTTTATGTTTGTGCAGTTTAAAAATGTTTTGCTGCTGATTATGCCATTACCCAGAGGTACATACAAATTGATTCATCAGTATGGAAGCAATAAAAGGGAGCAATAATAATAGTAATAATAAATGGATCGTATAAAATGTTATGAAAGTAATTGAAATATTTTTCTTGACAAAATGAGACATTTGAGACATTTTATTCATTTAATGAAAAAAATGCATCTAGTGTCTCTGGGATCAGGGGGAGAACAGAAGCCCTTCTCATCCCAGAACATTCAGTTAAGGCCAATGGGATTTATTTGTTTTTATATGGTGGAAACCTTTTTTTTTCCCACCATATAAAACTCTCTGCAACTTTCATTTTCAACAAACCTTCTGCAACGCAGAAAAGTTCCCATGTGCATTTACAGGGTGCTTTCAGCTGAGCAAGTGATACAAGTTTGAACCTCACATAGTAGGTTTCAGAGCTGCATTTGAACATTGTGTAGAGTGATGTCCCCAAGTTAATGCTGTTATTGCAGTGTTATTTTCACCTGCTTGCAAGCCAAATGGTGGCAGCTGCAACTGCACTTTATTGAAGCCCAAGAGACATGTGGGAGAGCTTTCCAAGTCACAGCTGTCAGGCAAAAGCACGACCTAGGCAAGGGGTTGCTTGAGTTGAGCGCAGGCTCAGCATACACAAAACAAAAATTTGGACATGTGGAAAACTTCAGGAACACGTATACGCCTATAGGTTTCTGTAGTGATTAATGGCAGCTGGGCAAGACATAGAAAGTATGCTGCTGGTGTACAAAATTCTGTTAAATTCTACCTGTTCTTTAAAGAGAAGCAGACCTTTCTCTTCACAGGCTTTGTACTGAAAATAATTGTTCTCTGTGTCACAGAAACCACATTTCTGATTTCACTCTGGTAAATGAATTTTAAACAGAAAATAAAACACAGCTAAATCACATAGACCTAATGATAACATCACATCTGCAACTCAAACACCATTAAGATCAGATGACTAATATAGAGCTCTTTGTATGAACTTACAAGCTTAACTCTTTGTATGAGTTCTGGCCAGGAGCACACAAATTGCAAATCCTACCTATTAAAGTACTATTAACTGGTGTCACATGTGCAACATGTTAGATTAGATGCCCTCATACAACCACTGTACAACACGTGTATTACATCTTTGTTCATTTCTTAACCAGTATTGGAAAAGGTAGAAAGGTTTTATAAAGGGATATTTCTTGTTTATATGGCTTAAAAAAAATTGGATTATATCAGGACAAGCATCATGCTGTTCTGTAGGAAGCATTTTGGTCTCATCAAACAGCACAGAGCTTACAAATAAATTGAAATAATAAAACTCTATCTTTTTATAGCCCTTTTCATTTGGAGGGATCCCAAGGTACTTTACAAAATGCATACAATGAATAGAAATTTCTTTCCTGCTGAAGAAATGTAGCAAGCTATTTGATTATTGAGAGCAGTGAAAAGATCTTTTTGTTTAAATGTAAAGTCAGAGAATTTCAGGTAGGTGAATGACCAGGCTTATAACTAGCCCGCCCCTTTGAAGAAAATGCTATGGTTTTGCAAAAAAACAAGCGATAGGATTTCCAGCCAGTCTGATAGTCACCGGAGGTGTCCCCAGAGGGCCAACAGTGGCTCATGACAAGGGAAAGGTATTGGTTTGACCAAGTACGGGGAACCAGGCTGGAGACAGGACTGGACAGCACCCTGGTTAGATAAAAAGGCATGAAAAAGGCTCACGGAGAGGAATTGCTGGCAGCACCTGCAATTCTGAAGCAGGACTTTTATTCAGTTTCTCCTGTCTGACCAGCAAAAGCTGTTTCCAGAAAATATTTAGTCCCTAAGATGGTACTTTGAGGACCTCCTGTTTTACAAAATAACTGTATCTTGTTAAGGCAGTTCAAAGGCTGAAGCACCTACAGAGGTGTTGCTGAAGTGTCATCTTCTGGCCTTCTACCCATAACAAGAAATGCAGCTGAAAGCCTTGGTTTGTACATCTTCCTACTCAAAAAGCTTTGATTCCTATGCTCCATACCAATGAGGATGAGTTTCAGTGCTGGATATTGCTGGTTAAGAAGCAGATATAGGTCAGAGTACCTTGGGTATGAGATGCTGCCATTCTCAGGTAAGGAGATAGAGTAATGCCATTTGCATCCTAACAATCATCAAGTTTTTAGGCAGGCTATTGCTATAGTTGTAATACATTAATCCACCTTAGCTTGTCCTTCACCACCACATTGTTCAGATGCTATAAAGCTGCTGTTAAGCTTTTTTAATTAATTAATTAATACTAGAATTAAGATTTTTTTGTTTGTTTGCTAAAGAACTATAGTGAAGTAATAGAGTTCACTTTTTCATCTTATCCAGCCTGTCAGTATTGGCTCTAGTCACAAGTAGTTGGACATTACATATCCCTGGAATTCTTACTTTACTATTTTTATTTCATTTCATTCTATCTTATTGCAGTCTAAAAGGGTTTGTGGCATCTAATGGCAAAATACAAATTACATGTAAACGTGCACAGAAAAGATTATGCTGTCTCAACATGTACTGTGAGCAATTCAGCCAGCTAAACTGAAAAACATTCCTCACAAACTATTGTTACACTACTCTTTATTTCAAAATCTTCTGCTTTTTTAGCAAACAGAAGACACTTCTGGAAATTGTCTTACTCTTTTCACCTTTTATCTGGTTTCCTCCCAAAACAAGTGATACGTGGCAATAGTTTTGCAATAATGTATTGAAAGAAAACATCTTTTTCACAGATTTATTTTCTAATTTCTGTCATTTCTGCAATGAGGGGTTAAAAAGTGCTGCCTTTTAAGCGATTTTAGCTCCTTCCAGAGCCAGACGGCACTGATATTGATGGGGACATGTATTTGGTTTGTATGACCAGTTTTTTGGGTTTTTGGAGGGGTTTTTTTGGTTGTGTGTGGGTGGGTGGGTGCTACTGTGGTGGCTTCTGTGAGAACTGCTAGAAGCTTCCCCTGTGTCTGCCAAAACAAACACCAGCCAGCTCCAAGAAGGACCCACCGCTGGCCCAGGCTAAACCCATTAGCAACGGTGGTAGCGCCTCTGGGACAGCGTATTTAGCCAGGGGGGAAAGCCCTGCACATCAGCAGTTGTAGCAGGAGAGGAGTGAGACTGTGAGAGCAACAGCCCTGCAGCCCCCCAGGCCAGCGCAGAGGGAGGCAGGAGGTGCCCCAGGCCCCAGAGCAGAGGTTCCCCGGCAGCCCGCGGTGAAGCCCCTGGCGAGGCAGGCTGTGCCCCTCAGCCCGTGGAGGGCCGTGGTGGAGCAGATCCCCACCTGCAGCCCACGGGGACCCCAGGCCGGGGCAGGGCGATGCCCCGAGGAGGCTGTGCCCCGCGGGCAGCCGGCGCTGGAGCAGCTCCTGGCAGGGCCTGTGGCCCCGTGCAGAGGAGCCCAGGCGGGAGCAGGTTTGCTGGCCGGGCCTGTGCCCCCGCGGGGACCCGCGCTGGAGCCGCTGTGCCTGAGGGGCTGCGCCCGGGGGGGCACCCGGCTGGGGCAGGCTGGGAAGGGCTGCTGCCCTGGGAAGGGCTCGCGTTGGAGAAGTCCATGGAGGACCCTGTCCGTGGCAGGGACCCCACGCTGGAGCAGGGCCCGAGTGTGGGGAGGAAGAAGCAGCAGAAAAATGTGATGAACTGACTGTAACCCTCATTCCCTGGTCCCCTGTGCCAGTCGGGAGGAGGAAGAGGAGGCAGAGAAATTGGTAATTAAGTTAAGCCCAGGAAGAACAGGTGGGTGGGAGGAAGTTGGTTATTTTTCTGATTTGAATGGTTATTGAACTAATTTCCCCAAGTCATGCCTGTTTTTCCTGTGATGGTAATTGTTGAGTGATCACCGTCACAAGCTTTTTGTTATATTTTCACTCCCCTGTGCAGCTGGGGAGGGTGGTGACAGAGTGGCTTTGGTGGGCACCTGGTGTCCAGCCAGGGTCAACCCACTGCAGAGCACTTGGCTGTTTGCCAGCTATGGCACTGCATGGTGGGGAGCATGTGCCATGCTAGAAGATGCTATAGGAAAGATTAGGGCAGGCCACTTTGTTCACATATCTGGTCTGTTGCTGTCTATCCACTCTTTGCTAAACATTTATTTTCAGAATAAAACACAAAGTGTGCTCTATTCTAGCTCCACCACCTACGTTTATTACTCTTAAAGGCTTGGAAGAAACTCAGGCAGGGTCTAGAGAGTCATATTTTTGAAGTGAAAGGGGTCTTCACAAGATGAGCATTGTGGAATGAGCTTTCTTCCCCCTGCAAACACCAACAGGCATCAAAATCTGTCAGTGAGATAAGTGCTTGTGGATTACTATGACATTAATGGCTTTTTATGAATTTGTAAACTGTCTTGTGGCTTGGTTTAATATGAACATTTCACACATCCTGGGTGCTTCACCCTTACAGGAACTCTCTGAGGTATAATATGAGTCACAGCTTTAGTAATTGGAGGAAAGAAATGGAAATTTGCTTCTTAGCATGAAGGAGTTGGTAGATGGGGAAAGCTGCCTTGTTTATTAATACAGCTGATCTGACAATGGAATTCCTTTCAGAAAAGTGTTATGATGGATGGAGGGAAAAAAAGAGGATAGGAAAGCAGAGTAATTTTTTCTTCTTTTCTGGGGAAAAATAGCATATTGCTGGTGGCCTAGCATTCTGATCCCCAGCCTCTGAGGGGTAGTGGGTGGATGGAACATTCCAGGGAAGGAACAGCTCGGGAGCTAAGTTATTCAAGGAGCTAAACTGGCATCCTGAACAGCTTTCTGCTTGTGGAATGTCGCTGTGGCCTATGGGCACAGGCGTGTTAGTTATCTCACTGGTAAAACTTAGGTAACTAGCTTTAATTTTAAAATTTGTGGCTCTTGGAAAGAGCAAGGTAAGGTAAATAAGAAAACACTAAGCTTTATTTGTATTCTGTATTAGTTTCTACATTGCATTATAAGAGAGACATGTACAAACTGGAGAGTCCAATGAAGTGCCACAAAGGTGATTAAGGGGCTGGAACACCTTTCCTATGAGGGAAGGCTGGGAGAGCAGGGACTGCTTAGCCTAAAGGTGAGAAGGGTCAGAGGGATCTTATCAGGGTATATAAATACCTGAAGGGAGGGTGCAAAGAGGATGGAGCAAGGCCCTTTTCTGTGGTGCCCAGTGCCAAGACCAGAGGCAATGGGCACAATATAAAACACAGGAGGTTCCCTCTGCACATCAGCAAACACATTTTTACTATGAGCACTGGCAAGAGTTGCCTGTAGAGGTTGTGGAGTCTTCACCCTTATTCAACAGCCATCTGGACACAGTCCTGGGCAACCTGCTCTGGGTGGTTGTGCTTGAGCAGAGCGGTTTGACCAGATGACCTACAGAGGACCCTTCTAACCTCAACCATTCTGTGATACCATCTTTTTCTGGAGACTTGAGTCTATGGTTGTTGCAAGCAGAGCATTTTCGCTTTTAATACTAAAATCAAAATGTGATACATGGTAGAGACACTTGGTTCCATGGTGTTAGTATATATAAATAAAATGAATCAGTTCAAACTCTTAAAAGGTGGTGATTTAATTAAAGTTGAGCAAGACATTTTTGTAATATAAAAGATGGCACTGTTAAGTCTACTTTTTTGTCTTGTGATTTTAACTTGTAGTTTTAAAAATTTTTCTGCTTCTAATTACAGTAAGCATTATCACAAATTTTAGTTTTGAAATCCCTTCTTTATTCATATGTTCATAAACATTTTTTCCTACTCTTGAAACATATTTAACTACCTGGTAGCCTCCGATCACTTTAAATTTTTTTTAAGCTGGCATTCATCCCTACCTCTGACTGTCTATAAACCTTTCCCTATCTTCTTCTGGACCTTTTTACCCTTGGTGACAGAGTGGGAGATTCATCAAATGAGACACTTGCTAGCAGGCCATGTGTCTACTGGAAACAACAATGTCACAGTAGTATCTACTTATTCTCATGCATATAGTTGTGAAAAACTCTTTATTCAGTATTTGAATAGCAAACTTTGTCCCAAAAATAAGATAATACCTTTGATAATGTCTCCCAGACTACATACATAGCTTTAGATTTCTTATTAAAGGGAAATGATTCAGGTTAGTCCCAAAACTGGGTCTTTGCAAGACTAGATGCAAGATGAGGTCTGTCCTTTTTATTGTGGAAAATGGGTTACATCAGAAATGTACTTCTGAAGTGTGGTAAGCAGCTCATAAAAGCTGTTAGAGTAATCATACCACCTTTTAAAAAAATATCTTGCTGATATATATTTCAATATATAATCTCCAAATACCTCATCTTGCATGTATCTGAAATGGGACACTGTCTCCATTTCCTGACCTCGCCCTTCTGTACTCATCTGGCACCCCTTCTCCCTCATCTCAGGGCAGGCATGTCTTGTCCTGTTCCTTGTTATGGCCCTGCCAGGAATAAAAAGAGAGTTTTTATTATTCCTGTGTAGCCCTGAAGTGGTCTTAGAATTCTTTTGACGTGCGGAATTAGACTCTATAACTCGAAAGTTATAAAGTAGGTATGTTTATTGCGCGCAGATGCACGGGGGATCGCTCCTCCACAAGCGTGCATACCCGAAGTGACGAACCATCTCACATTTATACAATGAACAAATGAATATTCAATTAACGCCTATACATATTTGTTACCTAAACCCCGCTTCGTATGTTAATTAGCTTATCAGTCCGTTTCCTGGAATGTGGTGGTCTTGCAGGTTTGTAGGTGATTCATGTTCTTGTGACCATCCGATCTTCTTCAGGTGATTCATGTCCTTGTGACCACCCGATCTTCTTCAGGTGATTGTGACCACCCAATCTTTTCCAGCAAGGAGACTTAGCACTCCCTCCCTCTAGATAGCATTTGAATGTCTCTCATCTTTTCTTATTCTCTTTTAAATAGCCCCTTTGTTAGAGGAAGAAGGGCAGGCGTCTCCCCTTTGTTAGAGGAAGAGGGGCAGGCGTCTCCCCGTCTCCCCTTTGTTAGAGGAAGAGGGGCAGGCGTCTCCTCCAAACTGTGGTTGTCACCGCACCCATGACTAGTCACCATACCCACATTCCTTAAGCAGACACATACAATCACAATCCATGTCCATTATCCCCATTTCACATTATTTCTCCATATCAATCCCCCCTTTTCTATTAAATTAAGTAAATTCTTTTACTTAAGCAGCCTTCCCGAATGATATAAAGCATCATACATAAGTATTACTCTTTTAAACATTCTCCAAATCCACAAATATAACATAATGGTTAGTATTAAGGAAATTCCTAAACTGATCAATAAGATCACAATGGGGTGTACCATAGTGTTAAGAATTCCTGTTGCAGAGGGTGACCAGCCAAAGAGAGTATCCTACCAATTATGGTTTCCATCCTGTTCTACCTTTTTTAAAACTTTCTTGATCCCCTCTACATCATGATGGATCATAAGAAGAGTTTCATGTCCCTTTTCTTTGGTTTCTTCCAGTATACGTTGTAAATCTGCATGTTTTAATAGTTCTTTTATACTGCTTATATTTAGTCCTATGGGGGTAGGAATTATCTGTGATAGGGTAAAACTGGATTTTAAGAATTGATGAGACACTACTGGGGCTGAGTAACTAAAATCGCATCCTATGATAGTAGTAAAATTACAAATACAATAATTTGAATACTGTGCAGTCTCTTTTACCTCCCCATCTATGGTTATTGTGTTACACTTAGTTCTCAAACACGCACATCCCTTCCCTGCATATATAATTACTGTTTTCAAGTTTGCATTTGGTCGGGCCTCGAAATGACATATTTTCTGATCTGTATCTAAACAAGTATCCTGAGCCATTATAGTATTGCTTTCACAGAGGAAGCCCTGCTGTTCTCGCATAATACAAGATTCTAAATCTACTGTTTGCCACTTGTCGCCTGTCTTTCTGGCCCATGTTCTATGTTCAAAAGGGTATAGGAGCACCCCATTATGGTTAATTCCAAGGGCTACAATGGGGTGTATGGTAATTATTACTGCATTATGTATGGTTAACACAAAAGCTGTGATGGTGTGTGTGTTGGGGTCATAGGTAAAGTTCACCACATTCCACCATGACTGGAGTTTTCTTTCTACCTCCGTAGCACTGTCCCAAACCATCTTTCGAATTTCTGTAGGAAATATGCCTTCCTCTCCTTCTCTTATTATGGATGCAGCTATTGATTGCATCCACATTTGGGCTTGGATGCAACTTAGAGCCAGGGCGACGTCATCCTGTAAACCACCTAATGCCTTAGTGATGAGTTGATGATCTTCCATGTTTATTTGTTCCCACCTGGGGAGTACCTTCGATATCAACCATTGATGTGCCCCTAATGCCAATAATGAAGATTTTAGTGGTTGTTGTAGTTTTGATAGATCGGCCGTGGTGGTGGCTAGTTTATTCATTATCACCTCTGAGTCTATGGAATTTAATACTCAGAGTCCTGTTCCCAACATTCCAGTTACATCTCTCACTATTCTGTTTCGATAAATATTTCCCCTTTTTCTTAACCAAGTTGTCCATCCCTCATAAGAGGTTCGTAAGAAGGGGGAACAGGATGGATTAACATCAGAAACATTGACTTGTATTTTTAACTCTATTCTTTTAAGAGACCATTTTGGGTTAAACAACAGTTGTTGCTGACCTGTATTTCTGATTACATATGGTCCAATTGTATAAATCTTTGGATCTGGTTTAGTTAATTTAAGATCGAGCGTTAATGGGGTTGTTGTAACTGTGGTGGTGGTAGGAACAGTGGTTAGCATGATTGTTTTCAGAAAAAACCACCATAGCTAGTTTTGTCTTTGAGTCCACCTTTCCCATTATTCCAGTGTGGTTTTTCTGGGCATGATTCCAAGGCCAATTATCAGGCTCTTGGTTGTAGGCAAGAGAGAGGGTACAAAAAAACACAAATGGTTTAAACCCACTATTGATCATTTTAAGAATCTAAACGTTAAAATCTGTTTTGATCAAAAATATCTTTGTTTGAGTTGGGGCTTACTAATAACAAGTTGGGCGAGCCTGGCCACTGGCTCAGTCCCCGACTCTTGTTCTATATTGTTTGTTGTGGTGCCCTTCCCATATGGTGGATCCGCAACTGCTCAGGTTCACTTACTTGCCACCCACATTGTTCCCATTTGTCCGAGTAAATTTGAGTTTCAGTTCTTTTTTATCTGGGGTTACTTTCCAAGAAGTTGCAGGGGCTTTCTTAATCCGGGTATGGTGAATTCAAGAATTCTGTCCCTCAACCTTGATTGCAGTGTAGGTGGTGAGTAGGACTTGAAAAGGTCCGGTCCACTGTGGTTCCAGGGTTTTATCTGCAAAACACTTAACGTATACATAGTCTCCTGGTTGTATATCGTGAACAGGTCCATCCAGACCCCTACTGCGTGTTCCCATCATATGCTTCTCAATTCTTATTAATTGTTTGTTTAGTGCCACCATATAGGAAGTCATTGTTTCTTCACCAATCTGTGAAGACGTCCCCTTTTGTACCCCATAGAGTCGTCCATATAAAATTTCAAATGGGCTAAGCCCCTCTTTTGCTCTCGGCCTAGTTCGAATTCGTGTAAGAGCTAATGGCAAAGACTGGGGCCAAGTTAGATTTGTTTCTTGGCCTAACTTGACAATCTGTTGTTTGATTAGATGATTCATCTTTTCCACCTGGCCACTCGATTGTGGTCGGTATGAGGTATGTAATTGCCAATCTATTCCTAGATGGTGGCTGATCTGTTGCACTATTCTGGACACAAAATGTGGTCCTCTATCCGAGGACATTACCGCTGGGACTCCAAACCTAGGTATTATCTCTTGGAGTAGTATTTTGGTCACTTCGCGGGCTTAAGCAGTTCTGCATGGGAAGGCTTCTGGCCAACCTGAAAAGGTATCCATTAGTACCAATATCGATACCCCCCTTTTCTAGGAAGTTCTGAGAAATCGATCTGCCAATGTTGCCCTAGAACATTCCCTCTGCTAATGTTCCCTAGTTTTATTTTATTTGCTGTATTGGGATTATTGCGTAAACACATTTCACATTGCTGAGTCACCTGTTTTATTACAGTATACAAGTTTCACCCTTTCAATTTCTGATTTAGACTTTTATATAAAGTATCAGCTCCCCAATGCGTCTTATTAATAATAGGGCTGTGGTCCATATTAAATTGGATGGTACCACTATACAACCATCCCTTAAATAAGTCCACTTACTTAATTTTATTTTATAATTCATGTCCTGAATTACCTTTAAGTTTTCTTTAGAATAGTTTGGCTCTCGATCTGTACTTACAGTTTGGATTTTATCATCTGGTATTAAGGATAATTCCTCTTTTCCTACCTCCTCTGTTACTCGTCTGGCCTCATGGTCGGCCAGGCGGTTTCCAATTTCCAAATCAGTGCCTCAGAGTGGGCCATGCCTCACATCAAGGTCTGGCATGGCATTTGTTCCCACCGCTCAACGCCTGCTGGGTTGCAGCCAACAGCGGAGCTCAAGATTCTTCTTGGTGGCAAACACAGAGGCCAACCCAGTCTTGCCCTTGACTATGGTAGGAAGCACCTGACCAACCTTATTCCTTGTACTTCATTGTCAATGCAGTTCCATCTGCACATCCCATAACAAGTCACTGTCATGGCAAAACACACAGATTTACATTAGTAGAACTACTACAGAGTGTATTTTATTTCAGTTTTTCTGCCAATATCCCCACAGCCTTGCTGACCAAGGGATATTGTTTTTATCTGAACTGGGCAAGCCTCCCCCTTATCATTTTACTGTAACAGGTAAAGCATTTTTCACCTTTCCTGGAATTTATTTTCAGATACACCTGGTTAAAAATTTCTTTTACTTCAGGGAGGTCCTCTTTTCTGTTGAATTAAAGATAAGCTCAATATTTCAATTACTTGATCATATTTAACTTTTAATTTCATTTCCCCTTCTTTAAACGTCTAGATGTTCTAATAAATCTCATCCCAACAAAGATTTTAGTGAATTTGGCATTCTTATTTGGTTTTTTTTTTTTTAGTTTGTACTTTAAAGGTTTCAGGATGTTTTCCTGGTGGCCAGCAGCTCCCACAACTGTAACAATTTTTTTTTTTTTTTTTTTTTTACTGAAGTTTAACAAGTAAGTTGGTTTTGTATTCACTAAAATTCCACCTCATACCCATTCCCTGCCCTAGAAGGGCCGTTACCGGTCCTGTTGTACTGCAAATGCTGCAGCAATTGGGGTGACATTGTCAGGTCCTTCTGCTCAATTGTCAGCAAGAGCAACCCCTCCTCCTCACCAGCAGAAGGGTTCGGGGCAGGAGATGCTGTTCCTGCTCTGCAGGTTACACAAGCCTGCCTCTGCAGCAGCACTTCTGTTTTAACTCTTTCTTACCCTGAATGCAAATCTGCTACTTGTTGCTTTAAGTCTGTTGTTATTACGTATCATGCCGTTGCAGGCAAACAGAAAACATCCTGCCATGCATTCCAGCATGATTCAGTCGCACCTTCGAGGGGGTACAGGGGTTTGTACAAACTCACCTCAATACTTCAACACTTTCACAGGGTCTTTGATTCTTCACACACACACGCATGCCTCAGGTTTTACATACATCAGTACAAGTTTTTATATCTTACAACGTGTTTCATTCTGGTTGCTCACACGCCTCAGGTTTTACATACATTAGTACAAGTTTTTATATCTTACAACGTGTTTCATTCTGGTTGCTCCACAGAAGGAACCGCAACCTGAGCTTTTAAACACAGAAATTTCAACAAGAACATCTTTCTAGTTTAGGTCTCAGTTTTTCCCTATCTTTTCTAGAGCCACAATCAAAGATCAGGTGATGTTAATCCCGCACTCTTTTCTAGTGCTAGTACCATAGGATCCCGAGGGGGTACTAATCCACAGTCCTTTTGCCACTCAGGTTGCCACTGGAGGACGAAGAACATGTCTGCATACGATACTTCGTCCCATTTTCCTTCTCTTCTCAGACACAACATTAATTGCAGGAGAGTGTTATAATCTAACGTTCCTCCCTCCTGAGGCCATTTCGCATCGCTCTCCAATTTATACAAAGGCCACCACTGATTACAATATTTAACCAATTTCCTTCTATTTTCGGTACCACCCTGTCCTACAATATCACTCCAATGTTTTAATATACAACCCAAAGGCGATTTTTCACAGGGCTTACTCCTTCCATTTCCCATTTTGCAATTTTAATTACTTTGTTTTTCTCCGGCCGCCTTAGCCACCCAAGGTTGGAAACGCGGATAGAGCTTTTACTCGTTTTGCACTCAAACGCCTGTCTCAAGCACTCTTGCACTCACACTTAGTCAAAATAATTAAGCTATACACGGAAAATCAAAATGCGCATCTCAGTCACACCATTCACACTCTCCGGGCAGCCCGCAGTCACACAAGCAGTATGTTATACGGTACCGTGCACTTATGTACAAACTCTTAGGAACACTAACAGTTCACAAAGTATGCATTTCAATGAACAATTGCCAAAAAACAAACAACAAACAAAAACCAATTTTTCCTGGTCTTAAGCAGAGTGTTAAGTTTTCCGCTATTTGCCACAAATTACCAGAATGTTAATATTTTTCAACATACATTTCATAACTCCGAGTTTTGAACATATAACCAGACAACACATAGAACAAACAAGACACAGAGCGCTATTTCAGTTGTTACATTCCAGGAATTCCCCAATTCTTAAGACAACCTAAAGGAAGTTTTTAGCTTCCTCTTTTTCCTACGCAAAAGTTTCCCTTTTACTTTTGCTGTGAGGTCCCTCTTGTTCCTGTGAGATTCCGCCTTATTCCGTCCCGCCCCCCGCTTTCCGTCACGAGGCCTCCGGGCTTTTAGGAATGGCAGTAACCTCGGGTTTGCTCGATCTGCCCTCAAGATCGCTAGCGGCCACCCCTTGGTCAGCAAACCCCCTCCCAAGGTACCTTTCCTCCTGGGGACTACGCTGCGCGCCGGACGTCTCCGTGCGTCTCACCAGCCGCCCCGTTACTAAACATACCGTTTTATCCGTGGATCCAGGGGTTTCTTTTCTGCTCCCGGGTGAACAGCTGAGAAGAGGAGGCTCCTCCGAGGAAATCTCCCGGGGCGCGCCTAGGAGCGTCCGCTCCGCAGCTGGTCCCTCAGCCGAGCAGAAATCCTCCTGCCTGGCTCGCCAAACTGACGTGCGGAATTAGACTCTATAACTCGAAAGTTATAAAGTAGGTATGTTTATTGCGCGCAGATGCACGGGGGATCGCTCCTCCACAAGCGTGCATACCCGAAGTGACGAACCATCTCACATTTATACAATGAACAAATGAATATTCAATTAACGCCTATACATATTTGTTACCTAAACCCCGCTTCGTATGTTAATTAGCTTATCAGTCCGTTTCCTGGAATGTGGTGGTCTTGCAGGTTTGTAGGTGATTCATGTTCTTGTGACCATCCGATCTTCTTCAGGTGATTCATGTCCTTGTGACCACCCGATCTTCTTCAGGTGATTGTGACCACCCAATCTTTTCCAGCAAGGAGACTTAGCACTCCCTCCCTCTAGATAGCATTTGAATGTCTCTCATCTTTTCTTATTCTCTTTTAAATAGCCCCTTTGTTAGAGGAAGAGGGGCAGGCGTCTCCCCGTCTCCCCTTTGTTAGAGGAAGAGGGGCAGGCGTCTCCCCGTCTCCCCTTTGTTAGAGGAAGAGGGGCAGGCGTCTCCTCCAAACTGTGGTTGTCACCGCACCCATGACTAGTCACCATACCCACATTCCTTAAGCAGACACATACAATCACAATCCATGTCCATTATCCCCATTTCACATTATTTCTCCATATCACTTTCATCTGGATTGTTATTTGTAAGCCTTTCATACATTCCTAACATGTCACATACACTCCATGTGAAGGCTCTTTATAGCTGTTTTCCTCAGTAACATATTCTTGCTGTAGTTATCTATGCTAGAAAAATAGTATGCAATATCATGCTTCAAAATTTCAGTGATGTTAAAAGTCAGTGAGAAGTTAGGAGGTTAAAGGTTGTTCCATTAAATCTGGGTTCAGGTGTGTTGCATTTTTCCTTCTGCCAAGTCATTTGTCACTGCCTCTGTGGTAGAAGTACAATGATCTTGCTAGAGCAACAGTTCAATTTGACATGATAAATCCTACAAACCTTTGTGGCTTTTTGGCTAAGTCTTTTCCAGTCCAGCATTATTCATTGTCCTCAGTGGGGATAGGAACACTTGTATGGCAATTGTGTAAGGTGAATTCCCTCAGCAGATATGCAAAAATGGGCAGATAAGGAATGGTTTCTACTTTGAGCTATATGCAGAAATTTCCATCTTAGTAAACAAGATAAACTGAATGCTTTAGATCTTCCTGCAAACTCCCATAACGCTTTTCCCTTTGTCAGCTAATCTCTTCCTTTCCTTCTTTTCTCAACAGATACCTGTTTCTGTTTGTTTCCACTCCACACAGATCAGCTGTAGGCAGTGAAACCAAGCCTTGCATTAAGCATGCTTAAATGCTACACTTGTTTTTCAAGTCTGATAAATGTTCTCTTTCTGATTTTCAATTTTCAGGTTGACAACTTGCCAGAAACTTTCTTCAGTGAACACTAGCTTATTGGTAATTATGACAGCTGACAGAAAGAGTTCCTGCCTATGGTTTCATTTTGTAAACAGCGAACAAAGCTCACCACACCCCAGTAATTTGCATACATTGATGCACTGGGATGCAACTGTGAGAGCTGTACTTGTCACTAGGAAGTATTGTTTTGTCAAAACTGAAATTCTTTTAAAATGTATTTTCTCTGATAAAACTTTTCTAGGGGAGGTTTCTTAGGGAAAAGTGTTATTTTTGCTGAAAACAAACAACAGTCTCCATGAGGGCTGTTCAGGTGCTGTGTGCTTACTAGGGATGCAGGAGACAGAGTTTAGTATGGTTGAAAAGGAGCATTCAGGGAATGTGGATCTCCCATGTCCTGGGTAGTGGATTCATCCCTGGACTAAATGAAAACTGCTGGCAGTAACCTGCCAGTTGTGCAGACCTCTCCTCTGGAGAGATGTGAGACCTGGGAATGGCTCATGCCATGGGAGAGATCACCTGCATGGGTGCCTTCAGACAAGATACATTACCACAAGGGTCTGTGAAGGCAGGACACAGCCTTTTAGCTGGGCTTCCTGGAAAGCAGGCCCTGCCCAGGCAGTGCCAGACCTACTGTGTTAGACCCAGATACCCACAACCATGTCTAGCACAGAGCAGGAGAGAGGCCATGACACTGCATTGCAAAGAAGTGGGACACGGCTGTGCTCGAGGAGAGGCGCCAGACGGGAGCCAGCTGCATGAGTGTCTCACCAAGCGTGGGAGGCTTGTCAGGTCTGCATTTGAGGATTTTTCTCTCTCTCCCTGAACATTTTCAAGTGGTCTCAGTGTTGTTGCTACAAATTGAATTCTCAGCCTGGGCAGCTGCTTCCAGTTGAAAAGAGAGTTATCTTCTTTTTACAGCTTTTTATTTCCTAACTCTCTGCTTTGTTGGTAAGGGTTCAGGTAGGCAATGCTTTGATTGAGCTGAGATCTGATAATATAAGAATTCATGTTTTTGTGTATCATATGCCAGAGTACAGGGTGCTGGGCATAAGTGAATGTTCAGATGCTAGCTCTATTCAGTGTCATATTGTTAATTTGCTTTCAACAAGTGAAGCTAAATAATATCCATGGGAAACGTGCATTGTTGGAAACTGGCTGTGAATCCCAGATTTCCTTTTAACAGAAGCTATTTGTATATTTGTGGCACTTGTCAAAAAAAAACCCCAACAAAAAAAAAAAAGTGGTAATGCTTTGTCCCTTACAAAGCTTTTAGTTTAGCTCTTCAATTAGAAGATCCAGGAGTG
This sequence comes from Falco rusticolus, assembly GCF_015220075.1. Classification (NCBI taxonomy): domain Eukaryota; kingdom Metazoa; phylum Chordata; class Aves; order Falconiformes; family Falconidae; genus Falco; species Falco rusticolus. The sequence goes on from NC_051189.1 coordinate 47,808,077, forward strand.
GAAAGGTGATCCTGCAGGTATCCTGAACAAGCATTTGGAAAACTGGAGCTTAATCTTACTGTCACAGATACTTGTTGGATGATCAAAGAAATCAGGTCAGTAAAATTTGCAAGGCAGTTTCAAACAAGGTTAATTTGGAAATGCTAAAGCAGCTGACTCCCTGAAGGAGTTGGGTGCCGGTATGTTTTAAAAGTAACACTGGAGGTGTATCTACATTTTCAGAGACCTTTACAAAGATGGTCTATAGGTAGTTTCACAGCTGTGATGGTACCACCTCTTGTTGGCTAAAGAAACTGTCTTGCTATAGGTCTGACTGTGATGAGCAGGTTGGACCAGGAGCCCTCTGCCTGGGGTATGTGGCTGCAGACAGAGCTGGTTGGGAGCACAAACCAAGACCTAATATATGAGAGACACATAGAGACTGAACTGTGAAAAAGCCTGTTTCTACATATGATAATCTCGCATGACTTAGGTACTGCAGTGATGGGGTGGGTTCCTAGGAAATAGATCTGATGATGTAAAATCTGATTTTTTAAGTAACCTAGTTAACACTGGAAGTGAGTGTGGGAATATAGGTAGCATATGATGGGATAAAAATTGGTGAATGGTGTGTTTGCATAACCTTAATTCTGCCCAGAAAACCCATGGAGCATGAATTCCCTGTGTAGGACAAGTTGTGGTTCAAAAGCATTTAAAATACAACAGAAATTATCTTCTATAGTTCATGCTGGGACAGAAATTGTGCTTGAAAATAACATAGCAACCTATTCAATTTCAGTAATTGTTTGAGATAAAAAAATAACTTTTTATTCCTTTTAAGAAATTACTGAAATCAAAGACAGTGTATTTATCATGCAAGTTAACTACCTTGATATTTGTTTAAAATGCAGTAAGACACACATCTCCTTGAGGGCTCCTTCTGGTGTTTTTTCTCCCAAAAGCTGATGTGTTATTTAGTTCTTTTTTTACAGAGCTTCAAAACTGCATAATTTTATCCACTTTTTTAGCTTCTTTGGAAGAGTTTCTGCTATATGTTGTAGGTACGTGCAACAGTTTAGATGGGCCATATGTGTAACCTTTGACCTTTCCAAGCACTGAGGTGGCTTTAGATATATTTTGGGTAACCCTGAAGTCTTCTGTAGGCATGCTATGAATCTTCACTCTTTAGCTTTATATCATCTCTCACACTTGTCTTACCCTGCATACGGTATATGAGAATTTTGAGATAAGAGTCAGAAGGTAGCACTAGAAATTGTTCACAGTTTTTTTACAGCAATCTTCCTTCACTGAGGGTTTCAAAACATGTTTTATACTCCCTACCTTTATACTCCCTACCTCACCATCAAGATGGGCGGATGCAAGCGTGGAGATAAAGATACAGGTAAGCTGATGAAAATCATATGGTTTAGACTTGTAGAAACACCTATACTTGCAGCTAAACACCTTCTTTTCATTAAAAAATAAATCTCTGTAGGCTCTGTACACTACTGAACTTTGACATAAGAATATAGGGATTAATGCTTCTCAAAGATAGGAAATGCACTCTTTTGAAGCACAATGCTGTCTTTACACTTATAATGAGTAGTTTCCAAATATCCCATACAGAAGCTACTCTACTGTACCCCATGCGGAAACTACTCTGCTTTCTTTTTTATTGATTACTTAGTTGTAAATACTATACCCAACTGGGGAACCAAAGTATTGTCAAACAGAGATTGGCAAACTCTCAGGACAGCTTGTCAGTTGAACAGACCAAAGACAACAGCTGCTAAGAAACACCTTCAACTTGTGGTTCAGTAGCAGAACAGAGGATACTAGATTTCTTTTTCTGTATCAGCCTATACCATCAGGAGACCCCAGTCATGAAACTGAAGTTAAAGTAATATGTGACATGCTAATAAAATTAATTAAAAAAAAATTTAAACCCACTTGCCTATTTTTGTGCTGCCTGTTATGGGTTTCTGTGATATATCAGAGCTAGAGGCATGTCAAAAGTTACTTCCAGAAGCTGATATTTAACTATAGAATAATTATTTATTTTTTCGGTTCTGCAACCCAGATTTTACATTCATCAACAACTTATGCTGAATACTAGAAAAAAAGTTATCCTGGTAATTTTTTTCAGTCTTCTGTCTTCCAAATGGTATACTACCCTGAATTATATAAATATATATGTATCGTGACTGTAATGACATTGACTCATTCCTTTATTCAGCTCCTGTGCCAGAAAGTTTTTCATCTTTTTCCATTATGGTAATTTGTATCTCCTGACAAACATACCTTACTCAAACATTTATTTCTAATTTGGTGTAGAATTTTTTTTTTTTCTAAACTTGCTGCTGTTTACTATAACCTTTCCTGTCTATTCCCTACTCCATCTTGGGCACTGTTTCTTCCATGAACTGCACCATCAAAGTTCTTGGAATGCTGGTCTGATGGAGGGAATAGGAAAGGAAATGTCTCTCTTAACCTTGTCATGCTTTTTAGTTAAAAAATTCCTGTTCTTCGCAAGTACAAATGTAAGATGTCACCAAATCCAAAATGAGGCCTCCAAATAGGCAAAGGTAGTGGAATATGAAAGAGCAATATGGTTAACATAAAAGACTATCACAGAAGACAAAGTCATAGGCGTATCTCCAAGGATTTTTTATTTTGGGGCATTAGAGCTTACCACTGTGCTTGTGATACTGTTTGTGGGATCAAAATGTCCCTTGAATTTCTATGAATTATTAGTCTGTTATTTAAAAGTCCTGGTGTGAAAGAACAACGCTCAGACTTACAAGAATATTGTCAACCTAATTCAGGCTCTAAACATTTTGTCCAGGATTTGAGAAAGTTTGCTGATTTTTTTCCAATAAAATATGGAATCTAATTGAATTTAGTATCTCCTAAGAGGAACTGAATTTTAATCTCTATTCTGTAGGGTAATTCATCTTAGATTGCTGCAATTCAGTACTGTATTTTTTAAATTTCAATTTATGTGGGATTTATCTTGACTGTGCGTAATGAATGGCAATTTAATAATGGAAATTAAAAACACAAATGTAACCACTTACAGCTGGGGTTTACTTTGAGAGTAGACTACAGCCACAGTGCTTTTTTGGGGTTGTTTTTCTACTTACCATGCATTCCAGGCTTGTCTTTTTGCTTTTGTTAAAAAAGTAAGTTTTCATTCTTACTTTTGCTATTGAGCACCATGGAACTCTAAAAGTAAATGATTTGGATACTACTTTTCATTCAGGAATAAAATCCTAAATACACAAATGTAATATATATTCCTCCTGCAAACACTTATACCTGTGCAAACACAAAGTAAGAGGCTGTGCAAGTCATTGCCACACTCAAGACCCAGATGCTTTGCGGTTAACACTGGTATCCATTGGGGTGTGGTGAGTTAGCCAGTGCTCAAATCTGCACTCACCTGACCACACAGTTGTGGTCCTGGACTTGACTTGACTCAGCCTGCGTGGGCAGTGATTTGCTTTTGTCACTCTTGTGACTATTGTGTGGATATACTTCTAGGGTAGAATTTAAAATGTTATTAAAGATGAGATGGAAAAAAATCAAGTTGGCCTTCTTGTTGCTGGTTATGTATAGGGCTAAAAATCAGAGGAACTTGTAAACTAAACACTTCAATACGGAAAATACTGCAGCAGTGAGCATGGAGTGGCACAGAACTGACTGTGCTATCAGTTTTAAGAAAAATACCTGTAATTCAAGGTTATACAAACAAACTTCCCAGTTGGTTTTCTTATTAGTGGCTGTCTGAGAATGGACTTTTGGAAAGGGCTTAATCTGTCAAGGAAAGCTTTAATATCATTCTCCCATTTTCAACAAGCCACTAGAGTAAGAGGCATGCATGATGGGTTCGAACGTTCATCGTAATTTGCTTGAGTAGAGACCAGGATGTATTCACAATGGCTAACTTTAGTCTGTCTGGGCTTACTGGCTCAGTTCTCAAGCAGCAACAGAGGCAGAGCCACTCCCATCCATCTGTGGGAGGAATGTATTTCTCCCTCCTTTTTGCCTGCAAGAGCAATCTAAGGAGACTGAGCTCATAAGGGTAGCATTAGCCTTGGCCAGCTTGTGCACACAGGCTGAAGGTGAGGGACAGAGCTGCCATTTCTAAAGAGGATGATGTGCTGTACAGATGCAAGGTTATCTGCTCTCATGCTAAAGGAGAAAGCGATTAAGTGCAAGCTGTCAGAGCCAGTATCACTGGAGAACTCATGTCTTGAGTAGTTATGGGTTGCCTAGGCAATTTTCAATTATTATATGTGTAAGAACAGCTGACACTGAGGAAATTAAACATTTCATTTTAAATTATGTGTTTCGCTTTATTAATACCAAGAAAACATGGGTGAGAAAACATGCCTTTATCAAGGTCTAAGTAAAAATAACTTCTTAGAAAAAAAATTAACATGAGGGGAAAAAAGAGCTGAGTATACATTTCCCAGCCAAGTGGTTTAGCAATAAGTTTGTGTGTTTTTTGTAATGAAGATCTCTCAAGAGGAGGGCATGGCAAGGCAAGGAAGTTTTCCTCTCAAGTATAAGTTAGATCCAAGTACCCGATAATTCTGATGTTTCAAATACTGTAGTTTACCTGATGAGATGCATCCGTGGGTATTGAGAGAACTGGTGGATAAAATGGCTAAGCCACTATCCATCATACTTGAAAAGTTGTGGTAGTCTGGTGAAGATCGCACCAACTAGAAAAGGGGAAACATAATCCCTTTTTTAAAAAGGAAATAACAAAAACCCAGGAAACTACAGGCCAATCAGTCTCAACTGCGTGCCTGGCAAGAACTTGGAGCAGATCCTCCTGGAAACTGTGCTAAGGCATATGGAAAATAAAGAGAACATTGACAGCCAACATGGCTTCATTAAGGGCGAGTCATGCCTAAGAAATTTGGTGGCCTGCTACGACAGGGTTACAGCACTAGTGGATGAGGCAAGAGTGACTCATAACATCTACCTGAGCTTGTGAAAAGCATTTGACACTATCCCACACAACATCCTTGTCTTTAAACTGGAGAGACATGGATTTGATGGATGGACCACTCGTTGGATAAGATATTGGCTGGATGGTTGCACTCAAAGAGTTGTGGCCAACATCCTGCTAAGTGGAGACCATTGACAAGTGGTGTTCCTCGACTGGTGCTGTTTATCATCTTTGTTGGTGACATGGACAGTGCAATTGAGTGCACCATCAGCAAGTTTTCTGGCAGTACAAAGCTGAGTGGTGCAGTTGACACTCTGGAGGGAAGGGATGACATCCAGAGGGACCATGACAGGCTTGAGAAGTGGGCCCATGCAAATCCCATGAAATTCAAGAACCCCAAGTGCAAGGTCTTTCAATCCCCAGCATCAATATAGGCTGGGTGGAGAATGGATTGAGAGCAGTGCAGAGGAGGAGGGCTTGGGGGTGTTGGTGGATTAGAAGCTCAACATGACCAGGCAATGTGCACTTGTAGCCCAGAAAAACAACTGTACCCTGGCTGCATCAAAAGAAGCATGACCAGCATGTTGAAGGAGGTCATTCCTCCCGTCTACTTTGCTCTTGGGAGACCCCACCACGAGTACTCTGCATTCGCTTTGGGGCCCCTGGCATAAGAAGGACATGGAGCTGTTGGAACAAGCCCAGAGGAGGGCCAGGAAGATGATCAGAGGGCTGGAGCACCTTCCCTATGAAGACAGGCTGAGAGAGTTGGGGCTGTTCAGCTTGGAGAAGAGAAGGCTCTGGGGACACCTTATAGGAGCCTTCCAGTGCCTAAAGGGGGCCTGCAAGGAAGCTGGAGAGGGACTTTTATAAGGGCCTGTAGTGACAGGACAAGGGGGAATGGTTTTAAACTGAAAGACGGTAGACTCAGATTAGATATTAGGAAGAAATTCTTTACTGTGAGGGTGGTGAGGCACTGGGCCAGGTTTCCCAGAGCAGCTGTGGATGCCCCATCCCTGGAAGTGTTCAAGGCCAGGCTGGATGGGGCTTTGAGCAACCTGGTCTAGTAGAAGGTGTCCCTGCCTGTGACAGGGTGTTGGAACTACATGATCTCTAAGGTCCCTTCCAACCCAAACCATTCTATGATTCTGTGATTGACTTCTAGGGCCAATACATGCTGCTGCATGCCTGTCAAGTAAGGGACATGATTAAAAGGCCTTTAACAGAAGTGCTAATGATTTATTGATCCCTCTCAGACTAGCAGTCATGATATTGATGTTACTGTGACTGAATTGCTGAAGCACCTCTTCACACATAATAGAGTACAATGCAACCTGGGAAATTTGGTTTCCACAAAAATTAGATTTTTTTCTACCAAAATCAAATATATCTGAATACTGTAAATTGTGCTGGGAGGAAATATTAGTAGATTTTTCAGTTTAACAATTGCATATCTATCCTTTCTGTTGTAATAGAAAAAACATTTTTTTGTGTGACAGTGTGGATATAAATAAGTTCATGCTTTGACTGCAGAAAAAAAGTGAAATTTTCTGTACAGTTGTAATTTTACTCATACAGTATTCAAATATGAACAGACTTTACATAAGAAAATAAAAAAGGCATAGTTAAACAGATTTTTTTTCCAAGCTCCTGTATCAAAATGAAACAAATATGTATGTGAATATTTCCTACATGTAAGTACATATCAACTAAATGTAGACTGGAAAATAACTGCCTAAGCAGCTACTCTGAATAAAGTTTTAGGGTTGTAATCAGTCACTTGTATTTCACTGAGTGATGTGATGGTTTTGTAGAAACTGGCATAGCTTTTGCTGGTGATGTGCAAAAGAGAGTATAATCTGACAGTATTCAGCGCAACTCTTCTTGCTCCAAAGAACAAGCAACATTTCTGCCTGAGGACTGTGTCCAATCATGGACAAAGAAAGACGTGAGCCAGCTGGAGGAAGTCCAGGGAATAGTCATAGGCACAGGTTCCACAAAATAAAGTTGTTGAGTGAGTTTGGTTTGTTCGCATTAGAGAAGAAACACTGAGAAATGTAGGAGTCATTATCTGTGAGTGTACTTCGAAGAGAAAATGAAAAATTGTATGTGAACTTTGTAACTGTAAAGGGAGTTTATAAGCTGCCATGGGGGTGTCTGGGGAGGACATGGAGCCCCCACCACTGGACCTATTTAGGAATGGACTTTTGATGAGCAGTGACCTGCTTGCTCCTGCCTCACAGAGAAGGTCAATTAAAACCCTTTCCAGGTTTTTATTCAATGGTTTCCATGCAGAAAACTGTTTTTTAAGGCATTATGCAACATTACAGTTTTTGAACTGGTTAGCTTCATACTGATTTTACTGAAAAGCTGGGAGTATCCTTAGCTGTTAAAAATGGATATACGTTAGAGTTGTATTGAATTCCATGACAAAATGACCTAATGAATTCTGCTTTAAAAAATATGATGTACTATTTATTGTGATTATTTCAGACAGGAAATTAATTAAGCAGTGCAAGAGTAGAAGAAATGATGAACTTAGAAGGTTTGGAGGTGATGCCCTCTGCTCTGTTCACTACCTGTTTTTGACACATGAAGTAAATTTCACTGATGTTAAATTTATTTACATGCTAGTTTTCAAAATTTCCTCTCAACTCCTATTTGAGTGACTCATTTGTGAATATGCGTGTGGTTTGTTCAAACCTTTTGACATACAACAACAAGGTTTGCTACTTTACTTACAAGTCAGTCTGATTCTCATCTCATATAAAGTGCTGTAAATAGCCATTTTAGTTGTACAGTAATGTAAGAGAAATAAAAATCAATCTTAAGGAGGTCAATTGGATAGCTTTGTCTATTACATGGGCCTATTAAAGTCCTCTTAGCAAAAAAAAAAAAAAAAAAAAAAAAAAGTAAATAAAAGGAAGGCAAAGCTCTTTAGGGAAAGAAGTAAATCTGTTGTTTTGTTTTGTTTTGTTTTTCCCAGGAATTGCAAGAAAAAAATACGTAGCTGATACTGAAGTCAAAGAGTCATTTTTCTCCAAATGTAGTTCCACAGGCCAAGTCTGGATGAAGGACTAGGGTGGAACATCTCATAATAAAAAACGGCTGTGTCCCACCTAATTTTAACCACTGATATACAAATATATTTGCCAGGACTGCTGTTTTCATAAACCTGAAAGTTGTGTTTCTGAATGACTGGATTACTTTATTGGTTTAATAATCTTGCTTTTATTTTTAATTAGAGGAGTAGTTGTTAATTTACTTATCCTGTGGAAAAGGAAGACCACAAGTCAAATATCCCTTATGATTTTTATTATGGTTTATTAAGTTTATGGGAATTTGCCTTGCATAAAGAATAGTGTATCTGACTTGAGATTTTTTATACATTGTTAAAATTCTTTCTGGGTTAATTCAGATGTGCTGGTTTTAGCTGGGATAGAGTCATTTTTTTTTCGTAGTAGCTAAGATGGGACTATATTTTGGATTTATGCTGAAAACAGAGTTGATAACAGTTGCTAGCTGGGGTTAAACCACAATGTAAGCCCAGAAATAAAGTAGATGATGAAACCAAGAAAGTAACATTTACATTTGACTGCTTAGTTTATGGTGAACATCTACAGGGATTTTTTCTTGTAACTGAGAGCCTTAATTTGGTTTTACTTAATTCACTTTGAAAATGAATTATGTCATACCAGAGATGTCACTTTAATTTTGAATGAAAGTGTCCACTCAGAGATTTAATTTTAATTAATGTATTTAAATTTGTAGCTAATTTATCTGATTCATATTAAATTTCCTCAGTAGTAATATGTAGTCCAGCTCTCTTTTAAAGTTGGCTGTGGAAATTCAGCAATATTTTCTGCAGAAATTACTACAATATAATGCATATCCATATATGCTCTTACACTTTGGGAATGTTTTGTTATCTCTGGTACCTACTGTGATATTTTCAAACAGGAGTTCTTTAGCTTTCGTAATTTTCCCCAGTACGAATAAAATTAGCATTGACAGCAAAGTGAATTACAAACTTTATTGCCAATGTATTATGTTATTATGAAGTCTACAAAAGCATTCTCCATAGTCCTTGACCTCCTTTCTGGATACAATGACTTGTAGGACAATCAGCATGCATCTGTTTCTAGAGTCTCTAAGTCTTCTAGATGTCTATGAATTTCTTTTTTTTCAGAGTTACCTTCATGCTTAATTCCAGTAAACACTTACTTTACCTTGAACTAGGCAGAGTAACATGCACTCAGAACTGCACCTTATTTTGCCCCCTTTACTATGCCAACTCCAAGTCCTTACACAGGCCTCATAACTCCAAAATACCCTCTGCATAAACATGACCCTGGTTAAGATCAGTGTGGTGCCATTAACTTCCAGCCGAGTTGTTTCTATTTACATCCATATTGATGTGAAGAGAACTGGTTCTTACTGGAACAAGTGTGTCAAAATTGTCATTCATTCATGAGTTCACTTTTGTTAATATTTCCAAAATACTGATAAACTTCAGTGCTCGCAAGTGAGCTTTTCTTAAATATTATCAGTCTTATTTCCTGCATGATCCCCAGAAATCCCATTTTAGTCCTCAGAAGCCTTTGCTATTTTCAGTTCATTTCAGCATCTCTCTCTTTACAGCTCGGCACTCAGCTCCCTCTGCCTGCCCTGGGCAAAGAGACACCGGGCTGACCACCCAGCTGACCTGGGCAGGAAGGTCGTTGATGAGCTTGCACTCACCACTTCCAGGGGAAGGAAGCGGTTGGAGGAACCAACCGGACCTTATGAAAACTCTCTGTCATATTTCCCATCATGTAAACTGGGAAAAGAGAGGCTCAGAGATATCCCTTCAGCACTGAATACTGAGCTAACAAAATGTTATGTTGTTTGTGTCATTCACTTTTAAGCTTATTTAGTATGGTTATTTTAAAAAATAACAATTTTTTAATTGTTAATATGCTAACTCAGCAAGGTAAGTTTTTCATAGGGGAAAACGTGATCTGTTGGGTGCGCAAAAAGCTTATGCCATATACTTTTGCCTATAATGTTAAGCTAGAGCCTAGAAGGGCTAAAAGTCATCTGCTGCAGTAGACCTATTCATTTCTCAGGTAGTTTACATTTTTATTAATGCTTGGTCTTGCATGGCTATAAACCACTTAAAATATTTATATTTTCTTAATATATATTTAATATATGCTTATATATTAAAGCTAGGGAGTTTGTTGCAAAATGCCAGTTAGTTTAGATCTAAAACTGTTTATGGAAAAGGATTTTTCTCATTGACACTTCTTCCTTTTTGAGCTATGAAATTTTCTTATGAATTATGGAATCATATATAATTTCAGGTTTTTAAAAATGAAATCCAGTTGGGAATAAAAGGGCTTTGTGCTATGAAATATAGGTCTTGGTTCACCTTTTCTAGCTGCATGTATTTAAATATTATTTTTGTAATCCAAATTGAACTTCTCAGCCCCTTCAGTAACCGGTAGAGTAGATCTTCAGGGAGTAATCTATCCTATCCTACAGCCAGCATTTGAGAATAGTGGGATAAATCACCATCTCAAGCATGTGTTTCTGAAAGCAATCTGTCTTTTATACAGTTGAAAATAAATGAGCTGTCTCATTTGCTATTTCTAACATATAGAAAGAAACCCCAAACCCTCCCACAGAAAACATCCTCAACCAAACCCAAGACTGAAATATTTTATTTAGATAATTTCAAATGTAAATAAAAGCTGAGTGGAAATAGTTTAAAGGATCTAAATAGCATGGATGAGAGTAACTTTCAATGATTTTTGATAGATCTTTCAGGATCACGGGGTTTCTTTTAATATGAGACAAGACATTCTCCCACATCTGGTTCTAGAGATAGCTATGTCTGCATTAGCAAACAGTGTGGCTCAGTACCACTGGATTTATAGGGTGGAACAGGTGGTGCTGAGAACCCAATGTTCACAGCATATGCCTTTCAGGGGCATTTTCCTTTGCTTTCACCCTGGGGCACTTAGCTGTAGTCCCTGTGCCAGTTAGCAGCTGGAGCACAGGGGAGATTTGCTTCGGGAGCCATCTGCCAGGCTGGTTGCCAGACGCATCTTTGCAAGCCTGAGAGCTCTGTGATGTCTCTGTGAGGTGAAGCAGAGGTGTGACAGCAGCGATACTTGCTTAGAAAAGTACAGTCCTTTCAGGAACTGAAATGCAGGGTAGTCATATCGGAAGTGGTTTTTTACAGGTCTTATCCTTAAGACCCATATCGAGGTCTAGATACCCTCTGTTTAGCCCTGGGCACATCCCACAGCGTTGGCTATATAGGGATCCTAAGATAACACAGTTATGTGCCTTCAATTAAGCCTGTTAGATCTAGGTGTATAGATTGTTTTATTCTAGACACTGTTGGTGAAAAGAGCACAATCACAGGAAACAAGACAGGTTTGAGCAGCAGAGGAGGGCTGTGCCGGGCCTGTGGAAATCTTTCTAAAGATGCCAGCACCATCAAGTATTCCTCCCTCTCAAAACATAAAAATCTACCGTTTTTTCACATCTAAATCTCTGAAGTCACCCAAAGTAAAGTGCAATTCATTAGACCTTTTTCAAAAGCTGCGTCCATCTCACATTTCTGTGGCAAAGGCAAATCAGAAAATTATTAGTTTTAAGAAGCAACTGCTTGGTGGGCATTCTTCCGGGTTATAAAACCTCATGCAATTGTTAGCAGAGTGGGTTCTGATAAGCTATCAGATTCTTATCTTGAGAAAAGGGATTTGTTTTGACCTGGAATCTGAAGCATGAGTTTGAGGGACCTGCTAGATCCTGTTTCTAACTCCAGTAGTTCGCTCTGCTGTGCAATCCTGCTTTTACCGAATCTGTGTTCACCATTGACTGAATTCAAGGGGAGTTTCTCTGTGCACAAAAGGCCCTCTCAATCCATCTGTTTCTCAGTTTCTCCATCTGCAGAGCTGAAATAAAACCTCTTTGAGATTCTGGGTCTTGTTGTTTTAAAATATCTGACTTCTCTGGAATTGGCAAGCTTTCCTTCCTTCTTTGCTATGAATTTCCCAAATGTAGGAGGTAAACTAAATCAGCAAATTAAGCAACTACAATTTGAGAGAAATCGGAAAAAGCTCTGTTTCACATAAGAACCAGGGTGTCTGCAAGTCTGCTATTCAGCCATCTGTCATGTCTCTTGGCTATGAAATTCTCAAAGATCTTGGTGATGTTCAGTTGGTTTGTTGATTTCTCATGTCTCTCCATATTGTGTTATGACTATGGTAGGGTTTCGGGGTGTGGATTCCTTTTTTTGAAAAATTACTTTTACTGATTGTTAGCAGCATCCTTCCATTAATTCAATTTAATTCAAATTAATTCAATATCTACCTTACTTTGCCATCATTTACTTGCTTCAGTTTAATTTTTATCACCAGCCTTCAAAGAAACATAAATTCGCAAGCAGATATTTGTTCTTTTTCATCTTTCCTAGCCTTCCTCCTGCTGAGTGAAGTTTCTGAAGTTTTTAAAAATGATTTATGCATTGTAATTTACTTTTTATGGTAAGATTTTAAGTTTCTGTAATAGTAAAATGGTAATTTCCTCAGGAAATGCTTTAAAAACTGACTGAACAACATATGAAAGGATTTATTTTAAAACTCTTTAAAATCAATAGGAGTCTTCCCATAGGTTTAGTGGGTTTTAGATCAGACTCCATGTTGATCCCCTTTTCCAAGTACATGTTGATTTTCCAAGGACACCTCTGGTATAAAAATGTAAACATAGCAGCTGGTTGGGCAATCCTGATTATCTGCATTTATAGACATGTATACACATTTTTCCAGTATGCACTGGCATCAAATACAGAAGTAGGCTTGATCCTGCCTCCAGTTAAAAATAGCTGTGAATCAGAGTACAATGGTGAGGTGGAAGGACAAGATGGTGAAACAAGAAATATTCTACTGACTTTCTAAAAATGAGCAGGGCATAAGGCACCCAAGACCCTCCGGAACTGGAACAACAAGCAACTCACTTTACATCACAGGAGAAACTCCTGCAGAGTGACTTCACCAGTGGAGAAAAAGCCAGGCTTGTGGAAGGGCTTGTGGATGAGTGTAAGCACGCCATGCATACAAAATGGAGCAAAGGCATAAAAAAGCAATGTATGAAAATTACAAAAAGGCTTGCCAAAGACAGGAGCAAGGTGAATAGGTAGGAACATGGCCAAAACCTTGATATGGGTAATTGGAAACTATTGGGACTCAATATATAGATTCATGTCTTTTTATTGTCTTCAATTGATTTTTTTTTTAGTATTGTTAAGACTATAACACTTCATTAAATACCTGCAGCTACTGTGTGTATGTGTTACTGTTAGCTGTTTGTGGTGTGGTGTGATTTCTTCTAGCTTAGTTTTTAAAGTTGTCAGAAGATTATAGATTATACAGAATTTGTTGAAAGCTGTAGATCTGCAATAAGAAATAGGAATCTCTTCACTGCTTTCTTTCTAGGGGAAACATCTTGAAAGTCCAAATGCAAAAACATTTCTGTATTTCTAGCCTTTTGGAAAAGCAAAGTGCTTAAAGCTGTGTGAGAATCATTATTTGCTTTTGTGGGTTTTGAATGGGGCAACTCAGACTTGGGGATTTTCAGGAGTTACATTCAGCTATGAAAAGCCAGCTGGCAATGGCCCCACAGAACTGGCTCTGGGGCAGAGTGCCGTGCTGGAGAGGCTGCTGCCACCTGTCATCTGGGCTTAGGGGCATTCCAGGTTTTGCTCACTTTCCCTGAAAACATGGAAATGGACTACTGTATTGTCAGTGTTATGCAAGCCCATTATGAAGAAAATTCTGGAGAAAAAATGAGAAAAACAAGCTCTCTGCTTTAAGTCTAGTGCTTAGCGCACTGTGCTCTCAACAGTGTTAAAAGCTTGCTGTTCTTTCTTCAAGGCTGGAACAGAAGCTGAGGGTCTTAAACAATTGACCGTAATTTTTTTCTCAGATGGGTTCAGGGCCAGGCTGAATCGAGATATGATTAAAAACCAAAGTTACAAAACTGAAAACATATGAAGGCAACTGTTGGTGGATGAAGACACTGGTCCTGAAGATGTATATAATCTTATTTCTGTGTGCATTTATATCCATATTTTGCTCTCTGTGACATCTTCTAATGTTACAATGGTAACACTATAACTATCTGGTCAATTCTCTCTAGAGCTTCTTCATTGAGCTGCATTCTGGATTTAAGTCATTCAACACCTTTGCATGACAGTCCATCTCACCCAGCCTAAATTATGGCCCAACCCATAAAACTAACTTTGAGAAAGGCATATTTACCAGATCTTTTTAGGAGGAGATCCTTTGAATAGAGTTACTGCATGATCCCTTTATTTTTGGGAGAAGGCAGCACAGAAGTCTGACCTACCACATCTGATTTATAACCTAACTGAGGTTATTTTTTAGGGTTTTTTTCATATGTTATCTCCTGGGCTTCTAAAAAGGGGCTTGGGTATTGCAAAGCTGATCCTTGCACCCATTATTCTTAGGTACTTGCACAGTGAAATCTCAGATCCTGCAGAGGGTACTTATACATTAGATGGTGTATGGAAAGTAGAGTAGGGAAGACCAGCCACAAGAAATCCCTTTGGTGTTTGGAATGAGTTTGAAGTCCTTCCTATATAGAGTGCAAATATCTAAACCTGGAATCCATGGAGTGGTATCTTTCTTCAGTAAGGACTTTCAAGTCGAACGTCCACGTCAATTCACTTTTAGGAAAGGATTGAAGTGTTTCACCCTGCTTCTACCAGGAATGTAGGATTCCCTGTTTCAGGTTTTGTCTTTGCCTTATGGGTCTGAAACAGCTCTCAGCTCTCAAGTTCATGCAATAAGCATGAATAAGATATACACTGGGGATGCTTTGGGTATGTTTTTACTCCAAGGACTGCATGTTAGCTAATATTAATCGTATTATGCTATACAAGGCCAGAAACAGACTTCAATATATGGATGGAAGGAAAATGGGGTTTGCATTTTCCCAAGAGAGCTGCCTAATCAGTAATAATAGTCATGTTGTTTTTCCTTTTATTCTTACTGGCCCTTTCTGATTGAATCTTTAGAAGCCAATAGTTTTAGATTTCTTGGGATGGAAAAAAGTCCATCTGCATCTGAGGTCTCTGATCAGAAGGCTATTGAAGAAAAATTGTGGGAAGAGTGCTGTTCTGTGTGAAAATGAGTATTTCTGCTCTCTTTGAAGACAACAGTCACAACCTGGTTTCTAGAGGAACTTCTGAGCTTGTTTGGTAAACTGGACCCTTTACA
Organism: Falco rusticolus; assembly: GCF_015220075.1. Lineage (NCBI taxonomy): Eukaryota > Metazoa > Chordata > Aves > Falconiformes > Falconidae > Falco > Falco rusticolus. Next base: position 47,823,311 of record NC_051189.1, read on the forward strand.
GTAGAAGGTGCAATTACAGTCATGAAGTAGCTGCTGAGCAGTGAAAATTGGAAACCTGCTGGTTATGTACACAAGCAGAGCTTACATACTTAAGTGACTTACCTGGTTAAAATACAGGTGCTTATGAGTCAGAAGCTTGGAGGATCATGCTGGTTCATCCTTTAGTGTCTACACGATACCTACATTAATTATTGGAATTTTTCTGCGAACCTTAGAGCTCATCTACTATGCAAATCCTGGTAAAGCGATATAAACACTAATAAATTCAAGATACAGATTTTATCTTGGTGATTTTTCTTTACCAGCTGCCTTACCTCATGAAATTTGTGGGAACTTCATACTTTTGAGAAGCCAGTCCTTCTGTCATACTTGATTGATATTTGATTACCAGGTTTAAAAACCATTAGGAAGAAATGTCATTCAGAGGTACATGGACATAGACAATTATTTAATCCGTTTTCCTGACACGTACTGGTCTCTCTTGTAAGAAATGAATCATGGCACACCACTGAGTTTTGCAAAGTTACCAAAAGTCTTTCAACAGCAAGTGCAAAGCTTAGCACAGGAAGCGTTTGTAAATATGGAAGGTGCTTTGCCGAATTAGGTGACCATTAAATGCAGGTTTCTTCAGATTCAGAGGTTTTGTTACAAAGGAAGAGGTTTCAGCTACATGCTCAGTGCCTGGTTGTGTTATTTACAGCATTTAGGACCGTCTGGGCTCCACGTAAAATAGGGTGATTGGCAACTAATGAAGGGGTGAAGGCAGTAAGAAAAGAGTCTACAGTCTAGGAATAATGGAGGGCTGAAATGAGCAACACATGACAGTAATGAAAGGAGTAATGTTCCTCTCCTAAAACAGACACAAAAGAGTGACTTCAGATCTGGCAGAAATTATTTCAGCTGCATTCTGAACTTAGCATCTTATCTTTTGTTTGGAAAATGTCTTCATATAAGAATAGATGTGATAGTAATGAAAAAGGTTCCAGGCAGGAAGAAAATAGTTCCTTGTACATTAATGAACAGACAAAATTACAGTTAATAACTAAAAATATTAGCCTGTTGAATTCCTGATAGGATTTTGAGTATTGGCAAGATGGGATGTGAATAGGAAAAGAAAGAAAGAAAAAAATCCCACATTTTAAATACATGTAAGGAAAATACAGTATATTTCTGTGATTAGCTTGTAAAATGAGACAAATTATTTCCCTCACGCTAACAGATTAGACCTCAAATAAGTACTTTTGGGAAGCCAATGCTTTACAGAATGTGATGCTGGAAATGAAAGGAAGGAAAATATGAAATCTGACTTCTGTCCTTGGTAGATGGCACTGTGGGATTGAATTCTCCCAGCCAAAGCGCTGTCCCTCAGAGGGATATATGTCTTGTGGTGTTTCATTTAAATTTGAAAATTCTGAATGTTGATGAAGGTTCTCTGAGTTACTAGCTGGAGATGCCATTGCCTTCATGAGAACCAGGCTTGGGAGTCAGCACCTGCCCCTCAGCAGTTGTAGAGTATGATGGCAGAAGCAAAGGAAATGAAACAAAATGTGAAATCTGATTTCTTGCCTTAGTAGACAGGTGCCCTGACTTCTGAGTATCTTCTGCCACATTTCAGCTGGAGCAATTACTTTTTCTGAGAAAGACATTTTCTAAAGTGGTATATTCAGATATAATAGACTTACACAAGCTCTGATCTATACGTGTGTGTGTGTGTATATATATATAAATATATTTCTAGATTTATTACTATGTTTTTGTGAAAGGTCATCTCTGCTAAGAATTGGTAGGATCAGATAAATGGATCCTGGCATATTTGGTATAGAAATGCAGAATGTCAAAGTTCAATAACAATAACATTCAATTTCTGATGTATTTTATAACAAATTACCACCTTGCAAGTTTCCAGGCTCTGGCCTCACTCAAAAAGGAGTTGCATTTCTGCTATGATTATTCTTTAGCAACTATAATTTTATATAGAGGACTCCAGTTGAAATGGGTTATTTGTAACTACTTAACAATTTACATAGAGTAAAGACAGAACATGATTAGCAAGAACTTTTTCAAAGCTGTTAAGAAATTAGACTATAATTTTTCAACAACTCAGTAGAGAAGTCCATGGTAAAGAGGATTTAGAAAAAATTTATTTTGATAATTGGATGTTGAAACAGATTAATACTCTGTTGCACATAATTCATTTAAAATAATTTTAATGATGGTTTCAGTTGGTATACAGTGTTGTGATTGGTACTTAACACATTCTTCCCTAAAGATTAGACTATCCCTAACAGAAATGCTTTGAGGTAGAGGAATTGTCCAAGAAACACACTGAAGAATACCCATTCCAGTTTGTCATAAATTTTCATATACCCTTGCATTTTATGGCTTCTATTATGCAGTCTGTTTGGCTCCAAGGTCTGTCCTTTCCTCAAAACAAGTTGATGAGCGAGCTGCAGAGGCTGTAGCTCCTCTAAGAACATGGGATTATGTGGGCACCAACATAGGCATGTTCTGCATGTGGTGATGGGAATGAACATGGCAGTACCCTAGAAGCATGTCCCAGCTCCTTTGGGCAGTAAAGGCATTAACAGGTTTGTTAAATCTCTGTGTATTAAAATATGCCACTTAAATTTTCAGAGACAAAACTTGCTTGATGGACATATTTTTATTTTTGTCTGCTTCACAGTTTAATACCATCATGAATGAAAGACTGTTCATGTTAGAGTGTTCTTGATATGCTGAAAGCAATCACATCTGGCCTTCCATCTCTCTTGGGGTAGGTGTGAGGAGCAGATAGATGATCAGGGTCACAACAGTTCCACGAGATTGCTGTAAAGAGAAGAAGAGGATGAAGTGCAGTGGAAGCCCCAAGGCAGCTTTGCAGCTCAGTATCAATCTCACAGGTTTTGTCAGTGCCATTTCTGTCCTCCTACTCGGAGCGGTTCAGGCCTACCCACACACTGTCGGCTACAATTAAATATATATACCAAGCATGACAAACAGGATTTAGCACACTATGTGAGAAACAGATTTTGTGTACTTGCTTCAAGTGACTGAGTTACTGGAGGCACAAAAAGCCATGTAATACTGTAGTCTGAAGTAAATAAATTAAGTCTCTTACAAAGCAATAAAGATGGGGGCTAATTTTATATCAGTGCATCTTAAAACCTCTGATAAGCTGGGTCCTGACATGTAGGGTGCCACAGATGAGGAATGAAAAAACTAATTTCTGATGTGTTTCATAAAAGTCGTGATTGTCTCAAGTTTTCAGGCTTAGGCTTGCCTCCAAATGCAGTCCAGTAGGTTGGAAGTTGCAGGATTTTGTCATTTTAAGAAACCAGGCCTGGTAAGAAAAATCAATTATGTCCTTTTCATTTGATGCCATCTTGGTGAAATCACTTTAAGAAAACAAATTTTAAATCCCTCATTTCATAAGTCATATTGAATATAACAAAAAAAGCAGTTGATAGAATTTGTTTCTATAACCTCCCTGTTTTTGGAGTGAGATATCTGAAGGAGGTTCTTACACTCCGAAGGAACCAAACAACTTTTGCTGTGAGATAAATAAATAGTTTAGGCTAAAGCCCTAAATTTGCTATGTTTTATTATTATTATGTTATTATATATATTATATATACTATGTCGGAAGTGAACCCATATCTAAATCAGAAGCACAGACAAGTCTTTTTAAAGCTGATTCAAAAGTGTCAAGCTCTTGGACCTTGTTTCTGGAATGAGACTGGAAAAAGAATCTTACCATGCAGCAGAAAAATATGGCCAAAAAGAAATCCTGCCTGCTGCAAACTTATCTGCATCAAGAGGACATGGAGGATAAGAAGCTACTTCCTTCTGTTTATTATTTATTCAATAGCAAGAATAAAAAAATAATCCTGAAATATCCAGAGTTAGGAAGGAATTGAATGATTTTTAGAAATTACATTTAATAAAAATGGTCATGTGCCGTCAATTTCTGTAATGAAAAACTATATACCATTGAATTGGAAGGACAAATTTTGCACAGCAAATTACCTTAGCAATTTCAAGAGAGGGAGTTAGTATGGTATTCTACCAAATGCTTCAAATGAGAAAAGAATCTTCCACAGATGTTCTATGTTTTTCTTCTGGCAAAGAAGTTCTGCAGTGAGAAATCTTAACATTGCATACCTTCTGTTTCCAATGATTTAAAGAGGCGCTCTCAGAAACATGTTTTCTGTGTATTATAATTATCCTGAAGTTTATGCAATCTAAGAGCTAAAAGACCTCAATTTGTAGATTCAAGCCCATTTCAAAGTTAAAGCTATGGTGATGCTAAGTATGAATAGGAGGACTGAACAATCCTGCAAAAGCCAGGTATGAGGTAGCCACAAAAGTTATTATTCTCTTTGAGGACAAACACTGTGCCAGCTTTAGGTTTGGTCGGTTTTTGGGTTTTTTTGTGTGATGATCATACACCACAGAAGAAGTTGTTGCAGTCTGATTGAAAGGTAGCTGAACTAGAAAAGTCACTGAGTAGACCTGGACTTAATGGGAACAAATTGCTTACATGTGTAATGAATAAAATGATACCTATGGATATGGCCTGTCTTGTCATTTTTCTTGCTGTCCTTTAAGTTAGTGACATTAGTAAAGTTTGAAGAGTCTGTTATTGTTTTCTATACTGGTAACATGATTTTGTTTTCTCTAATTAAATCTCCATTTACAAGCTCATCTCATCCACAAAATAGGAAAGACCCAATGTTTTTAGAATCTGAAGTATTGCAAATGTACCAAAATCAAACCAGTAAATTTGCCTTGGCTTTTGGCAAAATGAAATATTTTATTTTCCCCTTATTATTTATGTACTTTTCAAAAGAGATCAGAGATTTAGAAAAGGTTCTTGAGACAAGAAAAAGAAATGAATTAAATGAATTTTAAATGCTGCTTTTCTAAAATGTAAAGTTCTCGTAAGGTGAAGAGACACTACAGAGAAGAAAAGAGAAACAAAACAGAAGCACAGAGAGGAGATGGTTGCCCTAAAAGCTGTGGGAAAAAACCCCAACAAATCAAAACTAAAGCTCATAAGTAGCATTGCCAGAAAAAAAAAAAAGTAATCTTGGTGAGCATAAGAGGAATGTATTGTTATTTTGTACAAATAAAAAAATTAAATGCTGCTAAAATGAAACAAAAAACCCTCAAACCAACTGAAACAACACAACATGTTGAGATACCCTTTTACTGAAATAGGAAAACATATTTCAAAGTGAATCACAGAAGGAAAAGACTTAGAAGAGAATCCTTAATTCTCTGCATGGGAAATTATTAAAGGAATTCTACTGATAGTGAAGGGGCTACTCAATGGGTCATAAAGTTATTAGTGGAAAATTATTTGAAAAATCTAACAATTTTTGTATCAGTTGAAAATGTTTTGGGTTTCTTCCTCCTTTGTATTCTTTAATTAAATAGAAATGCTTAATTTTCTTGCATTCCAGTGTAAAAAGTGTTGTGCACAGCTAAGTAACTTCAAATGAAAAAACCTCATTTGTAGAAACAACTTTAATATTAAGTTATTTAAGAACAGCTCTTTTGTGAATGCAACACCTTATTTGCTAATACTGGGATAGCATTAAGTGACATGAAACTGAAATGGTTTCCGTCTCAAAATATAATAGTTTCTTGTGCCTGGGAGGGGTCAGCACGTTCTGTCAAAGGTTCATCTTCTACAGCTGTAGAACAAAATGTTTTGCTGAAGTTCAAGAGTTCTTGCAAGGATCAAATGGCATTACTAAAGGCAGAGGAACTATATGCTTTAGATCCACTTCCATTAATTCTCCTTCCATCCTACTTCTCACTTCTTTTAGAAAAAACTTCAACTCCTATTGTGCTTTAAACCCTGCTTACGTGTTATCCATTCAGGAGTTTGACTTCCTTGCTCTCCTTCTCCTATCTGTTTCTCAAGCCTTTTTGACTTCCACTTGTTTCTTTCTTATCAGGTGGATGGTTTACTTGGCCTACTCTTCCAAGAGGAACATCTCCTCCTTAGCATAGTCTTCCTTTCTTCCCTTCAGGAAGTCCAAGTCCTATGGGTGTTTGAGCATTCTTTGTCTTCTAACTACTTCTTTCTGTGTTTCAGGAAAAGAAGTGTTGCTACTGCTATGGGTAATTAAAGATTGCCATTAACTAATCCCTTCCCATGTAGTAATCCCAGATCCTTAATCCAGAAAGACATTTGCTGCAATGAAAACTTTCCACAAGTGAATAAAAACTGCTGGGTAGGGAGTGAAGCATATCACAAGATCTGTTAACAAGCAAATCCTTTTACATTTTATTCAAATGCAGAGAGAACCTCTATGCCCATTTGCAATGGACAATTGTTTTTAGGCATATATTACTCCGATTTGGAATTTAAAAGCTTAAGATGTTCTCTGCTACATTTTTATTGGAAGGACAGCCGAGATAGCCTGAAGCTAATACAGGTGATATAGGTGGCAGTTTTATGTAATATTGCTGATATAAAAATCCATTCAGCAATTTCAGGATCACAGTTTATTAAGCTTGCTTTCAGCATGCTGAGATGATACAGTGCAATATGCTATTCATTTCAAATAAAGCAATTTGAAACCATAATTTGTTGAAGTCTGGAAAGCCATTGCTTATCAGAGAGAAGGTAATTTTTTTGTGGGGAATTGTTTATGATCATATCACTTACCAGGAGTTGAGAAATAATTGTTTAAAACTACATTATCAGACCACACACATCTTTAGTGTAATTTTGCTGTACCGATAGAAGCATATCTGAAACACATTTGGCTATAATGTTCAATATTTAACATAACTGCAAAAAAAGGTTAGTTGTCACAGTTTTAAAATAAACACTTTTAAATAAATATTTTCCTTAGTTTCTATGTAGTCTTCTAAATTAGACACTTAGGAGTCTAGGTTGTTCATAATGAAGGGGTAGGTTTGAGCTCTGGATTGAGATACTTTGAATTACCTTTGGAGCCTTGTTGCCCATATTAGTTCAACTTTCAAAATTAATTTTTCTGAAAGTTTCCTCCCTCCTCCTACTTATTTTCCCTTTCCTGCTATTGCCTAATAACACTACCTTCCTTAAGCCATTACTCTTTCCCCTTACCCTTAGTATAATGCACATATTTTACCAAAGCTTCATTCTCTATAACCTTTTAAAATAAAAGCAAGTAATGATTAAAGAGATTAAATCTTTTTAATACACATCTTTTAATATTCAATGAGTTCACTGAAGAGCAAGCTGTTCTGGCCCCTTAGGTTAAGACTGAAGTAACACCTTGTGGGCAGGAAGAACAATAAAAGACTGCAATGTTTCAAACCAATTAGTAAATAAAAAACTTTATCAGCATATGTTAAACAGCTATTAGCTTTTTAACACCTTTGGAGGCAGTAATTGTTTTCAGGCAGGTGGTGACTGTTTGAGGAGATATATATTGCCTGCTGGGAGCATTGATACCCAATCAATTTCAGGCTGTCTGTAGCAAAGTATTCCCCACAAGGTAAGTACAGAGTAAACAAATAAGCTTTTCTGCTCAGAATACTTATTTTAAGGCAAAAGAATGACTAGGTCATGATAGTGTAAAAAGTTTTGTCCTACCTGTGTAAAGACACACTGTTAAAAAAGAAAAAGGGGGTGAAAAAGTTTAAGTAGCAAATACAAAGATAGTTATGGCATTTTTTTGGTCAGAAAATGAAGGGAAAATAAAAAAGGCAGTGCACAGAAAGTGACAAGGAATACTCAAGGTTAAAAGTGCCACAGCAAAGCAGCTGCAGTTTGTTGGAAGTTCAAATAGGTGATATTGGCTAGCATCAGTAATACAGAGTTGGAGTAACTTACACCTGGATCTATGGGGATTATTATGGACCTAATTCTCATAGAAATTCTGTTGGAGAGGGATGCTCATTGTGTTTTCTTTTTTAAAACATATTTTTTTTCCATCTTGGTAACTAAATGGTGGATTTTCTTTTCCTGTTGTGAAAACAGCCTAGTCCTCCAGAAAAGGACCAGTTATTATTAAAATAAGTATTTAAGAAGAGATTGTAAAAAGGGACTTTTAGGGGCTATGACAAATTATCCCAGCTGTGGAAACACTGCTTCCATTAACTTCAAGTGACTGCTATCACTGTGCAAAACATTGCAGTCCTAAATGACTGGGATTTCTAAAAATTGTGCTCTCTTTTCCTCTTTAAGCCCTGTTGAGGAAATATTTTAAAACTGGGGAGAAATAGGGCTTACAGAAAGGACAGGACACTAAACTGGATCATGTCAGATAGGTGTTAAGAGAAACTTAACAAGAATCACATTTTTCTTATGACTAATCATAAAATGCGCAATTTCCACAGTTACGTGAAAGAGTCTTTTCTGAGAGAAAAAAAGGAATGCTGACAGAAGGAAACATCCAGACGCTAGGCTTTACAAACATATCTCTTAAACCAATCTTAAACTAGTACCCCAAAATAAGTAGCTGACACAATGATACATGACTGGGATCAGCACACTGGCTGATGCAGTAACTGAGCTGAAGTCTATCACCAAGCACCTGCCTTGGGTTTCTGTGCTTGTGGAGGGTCTCAGCTACCGGTAGTGACTATGCTGCTGGCTGTGGGGTCGGGAGGCTTACCATCCTACCTGTCGGTATGGCATCTCGTGTGCTAGTCTTGCTTTTCCCCCTGGTAATATTACCCAGGTAACAGTACACTGTAAAGGATGTTTGCAGCTTGTGTCGCCAAGGTGGAAGGAGTAAGGAATTTTAATGCAATTTATATTACTGTTATGTGCATCTATTTATGATGACAGACTTTGAAACATCAGCAGAGATGGATGAATCAGTTGCTTCCAATTAGAAACTGTTATTTTTTGCTGAATGCATGACCCTTTCCAAAAGACCTAAGCCTTTCCCTTCTCTTATGCTCTCTGAACAAGCAACAGACAATGAGAAGATGGGGCAGCAACACATTCAGGCTTTATTTATGCAGGGGAATAATAATGATGGCAGAAGTCAGAGAACAGAAAGCCCACCCCAGTACAGGGCTGCCTGGCTGTGCAGCAAACTGGCTGCAGTTTGAAAGACAAAAATGACCCAAGGGCTCAATTTTGCAGTCATGCCTTATTCAGTAATAGCAAAAGATGAATCCAGCAGTTTTGCTAATAGACTCCAGCAGTTTCCAGCCTCAAAAGACAAACAGAAAGCAAGGATAGATTTACAGGGGGTGGTGGTGGTGGAGATGGGGACAGCTAAAATTATGTCCTTTAGCTTCCTCTGCCGGTTAACAGGAGCAGCCATGCCTTGCTGCTGCTACCCCCAAGCACCCTTTCTATTGCAGTCAGGTAAAATTAGCATCTTCTTCTGAGGAGGGAGTTGGGATTTTGTTAAAAGAGAGAGCTACTGTCAGCTTAATAGGTTAAAACAATTGTTAAACTTTTGTCTTCTAAACACATGAGTTTGGGAGAGCAAATCAGCTACAAAATAAAAATGAGATGGAAAAGGCAACATCACAAACCCCAACTATTTCGTTAAACCAGGGGACAGCCAACAGTGTTAATCAAGATTAATATTGTGAAACAGTGAATTCAGTCCACAATGAGCTGTGAATTCTGGCTGTAATAACTTCAGTTGAGTTAGTGTTTCTAATCAATCTTAATAACGACTTTAGAAAATGGACAGAAAGGGAAATGTATTTTAATTGTTAACAAGTTGATTTATATGATGATCCCAGTGATGTTTACTTCTTTATTTCACTTGCCAAGTATTTTCTGATTGGAACTATACAGAAATGTGAAATTTTGTGGTATTTTGTTACTGAAAATGAGAAAAATAAGTGGGTTAAATGTGCTATCCTAACTGAAACTAAACACTGTAATAAATTTTCTGTTTGGATAGACACTGCCATTATTTTTTTTTAAGATTTACAAATATTTAGATTATCTTAAAGGAGAAAAACCCTAAACTTTTCATAAACTATTTGGGGTTTAGATATTTTTTGCTCCTTTTTTATGAGCTGAAATGGTTTGATTAAGGCAGTGTGAATTCACTATAATTTCTAGTCATGGTGGATATACATTACTGGTGAATTTATTTTTTTCTCAGCTATATTATTATATGGAATGTTGAGAGAAAATTAAAACTCTCTGTTACTAGAGGGGTTAAATATCCTCAGTAACACTGTAAAGCTCATTTGAAATAGATCCTTTCAGCTGGGGAAGGAAGTGGGAAGCCCTAAAACCAGCTCTCTGTGTGTGTGTGCCTGATAGGTTGGGTCAAATAAAGAAATCAATGAGGTTAACCCAAGATGTGAGTTTAGCTCAGTGCATTCCAAATTCTCAATGTAAATACAGCAGTGTGGTGTATCCTGGCCTAAACCCACAAGTTATGCCCCCAGTGGAAAAGATGAGGAGCACCTTGAAAAGCTCAGCAGGTAAGCATGTGGGAGTACTGAGAAGGTTCAATGGAAACAGTGTGCGGCAGAGGCAAGAGAGCACAGAAGGATAAAATTGTCATCACGCCTTCCTTCAGCCACCAGTGCTGTTTCCCCAAGTCCCTGCTGTTGCATGACATAGCCAGCTATTGCTTCAAAGCAGTGATTTCACAGGTAGCAGAAGCTTCTAGGCATGGGAAAAGGAGAAACATTCTTGGCCAAGAAATGGGAATAGTATCTTTTCTGCCAAAATACAAAGTGTTGGAATAAAGCTATGGCAGAGATGAAAGGGAAACGTGTGTCTTGCCGTGGGCCAACACTTTCAACAGATGCTTTAGCAACAGGCCAGAATATGTGAAAGATCGTACCAAAAGATGAGTTTCTGGGACATTTTTGCACTGAAGTGGGATTAGAAAAGTTAAGTGAGAAAATAAATAAAATTAGAAAAGCACTGATGTGCTGTTATATATATGGAAATCTAGCAATCTGTCAGCATTGACCCAGTAAATACTATGAGTTCAGGACTACTCATTATAAACTATGAGTGCTTACTTTAATGACTGTCAAATATCCGTCTAGGAGATAAAGTATAGCTGAATTTTGAGTGGAGAGATTATGGTATCCTTATGTAGATCAATGATAATTTTATTCTGCAGGGAGTTAGACTGATTTCAATAGCGTTTAATCTCCAGAGCCTTTCAGTGTATTTCCCTCTGCTCTAGTAGAGCTATTTTATATCATGACATTGTAAAGCAATAATGTAATCAAAATATGGGTAAAATTGCGTTCCACTTTGATTTAGATTGTATCAATATTTATTTACATTAATCTGAATATTATTACTCCTAATAAGAAGCAAGTGTTAAGGTTGGTGCTTGTGTCAATGTAACTACATTGCTTCAAATATAAAGATTAGATTACATTAGACTATACCTTTCAAGAGTCCACCTTAATTTAAGACAGAGCAAATGGGAGAAAGGATTTTTTCTCCTGGTCTTGTGTCTAATCTTAGAGGTTGTTAATACTTTGGTTTTTCTAATATGCTTTACTTAATAATTTATCAAATATCCTGCTAGCACATTGGCAGACATGAGGTTTAGCTCCAGTTCTATCTGGATGCTACAGAAAATCGAAGAAAAGATTTGCCTGCTTGTTTTGTGAAGGTGATGAATTTGTTGTAAACAACTTATTAGTTTCAAAACCACCAAACTGGATGTATCTTCTCCTTTGTCCAGCCTGGTGTGGTTTGGGCTAAATGGTTGTTGTAGCTGATGAAGAGCACCTTCCTTCTGTCAAGGGCAGTGTCCTGAGCACAGAGGCATTTCTAGGCATAGGTAGAGACATTAGATTTTGACCACTGTGTTCCTGAAATTACCTGCTGCTGAATCCTACAAGAAGTTTTAGGGCTGCAGTTCTGAGCAGCAGAGCCTGAAATGAAGTTTAAATGCAATGTTGGTAACACAATATCTGCACTGGCAACCAGTAAGCAAATAATAAAGTGAAACGGCACTGAGGAACCAGTGCCTACACTGTATGCACTGTACACAGTCTAGCTCTAGAATGATAAACTGCACTGAACACACATTACCACTTCTAGGTGCACTCCTGAGCTCACCCTCATTCTAGTTTCATCTGAAGGGAATGCAACTCACACATGCTGAGACTGCAAACTGAAGATAAAAATGGTAAGTGGGCACAACTGGGAGATTAGCTTCAAAATTGAAACCTTGATTTGAACTAAATGTTAAATACATGTACACTATATACTTTATTTTTGGCTCCTGTTGCTTTTGGAAGAACCTTGGGGCTCTTCCATTGCAAGAAGTATGCTTGTGGGACATGATTCCTATGCTCACTGGGTTATATGACAGCTGATGCTATTGCTTGGCTTGTTAGAAAACATATTTTCTTTTCACGAACTATTTCCTTTTGGTCTAGGATTAGTTTGCATGTTTAAAGCCATATGGACTAATCCGGTAGAAATATGCAGGTGGTAGGGAAACAAGCTATCCATTCTTCCTTTCGTCATCTTCCTTTCCTGCACTGCAACCATGAAAAGTCTTTCTTCTTAGCAAACTTTATTTTACCTCTGACTCTAGCTAATCATTGCATTAAGTTTGTGTTTGGCCAGATGAAGAATGATTTAACTTAGGATATTTTTCACTTTACTTTGAGTTTTGAGGATTAGACACAAATTGATGAAAACTCTTTTCTTAGACTGCATCAGCTGGTAGATGTCAGTTTCACTACCAAACTGTCTTCACAGTCATTCATGGTGAAATAGACTTTTGCATGGCATCTGCTTTATTTGGAATGTACTTCCCTATTGCTACATAGAAAGTAGAAATATGCAAGCAAAAATAACAAGACCAGATCCTACTTGTACTTCATTAACTTGTTCATACTTCTTTGTGCAAAAGGAGCAATCTTTCTCTTGCAAGGAGTGGGCAGACAAATGTCCTGGTTGAAAAAGAACCACTTGAAGTAATTGGGATAAAAATGTAAACTGTTTTGAAGCATTCCTGAGCTGTATGTGTAAGTCCTATTTCTATATATAAAAACAAAGCCAAAATGGTTGGCAGGAGCAACCTTTGATCCCCAGACTGAGAGGCTTGCTCCAGCTAGTCACTGTTTCAGGTGCAAAGTTCTCATGTAACCTGCATGACTGCAGGTATTTAATTGTAGTCACTGAGCTCCACCTTATGACATGACAAAGATATCTCAAAGGCACTGGGCTTTTGATGTCTCTGACCACTAACTGCAGAGAAAAGAATTCTTTCAGGGTGGTATACTTGTCCTTAATTGCTGTAAACACAGAGCTCCATGGTATTTTAAACATACTGAGGTAGAATGAAATTTTGGGGACTCGGCTTGTAATTGCTCTCGTTAAGAGGTTTGAAATTATATGTGGTTTTGGAACAAAAATAAGAGAACAAAATTATTCATTAGTCATTAATTAAACTTGTGAGCAGAGACAAAACACTTCATAGGCTAAATGTTCCTTCACAGGCCAAATTTTGTAGTCCTTTGGGCAAGCCCCCAACTAAAATGGGAAATCTCATGGAAGGATGAATACTTTGCTTAGAATTTGCAGGCAAAAGACTCATTTGTTGACTACTGTGGGCTGTGTTGAAACCTGTCAAGTTTTTATGATATGACATAAACTGAATACACAGTAATGGATAACTTCGCTATTTTAGTCACACAAAATTTGTTGTTCATTGCCAAGACCTTACAAAAACTGCTGAAGCTGTGGAAAAGTTTCTTTAAAGCTGGCTAGGTGAGAAAACCTTCTCAGTGAGGCTTTTGAGTCTGAGTTTTCCCTACAGATGACTCACAGAAGCACTTAAGTACCTTTATTTTGAACTTTCAGTATATACAGGGTTGGTTTTGTGTTTTTTTGTTGTTTTTGTTTTGTTTATTTTGGGATTTTTTTTGTTATGTCAGAGATGGTTTTCCAAAGGAATACAGCAGTTCATCACATAATAAGCTAATACTTCTGCTGTCTCATGTTACTGGCAAAATTGCCTGTATGAAAAAGGTTTCATAATTGCACATTTTTCCCTGTTAAATTTGCTGGAGTTTTTTCTTTCCTTTTTTTTTTCTTCCCAATGTCTATTAGTAGTTCATACTTGGAAACAGATCAGTGAATAGAAATGCCAGCTGTCTGTAAACCCTGAAAAATTGGTCCTGTGATAATATTTAGTGATTTCAACACACTAAATGAGGTTTCCTTTGGGATTAGAGCAAAATAGTTTGAAGTGCTGGAGAAAAATTTCAGATGTGGGGCTTTAAAGTATTAAATTTTTCCAACACTTCACATCAGGGTGCTTGGTTGGAGCTGTAGTCTGTGAAGAAGACTCTCACCTGGATGAACCCTGAAGGTCCCTCTTCTTGCTACAGGACTGATGAACTCCTGTGATGGCAAAAGGAATTTCCTAGTCATTCTCACATCAGGTTCGTAGTATGTGCATTACACATTATGTACATCAATCCTTGCTGTTTGCCCCAGCAGGCAGTCTGAGGTGAACCTCATGGTTTTCCTTGGTGTTTAGCAGATGGGGAATGAAACTGACAGGACACACACCCTGAAGACGTGGCACTGCCAGTCTGACACTTTCGTAAGGGTAAATTTAACACACAGCTGGACTGTGCTCCATTTTCTGCACAGTGATTGTGAACATGTAGCTCAGGAGTGGGCCATCTACACCACTAAAGGTGGACTATGTTTCCTTTCCAGCTGAATAGTTTGGGCATCGCTGGTCATTGTAAATCTTTTCTCTTTTGCTCGCTTGTCTCACAGCTGGAGAACTTGGAGCTTGTATGAGTTGTGATGCAATATGCCAACCTGTATGCAGCATATCCAGGACAGAAGGGAGCTCTGTGCAGGCCACAAGTGGTCGAAATAGTTGCATGAAGACTCTTGTGAGTAGCTTGTGCAGAGCAAGAACTTATGCTGAGGAAACACCAGGGTTTTGTGATTTTTTTTTTTGTTGTTTTTTGAGCTAGTGTGATGTTATCTACCTCCACAGCAGTGTGGTTTAGATATGTGTGGAATTCCAGGAAGAAACCAGAGAACAAATGCAGCCTTCTTGGAGGCTGGAGGGTTTCTTGCCTTTGGAAATGTGTGAAGAACTGTAGGGACAAGCATTTTGCTAGAAACCATTTCAATTTGACAATGTGTGCATCTTTTCCTTGCTCCTTCAGAAAAGAGTTGTGCAAATGGGTGTCTGAGGATAAACTTGTCTTTGAATGACACATGTATTCATGTATAAACATGAATTTATATATATCTGCAAGTCATACAAGGGGCGTGCACTGATAATATCTAGCAGTTCTAAAACCATCTTTCATGAGGGGGAGAGGTGAAAGGAATCAATTGAAAATTCTCCAACCTCTTGTCTGTGGCAAGTGGCTGTCCCTTCTCTGCAGTGAGGCTGAACTACTGGCTTTTCAGCAGGGTCAGTGTCAAGGGTTTAGGCTCTGTAGTGATTCTCTTGAAGTCCCGTTTCCCCTGTGTAGAGGAGCGGTATGCCTTTACCTTAGAACAAAGGTGGTGGGATGTGGGGAACACAAACAGCAGACTTCTTTGGAGTGACTTTGTGCAGGACTGTCCAGTGGTGAGATGTGGTGTTGGGACATCTCTCTCACAGGTAACTCTCTGATTTTTCCCTGACAACTCATGCAGCAGATGTCAGAAGTAGCATGAACTCCAGATGCTGGGAGTGCATCAGGCTTGGGATGCCTTTGTCCAGTTTGTGCCCATGTTCTTTGGGATATATATCTGTGGACTGTGGAATGCATGTCAATGCCTTGCAGAAGAACAGAGAGGCAAAGGAATGTATCACCTGTCTTTACAAAAAGACTGAAGTCCTTCTAGAGATCTGGAGAGGATATGCACCCCATCTTTTCATATTCCATTTGTTGTAGTGCTTGGTAGGTCTCGTGGCATAGATTTGCAATGGTCAGTATGAAGAACTGGGAAAATGGAGCTCCTACTTTTCTTTGAACCTTGCTGCCAGATCCAAATGACTACTAAAGACTCCTTGGGCAGTGGCAAGCGGACTATGGGGTTTTACTGTGACTTTTGAGATGTGTGGTCCCTGCTGTTTGAACTAGTTCTTCCCTTTTCATGCAGGAGATCATTCTCTTACTAAAGGAGAGAAACTTCACCAACCCCAGAAACTGGCACAATATTGATCCTCAGAGGAGATTATGAGATTGCAGGAAAGACCATCTTGCTGAAGAATGTATATGTGCTGCGAACATAATTTTCTCAGATCAGACCTATGAATTTTGGCACTGGAGCACCTCTAACAACTTTTTTTTTTTGATCTGTAGCTTCTTCCACTGGATGTATAAGGACTGTCTGCTGCTTGTCTTTTTGTCCCTTGATCAAGAAAGAGGTCTGACAAGTTGGATCATAGATAATCTCATGGGTACTGTAGAGGTGCTTGGTTTGCATTCCTACTTACCTGGTTCTTCCAGGTTCTCTGTGTTGCTGCAGGGTACTTGGTGAAGCTGGGTCCTGTGCAGGCCTGTTGATGAGGTGTGTGCCAGGACCATCCTTTGCCTGGCCAACTTTATTTCACAACTACTAAGTCCTTCCTTTTCCTCTTGTGTTGGCAGTTGAGGGTGTTACTGCTCACTTTACTGAACTGACAGATTGTCCCTTTGGCTTGAGCTAGCAGTCTCACATGGAACATCCTGGAAAGCACCTTCTTTTGCCACTTCTGTGGGCTGTGACATGACTGGCACATCCTTTGATTTGAAGGGTCTCCCCAGAGGCACCCCTTAGATTCCAGTCTTTTGCCAAGACCTCAGTGTTCTTAGGAGAAACCACGACTCTTCTGGCCCCAGACTGAGTGGATGTCCTAGCAGAGACCCTGTTGCAAAACTTCCCTGTCTTACCACAGATAGGTGGAGATCCACTGGTGAAGTGGGGGCGATGCTGATGAGCACTGACAAAATTGCAGACTCCTACAGGTGGCAGAAAAGGTAGACCCCACACGGCTTGCCCGGTGCATGGGATGAGCCAGCCGCCTTATTCCATTCGGCTCCAGAAGTGAAGTCCACCTTGAAACCACACAATACTCCCTATCCGCAAGGGGTAGGCCCTGTCCAACCCACACACCAGCCTGGCAGATCTGCCTAAGCCTTTCGGAGCTTCTCTGTGCTCAGCTCCACTCCTGTACACCATTCTTGTAGGCTGTGTGACAGTCTTTTGGACAACCCTCAAATAGCACCTCTAGCACATACTCATGCTCTGGTAGCTCCATTACCAATTTTTTTTAATGTCTTGGCAGGATATCTTAATGTCACAGGAGGATGATGAAACATGGTGGTCCATCTTGTACCTTGAGCTAATCGCATTGTACTCTGGGTGCATAACCTGAAAAATCCTTCATGGAGCACTGAGTGCAACTGCATTTGTAGTGTGTTTCATGAGGTCCTCAGACCTGTGTTACTTTTGTGATGAGAGGAGGATCCTGGAGCACATGGCCATTGGACATGTATAGTTGCACTTCACCTGCTTTCTCCTTAAAGACCTCTTGTCAAGGCCTTTCCCTCTTGTCTTCTATTTATATCCTCCACATCTGAGGCATGACCAAGTCACAGTACCTACTTGCCAACTGGCCACGGGACCAGGAGAAGAAAATTTCAAACTGTTGACCCTTTCCACTTATCTCCTTCCCGACTGTTGCCCTTCAAGTCTGATGTTGGTTAGTGCCTTTGGTGGATTTGATTTCAGAACAGTGCTTGAGAGTAGGTGTTCACCATAATCAGGAAGCTGAGCATCAGCATCAGGCATGGAGGAAGAGAGACAAACCTGTATGTTGAATATTCATAAGGAAGGCTAGTTTACCTCTGGATAATGGGGGGAATATAAAAAAAAAACTCAGAATGAATTAAATCAGTGCAACTTCTCTGCATTTCCTCACTTAAGGCATGCATGCTTTTCTTTGCCTTAGAAGTGAGCAGTTAAACTGCTTGAGCAGTTCAGTCTCTTTTTTTTCCCAACTGAAATTGCCATAAATGATGATACAAACAATTATCATTCTCTCACTATGTAACATATGTCCTAAGATTTCTGATGTCCTTATCACTACTGTTTCCAGATGCTAATGGTAGTTAGCTTCACTGTGTGTGCTGCTTTAAGGTCTTGGTCCATTAGATAATTATGATAGGTAGCTCTTAGCAACAGAAAAAATGACAACAATTTACTCTCAGATGGTGTTATGAAATGATAATTTTTGATTTATAAATTGGTGTGAATATTCTTAGTTTAATGAACTTCAAGAATTTTAGTAATTTGTGGGTGAGGTGGAGGGAAGCTTAAACTGACTCATTTCTGGTTCTACTTCATATCTTCTACCTTCTGCTGTCAGGAACCACAGTCAAGGGCAACAGTGGGGGTGTGGAAAGTTAGACTTTTCTGAGCTTCTGAAATGAGTTGCTTGTTTTGTTCAGAACATCGTGAGATATAGCAGCCTTGATACTATGAAAATAAGATCTTGGATGTCCATACTGAGAAGAATGTTCAATGAATTAATGAAAGACTCATCCTATTAATAACTGTAAGATAAAGATTAATGTCACAGAAATTACTTAAGTATCCATGTCCTCTTGAATTTCTCCTTTACCATCTACGTGCAAAGCTATCATGATGTAGAAAAGAAAAAAGAATTTCAGTTGTTGACTAATTGTAGGAAACCTATGTTCCTTGAACTCCCCAGTTTCAGTTTCAGCTTCTGAGTAGGCCCAGGGCTACCTAAAGGTTCAACTCCTCAGTATCTGCTTTGTCGCCCATGGATTGACGGGGTGTACTGACAAAGTGCTTCAGCATATATACTTCTTTAAGGAAGGTCTTGATCCAGGAGGCATGTCTAAATGATCCATTTGGTTGTCCAAAAAGTAATGATCCTATATTGAAAGAGCAAGCAATATTATCAGCTTCCTCCAGTAAAATGCTGCATTACAGCGTAAAACTTACATACGGTATGTGAGACCTGACTTTAAGACTTTCTCTGCCTCAGGAGATGTAAATGTATAACATCAGGGTAAGTGCTATAACCAATAAGCTGTATGTTACTTGGGCTACACATCATTCTGTGAGGTTAGGTTGGTGTTGGTCCCTACCAGTCAGGCAGTCTTATTTTCCTAGAATACTTAAAGTCCCAGCGAGACAAGGGACATAATTTTCCAGGCTGGTTATCAGAGGTTTCACCTACAGGGGAAATGGATGTCCCAGTCTCTCTTTCAGTGACACTTTTAGGACCTTTCTGCCTCCAATCTCCGGCTGTACAAGGCTATGAAGCTCTGTGTGGAGAAGCTGTAAGAAACTAAAGTTACCCTAAATCAATGGTTATTCCCTTTGGCACAAGGAAGGATTGTTAGGTTCACAAGCAGTGAAAAACCTTGGACAGGAGGAAAGGCACATCTGAAATTTTACAAGGAACATGGGGGATTGGATGCTGCATCTCTTGTTGATGGGGTGAGGGGGAAACTCACTGCTGGGCTGATGGATTGGTGGTGACAGAGCGTTAGTCTTCTTTGGAAGAAAGTGTCTGGACCAGAATAAGCACTGCCTTCTCTTCAAAGGCTTATGCTAGTGTCTCCCTCCCATCAGCTGCATATTGCTTGATCTGACTGAATGCATAGGGAGCCCCAGTGCATTTCCTGTAGGCTGCAATATGTAAAGGCCAACTGTAGCAATAATGAGTCCCTTAAAGACCCAACATAAGGCCTGTTCAAAGACCACTGGCGTCAGTAAGATTTGATCAAAAGCTTCAGGCGTGCCTCTTCGAATTCATGAGAGCGTGGTGGATTAAATCAATAGTCCCACTGAGGCAAATATATCACAGGATCAGGCTACCAGTATATGAGGAGACAGGGTTGGCTCTTCAAGTGTTGTGGTAGTGTTGAGGCATCTCTGTTTATTTATCTCCAGTTTTGCCTGGCTTTCATAAACTGTACTTATTAACATATAAATATGTTCTCTAAGCCACAAAAAGTTGAACTTTATTTTATTATCTGACAGTTAAGTCTGCAAAAACTTGAGTCTGGAAACATTAAACTCACTTATCCTTCAATACAGTTAGTTCAATTTTCCTGTCACACTGAAGCAATTATTTTCCTTGGAGAGTCAAACATTTTTTTTTTCACTCTTGACTCTCAGTTTTTTTAAAAAAAGACAAGATGCTGTTCTCCTGTGATTTTTGGGAAAATGCATTAATGCCAATTAAGCTGTAATTTTAACTCACAGCTGTCTTTCAATGCCACTGAACTAGGTAATATCAAAAACACTCCA
Organism: Falco rusticolus; assembly: GCF_015220075.1. Taxonomy (NCBI): domain Eukaryota; kingdom Metazoa; phylum Chordata; class Aves; order Falconiformes; family Falconidae; genus Falco; species Falco rusticolus. Next base: position 47,843,541 of record NC_051189.1, read on the forward strand.
TGGAGTTTAGTTGTCTTGAAATTTTGAATTGTGTAGAACCTGTTTATTTTACTCTGCATAGCTGGTCTACATGCCATATTTGGTTGAAAATGAGCTAAATGTAAGTTGTTTCAATCTGTGTTTTTTCTAAGCCCTTTGCAAACAAAATTATACACTGCTTCACAATATCACGAGAGACTTTCAGGACAATTTTAATCACGATTTTAGCCTTATGTTCTGGTTTATAAACAGTTTTTCTAATCTCCCAAAATGCAAAAGAGATTTATATATGTAAATGTCACATTTAGCAACAGATTGTGTGCATTGGCTGGGCCAGGCACATATTTAACATTTATCTATTGGCTTGAATCCAAGAGCTCACTTAAGTTACTCATGTGCTTATGACTGGATAAGTGTTCAATGTATTGGGGCCTAGAAAGGGAAGCCTTTTTTTCCCCGATCCTAAACTTGTATGTAATGTTTGCCTAGCTTTTATAGCTCTGAAAGTTGTGCCATGAAATGCAATTTACCTTCTTATTCCTTTCTTTTTTTCCCAATGGAGCAGGACAGAGAGTGGTAAAAAGAACATGGTATAAAGAGTTAAGATCAAGCTAAATTAGTTATGAAAAATACAGTTCAGCTAGTTAGAAGGCATTTTTGTCAGTTTGAAGAAAAAAAAAAAGGAAAAGAAAAAGGCAAAAGTGGTCAGGTTCTCTCAACTTCCCTATATAGAACTCATTTAATGCAACATGAATTGCAGAGTAACGTAGTTTGAATCTTCCAGTTTACTTCATCCTTCTATAAGCAGCCATTAGAAAGCTCTTAGCTGCAAGATGATTTCTGAAGAAGTCATTGTTCAGCATGTGTTAAGTGTATTTTAATTTTAAACAGGTAAAATAAAACCCAGGAACAATTCTAAAGTCCCCTACCTCCTCTTTCTCTCCTACAGCTTTCTCTTTATATACACACAATGCTATTTTCAACTTTTCTCCAAATTTGCAAAACCATATAGGCATATTTTAATCTCACAAAGGGATGTGAGAAAATTTAAAGGCTGGAGCTAGCCATGTACTTTGTTATATGAAAGTCCATTGTTATACATTGCTCTTTATACAATCTCATTTCCTTATTCTGCATTGACACTTTCTTTTCAGATGGCTGTTTTGAGACAGAGACATATATGTCTGGTGTCTTCTTAGAGAGCTACCAGTGTTGAAATGATCCCCAAACATCTTAGCTTACAAACAGGAGTAAACTCCAAATGCTGTGTCAGTGTGTGAGAACACAATGCAGAACTAGAGTAAAGGAATGATGTGACTCTTCTATTGGCAGATTACACCAGTTCAACAGAACAGAAACAAATGGAATTCATTGACGGGCATCTTGCACTGAGCGTTCTCAGCTGAAGTGGGACAGTGTTTGCTGATGCCCTTTGCCTCGGGGTGACCTTGGCTTGAAGGGCTGACAATAAGCTGAGGTCCCTTCTGCTGAGGGTCCTTTCTCCCTCAGGGTGAGAGTCTCAGCAACAGGGCCTCCTGCCATTTTGTGTAATTTCTCTTTTTTTGGTGAAAGTAAATTATGTATATATGGATGAACTCAGTAATTCCTCTCCATTTCTGTAGCCATGCTGATGGTTTCCATAGCAACTTGCCTAGAGTTTGGAAGGAGGCACACTGCCTGCGGGAGGGAGAAGGCAGAAAGGTGATGGGGCTTCTTAGCATGAATATGGCTTCAATGCTAGCAGGAACTCTCAGCACATCTTTTTTTTTTTTTAAAGTATATATACATATTTTATTTTATTTTTTTACTGTCATAGTCATCTCTGTTATGTGAAACACAGAGCATGAAGCCAAGGGTATGGTTTAAATGTGATATGCCAAGATCTTTTGAAAATACTCCTTACTTTTCTTAGGCTTTTAATTTCCCCCTTTTCCCTCTAGTCTGCAGTGCAGGAAGACTTCTCATCCCCTTTCACTGTTGCTCAGGTTCCGGGGGCTGCCGCTCCACCTCCAGGTCCTGGGGTGTCCTGGTGACCCTTCTTCTCCTCTTCCTGAACAAGCTTTGAGGGTTCTCGAGAGGTGGCACTCCAGCCAACAGAATGTCCAAATGATTTAAGCAACTGCTGACACAACTGTTCGGCTGTACTTCATGGTAGTTGTCTCCTTTGTCAAAAAGGTTGGGTAGAGCAAGGCATGGATGAATAGCAGAGTGGCAGTGCGAGGTGCTCTGGAGTGCAAGCCCAGAGGGCAAGGTCTGAGAAGAACTGTGAGTTTACACAGCTGAGATGGCAGAAGATATTTGCCGGAGAACAGTACGATGTTAATTCTGCTGTCCAACTTTATCCACACTGATTAGTCACTGAAAGAAAAAATATATTTTAAATGCAGGAATTCAAAACCATGGCCCCTTGAAGAGGAGACAATGCTGCTAGGAGCAACTAGGTAACTTACTCCTCCACTGTAGTCTCCACCCTTATTTATGAAAAAAACCCAATTCCAAACAGTGATTGCTTGGCATTTGTGATATACAACCCTTTCCGCTCTGTATAAATTTTGGTTATGAGGGCTTTTTTCCCACTCCTACTCATACTAGCTGGGTTTCAGTGCTGTTCATTTTGAACTTAGACCTCATGGGCTTTGTTTCAAGATTTTAGGTGGAAACTATTGACCAAATGCACTACTGAAGCTTTTAAAAAGGGTAGGTTTCCTAACTGGGAAAACCAAGCTAGAAAAAAGAGAACAGAAAATCCTCCCTGGAGTTAACTGAAAAAGCCAAGTTTCTCTTCGTCATGAAGAAGCAGTTGCTGATTGTCATGAGGTTACAAATGACCTAGTACTACTTAAAAAATAGAGAAATTAAGAGCTTTAGAATGTTAGATCTGTCTTGTAGAACAGGATCTGCACAATGCAATTAATAAGTTGAAAATACTCTTCTGAGTGGAGAGAGTGAATGTAATTTTGTTTGCCTTGTTTGCAGGACTGATATTTCAGGGTGGGCAATATAATAGAACGTAGCCTGTACCTTGGTGAGGTAAGAAGCTCTAAATAGAGACTAATTATTGTATCTCAGTCTCAAAAAGCATCACTAGTGCTGGCTGTGCTACAAGGGAAAGCTTAATACCAGCTACAGTCTCCACAGTGCAATAAATGTGCTCATAGCCAAGGGTATCGTTTGAATGTGATATGCCAAGGTCCTTTGAAAATACTACGTGTCCTCATACTGACATGTAATTACACTATTAAGGAACTGGGAAAATGGCATTTCTCATTGATTGTTCAGTGTGTATATTGTCTAACAAATTCACTCTCGGAACCTGAAGCCAAGATACCTGCGTGGAGTGATTATTTTACACTTACGCTATATGAGATGTTGCAAAGGACTCTGGTAGGATCATGAAGTAAAGACTCTAAAAGGTAGCACAGCAGCTCAAGAGAAGATAGTTTATTTTCTTTTAATCCTATTTTGATATTAAAATTGGATTGTGAAAATCCACCCTAAATTCTAGAGGGTCAGACTTCGAAGTGAGAAGGCAATCAAATGTGGACGTAGTAGGAATGCTTCCAAGGAAGTCAAATCTTATAGAAACCAAAATGGAAGGAGTAAAATTACCTATCAGTACCTCAGATAAAGCATACTTACAAATTTGTATAATTCAAATTAATAGTGAATATGCAGATCTGTTTTATCAAGGTATAAAAAGATAGTAGAAAGTTATCTGCTGCAGAAAGGTATTTTGAAGATATTTCAGCTAACAGTATTCCCATCTCCTGATCTTATGTTTATTCATCTTCATCCACGCTGAAGCAGCTTTTGAATTCAATTGCTGAAGTCAGTTGATGAGTATTTCAGATCAAGCCAAATATTGGTTGTCTTTCAAAGTCGGTAATCTTTCCTTTTTAGGTTTTGGCTTTCTGAGCTTTGAACAGTTCAGTTCTGACTCAAAGCAGAAAAGTTGCAGCTCAAGTTTGCACATGAACCAGAACAGTGCTGATGATCTGAAGGAGATGTGTCTTAGGAAAACAGACCTTGATGACTGACCCCAAATGGCTGTGTCTATCAGAAAATTTTCAGAGGTGTAATTAATTCTTTTAGCCTCACACTTAAAGAAACATTGCTTTATTGAGCTGTTTTGCTCCATAATGAAGCTTGCACCAGAATGAGACACTGAAACCTTTTCCCAGAAGATGTCTTTTCATTAACGCAATCAAGACAGCTAAAGCCTCCCCGAGCTGTCAACATCCATGCTGCATTAAAAATCTTATTTCTATATCTTAACACTATTGATTCCTGTTCCTTTTCTATCCCTGTAACAACCAGGTTACAAAGTGAAAAATACTTCAACTTTATAAACTTTAGGCTGGCTGGTAGAGATTCTCACAAATGCTGTTGCAAGAAAATCTGAATTCTGTATTCCGAATAGCTCATTAGCTCAGCTCCCCTCCTCTCTGAAGGGCAAGGACCTGTACTGTGAAGGTTTAGTTCACCTGGACGTCAGCCTGACAAAGCTCTCATCAACCATTTCTGTGCCTGAGTTAATATAGGACAAAGTCTTCATCTTCGCTAAGTGACTGAAATCTTAAGATGGCTTTCTACTTTTCAGCTGCACCTGACAATGTGATGGGTTCTTAATTACAGTGAAGTATCAGAAATTCTAGCTTACACATATTGACTTTAATTTTGGCATCACAGTATTATTAAAACAAAGCAGTTGAATCAATCTGGACCTGGTGGGGATTCTGTTTGCTGTCTTGTCAGTTTGCTGAAATGGTTAGTCTTCCAATAATTCAGTTTGGGATTGATGCTGTTGGCATTTTTTTTTTAATTGACAAGGTTTTAAAAGGAAGAGTTAATTTCTTTCTCTCCCTCATATTTTTCTTGGAGCTGTGATCTCATCCACCTGCTGCTTGCAGTCCATGGCCAAAGGTGGTTCCATGTTATTACATGAGGAAGAAGAGTTTCAGACGACACGCTGTGCAGAACTAGAGGAACTCTTCATACTATCACCTCCGGTTTTCCTTCTTTTGAGGGACACCACGTTTCTTCATCTGCCTTTTGGCCAGTTCTTGTGTCTAGAAATCAGTGGGAGAGGTGAAACTGCCCACTGAAGATGGCGATAAAACTCCCAGTAACTTGCAGATACACTGACTTGTTTTTTAAATTTTTACCCCGGTGACACTTTATGTATTCTGCATAACAAGTCACCATGTAAAATTTATTTTGCCTGTATTCTCTTTACCACTATATCGATATGAAGGTCTTCATGTGTACAGAAGTGGAGAAACCAGTGAAAAAAACCCAAGGCCATTGGTGACACAGTAATTCTTATTGGGAAATGGATGAAGTGCTGAAGCTGGCAAAGAGTCTCGCAGGACACATGGACAAGTATGGCTGAAGAGGGCAGCAGCACCCTGCTGCCAGGGCTTGGGTAAAACTCAGCATGCATTTGTGTTTGCTCTGAAGTGCAAATCCCACACTCTTACCTGATCCCACAAACAGAGCTGTGCTTCCAGACACCACCCCTGGTAATTGGTGCCATTAGACTAAAAGCTCCCTTTGGTGCCTTTGTTCTTGGTCACTGACATTTGTTGCCTGACAAAGAATATACTACTAATTTGTTTTCAAGCATTTTTTTTTTTTAATCTTCTGGGTTAGAAACTCTTTCTAAACAGAGTATTCCCATTATAAAAGTACAGCCAAACATATGTCTGGGATCTTAAATACCTGAGATCATTTGTGTGTAGAAGTGGGAGGAACAGAAGTGTCATTGTACTTTAGAAAACCCCAAAATGACATTCACATTTGTTCCTTCCAGGCACCAAGGCTCCAGCAGTCTCTTGACCACCTCCATTGGCTCTAGCAAGTGTGCTTGCTGTGCTTCTGCTGCACCATCCTTGTGCCAGAGCAGAGCATCCTTCTCTGCTACGTGAGGGATCCTGCTTTTAGCTCACCCCAGCGTAGCACTGCTGGCAGCCGCCGGCTGCTTGCAGGGCCCACTCACATGTTTATTCATCTCTCTCCCATCATCCGTGTCACTGGGCTCTGCCTCTCAGCGCTGCTTGTTATTGCTTTGAGAGTGCAATCCCCTCTCAGTAGTGCTATTTCTGGTACACTGGTAAAGAATAGGGTTCTCTGTGGGTTAGAGGCATTCATTACAATGCTGCACTCTGGGCTGCTTCATTTATCGTCTTGGCAATTCTTCTGTAATTAATGGAGTGAGACTATCTGAGATTGCACTTCCTACAATTTCAATTCCCATTAGTACTGAACGTTAGAGAGATGAAGCAGCACCCTATATGTGCACAGGCAAAAATTTCCTGTGCTTACACTGTTATTTCTGCGTCATTATAGCTTTTTATTTGAACTAAATCCAATAACAGAAATAAGTACCATGTTTTAGATGAATTAATCCTTATGGAAATTGATCTTTTTCTTTTCATGCAGGATTTTTTGATCCTGCATGAAAAAGCATCATCAAAAATAAATATGTCTATTTTATAGGCAGAAGTAGCCCTCTAGCTTATAGTAGTGACAATAAACAGGGCTTTGAAGGACAGTCAGGTCTGTGGAAGGAAAAGAGACACCAGAATCATCCTGAAGTGTGGAACAGCAAAGAACGTGAAATAGAAGATAGCATATAACGAGAGCTCATAGATTACTGTATATGAAATTCAGTTGCTAAAAAGTTATAGATCAATGTAATAAATATAAAAACTCTATTTTTGAACTACTGGAAAAACTCCCACAGAAGTCAATGCCATTCCATTTAAAATAAGGCATTATTTTGCAGGTCTTTTTTGTGTGTTTGGATAGTCGTCTCTTTCATTGAGATAGTGTGTTATTACACAGGATTATTGATTGGACTACTGGTCTAATCTATAGGCCTACTAACTGTGGGATGATATAACCTGGATGAAAATATGTATATTGCCTGTATCCTACAAAACAGTAGGAACTATTAAAATGTCAGTGGTATTTACTTTGAACAAGGCATCATTAGTTTTTCCATAAAGAAAAACTGTTTCCAGCACTCAGCTGCTGGGATAAAATGCTCTCTTGGAAGCTTCAATGAAAAGATAGTTCCTTTTGAAGGTGAACATACTGACACAAATGGTGAGTAATCTACTTGTAACAGCCATAATGTTACCTTAAATGACTTTCTGACAGTGCAAAGACCATTTTTCCTACTTAGGGTTTTTGAACACTAGATGGCTACTTGGGTTTTACTTTAGAAAAGTACAGTCAAAGATCTTTCCATCTTCAGCTCAGCTAAAGAAGGTTGCCAGAATCTGCTCAGATCACTGTATTTTCAGTCAGGCAGAGTTCCCTCCTGAGGAACTAGTTGGCAGAAGATAGCAAAAACAGGCTCAAAAAATTGGACATACCTCGATCAAAGCAAGTTACCAGTCCTTTTTATTTATTTATTCCCACTCTGTCAACCCTGAACAACAGTTCTTTGAAATATACTCCACTGTAGATATAATTTTACAACATGCTGCATTAGATTTTTGGCACGTATATCTCCATTCTCAGCTCATTGATTTTTGAGCAGGTATTTCTTGTAAGAGGTGTAATAAAAATCACCTGTTAGATCACATTCTCAGAACTATTCCTTTGTGTTATATCTCTAGTGTAGCATATTTTAAAAGTGGAGGAAAAAATCAATACTCTCCTTGACTAGGATTTCTCTGGGAAATAGAAAGGTCTGTAAGGTTGCTTTCAGATGGCAATGTTTTTTTCTTTTTAGGGACTTCAAAATGATTTCAAAATCCTGGTTAATTTCTTCCATGCTACATTTCATTTTAAAGGATGAAATGTACTGAACAGGGTTGATTTAATTTTTATAGGACTGAGGCACTCTAGGAAGCTTTCAGAAACTTACTTTGTTTAAAAATTTATTACATTAAAAGTTTTGTGATTGATTGACTATTATTTTCGCATCTGAAAGCTTTTATGAGCTGTGTAGATCTTTACTGATGACCCCAGTGAATTTTCTGAATCATGGAGTTTTTTGTTTTAAATCACTCCATATGCTTACTGCTGAGTATAACAAGCGCATATAAACAGATCCTGGAAATTTATTTGCTTGCAAAACAAATAGTAAAGCTCTAGAAAAATCCTCACCTTGTATTTTTCCTACTAACTTGTTATGAAACATGAAATAAATCATTTAAGAGAAAGCAATATTAAAAATAAAGGGGAAGAAAATGAAAAGCTTTCCTCTTATTAAAAAGTCTATAATTGTATTTCTAGCACTTTGTAATTACACAGTGCATAAATTTCTCAGGCACCTGCAATTACTTTTACTTTTGGTAAGCAGATTTCTAAATATACAAAAGATTCATTCTTATCCGTAGTTTTCTACCTAGCATGTTACAGCTACAGTTTAAAAACACATAACATGCAATACAAACACAAAACCTACAATCATATTTTTTGTTTATAAACAATAGTAGCTGCAAAGTATTTTGTGGTTAAAGTTTTGGTTAGATGGTGAATAAAAATGGAGTACAAACTCCTCAGTTTAACTCAGGAACAATTTAATTAACTGTAGTATGAACAGTGCTGGAAGCACAGTTGTTGTACCCATTCATTGCAATAAAGTTGGATAGAAAGTGATTGAAAATTTTATATAAGATTTGGATGATTTTCATTAGTTCAGGAAACTAAAGTTGGTTGATTACGTGTACAAATTAGTGTTATAACATTTAGCACTTAGCCACATTTTTCTGTTCATAGGATTCTTCTCTACAATTTTGTAAAAAAAAGAAACAATATGATTAAGTCCATAATTTCCTATCTAATGATTAAATTGCTTTATTTATTTAAGTTTTTGGTAGTGATTTTTTTAAGGACAAGGAAGGCAAGAGTTGGTAGCACATAGTTATGCTTGTAAAATACGTAGAAACACTTCTCATTTTATTAGGCAGATGCCTTTTACCAGCACTTAATTGTTCATGAAATTGCTAAAGGTAACATAATATGCATTTTGAGCCACATATATTTGCAAGTATAGCATCTGGTAATTTTATTATTGCATGTTAAGGCTTATATCCCTTGCCCAAGAGTTGCGATGGGTCCCTTAAACTGTGTGCATCATTGCCAGCATGGGAGCATCTGAGAAAAATTCTTCTCCCCATTCCTGTTAACTTCTGCAAACTTTGGGTCAGTTTCTTTTTTGACAGTTGCAAGATTTTTTTCTGAGTATAAAAACATTTTAACAGTAAAGGAAGCAGAACTTCTTAATTTATGCCACATTTTCTTTTTCCATCCTTGAAGAATTAGCATTTCTGCTGCCTTGCTTTGCTTTTCTTCATGGCCCCTGACATGTGCTTCTTACTAGGTAGATGACAATTCCTAAAAGCTTTTGCAGCACATCATAAATGACAAATTCCCCTTGCAGAATCAGTGGGAGGCATCATTATGCAGATAGTGTTGGAGTCTCCTAACAGCAGACAATGGAGGAACAGAACAGCTGACACTACAATAAAGAACACGTTGCTTTCCTTGATCCCATTTTAGTGGTAGCATAAACTTGATTGAGGGAGCTCAGAAGAGAAGAGGACATTGGAAGGAATGCACAGTGAAGTCTGACTGTCTAATGTGGACATCGTAATGACCCTGAAAGGTGGAAGAAATCAGTTTTGCAGAGCATCTGTGAGCTTGTGAAGAGAAATTGATAGGGTATGGCTGATGGGGCAGAGATAAGGACACAAGGAAAAGAAGGTCCTGACCCAACATCTTCAATGAACAATGTCTGGACCTGATAAACAGCACCAGAATGTGGACTCCCCCACAGCAGTATGTGAAATGTACTTAACTGTAGTATTGCTTATTTGTGGCAGATGTAGACTTAATTGCTTATTTGTGGCAGATGTAGAGTTAATTTAATGTAGCATGTAGGTGCTGATAATAAAATCACATATTGGGTGTCTAATGGCATTGTATATCACTCTTACTTATCTTTCCAGTGTTATGGTAAACCAGAATAGGTATTCACCCTTGCTGTAGGGATTTCCTTGCCCATCTCCCTTGAATCAGCTGGTGAATGGATGGAAAACATCGCCTTTGCTGGCAGCTCTGCCTGGTGAATGGGATGGGGCTCTCTTGACATGCAGCAGGTAGGGTAATACTGTCACCTGTTCTAGCATGCTAGAGAGCTGCTTCTGTTCTCTTCTGTAAACTTCCTTCTGAATGTTCAGACCATCATTTGGAAAGAAATCTAGGTTCATCCACAGTTTCAGGGATGATCAAGCTTTGCAATTCCTGTATTTACTTTTCCTACCCTTATGATGCTTTAAAACTTCTTTTCTCCACATATTACTTCATCTTAAAGAGACTAGATTTAATTTTATTAATGGTCAAACTTTTTTAGTCAGTGTTTTGCAGAATGGCCAGCTCAGCAGAACCCTATTTAGGCCACTGTATGCTGTAATCATACAAATAATAAAAACAATTGTAAAAGGTTTCCATTTCTGCCTTGCCAGATTTAATTCTGACAGGTAGTGATGTATGCAACCAGCCCACACACAAGGAAGGTATAATAATGTCCTTGGAAACAGTTATATGTCACCATATCAAGCAATATAATGTAAAACCTGTTGGAAACAGACTACTTGGCTAAACAGGTTGTTGGTTTGGTCCAGAATGGTAATTCTGAAATAGTTAATTTGTTCTGGTAATCCAGCATTTTACAATGGATTGTTATTTTTTCTTTAATACCTTTAGTTAATGTGACTCAATGGTAGCGGTTCTTCAAAACACAAAAAATCTAACTATGTGGCATACCCACTGAGTGCCACTTCATTTCTTACCTAGTCACAGAGGGATGGAAATCGGCCACCCCAGATTTAACCAGCCTTGAACGACAGTCCAGTAACCAATACAGCAAAAATTCAAAGGATCATCACTAGCAGCAACAGGGCCTGTTAGTGATTTCTGCATTGACCCTTCTGTCTTATATTCTGGCTTGTCCTGGTTTATTTAACTGTGTTCTAAGTTATCTATAGCAAGATTAGTTTCTCTGGATAATATTTCTTGAGGCCTTTTTTTATTTTAGTGGAGATTAAGAGTCAGCAGAAAGCTTCATCACACTAAAAAAAGTTGTCATCAGGGTTGAAGCTTGTTCTGAGCTTTTTGAGAACTGCTGTTTTTGAGAAGACTTCTAACATTTTGGTATTTTTTTTACCAGCCATTGCCTATGTGAATGAACAAATATATCAGATGAGTATCAAAGCCTTACAAGAAGGGAAAGACCACCGTACTCTTTTGAACCTTTTCCTTTTAATCCTGCAGTGCTGCTTAGAAGATAGATTTGTTGGTTTTTTTGGTTGTGGTTTTTTTTTTTTTTTTTTTCCCAAACAGGTCAAGGTATCCCCAAAAGATGACAGCTAGCTACCTTCTCCCATTATTTGAGATGTTCATATTTAGTTGTCCAAACTTCCCATTGCATTTTGCAGCATCAGAAACCAAAAAAGACCTATCACACCAGCTCTAGCTGATACTTGGGTAGCTTTAGCTCGTTGCAGAGAACAAATGTCATCTGTAAGGCCCATCAAATATGAAGACAATAGCTTCTATAGGTACCTAATGCAGAGCACATGAAAGTTTTATATAGTATATTGCTGCTCTGTCACTATGCCAACCAGAAATTAGCCTTGTTATTTTCTTAGCTGAAGATCCATTTTATAACGACTCAGTGGCTGAGGCATAAAAGCCCATGTGAATTTCTCACATTCAGTTTTAAGGTGAATTTAATGCAGAAGTAAAATGTAGACCTTGGAAAATACAGGGCTTTTTTGAGGCATGGAGAGGAACAGGCTCACACTTCTCTCAGGCTTTCAGAACACCAGCGTCCCTAGGAAAGCAAGACAGCATTTGTCTCTTTTAAATTGCAAATCCTCTTGTGCAGCTTTTAATTTTCTGTAGGTGGTTAAGTGCCTATCACAATAACCCAGGCTGGTTAGCATCTCAGTGCACCCACAGTATCAGCAGTAAATAACAACAATGAAACAATGGTTCCACTATGTTAGAATTTTTCTACTTATTTGTCTATGCCTCAGTAGACAGTGATGTAACGCAGAAGTAATGCTCCTCAGAGCCAGAGCCGAGAAGTCCTTACTCCACAGGTGCCAGGTAGCATAGTCTAGATTTCTCTCTGTAGAAAAGGGAACTGTGACAACACAGGCATGTTGTAGAAATTTCATCCAATAAGAAACATAAATATACATTACAGTATTTAAGGAGACTATAGTAACATCTGAGCCTGTAAGAATTTATAGAGGCAGATTACACTGTTGGCTATTCATATATAAAAATTAAACTAATGGTATCCAAGCCCATTGTACTGTTTACAGCTCCCCAGAATTTTCCCAGGTATTTAAATGATTATAACCCATGCTCCTTATTAGAAACATATAGATTTTTTCCCTTAATATACACCTTAAAAAAGAATTAAAAAAGCATTTGGAACACATTTCTTCTAAAGAAAATCACCATTTTTCTTTAAGGACTTCAGAGTTTTGGTTGAGAATCTCTTGCCTTACTGATCTGCCTACTGTCTGAACTGAGAATTTAAATCTGGGAGCAAAAAGGATTTTTAATCCAGGTTTAAACTAAACTACTGCAATTTCAGAGGACTTTGTTCAACCAATATCTGTTTAAAAGTACTTCAAAATTTTTAAATGCATATGGATTCATGCCATTTTACACAGAGTTTACAATAAAGATCCCAGTACTTTCTTGTTTCCCCTGGCTAATTGGTATTAGTTCTGGAAGCAGTGATGGCTTGTTAGTGAAGAACCAGTGCCACCCAGGGGCTGAAAGCTGAGAGGCGGTGAAGTGTCCAAACCACTAAATACAGCCTGGGGATAATAGGAACTAGACAGGAAAAAGGGAAATAATGGAAGCAAAATCCAGCTAATGAAAATGTTGGGAAGCAGAGTACAGAGACACCCAACTCCTCTCCCACATACAGCCTGAGCTCCCCAGGGCTGCCTTGGCTTGGGGAACGGTGGGGAGGAAAGGTGGGCTCTGCCTGCTGGCGCTGCCTCTGCTTCCCATCACTGGCACCGGCCCAGTGCTCCCCCAAACCAGTGACTGGGAGTGGGAATGTGCGGGAGGTGGGTCCTCAGCTGTATCCAGACAGCAGGACTCTTGGTATTTAAGAGTACTATACATTTGAAGAGGGTGCTTGTAAATACAGAAACACCAAACAGCTTTGGGATTGATTGCACCTTTAGAAAATACTGACCTAAACTCTGTTTTATATATATGTGTGTGTACATATAAAAATCCTTTCTTAAAACTAGTTTAATATCTTCTATTTATCATACTTTCGTGGAGCAAAATTTGAGAAGACACCTTACATAGCAAATGCATGCTCCATGTCCGGTGTGACAGCAGGAACTCGTTTCCACACCCGACATTTGCTGAGTAAGTTGTCTTCGAACTCCATCTGGTGGTATAAAGGTTTTGTAAGTAGAAAAAGGTTTTGGAAGCACTTGTGGAGCTTCAAATTCCATAGTTTTAGCAAAGAGTTGATTGTGATTTTTCTTCCCACTTCCTAAAAATGGATGTGGAAGAAGATGGGGAAAATGGTAACGATATGTAAAATTTATGCAGACTTTAACTGTTTTTATTTTGTAATGCAGGAACGGAAGGTGGTTTTCTTTCACTTGAGATACAAATGCGTAGAGTTACCTTCAGCTGCAATCGTACTTTATGTTGGTAAAACAGTACAATTATAAAACTTTCTCTATTGTCTACAATGGAACCACCTGGAAACAGAAAGAGGCCAGCCAAGCCCAGGGGGCCAGGACCACTGTAATTGGAATGGGGTGGTCTGCAAGATCCTTACTCAGACAGGATTAATTAAGGAATCATTTCCTTGGCATGATGGGATTGCTCATGTAAGCAGCTGCTTAGCAGAATGAGCAAAAGAAACAATTTTCTGCTTTTTTTTTTTTAAATGAAAATGTCTACATTGCACATGTGAACATACGTGGGGGTTGCCAGTTGCATGTTGAGCTACATATGTTAGACAACAATATCAATATTAGACCAAATGTTGGCGTGTTAAATTCAAGTCTGTAAACTTCTGCTTCATATGCTGCCTGACCTTGGTGAATACCAGATCCTTTTGCTCTTTGATTAATTAGCAATTAATTAAGTATGTTTTATTTCTAAGCCTTCGGATGTTATTTGTTGAATTATTTATATAGTTGAAATTGCTGGGACCCCATAGCAATGTTCTCTGGGAATGTTATTTTTCTGTATTTCCAGGCTGTGGAAATTCCAAAATTTCAGAACTCATTGAGGAAAACTCCATCCGCTCAAATATAACTAGATAAAACTCAGCACATTCTTCATTGAAGGAGTGTTTATGGCAAAAGTGTTTCTAAAAATATTGGACCAAAAATAAGGTAACAATCTGCTTATAGAAATGGGAATACCTAGTTCGACTAAGTACAAAAAAACTGTGGAAGACTTTGCTCTAAAAAGTTTTATTAGGAAAAAATTACCTTTTAGTTGATTAAAAAGAGCAGAAAGTGAAAAAATTCTTAGGAGAGAAATAAGATAAAGTGATTCTTAGAAACTTCCAAGAATTAAGAAAATATTTTAAGTGGGTTTAGTTTAGTTTGCAACATCAATCTAAACAAAATATTATTTTGCGGAATAAAATGCTCCTTTCTGAGGACACACTTTTCCTTGCCAGATGTGCCCAACAAGAGACACCTGCAGGGAACCATCCAGATATACTACAGGGATCACAAATCTGCCCATGTCACAGTTGTGTGCATGAGGAGTGTTTTTAAGACCTCAGCTTGTTATGCCAGTGACAGGCAGCCCAAACAGCAAGTCAGGAAAGCATCGCATAATGTTTCATGTCTCATTGAGTACCATATAGTTCTGTAATAGAATCAACATATATGCTCTAAGCCTTTGTATTTGGCCTGTTATCAACTATTCAGAACTAGGAATTAGGGGGCAGGTCCTGGACTTCCCAGTACTGCTCAGAGTGAGAACAACTTAAACCTGGATTGTGCAATTTGGTGATGCTGTGGGGATGTGTCTGTGTCAGCACCTCAGGCCAGGAAAGTGCTTTTGAAGTAAATTTTCTGATCATTCCCCCTTACCAACTTCTGCTCCATTCTGCAGAGGAGCCTATAAATGTGCCAGCCAAAGTCCCTTTGGATGAAATTAAAGCAGCACACGCAATCCAGGAGCACAGCTAATGTGTTGCAACTGCTAATGCATCTGTGCAGTCAGACCTCAGCTAGTCCAGGGTAGAAACTCCTGAAATACAATCAGCATTGACATGGGCACTTGACACCAGTCATGAGGACAGATCTGTTCTTACTGCACTTAGCGCTAATATAGATAGAGCCCAAGATCTCCTTCCCGTACCCAAATGCAGGGATCATTCTAGCCTGACAGCATATGATTTTCCTCTGATGCTGTGTACTCCCTCATATGTCTGCCTGCTCCCCACCAATGTGCTGCTCCTGACTTCAGGGCAGCTTTATGCTGTGGAACAAATATTTGGAGGGATACTTGGAAGCCACTAAAATACAACTGATAGAGGTGCAAAACGTAGTGGGTAAATGATTTAGAGATGACAGAGAGGTGTGTGTTTTGAGGGCTGCTTTGACCACCCAGTGCTGCAGAAAAATGTGCAACATGAAAAATAGCATGGTGTGATGTATCCCTTCCATTAAGCCAGCTTTCAGGGCTAGAGGTGCTGCAAAAGCCCACGTGAAGATCAATACCTTGCTTGAGCTGAGCATAAATCCTTCCTCTGGAAGAGAAGTAGAAAAGTTTAAGGGGAGCAAATTTTTTGAGATAATATCCTCTATTGCTGCGCTGGGAGCTGAAGTTTAGCTTTGTACCAGATTGTCCTTGCTCACCAGCAGTGCTGAAGATCAGACTTCTCCCTCTCCTGCTGAATGCTGGTTGTGGTCACATTTGGACTCTCCCAGAATGTTCTGTTTCCCAAACAAAAAGAGCATATGGTGGAAGGCGAAGTATATATTGTCTATTTTAATGCTGAAGGTCTGCAAGATCAGAGGGGGCCTTATCGTACAGCACTCTTCCCAGGCTGTCCAGGCTCAACCTCCTCCTCCACATAGACACCCATTTGCAATGCCTGAGGCAGGACAGACTCCAGTCCCACTTCCCAGGCACGTCACGGACACTGCAGACAACACAGCCATGCAAGGGGAGTCCTGCCCAATGCATGAATTTAAGCTGAGCTCACAACAGCCCATGTCAGAGCTGGGCTGTTGCTCAAATCTTAGCCTGTTCTGTGACTAACAACCATGGGAAAACTCCAGGCACTTTGGGAAACACTGAATTCTTCTCAGATGTTCATCCTGCTATGAAGAGCTGTGGCTTCAGAATGAGAAAGAATTTAGAGAAGGATTGTGTTTACCACAGGTGATGTTCTGTTTGTATTTTTATGTTTCTAATACAAAAGAAGACAAGCATCACAAAATATTTTGAAGTGAAATCTGCTAATGTATAGCACTTATCATATTTTCCCCTATGGACAACAGGAATTGAGTATGGGAAAGAGAAAGGGATGAGATACTGAGTGTGAGGAAAGGCATGCTTTAAATGCTTTCCTATTTCCTAAGAAATATGGAGATTTTAAAGAAATCTCTTTACACTGATCTAGATTAGAAAGTAGACTGCTTGCTTGTTTGCTTAAATCTTGAACCAGACTAAATTTTGTTATTTTAAATTAGATAAAAATGAAATACAAGTCAGACTGTTCTTATAACCTACTGTTAATATCAGTCAAGTATCTCAGAAATGCATTTGATGTATTGGTACAGGCTAGGTACTGCAGAAGCACAGTAAAGCTACCTAAGCGTCAATAACATTTCTGGGTAAATAGAAGCCCCAACAGGTGATAAGACAAATGTGACTGCATAGCAGCTTGATCAAAATATTCAGTTGGTCACTGTCAGAAGCAGTGCTCAGATCTGTGCGACTCTATAAGGTGGTTGTTTGTCAGAGAACTGTATTTTACCTGCATTCTTCAGTCTTCAGGGAAGGATCAGCAACCAACAAGAGCACAGCAATCTTGAAAATGTCTTTTTTTGGGGGAATAATACTGTTTACTTTTAAAACTGTATGCAGTCTTTGCACAAGTAACATTGTTGTAGACATGATGGCTTAAATGACACGAGAGGTGGTGTGGGTATACAGATTAGCAGTCTAAACAAGCACAGACTTTGCTAGTTGACCCATACAGAGTAACATCTTTCTCCACAGCACTTAACTGACCACAGAGAAGCATCATTACAATTAACAAGCCCAGCTGAAACAGCAAGTAGCTGGTGGGAAAAGTTAATTACCTTTTGTTTCAGGCAGAAAGATGAGGTGAGGGACAACTGTTCCATTCCTGCAGCATGCTTTTGTGTGTGGTGTGTAAATGGATCCTCAGCATCTTTCAGGCTTGCTTTTTCAAAGGCTGACTTCTGCATCTGATGGAAGTCACTCACTCAGCCTCCAATGAAGCAGAATTAGACACTGTTGTCACCCAAAGGCATCCTTTCATTTCCATGACACCTAGACTGGGTGCTGAAATTAGCACTGACTGCCTCAAAGAACATTGATGGCTTATAAGGAGAAATGATTTAAATATCAACCCAGTTATATGGCATAATAATGTTCCAGGGTTTGCGTAATTGCTAAAATCTGCAAGTAAAATTTTTATTTGGAGTTTCTCAGAAGGATTTAGCAAAATAAACTTTCCACATGCCCATGTCAGAACTTTAGATTGCAGCAGTGGGAAGGGACCTGGTGCAAGGGTTCTCAGGAGGCACCTACAAACCTGAGCACGTGTCACAAGAATCCTTATGCACCTTCTGAAACTCATCATCCCTTCCTCTGTGGGTGGAAATGCAATTCCTTAGCCACATTTCCCTATATCCCTGTATTCAGTGGAGGGGGGAAATAATGTAACAAAAATCGTGTTACACTGATTTAGCATCTCCTGCAGGGAAGAACAAGCAACACCAATAAGATGAGAAGTCAAATGACTACAAATATTTTCCCAGTTTTCCACATTTTCCAGTTTTTCCCTAGAGGGTTGAAAGAGGAGAGAAGAGGAAAAAAACCTTCCTCATGCAGTTATGGGACATGTGAGTTCTGGTGAAACTTTCACTGACCCTCTCCCCCCTCCTCCACATAAAATTAACCTAATATTTTCTTGTTTTACGTCCTTTGTCCTCATTAAGAGAAATATTAAATCTCACCAGCAAGCAGAGTACAGGTGTGTGAGAGACTGTTAAAAGTAACCTAATCACTGCATATGTTATTTATGCTGTGTAGGGAAGAAGTCAGAATATTTCCCACACTTCAGCAACTCCTTTTCAAACCCTTAGAGACTTAGTTGTTGTGAAGATACCTTCCAATTCTGTTTTCTAGGATGAAAAAAACCCCAACCACAAACCAACAAACAAAGATTTGTATGTGCAGGAAGGAGATTGCCGATAAACATGTGACAAACAAAAAAGTAAACACCACTTCTGATGCAAACAAGAACTGCAAATTTTAAAAATTACAGCTACCAAGTACACTGTTAAGCTGTTTTCCACGGCAAGTGGCCCCAAACCCATATCTGTGTATTTTAGTCACTAGTGAGGGCTTGCTCTTTCTTCCTTAAAGCCAGGCTGAGGTCTGCTTTGCCTGATATCATGAATTTTGACTACCTTATCTCAGTCCCCTGTAAACCGAAATGAGCTCAGTACCCTGGTCTATTGCTTATCCTTTTCAGTATTGCCAGGTCTGCAAGACATTGGGTAAGCAGGTCCTGTGGATATGAAGGAGGCTGAGGAATCATTAAGCAAGACACTCATTAGCACACCTTTATAGTGCCTTGTGAACCATCACTAACAGAGGCAGTCACGTGGCTTGAGTTCACAGAGTGATACTTTTAAAAAGGGAAAAGGGAAACTGCGGCAGCTCTGTGAGCTACAAACCTAAGACAGAAAGCATGTTAGAGAGAAGGAATTTGAAAAAAAAACCAACAAAAAAAAAAAAAAGCGGGTGGGTGGGGGTGTTGGGGAAGGGTAAGGGATGGAGAGCTCTGCTGAGGAAATGAGTGCAGGACAGTTGAGAAAGATCCACCTGTCCCCAGTTTGTGTCTTGTGCAGTGAGACAGTCTGAAGCCCTGAATCTGGATCTGACTGTCACAAGGAGACTGCAGAGAAAGCACTCACTGGGCTGGCCACCCAGGAAGAGCAGATGACTGTGAGAGGGACACAGGAGGGGGCAGAAGACTGACTTTATGAAGCGGTTCTACAATCTTTCTGTTTGTGAAAACTTCTCTGGAAACTGTCATCCAGAAAGGCATACAGAAAAGGATTGAAGCAGCTGTTGGTATAACTAACTCAAGCTAGTGACGAAGTAGGATATCCCAATGGTGTGTGGGGTTTATGGGATATCTGTGGTGAGGGCCACCACTATGCTAAGGTGACATGGCATCCAGAAGAACAGGCACACAGCCAGGATGAAAACCACCATCAGTGTCACCTCTTTTTTTGGGCTTTGTCCAGGGCTTTTGCATTGCAAGTGAAGTGTACGTGTTTCAATATGCACAGCAGGGTGCTGTAGAGGATGCAGGTGGTGGACATGGGGATGACAAAGCCTAAAATAAAGATGTAGATCCGACTGCCTTTCTGCCACTTGCTTTCAGGGTAGGGGAATACAAAGGCACACTGGGAGTGCCCCTGCTCCTTGTGAATCCTAGCAAAGACAGTGAAGGGCAGGATGATGACTGTGATTAAGGACCAGACGCAAAGGCTCACAACCTTGGCTGCTCAATAGGCATGGTAGGACATCTTCCTGGACATTGTGGTGGCCGCCACAACCTGGTAGTGGTCAGTGCTTGTGACAGTGAGGAAGCAGATGCTGGAGAAGGGGTCGTACTGGTCTACGGAGATGACGAGTTTGCACATGAACTCTCTAAAGGACCACTCCAGGAGCAGGTAGTCAGCAATATTGATGGGTAGCACCAGGTTAAAGAGCTCATCAGCAATGGCCAGGTTAAGGATGAAGATGTTGGTGGCTGTTTCCATCTTTGGGGCTTTGAGGATTACAAAGATGATGGCAGCGTGGCCTGTCAGCCCCATGGCACAGATGACTGAGTACATGACAGGCACTGTGACATAAAAGCTGGAGCTCAGTGAAGGAGTGGACATATTCAGACCTCTATTCCCTACCTGGTACAGTCTCCTCATAAGGAATCGATCTCAATTCTCCATGGCCATAGAAGAGTGTGGCCAGGCCCACTGGTAATGGGGACAGATTGGAAGTGGAGGAAAAAAGGTGAGATCCCTGCTTTTCTCAAGCCTGTCTCCTCTGGTGCATCCAGCCACCGAGGTCTCACACACGCTGCTCACTGCTGCCCTGCCGGGAGCAAGGGAAGGTCACCAAGGGCTCAGCCAGCAGTGGAGGGTCCCACCATCCCCCCAGAGCAGGGGTGGTCCCCCAACAGTTGCCTATTCCCACCTCCTGCACCAATGGATGCCATGCAGGGTCAGCACCCAGCCTCGGACTCCCCCAAAGTGACCACCCCAAGGTGACAACACTCACTTGGGAGCCCAGCTGTCCAACCTGACAGCCACCCCCCACCCCTCCAAGGTGCCTCCGGGTGCTGGGTCAGACCACAGAACTCCTGCCCTCGGGAGGAGCTGGTATCTTTGGGATTCTCCTCAAAACCCAAAAACACCCCCACTTCCCGACGGGGCCGAGCACTTTGGAAGGGGAGGAAGGATGCACTGAACTCTGCCAGGCTGTCTGCAGCGGTGGGGCTCCTGGGGGGACGTGGGAGTGGGTCAGTGGGGAGATGTGTGTCCTGGCTCTGTGCAGGCAGGATCCTGAGCTTGATTCTGAGAGTTAAATGCGTGCTTCCCTGCATCTAGGCAGCAACAGATAGGTAACACGAACCATAGAGAGAGTGGTTTAAAAGTCGGGAGCTGGACCACTGGCAAGAGATTTGTGCCATTACCTGCAGTCACATCTCCTCCCGATGGTGGCGAGAGAAATCCCAGCTGTAGGTAGCATCTGCCCGTCGTGCTGGGGCAGCATCCACCACCTGCCTGGGCCAGGGGCTGCCCTGGCTGTCAGGTGATGCTCTACGTCTTGCCCCGAAAAGGTGTTTGTCATGGGGTGTGGGTATCAAACTGAAGCAGGAGGGATGCACAGGAGTTCCTGTATCTCTGCCTGACACTTTCACACCTTCACACTGTGATAAGGATAGACTTCAATATAACCCCAGGGAGGCAATGCTTTTTAGAGGGCAATTCAGATTTCCTGATTATCCTGATTTTTCAAGAAGTACGTGGTGTAAAAACTATTTCACTTCATTTTTATTTGGATAATGGTTTACATCTCTTAAATCATAAGTGTAAACAGCTTCTTTTGTGTTGTTACCAGCAGTACTAACCACATACATCAAAACTAATTATTAATAAATTTACTAATAATATAATACATACATCTTTGGGTAAATAATTTGGCAAAATTGTTTAATATCACTAAGCTAACACTATGGAGTGAGAGACAAATACAGCCTGGCTCTGATTGTCCCATATTCTGATGTATAATTACCTAGATTAGCAGGATATCACAAATGTGAAAATACAAGCAACTAGATTAATGAGTAAATAGATAAAAATGTACAAGCAAAGAAAAGTAGCTTTGTTTCATTGTGGTTATGCTTTCTAGTGCTCTGGCTTATTTTATTTTATACTACTAAGTACATAATATAGCAAATGATACTTCACCATACAAAGCACACTGTCTGCTCTGTTGCTTGACTTCCTTTATGGAAAGATTTGAGAAGAAAAGGTGTTTGCATATTTCTGTGCTCCCATGAGAATGATGGAAGTACTGTGCTGCAAGGCTTATTACGGAGTTTCGATCCCTTTTCTGTGTACTTTATAGTTTCACAAGACAAGCAATGAAAGTGTCACCTTTGCTATGAAGTTTATTAGAAATTAGCACTTGAGTCAGGTTTTCTGACCCAAAGACAGGTACAGTTACCCCAAAGGGAATATAGCTTTGTAAAGTTTCTCTAGGAAGTATATTTCCCATTTTAGATGCAATGAAAACTCCCAGTGACCATATTTTCATTCACTCTTTTCTTTCAATTGATCTCATGCAGATAGTACCTCTATTAAGTATCTCTATTAAGATGAGATCCCTCTTCCCCTTTTTATCTACCTCTGCCCAAATAATTCCAATTAGAAAATGCTAATTTAATAATGATTAAACTAATTCAGCTGTTTTCCCTTTTTTTCCACATATATTTCTCTGGAGAAGCTTTGTGGCATTCCTCTTGTTTTAGAATTGTTTTGTTCCCTCAGGATTCCTACTGAAGTAGGAATTTCTACCGATGCCTACTGAAACCTTTCATAATATTTCACCTTTGTTTTAAGATAGCCATGGCACAGCTCAAACAGAACACAAATGCTGAGTAACGCCATAATAGCACCAACATAGTAAAAAAAATTGACTGTGATTTGCTTTCTGGTATTCTAAACAAATGTTTTTATGTAGAGATGTTATTGGAGAACCTCAGCCATAGCATATGGCTGAGTTATATCATTGCAGTAATATAGCAGATAACCTAAATAAATAAAATTTGTGACCCTCTACTCATAGTCACTAGGGAAGGCCTCTGGTGACTGCAAAAGGCATGTCATACTCACGTGCAGAAACAGCAAGGAAGACAATCCAGGGAACTACAAAGTTCTCTGCTACACCTCAGTCTCTGGGAAGACCATGGGGGAAAATCTGCTGGAAGCCATTTCCAGGAACACAAAGAACAAGAAAATGTTTTAGAACAACCAGCTTAGATTCCCCAAGTGCAAATCATGCCTGACTAACCTAGTTGCTCTCTGTAATAAGGTGATTGACTCGGTGGGTGAGGCAACAACAACAGGTGTTTCTTGCCTCAACTTTTAACAAAGCCTTCAGCACAGCTGTGTTGAATAGATGGGTCAAAGAGTAGCCGTCAGCAGTTGAACATCTAATTGGTGGTCAGTGTCAGAAAACCCCTAATGGTAGGTTTTTTTCAGGAGTTAGTACTGGGGCTGATACTTTTTTAGCGTCTTCTTTAGGGACCTCAACGATGGGATGGGATACACCTCTGGAGAAGTTCACAGGTGTTACCAAACTGGGGAGCGTGGTCAGTATGCTGGAGGGCAGGGAAGCTGTTCAGAAATGGTCTGACAGAAACCAAGTTAAGTTCTAAAAGGTAAAAATTTCCTTTGGCCAAGATGGACACCCCCCACTCCCACCCCCCCAAGAGTAGAGGTTAGACGCTGCCTCACTAGGGAGCAATTTTGCAGGAAAGAACATAGAGTACCTGGTAGAGAACAAGATGGTTGTCAGTGAGTAGAGACCCCTTGTAACAGTGAAGGCTAACCACATTCTGTGTTGTGTCAGCAAGCATGTAGTCAACAGGTCAAGGGAAGCAGTTTTTGTGATTTGGTGATCGTGATACCACACAATTTGGGCTCTCCTGCAGAAGAAAGACATTGAGAAACCGCAGCTAAGTGCAGTGGAGGCCCATTGGGATGGTAGATGTTGAGGGAACTGGATTTCTTCTGCATGGAGAAGAGAAGGTATGGGGGCTGGGGGAAACTAATTGCTGTCTCCAGCCATCTAAATGTGGGTTATGGAGAAGACAGAGTCAAAATCTTGCAGTTGCAAAACAGCAGGATGACTGACAGCAGTTGCAAATTACAGCAAGGTAAATTCTGACTAGATGTAAGGAATACATGTATTCACAGTGAGGGTGATTGAGCTTCTGAACACTGCTCCATCCCTGAAGATAATCAGAATTTGACTGGACACGGTACTGAATAGCCTGGTCTAAGTTTGAAGTTGGCACTGCTTTGAGCAGGGAATTGGGTTATGTGACGTTCAGAAGTCCCTCTAACCCAAATTATTCTGTGATTCAACCATGTTGAATTCTTATTTTAAGCCTTTGAAACCAGAATGATCCCAGCAAATTATACATTAATAAAAATTTAACTTTTTAGAGGAACCTACATGTTTTTGATGCAATTGCATAATATCAAACCTTGACCGAAAATGATACTATCTAACAACACTCTGTAAAGAAGAATATCCTTTGAGAAAGCACAGAACATCTGGTGAGCAATCCATGGCTGAACAAGAAACCCTTCAACAGAGCTGAAAGGTGATGAATACAGCAAGATTACATGCATAATGTGATCATTATGAATGCAGTTATGCTTAAAATGCTGTGGGTTTCCAATCTGGCTGATAGAGTCCTTGTGGTGATTTACTTATTCTCATTATTTTCCTCTCTTCTAACTGGTTCCTTTTGGTGGAAATAGCTTCAAGGGTTAACTATGTGGGAAGGAAATCTTTAAGAGTGTAGTAGAAAAAAAGTTCCTTTTAAGTATTATATAAAGCTAAAGAGAAGTCTAACAATTAATTACATTTTAAAACTCATATTTTATCCCTAGTGTTTAATTGGACTGATGGAGTACAGAGGCTGAATAGCAATGCATGAAAAATTAGATTTAGTGTCCTAGAACATATATTCCAAAATAATTTATATCCTACATCCAAAAGCTGTCAGGATTATTTCTTTATTTACTAGTACTGCTTGTTATGTATTTTGGCAATTCAAAAGGAGATTATAAACCTATAGGATAGTCAGTCTTTATCAGTATGCTGAATCTTGCCACTTCTTTGGTTACTCTAAACAAATGAGAGATGTTTACTATGTGGCATTAAAAAACCCCTAACAACAACAAAAAAAACCCCAAACATCTCAACAAATCTAACCAGCATTAAAACTGTCATAGTGATGCGTATCACATTTTACAGGGAGATAGCATACTTCTGCACTAATTTAAGATATAATAAAAATGCTCTTTTATACAGTATATGATAAAGGAGTTGCCAGTGTGTGTGACATAGAAACTAAGAAAAAAAGGATTCATATTACAAGCCAGGACCACCTTCTCTCTTTACTTCAGGAGTTCATCTTCAATATGTGACTTGAAAGAAGTCCAGTGATTTATTTTTTGACAAAAGCGATGCATAGGCAGAGAGGAATGGAAAGGGCTAGGAGCAAAGAGGACTATGAAAATAAATTAGTATACACAGTCTGATTTTTTTGGGGTGGGAAAGGGAGAAGCTAGATGTTGTAATGGACATCTATTAAAAAGTCTTTAGAAAAATGAAATAAATGAAGGAGCAACTATAACTTCCATAAACATAAAATGGGAGGATAAACAAGGAAGGAAACCATGTTGCTTTTATACATATATATAGGGGGACTTATACATAGATACAGTCTTTATTTTCTCTCTAGCTTACTGCTTAGGTGCTGGCTAACAAAAGATTTCTGTATCTGAGATGGAACACAAAGACTTACCGCCATTTTACACAGAAAACTTAAATCCTTTCTTCTAAATACTTCACGTTAACTTTGAGCTGTGTGCAACACAAATAGCAGGAACAATACTTGTTTTTTCGTGCTTTGTTTCTGCATGTGCTGTTTATGGCCTATGTTCCCAAGATTGTTTCTGAAGTTTTGGGACACTGTTACCTATTTTGTGATGAATGCTCTTGAATAAAAACTTGTCATTGCTTTCTAGTCCAATTGCTTCTGTTTGTCTGTAGCTCCAGCCAGGCAGGAGTAAGTTTGATTGCTATAGTAAGTGACTCATACATTTGTGGCCTCTGGCCACTCTGTAGCTAGGTCTAGGTCAGTTTTCACCATTTTGACCAGTTCTAGGTCTATGCCAATGCTGGAACTTGACTGTTCCTTTTCATTTTACCATATGTTCAAGAAAACTTGCATTCTCAGCTGCTGGAGACTAGACTAATGCAACTTTGTGTGCATGTGTGTAAACTGTAGTATGCATTATTCCAGCATGCTGTTGTTCCCACCAAAGGTAAACGCAGAGCAATGTGCTTACTGATGGACTAATATTGCCTAAATTACCAGCTGGACTACCCCAGCCTGGGAATAGTTCTATCATCTCCTGTGTCCTGTGATGTGACATAACCTGTCCTTTCGTTTTCCCTTGTGTTGCTTCTTGTGTTGTTTGTTTTAATGCTTAGATGAAACTTAACAATCCTCAAGGTACAGAGGAGAGGCTTGCTATTAGTTGTGAAAACTGAAATAATATTAGAGAGCCAGCAGAGTAGACTTGGATCATTAGCACTGTCTCATAGGCAGCTTGTTCAAGAAGACCTGCCTCAGTGCCCCAGGAAAGAAATCAGTCAACCTGGATGGCACAGGAACAGGAGTCTGACAGCCTGTGTGTTGCCCTTTTTGCTGATAGCCCCTTCTATAGGACGAGGAAGGAGACTGTTCAAGCAATTTCTAATCACAGCAGCACTAACACAGATAGAGGTTCCCAAAAGAGGGCTTTTTTTCTTTCTCAGAAAAAAAATAAATATGAGAAATTCATTACATCTTCAACTCAATCTGGATAGCACCAGGCAGAGAATTCTCCTGGAAAGACTAGCTCAGTGCTAACAAGCAAAGAATTGATTTAGATTTGTTCTTGGGACCTGTAATGCTGCCAGGCAGTATAAGGAGGAAAAAAAAAGTCAGGCCTCTGGCCAAGATTTTGAAAAATTGGTATGTAATTAACTGTTCTGATTTGCAGCAGAACCAAGCATCCAGCCTTTTCTTCCTCAACGTGAATACTCAGGTATGCTGTGACTTTTCTATTTTTAAGGTTTTTACTTTGGTTTTTCACTCCTTGATACCCTCACGGTAACCTACCTTTCACCTAAAACCACCGGCTGGTTGCTCTGAACTGTTGCTTTTCAGCGGACTGTTTCTTTTCAGCAGCTTTTTGCTCAACAGTAGGACAGGACTGAGCCTCAGATGCTGTCAAGAAGCCAATGCTTGAAACCATTTTGTATTTTGCTGGTTTCACCCAAGGATATGTACCTCAAGTGAACTTTAGCCTGATCTTAAGGTAGAACTGTGCCCCATACAAAAGGTTTTGCTCCCTGTAGGGAGCTGGTCAGTAGCAGCAGTGATGCTGTGGAGGGAACTGCAGCTGCTGCGAGAGGTGTTGACTCAGCACCAGATGCGGGCAATCTCGGCTAAGGTAGGAAGGGGCAGATGGGCAGACTGACAGCTTCATGTGTTATTCCTGCTTGTTGAGATGCTGCCTTTTCTGATCCGCAGTCCATGAGGATTTTATGGTGATGTTTTAGAGGGAGTTTCCAGAAAAAAACCTTAAGGATCTTGACTCCTGCAGCACATATGCTTTCTACCAGCTAGAAGTGCTGCTTGGGGCTTTTCAACACTGCAGTCCCTTCCCCTGTCCACAAGCATTGAATGGTTCTAATGGAAGTGAGGGTTCTCTAACCAGATACCTAATTCCTACTTGCCCCACTTTTTTTCCACCTAAGCACTAAAACATAATTCTTTGATTTGCAAAGTGCAGCAAATGGTGTGCAAACAAAACTAATTTGGGATAGGCAGTGCGTAGTTTCTGTGTCTGTGTGAGGAAAACTAAATGTTATCTGGATTTCTTAATTACTTTTCAGCACTGAGGCTGGTAGGCATAAACAGTCTGCACCCCAGAGTGCTAAATCCTGCCTCCAAATCGTGGTGGCTTGAGGAGTACTGCCCACCAGGAATGGTACCTGGCCTCTCCTGAGCCGTGCCAGGGAATTGCTTGGGAAAAGTGGCTGGCCCATGTGGACATCACACCAGGGAAAGTTTGCAATAAGACATCACATCAGGGAACCTTCAGAGTGAGAAAAGAAGAAATGTTACTGGTGGAACTATTTTGCCTTCCAAAAGTGATAATTAATTTTGGTGAATGATTGTTTTCCTGGGTACTGTTTAGCTTATATGTGTGCATGTGTGTGGAACCACAGTGTGTGGACTCAAAGTCTGTCAGGAATGAACCCAAGTGAGAAATCTAACACTGAAAATCCTGTTTTTTTGCCAGAAGAACTATTGACTTTTCCTTGCAAATACTGGTGTGCCATTTATTTCAGCCACAGAAAGTGGGATTCTTGTATGCCTGGAATATATCCATGCCACATTTTAATGCTGCAAAATAGGTAGCATTTACTTTTTATTTTCTATAATGTACAGTATAATAATTATACTAATCTAGATGTCATTAATGGTGCATTGTTAAAACAACTGCAATAGCAAAAATTTTGTTGAGGTTACTTGAGGAGGATGCTTGGGTGAGCAGCTTGAAAATGGTATAGCAAGTATTTAACAAGGGCAGCTTAAGCACTGAAGAACCAGGCTGGTCATGGTGTGGGAAGCAGTTGGGATTGTAGAAGGGGTGCTTTGGAAGCTTTCTCATGCCAAAAGCATCTGTTTGCAGTTTTTTTGCTGAAAGTGAAGCAAGTTGCTGATCAGAAGGCAGGAGAATTGCAAAGAGGCTCCGAGTGGGAGGCAGGGACACGGGCCAGGGCAGAGCATGGCTGGGCAGGCAGTGACATTCATTCCAGGTCCTGTTCCCCAAACAGTGCATGAGTGTTCTGGGTCTCACCTTCTTAACCTTCTTTATGAAACAGATTAAGAATCCATGGGAGCAGCAAGCTGAATTTGCCTGAGGCTTGTTGGAAATGTTCCCTTCACTCTGTCAGTCCTGGGCATCTGCTTATCTTCCTTTCCTGGTTTTCTTTTTAGCACTTTTTTTCATGTGTTAAGATGTTCTATGTTTCTAAGTCTCAAGTTTTTATGTAAGTTCTAAAACTTTGCTGCAGCCCCCTCCAAGTGATCCTAGAGAGGATATTCCCTATTCCGCTCCTACAGCATCGCCATAAGAAACTCCTTATTTTCTCCTGTTGCTAATTCTAACCAGTAAAATATACTTGTGGTCTCTGAAACTTAACCAGGACCATAAGAGAACCCTGGAGACTGGGCAGGCCTCTGAGATCTGTCTCACCATTGGTGAAAGTATATGTCATACCATTATAAATATATAAGAAATCATCGCTTCATTTCTGCCACTTTTCAGCAATGTTTCCAATGATCCAGAGCTGTCCAGGTGTCCTCAGTGAAGGAACCTGATCCCAAGTTTCATAGAGAAGCCCTTCTGCACTGTGTAGCTTTTGAGAGGTGGAAGCAGTACACTGTGCAGACACCTTTGTTTGCTGCCTTGGCTGGTGCCCTATACAGCGAGTATCAGTGCTCTGATACTATAGAATGTCATCTGATGCAATTGGTTATGGCACACACTACCTGCGGCTTCGCACAGGTGCTGATGACCAAGTGCCTGCCTGACACAGCTACAGATTAAATGACACCTTGTGAACTTGAGGAAGTGAAGGAAGACAGTCAGGGACTTGGGTTGAGACCTGGAGGGAAAATGGGGGAGATGTTCACTTCGGGTGAAGCTGGGGAGTTACATTTAAAATAAATCAGCTCTTGAAGGGTAAAATTAAGCAAAGGCGGTAAATGTCAAGAGTTTACTTCATTCCAAGATTGTGTCTTTTTCTATGGTCAGGATGCCAGTTCTCAAGGAATCTTCAAATAGAATTGCTACTTAACATGTCCACTGGGGCATCAAAGGTATCACACAGAAGCAGATGAAAAAAATCCATTTTTTTTTTTAATTTTTTGCCAGATACACTGTGAAAAGACATCTGTTCCATAAGCATTATCAGCTACTACACATTTCACATGTTCAAATTTGCCAGCTGCAGGATAAGAATACCAATGAATAATCATTTTGTTGTCGGAGTGTCCACTGCATCTGTAAATTGTAGCTCCTTTGGGAGTGTGGGACGGTAGGGAGACAAAAGGTTGTGGTTTAATTTGGCTTCATGCAAAAACAATTACTAATGTCTGTGGCTTCAATGGGGCATAGATGAGCAAGTAAAAATATTCTCCCCGAGCATCACCAGCTGGGCAAGTACACAATTTTTTCACCTATCAACTAAAGCAGAGTCTCCAGCATAGGCTGGTAGTGACTTTAAGGCCAACATAGACTCTTTTAGAGGACTTCTTCGTAATAAATTAGCATATACATGAGAAACATAAAGCCATGAAAAAATATTAATGAGCACTGGACAGAAAATTATTAATAATACGCCTTTTGAAGCTTAGTCCTAATAAACTGCAGTAATTCAAAGCTTTTTAACAAGCTTAACCTAAATCTATTAATTCCTTTCTCAAGAATCCGTCCTTATGCTTGCTTGTCTTCAGAAATAAGTACTAGAATGGATTTATGCAATCCTCAGGCAAGGGAAATAAGGGAGTGGTCTTTAATACTTGCAGGATACTTTGCTAAACCTAAATGTTTTCCTGCCCTATGATTTTAATGAAATGATGCTATGAAATGCAGCAAGACCGTGTCTGAGAAGTAAATTCACAAAGATATATTCATCTCTGCTTATAATACAATACCATGTCATTTGAGATGGAACTGTTAACGCTGTGATTTCTCTGGAGGTGAACGACTTGTCTCCATTCTCTTCATTTGCTGTAAAAGAAACTTCTATACTGAAGGAGCTGAGGACCAAGTCAATTTGATGAAAGGGCTACAAAAATGCTTGTAGGTGTGAATGGCACAGATTTGAACAGCCCTTCTTGGGCACCAGACTTTGCAAAACAACAAATGACAGATGGAGGTAAACAATTCTGTTATTTCAAATAACAGGAAAAAAATAATGCTATGTTACCTTTTTCCTAATTTCTGATGGTGATCATTCTTGCAGCAACCCCCTGCCCCCATTAAGGCACCTCCACCATCCCCGCCCCTGTTAAACAGTGGGGAACAAGTATTCTACTCCATCTCTCTGAAAACAAGGAACTGGCTCAGGAAAGATCCTTAGGAAAACATTTATCTAGTACTTATTATCCCTTCTGGTCAAATGCTTTCTGGTTCAGTAATGAATTTCCATATGAAAGTCATTTGAGTGCTGGCTCTTTGCCTATACTGTAGAGATTTGGATATCTTTTTCCCTGGCTTGACTACTACAGTAGAAAATCTTCAGAGCAGTAACTGACACCGTATGTATGTAATCTCAAAGTCATGGGGTCCCAACCTGGTGAGCTAGAGTCTATTACAATACTAATCCAGTATTAACTGCTATATTCTGTGTTATGGGTGGAAAATCCATATTGTCCCCAGATGAGAAACAAATCAAATTGTTTATGACTTCAAAATATTATAGATAGGTAATCACAATACTTGTGGAATTTAATGACCTTGTTTGGAATAAATAGATGTAAGAAATACTCTGTGCAATTACCAGGGAACTACCATGATCTTAAAAACCTGTTTGTATGTCCTCAGTTTTTATTTTATTCTCAGTCCCTTCTTAGGAAGAAAGATCTTCAGTGTTAGATGTGATATTTGTGGTTTTCCTTATAACACTTTCCTGGGGTGGTGGTGGTAATTTTGTTTCTGTAGCTGCTTTGAGAATCTCATCCTTTAAACATTCATTCATACTTGACAGATAGAGGAAAAGTAGGTTTAAAATAAACAGGTTTAAGAGTAGGTATGTTAAGCAGTGGTTTTACTTATCAGTTAAGCAGTTCATGTACTTTGGATACCTTAAAGCAAGGAGGGAAAAAATCCCATTTTTTTTCTGGTTTTTACTGCCTGCTTTAGCTCACAAAGTTCCTTAATGCAACTTGTTGGAAGCAGAACGGCCATTCCAGGGAAGTGCTGCAATATACTTGCTCTGCTTTTTAAATCTTCCTTAGAGACCTTCTCTTGCCTGCTGTAGGACGCTGGGTCTCATTGACCAGCTCATTTTCATTTATGCATTTTCTGCCTTGGATGAAAAGCAAGGCCCTTGGATTTTTTTTTTTTTTCTTTTGATAAAGGCATCTGAAAGCTTCGGTCTTCTAGTATTTTTGTCAGGTGAAAGCTAAATGATTCTATTGCTGTTCTACTCTTTTTTTTTTTTTTTTTTTTTTTTTTTAAATGCAGAATGGTACCTTTTACAGAGCAAATGTAAGCTTCAGGCTAACTCTTCTTTTGTCTTGTTTCTGAGATTTTGGGGTGGATTTTTCTTTTTAAGTACATGAGGTAAGTAAAGACAATGGTACCCTCTACATAAACAACAAAAAAATGTTTTAAAGTTAGGGAGAGTTTTCTCATTTATTAAAAGCTTTTCTTTAATTATTAAAAGTTTTCTGGGATCTTAATGCGCTACTTGATAAGCAGCTGCCATAGAATTTACACAATCAGGATTTCTCCCTGGAAAAGCCTTTCAACCTGTTCCTGATGTGCTTTGCAAGTGCATCTGACTTAAGTCACTTTACTGTGTTTATCAGTTCATGTTCAAATGTCCAAGGGTTCTGAAGGTGTTTTACTCCTTCATGCTTTCTATGTAATTACACATTTGGAAATGAAAAAATATATGTAATTGTGTGTTTTCTACTGTGAATTATTCTGAAATACAGAAGAATTAATTTAAATTTTATGAATATGGTCTTAGAATATACCCAAGGGCACTGTTAACTAATCTAAGATGGTAAACTTCCAATTAAAGGGTTATTTGTTAGAAAATCTGGAGGAGTTTCGTCTAACATGTATGCCCATGTGTAAAATTAGATGTCACTCACCCTGACTGTCAGTTCAGGCATCCCAGAATAATCATTGATAATTTTTGATCACAACCACAGACACAAATACAACATAAAACAGGAAAAGATGAATGGGGAAAAAATGACTGGAGATAAAAAGTTTCACTATAGATTTAGAGGCCTCTTGGAGGCTGAGGGCAAAGGAGCAAAACTCACTTGTATTCCCTGCTAGTACTTAGAGATGCACTTATATGCACCAAGTTGTATTATGCGATGTCAGTGGTGGAAAAAGAGACACTATTAATCAAATTTCTAAAACTTGCCATCTAGGGCTATTAATCACTTCATTAGATCTGTTCCAGAGACTCTGGGATACACACTGTTTGAAATATTCTGGACCACATTTTTTGCCACTTTTCAGCCTTGTGCTGTCCTGTATTCCAGACCTTCTCTTCCTGGTGTTTTTCTCTGAACTCTTCAGAGTTTGACTCAGTTTTATTGAAGTTGGATGTCTGAAACCATCAAATGTGCAGATCTGCAGTTTATTTCTTTCTACCTGTAGAACGCCCTAAGCCAGATGCTGCTGCAGTCTTGCAGCCTTAACGTGTGTGATGTGGGATAGCCAGGCCCTCAGGCGCTCTCTCAAATGGCAGCACTCTAATGCGGTGTATGCACTTCATGAAATGATGAAAACAGAAAGTGATAGTAAACTATCATGGCTGGAATGCCCTTGCATTCTCTGTAAAAATTACTAAATGAGACAAAAGGAACAGAACATAAACTTGAAAGAAACTGTCATAATGAAGTTACCAAATGTCTTTTTTTGCAGCAATCTCTGCCAAAAACATTAGAGCATTTGACGTCAGGGAGACAGCTGAAATAAATGAAAGTGAAAACCAGAAGCATCAAAGTGAGAAGATGCTTCAAAGAGCTTTTTATATTCCGGTCCATAAGTAGCCTGAAAAGTCAAAGTGTATCAAACACAGCATACAGCAAACTCCTTTCATGCTTTGAAGAAGAGGACAGCAAACTACAAGAAGATTGAGCTAATCCCCTTGCAGATGTTTTGTTTACCATATTGCAAAGCACTTTTTAATATTCTTCAGTTTGATTTTCTGTGGGTTTTTTAATGTCCTCCACTCTGATTTATTAATACTTTTGTTTTCTCTTTGATGTATGCCTTCTGCAGAGGAAAATAAACAATAATGGAGACCTTAAGGGTTTCAGTGAGTTTTGAGGAGGTCTAGCTTTAGATATTGAATATCAGAGAGACTTTGAGGGCTTTGAGATTTACCCCATTTATGTCTCATTTGCCATGCACAGATACAGTCTCTTTTCTATGCCAAACATGATGGAAATGAAGTTTGCCTGCCTTGGAATGAAC
The DNA here is from genome assembly GCF_015220075.1 of Falco rusticolus. Taxonomy (NCBI): domain Eukaryota; kingdom Metazoa; phylum Chordata; class Aves; order Falconiformes; family Falconidae; genus Falco; species Falco rusticolus. Next base: position 47,877,449 of record NC_051189.1, read on the forward strand.
TGTGATGTAAAAGACTGTATACAACTGGTAAAGCAGATAAAGTGCTCTGTGGAAATCTGTATGAAGCAGCTATTCATACCACAATACACACTGGTATTTCCAGGGTTGGAAACCGCAAGAGTCCTGGAATTAGATAAGTGAGTTTGTGTAAAACCACATTGTAAATCTTGTCTTTGGCACAAGGCAACATGAGACTTACCTTTTAAGAATTAATTTTACAGTATGTTGTGCCCCCCTTATCTTTCACACGTCTGGGTTTTTTGCCCTTTGGGGAGTAAAATAAGAAAGGATTCATGCATTGCTCATGCCCAAACACAGTGCTGTTTACTCATTGCTAAGAGGTTCTACTACTTTTTCAGTTTGATAATTTATACTAGAAATAAATAACCCTCTTGTACTGAAAATATTACCAGGGAAACTGTCAGCTGCTAAAACCCACATTATTCTTTAACAGGAAGCAAATGGTTATAACTACTTAATGTTCATTGGGGCACGGTTAGTTGGTGGTTTTATTTTTTGTTTTGTTTGTGGAAATATTTTTTTCCTGTTGAAAAATTTGTCATCTCTCATATCCAACTGTTTTCCATAAAACCGTCTTTTGTTCAGCATAAAATCTTATAGTTTAGGAAATGCTAGAACTCTTTTCTATTTACACATTTCCAAATAATGTTGTCTTCAAGTGGTGTTTCTGTTTCTGGAACATTCGGATTGACTTTTCTCAAAAGAAGCAACACTTAGCTCCGTTAGTATGATAACTGGACAGAGCTTTTGGCAAGTACTGAATAATCTTTAGGGAGGGATCAGCCTGTGAATGTATGGAGTGGTTAGTAAGAAAGCAATGAAAATGTAATATTAAAATATTTGCTTGAGGTCCAATTCTTTCTGAAGTACATCTGCTTCAACTCAGGGAATGTCATTCTGATACTCTAGATACTTAGTCTGAGACTCTCCTGGCACTGAAATTACCAAAAATAATTGCAGCTGGCATCAACAGAAAGCAAAAATTCCGTTCCCATCAGTATAAAGACCTCAAATGTCAAGTTGTTCAGATATTACAAAAGAGAAACATTAATTGTACAGATTCTAAGGTCCTGTCGACATAAATGTTTCAAACTTGATTTCTCACTGGACATGTAGTTCATAGCTTATATTAAAGCTATAAAACTGTATTGACCTCAAAGAACTGAGTGTCTGGCTCAGAGTCAAGTCCATGAGTACTGAACTTACAGGCCTGCCCCGGTGAATTACATTTACCCGAGAAAGGAGAAAAGTTTGCATTTCTCCCTTGATGTGCACTTGCAAAAGCAGATCTGCTTGGTGAGAGAAAGCTATCTGCCTAAACTGTACCGCAGTATGAAAGAGAGTGAACAGGCACCCTACCAAAAGAGGCTTTTGGTCAAAGATGGATCATGTGCTGGGCTGTGTGTTTTCAAATTACTTCCAGAAACTTCACTGTGAGTGGAGAAGAGCTCCACTGGGGAAGATGACATGCTCTTCTCGGTGATGCCCAGCCTGCCCCAAATTCAAGCCACAGATCTGTTACACCTGTGTGGGAGGTCCTCCTGCCTCTCTTGCCTTTGGACCTACGCTCCTAAGCAAGTTCTGTGCTAAACTTGACACTGGATTCATGTAGTGTAGTGGGGTTGATCCGGAGCAGGGGTCCAATCAACTACTTTGGCATCCAAATGGAACATCTGGTCACCATGTAGGACATTCACTATTCTGTACTGGATCTTCACCTTGCTGTTTTAAATGTGTTGAATACCTCTCTTTTGCCAATTCATTTCCTCTGGAAAGGTTCCGCACTGGAAATCCTCAGCCTGGACAGTAACAGTCTGCAGAGTCTATGCCAGCTGCACAGTCATAGGCATTGTGCGATTTCTGGCTTTTGCCCCTGGCTAACTTGACTTAATTTACTCTATTTTTCAAGATCCTTGGGCACATGTGCTCATGAATTGTAAGACAGTCATGAACAGTTCCAAGCTGTCTTTGAGATTTGTTTTGCATGGCAAGTGCAGTCATATCAAAGTACTCTAGAGGATCTATACCCTTCCATTTTAGACACTTGCTTCCCTTTAATGCTTCCTTTTCTCCATCTGTCATCTGTGAGCAGCACAGGACAGAAAATGTGTCCACTTACATGTCGGTACAGCAGCCTGAAAGGCAGAGCAGCAGTGCCCTCTGGAGCACAGCAGGTATCACAGGGATGTTATTAGATTCCCTGTTAATGTTACAGGTTTTTACTAGGAAGTAACCTGGTTTATGCTGAGATTTTGCAAATCCCACTGCCACAACGTGTATTTGTAGTAACCACCTGCAAACTAATAGTAATGATATTTTTGGTAAACAGGAATTGTTAATCTAAAAGACAATTGCCAAATGACTGAAAAAAACCTTGAAATTCTGCACACCTGCCCCGTATACTTGAGAGTTTTGCCATTGACCTCATTATGAAAAATCATTTATTCTTAATTTCTTGAGGGTAAGGGAAGGTAAGGATTTTATTTTTTCCCCCAAAGAACAGCATCTTAACAGATAATTTACACTTTTGCCTCAAAGTAACTCTCATAAAAATATCTGTATGATAAAAGGAGCAGGTATCCATGGTGACCAGCAATTTACCATCTTTTGTTCTGAGTTCTCACTTCAAAGAAAGTAAAATAATGATTCGCTGTTTTGCCTAATGGCTAGTTTTTTAGCAAGAGAAGATGAACTGCAAAATGTCAGAGATTAGTTATAATTTAGTTGCTAAAAGTATTAGCTAAACTCATCTCTGGCAAACCACCATCTTCAATCAAACCACCTTATTGATAATATAATTTCATTCTAAATAAAACCAAGATATTATAAGATTTTATATAGGGAGAAGTAAGTTCCTTGCATCTTTCTTTGAAATCAGTCAAGGCTGAATCTTACAAGCAGCACAGGATCAAGAAATATCTATGCAACCATCTGCAGCTTCCTCCCTTTTGCTACAGAGGTGGTTGAAAATTCTGTGGATGGCAGAGCTGAATTCTTTCAAATTCACGTTACTATTGTCATATTATTGAAATTATGTTCATGCAAAGGATATTTTACATGTCTAATTTTCTTTGAGAACCACAAGTTCTTACTTTCTTACTGTAATTTTTTATATTTTTAACTGACACACGGTTTTAAAAGACAGAGAAGATATTTAGCAGATTGGATGTGGAAAAGAGGTTTGGTGAGGACAGAGGTGGTACTTTAACAACTGGAAAAAACACTTGGTTTTAAGAGATATAATGGTCTTCCATGACATTTAAAGTATTTTATTTGCTTTCTGTCATCTGTAACATATTGTATTTCCACTCTGTACTCCCAGTATTGGTTTAAATCTCTGTGGTTGTCTTACCCTTACTTGAAGGAGCAATTTTAATACAGTTCTTTGTATAAATTACTGCATAACTTTAACTCCTGCATACAACTGAGAATAAGATATAGCTTGGAATTTGAGTAGAAGAAAGTATTTTATACCACAACTTCAAAGAATTGTAAAAAAGAGAACTTTGAACAGATCATTTTGTTGTTAGTATTCTTACAAAAAAAAGAGACCTGTGTTGATAGCAGTTGATTGGAATCTGTCACTTTTGTATTAGTGAATGCAGAGAAAATAAAGATATGGGATATATCTTTTGCTATTCTATTCTTCCAACGTTTCAGAAGATGCTACAATAGAATAGAACACCTGTCAATAGCAATTAAAGTGTCCTTTTATTTGATTTATGAATCTATGATTTAAAGAAATTTTTCTGTAAACTGAAAATGAAAAAAGTGAGGAGCAAATACAGCTGCCCTTGAGAGAACCTAGAAATAGAAATGTGCATTTGAGTGCTGTTGGTCTTGCAGTCTTGTGATACTGGAGATGCCCAGATAGGCAGCCTAGTAACAATGGTTCTTCAGACTTCCAAGTTTTTCCTCTCAAAGTGATACTCTCTAGTGTCATTACAAATTATTTTACAAAAAATCACTGGTCACAGTTGTGTTTCCTGGGCATTACTTATGGCTGGATTTTACTCAAGGTAGGTGAAAAGCAAGGAAAGCAATGCTTTGCTTGAAAGTTCTTTGTAGTGCCTATAGCTGTTTCACAGGCTGTAAATTATCAATACTATTATGGAACCACGTGGGAAACTAACCCCTTCTTACCTAACTTAAGCCCTCAGAGAACAATTGCTCAGCAATACACAGTGGATAATAAATAGTTAAAATGGAAAACTGGAGAACAAAAAGGAGTTGAAACTCAAACTGCTCTATAGATAAAAATGAAGGCTGTCTTCTCCTTTCAGGCTGTTGTGCTTTGGTGGGGACTAAAGCCAGACACCTTTGTACAAGGTGTCAATATATCCGTTTGGTTTGCTCTGTTCCATACATGCAATACAGCCAGAGTCCAAACAGCAGAACTCATGGATGGTGTCGCTGGAGAAAATTTGCCTTCCACACCCTTACTTGCACACTGATGCACTGGCTTGGCATTTGAGTGATGCCAGAGCTCCTACAGGTTGCTTTGGTTGACACATTAAACAGTGTACTCATCCTTCCTTTCCCTCCTCATGGCCTTAGAGGAAAATCAAACACCTGCAACATGTGGGTTGTAATAAGTCACTGGAAGACTTTTCCCCAGGGCATACTGACAATGAAAGAAAAGTATGAAGCTTTTTATCTGGGAGGATGGGGAGGACATTGAGATGCCTATAGTGAGGGAATGGCATATTTTTGTCCTCAGGCCTCAGAATCAGAATAATAAGACAGTGACTCATTTATAGAACAACAGCTTGACAGATCTAGCCTTCCTATTGTTGAAACAAAGTACTGGTTTGTTATATGATTAAGTCTGTAAAATGAAAAACACTTGCCAGAAAGGAGTATCAGTTTATCGTACGAAATGTCAAAGCTTTACGAGTGTGGAAATATGTCTCTTTCTTTAATCTAGGCACTGAATTGACACTGAAGAATTGCTCTGAGCCCTGTGGGAAGGCCAGTAGCAGGTGTAAGCTAGCAGGAAGATGATGTATCTTTCCTTCAGCTTCAACATTAATTGCCTGAGTGCTTTGTTGGAAAAGCATCATATCTGTAGCTAGGCAAGAGTAGAACCCTGGTACTTGTATGGCAGTAGAAAAGACTGGAGGTCCGGATTTTCTACAGTTATCACGGCAACTGCAGGTAAAGTCAATAAGTCTGGCTGGCTTGGTAGGACTTGCAGTCAGCCTGCTGTTGGGAGACCTCATGCATTAGAACCAGTCAATAACCTTCACAGCTGCTGTTTTTAAGGTGAAATATTTCATCAACACCTTCCTGGAGGTCCTGAATTCTCAGTTATCTCACCAAGTACCCATCAACAGAGCGGGCTTTCCTCTGAATGTTAACAGTGCTGTTTCCTAGGAGTTACCTCATTTTCTGTATTTAAGCTTTTCAGGATAAAGTAGCTGCAATTTTTTTAGCTATGGCATGAATATAACATCTTTACTTACTATAATGATCCATATTAATCTATTACTACATTTATGTGTCTTTCTATTTATTCTTCAGTAGTCAACCTTTAGAATAACATTTTGTTGTTTGTATCAAAAATTATGTGTAAAGGGACTTCCTATGAAATAAACCACCTCAGTGTCACTGGGGGCTTTCACAGCCTTTCTCAGACATTGTCTTTGGTGTGGAACAACTACTATAAACAGATTTTTCAATATGACTTGCAGGAACAGGTTGTGCTGTGTGGTTTGAGGAAAAAAAATTTCTTTGAATAGAAGCCAAAGTAGTTCATAGGCTGAAGTTAAAGCTGTTGGTGAAAAGCATCACCAAGTGCAGTGCTGAGATCTATTGCACCCTCCTCAGCTGATGTGGAAGTGACTGTGAAGCTCCCACCTTGGCACTCAGTGCAGGCACCAAACCATCACCTTCATTATTTCCTCCAGAGTACCCACTCACTGCAGTGATGCATGGCACTCTGCCACACCACCTCATGCTCCATGGGTCAATAAAGTTACTGGCTGCAAGTGGTGACTTGCCACGTTGTCATTCTTCAGTAATTCAAAAGATCCAGTCATGTTTTCACAGGCGATGAAATCTGTTGCAACTGTTTAATGTTGTTTTCTGACCTCTGCACTCTGCTTCTCTGTGGGAAGCAGAAACTCAGCTCAGAGTTTAGAAATTTATACTTTGCACCTTTCTCCCCCTCCCATCTGCCTTTGGTTTAAGGCCAAATTTATTGAATACAGTGCCCATCTTCTGGTACTTGTGTGTCATTGGAGGGAGACTTGCACAGTTTTGGAGGTGCAATATGGTATTAATTGGTATAAACTGAGATGGATGGAAAGAAGTGTTTGTGAATAATGTAGCATTTTTTTTCACAGTTTTTTGGAAAGTTCTGAAGTCTTTCTTGTTTTGAAAAAAAAAGTAACAAAAGTAGATATGTAACACGAGCATCAATGAGTTTAGGGACTTTCTTGCAGGTGCAGGGATATGTCCAACTGTATATGTAATATAGTTATATGTAATACACTAAATAGTTTAAGAGTGTATATTACTTATAATCTCTTGATCTTTGATCTATGTTACAGCTAAAATATAGCTGTATTGTCTATCGTTGCCTTAACATCTAAAGTTTTGAATGTGTGTTAACTTAAATGTTTGCTAGGTGCATATCCTGCATTTCTTGGGACATGTTGATTTCTATTGGTGGACATCAGGAGCTGAGGCCTAATTTTTACTGTGCTGTGCTGCATTGGTGGTTGTACAATAGGCTGTGAAATCAGTGTCACAGCAAAAAACACTTTTACTGCATGTCAGAGAATTACTTGACCATGCTAAAGACTCAGGGGTTTTAGAGGGGCATGTTGGAACCTTTGTTCTGCTTCTGGGCTCCACACTGCTGGGTGTCACAAAATGCCATGGTAAACAGGTAACAGAAACTGTCTGGAGTCAAACAGAATGATGCACAATAATAAAAAACCATTTCTGCTCACATGTCTTTTGTTAGTAGCTACCCAATTGCATGTGGATGGTCCCAAAGGAACCAAATGAGGAAAATGCATTTATAACCTGTGCCCTCAAACCAGTTCTCTGACTCTTTTATCTCAATTTTTATCAAAACCTCTGTCAACTATTATGACAGCTTTAGCAGCAGTAGAGCAGTGTGGCGTATGAAGGCATGGACTCAGGTTATGGTGCAACCAGAGACACTATTGTACAGAGAAGCTCCTATTTATACCTCTGAGCCCGGATACAAATTCCAGCTGTGTGTACCACCAGGCTCAGGGCAGGAACCCTTCATGCAGTTACATGGCTGTATATCACTACAAGCATGCAGACACCTTTTTGCTACTAGATAACCATGTTTAACTTTCTTACTTTCCTTCTCAATACCCAGTTGTTCTCTTATCTCCTGACAGATCAGACACTCTCCATCCTCTTCTCATATATCTCTCTTCAGACATTCTCTATCCTGCTCTCTTAACTCCCATCAGTAATGGTCAGAAATTCTCCGTACTCTTCTCACACATCTCTCTTCAGACATTCTCTATCCTCCTCTCCCACAGAGCAGAGTGACCTGAAGGATTTATGATGCTAGGACATCCAGGAATTCCAATCTTTTCTCTTCAGTCACTATTCGCAGCAAAGGAAATTTCTGGTGTGCATAAGAAACCCATTCTGGCAATGAGAGAGGTCAATCCCTGGAGATGTTCAAACTTGCCTGGACATAGCCCTGAGCAACTTGATATAAGTTGGAAGTCTGGCTTATCTTTAAAGTCATTCTGGTTTTCAGCAGGGAGTTAGACTAGATATTTTCCATAAGTCCTTTGCAACTTAAATTATTCTATAATCTTGCAGGGTCTCCTTCAATACGATTTGGATCAAGAATCAGACTGAGAAATGAATGGACATTACACTGTTCCTCTCTTGCCCAAAGAACCAATTTAGTGTTGCACCATTAATTCTTCCTTATTTCTTTCACTGCTCTATTTCTTTTTCTTGCCTTTTTTCCTTTCTTTTAGTTATGTCAGCAAAAGCATGTGTTCCAACAGGGAATAGTATCACTCAGGTGACAAGCAGTAGCAACACAAAATTACTGTAAATATGTTAAAGAAAATCAGCCTTCCCCATTGAACTTTTGCTGAATTGAGGCATCAAAATGTCATTCATGACTTGATATAGCACGTTATGGCTCTCCACATTAGCCATTCGAACAATCCACCTCTATGCACTTACTAGCCAAATTGTTGCATATTTTTAGATCATGTTGTCTTGTGTATGTTATCTTGTGTATCCATTCAAACCATTAACATCTTTTCTCCCTCCTTTTCTCCTGTTACTAATGCTGGAAATTATCTGTATATTTCACAAAACTAAACACCATCTGATTATGTTTGTATCCATTCAAACCATCAACATTTTTTCTCCCTCCTTTTCTCCTGTGACTAATGCTGGAAATTATCTGTATATTTCACAAAGACTAAACACCATCTGATTATGTTTCTCCCTGTGCTATTCTCAGACCAAGTCTGTGAATCTGTGTAGATTCACAATACTGTAATAGCATATAGCAACATAATGAGACAGTCTGGTAAATACTTTAGAGCTAATGTAATTGTTACTTAAATTGTTTTGCATTTCTCACAACTAGTGGAAAAACAGCTCCTTCTAAACAGAAAAACGGAGTGTGAAAAGCACAAAAGTTTTACACCTTTTAATACAGGCTCCTACTACTTTAATGAGAACTGATGCAGGAGACAAGCTAGGCACATGAATTGTTTAACTAAATAATTTTTCATGTTTCAATATATCTTTCCAGAGTATTTTTTATACACGTGAGAAATTTCAGTAGTAATTATAAGAGCTGTTTTTCGTTCTAAGACTGGCAAACTCTTCAGTTATTGCATGTACTAAAATGTATATATATTTAACAAATTACTTCTTTCCTCAATAAATCTTTTTTTTAAGATTTTGTTTCTTAGGCATAATTTATAATTAATGACATCTGATTAACTCATAATCCTTCTGTAATTAATTTAATAATTAAGTAGAAGAAAATGTTGTTTTATCCTATTCAGGCTTAGCATATGCTTAATTGTACTGACAAATACGTGGTTAATCTTATTGGTGCTGTAATTAAAATTCCCATGCTAGATTTTCCTTCCCAAGAGTTACTATTTGTCTGTATTGATGGTGTTTTTGTGAGATTCATCTAACAACCCCGAAGGACAGTTTAATACCCAAAGAGGATAATGGGGTATAGATATTTAAGAGATTATCATCTGAATTAAGGACAGGGATAAAAAAACACTTTTTAAAATATCCAGGAGATGATTTCCAGGAGAGCAGGGGTAAAAGCTCATCCTACTTTTGAAGCTTCTGGGAGAATCTAGGGGTTAAACAAAAGAAAAACTACAGCTTTACTTGAATAAGCAGAAAAAGAGAAACATTTTGATTAACTTCAAATTTTACTGGCTACAATTACTTTGTTATTCATGTTGTGCTTTTTATGAAGGTAAGAACTTAGTTGCAGAGTCAGTTTGCAGAGAGGAGATATAAGCATCAAAATGAAGTTTTCCCCGTCTCTGTCAGTGACAGTTCCTCTTTCCATTACAGAAGAGTTGCTGTTAGAGGCAATGGTGGCAACTGTTAGAAATAACAGGAGTCTCTTTCTCTGGCTGTGCTTATGCATGAACTCTGTTTGTCCCTCATGTTCGTATCTTGGTGTCTTGATTAATTGTTTCATGTCCTGATTTCATGCTTGATATTTCCTCTATTTTTGCATCCTCCTTTTGTTGGTGGCAGTTAATAACTTCTAAATCTCCGTTTGACACTTGCTTCAAAGAAGCTGCAGGACTTGGGCATTTTGAGTGTCTGTAAGAAATGCAGAAAGAAGGGAACCAAACAGTAGCTTGTATAGCTCTTTCCCTAATGAGAAGGATAGGATGCTGATAGTGTCTTGTTATCTGAAGACTCTAAAGGAGTGTAAAGTCCTAGATTCTTTAGGGTGGTTTGTTTGTTTTTTTTTTTCCTGTGGGCTTTTTGGTTCTGTTTTCATAGGGTCTGCAAGGTTTTCACTATGGAACTATACCCTTCACTATTCTTGTAGACAAGCTTTATTTGCAAGTAAGCTTGCTGATTAATAACATTGCTACTACATGGTATTAATATTTTAAAACTGCTTGCTTGCTTGCTAATGCTGCTTTGGAGACTTTCCTTATTTTTTTTTGGTGATGAAATGATGTAAACCATTTCACTTTACATCATTCCTAAATCGGCATTTTAAGACTGAGGGTGATAAGGAATAGGAAGCTAGTTTTGATTTTGCAGTCCTAGTTTTTTCCTCTTGCTTCTCCAGTGGCTTGCTCCATCATTTTAGATGTTCTTATACAAAGTTCTCCAGTTGAAGTGACAAGGTTTCTAACAAGGTTAGAAAAAAAGTGATCCTTTTATCAATACAAAAGCTCCTCAGACTTTTCACCTGTCTCAGTAATCAGAAACCTGCTCAGAAATGCTGCAGCTACAGTATACAAGAACAGTTTTTTGCTTAGAAAAGGGATTCCAAAATACCTACTCTTCAAATGTCGGAGTGAGGCATAAGGCTTAAGAAGACCATTTCCATTAAAGCCTTGTGCCGTATTTAGATTACAATCTCTATAACATCTTCCATCCTTCTGAAGTGCTGGACAATCAGTTCAATAATTTGCTATTTCCTGAGCTTTCTCCTTCTTTATAATGGAAAAAATCCATCTGTTTGAAGGACGACTGGTTTTATATCTGGCATTTCAACATTTTCTTAGGAATGATTTTAGATAGGTCTGGTTGCTACAGTTGCAGGGGGCTTTGCGTAAGTTGCATTAGTTTGATGCTGCAAAGAATTCCCTTTGGAGAGTTGGTTGCATCAGGCTATGATCCTTTTCTGCTTCTCCTTATTGAGGAACATGAGAGCAGAGAGGCACACCGTGTGCCTCCTGCCATCACAATCCCACTGTACGTATGGCCACCTCCGGCCCGTGAGGAGACAAACAGAAAGGCAACCTTGAAGAGTCAGGCTAAGTTAACACCAGGATGTTAGCTCAGGATTTTAGCCTGAGTTTTCACAAAGTCTCAGGCCCATAACGTTGCTTTTGAAATAGCTGGTCTTATAATTCAACCTCTTAAGCTGCAGGTGCCACAGCAACAATGTCAGTATACCAATAGCAATGAATGAATAGAGGTAATGAGGCCCAGCTTTATTATGCTGATTACAAGGTGGTTTCTGAGTTATGGTCCTGCTGCTGGGAGAGAACTTCCCTACATCTGAACAAATTACAAAACTATTGATTATTGATTTTGCCCCTCTCTTTTTTTCTTCCCTCCCATAGGAGAAGGAACCCAGTGCAGAAGAAGAAGTGAGCTTTTCACTTTCCTGTTGTGTAAGCCCGCCATTAGGGCAATCAGCCATGGGTCTGAGCCTCAGGGAAGGACTGTATCAAGTGAGAGGGATTATTTCCAGAAATAAGGGTAATGATGTTTTTGAAGACTTAATCAAATACATTTGAAGGGAGGGAGTTCAGAAGAGTTTTTTCTGAGGAGGGAGAAATGGAAGAAAAAATCTGGAGTATCTAAAGGACTGCACCTAATCCTTGTGAAGGGAGGTTTTGAGAGGTTTTTCTTGGAGTGTGAGCAGAAGAAATAGTTTAAAGTGAGACTTGGCAGAAAATAAGCCATTGCATTCTGCACTTCTGTGACAGCCTACAGATAAAGAACCAGATAAGGACATATATAGTTATCAGAAATAGAAATGCAGAAGGATTTAGAGATGCACACCATTTTTTAGGAAAGGTGATGTATTTCACCACTTTGAACAATGCTCTCCACCTTTTCTCTCCTTCACTGACATTTAATGCACTTTGTTACAAACAGGAAAAAAAGGCATATGCCACAGCTTGATCAGCCTATGTCATCTTCAGACATTTTCAGACACTTTTTACATTTGTTACTGTAATATGTCACCTAAGTAAAACAATGAAGCTGTTATTCTGTCTGTACTGTGTCCAGAAGCAGAGATGGTTTCAGCCCCTCAAAATAACTTTACCCCCCAAAAGATTTTCTTTGTCCAAGGAATTTACTAGAAAAAAAATAATATTTTGAAGATATTCTTATAGTTGTGTTTCTAACTTTGTCTATTCACTCACACTTTTGCCTTTATTCCAGATACTAACTGATATCAGTCCTATCTTACAGCATGCCTGCACAGAAACCAGGTAATTCAATCAATTTTCTCAAATCCTAATGGCTTCGATTTGAATTGAATATTCAATCTAATGAAATGCAATTAAACCACCATTCAGAGCATGACTGGAAGTGAGTGCCAGCATGTTCGTCATTCACAAGGTGGCTTGGTCAAACTAAAGGTTGAGGTTTAACACCAAAATGTGTGCAACAGAGGTAGTATTAATGTAACTTTGATATTGTTTTCTCTGCTAAGAGGGAAAGGAAGTTTTGCATTCAGAACGAAGGGATGGCAAGTACAGGCCACTATTAACTATGAATGGCCAGGCTTTCCATACTCCATTCAAATGCAGTAGGTCACCTAAGACTTCAAGCTAACATTCACATCATGTATCTGAGCTTCAGGTTCTGTGCTGCCTGAATCACATGCCATTTATTATGAAGTTTTTTACCAGTGGAATGGCATAGCATTTTTTTGTCATATTACTAGGAAGAAATAAATGTTTTATTATTAGCTATCAAGCTTACTTCAGTTGGTTACAATGCTTTCTCAGAACTCTTTCCATCATTTCAGATGTAAACATGCCCCTTGGAATCACTGCCTACTGCAGCAAACAAGCTACTGCTGTAATTTGTTGTGATTAGATCAGTGACAGATCTGTGCCTGCTTCACTGAAATGCTGCGTATTTTCACCACTGCAGTTTTAATGGAGATACCAAGTACATAAAGGAAAGTAGAAGCCTAGCAATTGAGAGAATGTACTCTGGGGAGGATTTCTGAAGAGTTGGGACCAGGTTCTCCTCTACAATGAAATTGTACATTGGGCACTTGAAAATAACATATGTGAGGAAGGTAACTCTTAACTCAGCTCTTAGATATCCCTGAAAGAATCAATTATAGCAAACTAAGGACGGGTCTCAGTTACATCAATAGTAGGACTCTCAGAAACAGGGATCAGGAGAAGCTGGATTTACTCTTTCCCACCATATTTTATTTCTCTCTTCGCATGCAGAGGAGAAAAATACAATAAAAGGGGGAAGACAGATACGGAAGATCTGCAGAAAGCTGTCAGATTTTAAGTTAGTCTAGTGTTATTACATTATGGCTGCTTTAAGATCCTTCTGGTGCTTAAATGGTGCAAAGGTAGTGGGAATGGACTGGAAGCAAATCATGCCAAAGATGCTTATAGTAATAGCTTCTTGTAATAGGACTTGACAATTATTTTTTAGAAATATCTGGAATTCAGCATTTGATCCTTACACCTGAAAGATTTTTTACTTAGTTTTAATAAGGAAAATTAGTTTAGTCTTATACTTTAGGTAAGTGTCATAGATGGGTTTAGAAGATTTGTGGCAAGATATAATCACCCTATTAATCCATATTCTTTATATTTGATACAAATAATTCAGAATTTCAGGAGTGCTTTCAACTAAAAACAATTTCATCTGAGTATGGAAAGAAAATATTTTCTTGTAAAATGCTTCTAAATTTACTTTGTTTATGTCAAATAGAGCATCAAGTATTAACATAATTAGTATAATGCACTTGTAACAAAATGCTATTTCACATAAAGTAACAATATCAGGGTTTAATTTTATTGCATTTCTTCCGAGTTTCAATACAGTTCTCATAACATAAGTCTCCTAATTGACTTAAATATGAAGTAGAATTAATCAATTTTTTAAAGAAGCAAGCATTAGGGCACTGGAGACTCGTGTCTGACACTTCCTATTTAAACATGAATTTAAAACTTAATCCTCCATATTCGATTTTTATTGCTCTCTTTTTTATTTATCATTTAGACAAACCAACATTCTTTGTGCACAAACCAGCGTTGTTTGTGAGAGTCCCCTTAAGATCACAGAGCAGCTGCAAATAGCACAATCATGAGATTCACTCTGTGGGAAGAATATAACCTAAAGATAAAAGGTTTTTAATTTGTCTTATTTGCAGCTTTGGCGGGATGAGGCTATTCAGTCCTTCCTTATCTGTGAGCTTTATTCCTATCCCAGCTGCCTTTTTTTTACATTTGAGGAGGTGTTGCAATGACAGAATCTGCTAGATCTTCTCTCTCTTGTCCACAGGTTTCAAGAACCCTATAGACAATATTCTGCATTGCCCTTCACCAAACAATGTCGGAGTTCTGGAAGTCTTTTTATGGTCATTCCTACAGAAAAGCGAATAACACTCGCTAGAGTTCGCAAATGTCTTGATATATGGTTACAAAGAATTGAAATTCAGATTAAAAATCTTAAAAGCAGCTCCTATAGTAAGCTCAGCCTTTACAGCAAATGTGTTAGGGACTTGCTTTTCATGGAGTGTTCTGCTAGGAGTGGCTTAAGTAAAAGTAAGTTGTAAAATAGTCTTGCTCAAGTACTCTGCTGAGACCAGGCAGAGGAAGATTATGTGACTGAGGAAGAAAAGGTTGCTAAAAGACATTGGGTAATCCCAGGTTGTTCCTATACCCAAGGCATGAATTTTCAGTTCTGTAAAATTACATTAAGAAAAATTACTTCAGCTATGTGAAGTTTCCTGTAAATGCTGAGGGTGTCAAATGACTCCTGCTGTTCCCAAAGGTCTTGCATCTTCACTGGAAAAAACCTGCAAATAATCATCCATAGGACCACCCTCAGCTGTCAGAACACAGCTTCCTTTTTCATATGTTTTTACTGTAGTGACCGATTTCAGTAAAATCTTGCAAGGTTTTCAAATGTATTTGGTGCTTACCAATTTTAGGAAAATGATAGATAGAAAAATGTAAGTGAATCACTGAAAGTTTATTGCTTAGCTTAAGTATCAATGAATCAGGTTTTGTGAGTACCTCTTTGAAAATGGAAACATAATTTTAAGTGACCCATATCCTCAGTTGTGAGGTATTGTATTTCTTCTGAATGGTTTTATTACTGGAAACAATATCTACTTCAGTAACATAGCTATACAGCTTTTTTTCTCCCATTAGGAAAATTGTACTGTGTTAATATGATGTGACATTGATTTCTCTCAGTGATATAACCCCACTCCAATAATGCATTAGTCTTTGCTTAGGACTTTAAAGATTACTGTTTTTCAGAATTTAAATGGAATAGATACTTCTACCTAGGAGCTGTCACTGCTCTATGAAATATTTTTATATATTCATAGAATGGATCAGGGGCATGCTACAAACTGAGGCAAGTGAAATGTCAAGGTAGACTTTACAGAACAGTTTCCTTCTACATTAGCTGCTGGAAAAAAAGGCAATAAAGCCAGAGATATGAACATAATGAACTGAGTTACTAAGTCTGTACCAAATTCAGAGTGGTTGAAGCTCACTGCAAGACTGGTAGCATAAGTACAGTCCTACTTCCTCAATCCCAAGGTAAACTGTGATTACACTTTTCCACCCATTTGGACCATGCTATGTGAGATGACTCTCTGCATCCTTTTCCCAGTTCTCGATATCAGTGTTCAATAAATGCAGTTAACATGTAGTGGCATCCAGGAACAAAAATTAGGACTCTCTGTGTGGAAAGTGACTTAAATTATTAGGAAACAGGATTAGAAGTTGAATTCAGCTTGCCAGTTTATGTTGCAAAATACTTTCCAAGTGTTACTTTTCAGCTTATGGGCAGAAATGTTAAGAAGAACCACACCACAAAACATCGTAGATGGACATTGTAGTTTTAGTCATAATAACAGGTTTAAAGAAGTGAATCAAGCAAGAGTTAAGAAATGACCAAAAGAGAAAGTCATAGTCTTTATTAGTGTCTCTAAAATATTTTACACAGCTGAATCTAGAAATCTAAAGTTTCCAGCTGATTTTTTCCTTGTGTCAAGATTGATTTATCCGAGGGGAGGTAGCAAGATGACATTAAGGCCCTTTTCTGTTATACTTGTCAGTAGGCATAACCTAGGGGACAGTTTCTTCCAGGTGCTGTACAAATGTAAAGACTGTTGCCACCCCAGAAAGCATGCAGAGTGATCTATATTACAGGTTACAAACTCAGATAAGAGTGCCTGGCAGGGAAACATGCAATGAGTGGGACATGTTCCTGCGGCATAAGCAATTTAGTCAGAACTACCTTTTCTTCATTTCTGAGAGACAAGAGAAGGAAAGAGAAGACACAAAAAGAACTCAAGGTATGGTATGTTTCCCATAAGAAATTACGTCAGAAACTCTCAGTTTAATATCTTAATAATAGAAATTAATTTTTCTTCCTTTCGTGCTGTGTTCATTGCCATAAATTCATGTGACTGACATTAGGCAGTAATTCAGACAATGTGGAAAAGGCAAACGGAATATCTTGACAGAACTGCTTCCCTGTTGCAAGGGGTATTCCTGCTGTATGCTTACTGTTGTGCTCTTCTCTTTATTGTTCAGGGAAGAGTAAAATTTGAAAGAAAAAGATTAACTGTCATTTGTGATCTGTGCTCCAGTTTCTGAGGGTTCCAGGGTTATTTTGTCAAGGTAGGGCTACTAGTGCAAGTATTCATCCCATAGTACCACACAGTGGTGTGTATTGTATAATATGATGCAGCAATGATGGTGCCACTGTGTAGTCCCCTACCATGGCACCAGCACTGAAACTGATGGAAGTGTTTGCAGTGTTGTGTGCAATTAGTTCCTCATTGCACTGTAGAGGAGCTTTTGACTGAAAATCCCAAGTCTTCTATAGCTAACATTCTGTATGAGATATCTTGGGAGTTAACACAGGGATTGTAGTTTTAAATACATTGTTAAAGCCACACAGAGCTCTTTTACAGGTGTAACGTAAATATTCTCATTTATGGCATCAGCAAGTCACTTGAAGGAACCTTTGCCCTTATGTCGCCTCTGCATTAAAGCTTTAATATGCAACTGAAGTTCAAAGTTTAATCTAAAATTGAAAGGAATCCTGTGAAAATTTTGTTTACTATTTATTTGCATTAGTCTTGTAGTCTTATTGTTGCTCACAGCTGTTATTAACATACACATGCTTTATTTCAGCTCTGTGTGTTAAAGTTTAATATCTTTGACGTATAGGGAAAAATAAGAAAATGCAATGATTCCATGAAGGAGTAAATATTGTCTAACAGTGCAACGTGTTCAGTATAAGATGAACCATGTCACAGACTGTAAATTGTATTTAAAACTTCCAGGTTTGCTTGTAGTGTTGCCTTGCACTTGTTCACCTTGCTGCTTGCTCATTTTCCATTCCATGTTACCTATCACCTCATTAAATAATCATGTATTCTTCTACCTCAGCTCCCAGCTACATGTTACTTGATATATGTCATCTGAAGGACCAGTTCTTTTTCTTAGGCAGAGGTACCTAGCTGCAAAATGCAAAAGGTATAATCCAGTTTTGAGTAGATCTCAGACAACTAAGCTATTTATCATCTTTCAGTATATCTTTGCTATGTGTCATTACCAAAAAGCAAGGCTATTTTTCCTACTAGTGTACAGAACTAATATAACTTCTTGATGCTATCAGTCATAATTTCTTTTTAACCTTCTTATTTAACCTTCTTATTTAACTTGATTGTTGACTTTTCTTGGAAGCCTTTTTCTTTTCAGAATTCTCTGTCTCCTTAACCTTTCCAGCAGAGAGAGTGAAATGCTGTCAAGACAACAGCCATCCCTTTTGGAAGGTCCCAGTTTCTCACAACAGCATTTTCTTCCATAATAACTCTCCAAATTATTTACATGAGTGTGTTACAAATGTTTAGGACTGCATGTCTCTCTTGCTGTCTGCTCTAGTTTTTCTTCTAATGTTCTTAGTCAAAGCATCCTAGTGATGGTGGTAATGGCATAATGGCAATGACTCAATTTAAAGTTGAAAGCTACAACACAACAATTTTATTTGTTTTCAGAAAGCAGTAGCATAGATGTAAAAGGGACAAAAGAGACATTAGAAATACAGTCAATTTCCAGCTGTTAAAAGGAATTGCTTTCTCCAGAATTCATTACTGTAGGAAACTGAGATGAACAAATCTGCAGCATGTTTAAATAATTTCTTTACTTCGAGGTGTTGACACAAATTTTACAGAACTTTAAAAACATTCAGATTACATGGTGTCCCTGTTGTAGTGTGTTACACTTTCTGTTGAAGTATCTGGTTCTGGATCAAGGTTGGACTAAATGGTCAGTGAGTTGAATCTAAAGTAGATTACAGCTAGGAGTGTAAATACTTCTCTAACACTTTGCTATTTTTGAGCATAAACTAGTAAAGTTTTCCAGATTCTTTGATAGTTTGCTCTTTTCTCAATAGGCTTTGAGACATTACTCCATTCCATGGTCCCTCACTGCCTGCTCCAACTCACCATAGAAAATACCCTTTCTTTTGTAACCCCTCCAGTGAGGTGTTGTCCCATAACTCCCATAATGGTGACTGAAGATCCTCAGAAGATGACAAAATTACACTTGAATGCTCCTTTGGTTACAGTGATATACTACAGATTGAGGTCTGAACAACTGTTCTAGATTCATACAGGTGAAAAACGAGTTAGAAGGGGATTCAGCTCATCAAAAAACCACAAACTTAACTTACTGGCTTGGATTCTGTTGATCAGACTACGATAAAAAAAAATCTTTGGAAAGTCTGTTTCTAGCCACACAAACAGTAGAAATGTGTGAGGCAAGAATAAGATTTATTTTTTCAGTCTCATAGCTTGAATATAGGTTCAGATTCTTCAGAAATAAGCTTATCCACTCAAACTGGCTGAAAAATTGCACGTAAAAATTACAGAAAGCAATAAGGAATTTGTTGATAGAACTATTTGTAATTATTTGTAGTTTCAGAACTTCAAAGCTAAGGTCTGCCTCTAAACCTTTATTGATACTTTTTTTCCCCTTCAGTGCATGATCAGATATCCCACAGGACTATATTTAAGGCTGAGGTAAACCTGGGGCTGCAAGCACTACAGACATACCATTAAAAACTTAGGTTTTGACTAAGCTGACACTTAATGTTTATCACAAATGCAGGGTTTTTAAAGTGATTATGGAGAAATGAGAGCAAAGAAAATCAGCCCAAGAATATAAAGTAGATTAGTGTGTAACAACTGGAGAAAGGATTTTCTCATCTCCTTTTTGATATCCAAGACACCGACACCCCACCTATTCTGGGATGACATTAGATCTCCAGACTTCGTTTATGTCAGAAATGGTCAAATCGCCAAGTTCAAGTCGGTTGCAAAAATTGTTCCACATTATTTTTCTGAAGTAGAAGAATAAAATCTGTAAAAGCAAATTAATTTTGCCCTAATGGGTTTTCTTTGCTTATTTTAAAGTGGGAATAGACAGGATTCATTTCAGGAAATACTGCTGTGTTTATTTTCACGATTGTCATAATTTCTGTTTGTGCCTCTATATGGAAAGTTACAAGGGACTAAAGACCCAGTGTCACTTCAAATACAATGTTCAGCTTCAAACTCCTGAAAAGCTTTTATTTGGTAAAACTGGCTAGTTTTTGCTTTCTCTTTCCATCACATTGCCAGTCATGAAATTTGTATTCTCTCAGGCCAAATTACAGTCAATGGCTCATTACTGTTTGTTTAATCAAGCTCCAGTCCACAAGGAGATAATAGCTATTGTCTATTCAAATCGGCATATTGTCAGGAAGAAATGGGTGCATTATGTAGATAAGTGTAGTAGACCCTGAACCTAAAGGCACATTGTTGCTTTTACAGGTAGGTAATTCAAAAAGAAATTTAGCTCAAGGGGAGAATCTTTATCATCTAACAGATATCATCTATTCCAATGTACAGTGTACACTGGAATAGATGATATCTGGGAAGCTTTTTATTACAATGGCTCAGTGAAATCTGTTTTTTTATTTATTTATTTCACAGTGTAGCTCTAAGCAATAACTTGGATTGGTTCCTGCCTCAAAAGTTCCATACCATTCCTGATGCTATTGAATATTAGAAGAAATGTCTTGACACAAACTTAATGTTTCCTGTAGGCAAAAAAATTCTATAAAATGCCATTGTTCAAAAAAAATGTGGTACCTTATTTTTCTTTTCTCATACAACTCACAATAAGTTAATATGTCCCAGGGAATGTAACTTGCAAAACTGTAGGCAACAATAAAACTCCAGGATGTAATGTTCCGTATGACTGATCTTAGGAAACAGTTTCTTCACTCTGCCTGCTTAAATTTTTTACTTCATTTCCCCTAGAAAATCTCTAGTTTCAAACACAAACAATAACCCCCAGAAAAAAACAGCTTTTAATTGCTTGTGGCTTTTTTCTTTTTCAGCTTGATCCTGCTCAGAGATGGCCTGACCTCTAACTGTCATTTTTTTTCCTCAAAACCCACTTTGTTTAAACTTTACTGGAAGGAGATAGAAGGATTTAGGCTGGTTATCCTTTAAGTCAATTTGTAATAATTTTCAGAGGGAATATTTGAAGGAAAACCTTAATTTTCTTGTGTTTTGGAAATAGTATTTTCACATGTATTAGCTCCTCACTCTACATGTCCTCTCTTTCTTTAGTGTAATAAAGTGAATAGTGCTACCCAGCAGTTTAGTCTGTATGTTGAAGAGACCCATTTGAAACCCTGATGCCTCTTTGATAGGAGTGATGAGCAATAATAGTTAAAACTGAAGTGCTCCACAAGGAGCAGTAGTACAGAAAGGTTAGTTCCTAGTTGTCATCAACTGGCTGCACAAGTGCTGAGATTTTTTGTGGTTTTTAATAGGTACCACTACACTACTTCATCTCTCCTAATTTCAATTAACCATTTTAGAATTTATATGATCTCATTGTATATAGTCATTTGAATGTACATCATATATGGGACTTAACGTCTCTCACATTCTGTGGGAGCAACTTGGGATAATGCCTTTTTTCACAGGTTCATCGTATTAGTGACTTGCAATTGGAGATTACTTGCTATACTCAGGTCATTCTCTTTCTCAGTTATCTCAAACTGGTGAGCATTTCTAGCAGCAACAAAAATGTAATTAAATATCAAGTGCCCTTTATTTTCCTATATCTTCTGTATTGACAGTATTAGAACAGGATTATCAGCAAATACCACTGATATCAAGTAACCTCGTGCACATTTTGTACAAAAAATATAGATGAAAATACTAAGATTCATCCCAACTTCCATGCCTCAGAGGTTCTGGTAAAGAAGTCTCTTCATGCAAATGTTTTCCCTTTCAGTGTTGTCTTCTCTCCCAGCAAATAATACACTTATCATTACCAGCCACTGTCAATCCATACCTTTGCTGGTTGTCTCTAAATTTTACATCTCTTCCACATACCATCTTCCTTTTCCTTTGTGAAATCTGTCCTTCATGCAAGATATGGGTTTTCTTCAGAAAACAAATAAAATAAATGTTTTCCATTGAAAAGAAGAACATGGTTTTCCAGTGGTCTCTTGTTCTTACTAGTAAGTCACTGCACCTTGTTGGAACTCTGAACATGCACATAACCCTTTGAAAGAGCTTAAATGAGAGAAGTCTTGCATCCATTTTGGCACTAAGGGGAAATATTACTGTTTAATTTTTTAACATATATTTATTTTGATTAGTAACCTATGCCAAAGTTTTTGAGCTAGTAAACATTCTGTCTATGTTTCTTGAAAAGCTAAGATCTTGAAAAAGTACTAGAAAACCTGAATAGTGAGCCAGGTAAATATTGACAGAGGAAAAAAATTCTTGTGAAACAGTGGTGTAACACTACAATCAAGAGAAAACTGGAGAGGTGGTTAAAAGGCCTGCTTGATGGGAGACAAAATGTTCAGAAACTATGATGGGAAGATGCATTTGTTCATAGATGAACTGCTGTCTCAATATCTGAATAATTTCTAAGGGACAGACACTATTTTATACTTCTAATCAAGATTAAAGTTTTGATTTTGAAGGATGTCAAACCTGAAGGAAACGATTTTCAGATACAGCTGTGAGGGAGATATAGATGTCTACAAGACAGAGAAGAGAGATATTGCAGTTTGCCATTCTTAGGTGCAAGGATGTGTTTAAGTATTTTATCCTAATAGTATTTTTATGTATATTACAGTATGAACTGTAGATCACTTTTATAGGCATATAATATGGCAGTCTAGCACAGCTTGCTTTTACCGAACAAAGTTGAGAAGGCATGAAAAAGCTGTGGTAGTCTTTAATATTTGTTGAATAAAGTGCCAGAGGGAAGATTTTATGTTTTTCCACATACTGCTTTGAAATGCAAATTCATTTCTACAGACATTGGTTACCAGAGGAATTAAGACGTTTGATGAAAGAGTACACAGTCAGGTTGGCTACTGAAAGTAGTCTGAGATATGAAAATAAGCACATAATAGGATAAAAATTTACATGATTTGAAGTTTTAAATGGAAATTTTGTGCCAAATTCTTTCTATTTGACAACAAAACTCTTTGGAGCTGTTTCATAACCCTAGGTATGTTTCAAATGTCTTTGTTCAGCTGTAGTTGTTAACTTCAACCCACATCTTTTCTGACAATCTGACTCTCTCAGTTGCATATATAATGCTTTTTTGTCTTCCAAGTCGGTTGTGAAGCTATCCAATTCCTATTGTAGCTATAGCACACTGCAGTGACTCTGTGTTGGTCTTGAACTTCCCTATGACTCAAGCTTCTGAACATGCTTGATCCCAAATACTGATCACTTGGACCTTTTTTTTTTGAAAGAGGTGGTGTGGTGGCATCTATTACAACAGCTGTCAACCTGAAAGCTGATTTTCAGCACTGTGTTTTGAAGCAAACTTAGAGAAAGCTTTTTTTATATGTAGTATTTCGGTAAGACATCTAGAACATGATTCTCTTAGCAAGTTCTAACACCTCCAGCTTCTCCAGTTTTTAAAAGCAAGTAAACAGCTCTTAGCTTCCTTCTTTAAAGTCTGCTCTTTAGCTTCACTTTTTTACATTGATGCTACAAGTCGACAGCAATGACAAACTTGCAATGTCATTGGTATGGCATCTGCAAATATGACTTTGGAGCTTATAAAAAATGCCTTCCTTTCAGAGTGTAGTGCAGATAAATATCTCTGCTGAGGAGCCTGGTTGTTATAGTTTTTTGTTTGTTTGTTTGTTTGTTTTTTGGTTTTGTTTTTAATAAAGGCTAGGTAACAGGGTCTGAGAAGTGTGTAGAGGGAGAAAGGGGAGGATGACATTTTCCCTCCCCTTACAGAACAGATAGCAGCCTTTATAAATAAGGAAACAATGCTTATGGCCAAGACCATTACCCAGCCATCCAGCCTGAATTCTATTACTCGGAAGAGTATTCTGCACGATGGATGGAATTTCTTCATCACAGGAGTGTCTTTCACTTCAGATGGAGAGCTGTGATGTGAGTGTACTCATATCAGGTCATACACATCTAATTGTTTGCCTCCCTGATTAATGCAGTTTTTGGAATACCTGCTTGTGAAGGCCAATTACCTCTATTGTGTTCTGCTGCCTTGGTAGCATGGTTGTTCCTTAAATACTGACTCCTGACTCGCTAGAAGTGATTTGTCTGGAAATTCAATTTGACTTTGGCCTACAGCTCAGGAAAAACAATCCAGCATTCATTAACATTATTAATGACAAAGTTTTGATTTTCTGAATTTCTAAATACCTGTCTTATTAGATGGAAACATCATCTCTCTAGTGCAGAAAACACCACGCTTGATATTATCTTGAAGGTAATTTCAGCCTACAGGCTTACTGCCCCCCTGATTCACATAGCCTCATCCCAGATAGATGGCATTTATTACCCTGTTAGGCTTTTCTCAGGAAACAGGGATAAAAACTAATTTATCATGCTGCCTTTCAGTGATGCATTTTAGATGTGTCATTAGATTTCAGCTTTCTCTGTGCTTGGTGAAACCTAGCATAGTTCCTCATAAGTCTGTCTATAGGGTATAAGGAGTTTCTTTTTTATTTGATTTTTGTCTTCTATTTTTTCTTCGTAAGCGATCAAAAATCTTGTGATATTTCATGGCTTTCCTTTATTGCTTTTAATGTGAATACTTCAACAAATCATATGTTGTCTTTTATAACACTTCATGTAATAGTTTTTAACTTCAATTGGGCATATGAACTCAAAAGCACAAATATGTCATGAGTTTGAACTATATGATATAAATACTATCTATTCTATTCAGTATCTATTCTATACACTACCTGTATTTATACATATATGAATATGAAGTTAAATGCAGAGGGCAAAATAATCCTAGCTTTGTTTACAAAAATGTGGGGTATAAGCTTGACCATTCCACTTTTTAAGTGAGATTTGGGGTTCATGAAATATTAGAATAGAACAGAACGCTGCTTACCAGGTGCTCCTATCAGGGATGTCACCAAGAAACTACCAGGTCTTGTACAGTGCACTGACTACTTATTATCCACTGCTGCTGTTTCACATGGGCTGTTTCAGAATGATGTCCCGTGGTACGGAATATCCCTTTGGCCAGTTTGGGTCACCTGTCCTGGCTGTGTCCCCTCTCAATTTGCTGAGCCTCTCCAGCCTTGCCTCTGGCAGGGCCCGAGAAACTGTAAAGTCTTTGACTTAGTATAAACATTAAGTAGTAACAACCAAAACACAGTGATTATCAACATTGTTCTCACACCAAATTCAAAACAGCACTGCACCAGCTACTGGGAGGAAAATTAACTCTATCCCAGGTGAAACCAGGACAACCTGCAACAAGGTCACGGGTTTAAGGGTGTCACATTGGCTCCTTCATCAGTAATTCTGCAGACTAAAACAAAGAAAAAGATGGCACAGGTATGGGATGGTCTAGAAATGAGTGGATGAATGCTGACGATATTGCATAAGGAAAGGTTTTATCTTTCAGCATGTTCTTTTTTCTTTTTCCAGCTCCACCTGTACTTTCATATTATATCTCCTTGTATTTTAAATGTGCTGGGGTTTGTATTCTGAGCCAGGTGTTCCTCCTGCACTGTTACAGCTATAGGTACAGGATTAATATTCTGAAGCATCAGAACAGTGATCCTCCAAAACAGTGCCCTCCAGAATATCCCATTCCAACACTTCTGAAGAGATTTTCTGAACATGGAAACTACTTTGTTATTTATTTATGTATGTGTTGCTGGTTACTGTTCTGTTTTGCTTTCTGAGGTTTTTTGCTTTTGGAAAAATAACCATTACAGTGCTTTACAGTTTCAAGTTTAGCCAGCAACACTTTTGACAGTTGAGGTAGGGGTCTTGCCAGCGAGACAGCCCTGCAGCTAATTTTCATCTTGTTTGAGGTGGTTGAGAGTCTGAAAACTATTTTCATAGGCTCATGAAACCAAGCAGTGGAACAGTTGTTTTTCTTTCTTGGTGGATTTTATTTTCCTGTACTGTAATTTGTAGTAAAAGAAAAGAAATTAACAATTTCAACCTAACAGGCAAAAAAGTTGTTTGCTCCCAGAGTAGCCTATACTTGGAAAAGCAAAAAGTTTACAAGTTTCAGGCCTGACTGACTGCAACATGTGTCATAAGAAAAAGACTAGAAGCCTTGAAAAAGTCACAGTGATTCATTTTAGCAGATGCTTTATCAACACTGTTTTGAGCCAAAACCCTCCTCTGCCTGGGGAGAGATTCTGAGTTGTATTTCCCTTCTATCATGTGCTTCTTTCTTGCTATGTGGCAGCTTTCCAGTGTGCCACCAAGTACCAGAGTGCTGGATGCTAGGCTGTGAAGTTCTCGTTTGTTGAGCTGTTGGAGCAGCAAGAATGCTGCTGGTGGTACTATCAGCCTGCTTATCCACATTACAATGTGATTAGAAGAGGTCAGTTTGCTGGAAGAAACAATTTCAGTCAGACAGATGATTTCTAGTATGCTTGAAAAGTAAAATTACTTTGCAATGAAATCCAAGCAAGCAGTATGGACTTCTTGGGCAAGATTTGCAAGGAATTTGGATATGATTTATGGAACTGCAGACAGAAGCTGTTCCCTACTACCCTTTCCTATTCTCCTGCAGGTTAATACCTTCTCTGCCTGATTTCAGAGCATAGATTAGAACCCAGGTTTCTCCCTCTTCTTTATTTTAGATTATTGCCTGGTGGAAAATCTGTGTTCCCCTACTCTGACTTGGCCTGAGGGGGATTTGAGACCCTCCCCGCTCAAACTCTAGTTCTCTATCTCAACCTTCAGTTCAGAGAGTGTCTGGAACCAATGTCTTTGCCAGGACAAATTTGTTATGGAGGAGGTAAAGTGTTTAATTTTCTACAAAACAACATAGACAAGAAATTTTAATTTTGCAATTTTGTTTAAAATATTTTTTACCTCTTCAGTTTGGCATCCAAGGTGATGAACTGATGATTTCTTCAGACCCCTGTTGTCAGGGTCTCTTCTCATATGCCAATTTCTGGCTGTAACTGTGACAATACTCTTGGTACTCTGAAGTCCTGGCTCAGGGGGCACAAGACTGGAATAAAATCTTAATGCTGTCTGTGATCCTTGAGGTCCTAAATTGGGCTGTGTGCTTTTGGTTCAGGAACAAGCACACTGGCTCTAAGATTGCCAGAACCAAGTGTCTGATTGTGAAACTGCTGCAAGCTGCAACTGTGATGTCCACTGACTGCATTAAACCTGAATTCTATATTAAAGTGTCATTTGTACATGGAAGTGGAACAAAGCATTTTCTTTTTCCTTTTAGCTTTATCAGCTGGAACTAGCAAGGGTGGAAAGGTGAGTGTGTGCCTAAGAGAGAATCATTGGACAATGGAGTCCATACTTCTCCCCCTTGCAGCAGCAAAACTCTCACAGAAAACCAGGAGTAGAAAAAGTCGTGACTGAAAACAATGTTTTTACTAATAAAACTCCAAACACAGAAAACAAGGCAGAGCCTGTATATATTTTATGACAGTGCCTCAGAAAAGGCAAACAGATTTTCAGTCCAACAGAATTTTAAGCCTGGATATTAATAGTCTCAGTAAAGTAAGAGTACAAGGGCAGTATACAAATAAAAAAACATTTAACTGAATATTGGACAAAAATGACATTTCAGTATTTCTGAGATATTTCTGCAAATGAAACGTTAGTATGGTGCTCTGACTTTGAAGGTATTTGTAGGAGTTGAAAAAAATGCTGCTATTCTGATCTGGGCATCTAACTTTTCTGCTCCTGCAGGATTTCATTCCCTGAAATGTCAGAAGTATGTGTTCAAAAGTATACTTTATGAGCATCCATATTATGAGAAATATAGCTAGGAGTTGAGTGGGAGATGTGTATCCTCAGCTTTACCTGTAATGTGTGATTTTATGTGACCTCAGCTTTTTTATATCCCTAAACAAGCAGTAACACAATGCACAGGTCTGGCGATGCATCTTGTAAATGAGTCTTAGTTCCCTAGACCTTAGAAAAGGGAAGGGCTGCCCCAAAGTCCTCCAAATGTGACAAATTCAGGTGGTCTGTAACATTAATTCAGCTGTGTGTGTCTGCTGCTGTTACTTCTGGTTTTGCTGTTTGGACTTTAGTAATGTCACTGTAAAACAGAAACAAGCACAATGGGGTGTCTACCCTTCCACTCCCAATGCTGTTCATCCAAAGCAGGTAGATGGTATTTTTGCTCATAGCATATTTGTACCTTTAAAAGCAGCAACAGGTGGAGATTTTTAAACCCTTTATATTAAAAAAGACAACCAAATCTTCTGTGGTTTGGCCAGTGACATGTTAACTCATAGCTATGACAGTCCATGAATGGAATGTACCACTAGATCAACATTATATATCATTTTAGAGTGTTTTGTGCTTTTTGTTTTCTATTTGACTTTAGAAGGTAGACTTGCTAATAAGACTTCATTCACAGAAAAAGTTTTTTCAAAGCTCAAACTTTGAACTCAGGTTTGTGCATTTTTTTTGTTTTAAACACCATTTTATATTAACTGCGGTGCACTATTTCATTTGTCTTCTTTCCACAAATGTGTAAACAAGCCTCTATATTGCTCTTCTATGAATTATGTAGTTTCAATGTGCCCTAGGCTCTATCTTCATTCATAAGCAAAATAAATAACCTTCCATGATGTTAAGTGAATACACACCATCTAAAAATGTAACAGTCCAGTCTTTGGTAGTGAAGTTGTATTTTTCATTCATTTTTACATACTGTTTTTGAGAAGGAGAGACTTAACTTGTACATAACTGTGGAAATGTGATTAGAGGAAAACATAAGGATCTGTTTACAAGTGAATGTCAGTAAAAATTCATTAGGATAAATCAAATAAGTAGAATAAACCAGGCTTTAAATTAGGATTACAAAAGAGATCAATAGAGCAGACAGAAAAAAGAATTATAGTTATTTAGCTGGTCAGGTTTTAGATTAAGTATAACCAGAGAACTAAACTAAGAAAATATGTAGCTATTTGTACAATTTTGCAAGCTCCTGTGATTCTCATGAAGCAGAGATTCTGTGTCATAAGAAAAAAAAATATCAACCTAATGGGAATATTGGGCTGCAACAGTGAATGGGCCAGGTATATTCATCTTAACAGAAAAGATACTTGAGTATCACTTTGTGTAATATCAGGCAAAAGAATAAAAGGCAAAGCCACAAGTGTGTGGAAGTCTGTTTAACTCTGATCAGGAAAAACATCTTGAAGCTCAAACATTTTTTTTTAAATACAATTTTTAAAATTAAAAAGAAACAAAAGAGTGAAAGAAATGTCTGTATGGGCCTGACTAGCTCTCCTGCTGAATTACACAGGTAACTTACAGGTTTATACAAGGGTTTTTTCATGTGTGTTTAGTTACACTCTCATTTACACATCTTACATCTACTGAAGAAAAACCCTATTCCCTGCAATGCTGTCACTTCTTCTTAATGGGAATGGTGTTCCTACCTAATGAAAGTGTTGAGACAAAACTGTTTAATAGTCAAAATATTGTATAGAATATAGACGATATATGCTTCACTAAATACCAGTGTCAGCCGAAGATTGGGGCCTACATGGTGGTAAGGCCTGTGCACATGCACACATAAGGTGGCAGCCCTCAACATGCACCAATTTGTGACACAAATAAATGAAAGCAACAGAAAATTAGTACAGAAATGAAGGCAAAGGTGCAGTGAATTTTGTAAGTTTTGAGATAAAAAACAAGGTCACGTTAAAAATTCCTAGTCTACTGTCACAATTACAATATTATCATTTGAAATTTTTTTTTATGGCATCATGGAAAAAGATTTCTAAAACACAGTTGAACTGAAACTTGAGCCTTTTGCTAGTGCCTTCTCACATACAGATCGTATGGACTCTGACAGGTAACTCAGGGCTGCATGTACTCTTCTAGAACTTGCTGAAGGAGCTTAGGTGGTGCAGGTCGTGGCACCGCCTACCTAAATACGTCATTGAGCCTGGCTCACATCAGTACAGCAATGCCCCGATGGAGCTGCAAGGAAACTTCTGACAAACTTCTGTATATTGCAGCTATGAGGAGGGTAAGGTATCCTTGATCTAAATTGTTGAGATGAGTTTGGAAATCTCCCTCCAGAGAGTGCAAAAACATCATATGATGAAAGTCACAGAAACACAGTGCATGTTGCAGCAGAATTTGCCTATCCATGACCAGCCAGGTCTTTTATGTGGTGCCTGTTTATCAGGGACTTCTGAACATCAAGCGCCCTACTTAGGAGTTGGTAAATGGGGCACCACAGTTCTATTCTGCAGGTCTCCACCTTCTTTTCCTCTTCTTCCCGGCTTGGTAGATCTGTATTCAACTACAATAAGGTAAAATTTCTGTAGATTTACTCCCGAAATGAGCCATTCAGAGTTAATACCCATGATTTAAATGCAGTTCCCTAATTTTTTGGCATTGAGAGTGAATGTCATGATGGAAGATTTTGTTCAGTAGCCACAGTCTGTTGAAGTCAGTGGGATTTCTGGTAGAGCAAAGAGTTACTGAACATTATGTAAATGAGCCAGAATCAGTATAGAGTTATTAACTGACTGTGTGTACCAGTAAGGAAGAAAAACAGTTGGTGGCTATAAAGGCTTATAATTAAAACTGATGGAAATAAATGCAGCAAAAGACAATCAAAGCTGAATGCTAGAAAAAAATCTTAATAGTAAGATCTATCAAACTCTATAATAGCTCACTGATTAATGGAAGCAGCTTTCAGTTATTACACTGGACTGGACAAAAAAATGAAATATGTTTTAGGAGCTTGTTCTGAAATAGCAAGCTGGATAGTGACTTTTCAGAATATGTGAATAATTTTTCTTTTTTCTTTTTAAATCTTGTTAACCAGGCTGCGGGTTAGGGCAGTAACTTCCCTTCTGCCTCAATATTTTGTATTCAGAGTTGCAGGTGTAAGGAAACATATGTAACCTGGAAAATATAAATCTGCATATGTGACAGGTAAACATTTTCCAGTTCCCTTTAGAAAGGGGAGTCCAGACGTTTCAGAAGAAATCTAAATTAAAACCTTTCACGCAGAGTTGAGAAAGCTGCAACTCACAGCAAGGAAAATGTTAAAGTGGGAAGTGGGAGAATTGAAACAGGCTAAACGAAGTTGTACTTAATTCCCTAACGATTCACAGAATCACAGAATGGCTGAGGCTGGAAGGGACCTCTGGGGGCATCTTGTCCAATCCCCAACTCAAGCAGGGTCACCTAGAGCTAGTTGCCCTGGATTGTGTCCAGTCGGCTTTTGATTGTCTCCAGGGGTGGAGACTCCTCAATCTCTCTCAGCAACCTGTGCCAGTGCTTGGTCATCCTCACAGTCAAAAAGTCTTTCCTGATGTTCAGAGGAAACCTCTTGTGTTTCAGTTTGTGCATCTTGTCCTGTCACTAGGCACCACTGTAAAAACCCTGGCTCTATCCTCTATGAACCCTTACTTCAGGTATTTCTATACATTAATAAGATCCCCCTCAGGCCTTCTCTTCTCCTGACTAAACAGTGCCAACTCTATCAGCCTTTCCTCACAGGTTGCCCTAGGTTTTAGGTGCCCATAAGACCACTGTTTCTCTGAAAACAAGAACAAAAAGAAGGCAAAGAAATCAGGAAGTGATTTCTGCATTCTGCTGCTCTTGGGCTGAGGCCTAGGAAGCATTAATATTAGTTAGCTGTGTACTGTTCTGTGTATGCATATGTTGTTAATGAGTCCTCTTTGTAAAATTTATTAGGCACTATTCTTTCAGGTACTGTACCTCTACTATAAGACACAGCTTGATGGCAGCTTATGTGATGGTAAAAGCATCGGCTGCACGAGATGTCCCAGTGCAGGTCACATGTAACCTGACCAGAGATGGATGAGGTCAGCCTCAGCAGCCTCCTAGGGCACACAGCATCGTGAGCCAGGAGAAGAACCATGGCACCACACTGCAAGTCAATGAAGAACTCACAGATGAGCAGGAACCAGCTGTTTTGCAATGGTTGTGTGAGACTCGACAGGTTTGGAAATTACATTTGAAACATTGGATCTGAATGTGATTTTGACTGTTACCATAGTACAAGATCATTATTAATGGTTATACTCTGGAGACTCCAAAATCTACACAATAATAACTTGCAAAAGTGACATAGTGGATAAAAGAATTGTAACACAGATTCCTACATATAAACAGTCATAAATTGAAACTGATCTATTATGGTACATGTGTCAGAGAAAATAGCCAATGGTGCACTGAGAAACATACCATGTCTTAATTCCAGTGGCTTAAATTATATTAATTCATGATCTACTCTCCTTCACAGTAAGTAAAAGGAATGTTGCGAATACAAGAATAATCTTTCCTTGTTAGTGAAGTGAAAGCCCTTGAGCTTATTAAAAGTGTACAGCATGTGACTGAGGACAGCTCCTCGTGTGGTGAAGTAAAACTCTTCTCTGAATCCCATTCTGTGATAAAATGAATACAAAATTCTCTGCAGGGTTGGAAGCAAGCATCAGAAAGACAGGAGTGGGTTTCTGTTGGCAGGGAGCTGAATGGGGTGGATTCATTTCACTTTCTTCACAGCGTCTTTAATTCAGAACATGTTCTTTTGTTTCAATACCAATCCCCAAATAACGCTTGAGCGATGGAGAAGGGACAAAGAGAGGCACCTGATGAGAAGAATGTGGTGGTGTGCTGTTGCCATGTGACCTGCAGCGGGAGCACTGTGATATCTGCCTGTCTCTTTGGGCATGCTGATCTAGTCATGGAATGGGGAGGCTAGGAACAGGCTCTGAAACAACAACTGTCATTAACGTTATGCAGTAATTAAACATTATGCAGTAATTAGCAAGTAACTATTTGACCTGTCTGGAAAGTTTGGGGGAACCTCTAGGCATGTCCTACCTGTGCATCAGAAGGTCATAAAATCCTTTGGTGCTCAGGGTGCTGGCCTCACTTTCACTAGTCAGAGAAAAAATATTAAATTAGGATCATTGGAAGTCTGGAAATGGAAATACTTTTGCTATCTTAGAGGGCAAAAGGATATATATATATATATATTTGTGTCAGACAGCTGGTCAAATTCAGTATATCTGTTTCCCTTCACTAGAGAGAATCTAAAACTAATTGAAAAATTTTAGAGTGATTATCTTATTGCCACATGAGTTTTGGGGTTTTGGATGCTGTTTAAGATTTTTTTTTTTTTTTTTACTTAATTCCAACTTCGGTTGCCGGGACAGAATTCCTTACGCAGAGGAAGTTAACTTCGTAGCTGTGTTTTCACACTCTGATCATTTGATTTGTGAGAAGGTGAAAAAATATAGATGGCACATGGATTTCATATCCCGTCGTTGTGAGCTGATGGAGTGAAGCTTGAGAAGAATGACTGAAAAAGCTGAATGTGTAGGTCTGAAGTCTGAGTTGTTCAATCATGTGCAACTCAGTCCTTTAAGAAGTTGCAAAACCTATTTATCCCACCTTAAAAAATAGACTGGTAATATCTGTACCTTCTGCTTTTATGATTACTGCTTAAATTGAGAGCATTCACTGTCCCTTTCTTAGATAGTAGTAAAAAGAACAAGGGGTTGGGTAAAGAATCTGCTATTATCCTCAGCAAAAGGAACCTAGAAGAAACTTCAAACTTGAAAATATTATTACTATAGACCTGACAACAGTTTGCCTTGGCTACCTCTTGGACTTAGGTCCTGGAAAGCAGCATACCTCATGTGACTC
This sequence comes from Falco rusticolus, assembly GCF_015220075.1. NCBI lineage: Eukaryota > Metazoa > Chordata > Aves > Falconiformes > Falconidae > Falco > Falco rusticolus. The sequence goes on from NC_051189.1 coordinate 47,910,681, forward strand.
CCTGTCAGGCCAGCAAATACATATAAGAGATTATGTGTGCTAGTTTTAATTCGGCTGTGCACAACAGGAATGAAACACATTTTTGGATTAACAACTTCGTGACCCTGGTTTGAAGTCTGCTATGAGAGACACTTCACATTTTCCTACAACCAGTGTCTATTCTGCTTCACTCCATTGACTGTGATCAGTACAGCAAGACTTTTATTACCATCTTGTCGGATAATCAGCTGCCACAGAAGGAGGGTTTCTCTAACCATCGTCCTTACTACCTAAGTATTTGTGTATTTATTCATTCCTGCTTGTTCTGTCCATTTCCAGGGCCCAAAACCTCTAATGTGTATTTACAAATTTTCCTTCTTTCTGGTGCCAAATGTGCGTCATTCATAAGAAGGTAGAGAGGAAAATATTTCTCAGCATTCACTTAAAGAATTAGCCACTGTAAATATTGGTGGTGCCAAAAAAACTTGCCAACCAGAGACAAGTGAAACAATTTATATGTAAAATAACTGTGAGCAACAACCCATGACAACAGAATTGTCTGCTTCTCCAGCTGTCATTTCAAATGGGAATTTCATTTATTACCTGTCTATCCTCCTTATTTAGTAACTTTCCTTTTACAAGAAGATAACCAAAAGTAGTAACAAATAATTAACATTTACTTTACTTGATTCTGAAAGTTTGCTCTCACCTGACAGTTCAATCTGCATATAAACTGATGGCCTGGCAAAACTGGCCTCTGAAAAAAGCATATGGTAGAGTTAATCACTGTGAAATCCTTAAGGCTTTGCAAATCATTGGAAAGGCATCCAAGCAAGCTGTTTGGCAACATTAAATCTCTGCAACTGTATGTTAGGTACAAGAAATCAAAGTCATGTTTCAATATTTTATATCACATAAGCTAAAAATCATCTGTTACGGATATTGAAAAAAACTATTCTGTATTTGACTTATTGTCAAGTTTTTTTATTTTTTATGAATAATAAATCAGAGCTTATATGTGGAACTATTTATGCATATCTATTCACAAATAAATATCTATACATTATATATAAAACTATTACTATGGAATTATTGCTTAATTAAACTCAAGATATTTCTCTGGTGCTTAATTTTTCTCTTGACAATTATGGTAAAGTATGTACATAAAGCTTCTCCCACCAGACACAAGACATCTATTGCAGATACTGAACTGCTGCTTCTGAATCTTCTGCAAAAGCACTCATAAAAACCCAAGGCAAACGCAAACTATTCTGTATGATGGAATGACTGGCTGGACAGATGAGGCAAGAGTGGTGGATGTTGTCTGCCTTGACCTCAGCAAGGCTTTTGACATGGTCTCCCATAACACCCTCATAGGTGAACTCAGGCAGTGTGGGTTAGATGGGTGGACAGTGAGGTGGGTTGAGAACTGGCTGATGGCAGAGCTCAGAGGGCTGTGATCAGCAGCACAGAGTCTTGCTGGAGGCCTGTAGCTGGCGGTGTGTCCCAGGGGGTCAGTGCTGGGTCCAGTCCTGTCCAATTTATTCATCAATTCCCTGGATGAAGGCTGACATACCAGCAGGCTGTGCTGCCATTCAGCGAGACCTGGACAGGCTGAAGAGCTGGGCAGAGAGGAACGTCATGAAATTCAACAAAGGCAAATGTGAGGTCCTGCACCTGGGGAGGAACAATCTCACACACCAGTACAGGTGACCTGCTGGAAGGCAGCTCTGCAGAGAAGGACCTGGGAGTCCTGGTGGACAGCAATCTGGCCATGAGCCAGCAGTGTGCCCTGGTGACCGAGGAGGCCAGTAGGATCCTGGTGTGCATCAGTAGAGTGTGGCCAGAAGGTCAAGGAAGGTTCCCCCCCCCCCCCCCCCACTCCATCCTGGTAAGGCCACATCTGGAGTGCTATGTTCAGTTCTGGGCTCCCCAGTTCAGGAGAGACAGGGAACTACTGGAGAGGGACCAGCAGAGGGCTACAAAGATGATGAGGGGGCTGGAGCATCTCCCTTGTGAAAAAAGGCTGAGAGACCTGGGTCTGTGTAGCCTGGAGAAGACAGAGAGGGGACCTTATCAATGCATACAAATATTTTAAGGGCGGGTGTCAAGAGGACAGAGCCAGGCTCTTTCCAGTGGTGCCCAATGACAAAACAAGGGGCAACGGGCACAAACTGAAGCACAGAATATTTCATCTGAATATAAGGAAGAACTTCTTCACTTTGAGGGTGACAGAGCATTGGCACAGGCTTCCCAGAGAGGCTGTGGAGTCTCCTTCTCTGGAGACGTTCAAAACCTGCTTGGACACGCTCCTGTGTGACCTGCTGTAGGTGAACCTGCTTTAGCAGGGGCTGGACTGGATGATGTCCAGAGGCATCTTCCAACCCTGACCATCCTGTGATACTGCTATTTGTATGTAGCATAGATTTACTATTTATAAATACATTGTATAATCTGCCTTTGCCCTGAGTTCTCAATCTCTTTGCCAGGAGTGAAAGAACATTTTGGCTCAGAAGGTCGATGAAGCGCATGTATCTGGTTATAGATGGCTTAGGTCACAATGTTTTCTAAAGTTATGGATATGTGAGAAAGTTATTCTCAGGAGAAAGCTAAGTTTAGAGTCCTGACTGGTTCCTGTTCTCAGAAATCTTGAAGTACAGGCTGGAAAAAGGGAAAAACCTGAAAAAAACCCAGGGATAGATTTAGGCCTAGAATTTACCTGTCTCCTCTGACTGCAGCACCCTTCTAGTGTATCAGACCTAAGGTTTATGTAAGAGCAGACACACAGCTGAACTCGCAGTTAGATGACAAGAAGGGACTGGTGTAACACAGGCTGATGAAAGCTTGTGAATTTTTTATTTCTGTGAACCTATTCATAAAACCTTTCTAACTCTATTGTCTCCTTCTGGACTGTGAAAATTAATTACTAGTATTTATTTATCCTGTGTTCTCAGCAAACATTAAAGCATGTGGATAACTACTCAATACAAGTTGTAAGATACTTCTGGGGAAAAGGGGAGATGCTCTGGCCTAGTGGAGCTGAAACAGATCTTGTACTTGTAACACAGTTTCTCTGTGGTGGGAATATGCTCATGCAAGGAGACTCAACACTGACTCCCTGAAGATGGGAGAAGATGCCTGAAATTCAAGACTTTACAGCAAGTTTGTAGTAGGTTTGCTGCACTTTTCAGACGTGGAGAGATCTAGGAGAGTTAGTGAAATCTAAAATCAGTCCTGGTTTATATTAATGGATCATGCCATTAACAGTTTTGTTTCAGGAAAAGGTTTATATGCTGAACAGATAATTCACACTCAGAAACTAGGAGAATAATTTTATTCCCCTTAAGTGAAGCTTGCTTAACTATATTAGTAGCCACCATGGTAAAAGAAGGTAGCAGGATCCTAAAAAAGCACAACAGGTATTCAGGAGGATGAAATTTTGTCTGGAGGAGACAAGTGAGAATTTTGAAGAATAAAATAGGTATCATAGCTTAGAGGTGGCCAAAAATTTAAATTAGAGGAGCAAATTAACACAGAACAAGAAAGAGGAAGAGAAGATGACAATTAAATGGATAGTAAGGAAATGAAAGGATTAATTATAATTAAACACTTCTCAGGGAGAGACAAGAAAATTAAGAAAGACTGAAGTGAGGAAATAAGTGATTTGTCAATATTAATCAAAGTAGCTAGGGGAAAATAAATGCATCAGGGTGATACATCCTAGAAAGAAGAAACTGCACCACCATGAATGTAAATGACTCAATAAGAAAGAAGACAGTCAATAAATGCTGAGAGTCTAAATAAAGAGGAGGCGAGTTATATCTCATTACAAAGCAGGTGTAGGAGTACTTGGAAACACTGTGAATATGCTCATATTGACCATCTGAGACAATATATACTACACATGACACTGGTAAACAAAATTCATTTGCACTGAGAAGTCATTGAACACAGGGAAAGCAGCAGATGAACAAGACTTTTTTTGGCTATGGATAGATACTTAAGCATTTCTTTTGTATGTATTTGATCACCAAACAGGCAAAGTGTGGCTGCTGCAGCTTTTTATTCTTTTGCATTTCTGTTACTTCATCATGACATGACTGAGAGAAAGATCTGTAAGAGCAGAAGTAAAGACCACCAAAATAAAATTTTGCTCTGTGTCCCATGTTCTAGAAGAAAAAAATACTTTAATTTTATAAATACTTCAGCTATTTTTTTATAGAACTTTAAGAATATTGGAATATAATTTAGCTGTTAAAGGGAATGGATAATTCCTACTGGCAAAGCTTCTTTAAATGCTTAATCCTTATGGTTCCGGAAAGAACAAATAAATTGAACCATAAAGGTTTCCCAAATATAAATTCCAGGATGAATAATAAAATTAATACAAGATAGGTGTCAGGCCATATTTAGAGCTGCATATCTTAAGGATGTAATGAGTCTATTTAAAAGTTGTAACTTTTGTTTTGCCTTACCAATATCTGTTGCCAAGTGCAAGGAATTTGCCTCATCTCAAAAAGCTTTACAGAGCTGGCTTTTTTATTTTTGTAAGTATTTGTTCTGTGAATATAAAAGTGGAGAATTCTAAGAGACCAGTTCTGGGAAAAAAATAGGTTTAGCAGACTAAAGGAGAGTCCTTTCTTAGATGATGTTAATAAATAAAATACGACAGTAATTCTTTCCTTGATGGACCACAGGAGCTTTCTTGGGGCAACCAGAAGGTGGAGAAGGCAGGTCACTAAGTCTGTAGAAACCTTGGTTGTATGAAGGGATCAACCAACAGAAAATGAAGATTTTCTGAAGCTCTTCCTTGGAGACAATATGGAGAAAGCATGAGGGATGTGGGAAATTGAATTGCTGACCTCCAAGATTTCCATGCCACCTGTGCTATCTAACAAGGAAAATGGAAGATTTCCAAATCCTTTAGAAATCTTGTTCCTTTCCCACTATGTGCACACATGTATGCAGAGACAGAAAACAGGACACTTGGAAATACAGTAGCAAGGAGTGAAGGAAGCAGTAGAATAAAAATGGCAACAAAGTACATGTAAGAAAAAAATAGGATGCCAAAGCTAGTGGACATAGTAAGGAAATAACTGACTGGTGTATTTTAGTAATTTTATGATGTTAGCCCCGGTGTTAGAAGAATATCTTTTATGGGTGTAACAGAACTGCTGCCCCTTTTTCTCCTTCTAATCTTCAGAATAAGGGTTAGCAAACTCTTTGGTTTTTGTCTTTCCTTCTCAGATTGACTTTGTGCAGTCTGTTTGATTTCTCCTGAACACTTTTCTATGAGTCCTAACAAATGTAAGGACATCAGGACACTGTGAATAACAAGCTTCTGTATGAAATGCCCAGAGAAGTCCTACCAGACCTAAAATACATGAAAGGAAAAAATCTGAATCAGTTGGATTACTCCTGATGAAAGCTCCAAGGGCACAAACTAATGCTTACTGTGTGCTTTTACAGGGATACACAAGAGCAAAATTTCCATTCACACTGGGACCCAGCCTTGTTGGAAAGTGAGTGATGCATATAAAGCCTAGTGTAGCCCAGATTTAGCATCTGCTTGATGTTGCAAATTAATTTTAAACTCATCAGTCTTCATCTTGAAAAAGCATGTGTGTCTAAAATAAAGTTCATCTAATACATTGATTGCAGCCTAAATAACAGGAAATCATTTAGACAGCCAAACGTTAATGGTTAGATGAAAGGTACCTGTTTCCATGCAACCATTATGAAGGAAATTAAAGACAGGTGTTACTGACGAACCAGAAGAAAACTTTTGATTCACTTTACCACTGACCCTAAAAAATTAATTTTGGTGATGTGAAGGTATATTTATGAACAAACCTGCTTATGATTTCTAATGACCATTTTTTTTCCCAGAAAGTCCAGCGTTTTACTTTTATGTCTAGAGATGTGTATCACAATTTCTTAAAATTATGTCAATTCTATCCAAATCACCTTTCCTGATTTTCTTATTAGAGGAAGTTTGTTTCAGTTACAGATATTATATACTGTAGCTATTTATTCTTGGATATTTTATGTTTGGATTCAAAAAAAATGGAGATCTTGTTTCTGTTGTCCATTTTTAACCCTGTAATTTTAATACAGGGTATGCTTTTGCAGCTATCTCCATGTCTTTTTTCTCTTCTAGTCCCAGTTTTGAGCCTATCAAAATTAAACATGTTAAATGTTTATGGCAAACATAGTGAATCTGGAAGTAAAATGGAAATCTTGCTAACTCCCAGCTATTGTGAATTATTATTAAGCACTGACATTTTAATCTTTGACCACATAACTGAGGAATAAACATACACTTTGAGATACCGGCCATACCCTTTCATACCAGCATGGAATCACAGCCACAGAATCACAGAATTAAAGAACAGGTAAGACTGCAAAGCACTTCTGGAGGTCAGGTAGTCCATCCTTCTGCTCAGATAGGGCCAAACCATTTTACAATTCTATGAACTTGAGCAGACTGCCCAGGACCCTGTTCAGTTGGGTTTTGAATATCTCAAAAAATGGACAATGTGTTCCAGTGTTTGATCACCCTTACCACAAAAAAAGTTTTTTTCCTTATGTTTCATCAGAATTTCTTGTGTTTCAGTTTGTGTCTATTGCCTCTTGTCCTTTCAGGGGATGCCACTAAGAGAAGCCTGGCCTGGTGGTCTTCACTCCCTCCCATCAGGTATTTATATGCAAAGTTAATGTCTCCCTGCACCTCTCTTCCCCAGTCTAACCGGTCCAAGCTCTCTCAGTCTCGTACAACACTGTCTGCTGCAAGAACACATACCTAGCTGATGTTCTACCTGGTGTCCACCAGGTCTTGTTCTGCCAAGCTGCTTTCCTGTTGGCTCCCAGCCTGTGCTGGTGTCTGGTATTATTCCTATCCAGGGGCAGGACTTTACACTTCTGTTTGCTGAACTTTGTAAAGCTCTTGGCAGCCAATTTCCACAGCCTATTGAGGTCCCTCTGAAAGGCAGCACAACCCTCTGGTCCACTAACCACTCCAAGTTTTGCATCACCAGCACAGTCACAAAGAGTGCACTCTGTCCCATCACGTAGTTCATTAATGAAGACACCAAACAGTACAAAACCCAGTATTGACCCTTGGGGCATTGTATATGTGTGGGGTCATGACCTCACTCTCCTTCATGAATTAGTAACTCTGAATCTACTGCTTTTCTCATACTTTCTGTTGTATTTTAGAAGGCAAGGATACAATCACTTTGCTTTGTCTTGTTAGTGTATTGTGTGACAGGAGACTGGCACTGTGGGAACAGGAGTGCTCAGCAGAGCTACCAAGAATATTGGAGAGGAAATTGGATATTTTTTTCTTGATCTTTTCATTTTCCCTTGTACAGGTACCAAAATATTTCCACTCCTAGACACTATTCACAATACACACAATATATGCACAATACAACACAATAGCCATGATGCATACAATACCGTCAGAGTACTGTGAAAACTGAACCCTGATAGATAGAAACAGTCCAGCTAGCCAGGGAATTTCACCTGGCAATCTTTCCAGAATTTCTGAAGTTCCTACAGATGATTTACACAGCAGAACATGAAAGAAAAATTTCAGACCTCCTTTTTCAATCTGGCAACAACATCCTAGCCATGGCAGATGATGATTCAGTTATGCTTATGCCCCTTATACGATGGTACTTATCTGGCAGATCAGGAAGCTGAAATCAACCATGAACATCACCATCTGGTGAAGCTGAATGAAGTATAGTATAGTTTTTGCTGAGCTCCCTTTATCTGAGCAGTTTGAGGTGAACAAAAGGTAAGTCTAGAATATACAATGTTCAGTTATTGAGTGATTTTTAAACAGATTCCTTAAGTGCCAACAGTGAAACAGTTTAATGAATGCATGTGCTCCTGTCTAATGCAGTCATCCTTAATCTAAGTTTAAGATGTACTTTGACCAAGGTATTTTAAATTTTTCTTAAATAATGGTCTAGAGGATGTAAGAATACGTGCATCTGTAACATACTAGAAGCTGATTTGAGTATCTCATTGTAACATTGATATAAGGGGATGTTTTTTCCTCTTAAAAGTATGACTGTCCTCATTACCTCATCTTACTCTGATTAAAGATTCTCAAGTTTGTAAGTCATATTTTTACATTTAAAATATTTTAAAAAGTAGTGTACTATCAAGATTTTTTCTTAACATCTGTAAGGGAGTTTGTGCATGAAACATGGTATTTTGGTTTTTGTCCTTCATTCTTCACTACTTTCTCTCTTAGAGATTTTTTCTATAACCAATTGACAAGAACAACCAGCTTTCCATCAGTCTTGCCTGAAAAAAACTCTTCTGTGTTTTGATTTGAGGGAAAGCTGGGCAACAGGATCAGCATGCAGGTTTATATCAGTTAGTCACAAGTTTATTACTGTCACAGCACTATCAAAACCAGCCTTGCCCCAGCACAGCCACCAATTCCCCACAAGGTTTCAGAAGCTCATCTACTGTCCATGCAGTTTCCTCACCCTCTTCAGGCCAGACCGCTCTGCTCCTTGCCCCTGCTGCATCCAGACTCTTCTTCCAGCCAGCCTCTCCTCATCTGGGCCCCCAGTTTCTCCTACATCTGAGACACTCTCTTTCCTCCCTCTGCTTCTTCCAGGTCTCTCTTCAGCCAATGCTCTCTTCTTCTCTCTACTTCCTTCACCCCTTCCAGGTGTGTGTCTCTCTCTCCTATACTCCTCGGTGCTATTTAACTACTTAGCAGGAACCAGCCACAGCTGCACTTTATCCACATCAGCCAACCCACTGCCCCTGAAGCCAGCCCACAGCTGTATATTATCAATGTTAATTAACCTGCCTTCATTCCTCTACAATTCTTCTACATGTTATTGATGCTAATCCCTAGAAGATAAAAATAGGATTCACTCATGATTAATTTTTTTCTCTAGTTTTAATTCTCTCCTCCTGCTTTTACCTACACCACTACTAGTTCTTTATTTTGACTGCACTACTAATTGCCCTTGATTCCCATGAACACAATTTTTTTAAAAAGACTGTTACTACTTCGTGGGGTGGGGTGCTGGGCGGGGTGTTTATTGCAATGCAAACTGCTTTATCTGTTTTCCTCCTATTGTTTTTCAATTGGTATTATTCAATTTTTGAGTAGAGCTGTGTATGTTCAGTAGTGAACTGTAGGCCATTAGCAGCAGGCTTAATGTTTGTAATAGTCTTTCAGAGACTCTTTGGAAGTGGTACGTGGAGCTAGTGGTCATCTCTTGATATCATGGGAACTGATCACTTGCCTTGCCTAGTCTTGGACAATGGGGCATGTTGAGCAAATGTCTTTTTTGCTTAATCTCTTTCATTACCAAACCATACTTTGACATGCTTATCTGGTACGTAAAGGATATACAAATACAAGAATAGCCACTGGGTATAGTTTTAATGTGACTTGTTGGTTAGATACCTCCTCTTCTGAGGATGGAGATAATCACCTCCAGCCTTACTGTCTCCTTTTCTGAGAATGGTGACTACCTCCTGCAGCCTCACTGCCTACTGCAAGGGCTTCTGCATCAAAGCAATTTGTTCTTGCAAGCTTCCCGGTTGCATTCTGTCAAAATAACCTGGGTTGCCTGGCCAAGAGAGAGGACTTCTGTGATAAGTCCAGGAAGCAGTACCAGGAAGGAAATGAGGGCACACAGCTGGGGCAATCACCTCCTTGGGAGACATGCAGAATCATGTCTGAACCTGAATATGGTTCTGTTCATATTTAGCTAAGGGGGTGGAAGAGCTTAAGATAATTCATGTATATCTGTCATTATTTTAGAAGCAAGTATCACCCACAAAGACAAATCTAGAATAAGTTCTCTTCTGTTGGAATATTTGATAAATGGAAGATACATTTACTTACCTGTGTTGGCTGAGCTTATGTAGTTGATACTGCTACCTGACGTAGCAGTAATAGAAGCTATTTACAGTTTTCAACCATTGTTTCCATATTGCCTTTTGAATCTGGGATCTTTACTCATCTGTTTATGGTAGAAATGTTACACACAGTCACAGAATAATTTAAAGGGATTAAAAAAAAAATTAGCAATTACAATATATTATTCCCCCTCCCAGGGGCAGGTGAATCTTGATGTAGAAGTTAATAATATGTCTTTCTTTTGCAAAACATAGTCTTCAAAGCAGAGGTCTGAATCTAGGTGTTCCCTATTTTGGGATCACAGGAGCATAGCATGGCTGAGGTTGGAAGGCACTTCTGGAGACTGTCGAGTCCAGCTCCCAGCTCAAAGCTGGGTCAACCAGAGGAGGATGGTAAGTATTATAGGTGGGTGTCTAAACCCATAGGTTACAAAGAATTTTGAATTTCTCCAAAGTCCCACAGCTGTTTTTCTAACAACACATCATATAACTGCTATACTTAGCTGTGTGCTGGGAATCTGGGAGCTGTAACAATAAATCACCAGAGGAGGTAAATAGACATATTCTGGATTAGTGCTCCAGCAAATATGTTACAGTTTGAGGCAAGCTCTTCCTCCTACTGTGCTTGATAAGAAAGCAGCTGCTATAAATGCATTCTGTTTGAACTGTCAGGATCAGACTCGAATTCAGGGACTATGTTTATACATTGTCTGGGAGACCACCGGACTGATCCCTTCTGTGCCTCTCTAGCTTGTGTAAATATGCTAGTTTGTTCAGCAATGTTAAAGCTGTGCAATGGTGCACATATACTGGAGAGGTATCTGGTAAACTTCAGAGTCAGAGAACCGTCCAGGCTTATTTTTATGGAATAAGAGATTCCCCGGGGTGAGATAACAGCTGGATAGAGGTTTCTAAAGTAATTCTGAATTTAGGGAGAAAGTTAAGTCACTCATTCTTACTTTAAGTGCATTTTTTATTCAAGCTGGCTGCTGGAATGAAGTTAGATAGAGAGTAACATAAGTGGCTGTAAAGTTGTTCTCTGCCCTTTAAAAGGAAAGTGAAAATAGCAAATCAATTTACTTCAGAAGTAATTACAAAGACTTCTTAATTGCTTCAGTGAGAGTTGCCACTCCAACTGATTAGCTGATGGGGTAATCAGAGGTAATCTGACATTTTCTAAGGCTCCGAGAGATGTCTGACATAACCAGTGGCAGCAGTTGAGCATCCAGCTGACCTCCCTGCTGCACTGTGTAAACTGCAGGTTGCTTGAGCAGCTTGTGAACCAACATCTTACTGCACCATTTAACTGCTTGCTCAATTAGATTTGCTGCTGGTGAAGGTGGATGAAATGAAGCTGCTGAATCATCAACTAGGGAAGCAAGGTAGAAGCATATATTCCCATTCCTGTCTCACTACAAGGATGCTCTGTTAGTGATGTGACAGAGAAGACCATAAATTTGTTTGTGAGTTGCTGAAGGATATATTGAATCACATATATTTGTGCAGAATAAGAACAAGAATCAACTGGTGTACAATACAGAGAAGATGGCAAAAATTTTACCTGTCTCCCTCAGAGGTACGGGGATATTAGCACTTAAGACAAATTATCATGAAGGAATGGAGTCTTCCTGTTAGTGTATCTGGTCTGAAACACTACAGGAAAAAGATTCAGAAGTATCAGTCCTTGTCTGGTTTATCCCCAGCTGGCAACTAAGTAGCGTGTAGCTGCTCGCTCACTCCCCCTGTCCCTGCCCTGGTGGGACAGAGAGAATCAGCAAAAAGTAAAAGCCATGGGCTGAGATAAGAATAGTTGAAAAAAGTGCAATAAAGTAACAAGAATTGTAATGAAGAGGAGAGAGAGAGAAATAAAATGCAAGGGGAAAAAAACCAAGGGATGCATAATAAAACTGCTCACCACCCACTGACCAATGCCCACCCAGTCCCCGAGCAGTGATCGGTGACTCCCAGCGAACTCCCCCCAGTTTATACACTGAGCATGACGTTCTATGGTATGGAATATCCCTTTGGCTAGTTCGGGTCAGCTGTCCTGGCTCTGCTCCATCCTGGCTTCTTGTGCACCTGCTCACTGGCAGAGTGTGGAAAACTGAGAAGTCCTTGGCTTAGAGTAAGCACTAGTTAGCAACAAGTAAAATGTCAGTGTGTTATTTTCATACCAAATCCAAAACACAGCGCTGTAGCAGCTATTAGGGAGAAAATTAGCTCTATCCCAGCTGAAACTAGGACAGTATAGAAAAACTGCCTGGAATTGGTTTTGGATCAAGTGCTGCACAATGCTGGGGTCTCCCATTTCCCATCTTCTTATTAGAAGTTCTCTAGAATTGCCTCTAATGCCTCCGTCAGGTCCTTCACCTGGAGGGAGAGCCCAAGCACAGTATTTTGCAGAGCATCAATGGAGAGAAATGACAGTGGTGAAGTATGACTCCTGCCAAAAGAGAGCTAGATGGGTGAAACTTGAGCTTTATTGCTAATTATATATCCACTGTGTAGTCTTGCCACCCCTGAAACAGGGAAAGCAGGACTTTTCTCATTTGGTTTGACAGTCTACTTTATTCAAGCTAAAGTACATTCTTCTTTCCCTGAAGAATGAAAATATCTAAGTAAATCTTTAATATCGCAAATGTATTCTAAGGACAAATCCTGCCCTGTTGAAACCAAGTGGTAAGACTTCATCCATCAGAAAAGTTAGGACATTGCCTACTCTCTGATATTGTGTGTATTTCAAATGAAACAGAGAAACATTTGGTTTTTAATTTCAGGGTTAGCTTTTAATACTTTCAATACTATTAATGCCATACTAATGTGGCTTGCGTGACCTTTCGAAGTAGAAAATGAGAGGCTTAATGCAGATGCACTCCCCTCCTCTTTGTTCTTGGAATAGCTGCATGGATGAGGTTGTCTTTTTTGCACATCATGACTTGCGCACAAAGGGGAAGACAGCTTTCACTCTCCATCCCTCTCCCCACCATGCATACCCAGCCCCACACCTCCCCTACTCCCAGCCTTTGAGCTTTCCTGCTCCAACACCTCCCGTCCCAGCAGTGAGGCTGCCTGATTTGTAACCTGAACACCAGCAGCATTTGGAACCAGCACCATGGGACATGGTGTTGTACTAAGCGGGGGGTTTGCTGCCTTGCAGGACCCTGTGTGTGTGCACTGCTGCTTGATACAAGCATGCTTTAGGTGCAGTTTAGTGACTCCTGCTCCTCCTCAGTTACTAGATCAGCCCCTTGCTGGTTATCTGGCTCTATCAGCTCTTGGGAACAAAGAAGATAGGACAGTTTTGGGTGGGTTTTTTTGGTTTTGTTTGTTTGTTTGGTTGGTTTTTTTTAACGTTAACTATGGGGTTTAGTTAAATTTGCTACCTTAGGAGTTCCCCTGGCAGGACTTCAGGGAAATTTCTGAAGCTAAAAGTCTTCAAGTGTATTTTCATTAAATATTTAATTACTGAATGTTTTATCTAGCTGCACTAGGCATTCTCCCCAGTGACCACAGCACAGACCTAGCGTGGATGCTCAGCACCCAGTTACTGGGCACCTGAGAGCTGCCTCCACCAAACCTATGATATTCCTTTTGGTGATTGTGTCTTTTCCACAGCTTCACACCTTTTACTGTGAGGAGCATAACCTACTTAGTGCTCATCTTACTGATCTTACATCAATGAATTTGCTTAGTCTCTTTAGCCTACTGCTGGTAAATTCGGGTAGTCTTCAGAGTAACTTATTCCCACCACAGAAATGTTCTTAAATGTTCTTCAAACCCTGGTCAACTGTATAGGACTACAGATCATATTTAAACACAGTGTTCAGATTGATAGTAATTTACTTCATTCTGCTTCAGAAATTCCTGGAAGTTTTTTGGTTTTTGGTTGTTTGTTTTTTTTTCTTTTAATTTCTCTTCAAATGATAGAAACATCTACCAAGACTAGATGGCAAAAATCTAGCAGGAGGAGTTGTTCCCCTCTATCCAAATGAACTTTTAAATTTTACCTTTTTGTGTGTGTAATTTTGTATCGATTACATGTATTGATCCATGAATTACAAATATATGTAACTAATCCATGAATTTTTAGTATGGTAATTACTGTGGCATCTAGAATGTGCATAAAATAATAAGAGGTTAGTCAATCTTGCTGTTATGCAGCAAAACTGTCCTTAGCCTTTGAAAATCATCCCACTTGAGTTTTTTAGTGTAAAGGCATATAGATTTAATGAGTCACATTTGTGTAGGGCCAAATGAACCTGGTAACAGGCTTTTTAATGCATCACAAGGTCTTCCAGCCTGTTCTAATCTGGAGCCTGCAAGCTACATAGACCATAAACTCTTGAGTATTTACAAATTTACTTCTATTTGGAAAAGTCATCAGAAGGAAACATACCCCATCCAATGACTTTTCCAAATATAAGTGATCCTGAAGCTTCTATCAACATTTCTCAGCTTTTGTGAAACTTTAAATAAATATCGGTAGTAATATTCACTGAAATGTGAAATTTTAAATACTTGGGCTGTATACAACAAGGTATTTAATTCCAATGAACACTAAAATGAAAATACTGTATTACTGTAGTAGGCTGTAAGTGCTGTTTGCTTGTTTATCTATTTTCCTCTTTCTTTACAGGTGAGAATTAACATAAAACAGACAGCAAAATAAGTATATCTATTTTTTAATCATTTTTCTTCAGGTATATAATTTTGTGATTCACTTTATTAGCTCTTCAGCTAATTGCACTGCAGATCAGTATGAAAATGCATATTAATTTGCTTTCTTTTCTCTGTTCAAGTCTTGCAAAATCTGCTCAAGGCTGTCTAAATGGGAAGGTTTCTCTCTACTCTTGAAGACTGTAAAAGTGCTGATTGTGCCCTGTTTGGCAACAGTCTTTCTGCAGAAATGTCAGCCAGTCTAGAAGGAATCAGCCTGGATCCTAAAGGCTGCTCAGTCTTGAAGGAAACTTAAACCAAGGATTGCAGTATTTGATTTTGACTTATTTTATATATATATATATATATATATATATATATATATATATATATGACTTGGAAGTGGCATTAAGGATGTGGCTTCTCTGTATGCATTTATAATACAAAATAAGATACATTTTCTATAAACTTCTACTGCTGCATAGCACTTTCATTTTATGTGATTTTAATTTGCAGGGTTTTTGGGGTTTTTTAAATACCCTTTGCAGTTACTGTGTTGGCTTACATTGTGGTGGACTTGGCAGTGCTAGGTTAATGGTTGGACTTGATGATCTTAAAGGTCTTTTCCAACCTAAACGATTCTATAATACTATGATTCTATAGTTTACTAAATCATATGATGCTTCCCAAAATGGCTGGAAGCCAGCCTGGTTATCTCACTGGAAATTCTAAATCTTTAGAGATTTATTGCAAACTGGATTGAAAAGTGTCTGTTTCATAATCAACAAAGGAATAGAAGTCTCGGATGTTTGAATTTGAGAACAATACACATACGGTGATACATTTTTAAATGATTCCAAGACATTAGAATTTAAAAGGTGGAATTGTTTATAAATTTAATTTAAATGTTTATAACAAAATGCTGGGTTTTAATCATTTCAGAATGTTTACATTAAACATTCTACTGCATCATGCTCTTGTTTGATGGGGGTTTTTTGCGATGAGGGATGCAAAACACATCAAAACCCCTTTTTTAAAAAATGTGAAAAAAAAATCTCTGTGCCTAGTATTAGTACACAGTTCACTGTCAATAAATATTTAGTCATGACTGCTCTAACTACAAACGTTGTGCACCATATTCTACTACATGTTAATTTGCAAAGCCACTTGTCTGGCTAAAACTAGTCTCAGTTTTCAGCACAGTTTTAGGCTCTCCATCAGATTTCTTCATCAGGAAAATATGATATCAACTTTGATAACATGGAATGAATGCTGGCCTGTTTCAAGGGCCCCTAGCATATCCCAAAGGCTGGACTGTGAGGTAATACAAGTCTTCAGTGGCCTTTGCTTAGGACTAATGGCATGGGTTTTATATGACACGGGACAAGCATTTTTTCATCTTTAGAATGAAAACAGAAGTCTAATACCTCTTTTTAATTGATCTTTGACCTAGGAAATTAGTATTTCAATCTAATGCCACTGCATATTTTTTAGGAAACTCTTTAGGACACTGGCTATTGTGCACAACAGCATATACTCCTCAGACATCTTTGGTATCTTTCTTCAGTTCCTTCTATTGTAACTGTTAAAAATAAAGATATTTTTAATAGTACTTTACCAGATGGATTAAAGCAGATGGCTAGCTTTCTCTCTTCTTTTTTTTTTCCCCTCGCAGTCTCTAAATAAGTGTAAATTTCTTGCACTTAGTAAATTACCTATACTTTTGTATGGGGAACAAAATCAAAATCTTTCAGAAAGTAATTCTTTAGCCATAATTAGCAAAATTTTCCTGAAATTTTATGAACATTCAGAAAAATTATGAATATTCAGAAAAACATTAGTAAAAATTAATTTGCAAAATGCATAATTCAGTACATTTTCTTCCACTGAACTGTAGAAAAAATTCAAATGCAAAACCATAGCTTTTTTCAGAAACCCTTTATTTAAACTTCTGCTTGTAGTATTGCTAACACATTGCAGAAATTCAAATAAATACTTTATTAATTGCTCTTAACAATACTGTTAAAAGGTTTGTAGTACAAAACTGTGTGAAACCTAACACTTGCATAGCCAGTAAATTCAGGTTTGCACCTATGAAAAGCTTCCTAGGTGCTCATTCTACTCTGTAGAAGGAAAAACAGATAAAATCAGTAACTTCTTCATCAAAGGTATTTCATGCATTAGTTGAAAGCTAACCAATAGGTACAGTTTCAAATATTTCAGCAGACTTTCACAGGAAGCACCGTCTTCTAAACAGAAGTTTGACTGATCATCTGCTCCAGCCAGCCCAGCCAACTGATGTGTTTTGTATAGAGCGGGTGTGGGCAGAGCTGCCGAGATGCATTGACCCGGCCTGTGTGAAAACACAGGTCTGCTTCTCATGGAACAAGATAGCTGAGCCTGGAGGAGCCACTACCTCAGGTAAGGTCTGCTTAAGAAAACAACTATGTGAGCAAAAAAAGGTTTCAGTAAAGAGGCTGAAGGTAAATGCAAATTGGTTTTTTTTGGAGCTGCATGTTTGCAACAAGCAGCAAAGTATTGCAAAAGAAAAGGTAGGAACTGTTTATAGCTAGAGAAACATTCCCAAGCCGATAGCAAGTGATAAAAGACAAAGCCTTCTGGGAGAAGTCTTGGCTAGAAAGGCTTGAAATGAAAGAGAGCCTCCCCAGTCCTTGCTGAACAAGATGTTTACTTCTTAATAATTAAAAAAAAAGTAACATCATTATTTTTTTGTGTTTTTTCCTTTTGGAGAAACTCACAAGAACTCAAATCTGTCTTAATGATGGGATTTGGTAGGGTGACTTTATGAGTGAGACTAAGTTATAAATGAACACTGTTAAGAAATGTGTGCCTACCCATCGAAAAAGGAATAATGACTTTCGTTCATCCTTCCAGTCACCAATAGTGTACTTAGAGTCCTTTTTAAAAGCACAGAGTTTTTTGGCACAGGCAACAGGCACAGTCTAAGACTGTTCTTTGAGCTTTCCAAGTGTGGGATGGGCGTTGGATGATGCATCAATACCATCATGAACTCAGCTTTCACTGAGCCTTGTAAACCATGCCCGTGTAAAAAATGTCCAAAGCTCATACCAGATCTCCTAAAAAGACGTGATACCATCAACATGTGTAGTAATTAAGTTTTATAAGTAATAGTAAACAAGAGAGCAAAAATGTTATGTTTTCCCAATTTTAGGTGGAAAGCAGCGTTAACTATATGAAGGTTTCTCTCATAAAAGCACATGCTATGACCTAAAATTGTGCATGAAAGAGGGAGAGTAAATACAGGAATTTCATTTTAAGGCAAAAAAGAAATTGAAACCTCAGAGAAGTTTGAGTCTTTGACAAGAACCTTTACAGGACAGGACAACACCAGGTTAAGAAGCAGATGAAGAGCTTGCTTTACAAATGAATGGGATGATAGAGGTGCTATGCAAATCCTTCCAGTTAAGTGGAATTTTAACAGCATTGGGAATATTTTGCAATTTTATTGCACTATTGCAAGTCTGTGTTTTCAAAAATACTGAGTTTTATCTTGAAAAAGGTCTCTGGGGATCAAATTGATCCCTATTTCTCCAACATATCAAGCCATTCTGTTCTTACCAATATTAAAATCCCTTTTAAAAAGGATTATTTAAATTAATATTTTATTTATATAAATTATATAATTAAACTAAATTATTAAAAATAATTGTCACGTATTCATCTTTGTAATTGTCAACTTTATTTGCATTTCATTGTTGTCCATTTGAATTTCTTGCCTGTATTTCCCAAGTGCTATGCATTGGAGGGATGAGGAGTATTGTTTTCTTACAGTTTTTACTTCAGCTTAACCAGTACCGAGTTTAAATTAAGAGGGTTTTCTTTCTCTTGCAATGTTAAAATATTTTTAAATAATTCCCTTTTAATCCACATTCATATATTTGCATGTTCCTCTTCATTCTTGTGTAAGTACACTTCAATGGTAAGGGCTTTTTCCCTGTAAATTTTATTCACCTTGAGTTGTGTATTATCTTTCTGAATTTAAAAGCAGCCACCTTCTTTACTTTTTACTGACCATATTAGAAGCCATTTTTCAGCTTCCAGGTCCAGCAGCAATATGTCAACATTTGGGCACTGGAGTAATTATTTAATAACAAGCAGTTATTAGTTTTGTCATTAATATATGCAGGAAAACAAAATATAAATAATTTGTTAGAAATGCAAAATATATTTAAAAGGGAGAACTAAAGATTCAACCCACTTGTCTAAAAATTTTAATAAAATTGCTAATCTGCTGCTTGCTCAGAAAACAAAAATGAGAGCTGATTAATTGCAGTCATTTTCATCCTCACAATTTTCAGTGACAGAAAAAAATTACAGGGAAGCAAAGCCTACAACAATCCAAATTTGGTTTAGTACATATAATTTATCTCTCTACCCACACTCAATTAAACAGTTCAGTATGAGGCACGTCTAATTTCCTTGTTTCAACACACAGAACCTACCATTGAAGTTAATGCTTTTATTTTATTTTACAGAGCTATTCCAACTAAGCTAAATTAGCAGGAACATTTTAATCAAGTCTTGCAGTGGATAGTCCCTTGCTGGTCTCAGAGGGCTTACAGCTTGGTGCATGCAGAGGGTGTGTTTGGTTAATGCACTGATATGTGGTCATTTCATGAACATATACTGGCTAAACTGTATTATTTGATCATAGCTTTAACAAGCTTAAATTAATGTCAACATCACCTTTCTTGCTTTTGTGCAATCTGCAGAACAAAATTACACCCTGAGTATTTGGAATACTGTGGGGACTATTGACCTTTGGAGAATTATAGAGCAAGCACAGGCAAAAGTAAGCTGGGAATCATGGCAGCTTCTTGCCTTGCTGTAGTTTCTCCAGCAGAGAAGTGTAGTTTAGTTCTCTATGAGTTGGACTTGTACATTATGAAACATTTGATATTTACTTCATGGTAATGTTTAGGAATAGGTTACCTCAATAAAACATCTCACTTTAATGTTCACTTGTTCAGCAGGAGTGTTCTTGTGAGACCTATTATACTTTCCAGTACCACTTCTTATCAGAGGAAGTAGAAAAGATACCACAGCATTACTTACGGAAAATAAAATTGACTTAAGCAAGCTTAGGTTGAGGTCCTAAGACATGAACCAAACAGCACTATATATCTAACAGTTCTGAGTCTGTTTTGGCCCTCTGGAAATGTCAGAATTTGCTATGCATTCCTAGTCTGCAAAAATACCACAGCCAATTGGAAAGGTGATTGCATTAACCATAATAAAAGGGTGTATTTTTACACTACCAACAAACAGAAAACAGGTTTTTACTTTCATGCATAATACCTAAAATGCCATATCAAGAAGACAGAGATGGGCTGTTTATAGTGGAGCAGGGAGTATGAGACACCACAGGAACAAACTGAAACAAGAGAGGTGCTTTTCTTCCCCATGGTGATGTTGTCAGCCACTTACGTGGATCTGGTAATGCATAGCCTGTGCAGCTCCACCACATGGAATAAGAATACATACTCTTGGCCTTACTTATGATTATAGACATAAAAACGGGATGGAAAAAATTGCTGCACTCCTTTGGAAGATCTCAGATCATCCTCAAGAAATTTTTGAGAATATTTCCTATTGCACCTTCTTTCTAGTGCTATTCTGATTTTTTCTTAATCTTGAAGAGTATTTGAATTATTTCCCTTAAAACTTTGTTTTCCTATAAATATCATTTTTCTTGTTTTAAAAGACTTCTAACAATGGAGAATTTCAGTAACTAAAACATGCTAATAAATTTTTTTAAAGTAAAATGAAATCCTGTATTTTGTATTGCACACTTACATTAAAATGAATTGTGTTATAGTTGAAGCCTAATTCTCCAGATGAAAATAATCCACTAACATAAAAACGCCTTTATTTTGAACAGTTGTCTGAAAAAAATCAGTTCATGCTGTTGATCATATTTCATATTCACTGCTGTCTGTTCACTGTAAAAAAGATTGCTTGGTGTATTTTCAGTTAACATCTTCTTTGTAAGAAAGCACTTCTGTCGGGTGAGACTAGGTGCTCTGAGCAAATAGGCAGCAAAACATATTCTGCCCAGGGACTATGAACAGTGTCTTGCTCTTTCCTTGACCTGACCCTTGATTTATGTAAAAACTGAAAGCATTGAGGGCCAGAAACTGTCGGTTCCTTGTGTGGGTCTGAGTGCTCAGCTCAGACTTGATCCATGGCAGATAACTACTTGTTGCTACAGGTAGCAAATAATCCTTAAAAAGAAAAATGAGCAGCAATCTTTCCTGATCTTCCAGCAGACCTGTGTGCTACAGAGCTGATGACAGCAAATTTCACTGTGTATGTGGAGTGGAATACGGTGTACAGTCTTTAGGCTCAAAAGTGTAGGGCTCTTCAGCGTGAGGCCCCAAGTTGTCAGGGCTGATTATTCTTCATCATCATCTTTTTCTTCATCAACACTGTCAAAGAGGAGCCGTCAAAGGCTTTCCTCATTACGCACACACCGCAAAGTGCCCATACTGGGTCTGGCTGGGATGAAGTTAACTTTCTTCATAGCAGCCCATATGTTACTGTGTTGTGGATTTGTGGCTAGAAGAGTGTTGAAAACACACTAATATTTCAACTATTGCTGAGCAGTGCTTGCACAGCATAAAGACTTTCTCTTTTCCCCACTCTGCCCCAGCAGTGAGCAGACTGGGGGAGCACAAAAGCTGGAGGGGGTTGGAGCACAGCCAGGACAGCTAACCCCAGCTAGCCCATACCATATATCATGAGGCTCAGCAATAAAAATTGGGGCCATTGCTCAGATACTAGCTGGGCCTCTGTCTGCTGGAAGGGGTGACTCCCTTTGCATCACTTACTTTATTTCTCTTTCCTTCACTTATTAATCTGGCTTTATCTCAGTGCAGTGGATTTCTCACTTTTTCTCTTCCTATTCTTTCCCTTGTCCTGCTGGGGGAAGAGGGGCAGTGAGCAAGCAGCTGTGTGGGTGCTTGGATGCTGGCTGGGATCAACCCACCACAATGTCTTTTTACATATTTCTTTAATACTGTCAGGAGACATTGCCAGACTCCAGAATAGGTATCTTTAGCAGGGTTTTAAAGTAAAAGAAGTTAGTATTAAAATGTTGAAGAAAATTGCTAAGACAAGTTAAGGAATTTTGAATGTCTAATTTCTGATTTCTCATTAACTAACCACATAAGAAAGCAACAGTTACTAAACATGGCAGGGTGAGGTTATAATTGGATTAATTTTTAAGAAACAGATTGTTGAAGAAAGTTACTTGAAGCTAGTTACCATCACAGATCTAACCACCCACTTTTCAATGACAAGGTGTGCTTCTTTGACTTTGCTTTCTCTAATATAATAAATAGTATCACATATGTTTTCTTTCTATAATACAAGGGAGAACAAAATATTTCATTGTACAAAACAAGACATACTTCATACCTGATACCCATGGTGCCTGAGGATAGAATGAGGCAACAAACAATAAATTACTTCTGCACAGTGTGATTTTGAGGCAGCTACCTTGACTATAGTGAGGTGTTCCCTCACTATACAAAAGTGAGATACACACTTTTCTCTGCCTTTGCTCCTTGGTACTGCTATAGGACTTGCACTCAGGTCTGTAGTGTAAGAGGGATACTGAAAATTGGATATCTTGTGGGCTAATGCATGGGTGGGGGCAGTGTAATAACATTTAGTCCTTTACCGCTGTAGTCTTCTGTAAGAGAAACTGAGCCTTAACTCTATGCTTACCGGCAACGTTAAGAGAACTCATGCAAAAAAAAATAATATTTAACATGGGTGTCTGGCATATGATATCACACAGTTTCTACTAACATAGACAACTATGAAGAAAAATAATGTATGCTGATTAATTTTTCATTTTCTAACATCATTCTCCAAACACCAGTTTTGGCACCTCAAGCAAGTAATAACAGCCGTTACCCTGTCTGGGAGCACATTTGGCTTTGACAGGACTGTTGGATGCCAAAGTAGAGAATGTGTTTTGTCCCCAGTTATATCTGGGCCTTTGCTTTGCTCTTTGCCAGACGCTGAAAGGGAAAATGCTTAAAATGTTAAATGATTTTTCGATCAAATGCAACATGATGTTTCTTTCTTCTAGAATTTATAAGCAAAGTAGTTCAAAACCAAAAACACCTTAGTGATGCCATAGATAGCTAAAGCAGATGGAAGAGACTATGTGTGAATATTTTATGTATGCATTTTGAAAAGCATTAAAAAACCCCTAATGTATTGCTCTATACTGATCTTCTAACAAGAGAATTTTCACTTCTCTATCATAAGAGCTCTGCTAATTTCTTCTCTTAATAGCCTCTTCACTTCTTTAATAACAGCAATAACGTTTCATTTGAAAAAAAAAAAAAATCTGTGGGAAAAGTATTTCCATAGATTTTTCTGAAGAAATTACATGAATGTTGCCTTGTACTGACTTAAAATGTGGTCTGAATTTTATATTTTATCCATAGTAACCAATAGATCCAGGTCAACAGCTGTTACATTTCATGAAAATTGTTGTTTATTCACACTTTTCGTCTCCCAAGAGATTCAGCTTATCTCAGCTTGCCAAGTACCTAACACAGCTCCTCAGTGTACCACTGCCTTTCCCTCTGGTTGAGCTAGGGAAGGATTTGATGTGCAATGAAAGTAAAGGTAATTAGTGTTGGAATTTTCTGTGGAATGGGATTTCCTTTTTCCAGTCACCTACAAACCCAGTCATTGTCTCCTCTGCATTTCTCCCTGGTCACATTCCGAAAGGGTAAACAATTTGATCAAGTTGCATAGCCAGATCTCAAGTGGTGAAAAATACTAGTGGAGAAAATAGCAGATTGTAAACAGTATAACTAGATTCCCAAGTACAAGAATTGGAGTTGTGTTTGAATCCAGGAATTCCCATGCCTTGCATGTTCCAGATGCCAAATTGTGCCTAACCTCCAAGCACAGGTAGTATGCTTCTTCCAATGAAAGAGTAAGATGCTTCCATCCCTAATCCTTGCTCCTGTCCTATTGTCTTTTTAATATATTATATTAATATATATAATTATATTACTATATAATAGATATATTTATTTATATAATTAATATATTTTAATATATGATAAACTGGAAGGGGAAATTCATGGTGAAAATTAAACTACTATTAAAAAAAGGCTATTTTTAACTCATTCCTGTGCCTTGTCTATCACAGAGCTCCACAAACAATTGCAGTGGTGCAACTAAAGTAATGACACTGGAGCAGTAGCTAACATGGCTGTTTAATGAAATTTAAGTATAAGCTCATTTTCCTTTGTCGTGATGAGCTGGGTACAAGTGCTTGTGAGTCTGCTTTCCCTTTCTGAAATAATCCTTACGAGAGCTGTGAACTGTCAGTTAAATTTAATGAAATACCGACTCTGAAATCTAAAGATGGTAAAGTTCATACTGCATATTGCTTCATCACTTACCATCCTAGCAGAAGCAGACAGCTAGCAAAATACTCTCACAATCCTGCATTTCCATTTCAAGTTTTTGGAAACCAAATGCACATAAAACATTCAACAAAATTACAAAAACGTTCTCAGGTCTCTGTTCCTTCACTCTATTTCTTTCCACACTTATGTATGTATCTGTTACTGAAGAACTGAAAATACAGAAGTTTCCTAAATACATATATATGGTGGAATGTATGTTAATATTGGTTCATGCTGCCTTCTCTCCAGAGCATATTATTGTGCAAAGATTATGGTTGAGTAGATATTGTCCCATCTTGACTTTCCAGAATTATTACTAATCTTAGAAGTAATTCTTAATACCATGATTTTCTCTTGTTTAAAACTGCAGCTTTCCTTTCTTTTAGTTTCCTTAGCTTTTCTGTAAGCTTAATTTTTCCTGCTGTTTGATATTATTATTGAATGGTCTTGAAGATTGCGTATTTCAAAAAAGCAGCAAACTCCCAGCACCAATTAATAGATGGATAAAGAACCTAAGATGGTTTCTTTCTGCTCACACTAACTTGCAGCTCTAAGGTCCTCTCAAGCCTGTGTAAAACACTCAGCAGACATTTTCACCAGACACTGAGAAAACATGTGAATGCCTCACCAAAACACTGTAGTATATCTTACTGTTATGAAGACACATTTTTTAATTTAAAAATGTAAAGTTGTTACTCATAGAAACCCTTAAATAATTCCACTATGAAAATCAGTTCCACTTGGAAATGGACACGATACATACAATGCACCCCCAGCAAGCTTGCAGGTGGCACTGAATTGGAGTGAGTACTCAATACGCTGGCAGAAAGGGCTGCCTGTCAGAGGTGCTTTGACAGGCATGAGGAACAGGTTTCCTGGGAGAAACCTCAGGAAGTTTAGCAAAGATAAAGAGGAAGCCCAGTGGGACTGCGACAACATAATCCCATGCAACAATAAAGATTGAGCTCTGGCTGACCGGGGATGAGCCCTATGGAAAAAAGCCTGGGAACCTGGCAGACAACATTAGGTGAGGTTGCAGTGTGCCTCTGCAGCGATGATATGGCTGTGTTAGGAAAAATGTATTGAGAAATCAAGGGAAGTGATTATTCCTTTCTAGTCAGCATTTCTGAGGGTAAGTCTGACATACTATGTCCTCTTCTGTGTCCCCTTCTTCCCAGTAAAAAAGAGAGATTGAGAGACTGGAAGAAGTCCAGCAGAAAGGTTCTAAGATGGTTAGGGCACTGTAGGATAACACATGAGGAGAGGCTAAAGAAGGTGGCTTATCTCAGCCTGGAGAAGAGGAGACTAGAGGTGAGTGAGTGTAACTGTAGTGTTCAGCTACCTAAGTGCAGGCTACAGAACACTCTCACTTCAGCTTCTCTGTGAAGTGTATAGGATGACGGGCAACAGCCATAAGCTGCATCAGGGGAAATTCTGACACGAAAAAAAAAAAAAAAAAAAAAAAAAAGATCAAAATGAGATTGGTTAACTGCTGGAACGTGTTGCGCAACGACCCTGTGAAATCTCCATCCTTACAGATATGTAACAATTGACTGGACAAGGCTCTGAGCAACCCCATCTAACATTGGGGTCAGCCCTGCAAGTTGGGCTGCAACAGTGGGAGTGAGGTAGATGCCAGAAGTCCCTTCTAACTTAAATTATTCTGTGATTCTAAGCTCAAGTTAAGCAGAGAGGATCTCATTCTTTCCCAGGAAAGTAATAAATGGCTACATCTAGTCACTCTGATAAGGTCAATGAAAGCAATAAGTGCCTTCTTAGAACTGCTGAAAATGGATTAAACACTATCTTCAGCTAACCCAGCATTAGAGCTACCACGATCTGACTACTCTTTCCTACTCATTGCCCAGTGGCACATTTTGGCAGTGGTGATTTATTACATAAATGTATGTAGTATGCAGGGCTGAAACTTGTTCTGTTTAGTGATAGTTCCCTGAACATACATACCATTTCTTTAAGCATGTCCTATTGGCAATCCATGTACTGTTTACAATTAGTCTGTTTCAGAGTTGAAGGGTTTTGTGCATGTCCTCCATTTTTAAAAATATGACGCAGACACTATCATATTGCATTATACTATCATTCATGGATATAGGTGTTCGTAAGATGTAATCTTGACCTTATTGAAACAAATGATTAATCCTCACTAATTGTGCTAAGGATTTCACCCTAGTATTTCAAGAAGATTCACTGACATGTCAGTTCCAAGAACTTGATGCTTGTTTGGTGCCTATTCAATAATATGAGAACCAGGGGACCTTTGCTGATAAGAGATAAAGAACTAATCAAAATGGGGGGCTTGTATAGTTCCGTGTCTTATGATCCTGTATCTTCTGGAAATCTTAAAAATAGTTGACGATACAGAAAAGAGAGGCAAGCAGGAATGGTATATCAGAACTGATGCTTAGGAATGTGCTTTACAGAGAATTTGGCAAAGCGTTTTGCCCTGTTGTCAAAGATAAAGTTTCTGTGAAACTACATAGCTTGATGCATCCAATTCCTTTTTTATTGACACTTAAAAGAACAATTAAAGAGTCATTGCTGGCACTAACCAGTACCAGGATGTGCAGACATACAGATGACGTAACTGCATTATCTGAAACATTTATTATTGTATTAGTGCATTACTAAGCATCTTTGTCTTCAATATACAGCTTGAAAACCTATTCTATCAATTTGTGCACATTCAGAAAGTGAGAAACACACTACATTTTCTCAGTCCTTTATGTGCTGGAAAGGCTGCCTTAGCGCTAAGATGCTTTCTGCATACTTGTATAACTTTTAGTAAGGGTGAGATAATGCCCCACTGAATAGCAGTCAGATTCACATATTAGAAAGCCAGTAGACACTGCCTCTCATACCCTACTGCTAGAAATGGTAATGGTTTATGATTTCTGAAGACAAGCACAGACGGTGAACTGAAAAGAGGCTTCAGCTGTTGAGCAGTATTTGGTATTTTCCCTACAAGGTATAATTTAGACACTCAATGATAAATTCTGAAAACGTTTAGAAGACAACATTAAATCCAAGAAAGAAGTACCAGATAGACCAGTATGTTTCAGGGTTATTGTCAGAAATTTAATGGGAAACAGATCATTAAAGAAAACTGAATTAAGTTATTTTAGACTTTTCTACTTTTCAAGAGTATTCAGTTCAGTTGTGGTGCTAGTTCAGTATTCTCATACTATTGAATCCATCGTTGTTTTCTTTCCACAGATATGCTAAATACACCCATTTAACTGTCATGACATTCTCTGTGGGAAAAGGGATACCCTGTGAATATTTAGGACCTCATCAAGTTTTCCTTTAACAGTCCTGAGGACCAGAGAAAGTAATGGGACCTCAGACAGCTTCAGTGTGCTTATAAATGTACAAAGTCCTCTTCAGACCCAGGTAAAAACACTGGTGGATTATATTGGGAATGCCTATCCTCTGCTTTGAGATTACCAGTGTTCAAGGACTCTGCAAATCTGTTTTGGTTTCATCGTTTTTTGTCTACATACTTGTAAGGCCCGGGATACACAACCCAGCTGGACTCTGTGCTGCAGAGGGCACTGGAGTCTTGGCTTTGGGCAAGTAACGATAGCAGCTGCAGTTTGAACACAAGTGATCAGTTCTTTACAGCATGGATAACAAATATTGTCATGGGTTTTAATTCACACATAGAAAATAAGTGTGGATGTCCTTAATCATACTGACTGGATTTATATCAAGATGTTTATTTTAGATACTTTTTGATCATTTAATGCATTTGTTTTGACTGAATGCAAAGTTGATTAGAACTAATAATTACCTCATTGTTAAGTATGATTCATGAAAAAGTCTGGAGTGTTTCCAGATACTAGTTTAGCATGAAAGTTTATAACAAGTGAAACACTTTAAAGATATTTACCACACAACCCACTGTTAAAACTACTTGCAGGAATGCAGAGGAAATGGTTTCTGAAACTACCACCGTGTTCTGCTGTAACTCCAGTGAAATGGTCAGTGTTCTCTTTCAAATGCAACATTTTCCTCTGTATGTTAACCTCAGACTCTTTCTTTCCTACCATTGTAATCAGAATTGACTTCAACAAAACACCACAACATCAACATGCTCATAATGCAAAGTCTTTCCTCTTCCAATGCAAAATGCTTGGAAAAGTTTAAGGTAAGCTTTTATTTGCTGAAGTCTATATTAGTCCTTAGGGGAAAAAAATCCATCTTAGTATATAAAATGTAAATGGCATGTGCATATATATATATTTATTCGTGGCTTATGATATGTACCATATTTATCTGATATCTGTTAAAATCAACGAAATCTTTAAGACCTCTGAAAGACTGCTAATATTTTCTTTAGCAACTGGATCAGATTAGTAGACAATACAGGTTATTCAGTTTAGACTGTATTCAGGTTTTAGATCATACTGATTAAACCCAGCATTTATCTCTATATGTTTTGTTGTATCTATATTATCCCCATTATATCTTATCTAATATGAAATGAAAAATTATTTTTAAGGATATGAGATGAATGGCAGGCATTTCCTGGAATATTTTATTGACTAAAGGCTTATTTGAAAGATCTTTCCTATTAATGTGTGGTTAAGAATAACTGCTGAAGCATAAATTAGAGAAGACTTCCGTGGGCATGCAAGTCTCTCGCTACTTACAAATGGCCTCACAAAGCTTGTATCCAACTCTGCATAACTACACACTGTAATTTGAATTTCAAACTAAAATCTGACTCCTGCATCACAGAATTTTCAGTAGTTGGTAATCTTGTATTTCACAGTACTGTAACAGATTTAAGGAGTTTGTAGAAAGGAAAACATTAATATTTCTGACCATCATGACACTAAAAATTCATGTCTATGAGAGTCTTTTGCTCTTTTTATATGTAAGTAGTTCCTGCAAGTTCCTGGCACATTTGTCAACTTAGAATTGAAATCTAGTGTGGTTTGTTGAAGTTTGGTATGTATGTGAAATCACAGGTTTGTTTCATAAGCTTGCAGCAATACTGCTTGGTCCAGATCCTGTACTAATTCTGACATTCAAGCATGCCTGCCTTTGACAGCAGCAAGGGCAAAGACTGGTAAAACAAGAGATGAAACAGAAACGTGTTTCTGCTTAATGTAAATATTTACAATGCTATCATTGCTACGTTAGTGAAGTTCAAGTTATAGGTTATATTGTGTAAGTTAGCAAAAAAACACCAACTGTTTAGACCAATTTCTTCAAAATAGTTCTCAGTTTCAGTAAAGATAATTTTGTGTCAGCTGTAAGAATCGTGGCACATCTCAAATGTCTAATAGAAAAATATATGCAGCTAATAAAAATAATATAAATAGATAAAACAAGAACAAAATATTCTGACTTTGCATAAAATTTGCTTTTTTTAGATTTCATCAAAATGGTGAAGGGAGAAGAGTCTGCAAAGAAACGCTCACAATGACTTCCAGCACTCAAAATGAACGAACAAATGATGCTTTCCCTAGTCATTTGTTCAATAGTAATGGCTGTGGCAGTTTTATAAACCAGACTCTAAAAATCTCTCTGAAAAATGCATATTTAGCCACTGGACACAGTGTTACCGTATCACATGTTGGAGGTCAGAAAGCTCTGCTATTTAACCACAAAACTGTAGAAATGAAAGGACGCATGTCCATGCAATAGCAAGTTTCCTGTTCTATCATCAGGAGACTGATGCTTTAAACAGTATGCATAAAAAAAAAAAAAGTTTTGGGCTTAGCATTATTTTATACATTATCTATAAACCATTTCTTATTCTGTACCTAACTTGCCCCTATACCTCTAACAGCATTAGGTCAGGAATGTCTTCACTTGAATCTTTACCAAATGATGACACAAACCATCCAGACTGTATTTTATTTCCCAGGAATTTTTCCTGGCCCAAAACATGCCTCTGTTGAATAGTTTTAGGTTTTTCAGTCTATGATATAAGCCTCTGAGCAAAATGCATTCAATCCCAAGCAAGAATCTATGACACAAATTATTTGCTCTCCAGCCAGTGATTGTGGCTCTGTGCAGCCCCAGAACAGCAGCATTTCAGCCTCAGCTACTCTTGCTGGCCATGAGAGGCAGGCTTAGGTGCTTCACTTTTTTCTCAACCTAGCTACCTGCTGCTTGCAGGTGCTGAGGTCCAGCTGACAGTGTCACAGTGATGAACCTGCTCTTGAACAGCTGCAAATCCTCTGTGTAAACTCCACCATCTTCCACAGCTTGGTGCAAGGTAACTCTGAATGCAGCCAGACTTCTGGGAGGGCTTCTGTAAGGTCTCACCACAGGCTTGCAAAACAGTGTGTGGCTTGAAAAGATATCTCTGTGTTCGTTCAGTTCCACTTCCTTTTCAGAGAAAGAAATGAGGGGGAACCACTGGTTTGGTTTAACAGATTTCATTCTGCCCTAAAGCTTCTTTGACTGAAAAGGATCAGCCCTCTCTTCGTTTTTTCTTCTAGTGGCATTCATAAATCAGCATTTTTATGAGAGTTTACCATTAACCATACCTGAGTGACAGTAATGAAGCAATTCACCCATCACTTTGGGATTGTTTGTTGTGCTACAGTAGGAACTCTTGTCAGACATGAAGAGCTCTTTGTACTACCAAGACAACTCATACTGCTCTTCTGTACTCAATATAAACTCCACTAACCCGAAACCAATTAAATCACATGGTATGTTAAAACAAGGGCATGTTTTCATTCATGTGTTCTTGGCTTACACTCACTGAAGAAATCTAAGGTAAATCCGCTGTTTGTCATTGACTCTAAAACATGTTTCAAAAAAACCTAAGTATTGTTGGAATATAACTTTGGTGTAAATCTATCGCTTCTTAATAAGGCAGGAACCAGCATTTCTACTTTCCCCTTTACAAGCTAAATCCATCATCTGCCTCTTAGAGAAAGTGTTCTGATAAGGGACCTGGAAAATTCTTTGTGACTAAACCTCTAGAGTAGGTTCTCTTTTGCAGTGTCAACTATATATTTGTAACAAAGATTGACTAAGACTGTGCTTTCCAAAACATATTTTCTCCAGTCACCAGAAGGCATCATGACTTTTAAATTAAAGTTCTCATAGACTATCTCATCCATACAATGTCCTGGGACCCATTCCCATAGGTTTATATAACTTTTCAATTTTTATTGTGAACAGAATAATCCTTTTATATCTGCCCTTTTAATCTTTCTGTTTTCCTTTGAAACATAAGTATGTTGCCAGTTTGTTTGCTCTGCCATATTTTTAACTACAGACCATCTTTATTTTGCTTCTTCCAAAGATGCTTATAAAAAACTCTACTTTTACTCATCTATTATTGCACTGGATTTATTGTTCATAACAGGAATAGCAATGGCTTAAGGCAAGAATAATTCAGACAAATGCTTTTTCAGACTTCAGAGCTTTGCTACATGTCAATTCCTAGATAAAGTACCTGTTCTAATCTAGTTTTCAGAGTCCTTAATGAGACTGTCAGTGATGCAAAATTTTGTTTTCTTTCCTTACATACACAATCAAACTTTTTTAGACCTGAAAGTCTACAGATAAAGAATTTAAAAGCAGATCTTTTGCCCGTCTATACATTCATCCAGCTCTCTTAGGTCTGGCTGTGAGCTGGCTGCAGGGAAGGAGAAACTGGAAATTACTGGATAGTACCTTACCAGGAATTAATTTAGACCTTCAACATCTAAGATTCCAGATACTGAATAATTTGTCAGAAATGGACATTCGGTTTTGAAATGACGGTGAGCCAAGCACAAGCTTACTTTACTTAGAAGCGTGATTTTCAGAAATACCCACTCAGTATAAGCAAAAGTTTCTGACTGTATCAAGATATGATAATTAGAAATAAAAAGAATGTTTCTTTAATATCCATACAGATACTTCCCCCACCCCCCCCCCCCTTATCATCCTCTTCTCTCAATTCTAATATGAAAGGAAAGTGGAGTATGGGTCCTGCCCTTCTAGTGCAGCAGGCTCATTACCATTCTGTTGTGTAAGTTTGGCTTTCAGCTGTTCAGAAAACCAGAAACCCTACCTATCTTTGAATTAAACACGCCATAAATTTCTGAGAAAAGAAAGAAAATGGGGGCATTGACATTCTAAATACTAAAACTAGGAGAAAATTATGCCAAACTGACAAGATCAATAATATTCCCTTTTACATGCAAAAGATACATATCTAACTCCAGAAATAACATTAGTGCTGTGTCAACAATCATAATGTAACCTTAATAAATACATGCTTCCAATTATGTTCTACTTCAAAATCCTGTTTGCAATTACTATCTTCCACTGTCATCTAGTGTCCAAAAAACTTTCTGCAAATGTTTGGTGATTACACTGAAGAATTAAATACTATTTTTCCCCAACTTAGTTTAAAAACTTTTAATCAGAAAGTAATTCCTAAAGTTTGGATATTCAAGGTTTTCTTCTGTCTATATAGTTACGCAGCCTTGAAAAAGTTTATGCAGCTGAACATGCATGTCCAGCAAGGAAATATGAAACTGAGAGGAAATACAGGGCTTTAGAAAACAATACCATTACAGAATATAGTGGAAGGAACAGGGACTGCAGGTCCCAGTTGTGTCAGGGCTTTAAGGGAATTACAGGCTAGAAGAAAGTACAGTCAAAATATCTCAGTACAACTGAACAGAAGAAATAAGTAAATATACCTAGTGAAGAAAAACATCAGGACATAATGCTAATAAAACTTCAGATGAACAAAACCAACTAAAACTTTAAACTGCTAAAACAAGACTATGCCTCAAATGTATTTCATACTTTTATGTATGAGTTGTCCTTCTTTCCTACATAAAGTAATAAGAAAGCAAACACGACAGGTTTGAGTCATTCTCTCTAAGGCACTTCAGCGAACACACTGTTTCAGCTTGCATAGTGAAGAACAGAGCTATATTCATAGCTATTACATTTAAGCTTTACTCTTCATAAACACCCATGTCCATAATTTTGATTTAGTAATATTGCACTGAATATATGATCACCTTCTCAAGGAAATATTTATCAATTTTCAAAGTGAAAGATCATATGAAACTGCTGTTTCTACATATATGTACTTGCCACAGTCACAAGACCAAATTCAGTTTTCATTTCACAACATTCAAATACTACACAAAATATTCTGAGAAAGGTGGGGACTATGCTCACATATCCAAAAGGAAACAGGATTAAAACCAATCATCAATAACCTGAGATGCTGTTAATATATTTAGCCCTGTTGAAATTAGCCTCAAAAAACCATGGCACCAAATGGTGCTTATCTTAAAATTATTAACTTAACACAGGGCATTAATATCTGCTCTTGAATGTAAGGCTTCTGCCAAATGTACATTATCTGTTTACTTTGTAAATGTTATTCCAAGGGTAAAGAGTGATACAGTGAAACTAAATAACCCCAAATGACATAAGGGCAATTTATTAACACAAAACATTCTAAGAAAAGGGTGATTTTCAAAAAAATATGTAAAATGTTGCCTTTGAAAAAAAAAAAAAAAAAAAAGCAAAACCCAATACTGTCTATATAAGTGAATAGGTAATTCAAATATAGAAACAACATTAATTCTACCCTCTTATGACTTATGTTATACAGATGTTTTAAAAGAAACTTTCAATCTTTACAGATCAGACTCATACCACCTCAGACCACAAAAAAAATTGATCAGAACATTAAAATTACTCTCCAAATAATAATAATTAAAGAACAGGAAAATGTTGCACTGATTTAAATGTCTAAGAAGACTAGATTCATATCTATCTGCTCATCCTTGCTACTTGGCACCAATGTTCTTACAAGGAATCTTGGTGTTAAAGAAATTTAGGAACAACAAAAAAATAAACCTCTGACAAGAATGTAATTTTAAAATATTTATTTGGCAGTTGGTGCAAGAGTAAAATAAACTTGCTATTCTTGACCAAGGCAGATACTGAACTTAAGTGGGTAAGTTTCAACCTGTTTAACAGGACTTAACTGTTAGGTTTTCTTCCTGTATTTACTACATATAATCATATACATATAAATAATCAACCACATTTACTATGTTTTAGTGAGCAAAAGAAAGATCACACTGTCATCTTCTTTCAGTTGGTAGCTTACTGTCACAACACAAGCACACTACCAGGCTGCTACAAGGCCTTACTATAGCTCAGGGCCCACTATCCATACTGTTTCTCCATCCAACCACCTTTCTCACACGCCTCAGGGCTATTTAACTACTTAGTGGGAACCAGCTACAGCTGCACATCATCCATGTCAATCACCCCACTGCCTTTGAAGCAAGGCCACAGGTGCATGTTATCAATGTTATTTAACCCACTGCCTTCATTCCTCTATAGCTTACCATAAGAAGTGGTGATGTCTTGATTACAGTATTCTGGTCAGTGTTAGGATAAGACAAATAGAAGGTGATTTTTAAGTCCCAGTATGGCCTCAGAGGTCCATAGGGCAAATACAAAGACATTTGGAACACAATTAAATATGTTTATCATTTATTATTCTGTCTATTGCTTCACCTAGTAACTGATGAAATTTCCATAGTTGGGGTTCTGAAAGTCTTTTAACTAACTTTCTCTAAACAAAACAATTTATTCTGTATCTTTGAACTAAAATTTCCTTGCAATAAAGTGTGCTGAAAGAAAATCTAATAGTAACTTTGGAACTGTGTAGAAAGTACTATACCAGAGGTGACTGTCCCACTTAAAATGTTGGTTTAAGAAAACAAAAATTTTGTTCCAAAAAAATTGTTTTGCAATGGTTATCTTTGATTTTTGAACATAGTAATTTTCAATTGGAACATAACCTTGGAACCCATTAAGCAGTTCCAACAACTTCAATCCTTTTTGAAATGAAGTATATGAATCTAGTAAAATATGTAAGTATCAGTACTTAAACATTTGATGTCATGCTACAACAGACCTCTAAATTTCTACTTGTCCTTTGTTACAGTATTAAAAATATTCAAAGGTATGCCTTTTTGCATCTTGTAAAGATGCATTGTGCATCTTGATTAAAGAAGAAAAACCCCCCAGTAATTCCTATCATCAAACTCTGAGAGCTCCAACACTTGCTTTCAGGCAGATTAAAAATGTAAAGACTAGCAAGGACCTCTAGTGCTGCGGTTTAACTACTGCAATATAGTGTGGCTAGCAATAAACCACGGAATCCATGAAACAGGCAATTTTAGACTCTCTTATGCAACTATGTGGTGTAACACAGAAGCAGCTCTTCTAAAGAATAAAAAAAAAAAATGCTTTGCCTATTAACTAAAGCTAACAGCAGTGGAAATACTCTTCCACTTTCCTTAAAAGCTAGTAAAAAACAGGAGAACACTGTTTAGATTCATAGTGTCTCTTTCTGGCAGTACGGGGGGGGAACCTTCTATACTCTTTGCAGCTGGTTCAAAACCATGGATTACATATCAGATGGGATGCCACTCTGGCTGGCTCATATGTCCAGGACAGGTAGGACAGGGGGAGAAGGAGAAAGTGAATTAAATCCCAACAAAAAGAGAAAATGAGGGGCCATTTTATTTCATACTACTGCTGGATATGCATCCTTTGGATCATTTGTGGAGAAGGGACAGAGGATACCACCTTCATGCAAGGTTAAGGCTACTACTGTCCCCTATACAAGCAAATGTCCCTGTTGCATATTGGCTTTATCAGCCATGAGCATGAACAGAACAAGCCTTAGATGCACAGATGTCATTCAAAAAAGACAGTATTAAAACCTAAATCCATTGCCCATTTAGGCTTCAGAGGAAATAGAATACTTCTCTTTGGTAACACCAGAAAATTCTTGACCTAGCCCTTACAGCTCAGACCTTGCTTTTAGATTTCCTGTGCAATTATTTAAGAAGTGGAATCAATTTATTTCTACTAAATTTTTTTTTAAGAAAAGTCTGTAGCGTCAGAAATATGCAAAGTTGTCTTTAGGGAGAAATCACCACAGCAGGATTGTTAAAAAGATCATATGAAATCTGCTGTGAAATCCTGCTGTGGCTTACCTGAGGATGCAGGGCTACTTCTCAAATATAGCGGAACTGAAAATGCAAAATGATCTTCCCAGGTTTCTCTAGGGCTTGCTCTGGTCACCAAGCACGGACGGGAGTAAAATTTCTGTGTCTAATTCCACTTTTGGATCTGGCTTGCTCTCACTTGCTCCTCACTTCTTTTTCTTCTTAATGTTTCTTTCTTTTTTCTCTTCCTAACAATGTTAAGCACACTGCTGAGCTATTCCTTACAGCTGTAGGACTTTTCATATGGTATTTAGCTCTTTTTCTTTAAATGCCTCTATTTTATTGCTGCTTCCTGTATCAATGTGGATATGCTTTTTTTCAGAGTACACCTTTGCAATACTCTACCCAAACTTTACCTGCCATATGAGATTATTTTTATCATGAACTTTCAGAAATGTCATCCTGTAATTACAGAGAAAGTCACCATAAAATCTCTTGTCAAAGATTTCACTCTGTTAGCCCTAAACTGTTTGCAGCACTGCCGATGCCACAGCTGCAGCAACACCGAGCTCAGGCTGGGTTAGCGAATTGTGAATCCCCCTCACTGGTTCCGCAGCCTCGGATGAGCCGTATGATGTTTCAGCTGTGCTGTCACCAATAAAAGACACAGTTGCATAAAGCAGGTTCCTCTCCACTTCTACAATCTGCCATCCTGCATAGAGTATTAGGACTGTGTGTCGATTCTAATGTTAGCTGTCTGCAGTAAAATCACAAAATACCTTGATTCATGCTAGAATGCTCCTCACAAAATAGTAAGCAGCACAATGATTTTAGGGGTGTGGGGAAAAAAGCATTTTGAGATGGTAGTCTGCAAAAATTCTGAATTAAAAAAATTACAGGAAATTCTTGAATTTCTACGTGGCTCTGGAGAGCACAATGCAAACCCAAGCTTAAGCAGGCTCAGAATCTAAGTGGCGTTCAGGACAGGCCAAGGGTTTATCTTCTGCATCATAAGCAAACTCCAAAGTTGAGTTAGTACTTAAAGAAATATTAAACAATATTCTTTATGAGTTTCTCCAGCTCTGTCTTACAAAAATAACCTCTTATAACTAAGCTGGAAGAAACAACTCCTCCTGCAGATAAATCCCGATAAAATAATTCTTCAGCTGGAATTTGTGACTGTTTAGTGAGCACTAATACTTTTTGTCTCATATTCAGAACAGGCGTGTTTTGGTTTTGTTATTTTTTTTTTATTAGGCTATGTACATAAACTTGGCAATTCGTTTGCCTAATTTTGCAGAAGCAAAGGTAATGAGAAAAGTGTGGATGAACATTGAGTATTCTTTCAAAGGATTTAGTAAGTAGAGAAAAAGGCCCAACTCCACTATCTAGAGAGAGCTACTGTTCACCAGTTATATAAAAGACATAGTTCGAAACTAAACAGCAGCAGCAACCGCAAAACTAATCAGTATTATGTAATACACCAGCAGTAAAGAGAAACGGATAGGAGCTTTGTGAACTGGAAGCTACAAAACATGAAACACTGAAAAGCTGAAGTCCATAGCCAGTCGAGGCAGGGGTCAGTTGCTCTTGTTCCCAAAGTCCTAGACTTGAACAAAAAGCTTATAACAAGGTGCTGGAAATATTAATGACATTAAAATTGTTTGCTGCCAATTAAGGAATTTACTAGACGCTCACAGAACTCAGTAAGTTCAGCTAACTTGGCATTGTATGCTATGGTTCACTAAAGTTGATATTAATAAAAATGTGAAAATCAGGGAAACTCTAGAAGATTGAAAGTACTAACGTTTGGGCAATGTTCAAAAAGGGGAAACAGATAAAATGGCTTAATCTATAGTTTGATGTGATTCCTATATCACACTTTTTCTTTATGATGCCAATAGTTCAGTTAATACAGATAAAAGGATTAAGAACACAGTCAATGTTGCTCAGAAAGGTTCTGTGCAAATGGATTCAAAACAGTAAATTTCATTTTTCTGGGCTTATGTATTTGAGGAAACAATAAAACCTCTAACTTGCTTATTTCCGTAGAAGAGAGTAATTTGTAATTAGTAGATATTTGTATGTGTTGGTTTCCATTTTGGTGTCCTTCACACATTGGAGTATAAAGATACTAAATGCAATGATTTTAGAAAGCATTCATTTAAGAGCTTTGGATATTATTAACCTCAAAATAGCCTGCCACAGTCCCCACCTCTCTAAATAATTCCCTGTCTACACTGATTTGAACAATCTATACAGGGTTTTAAAATGCATAGCGAACATAAATGATGCAATCAAACCAGCAGTCGTCTTTGTTGTATTGGAAAGCGCAAATGCAGAGCAAATTCCAAAGCTGCAAAGCCCTGAAAGAGGATTCTACCAGCACCCACACCTGATCTCATCAATGAATATAAAAAAGCTCCTAAGAATGAGTAATGAATGCAAGTGCACTCAGAATAGTCAGATTTTTTTTTCTGAAAAGCATATAAAACCTAGTTTAAATTAGTCTACTCCTACATTATCTTTTAAAATAATGTAACTAGGTACTTAGGAATATTTGAAAGGTGTAGTCTCTTCTGGAGATGCAAAGAACCATAATTTCAGTTTATTTAGTTCATCATTTCAGTTTATTCCATTAATTGACGTCAATGACTAATTCTTTGAATTGAGACTCTGTGAGCTGGAAAAAAATGATGTGTTTGTTCCTATTCCATTCAGGAATAAAAATGAAACAAAAAGGGATGAATGCTATAAGTTACTAGAACAAAGGACAAAAAGTTAATTCAGTATGTTAATAGATGATATTTTCATTTAACAATTCATCTTCATAGAAGAACAAAGTGAGGTTTATATATTCGGTTTAAGGCTCATAGGAGCTTATTTAAATAGCATCAATAAAATATATTAAATGCAGAGTTTCTGCATCTTGAATTTCCAGTTTGTGTTGATACAAAGCTTGGGGAAGAGGGGAATTTATATGCTTGTTTAAAAAGGCAATTAGAAGGCAATTAGTTCTTATTAACAAATGTAAAAACCCCCAAATGTCTAAATTAGTGACTTAGATTAAATATAATCATTCTTTTCTAGTCTTAATAAAAAAAAAATAGACTGCACATTAAAATCAAACTACAGAAGGAGTGTGCATAGTCTAGAAGCATCTGAGCCTGTCTCACTGGAGTGCCCGATGAGGTTCACTTCCAGGTGATTCTGGATCACTGCTTGCTGTGATGTTGGCTGGCTTTCAGCTGGAGATGCCAAAAATCCCTTGTTCCTGGGACAATACTGCCATTTGCAACGGGCTTCCCATACTGTTCCAGGGGTTATGATGAGAGGCAAAGTTCACTGCTCGGGTAAGGAAGGAGCTGAAGCCTCAGAGGTATGCCTGCACCCCTCTGTTTATAAATCCCTTCTTTGTGGTTACTGAACCAGGAGAGTGACTGATGCAAATCATAAAGGATCAGGGTATGTCATCTGTGAGCAGAAAGACTTAGATATTTAGAATGTTATTTTGCAGATGATGACAGTATATTCTATGCCATAACTGTAAAAAGAAAAAATAAATCAGGTTTCTAGCAAGGCAGGCCAAGTTAATTCCTGGTATAACTTCTGCAACTTAAATATCTGCTTATGTAATTAATTTTGGTAGCAGGAATTAGACATTTAAAACTATGACTGTATGTGTGAACAAGGAGGCCTGCATGGATGAATGAAGAGCTCCTGGACAAACTCAAACACAAAAAGGAAGCCTACAGAGGGTGGAAGCAAGAACAGGTGGCTGGGAGGAATACAGAGAAATTGTCCAAGCAGCCAAGGACAAGGTTAGGAAAGATAAAGTCCTGATAGAATTAAATCTGGCCAGGGACATCACGGGTAACAAAACAGCTTCTATAGGTATGTCAGTGATAAAAGGAAAACTAGGGAAATTGTGGGCTCTCTCCGGAAGGAAATGGGAGACCTGGTTACCTGGGATATGGAGAAGGCTGAGGTACTCGATGACTTTTTTGCCTCAGTCTTTGCTGGCAATCACTCCAGACACACTGCCCAAGTCACAGAAGGGAACGGAAGGGACTGGAAGAATTAAGAACCACCTGCTGTAGAAGAAGATGAGGTATGAGACCATCTAAGGAACCTGAAGGTGCACAAGTCCATGGGACTTCATGGGATGCATCCATGGGTCCTGAGGGACCTGGCAGATGAAGTGGTTAAGCCGCTATCCATCATATTTGAGAAGTTGTGGCAGTCTGGTGAAGTTCCCATGAGCTGAAAAAAAGGAAATGTAACACCCAGTTCTAAAAAGGGAAAAAAGACCTGGGAAACTGCAGGCCAGTCAGTCTCACCTGTGTGCCCAGCAAGATCATGGAGCAGATCCTTCTGGAAACTATGCTGAAGCACACGGAAAATAATGAGGTGACTGGTGACAGCCAACATGGCTTCACTAAGGACAAACTGTGCCTGACAAATCTAGTGGCCTTCTATAACAGGGTTACAGTGTTGGTGGATGAGGGAAGAATGACTGACATCATCTACCTGGGCTTGTGCAAAGCTTTTGATACTGTCACACATGACATCCTTGTCTAAGCTGGAGAGACATGGATTTGACAGAGAGACCACTCCGAACTGTCTAGATGGTCATACTCAAAGAGTTGCAGTCAAAGGCTTGATGTCCAAATCGAGACCAGTGACAAGTAGCTTTCCTCAGGGGTCAGTATTGGGACTAGCACTGTTTAATGTCTTTGTCAGTGACTTGGACACTGGTATTCGGTACACCTTCAGCAAGTTTGCTGACAACACCAAGCTGTATGATGCAGTCGACACACTGGAAGGAAGGGATGCCACCCAGAGGAACCTTGACAGGCTTGAGAGGTGGGCCCATGTAAACCTCATGAATTTCAGCAAGGCCAAGTGCAAGGCCCTGCATGTAGGTTGAGGCAATCCCAAGTGAAAATGCAGGCTGGGAAGAGAATGGATTGAGAGCAGCCCTGAGGAGAAGGACTTGGGGGTGTTGGTGGATGAGAAGCTCAACATGACCTGGCAATGTGTGGCAAAGTGCTTGCAGCCCAGAAAGCCAACTGAATCCTGGGCTGCATCAAAAGAAATATGACCAGCAGGTCAAGGGAGGCGATTCTCCCCCTCTACTCCTCTCCTGTAAGACCCCGCCTGGAGTACTGTATTCAGCTCTGGGGCCCCCAACATAAGAAGATGGACCTGCCAGAGTGAGTCCAGAGAAAGGCCACAAAGATGATCAGAGGGCTGGAGCACCTCTCCTATGAAGATGGGCTGAGAGAGTTGGGGCTGTTAAGACTGGAGAAAGGGAGCCTCTGGGGAGACCTTATAGCAGCCTTTCAATACTTAAAATGTAGTACCTGCAAGAAAGCTGTAGAGGAACATTTTACAAGGGCTTGTAGTGACAAAACAAGGGGTAACGGTTTTAAACTGAAAGAGGTAGGTTTAGATTAGATATGATGAAGAAATTCGTTACTGTGAGGGTGGTGAGACACGGGAATGGACCAGGTTGCCCAGAGAAGCTGTGGATGCCCCATCCCTGGAAGTGTTCAAGGCCAGGCTGGATGGGGCTTTGAGCAGCCTGGTCTAGTGGAAGGTGTCCCTGCCACCCATGGCAGGGGGGTTGGAACTAGATGATCTTTCATCTAGTTTCATCTAAGGTTCCTTCCAACCCAAACCATTCCATGACTGTGATTCTATGAACATGACTTAAGTACTTTAATATAAAAACTCAAAGCTGCTACACAGTAAAAAATGGGAACTCTGTTCTCAGCAATATTAAATATTCAGTAACACTAATATAGCAATATATTTCTATAAATGTAATGTTACTGTTCCATGTAGTCTTTAGTGTGTTAGTTGTTTGGCCTTGTTGCATTCAGTATTGTCTTTGTGTTGTGAAGGGGTGGTAGTGGTGTGGTAAGGTCATTGCTCCAGCACACAAGTGGGGTCTCTTAAAATATGCAGCATGGGATTTTTATAGATTTAGGCTGCCTGTTTTCCCTTGAGAGCTTCTGTTCTTAACCACTTCTGAGGGTATGTCCACTTTGACTATTTTTTCTGAAGTTTAAATGTCCTTTGCATATTTCTGCACAGGACCAAGAACTGATCTCATGACCTAGATGTTAAATTGAAGCTAAGCATTCCCTTCCTGCAAGGACCTCTGGCAATAAACCAGAAAAATCACTTATGAATTCAAAACCTGTGCAGTCAGAATTACTGAAACATATTGGGAAGCCACACAGTGTTAAAATCACTGGTTAGGAATGATCCATAAAGGGGTCAGAGGGAGTGGCGTGCCTTCAAAAATGGCGTCAGCTGCTCCTGAGTCATTGACCATTCAAAAACAAATTACTGACAGCTATGTACCAGTCAGTGCTCTGGAAAAGAAGCAAGGGATGAGATAGTACTTGGTGTTGGCTATGGACTGCCAGGCTACATTAAAGGATAATTGAAGTTCTAGAAGTATCTCTCCATAACATGCAGGAAAACTTGTGTTATTGGAGACTGGTATTTACTTTGTATATTCCAGGTCAGAACAGTAACACTTACTTTGTAGTTTAAAAAATGACTTTTTAAAAAAGTGATTAAATTGTTCAGTTGAAGAAAACTTAAAATTGAAAATGAATACTTGTTCCAGTTTACTCTGCAAGATGCCACAAACTATCAAAGGAGAAGGAAGGAACTTGGGTTTAAAACATCAGCCTCGCTTAGCAGAGAAGTGAATGCCGCTGTCTCCAATACTAAAAAAAAAAAAAAAAAAAAAAAAGGAAAAACCGACAAGACAAAAATGAAGGGAAGCTGATGAAGCTAGTAACTCTAAGGGAAGCAGAAGTACAAAGGGAGAATTTATGGCAAGTAGAGCTAAAGAAAATAAGAAGATATTACTTTTCAACTACATTTGGAACTAAGTAAATACTGGCAGCATTGGTTCCTTACTGGCATGGCAGGCTATAATGTACAGAAAAACTTATATGCTGCTTCTCTGTTTGATACTGAGATAATTTTTCTGACCTGGTGTTATCAGTTTAAGAGGTGTGCTTTGATGTGTTAAGAATATTACAGATCAGCTATGGGAATAAACTCTTAAGAGTAGAACTCAAGAGGCTTAGTTTATTTGGTACCATGGAGAAAACTGAGAGGTGTTAAAGAACCACATGAACAGACATCTCCAGAGAAACACATAACAAATTAAATGGCTGACAGTGAAACAGCCCACTTGAGGTAATTGTGTGATGTTAATTACCTACTGTAATCCTTGAAAGTTCAGATTCACACTCAATGTTTTTCCTAAAACACATCAAATAGGAGCTTACCCAGTCTTGACCCATTTGTTTTTGGAAGAAAGTGGAGTGCTCAAACTCCCATCTCCTAACTTTCTTTTGGAATTGAATGAATTCAATAACTTGTTTTGTTTTTTTTTTCTCTAAATCTCTCTCAAAAAGAATTCCTGACTTCAAGAAATCCACCACACCAATAGTTTGTAGTAGCTAATCAACCATGCTTCCAATACATGTACAATTTTGTTTTACAATTGGAATTTTTAATTATAAACCACATTACAGTATCCAGCTTAATAGACAAAATCTATTGAGAAGTGTATATTTAAATTACAAGAAGCAGTCATGGCATAAGCTAAAAGGGGTCATGAATGCAATAGCTAAGGTGTTAGGATGGATATAATTTGACAATAATTTGGGAAATTAATATTCATAACAGATAAAACAATTTTGAGATTGACTATAAGAAGGAGATGGCAATCTGTAACAGAAATTGGTTTACCTGTTTATTTTATATTGGGTTCTGTATCCACACTGTTTTAACTTTGCATATAAATATATTTCCAGTCATGGCAGCTGCCACAGCCCTGGAATTACTAAGAGGCTCTGCAACACCTTCTCCTCCTCTGAGGGGGCTGGCTGCTCCTGCTTGAGGCCAGCTCTGACAGAGTGTGGCTGTGGGACTTGGTCAGGCTGCTGTCAGAGTGCTGTGTGTTCGCTGCTTGCCCTTTGCTCAGGAGCCGTATTCAAACTCCAGCCCTTGGCCTTGGCCCTTTCTTGAGCTAGACTGCCGCTTGTGCTGGCTCCACCCCAGACCTGCCTTCTCGCCCTGGACTTGTCCACCAGTCACCGAACTGGTGGCTGAACCCGGTTTTTGCCACCAGACCTCACTCTGGTCCTGTGGGACTGTGCCCCTTGTCCCTGACTCCCTTGCTGCCAGCCTTAGCTCTCAGCTTGCCTCCCCCTGCAAAGCAGCCTGTTCTTTTTGCTCCCTGAATACAGCTGCATAAACATGTAGTTTGAAAGGCACATTCTTTGGTATACCAAATTTAGCACCCAAAGTTAAAAGCACACAGTGAAAAACTCCTTCAACCTTTCTGTCTATAAAAAAAAAAAAAATTACCACAGGTGAATCCTAAAAACTATGTTGAAAGAATAATCAGCTACATTTAGTACAGCGCTTTGAAAATGTGAAGAACTATCAGCAACCCTGATTTAATGTTTT
The DNA here is from genome assembly GCF_015220075.1 of Falco rusticolus. Lineage (NCBI taxonomy): Eukaryota > Metazoa > Chordata > Aves > Falconiformes > Falconidae > Falco > Falco rusticolus. The sequence goes on from NC_051189.1 coordinate 47,955,214, forward strand.
CTTTTCTTATACCCTGAAGTAAAATAATTTTCATAAAATACTGCTTTTTCAGGATAGAAGTGCTAGATATAATGTTAAATTTTTGCGTTTGTTCAGACAGGCTCATGAAAAAACCCTGTAATTAGTTGCTTGGCATGAAGTGGCTCTGGATCACTTTGAGAGGAAGCAACATAATGAAATGTTACAAGAACAAGCCAGACCAACCTGCTCTGCTAGCAGAGCTTTGCTTACTCCCCAGTTCCTGCTTCAGTCCAGCCTGAGCTGCCTCCCAGTTCAACAGTTGTCCCACATGTGCTATAAAAAACTGAACAGTGCTTAAGTGCCTGAAGCCTCATTTTATGCAATTGCTGAGAGCTTGAGTGGCCGAGGTGCTTTGCCAGAAAACTACAAACCCTGTCAGTGCTGTTGCTTCACTTGCTGATCTCTCAGCTCCTCAAACTGAAAGAGGTCACTCAGTATGTCAAGACAAATTGAATGAGACTCGCTGGTGCTTCAGGCTTACTAAACCTCAAAGCCGTTTTTTACCTCTGGCTTACCTCCCTGGTTGTAGCATGTATGACACTTATTTTGTCAAGTTCTAGCTGGATGTCCATCCCTTCACGCTAAATCTTAGTCCTTCATCACATTCATGGAATTTATGAAGGAGAGGACCATTTTAGGAGATGCAAAAAGCAGAAATTGATATCTGTACAACTAAACACTGAACTTTGACACAATCAGTGTTATATTACACAAAGCTGCCTTGAATTGCTTTCTTAGAAACTTGTATTATATATCCCATTACGTCTGTTCATCCAAGTACCAATGTCTTCTCAGCTTCATTCACTACTGTAGTCTGAAGTGCCAAAGATGTCTTTGAGAATGTGGTAGGACACATCTTCCAAGAAGCTGCAAAATGGGGAGTGCTTGTTTGCCATGTGCCACAAGGTGGCAAATAGGGGTGGTGAAGCTGTGCTTACTTTCAAAAACCCACAGCAGGGGCATTTTCTAAAGAATACCTGTCTGGACAAGCTGTGACCGTTCAACAGACTTTAACATGACAGACAGGCAGGAAGCTCTTGAACATGGCAGAAGTAGCTACTAAAAGTTAACTGTGAAAACCATAAGCCTGGTCAAACCTGTGAGAAGTGGTAGACTTACAAGCTGATGAACTAGAAGTAAAACATAAGATTAGGGGTAGGGCTGTACATATGAGGTTTAAACAGGCCTAAGAGGAAATCTGAGGTGAAGAAAATGCTGTACACCATGAACCTAGCTATTTTGCTGAATACATGTCCTACAGGCTGAAAATTGGATGTTTGCGCTTTCTTTTGCCTTACTCTTATGATGTGCTTGCTTCATATTCTGGCCATACTTTTGTGCTTTGATTTTCTTACATTCCATGGCCTGCTGCCTATGGTGTATTTTATGGAAGAAGAGGTCATGGTGAGGCAGCAGAGAAGGTATGACCCTGCCACATGCTGTGCTCAAGGCATCTTTGCTAGAGGGTATCTGTAACTCCAGCATCCCGATCCCCACCTGCAGTTCCAAGCTAAAGAACCTGCTTCCTTGCACCCCTCTCCAGTCCACTCTCCTCCAGTTTACGTACCTATGTCCTCACCTCAACATTCAGTAGGCTAAGCCTCCACAGAAACCTATAGTAGCAGAGAAATATGAAAGTGACATGTGCTACTTTCATTTTCTAGAGACAAGGCCTAGGAGGCCGCTTCCTGCCCTGCAGCTTTCCTCCTGCTTCGTGTCAAACGCTCCCTAAGCCCTCACAGGCGCCAGTCCTTCACCGCGGCCCCTGCAGGGCAGGGAAAGGACTCCGACCTGGGTGGTGAGTACCCCTGGAGCCGCCCCCTCCCGCCCGGATTTAACGTTCAGTTGGAGGAGGGCTGCTGCCGCCTCGTTACCCGCGCTGGGGCAACGCCTAGCAGCCTATAGCCCCGAGCCGGGGAGGCCTCGGAATCCATATCCCCACGGGCCAAGCCATCGCCTCTGCGCGAACAAACGGTCCACGGGGTCTCCCGGGGTGAGCGCGCGGGCGTGACTTCCGCCTCCCCCGGGCCCGCGCGCCGCCGCCGCTTCCGGCCCGCGGTTCCTCCTCCGGGCCGCCCTCTCCCGGCATGCACCGGGGCCGGAAGCGGCTGACGACAATAACAAACATCGGCGGCTGCGCCAGGACTCCCCGTCCCCGCGTTCCCCATCCCGCCCCACCGGCCCCGCCGCCTCCCGCGCCCGCCAGCCGCCACCTCCCCCCACCTGGCCGCCGTGGCCGCTGGGGCGGTGCCTGTCCCTGCGAAGCCGCCGGGCCCGGCCGCGAAGGGGGTGGGGGGGCCCGCACCGCCACCGCCGCAAGATGCGCGGCGCTGCCGCGGGACCCTCGGGTGAGTGCGGCCGGGTGAGACGCGGGCTGCCCCGGCTGCCCCCTGCTTCTCCTCTCGGCCCCTCCCAGCCGAGGAGAGGGTGGGGACCTCGCCGGCGGGCCCACCGTTACCGGGAGGGCGGCCTTGGCAAGGGGTGGCGGTCCCGGCTCTGGGCGCGGGGCTGCACCCGCGGGGCGGGCGACAGAGCGCTGGGACGGGGGTCGGGGCGGACCGGGGTCGCGCTGCCGGTGGCGGTCCTGGGGTGGCCGGGTGACTCCCGCTCGGCCGGGGCGGCGGCAGCGGGCAGCGACTGCGGGGCTGGCGGAGGGGCAGCGCCGGGCGGGCCGGGGTGCTGCCTCCCTGCCCGGGGCCCCGCTGTCAGGGCGAGTGATCGGCGATGAAGTTACTACAAGGGATGACTCAGCCCGGCTGCGCCTCCGTGCCCGCCGTCGGCAGCGGTCGGACGAGCGCCGTGCAGAAGCGGTGTGTTTACAGCCGTTGTCCTGCCTTTCCCTCGGTTGTTTACTTGTTTCTGCTCCCGAGGAAGCATATGTTGTGCCTGAATTTCCCCGTCGGTTTGTCGTTACTGCTTTGTGGTAGGCTTTCAGCCGTTTTTGTTGATGCGTGCCCCCCGAAGTTCTGGTTGACAGCGATCCAGAGGTAGAAAAGCTAATATGAATGCTGGGAAAATTAATTGATCTTTGTAGTACTCATGTTTCTTACTTAATTTCATCTAGGGATAGAAAAAAACCATAATATCTGAACCTGAGATACTTGTAACTGACCCAGATATGTTAGCTTAATCCTTTTATAATAGTTTTTTTATTAATTACTTCAGACAAAAAAAAAAAGTGATAATAAAGTGGTATGTTCTGGCCGTGAGCCATTCCCTGTGGTTTGTATTTAAAGCTTTCACCTTTATTTCTTTCTGGGAGAGAATGAGGAGGTTGAGTATTTTTTTCTGCCAGTCGCATAAATTTGTGCTAGAAGTAGTTCATGCCATTGGCTTTATAGAAGAACTTACACTTCTGGAGGTGTTTGGTTGGCTGTATGGTAAAAGGTACCTCAGTGGTGGTGAAGAAATAATGAGGCTGGAAAACATGCTTCTTACAGTTGAAGTTCATACAGCTATGAAGTACTGGGAGGAACAGTAGATGCTGTAAATGCTGCATAACAATAAAGAAAACCTGTGTGCTATTATGGAGTATTTAAGCTGTAAACGTTAAGAATGCTTAATACCTAGTACCTTGGGAAGTTTTTAGAAGAGAAGGTGCATGAGGAAAGGACTTTACTGTTATCTAGTGTTCTAACATAAACTTTAGTGCCATGAAGCAAATATTAACAAGAAAGAAATTAGATGTGTAAACATCATGAAGCGTAGTTTAAATGAAAGTGTGCAGAGCATACTTATTCTAAATGCTGTCAGGAACTCAAAATAGTTTTGTTATGTTGGGACTAGTAAAGAAAACTGCTTACTGGTGAGTGAGGCAGGGGACTTCAGCTGTGCCAGTTATAGAGCTGGAAATGCAAACAATTTTTTGGGATAATGGATTAGTGTAAGGTAGACCTAATTGCACTTTGGAAATATATTATTGTATGCTTTGTACAAGTGGCTTTATGTTTTGTGGAATTAAAAAAAAAAAGGGTAAACCTATCTTACACTGTACTGTGTTGATCTAGCCTTATGCTTAGCACAGACTTGTGTTGCTAGTCTCTGAGATCATATTTGAGGGGCTGTCTCTCTCTCCATGTCATGTTACCATATTTATAATTAGAAGCATACGCAGCAGAGTTGCACTCTGACTGGAGAAGAGGGCAAGGGTTATTCTGAGGTCTTTTTTGGTGTCTGTTTAAAACATTGTTTGTCCCTGCATGTTGTGTGAATGCAGCTAAGGTTACATAGTCTTGCAAAAATTAGGGAAAACAATAATTTCTAAATTATTAGTATATTTCTTAAAATTTTGGTTATTCTGGTTAAGGGGTGAGTGTATGTGGGGGGATGGGAGGTAGCACATGTTGTTGTTTTTTTTTTCATTTTGATTAGAGAGTGGCAGTTACAGTAAGATCATTTGAAATAATTTTTCTTTATGTTGTCCTGTAGAGTAGTTTGTTACCAGTGTGTTTTTAAGTCTTTATTTGCTTTTAAGCTGGTAGGTAGTTTCTGTGGAAGACTTGCTCAGAGTGGTGTGAGGGTCTTGAGGCTTTTATTGCACAGGCTGGATTCATTCCCGTATTGTGGTAAAGTGAAGCAAGTCAGAAAGAAAAACTATAGCCTGTGTAACCCCGGCCGTCACACAAGCTACTTCAGAGTCATTTGGACAGTGTCCAAGCAGTCATGTGTCTCCTGCGTATGCATATTGCTCAAGAAAGTTCTGATCTTCATTTTGGTCTGCAGCACGATGATTTTATATGAGGAATTTCTGAAGAGGGGAAAAAAAAGGAAATTTTTGATACCCTGCTACTTTCAAGAACCCTACTGATGGTATCCTAAGATGCCAACTTACCTGATAATGTTGTATTATACTGCAGTATCTGATTGAATGCACTGATACTTTTTTGCCTGCTTGGTATCACTAATATGTATATTATTTATGTAATTGCTAGAATTACAAAGTACCTGTTTTTTAGCTGATTTGTCAGAGTAATTATTTCAGTGTACAGGCTGAAAGAGTCTTACATGGATTCTTTGTTGCAAAATACTACGTGTGATTCATTTTGATAGAGAAATTGCTAACAATGGTTTTTGTTAGCTAATTAGCATTCTGTAGTTATTATGAAAGTCACTTGTCTATAAGTTATTTCATATTGCAAATCCACTTCTAATTTAGTTTTTAGTTCAGTTGAAAGAGAAGTTGGAAGGCATCGTAGCCACGTATCAGCTCTTTCTATTCTCATTTGTAAGCATGGTTGGAAGTGGATGTACTTTAGTGTGTTTTCTAATGGGATTTGAGCATAACTAAATTGTTAATAATACATAAGTAGTATCTACACCACCTGGAACATCAGGGCAATTTGTGCTTGTCTTCTGCCCATCTCCAGGTATGTATTTCCTTTTTGTTGTTCAGGTTTGCAGTCCGCAGTTCCAGTAGGGTTCTGAGCTCAAACTACCAGGTCAAGCAACAGCTCAGTGTAGAATTTTTACGTGCATCCAAGATGTTGACAATATCATTTGGGAGCACAGTTTGCAGCTGGGCCTGCTGTCTTTATTGTGCCAAGGTAAAATGATTACAGGGTGCTATATATAAACCTCTAGTAGTTTATACATCTAGAAAATTAGCTGTTGTCCAATATGGTAGTCTGCTTTGTGTGAAATGACTTGTTTAAGTGTTATATTAATTTCTTTCTGACCTGCATTGATTACTTGCTGTTTGAAGGTAAAATATTAAACTGCTTTGTTGACTAGTCTGGTTCCAAATGTCCTGCACCTGCCTTGCTGTGTAATGCCGTAGGTCCAATAATAAGAATGATGTGTGAGAGCATCTTTGCTTAAACATGGTTCTAATGGGTCTCTGACTATAGACCATGCTTTTATTTTCTTGTTAAGAAATATCTCATGTTTTCTTACCACCAAAGACTTATTTTTGAAACAGTATTTTTGCTTTTTCAGGAGAGTAGGGAAGTTGTAGTGGTGGTAAAATAATATATTCAGTGTTTAAAAATTGCCTGTTCTTTTTATTTGGAAGGATTAAGTGAAACTAGTAGCTGTGTGATAGAAACACAATACACCGATCTTCATTATTATTCTTGAAGATGTGTTTGAAAAACCGGTATACTGTTTTCAGTTTGAACAGATTGAAAACAATGTATATTTTAGAGATGAAAGCATCATTGAAGAACTAATTAAAAGGTTTATTTATATTAAATCAGACCACTCTTAGCAGAGCTAAAACATAAATTAAGAATGGCACTTTGCTGAGATGTGATTTCTGAACATTTGAGGTAGCTGCTCCTAAATTCCCAAATTTTATTTTGATTTGGTGTTTGTTCTTTTGTAACTGACTTATCTGCCACTTCATTGTATGATTGAATATGTTCATGCTACAGTCTTGTAAAATATGCTTTTTGTGTATTACATACATTGTAGATATGGCTGCAGCAATTTTTGCTCTTTATTTGAATGGCGATGTGTTCCTGATATTGCAGGGACTCTAAATGTCAGTGGTTTATCTCAGTTTTTTTGGGGGGGGTTGGTTGATGGCCAAGTAGCTGTGGTGATATGTCAAAACTGTGGATATTTGACCCTTATTTAGTGTAGTTGTGCCTAGGATAAACAGTTCACACTGACAAAATGGTGCTTGTATTATTTATACAGTTTTCCTTCCATCCTCCAGAGTGTGTATTTTTATTAAATTCAGATGAAGTGGAGGTTCTTATATAAGAATATATTGTGTAACTGGACTAGCAGCTCTCTTCTAATATATTATGCTTATGTGATATTGCAGGTTTCCTGCTAGTAAACTCAAGATGACCGAATTGGCTATTATAATTAAAAAAAAATCTTTACAAATATTTGTGTTGTCCACTGATTGAAAGACAGTTGATTCAAACCCAATGAATTGTTTTTTAAACAAAAAAAGAAAATACGGCTCCAAATTCTCATTTCTGTCTGAATGAAAAGAGGGGGTGTAATGTGTAAACTTTATTTATGTGAAAGACTCAAGAGATAAAATCCCTATAAATTTCAAGGAACAAATGTAATATAATAATGATTTCACATGCATGTTATGGCTGCAAACAGCACAGCCAGAGTACAGTAAGGTAGGAGTACAGTTGAAGTATCTCGACAGTTGTGGTTGTGGTGTTTTTGGGTTTTTTTGTCAGGTATTATAGTTCTCAAGTTGGTAATATCCCATAAAGGGATTTATTAATGTATTGTTAGCTGTTTTAAACTACCAAAGACTTATCCCAGAAAGATGAAGAAGGGCAGTTGAAAACTACTAAACATCTTCTTGAGATAAGGTAAAATTTAATATTCTTTAAATCCATCCTGCAGCTTTTCTAATTGCTCAGTACGTTGCTGTTATCTTTGTTCAGATTGATGTCAATGAGATCTGAAGGTGATTTGTAACTATGTAACATGCAAATAGAGTATAAGCTCTGTTGCCAGAAATGTAGATATGATTTTTGAATGTTACAGTCTTTACTTGTCTGTTTCAGATACCACTGGAAAAAATAGTTGATTAATAGGAGGGGGTTCATGGGTGTGATGTGAATTATAAGGAACTTAAAAATGCAAAATTAGAGGAGTTCCATATTTAGATCATGCAAGTTCAAATGCTAAACTTACAAACATGTTTCAAAATTTTCTTATTCATATGGATGTTTGTAAGTTGCTAATCATTTGAACAGCTGACCAAGATGGTGGTGGATATTTTTATTACTAGAAAAGTTTAATGTTGTTCTAAAATATGACTGCTTATGAATAGAAATTGGTTAAGGAAGAACCTGTGGCTTTTATGTAGGCAATTGGATCACAATGGCAAAATAAATCACAAGGGTCTTTACTTGTCTTACATTCCATTATTGTCAATCTTTTACTTTATTTTCTACCTGTAGTGTTTTCATTGCTGTGAAAGAAATGCCATTTTATCAGACTTATTTTCTGTGCTTTCATCCTTTAAAGTAGGTCTGGCCAAGTTACCTTGTACTATCCACATAAAAGAAAAAAAACCCTTGTAGTATTATGATGGTGTGTGTGGAGAGGGGAGGGCAGGAGGAGTAGCCTCATAGACTACATTTTGATAAACTGTCCTCAGTTGCATCTGTAGCGATTGCCCATTTTGGGGTTATCTTAGCCTGCTTTTTAAGAGGATACTGGCATTTTTTTAATAGGTTACGATTTATCAGAAGTTATCTTAATAACTGATGATAGCATGGGCAGTTAGGAATGTGAATGATGCCTTCTGGAAATTCTGAATTCTGACTTGTCTTCTTGGCTAACGGTGCTGTATTCATCAGCTTCTTTCCAGCCTTAGTTGTAGTGTAACAGTTTGTGGAGCTGTGTAGTGAATTGGATCATGGAACTAATTTGAGCTAGCGGTAACCTGGGCAAGTATGCTGTTTCTAGCTTGTTAGAGCAAAGTGATCCAGTTTAGTCCATAGTAGTTTGTGAAGTTGTACCACTGAAAGCTGCTGTAGGGACAGGAGCAGAAGTGGCTGAGGGAAGGAATTCTTAAGTCTGGTGCTCTTAGTATAACCACTGTTTATATGATTATGGTCTTGGTTAACTGGAGAGTGTTAGTGAAATATGCATTGGTGCTGACTTGTCTGAGTTTGGTGTAAGAAATAAAGGGATTTTTGTTGGCTATTTCATGTAGAATTGTTTGCAAACACTGAGATTTTGCATGCTAATTATTTTTAAAGACTATGTCTACAGGGAGAACCTTCCCACCAGTATGGAGTCAGTTGGGAACTTGAATAAAACCACCTGAAGCTCCATGTACCCAAAAGCATGATTCTTTGCAAAGTGAATGTATTAATCACTGTAATTGGGGAGAGACTTGTGTCTACAAATGCTTTTGAAATGTCAAAACTATACATTAAAAAAAAAAAAAAGGCTGACAAAACCTTTGCTTAACTTTGTCAAAAAACAAGTCAGACAGCTGTGGAAAGACTGTTTCCATCAATTAAAAAGAAAAAAAGAAAGAAAAAGGGTACTTTAGCAGGCTGTGGGCTGTTCCCTAGCAATAGGAAAGTCAGAAACGCTTGATTTTTTTTCTGACTTGTACTTGTTGACTGAGGCACAGAAAGTGAACTTCTTGTCAGGTAAGAGATGTGGGGTTTTGGAAAATGTAAAATTTTTTACTTTTCCTCCTCCAACAGTAACAAAAAAAACCTTGTCTGACCCATTATTTGGATTGTGTTTTGGCAGCTCCTCAAATGAGTGAAAACTGCAATGTAAATAGATGCTAACACTCAGATCTGAAGTTTTATAATTATGTACATATAGAATCATGATCCAATGCCTAATAATGGGCTTGTTGCCTCATAAACATGTCTGAAACTATCGCTTTCCTAGAACCCACAATATAAGTTGTCTGAACTTGTAAGAAGCTGCATTGTTTTGGGCCATGCCAATTTAAAAGCTACTCTTTAATGCACGATGTTTTCTTACCTGCCCAGGTGCAGTTGATTTTGATCTCCTGCTGTTCCACTGTTGATAATGTTGAGGATCTGTGAAGGTATGGCTGCACCTACTTTGCTGAATGAGGAGCAACTCTGAATGTGGGGATGATCTGTAAATCTTAAGTATTAAGTTGATATTGTGTAAAATGATTCATCTAAAAGAGGGGAAAAACAAAAGCCTCATATGCTGTGAATTACTGTATACTGAATTACTGAGTTTTGGCATTTCTCTTTAGTGAATTGGGAACTAGGGACTTAGGCGCATTTCCTGGTTGCTGTGCAGAATTGCAGCTTGGTTCTTGGGTTGAGTGCAAAAGACTTGCTTTACTGAGTCGAAGAGCTGTTAACAACACAGTGACTTTTGGAGATGCTGTAATTAAGTAACTGCCTCTGTGCCTGATGCACATCTCAACACAGTATAAATAGAGCTCCAGATGGCACCTTACAGATGTCAGGGATTGACAGCCTTTCTTTAAGACTAGTGCGGCTTGAACACAAGGTTTATAGGCTTTGATATAAGGTGCTAATGGGAGATAGGATCTTCACCTGGAGTAACATGTATCTTGGTGGTTAGATGTGGTCATCTGGATAAATTTATTTTGGAAGAGTGGGGGTTGAAATTCTCTGAAACTGAGTCAGGAGCAGCCCTACTATCACATAGTTTAGGTTTTGTTTTTTTTTTTAAGATTTACTTCTTAAACTTAAGAGGCTTTTAAAACATGTTTCCTTTCAACACTCAGTTGTCCAGTTAAGGGTATACACTTGTGCTGTGTTTTAGAAATGAAGCCATTTCTGTTGCTAAAAGCATTAGTTAAGAATGTGTGCCCTCATAACGAGGTCATTCTGTCTGTTGTGGTGGTGGTATTTCTGATTAGATGCAGTATTGAAGAAAGCTCCTTGAAGTCTGCTTTTAGAGATAATTTTACAACTAACATGAAGGTGTTAGTTTCCTTAAATTCAGCTTCAAGCTCTTTAAAGTTTTCCTTTGATACTAGGATTTATGTGGTATAAAATCCTTCGGTTATGAGGTGAGGTATGCAAATTGGATCAAGAGAACATTTTTTGAGAAGGGTATCTAAAAAAGCAAAGGAAATATAGGTAGAAGACAGGTTTGTAGAAGAAAAACAAATTGGAAGGAACATTCTGCGCTAGTCTTGTACCTTTGGCTGTTGTAGAGTTGCTTAAGTTGGAAGTGAAACAGGGAATCCTGCTCTGAGAAGAGAGGAGGGTGAAATCACAGGAATTGCAGGATTTTGAATACGAACCTTAAGATTTGCTGTATGGAAACAGAAGCACAGCTTAATAAGATGTTAATGCGTCCCAGATCTGGCTCCCCGTTTCCAGAGGTAATAAAAGTATATTCTCCTTGAGGGAAAAATGTTCTCCAGGTAAGATATTCAGTGAATGAGGAATAGCACTTGAGTCTTTCAAGCACATGACAGACTTGTCAGCCTTTGCCACAGATGAATTGCCCTTTTGACAGGCAGGAATTCTGCAGCGGTGTCCTGTAAGGCACCTGACCCTTGTAGTCAGGGGTATTATTTATGACTCATATTGGAGGCGCTGTTACTTGCAATATAACCTCAGCTGGTCTGTAGGAAGAGAAGACAAACTTCCTCTATTAGCAGCATACAGATAATGTCCATACAGAGCTATGTGGATGTCTAATAATTAGCAATGTGGAATTGCAGGGCTTCTGAGTGAAGAGTGAGAGTCTTGCCTTGCTTAGGTTGTTAAGCAAGTTCTGTCTGTCTGCTTTTGGAGTTGAGCCCTTTCCAACCAGGAGACATATGGGGGGGAAAAGAGTTTGGGCCTTTTGGTCCTTTGTGACTCTAGAGTTGAAGCTTTGATAAGTATGGCCCTTACAGTGCAGATGTAAAGCAGCCCCAGGCACAAAAAGCAAGATACCTTATGCTGCTGATGTAGAAGATGGAAGTTTAAAGGAAATTTGAAGGAAAGCCATGACTTCGGCATAGTGTAGTTTAAATTCCAAGGAGTTAAAGAAAAATGTATTAATAACTTAATTTGCTTAAGTTTAGCTTGTAATTGGGTTTATAAAGGAGGTATGGGATATGAGATGTCAAAAACATGTGCATGAACATAAATATTGGGATATTGTAGAAGGAACTTAAATGACTTCAAAGTGAAGTTGATAATGCCCCTTTAAACCCAAACAGCATGAATGTTGATTTCTTTGTTCTACCTGGAAGGCCATACTTCATTGTTTTGAGTTTTTGACATTTGAAAGAATTGTACTGTGAAACAATGTAACCGAATTGAATAATGGAGCAGGGATTCTGCACTTCAGGGCAGAAATAGATGATTAATATTATTTGGATTATTTGTTGAGTGCTGTAAAGCCCATGACTTCTGTACTGCAATTACAAAAAGGAAAGGTTTGTAAATAGACAGTTTCGTTTACAGATGTAACAAAGAGCATGTTCTGAAGTACACAAAATTTCAAACCTTCTAAACAACATGCACTGAAAGTATTGATCAACAGACTTCAGAAGTACTCAGTTTTGAATATATTGGATAGGAAAACCTTGCAATATTTCCATGAAGTAAAGCAGATGGAGTAATTGCATCTCAATGTAAACACAATGCATAGCAGTGAAATAAATGTTATAACCAGCATAACATATTCATGGTTGATTCTGGTGTTTTTTTAGCTAATGTAACAAAATACATATCTTCTGAATTAATTCTGAAAGTTTTTTCTTCTTTGTGCTGTTCTTTTGTTTTTGTCCTCTCTTACATGCCTGCTATCTTCTGTCCGCTCTGACAGCTGCTACAGAAATTTCCTTTTCAAACTTTTCAGCTATTTTTTGTAATGGTGTTAGTGATAATTCATGGCTATTGATTGTACAAGCTTCCATGCCATAATTTGAATGATCTAGTTTACATGATAGCAGGATCTAATGCTGCAAGTCACAGTTCAAACAAATAATCTGGGTGGATTAGTCATTTTATTACAGTTTGTCTGATTATGTAGTTAGCAGCTCTGTCTTCAGTAGCTGTCAAATTTAGTAATTGTCCAACCTCTATTAAAATAGTTTCAGCAGTGTAATGCTAAAAAGCTTGAAACTTTTAACAGTATAATGCTAAAGTCCACAATTCTCTTAATGGCCTTTTGAGGCAATACAAACAGAGGAGTAAAGTGTGTGTGTTTATGGATATATTTTTTTTTTGAAGCTTGATGATGCCTGACTTTCACTCAACGCTTATGTTAAAAATTTGTGTTACTGCTGAATCATAATATTCTTGAATATTGGGAACAAACTTAAAGGCTAGTTTGTGATACGTAGCTGACCTTGCTTGCAACAGTCTGCTGTAACCTGACCTTTCAAAGAAAAGAGACATAGACAACTGTGACTGGTTTTCATACATCTCCCCATTTAACTAATCTTGGACTTTGCCAGACACAGCCAGATGTTCTCCAGAGATGCAAGACTAGGGAGAGCTCTCAAAATTTGGTTTTGTCCACTGCTGTGAAAACAGGCAGCTGGAGAGAGCCACTTAACATAGTTCCTGCTGATGAGGGGGTGCAACCTGCCATTATTGGGCACCGGTGAATCTGCAGGAAAGCTTGGTGTTAAAGGCACATATTCTCTGAAACTTTCCTTCACATGATTCTTTGGTTTGTGGAAGTCCTCACTGAAATTTTTGGCAACCTTTGGAGTGGGTGAATTCTACTTCCCCATCCCCCCACCCCTTTTTCTGTAATGAGTTACTTAATATAAATTTGTCCTGCCTGTGTTAAGTGTAGTTTTGTCACCCCAGGACTGTTTGTTGAAATGCTGTGTGGAAGAAATGACAATTGTTCTTTGATTACTTAATGGTTGCAAAGGAATTAGAAGGATAGATTATAGTGTTGTGATTCTACTTTGTGGCAAAGTGTTTCAGTAGTTTTTTGTTATTTGTGTTAATGTGCATTACTTTGATCAGAAGCAAGTGTTCAGAAATTGATTTTGTTCAAGTACAGCTACTCACTATTGATAGATAAACAGAAGGAGGACACTTGAGTTATTGGTTTTCCAATGGTGGTACTTAATCATATTGCTTTTTTCCCTTTTGCTGTACCTTTGCTTCTGACAAGGTGATGTGTGTGCATTTTGCATAGGATAAAAGGAGAAGTGGACAGGAAGGAGGAAGATAATGCTGAAATAACAGCCTAACAAAGTGCTATCTGTTCCATGAATGTAAAATACATGGGATGGCTGGGTAATTTTTTTCCTTTTTCATAAGTCTTTCAAATTTAAGATAAAGGTTTTTTATTTACCATTAGTAACATGAGTTGTATAAAATGATTTACATGTTCTAATGGTTTTCAGGCTTCAGCAAACCTATTTTTAGTAGTGGATTATCACCCTTTATAGTACCTGATCATCTTCTCAGAAAGCTTGCTAGGGTATTAACATGATAGAAATAATGTTTGCAGTTCAGAGTTTGATTGTGCGCTTGCCTGACTGCCCTGAGCCCAGCTGCTCATTACTGCTTTCCTTGCCAAGTGCTCCTTCTATTTTGGCACTGTTACTTAACTAATAACAGTTAAAATAAACTAGGGTAGCCTAAAAAGACCACCTTTGCTGATCTGGCTCATTTTGATTGTTGTAGTTTCCATTATAGTTTAAACAGCAGTTCTGGGAGAGAAAGCCCCTGACAAAGGATGCCAGTGACAAGCAGCTGGGAGTGGTAACATCTTCAGTTTATTAAAACAAACAAAAAAAATCTAACAAATGTTTTGAAAATAGGTGAATAGCTTAGCAAACAAGGTTACCTTGTTTCAGGTAAGGAAGGTGATGCTGATTCCTGGAGGGATCTGTTAGATACAGCTGCAGGATAAGACTGTTCATTCAACAGCAGTAGTATGTGTGCCTTTTTACACTGAATTTTCTTAGATAAATTGCTTTTTTTATGACTTCCTCTGTTGCTCTTAGTATCAGATCACATTTTGTGCCAGTTCTGAAAAATACGTTCAGTTAATGGAAGTACAAGCAATTCTTTTTAGTGAACTAAATTTGCCTCTTTGTAAATACTGAAGAATATTTTTAATGGTTATTTTTAACTAAATTTATGGGCAAAAATATTCAGATATGTAGCAGTTTTGAGTGGGCTTGCAACTGGATAGCATTATTAACTAACAAAAAAGTGTTACCACTTCATTATTCTTTCTGGCATTGACATACGCTGATTTCTGGATTAGATGTGATGATGACCATAAAATCCTGACATGTTAATAACACCTGTAATTGCATTCTGTATCTTTTCTTTGCAGATCATCTCTGGCTTTGAACAGCCATGCTACTGTGTGGCCAAAAATCAAGCAGAGAAAATGTGTGCATTTATTCTCCTCCTGAAGAAGGTGATAGCTTTGTATAGTGCCTGGAGGTAATTCTTTGCTTGAAGTTAAAAATCTTGAGACTGCTGATTTATGCGTGGCAGATACTGTCATAAATATTTTTGTTCTTGATAATATTTTTTTCTGTGTTTTAAATAGTTAGCTTTAGTGTTAAGGTATGGAGAGGTAAATGTTTAATTAAAATTTCACTTTATGTATGTGAGGTTTCCAGACAGATTCTCTTGTAAATATCACTTCAGCTTGGAAAATAATGTTGCTATGAAAACTAGATACCATACAACCCTTTACTTTGCTTAAATGGAAAAGAGCTTTTTTTGGTGGATGCTCCATGGTGCTTGCTTTAAGCATTGTGTTATTTAACACTTGTTTCCAATTGTACGTGGGACACAGTCACAAATATACCCTATATAAAAAGGAGTTTTTCTGTGTGCATGAGGCTGATGTAATTCTGTAACTTAGGCCAAATAATTTAGTAATAAATTATTGCTAGCTTGTTCTTGATGTTCAGCAGTTCTTCTTTATCTAATAACTTTGTGGAGTATTTTCTGATGTAAGTTAGAACTGGTGCCACTGAAGAATTAAGTGTAAAGACAACAAATCTCAATTCAGATTGGATCTTTAGCTGGGGCTTTTTTATTTGATATGGTTCTGTTTCTGAAGCCTTGTAAAAATGCATGTTTTGACTAGTTTATGCACTGTTATTAATGCTTGAAAATTAGAAAGCTCTTTTGACTTTCTGGAATTATTACTCTGGTAAAACTTCTCCCCCTCTCCATTTTAATATGTTTGTTATTTTTCTGTATAGTTTATCAGTTTTTCCTCTGTGTAGGCAAAAAGATAAATGCAAATTCAGACTCATTTTAGGGTAATAGTTAGCTGTGTAGACCTTGTGTATGTGTCCTGTTCATGTTTCAGGGAAGGTGGAAATTAAGTTTCCTGTGAAGTAATTTAATCCGAAAAGTAATTTTTATAATGATAGAAGAACATTGCTTAGTGGGTAAAACTTTTGCAGCCTAACTTTTCATAACTCCTTCCACATTAAAAAAATAAAAAATTCAGGTCATTACTGACTGTAGTGCTAGTTTTACTCCTGCAGCAACCCTGTTAGTGTGGAGGAAATTATTCATAAACTTCTGAGCTACTATGGAGAAGAAAAAAAGGCTCAGAAGTGTGGAGTGTTTCAGTGATAAAATCTCAGATTAAATCTCAAATGATTTACAAAGCAGTTCATTACTTTTTCATGTTATGTGCAATGGAGAAAACGTGTTTATAGACGGTCATCCGGATGCTTGTAGGGTACAGGACTGAAAATGCTTCCAATGTGTGGGACCTCGCTTTCTTTCTCAATTGCTCCATATTTGCTACTAGCAACAAAGACAGGAGCCACAGATCTAGCTAGTGCTGGAAAGAGGAAAATACTTTTTTTAAAACTATTACTTAATTATGAAGAGATACAAAAAGAAAACTACATATCTTTGATACTTTTTGGTTTTTGCTAATGCTTCTGTATGTCTCAGTTAAAAATCTATGGATAGGGATAGTAGTGAGCAGATAGACTTTGTAGCTTTAAGTTGAGAAATTGAAGCATAGATCATGCTGCTGTTTGCAAAATCTAGAAAAGATGTCTGGAAATAACTCTCTGAGGCTTTAAAAGGCATTTCATAAGTGAGAAAAGCCAGGTAAATGATCTGAGATGGTGACCTCTGGTTCTTTTAACCATTTGTATGTGCAGAGGCTTACTTTGCCCATGTTCCTGGTCAGAGGAGCATCTTTATGTTTAGTAATGGATAAAGAGCCGATCCATTCACCTACTACATATCTAAAAACATATTTTCAAAAGCATGTACATGCTTTTCATAACTGATATGTGAAACTAACACTTGGAATCTTTTTTTCAGTTTCTAAATGATTTTAGCAGTGGAACTTACAAACTTCAGAGACCTAAAGAAATCATCATGAAGCTGTATGTATTTTTGGTCAACACTGGAACTACCCTTACCTTTGATACGGAACTTGCTGTACAAAAGTAAGAAAGTAAATTAATTGCCTATTTGTGTTTGGTTTTTTTTTACATTAAAGACTATATATACTTTTTGTATGCTGAGTTCTGGAGAGATTATAGTCAGTTGTTTTTTAGTATGTCCATGTAGTTATCTTCTAGGTTTTCATGTATTTGAGTGAATTTGGGATTTGTGTTCTGCTTTTTAGATTTATTTATTAGCATTTGCAATGCCTTGCAAGTGATTGTGTGTGTCTGAGGTCCCATGAAAGAGTGGAGAGGTTATTTACTTTCTGGGGCAGTGACAGAGGATGACCTACTCTTAACTGATTCTGGTGTTATGTTTCCTTTTTGGAAAAACTGTCAGAACAACTTCTGATTTTCTGTGACCTTTTATTGGATGGCATTTTTATTTAGGATTCCTCTGTAAAATGTTTATTTTTTTTACTGACTAGCATTGTAGAAGAAATTCTGCAAATTGCTCTTTTTCCTGTCAGTATATATACATCCCGAAGAAAGTGTGTGCTCTGTAATATTTTTAGACTGGATGCTAAAGAACTGGCATGCAGGTTTTTGTCTCATATCCAGGATGGGTAAAAGTTGGTTCTGTCCTCTGTTGTAAGGCTCCAAAATGTTTTAGAGCATTTCATGTGCAAAACATGAATTTCTGAATGTCCAGCTGCTTTAAGCATGAGCAGTGTTACAGAACCACAGTTAAGCCCCAGCAGCTTTCCTATGTGTATTAATTTCACTGCACATTAAAAGCATCTTGCAAATATAAAGAAGCTTTTAGAGAGGTCTAAGAAATACTGGATGTATTGTATCTTTTTTTCCTTGTTCTCACGTGGGACTGATCTAATAAATGAATTGTGTGCAGTCTGATAGCCCGTGCACATTGGAGCTAGCAAGAGCCAAGCTTACCTGCTGTCTTCATATTCTGTCAGTGATGAATGAGTTGCAAGTAACTGTGCTTGAAAGAGTTTTACCATGGATTTTGTGCTCACATCCATTGTTTCCTTTCTCCTGAATTCCTGTTTGCAATTTTCATGACTCAACAAGTGAGTTTGGATTTTGAAACTTGTTTGGTGTGGAAGGCCCCTAAGACTGCCTGCACCGTTTATTTTTGTCTGCTCTTCTGCAACACCTACTGACACTCAGGGTATTGTTGAGCATGAAGCATTTCATCTCGGCCATTCTGGATCGGTTGGGTCCTTAGCAGATGTGTTAGCACCCCTCTATGCTTTGTGGTACATTGAGACATTCTGTTCCTAAATAATGGTGAGTGAGGTATGGCATCTGAATTGCCAGACCAGGTACCTAATAGTCAGGTATGGGCTGACACTTTGCTCAGTTGCGAATAGTTCTTTGAGGGACAAACTTTCCAATGTCTGACCCACACAAAATCCAAGACTTCAGTTGAACAGTTTAACTTCTTGTTCTGTATATCTGTATATATATAGACTTGCTCTTTCTAGCAAGACTTAACTTTCTTGGGTTCTTTGCCTGTTTCTGTGTATGCAGACAGGCCGATCTACCTTCCCAAAGACCATGGAGGTGGTAGGTGAATGCTTACTGTAGCATAGTTTCCTGTGTAGTGAATTCACAATGTGGTATTGAATCGTGGTTGTTTTAGATAACTGATCTTTATTTTTCAAGTACCATATAGCCAGTAATATCATTATACTTCCTGCCAGTTATATTAAAACCATTGTTGCTTATATTGGTTATTCACTTGATACTCTGAAGCTTTTTGATACCTTTGCACAGGTACTACCCCAGTGCTTTATAGTTTGGGTCAGTTACTATATCATATTAGTAAATTCTTGTTCAGTTTGGTGTTTGCCTGTGTCTTCAAGACAGTCTAGAACTGTGTAAAGTAAGTAGTAAAGTGAAGATATCATCGCTCAGAATTAAAGGTACAAGGGTGGTGAACTAAAACAGGGATGTTTTATTGACCTACTGTTTCTTCATTAAAAGTGTCTGTAATGTTTATATGAATGTTGCGTATATATAGATTGTTTAATTCTCTGTTAAATGCCATACTGTACTTGATGTATAGTAAATCAAAGTTGATTAGGTGAAATTGCTTACATTATGCATAATGAAGTGTTAATACTCTTGCTGCCTTCTAGGGTTTCAGTAAGTTAGCAGTTCATGAACTACATATTCAAAGAACATAATATGACTTTACAGTTACTATCCTAAATGCTTGGTGTGACTTTGCATGCTGAAATTCTGGATTATCAGATCTTCTTGGAAAAAGATTGCTGATAATTTACTAGTAATGCAGAGGCTGTCATCTTTTAGCTGGTAGCTTATTAGCTGGATATCTGGAATGCAACACAGTACAGCACTTACAAAACTTAGAAATATGTCATTATGCAGAATGAAAAATAATAGGTCTTTTAAAAAAAAGTTCTTCTTTGACACAGACAAGTCAGCTATCTCTATTAGTCATCATGTTTGCCCATTTTTTTTTCCAGTGTGGCTGATCTGAAACATGCAATTCAAACAAAGTATAAGATTGCCATTCAGCACCAAGTACTGGTTGTCAATGGAGGAGAGTGTATGGCACCAGACAGAAGAGTGTGTAGTTACAGTGCAGGAACAGTAAGTGCATGCTGCATTCTTTGTCTAAACTGTCAGTTTAGGGGGAAGAAAAAGATGTTTTACTAAGGGATTTTAAAGTATTTTTCTGCAGCGTACTGTATGCTGGATTTCTTTGCTTTCAGAAAAAGATGTTTGTGTTCAGCTTATGCATGTAAGCTTTAATGTGTTCTTAGGACACATTACCTACAAGACAAAATAATTGGTGATTGAACAGTGTGTTGCCTTTATTCAGTGTTTGATTTCATTTTCTTTTTGAGTGTAGGATACCAATCCAATTTTTTTATTCAACAAAGAAATGATCTTGTGTGAACGTCCACCAGCTATCCCCAAAACAACGTTTTCAGCAGAGAATGAGATGGAATTGAAAGTAGAAGAATCTCTCATGATGCCTGCAGTGTTTCATACGGTAGCGTCACGGACACAACTTGCTGTGGTAAGTAATTTCTTACTGTACCTGCACACCAAAGAAAAAATTGTATGTCAGAGGGCAATCTTGATAAAAATTTTGAAACAATTTGTTCAAAAGACAGTAAGAATGGCATGTTAGTAATGATGTATTCTTCAGAGCCTTTGTCTCAAAATTTCAAGGTAGGTATTGAAATGTGCTTGCTGCTTCAGCATGTTCAAAGCTTATTTTAAAAGCATACTGTAATACAGCTTTATGGATGTGTATGTTTACAGCATTTGCAAAACAAAAGCAATCTGGTTGCTTTGGACCCATGCCTTAATGCTCTGCCTTTTTTTCATTGTCTTCAGTCTACCTCAGCCTGAAAACAGCGAAGTTACTTTGGAAACGTTAACCCAAGTAGAAAATCAGCAGTATAATTTTTAAGAGCACCTTGCCAAGATTCAGTTTAATCTTGCATGTCTAAACAACTGGTGAGGAGCAACAAAAACCTGTGCTTGCTTTTCCTAAAATTTAGGTCTTCTATTATTGAGTGCTGACTTTTACTTTCATAGAAAGAATTACCAGAATTGCAATTTGATTACTTCTGTATTATTTTGGTAGGGGAAACTAGTTCCCTGCAACATGGTCAGTAAGGTTTCAAGTGTGCATACAGTAGAAATGGCTGTGTGTTCAAGTGACACAATACCTTCAGTAGCTGGATTGATTGCTTTTTTTCATGTTAGGAAATACTGCCCTCGTTTTCCTTTTCAAATTTTGTATTTAAATGCATTAAATATTTTTAATGTCTCTAAAGTTTATTTAAACTTCCAACAGGTGGGAGTGGGGCAGTGGTGGTGTAGCACAAAATGAATAGTAATACATGATTTTAGCGTGCTGCCTTGGTAATAAAGTTTCTTAGTTTCAGTGACAACTTTAATGCAGTCCAAAAGAACATCTAGCACTTGAACTGGCTCGTTCGTTATACTGTACAGCTGAATTTAGAGAAAAGTGCGAAGGCTTGCATATGGTACACATTTTTCTTTTCCCCCTTGGCCTCCTGACCTGTCAGGAGGGGGAAGTTAGCCTGAATAATCTGACCTTGATATACTGTGATTTAAGGCAATGATAGAGTCCAGTAGACTTCCTTCTCTCCATCACCTGTTGACAGTTACTGCTGAGTTAGTAAATAGGACCTTGAGTTATTAGGCATCGGTAAATCATATGACTGTCATACAGAGAAGAGTGGATATTGATGTGAATTCAGCTAGGAGTGGGAGGTTTTCATTTGTGCTCCTTGAAGAGTGAGTTCTGGTTTTAGCAGCTGAAACTGAAACTGCTTTAAAACCATTTTTTTTGTGAGGTGTTAAGAGGATGTTATAAGTCAGCAAGACTGGTATCTGTTAAATGCTTAACATTGATTGATTTGATATGAAAGGCAGGCCATAGTAATTACTAAGGTCTCTGTGGTTTTTGCTTTGCTTAGGGTAATGCAAGTGAAAGGTGGTGGTACCCAGTCTCACATTTCTCATGGTTGATATTTTATCTTCTTTCTTCATCCTATCCATGATTTTGTGGTCTTGTAGATTCTTAATTTTGGTTTTGTTCTGGTGAAGTCTAGTATACGCTGACAGATTTTATTTCTCTGGAGTAAGCTTTTTTATATTCCAGGAGTTTTATAAAAAATACTCCTACTTAATTCTTTTCAAGTTTTAGTGCTATCTGCTCTTCCCCCTTGATTCTGAGGGATGTATTAATATGCAGAGCAAGCAAGTTTATTGCAGTATTTCTGCTTCTAAATTATTTAGAGCTTTACTGGCTCGTTCTGGTGGCAAGCTTTTGTAAGGGAAGCCCTTATTTCAGAAGTAAGTCTTAAAAGACTAAAAAGTCTCTGCATGGAGTACGCTTTTTATTGGCCAGCTGGAGCTGTAACATTTAGCTAGAGACTGAAAAATTTATCTAGAGAGTGATCTTGAGCTGTTTTGCAAGAAGAAAATAAATTTTTTCATACTTGATAGCATGTATTAATATTATGGGAAGGGGGGAGGAATTCAGTATTTAAAGCCTTTAAACATGGATCTAAGTAGAAAGGAGATTTTATTTCTACCCCACAGGTTTACCTTGAAAATTATTATTGTTCCCCACTTCCAGTTCTTCCCTGCTTGTAAAGGGCCTACAATGATATTGGAATGTTTTGTGAAAAATTTAGCAATTTATTTAAAGATTAAATAGGTAGTAGTATTCTTAAATCTGATACACCTTTACACCCACAGTTAATTTTATCAAAGATTTTAAATCTTCGAAAGCCATAGGCTCAGCGTTAGGCTGTGAGAGTGCATTGGGTTCTTCTGTGGGAGTTCAGGGGAGTGACAAAACCATCACGTATAGTGGAAGATTAGTAAATAGGCTATTGTGACTTCAGATGTACCAAGGTGTGAAAAGTATATAAAGGAATATTGCAGCATTGTACTAAAGCAGATTTTCATTATGCCTGCTTGAAGCACATTGAGCAGTAATTCAGAAGAAACTGAGACAGGACTGGGAATGTGGTTAGAGTATTAATCTTCTTCGAGGTTCACCATAAGCCTCTTGGCTGGGGGGAAGAGGGAATGGGATATTAATCCTTCTGAAAATTGATTAAGATCTGGGGAGAACTTGAAAGGCTCTGAACCTCCGTAGTTGTGAAACTGATGCATCAAAAGCCACACAGAGTACTGTATGGGAGACTTTCTGCAAAACGGGCATGAAAAATCTGCCTTACAATGATCCAAGCTTTGTGGTTTTATTAATTTTAGAGACAGTAACCTGCTCTACTAGAAAAGCAGAGTGGCAGTACTTGATGGAGAGTCTGTGCCTGTTGTAATTACTTAGGGTAATTAATTGAATTTAATCAATATTTACTACTGATACATAATAAAATGTTTTGTATTAGGACAATAAGTTACAATTGAAATCACTGCTCATGATATGAAGTCTTACCCGTTATCAACAATAAGAAACAGTGATATATAACTATGTAAAAGTAGTGGAGAGTATTTGATAGCTACCAGCTTCTATTTTATTTAGTATCTGTTCTGTCCAGAGGATATACAGATTTTTAAAATCAGACTTGATATGAAGTTGTAAACAGCATATGAAATAGTAAAGATTGTTGAGAAGATGGCTGCTAACTTACTGTCTAAGAGCTCTCTGTTATCTTTTGTACCTCATGGCCTTTGTCTAATTTACTAATAAGCAAACTCGTCATGTGGAAGATATTGAGTATTTCAGAGTATGAAGACTTCTATTTCTGTCTTTTCTCCCTCATTTTAAGCCTGCCTGAAAGCTGTTGAATTTAATAAAATTTTTCAGCATCTGTCACTTGAACTGTATACTACTTGGCAACTATGCTGTAGAATGCTATGAAAGGTGTTTTTTTACCTTATTTTGAACTTTATTTCGTACTGTGGAAAAAGTTGGACAGCTGTTACTGATTCACTTTTTCTGTTCCATACTTTGTATACACTTGTATATGGCCTTTAATTTTTTTTTTCACAATAACAAGTGGTTCTAGATTCTCCTTTAACAAGTATTAATACATGCCTTTATTTCCTCTCCATCATTTTTTGCCTGTCTAAAACTGACCATTATTGATTCAAATTCTGCTTTTTGCTTTCTGCATGTCTTTTGCCATAATTTTCAGATATCCTTAGTTACTATTCAGGTATTAAACGGAAGTAATCTTTGCATTCACAGTGGAGGCCCTGGCATTCTTACAGCCTTTTGCCCATGTATGTATAGGCTATAAGTAGATGTAAGAGCAGCCATTTATTTTTTTTCCCCCAGTTGAAACTAATTAAACTTATATGTAGCCGCCTTAAGATTTTGATACTTCCTAACCAGAAATAATTCCTCTGGGAAGCTTACTACTCCTGTTTGGTTTTCCACAGTACTGTGATTACCGTATTGAGATACCTCAGTTCTTCCGTTTTGCTTTCATGATTTCAACATCTATACAGATTTTCTTAAGTTCCTGTTGATTACCCGAGATCTCATTATGTAGAATTCATGGTATAAAGATAAGGTAGCTTAAAAGCAGCTGTGTTGGTTAACTTACTGCTTTACCAATTAAACAGAAGCTCTAGCTATAAATTCTGTCATATGTGGCACAATATCTTTGCTTTGTGAACTTTTTTTGTTAGAATTTTTTGGTCAGTGTTTGTTGCATATACCATCTGGCTTTTAAATCCCAGTTAAAGCAACTTTCTAAGCCTATTTCGGTTTTATGTCTTGACATCCTGGTTTCCCTTCGACTAAAAGCTTACCTTTGCGATATCTGTGCCTAAGGATTACAGCTTGCCTTTTTACAACTAGCCTGGTTTCCCACCTTTCTTCCAGTTCAGCAGTTTTGGCCTTGAGCTACAGTATGTGAACAGTGAGGTGCACAGTGTTTGCAAGTTACATACACACCAGTTTAGAAGACAAGCTGTTCTCTGCACAGCGCATTGTGCAGTAAACTACGTTGTGTGAATCTTGTCTAATCTTGTGATTTTTTAACGCTACTGCTTAAAATAATTTGTTAGCTAAGCCTTTGGGAAAGGATTATTTTTATTTATTTTTTTGTGATCTAGCTGAAGTTCCCTTGTTATTTGTTCCAGAAGAAGGATATTGGAAACGGACTTTTTGTTACTCATATTTCATGTGATACTGTTGCTGTTGTCATCAAACTGTCAATTCTGGTCAGTTTTTCTTTGAGAAATGGGAATGAGGATGAGAAACTGTGTGGTCATTTCACTTGGTTGCCTAAAACCATGGCTGTAGCTGTTACCTAGATCATTCTTGGTTTAGTTCCAAATGCTTCTTAATACTTAAGCCAAGAAGTAGAGTCATGCTTCCTGAAAGCTGCGTATCTACTACTTGGAGAAATGTTCTTTCCCTTCTACTAGGAAGCTGTTTTGAGACCCTCTGGAAAAGTTACTTTAAAATTTTAATGTTCTTCAAGACGTTGTAGTGTTTGTAACAATTATGTAGCCAAATTAATACTACTCATTCTTTTTGGAGAAATTTAGACTAATAGCCAGACACACTTCTAGCTCCTCCACGGAAGTCCAGAGTACTTTGTAATTTGGATTAGTGATCAGTCTCTTACTCTTTTAAAGTAGTCAAGCTGGGTGGGGTTAAAATGCAGCAGGTTTTAGCTTACCCTAAGGTATACTAAAAGATCTAGTGTTTGTCTTGGTTGGCCTTTGTAATGAGAACTGTTAGATCAAGCTTCTAGAAAATTTACCAGGAGAAAAAGACTTGAGTGTCTTGGAATCAAGCTACTAGAAGTTATCACTTAACTTCTACCATGGTTTGATTCCCTGGCTGTGGTGGTTTGTGTCTGCTTCTCAGTATTTTTATTGGCAGTGAATTCTCACTTCTCTAAGCCTGCTTTTAATGTTAGAGCAAAGAGGCAGTGGAAAACAGTACTGAAGAAAGTTATGAAGCTATGACTTAAAGAATAACTTACTCTGTATTATGCTGATGAAATAAATACTGAGTATGTAATAAGTCATGAACTGTGTGGACAGATGTCCAAAGGACAGTCATTAAAAATTACCAGTATTAAAGGAAAATGGAATAACCAGCTGTCTAATGAAAGGAGAGAAACTGCCATGAAGTATCAGTCTCCCTCACAGTGAAATTAACTGTTCCAATTACATATTCTAAAAGCTGAAACCTTGAAGTGGTTTATCTAGTAGCTCTGCTGATGTTTTAGTTGGAGGTGTACAAATTGGAGATACTGGTCTTGGTTACTAATTTTGGTAAGCAAGATAATGGTCACCTTTTCTGGAAGCGTGTATCTGCTGTTACAGTATATGGGTGAGTGTAATTTCACTTCCAAGGATTTTTTTTGTTGGCCTGAGGTTGATTTTTAGGGTGACTGAAACCTGTAAGGAGTCCTTCTAACAGGATTTCAGTCACATGGCAATAGAGGACTTTGATGACTTGTTTCCTTTTACCACAGGGTTGTAGAGAATGGAAAGAACCCTGCATTTCCTGAGAATTTTGTTCTTTAGAGGTAAGTCCAAAGACTACTTAAGACAAAACAGACCTTCCTCAGATTATTTTCATTCAGATGAGCAGAAATACAACAGTAGAATGCAAAGACAAAGTCTTGAAATTGATGGGAAAAACTGCCAGTTCATTTGTTATAGATAAAATGTGATTTGTTGCTTCTACTGATTTTGATTGAAATGTACTAAACAGAAGTAATTATCAGAAGAATAATTTTAATTTAAGTTATGATGATAAAGGAATTCCAGTAACATTCTGTTAAAGCACGCAGCCAAAGATATAATTCTTTCTGGTGGGCCTGTGAATTTCTTGACAAATTAGGAAGTGAAGATGCCTTATTTACTCTCCAATGTAACAGCAAGTTGAGATCAGCTTGGGCTTGTCTAGTCTTGTATTGGTAGTGGTGCTTCTTGAGGTCCACATTCCGGCGGTATGGTGGAGCTGTCAGTGTTCTAGGTATGCTGGTACAGCCAAGTAAGATGGACGTAACTTCAGTTGCTTTGTAGAGCTGATTTTTATTCTCTGTGAACTATTGGGTGCCTGCCAATCACCCTTGAGTGGATCTGTGAAAAATCAATGACAAAAGCAAGCCTGTTGTTAGGCAGGCTTCATTTTCTGTGCTGGAGCTGGCAACTTTACTGAGAAGTGTTAAAGCATATGTTGGTGCAGGCCTTTATTTATATGCCTGACAGAATTCAGTTTTTAGACTTCATTCATTTAGCAAAGAGCTGCTTAATTCTCTGCATACAGACGTACCAGTTAGATGAAATAGATCTGTCTTGATCCTTTTAAAGCAGCCTGAGGAGGCCTCCCTAGAAAAGTTGTCTATGGAAATGGTAGGAAGAACAAGCCAAATCACTTGAAGGTGTATTTCAGTAGTGATGCAATGATAAGAAAGATATAACTGTGTAGTTTTTGATTTCTTAATTACGTTTAAGCCATGTAGATATTCCAAAGGAAGCAAAAACTTCACCACTCTATTTTTTTGCTGCACACCCTCACATTTTGAAAGCAGGGTTATAGAATTGTCTGAAACAGTGTTTTCTTCTTGACTCCTCCATGCAACATTAAAAACCAATGATTTAACGTAGTGTTTTTGTTCCCTGTAATGGTATCTGCTTAGTATGGGCTGAGACTGAAGCAGTTCTGGAAAGTGGACAGTTACTCCATGTGGTTTGAGCTTTGATAGAACCATCTACTTGGACCACCTGAATTCAGAGTAATATTATTTACTGTTTGAATGTAATGAGCTGATTTTATGATACTGCCCAAGAAGCCAGTACTGGGTTCCTGCAGACTCTTAATTGCATTCAGGTTCATCCATGTAGACAGAATTCTGCTTGCCCCCCGCCACCCAGAGAGAATTTCTTTGGCACTTGGGATGCACATGTGAAAATTACTTTGGGAGGATGATAATATGGAATGCTGTTGTAATATCTTGCATATGTGTCTCTGTTTAGTTGTACAACTTGACTTGTAGCCTATTAGCTTACAGGTAACTTTGAAAACATACTTGAAAGCAACTTAGCTTTCAGGCTAATGAATTTTGCACTCAGTGTTAGTTCAGTTTGAGCTCTAAATAGTTCAGAAAAAAACACTTTTGTATATTAGTATCATACTTAGGATGTCTTTCATAAGGGGATTTTTTGATTTATTGTCCACATCTCCTGTGTTACAGCAAGGAGCTGCAGCTGCTCTTAAAAATGCATACCTGGTTGAATACCTAGATGGCATGGGGGTATTTTTATATGACAGTTCCTCTGGACACATCTGCATTATATGACAGATTCTGACATTAGAATGCCCTTCTGTTACATGTTTCCTAAAACCAATAAATTAATTAATTTTCCAGTGTGGGAAGTACTGTTGTTTACTCTCTCTTTTCTAGGAGTCAGACTGTTGAGACACAAGCTTCTGGTTTGGTTAAATTTGGGTAAATCGCCACAGATTAGATTGCTAGATCCAGTGTGTCAGTGCTGGTCATCAGCAGTGTAACAAGCAATCTCAATTGTAATGATTATTTCCCCCCCACCCCAACTAAGATTTGGTAACTTGTGATTTTTGTTTTTTGTTTGAAAGTTTTTTGCTGAGGAAGCAGCCTTCTTAAAAATGTTAATTTGACAACGCTTAGGTTCTCAAGGGAACATCAAGAATGACATATAATAAAGCTTCATAGGGCAGTACTGATTTGTAGCTTTTGACTTGCACTGTGAACACAATAAATCTATATAAAAACAAATATTGGCCACTAGTTAAGAGTATGTCTTAGGGTGGAAAGTCTGGTCAAAGCAAGCCTAGTGTATACATTTCCTTATTATGCATTTGAGTTGTGTCATGCTAAGTGTGTTTGTCCAAAGGAAAACAGAACTAACAAAAGCCTCTACCTAGGGCTTTTAAAGCAGCTCTTTTGTTTGAAGGTGGGAGAAGTCTAGGCTTTACTTTCCCTTATAAACAGAGATAATCACTTGAAGGAACTGCATAAAAAGGCTCTATGATCAGTTTTGATTTTGTAGGTGGCTTATATTGTTTTAGTCTTCAAACTAATGTGTGGTTCTACATATGCTCTCACTTCTGGAATTATTGCCTGTGGTTTGGAGGAAGGGTAGAGAATAGTGTTTGTGAATTGAAAAGAGTACTTGTACACATTCCCGGGACATACATTAGAACAAAATTGGGACATTTTGTTACCTTTTCAGCTTCATGCTTTTGGTGTATTTTTTTAGTGTACCTTAGGGTGAAACAGCCTGTCTTTTTGGCTCTTAATTCCTGCTTCCTCAATTATCATATTCAGCTTTTTTATATGCTGCAGAATTTGTCTTTGAGTAACCTCTATACAAAGTGAATTTTTTTTAAAAAAAAGATTGTTAAAGTTGTCAATATTGCATTAGTCAACATATGTGAATTTAAATCGTCTAGATGAACTGAGACAGTCTGAAGAAAATGACTTACAGATTTTAGCGCTACCTGGATGCTGTCCAAGTTGTGGTATTGGTTGATTTTTGACTGACGAAGTGAGAGCTCATGCAACAAATAAAATAACTTCATTTCAAACTGGAAATCCTTATTCTCATGTGCACAGAAACTGACCAAAGTTCAGGAAGTAAGATGATCTACCATCTTTACTATGAAGTGGTAGAAATTTGTAGTAGCTTTTCATTTTATTGGAAGTGCATGTATAAGTAAGTTTGTATATTCGTGGTTGATCTGCTGATAGTTTAGTTACCAGTGATCTGAAGGACAGTGAATTTTGTCATGCTGCTTGAGACAAGGCTTGGATTTTTAAAAAGGGGTGGATGTTCATAATTTTCAGGTTTTTTCAGTATTCTGAAAATTTGGATAAAATGCTCTGCAGTTTTTTTTGGGGGGGAAGATAAGTGTTGTTGGGCTTTAAATTTTTGGGGGTATGCATATGTGCTGCTAACCATGTGTTCAGCAGCAAATGCATTCTGAAATGTACTGATGTGTTCCATTTGTAACAGTGCTTTCTCACTGTATTTGTATAACTTGTTTCTTTATGCATGGTTTTCTCAATGTATTATAGCAGAGGAAAGTCATGTGTTCAGTTCTAGTTTAACGGTATGCTTGACCTGCAAAAAGTAGTAAGATTTTCTTTCTTGGAGGGTAGGTAGATACTAAAACCTGACATACAGGTTTGCTCAGGAGAATGTTTTCCACGTACTATGTTATTGATAATTGTATTGAACTGAAGGATTTATTGTGTGACTGTTACTCATTCTGTATTTGAGTAGTAGTCCCACTGAAGGGAGCAGCCTGTTTTCTTAAATTGGTAAATTTAAAATAGTTACTCTTCCTAATAGTTAAAACTTTGTAATTGAATAAATAGGCATTGCTGTTAGTGTACTTCTAGTAAGATATGGTATTTGCCATATATAGGTGTCTCTCTTAACTCTGCCAAGTTGGGTGGTAATTAAATTTTCACCTTCTTACGGCTTTAAAATGCCTCAGTGTCATCCAGTTCTTAACAGAAAAGCATCCATGTTGGTTTGCCTATACCAAGTTTCAGGGTGCATTTTAGAGTTTTGTGGAGACTCTGCACTGCTTCTCATCATGTTGTATCTGGTTTATTAATCAGTGGAAGACCTCAGTTATCTGCCCTGCTGTTTTCCTCATGCATCTCTTCTTGCATTTTATGCACCTGTGCTTCTGCTGACTGATCTTACATTTCATTGTCTTGTTCTGAGCTTCTGCTTGGCTCATCAACAGTTTGCTCCTTCAATGGACCTTGTTTGCCAGCTCCTTCTACCAGATTAGTACAAGCATTATTGTTTGTGTTTGTGCACTGAGTATATTAGCAGCATTTAATTAATTTTATAAGGTTTTTTGGAACTGCAGCTTTCACCTGCCTGTTTTGAAGATACTTCTCAGTAAATTACACATTTTTCATCATCTAATTAGTTTTTTTATTTACGAATAAAGAAAAGTTTTGTTATTTTTTAGGAAGTTGTAGCTTAAGTTTTACACCTTACCTAAATGTAACATTTTTCTATGTTACTATTTTCTGACAGTCTCACTTTAATGCTTTATATAGTTACCACAGTAATAAACTGAAGTGATTTGCATTTCATTAGAACGTTTTAATTTTTTTTTTACAGGAGATGTATGAGGTCGCCAAGAAACTTTGCTCCTTTTGTGAAGGTCTTGTACACGATGAACATCTTCAACATCAAGGCTGGGCTGCCATAATGGCCAACTTGGAAGATTGTACATACTCTTACCAAAAGCTGCTTTTCAAGTTTGAAAATGTGTATTCAAGCTATCTGCAGTCCATAGATGATATCAAATTGAAACTTACACAGTAGGTTTGCCATTAAATTCATCCTCATTGTTTAAAGTTACTATATTTTTAAACTTCTTTCATGTGTTATCTCTCTGGTGCTAGTTCTAATTAATCAAGCACATATTTGTTCGTTTGATTATGTGTCAAGGAGAACATTCTTTCTTTTCTATGCTACTCTTTTTTTAACTGACATTTTTCCTTGCATTCATCAGCACACAGAAACCTGAATTGAATTATATGGAAGATATGCTCATTAATAAACTGATGTTTAAGAGCTGGAGTTCTTCCAAATGCATGGTAGAAATAGCTAGATAATAAATTTAGACTTTAATCAACATTTAAAAAATACATATTTGCACTTTCAAATTAACTGCTTTCTAACACACTTGAGGAGATATTAAGAATTATGATCTATGTTGTAAGTATAAAGTTATAACACAAACTTTGGGTGTACATGTATACCTTTGAGGGGAGTGTGTGTGTATGTATATATGTGTGTAATTGCGTCCTACAAACTCTGGATATTACTTCATGGAAAACCTTTGGCATTTTTCTGGTTGTTACAGTATTAGGGTATTTCCATGAGTGCTTTGCCTAATAGAATGTAAGCGGATGCTGAATATTTAAAGAAATAAAGTATATATAAGTTTTACCTTTAAAAGAAAAAAGTTGAACCTCATAGCTTTTATCAAATGTATAGAAACCAATGAAACTGTGCAAAAGTATTTGGCCAGAGGGTACCCTATCTTTGCTAATAAGCATTGGTATCTGTTCAGATTGGAAACATAAGTCCCACTTGTGAGTTTAAAAAAAATAACCCAAAAAGCAAAACTGAACCCACTAACAGGGTATATCTCAGTTTATCAAACTGTCCTTTTTCTCATTGTGTTGAAAACATAAGCTTACTCGTTAAAAGAGTTCATATTCAGCAGTGGGAGAGCGCAAAAATTCTGTTTTCACTGTCCTCCCATGATGCTGATTCTGAACGCTGTATTTTGAAAGGGCAGTCACTAAATTCTCAAATCTGCTTCAGTTCTACAATAAATAGTACTTGATGTTATGGATGGTTTGTATCTAGGTTTTTGTCACATTGGCTTCTAGATACTGATGTTTTTTTCTTCTCACCCTTTTTAAAAAAGCTTGGGTTCTGCTGTTTCTATCATGGCCAAGATACCACTGTTGGAGTGCCTAACGAGACATAGTTACAGAGAGTGTTTAGGACGACTGGATTCTTCAGCTGACCACGGAGGGGCAGAAAGTGAAGAAGCTGAGGATGGGAAATCTGCTGAATTGGTGCTTTACTCTGATATATCTAAAGTGAACAATAAATCAGTGTTAGCCTCATTTTGCAAGTCAGTTGAACATTCAGCGTTGGAAGGCACAGATCCTGAAAACGTAAAAGATGATAAGGAATCTGGTCAAAATGCTACTGGCCAGGACAATGAGACATCAGTAGAATTGAAAGATGGTGATCAGCCTTCCTTCAATGTGTCTTTGTTAGACTGGATAAATGTTCAAGATAGACCTAATGATGTTGAATCGCTGGTCAGAAAATGTTTTGATTCTATGAGCAGGGTAAGTTAATAGTTTCTTAAAATTGAATGTTGCTGTTTATTTTCCAGATGCTGGTGCTTTTGAAGTGACTCAACTCTTTGTAACTCATTTCTCAGATAACTATCTGAACGGAGACCAAAGCAGAGACTGGGGGTGGTTGCAAAGTATTTTAAGAGTTCTTGAGCGTTAAGAATTTGACCTTTAGGAAAATGTATAATTTCACAATGAATGCTTGTTATCTGGCTTGTTTCTCAAATAGCCATTCCTGTTGGAAAGCCTATAGCTTCTTGTAGTTTATAAGCAAAGTGGCTTTGCTTCTATTCTTTCTTTGCCTTTTTCATAGAAATTATGCTTATAATGAAAGTAAAGATTTTTTTTCTGGACTAAAGTTAATGTTCTTTGTATTAAAAATGTTGAAGCCTTTATTAAAACATGGGACAAATTCATGTGGTTAATTATGATAAATTTATATTTTATGTGTATGCTTTCTTCATTAGCTGATACAGATTAACTCAGAAGAGTCAAATATGTCAGTTCATATTTCTGGTGCTGCTAGAATAAAATGTTGCTCACTTTCTTTACTTTCCAAACGATTATTTGAACCAGTGAGCATTATAACTGTTTAAAACCTTTTGTCTGGAAATCATCTTTCACTTTAGCTTATATTTCTTATGTTGTTTAGCCTTGTTTGAGTGTGTATAACTTTATATTGAGTTGTAATAGTATAACTTAGAGCATCAAAGACAACAGAAGTTATCTCTTTTTCTCTGTAGGGTAGGACTAGAAGACTGTCTCAGTTATGTCTAAACCCTGTGTGTTGTAGGGAATGTGTTCAATTCTGTACACTGATTTTTCAACTCTATTAAAAGGAGTTGGAGAATTGGGCGTAATATTAAAGGCTGCTTAAGATTTTGAGCTCTCTAAATTTTAGTAGTACAGGGAAAGTGAAGAGAAAGATTGGGCTTTCAAGTTGTTTTTTTTTCTTTAGCAAAAACAATATTCAATTTCTTGTGTGAAAGACTTCCTGATTGCTGAAATCTGAGACAATCCTCTGTCCTGTTTGAGTAACGCTACAAGGTGCTTTCTACTGGATTAAAGCAAGAGTAACAAAACCCAGTAGTTAAGTTGTGAGAGAATAAATTAACTTTCTACATAATATTAATTGGACACAAATGTAATGTCTTCTAAGAACTCAATATTTGAAGATAGACATTAAAAAGCTGCTTCCGAATAAATTATTGTGATACTAAAGGTAGAAAAATGAAAAAAAAAAATCACCTTAGTTAAATATTTGTTATACCTTTTTTGATAACTTATAGTCTTACCTGATCTGATGTACATCACATGTTTTAGAGAGGCTATCTTGTAATTGTATGTATTTCTGTCCTTTTCTTATCTAAGACTAGTCAGAAATCCTTTGTTTCAACTATTGTAATTGTTTTGTAACTTAAGGTGATTTTTGTAGGGAAATAATGTAATTGTTCTTGCAAAAATGAAGATTTTTTTTGTTTTCTTGGTATAAGGAGCATTGACCGATAGGGAAAACACATTAGTCAGACTATTGTGGCCACCACCATAACAACTGTAATTGATTCATCTTGATCTGTCATGGTTCACAAAACCCTGAAAGCTTTGAAGTAGTGTGATAGTTCATCAATGTATTTTACTTCAATAGCAATACAGACAAAAGACTGAATTTTTGCCTACCTTTGATTTAGAATTAGTTTGAAAACAGAATTGGCCTGTAACTGTAAAAAAAAAGAAGATACTTAGTATCTTGCAACACAATTGTGCTTTTAATATTTACTTGAGATGACACTTTAGCTTAGCAAGCTAGAATAAAATGGTAGTAATATATTTTTTTTAAAGTATTGTTTTTCCTGCATTCTCCCCATGCCCTTTCCTTCTTGGAAATATGAACCATACAAATGGTTTATGATTGCAATTCTTATTTGAAACTCTGAATTCAGGTAAGATTTTTGTGAAAGTATGAAGTATCAGAGTAAGAGCTTTATACCTTTGGTACTGGTAGTCATGGCGGAACTGGTGGGTTGCACAGTGTTGCTAGGTATCTGGTTCTCCTAGCCTCTAGGTGTTTCTACAAAATGATGCTTCTAATTAGAGAAACCTAGGCTGCAGTAAAAACAGTGGGTAAGTAGGAGCTAATCAGATGTTTCTGTTAAGTGCAGTCATAGCCACTTAAATAGAAGGCTAGAAGAGGAAGAGACTTTTGAATATGAGAGCAGTATTACCTACCAGTGAAAGCAGAGCTGAGTGCTACAGCTGCAGTTATGTCAAAAATGGGGTAAAAAGAATGGATGGAGGAAATAAATTACAGGGTGGAATGAGAGGAATAGATGCCCTTTGTAAAAAGAGATAAAACACAACTAGTTTGTGAAGGTAAAAAGAGGAAACCCCACCATATTCTTCATTATTTTATCTGCTAAGAAACTGTTCTGGATGCTGCATTGGAGTAATTTAGGATGCCACAGGGGAATAATCCTGAACAGGATGGCAGTGAAGATGATGCTATAAACAAATCTGGTTTGATTCCAGGAACAATTACTGGTTCCTGAAGATGGACAACTCACTTGAGAAAGACCAAGATTCATAAGATCTTTCATAACGTACTAAAAATTAGCCTTTGCTGTTTTCAGAGAACTTCAAAGTATTTTGACACATCAATAATAATATTATTTATTCTGAAAAGTTCTGGGGTAATTACTAGGTTTTGCTACTTCCCTTTGTGGTCTTTGTTTGGGTGTGTGTTTTTTTGTTTTGCATGTTGAGAATCAAAGAAGTTATTACTATTTGTAGTTGCTCCTTAATTTGTAATGCTTTTTCTCTTCAGATTCCTCCTGTACCCTGGGGAGGGTATTTCCATAATGAAAAAGTGCTGTGTTGGAAAGCTTTTATACAGTTAAATAATAGATTGAAGGGAATATAGTACTTGTATGACTAAAGATTAACACAAATAAAAGTGCCTTCTCTTTTGAGAGTTAATTTGTGTGCTCTCTAAGTGGCATATACCATGCATGTGAGCAAAAGAAGCTAGTGCTGTGACAGCTAATACGACTTCACAGGACGGTGTCCTTTTCACTAGATTGTCATATAATAGATGGCACACCATAACCATTTTGGATAATTTTGGACAATTTTTTTCATATTCAGCTAACACCTAATGACTGTTATAGTGTGTTCCTAACTGATGTATTCCAGTGTTAGACTAAATTCTGTCCTATGTAAGTGGTTGCAATTACCTGTTATTTCTAGAACTAAGGAAATAGACTGATTTATTTCATTGTTCTTCTAATGAAAGCTGAAGAGTCACCCTTAGTATCTGTGGACATTGGTAGACTCTTAATGTTTCAAACACAGTTCTTTTTCTGGATAATGGCCTGTGAAGGAATACAATGAAATAATCTATAAAAATGTATTTATTAGGAAAAACATCAGCAAAAAACATTACAAATACATTATTTTTCTCTGTCTTGTTTTCCAGTTACTTAGAACTAATGTGCTTGTCGAAGGAATCAATTAAAACATTCCTTTAGTGGTAAAAGGCGAATGGGTCTTGCAGCTTTCTCACATCTCTCTCCCTACTGCACCTCCCACTGAGTCACATTCATCACTTGTTTCAACTGTAGCTGTATGGACTGTGTTCTAGGGTAGACACTCCATTAGTTTTAAACTGCCTCTTTTCCCTGCATGCTGTCTTGTCCCCTTAGCTAATGTCCCTTCCCGTTGTGTAAGGATCCTGATTTCTATGATAGTCTGGTTGGAATACTTCAAAGAAATTTGAGCTGTGGTATAAAATCCACAAACCCGGTAATTCAGAATTCTGGAGGAGGTGACAGAGGTAGGCACATGTTAGACTCAAAAAAAAAAAAAAAAAAAAAAAAAAAAAAAAAAAAAAAAAGAAAAATATTAAGGTTATAAAAACTCATTTACTTAGCTTGCATTGCCTTTTACTATGTCAACTGCTAATAAAAAAAAAATATTTTTCTTTTCAGCTTGATCCAAGGATCATCCAGCCCTTTCTGGCAGAATGTCGCCAAACTATCGCCAAACTAGATAATCAGAACATGAAGGCTATTAAAGGCCTTGAGGATAGGCTCTATGCATTGGACCAGATGATTGCAAGCTGCAGCAGGCTGGTGAACGAACAAAAAGAACTTGCTCAGGTAATACACATTTGTGTGTGCAACATTGGAATATGGTAGATTTTTGATAGGTGTATGCTGTTAAAGATTACAATGAAACAATTGCATGTCTTAATGCAGGATAATTTTCAGTGTATCACACTGGAGTTGCTATATTAATAATAATATTATTAATATAGCTATATTAACAAAAATGCTATATTAATAATAAAAAGATGCTATATTAATAATAATTTTACATTTAAATATTGGTAGTTTTTACATCAGTCATTTTCACCTCATAACTCCAACTACCACATTAATTTAAATACTTTTTTAAGCCATCAAGTTATTTGAAAATGCAACAGTGGGTGATGGACAACACCAGAAATTAAATATAGAGCTTCATTTATGTCACTTGATCTGTATTGGAGAAAAAGTCACCACAAAATAAAAAAGTCAGTCTTAAAATGTCCTAGACTTAATACACTAGGAACATGCAGAGCTGTTGTTCACTACATATTAAGTTGTCTTTATTTTTATAGCTAAACTATTTCTGTCAACAGTCTCTTGGTTATAATTTGGAAAAATATATTTAACTCTCATTCTGCCAATCAGCGTTTTCATAAAAGCACCAGTGTAACCTTACCAGCTTCTGAGATACATCAGTACATGGTATTGTTTCTGGAATGGGATACATCTAGTCTATTTTCTTTTTAGAAATCGGATTTCTTCTGGCTGAATGAGAATCACTTAGAATATGAAGTATTTTCAAATTTTTAAGGTGTTTCTTGTGTTAATGTATCATGTTGAATCTAGTGAATACAAACAGGTTGTGCCGTATTAGTGTAACATTTTGCACATTAATGTAGAAAGCTACTAAAAATAGGATCTGATGAAGATGTCTGACAGCTGTAAATTTTGTAGATTTTTAAAGCTTATCTGAAAAATGATGTTTTTAACAAGTACTCTTAGTTTTAAGGAGAAGAAAACATCTGGCTTAAATATTAACTTAGTATCTATCCATACATATCTTCGTCAGATTTGTCTAAATTGCACCTGATTTACAGCTATGTTTAAGAGCAGACAACTTTTTGCTAATAGACAATCAACGACAGCCTGTAGTTTGCAATTGCTCGTATGCCGGAGACCAGGATGCTGAATTGATTCATCTTTGCTAGTTCATCCAGTCTCTCATAAAATGGAAAAAACCCCCTCAATGGGAAAGGAAAACGATGCATGGAATAGGCATTGTGGTCAGGTGGCGTATTCTGAACACTTTGTCACACCAACTAATTCATTAGTTTGTTCTTAATATGTTGTCATCTTCTGACCTTTGACTAGATCTAGAGTCAAACAAACAGAACCAGGTGATTGGTGAGCTACTCCACTGTCCTTTTATCCTTTCTCTTGGTAATGTTACTTAGCTCATGTGCCACTCCACGGAGTTAGTTTTTCTGAGAGGACATGTTTATTTTCTGAGCTGAAAAAGGGAGCTGTGACCCTGCTGCATTATATACTTCAGTAGTTAGAAAAATTGGGGACCTTCAGGTTTGAGTTATAGAGGGCTTTTGTTACCCTTATGGTCTAGAAATAGAAAAACAGCTAGAAAATCAGAACTTCAGCTGGAGATACGGAATAAGAGCTAAGTAGGTTAAATTTAATTTTGAAGGGAAATACTGAGTCCTTGGGGACTTGTCACTTAGTATAGGATCGGGGAAGAGGTAATGTGTTTAATGGTTGATCACCATCTTGTAGTGAGGTGAGAAAGCAGTGTGCGTGCAATAGATAGACAGTGTAATTTGCAGTAATAAAATTTTATTAAAGACTATTCTAAATGTAAAATATATAGCTCTTTTTTAATGACATTTTACAGTACCATATCAAAGCTTCTTTATTAAACAGTTTCTGTGAAGAGCTTCAGTTAACTTTATATCCTAAGATTGTCCTTTAATGCCTTGTTTGCAACTGAAGGTATGGTAAAATCTGTATGTGTTAATTATCTGATACTCAGATTTTCACCATTACGTCAGAGCTGGGACTGTGAAGAAAGGCAAGAGTTTGTTATTGCTCCTTACACATTAGTATATTATTAGTTAGGAGTAAGTGAATAATATTGCCCCCTTATCTTGGGATGGCTAGAGCCCCCTTTTGAGGAGGAGGGAACTGGGGTGACAGTGGTGTAGGACCCAAGCTTCCTGCTGCATCTTCTGGCTGTGCTGCATAAAGGTGGGTGCTACCAGTACTTCTAGCAGCATTGTTTAAAAGTGGAGCCTGTCTTCAGGTAATTCCAATGAATAAGTTTAGAATTAAGTTTGTGCTAAATATCAGTCTTGCAGTGTTTATATTGTAGGACAGTGCTAAATCCAAGGGAATTTAGCATGATGGAAAAGCTGCTCTTCCATTCTGGTACTTGGTTCCCCAGTGCTGTGAGTGGTGACTTTAGCTATGTTTTCCCTCTTCATGGGGATGAAGAGCCTACCTCAAGTTTACCAATCCCACTTTTGAGTGAGGTGCCTGAAAGTCAGCTGGAAAGATACTTTGTCACCTCATTTTAAATGCTACTGTAAATTTATGGTTTGTACCTTTTTGAAGACTTGTCAGACTTGAACTTTCAAATCTTCATCTTTGCCTTTTTTTATAAATTGTCTGTTCCGTTACTTATGATGGTCGTGGTTTCAGCTGGGATAATTTTCTTAGTAGCTAGTACAGGGCTATGTTTTAGCTTTGCTGTGAGAACATGTTGATAGGACACTGATGTTTTTACTTGTTGCTGGGTGAAGTTTATACTAAATCAAGGACTTTTCTGTTTCCTGGGACTGGCCAGTGAGAGGGCTGGGGAGGCATGGGAAACTGGGAGGGAACACAGCCAGGACAGGTGACCTGAACTAGCCAAAGGGGGATATTCCATACCATATGACATCATGCTGTGTATATAAACTGGGGGAAGAAGAAAGAAGGTGGGGGAACATCCAACATTATGGAGTTTGTCTTCCCCACTAACCGTTATGCGTGATGGAGCCTGTCTTCCCTGGGGATGGCTGAACACCTGCCTGCCCATGGGAAGTGGTGGATGAATTCCTTGTTTTGCTTTGCGTACATGTGTGGCTTTTGCTTTTTGCTATTAAATTGTTCTTATCTCAGCCCTTGAGTTTTACATTCCTTCCAGTTCTCTTCTCCATCCCTCTGGGTGAGGGGGAGGTGAGCAGCCACGTGCTTGGTTACTGGCCGGGGTTAAACCACGACAATGATACAGGCGGTTTTAAGAACAGTCAGTTAGAATATGATGGTCTTAGGGTTTTTTGTTCTTTTTGAACTTCAGTTAATTAAATGCTTGTGGCTAAACAAGTGATTAAGTGTACTATCGTGTGCTTTTATTCCTTAATTTATGTATGTGAGTCTTAGGAATTATTTTCGTACCAGTTTTAGCAGTAGTTTGGATACTGTTTGGGAAAAATTAGATGGCTGCAAGATATTAGAGTTAGTATGATGTTACTCCTTTGGATGATAGTCTGCATAGAAATCTAAGAAGAATGATGAAGTTCAAGGGTTTATTTATATTTTAAAAATGAGGACTTGTGTATTTTTAAAAGTGCTCACAATTGGTATAGTAACTGATAATATTCAGTTTTGTCTGGAGGAAAAAACCCAAACTAATACAGTTTTTCTTTACATCACATCAGCAGTGAACTGTTTCTATTCGTAAGAAATAGTGGAGGTGTTTGTCCTGGTTTTGGCTGGGGTAGAGGTGATTTTCTTCCTAGCAGCTAGTAACAGTGTTGTGTTTTGGTATGAGAATAATGTTGATAATGCACAGGTGTTTTAGTTGTTATGAAGTGGTATTTACTCAAAATCAAGGACTTCAGTTTCCCATGCTCTGCTAGTGACCAGGTGCATGAGAAGTGGAAGGGAGCAGAGTCGGGACAGCTGACCCAAACTAGCTGAAGAGATATTCCATACCAAAGGATGTCCTGCTCAGTGTATCAACTTGGGGGAGTTGGCTGGGATGGGCTGATTGCTGCTTGGGGACTGGCTGGGCATCATAAGTGGGTGGTGAGCGAGTTTGTGCATCACTTTTTTTCCTTGAGTTGTATTTCTCTCTTTTTGTTACCACCTTTTTCATTACTATTATTATTGTTTTATTTCAACTACTAAACTGTTCTATCACAACCCACAGATTTTACCTTTTTTCCAATTTTCTTGCCCATCCCACTGGGGAGATTAGGGAGTGAGCAAGTGGCTGCATGGTACTTCATTTGCTGGCTTGGATTAAACCACAACAGTACTTCATAGAACAAGGATAAGGAACATCTTGGTGGTAATCCCAGTGGCAGTATTTCTGCTGGAAATTGTAGGCTTATTTTCTCCAGGCCTGAAAAAGCTAATGTTCTATCCAGAATTTGAGTTGACTTTCTACTCCAACCTTAGTTTCATTATTAATATTCAAACCAAACTTAAACCCACAGAACAAAGCAATCTGGTGCTAGGCAGCCTTCTTCCTTAGTTTGCTTTTTCCTGGACCTGCCTTAAGAGTGCTTTTGTTTCCAGTCAGCCTTTTTAATTAACTGACTATTAAACAGCCCTTTATATGAAAAATTTCATCTTGAGTTATGTAGTTGAATAGTTGATCTCCAGCCCCTAATGTTTAATAGAGAAATCTGTTTTGTTAAATTAAAAATCAGTTTTCTCTGTGGAAGCTGTAACATGAGCATACAGAACTGTGGTCAGTAGGTGGCATTATGTAATAAGAGTACACCTCTAGAAAACTTGGAGCCTCTCTAATCTTTCAGTGTGATTCTGCCCAATAGCTTATTGCTCCAGCATATTCTTATTTGATTTTATTTTTTTTAATTTCCCTGTTTAGCAGTATAGCTTTTCAAAACATTTTGTTAATCCAAATGCATTTGCATCAGTTAGGTACAGAGGAGTGTTACCCTTTCATAACTCTGTTGAACTAAAAAAAAAACCCAAACACCTGGTTGGCAAGTGACCTTGATTCTGGGCTTGTTGGGAAAGAGCTTTGTCACTATTGTATTCTGTACTTTTATTTTCCTACTTTTTTGTTATGTTGAAGAAAACATTAGATTTATAGGCTTATAGTGATTCAGGGTCTTTTCAGTTGCTTATTACATCACTGACTGCTTTCCCTGTTGGTTGTTAGAACTTCAATCTAAAACGTTTTTAAAAACTCTTTGTTGTTGCTTTGATTTGGAAATAGTCATTGGGAAAAATCCATAAAAGCATTATCATACCTGTTTTCCGGGACCCTTCTTAGTTTAACTATGATGCTTAGGCCATGAATTCTGTCATCTGATAAGGACCAGAAAGGCAAGAACTTGTGAGAACAGATGGTTATTTGGATATTGGACTTTCCCACACTTTATTGGTGTTAATCCTCACTTTGTTTTTCTGTGGTTTACTGCAGTTTTTCTTAACTGGCGTTTTTCCTAGTATGTTGAGATTTTGTCTCTGATTTGCATACTATCTTAAAGATGGGTCCACAGATACAGAAATAGCAAAAGATACTCAAATTTTATGAATAGCCTTTTGGAACTGAGAGTTAAGCTGGAATGGATTTTTTAGCTCACTGCATCCAGTTCTGTGTAATGTTAGACTCTATGCCATGTGATTCATATAAAAAGCTTATTGATCTGCTGTTTAAAAGCAATTATTTTCTTGACTTGTCTATTTCTGTTGCAAATTTGTGTGGAATCTCATTGTCCTAATGTTTATAAGAATCTCTTAATCTCTGATCTGAAAGTATTCTTGGCTTGTTCAAATCTATATGCTGTCATGTCTGTACAGCCTTTAATTGTGGTGCTTGGCAATTCCCTAATGACTATCGCAGCGTATTTCTTCCATGTCTTTGTTTTCCTTGACTAAACAGCCCAAGTTCTTTTGATGGGGCTGTCCTTTTCTTCGTCTTAATAGCATTCTTCTTGCCTTTTCTGGTTTCCATTGACTTGGTTCAGATAATATATACAGTTAAAATGTTTGCAGCTCGCTTGGTTTTGCAGAGTTTTGCATTACCTGAGTTGCTCTTGAGTTCAGTAAATGGTTAACTTCAGTATTCTTTTCCATCTTCAGTGTGCATCTTCCTGGTTCTCTTTTCATTACATTTAATATGCTTGTTTGATACTTTGATTTCTGTGCTGTTCTCAGTGGGATATAAATATGTATTGCAGGCTTTGCAGATGTGTTTTATAGCATCTTATGACAAGATTGCTTTACATTAAACATCAAATCAGTAATGACTGGTTTCAGTTTTCAGCAGTTTTGTATAATTATCTGTGGTTTGGTGTTCTCATCAACTTCAGCTTCAGAAAAAAACACCTGAAACTATTGTCTGGTTTTGAACTCTTTAGTAAGAAAACAAGGGCTTAATAAGCAAGTTTGTAGAACTACAGTGACCACTGATGTTCAAGCAGCGTTTGAGACATGGTATGAATGTGGACAAAATCAGAGCTAAAATTGGTGGTGTTGCATTGTATTTTCTTGCCTAAAGAACCACATCCAGCAGTATTCGGTCTCATCTGTTGAATGTGATGGAGATGATGGCCTGGCCCAGTAGTTATGCCAGCAGCCCCCTGTCTTCCCTGTCTCTTCTGTCTCTGTGTACATATGTTACTTCCTATAATCAGCCATCTAGGACGTGTTTATCTAAGGCAGTTAATTTTCCCTGTTTTGCCCCCTGCCCTTTTAGGGGTTGTCTGTTGCAATCTACAACAGGTAGTTTTTAGCTGTGCCCAACTTCTGCATGCAAATAAGATGTCTAGATGTCTAGCTCCAGTCTTGGCTCTCATTAATTTGTTTCATGTATAAATTTCTTCATGCAAAAAAGTATATTCTTTAGCCCACAGTAGTACTGAATATGCTCTAAGTTGATGTTAAGTCTAGATATGCTAGAGGTTAACAAGCTGGTTGTTTGCGGAAATTAAAATGATGGCTGAATCCCCTCCATTCCAGTAGTTACTTTTCTACTGCATTAAGGCTTGCGATCTTTTACTGGCATTGCTTTTTTGTGTAAAGTTCTTATAGGGTTGTGTTGGTAACTGTATCGGAGGGAAATAACAAGATTTATTTGGACTACATTATAGAATGAACAGAAGGCAACTTTGAAACTTCTTTATGTAGCATTC
This sequence comes from Falco rusticolus, assembly GCF_015220075.1. Taxonomy (NCBI): domain Eukaryota; kingdom Metazoa; phylum Chordata; class Aves; order Falconiformes; family Falconidae; genus Falco; species Falco rusticolus. The sequence goes on from NC_051189.1 coordinate 47,998,715, forward strand.
TGTTGTACTCCTCAATGGCTACAGTAAGTTTAAGATGCTTGCATTCTTACAGAGAAGATAGATCACTTTCATGCTTGTCACAAAGCTTGCATATAACAAAAGTGTCTCTTTTCCTCTAGGGATTTTTGGCTAATCAGAAGAGAGCTGAGAACTTGAAAGATCCTTCTGTGCTGCCTGATTTGTGTTTGAGTCATGCAAATCAGCTGATGATTATGTTAACTAATCACAGAAAACTGTTAGATATTAAACAGAAATGTACCACTGCCAAACAGGAGCTTGCAAATAATCTACAAGTCAGGCTGAAGTAAGTTACAACTTTTCAACTTTATATTGCTTCTACTTGCATCAAGACTTTAAAGAATGTGTCTCAAGAAAACCTTTGGTAAAGCATAGAGTTTTTCTTAATGGAGAGAAGTGAAAGTTGGATTACTTCAGTTTTTATATGAAGTTATTTGTAAGTGTGAAACAAGATATTATTTTGAGAGAGTATTCTTAGAGGTTTAAGTGGTCTTCATATCAATAAAGCAATATCTAAGAACCTACAATCACATTTCCTCTCATCAACCTCAGAAGCAATCAGTAGCATATTTAAGATTTGTGTGGTAATCATTGATGTTCTCAAAGGATTATAGTAAGCGTAAGTGAAATGCTCTTCAGTAGCTTGTGATCACATCGAAGCAGAAAAGCGTGCCAGTAGTTTGGTTTACTTGTAATTCATGAAAAATAATTATATCTAGTCACAGCCAGTAAAAATGGCAATTTTTCCTGTAAGCATTGTTACTAGATGACATAGAAGGCAGTAAGTAGCCTGTATTTCTCATTGTGAAATAGTTTCTCACACTACTGCACTTAATTAAGCTTTAGATAATTTGTCATGTCAGACACATAAGAAAAGGTTACAGACTTTAGAATTTTTGGAAGGAAAAAAAAATATGCTAGCAGCTACCAATTAGGCAGTGTTGTGATCCTGTTAGACTTGCATGTTGGATATCCATCAAGTAGACGTTTTCTTCTTGAAGAGATTGGAGCTCATGTAGATGAGGCAGGTGCAAGCTACAGGAAGGAGTAAAGCACAATCAGTAGTGAACTCTCAGCAACGATCTTGTTAATGTTTGTAAAATAAACTACTGCTAAGTAAAATGAAAAGTGAATTTGTCTTTGTTGCCTATGCACATGCATTTAGTCCAGTGAAAAGGTGACATTTTGTGTAACTTCACTGTAGCAGGTATTTAAGGGTAGCACGTAGAACATAGGCTGCCATAAATACGACTTTCATTTCTTATATTTTCAAGTATAGTATTTATGTATTTGTGTAATATACGCTTAATTCATGAGTTATTAGAGGAAAAGACTTTCATCCCTTTTTAAGGAATGTTGAGGTGTGGAGAGTGAATGCATACAGGATAGGTCTCAAAAGAAGAATAAAGCATAGATGTAAAAACCGCCAAAACCAAAACAACAAGCCCCCAAAATCAAAACCTAACAAAAAAAACCAAAACAACACCCAACCTAAAACCAAACCAGCCTCCAGTTTCACCAATCCTGCTACCCCCCTGAAAAAAAAAAAACCCAAACCAAAACCATACAAAAAACCCCATTGTATTTTGGGTCAAACTAAAGGGGATTCTAGCTTGTCTTCAGTAGCAGTAGCAAATGACCTTAACGGGAATCTAATAATGAGGAAAACAAACTTAACTATATGTAGACATTCTTAGAGAAAAATATTAGCTGATGTAGAAGCAGCTCTTCAGTTTTTAATTGCTAGTGGAGGTTTTTCTCATAAACTAGTCAGACTTCTCTTTTAATCCACAAACCCCTGTTTTTTGCAAGTTCTGCAATTTAACAATATGTTCTGTGGAAAATATACATGTTTTGAACTGGCCACTTGCTGGCTTCACATAATACCCTCTTTTTATTTTTTACTACTCATTACTATAAGGAAGTCAACACTGCATATCTTGTAGTTTTTCTGTTAATGTTATGTTCCTAGTTGCTTAATATTGACTTATTTGTTGTTTCACTTATACTTCAATTCTGTTGTTATGGGGTATGCCTCCACTTTATGCCTTCTCGGGTGGTAAAGTGCTCCTGATGTTTCCCCTCAAACACACCAGTTGATCACCTCTGCAGTTAGTTACCTGATGGCTGTGCTTGAAGTTAATGTATTGATTGTTTAAATAAGATAACTGAAGGTGTGGTTACAAGGTGTGAGAATCTGTATGTTACAGGGACTGTTATTTGTAGCAAGTGAGTAGATGGTGTGAACTTCCCAAACAAGCGTTTTGATCTTATTTCTTTGACAGTATTCTTACCCTTAATATTTCTTGCTAATGCTTTTCAATAACTATTCTTAAGATTTATGAACAAAAAGTAGTTTTTCCTCTGGATGTACCAGCTTTTTTTAATTTTTCTGGAGAAAGTTACGTTATCATTCCCCCTAAGGTTATGTATGCCAAGAGCATTATTTGTCAAAAATAATACCTTAACTGAAATGGTGGTAAGTGTTCATTTTTTGAGCACTGCTGTGGAAATCTTACTGTGAGAAATTAACAGGGAACTGCAAGGTGACTACAGATTTCTAAATTACTTAGTACTTCCAGATAGCCTGTTGGTTTTCCATGTAAATTGATGTAATTGTTCAGTGTATCCAGACATGCTGTTCATATTAATGAAATTTAAATGCAAGAAAGATGACTAAGTTATCTTCTAAAGTGTAACCTGCTTTTGTAGGTGGTGTTGTTTTGTAATGCTTCATGCTGACCAAGATGGAGAGAAACTACAAGCATTGCTTCGTCTTGTGACAGAGCTCCTAGAAAGGGTCAAGGTTGTAGAGGCTCTCAGTACTGTTCCTCAAATGTACTGTCTAGCTGTTGTTGAGGTTGTGAGGAGAAAAATGTTCATAAAACACTACAGGGAGGTAAGTAAGTAGAACTTTGAGACCAAATCTTAGTGTCAATGTATAACTTAACAAATAACTATGTACTTTTCCTTCCACAGTGGGCAGGTGCTTTAATAAAAGATGGGAAACACCTATATGAAGCTGAAAAGGCAAAAAGGGAATCTTTTGGTAAACTGTTCAGTAAGTACTTTGTCTTCTGTGAAATCAGAAGTGCGGTTAAGTTTGACTTTTGTCTTTGCAGTTAAAATACTTCCATTATGTTGTAACTTAAATACCTGTATAATTTTTTTTACTTAAATAGTAAATGTATGCAGTGTGCCAGATGGTCCTACTATGAATAAAATATGTATCTATTAATTTTTCTATTAATCAAAATATTGAACTCTTTCATATAAATTATCCAAAATAATGTGAAAGTTCTAGTTAGTTTAATGTTTCTAAAAGGTAGGATTTCTAATTATTACATTTGAATGCAGTTTCTGGTTGAAAGTGCTCCATAAGCTTTACTTTTAAATAACACTTTAAAAACCATTACTGAATATTTTGGTATTGCTACAACCTCCTCTCTGCTACTTAAGAAAAAAACGAAGAATGAAGACCCATGTCTAAAGACCTTGAGCAGAAGTTTTTTAAAAAAAAAGCCAACAAAACAAAAAACTGACTTATATTTTTTCTGCGAAGTCTGCAGCTTATGTTCTGAATGAACTGCTAAAATAAGAAAACTGAACAGAAGATTATCAAAATTGTGGAAAGGAAATTAGCAAGATTAGAATGAAAATTTGAAAAAGGAGTTGAGGCTTTTGCAGGGGTGAACATTAAGCAAAAAGAGGCTTCAGCGAAATGAGAAGTTCCGTTTGGATGGTGGCTTTTGCATGAAGTTCTGTGGTCACTTGCAACTTTATGTTGTCACCAAATGGCATAGTGATGCTTTCAAATTTAGTTTAGCTATTAAACTGCAGTAGCTTGTTTTCTCTTGAGGCATTGTTTGTATATTGCACTTCTGTGTTGTTGTTTTTTTTAATAACCACTTTTTCTTTGCCCAGGGAAGTCTTTTCTAAGGAATCGTTTGTTTAGAGGACTTGACTCCTGGCCTCCATCCTTTTGTGTATGTAGTCAGTATATTTTTGGGGTTTATTTCATTTTTATAAATAGTACTTTAATAAATTAAAAGCCTAAGCTTAATTCATTCAAGCTATGTGCCTGCGACATTGCTCTGACACATGAAGCTGGGAGCTAGTGCTCTCTGCTATTTCAAGTTACCTATATTGACATTGGTTCATAACTTGCAGTGTAGTGGGAGATTTGATACTTGATGTTCCTTTTTAACAAAGAGTCTGTGGTACTGAACCAAAAATTGCTATTAATGATCAGAAAAAAGCCAGGAGGGATAATTTGATCATCTAATCCTCTCTTCTGAATAATAGAGCCGTGAAATTAATTGGACAGTAAAAGCAAGTAAAAGGTTTTTGTGTTTTTTTTCTGTAATCACTGGATGAGTAGAAAAGCATTTTTGTCTCTTTATTGGCTGATGACATGAAGGGCTGAAAAAGTATAGCTGTAGTCAAGCATTGCCTGTAAACTTTGGTTTCATACAGCTTGGTTAATTCAAGTAAAATACTCTCGCTGCTTCTAATGTTGCCACATCACTTTGCCTCGTTTAACCTTTCCAGCTTCTAATTTTCAGCTTTTTTCAAAAGGATACTTGGAAAATAAGAATGCTACTCCTGTCAGTGTTTTGCATATTGAATAACTGAATTACTTGACTGTGTGTTTAGCAGCACAATAAATGAAGCTTCAGTGCCGTCTCTTACCCTTTAACTTTTTAAAGACTTCCTTAATGTTTATGAAGCTTGGTAATAGGGCGGGAGTTGGACTAAATGATTGTCGTAGGTCCCTTGCAACCTAAATGCTCTATTCTGCTACTGTCCGAGGCATTATGGATAACACTAGTGACTACAAATGTGTATTTAATTTAATTTTTTTAGTGGGATAGGGCCAGACATGGTTTCTTTAAAAAAAGTATGAACTTTTTTTTTTGAGAGAAATGAGTTTAACACTTACTTTTGTGTTACTAATTAAGCTTCCTTAGTTATCTCGATATTATTTGCCTTGTCAATGTGTAAATTAGTATCTTCTTAATACAGACACGAAAACCTCGCAGATTTGACAGTGAGCTTCCAGATATCTCATTAAGTGACTTGCAGTTTTTGCAGTCTTTTTGTCCTTCAGAAGTACAGCCATTACTCAGGTAAAGCACCTTTTTAAACTTTGTATGTTATGGCAGTAGCTTTCCCCTGGTCCCACCCTCTTCAGCCAGTACACTTAATCTAAGGAACAGACAAGCATACTTTTTCGAACTGATATCATTCTTAAGGAATGGTCTTCACTAACAATGCAGACACATATTATCTATATGCTGCATGAATGAACACATGTATTCTGTATTGAGATGTAAAGGATGTTGGACATTGCTCTGAGCTGCCTTACAGCTAAAAACAAAAAAAAAATTTTGTTAGTTTTAAACTGAAATAAACTCGTAACTTTACATATGTTTTTTCAGATCAAAATTAGCTTGAATTTTTGTTTTATTTGCTCTTTAAGTGGTATTCTGGAGGAAACAAACACCTTTAGCCCAGCATAAGATCATGGAGATCTCCTGTATTCAGTTACTGCTTTTTGTCTGATAGGCTGATTTTAATGAAAAGTTTGTTCTTTAAGTGCTTCTGCTTCCATCATTTTGAGCAGAAGCTCTATTTCTATGTTTCTTACCTCCCAGTGAGGCAGACATGCTCATGACAGGAAGGTTACTGTTTTGGCTCACAGGCAACTTGACAAGATTAGTTTCTTATCTAGAACTTGGAGACGTCTTTCTGGAGAAGTTGACTGTTAGAGTAGGCTTTCAAACTCATATGTCTTAAACCTGTAGCAATCAGACAGAGAAGTGCCAACCAAGATAATGGGCAAGAAATAGGTAGTAGCAAGTTTTATGTAAGGTCCTGTCTAGGAGATCTGTTTGTCAGGATGACCACAATCAGGTGTTGCATGTATCCACCATTCTGCTAGGAGAGATCAGATTTGCTGAAATTCAATGATTTTGTGGGTTTGGTTTTTTGGGGGTTTTTTTGTGTGGTTTTTTGTTTGGGTGTGGGTTTTTTTGCCCCAAGGCCACAGTCCCGCAAAGGATGATAAGGTAAATCCAAAAGGAGGATGTTCCGCTGTCATCTGTCAGGTTCACCAGCAGCCTTAACCTGATGCCTGTTACTGCACAGTGTCAGAGATGAATTCACTACATTTTTCACTTAGATTTTATACTGGCATCCTTTTTGATTAAGAATTCCTGGCCAGCCATCCTTACGCTATTGCTGCTGGAATTAATAAGAAGTATAGTAAGCTTAGTCTTCTTGACAGAGGATTTGTCCTAGATGATGATACAGCTGATGTACCCTTTTTACTTTCTCTTGATAAGCTCTGAGGCTTGTTTCTTAGTGTTTCTGCAGTAAAAAAGTGCAAACTGTAGTATCATGCTGACGTTTGCCTGATTTTTGTTTGTAAGAATTTTACAGCCTTCCTGGGAAGTTTGGACCGAGTTGAGGAAGAGTTTTGCCTTAATGTTAAACCAGTCACAAACCCAACTGTTAGTTGGTCCGAATTGTAGCGACATAGCTTTCCACTTGATGGCAATGGAGGTGGGATTATGTCATGTTCTTCCGATTTTTTTGGGTTGAGGATTATGATTACGGTGGTGGACATGACGGCTTGAGTGTGTGAAGCTGTTATGTACCTTGGTAGACATAGCATCAGAAGAAACTTTAGAGCAGGGGTCCTCAAACTTTTTAACCAGGGGGCCGGTGTGCAGATGAAGTGGCGGGCAGTCATCTGTGGCTGCTTGGTTTCCCCCCCAACCCCCGGCGGGGGGGGGGCAGGGGGGTTCTGTAAATACCGGGGGCCGGATTGAGGACCCTGGGGGGCTGTATCCGGCCCACGGGCCATAGTTTGAGGACCCCTTGAGCAATTACTGAAATATTATTTTTACAAAAATACAGTAGATACCACTTGCTTTGCATATTGAGTAGAGAATGCAGAATATGCTGAAGTGTAATCTGCTTTTATTGTTAGTCTAAATTAACTCCTGCTTCATGATTTCAGTGGAGCTATTCTTGAACAAATTAAAAAATCTGGGTATATGGACTCTAAAGAAAATAAATGTTGATTTTTCAAAGATTTAGAAAACTGGCAATCAAAAGCTTATCTTGCAACACTTGCAATATGAATGTGACATCAATCAATCTTTTTATTTAGGTTACCTATTATCAAAATAAAATAGTAGAGAATTAATAGCTGCTTTAAAGGAAGAGCTGGATTGGAGAGAATCCAGCTGCACAGGAGAATAGTCATTTGCAAACATAAGTTCTTCAGTTACAGAGCTGATCACTCTCAGTTCTCTTCCGTTACTGTTGTAACTCTAGGTACTACTGGTAAATGTTTTCCTCAGGAGGAAAGATGGACATATTTGCCCATCATTGTGTTTATTGTTGTCTACTCCTTAAATGCTCTCAAGTTCTTAATTTTAAAAGACAAATACCAGGTGGTTTGAGTGGATTTTCCATGTAAAATAGATGAAATGAAGGAAGTACAATCCTTATACAGAGGGAGGCCTAATATTGTAGAGTATACACATAATTTATTTGAATATTAGATTAACAATGTGGAAAAAAGATTTATTCCTGTACTGTTTTTCAGGGTGCCCATACTTTGTGACTTTGAACCTCTTCACCAGCATGTACGTGCTCTACATAATCTGGTAAAGGCAGCACAGAGTTTGGATGAAATGTCACAAACCATTACAGACCTGCTGAATGAACAAAAGGTATTTTTGCTTTTCTTTACCAAGAAAAAATACTGGAAGAGTAGAATATTTTCATAATACCACTTTGTCAACCACTTCAGAAAAACTTTTGTTTTTCGAGGTGTAAAGATTAGTTTCTCAACTGCATAATTCACCTTTCTAATCACATACTAGTAAATATTCTGAGAATTTTGAGCTTTTCAGTGAGTAAAATGAATCTATGTAGAGAACAGTGAAAAGATATTGAATATCTTCCAAATATTTAACAGATGCTTATATGCCACAGAAGTTGTAGAAGTAGAATTTTCTGCTAATATTTCTGTTTTCTGTCATTTTCTGGAGCTTCTGTGTGCAGAATGTGTACATTTTGCTTTTGTTGCTTTATTTTAGAAGTAACAACTTAATTAAATCCAGACTTTTGCATTGCTTTTTGAGACCTTTTGGTGCAAGCAGTTAAGGCAGAATTTGGGGCCTTCGTTGGTTGTCTCCATTAGCTTGAATATTGATGTCATGTACTTTTCTGTTGCAGTCCTGCTTTTTAGGGAAGGGAAGAAATTTGTGTAGCCTTTCTTTGAGTATAGAAGGAATAGATGGCAAAAAGACCTCTTAGTTTTTGCTCTATCTGTCAAGCAGACTCTATCCCCTAGAAACTCGTTTCTGCCCATTGCTTTTCATTGCTTCTGTGTGTTCAGTCTCTTCTGAATTCTGTCACTGAAATCATTCATAATATACCAAACGGGTCCTTTTAGCTTCCGACTGTAGCCTGTCCCAGTGAAACTGCGGGTGAATTTAGCATTACTTAAAATTTTATGTACGGTTCACTGCTTCAGATTGGGTTTCTTTAGCAGCTTTGCTATAGGAAGAAGGTGGCATTTTTCATGTTACCTTCTATGGTGTGTTTGTATGCACTTGGACTAGAAGCATCTTTCTATAAATGTCAAGGTTATGGGCATGTTGGGTTTTGAATTGGCAAAATCCTGCTTAAACCAGGTGACATGAAGTCCTTTACCTTGTTATTCCTTTGAGATTTGAGCAAGAGATTTACTGGAAGTCTTTTATTTATGTAAAATATGAGATCTGGGCTGCTCATTGTTCTGTAATATAGGAAAGGTGTGTAACTTATGTCACTACTTAGATCTTTTCTCTCTTTATGAAGATTGTTTTTTATATGAACAGCCATTAAGAACAAAAGTGGTGGGGCCTGACCACTGTATGATTGAACGGAATGGCTAGGAGTAGTATAAATTTTGTGAAATCTAGGAGCCCCCAACTTGGAGCATCCTAAAATTAGTCTCAGAAACTAGGATAGTGACAGGTGTTCTAACAAAATAATTTTTCACTAAGGCTTGCAATGTCAAAGAGTGAAATAAACCCAAGGAGTAAGTTTTAATTCAAAGTGTGTATATCAGTAGAAAGATGAACAGGAAATGTGCCTTACTTGTTCAAGTCTTGATGGTTTGCCCTGTTTGGTTCAGAGTTGCTTATCTGAGATATTTTTATCAGTATCTGATTGCACAAAAAAAGATGCTTGCCCAATCAGGAGAATCTGTACTTCCCACTCTTACTTTTTGCTGTGCGTTGACCAGTTGGGATTCTTGGCTGATGCAGAAATGTCAAGTGCTTAGACAGGTTTGGATAATTGTCTCTTTCCTTAAACTGCCTTGCACAGTCGGAGCTGGGCCATTCATGATGTCACCTTGAAAATGCCCATCTCTGTGTGTCATTTCAGTGACTGGTTTGAACTAGTTTTTGGAATTGAAGCAAATAGATGTGTCACGACTTTTTCCTTCTCTATTGACAGTGTTCTTGTTATTACTTGATGAAAGGTAACTAGGTCTTTCTCTTTGTTGCTTTATTCTGCAGACCATCTGAAGTGGTTTTTTTTAAAATTACAGTACTTTCGCCCATGTTCTTTTCTTTGAATAGAATTACTGAAATTTGAAAATGGTCTTTTCTTATCCTTAGTATTGCTGGGATTTTACATATATAATTAGAAGGATGAAAGAAACGTTTAATAATAGGCCTGAAGATGCCTGCAGCTTCATGCACCTACACATTCTGGTGGTGAAGTGTGAGATACTGTCCCAGCTTGGTGCAGGGTTGCTCATGACCATGCAGGCATTGAGTGTTGCCTGTATAGCAAAATGTTGGTTTTGTCCTTTCGCAAGGAGATGCATTCAACCCCAACCTCCCTTTTCACACAAGTGGTGGCAGAAGCCTGGTTGGTTAAGTTGGGCTGGGATAGCTTCCCTGGCTTGTTGGCAGTGCAGTAGTTTAGTTGTGTCTAGGTCAAGCAGGAGTTCATTCTACTGCAGGGGTCCTCAAACTACGGCCCGCGGGCCGGATACGGCCCCCCAGGGTCCTCAATCCGGCCCCCGGTATTTACAGACCCCCCGCCCCCCCCTGCCGGGGGTTGGGGGGAAACCAAGCAGCCGCAGATGACTGCCTGCCACTTCATCCGCGCGCTGGCCCCCTGGTTAAAAAGTGTGAGGACCCCTGTTCTACTGCATCAGGTACAGCAGGTGGTCTTTTTGAGAGTTGCTTTAGGCAGGAGAGAAAAGCTGTGGCCGCAGACAGGTGAGCAAAGACCAAGTCAGACAGGAGATCCAGTACCTTACTGGGGATGTTAGTAGCATTTCTTTTTAAGTGTCCCTGTAACTTACTGTTTCAGCTTTCAAGTTCATAGAACGTTAGTGACTATATGCTTCTCTGGCTGATATGGTTTCTTTTTTTAGTACTGCATCAGAGTAGTTAAAGAATATTGTGGATTTTTGTTACTGCTTTGAAATCTGCTTAATGGTCTCACACCAGAGTTATTGCTGTGCCTTCTCATCTCCATAATACAAAGTTTAAGCAAATCGGTGATTGGGTCAAAGATGTCCAGGAGAAAGTTAAGGTGCCTGTAACAGTCGGGTAGGATGATTAAGGTGTCTTCTCCACAGTTAGGAGAATAATGTATGCAATACAATGGTATTACAATTTTCTCTTGTAAGAGAAGCTGCCTTTCCAAATCGGAATATGAATCTACTATTCTAGTCGAGTTCAAAACTACTGTTTGTAATACTTCCAGGAATTTTCCTGTTCCCTGACTACATTTATTGTGGTAACATAACTAGAACAAGGCATGTAATACAGCAACATCTGAGAACTTAAAATTTTAACTCTACTTCTCTGTCTTTGCTTTCTATTTTTTTCTTGTTTATTCTCATCTCCTTGTCCTTTGTCATTACAGGAATTGGTGTATGACATATGTGTACATTGCTGCCTGTAAACAAACTACATGGCAGGCACTGGCTTCTGGGGGAACAGCTGAAACTATACGGAAAGCTTTGTTTACTCTTGCCTATCTAAAATGTGAGGTTTAACTCTTCACTAGTCAGTAATCTGATATTCTAGTTAGATATCTATCCCACAGCAGAGGCATGGAATTTGTTATAGGCCCAGGTCATGAGGAAACCAAGCTCAAGTAGCATGTTTTTTACTCCATGTAGTGATGATTATTGGTTTTTTTTCTTCTTCATGCTATATCCTTACTTTTTACCTTCTAGGATGATTCTGCAGAGGTGCCAGAAGTAGATGTCATCTTTCCTTTGCATGTGGCTTTCTGTAGGGCCTTTTAATATTCCAAGTCCTTGAAGTGCTTTTTTTAGTGCATACTTACTGACATCTGTGATGCTAGCTGTTATTAAAGTTAAAACTCTGGTTTATCAATGTGAAATGTTTGTCACTTAAAGCATATGCCTTGAATCTGGGCATGTATTAGCATATACAGTGTCCTTGAGCATGTCTTTTCCTAAGTTTTCTTAGATTAACAGCAAGCTAAAATTAAACCCAAGGGAAATGCTTAAACCTGGACTAATACTACCGTTAACAAAAAAAATACCTTTCCCTGTAAGTTGTTTTTGTCTAGTGTCCTGTGTTCACTTTTGATAAAGGTATATCAAAGGTGTATAACTTACTATCATATAGACGCAAAGGCTAATGGAGGTGAGGTGTAAATGTAGCTTTACTAGATAGGTGAGCGTCAGAGCTGAAAATAGCTGGTTCCTAAATCTCAGTTTGGAATTCAGTCACACTACATCTCCATTAAGAGAATGTTTACATGGTACAGAGAAGAATAGGGTCCATTTGGGTAGCACACACTTGTAAAAGACTGAGGAAACAAAAATTGGCTATTTAAATATCAGCAGTCCAGTATCTGTTATTTCTGTCTTTTTTTTTTTGGAGTTCTGTTGCTGACCGTTTATTGCACAACTCCGCTAACCGTTGGCAGTCAAGTAACTGAGTTCAATGGATAGCAGAATTTTCTTCAATAAAAATTAACATACTGAAGAACACCAGGCACCCTATTTAAATGCATGGAGACAGTGTGCATAGTCTGGGGAAGAGGCACAAGCAGGATCATCAGGACTATCAGCTGGAGGCAGTGTTGAGTTTTTGGAGAAGAGCACCATTCTGAAAGATCCTCAGTAGTTGGAGACTGAACGTCTTATGGGAATCTGTCACTGCAAATATTCCCATGAGTCTGTAGGAGCAGTTTCTTTTCAAGATAGTCACATTCCTCAGATGAATAACGTAAGTCCTTCAAGCATGAAGGATGGAAAAGCAAGGTAATGGTTGGGCTATGGTGTTGCACATAATGCATCTGAGACTTTAGGGCAGTGTTCCATTAAAAAAACTCAGTGTCTCTTCCAGTTTGTGATCCTGATGATTTTGTTCTCAGCATGTGTCACAGATACTCTCCATAAGTGTTTTAACTGTGTGTATTTCACTGTAGTTTTCTTAGGAAAAATTGCTTTGCTATCCTGTTAAAAACTTGTTCAGCAATGTATCCTTAGTGGGTATGTTACTTTTTGGCTGTATGTTACTTTTTGACTTCCACTGGGATGTGTTCTACCCTTGTTGAAGCCTAAGGTTTATATTTTTATTCTGAGAATCTGCAGATGATATTATTGTTGTCATTAGGGCTTCTGTATTCCCTATTGTATTTAATAGTTAATAGTATAAGATATTGCAGGTTGACCATTTGTTCCTAGTTCTGGTAGATGTGAAGATAGTAATGGAAGAGGACTTCAATGCACGCTTTGCTTATTCTGTCAAGCAAAGCTTGCAAACAGTAAATTTATTATGTGAAATCTATTAAATAACAAAGCTAAGAAATTTACAACTGAAGTGCAATCTTCTAGATGCATCATACTGTAACTTAAATTGAGTTTCAGTCACAAAACAAAAATCTTGAAAATCACAGGACACAGGCAGTTTGCAGTGTCTAAGGCCCTGCTGTGCTTGATTAATTTTTTTATAGCTTTTCAAAATGGTACTTTACTGAATTTCAGGTGCATAGAAATAAATGCATGTGACTTGGCCTGCAGTTAAAACTATTATAGCTATGATGAATCAGACTTTAGCTGAATTAACTTAAAGTGTATATTCCATGGCAGTGTAGAAAAGTATGTCGTCTTAGAAATAGCAAAAAATGGTTTCAAACACTGATCATGAATGTACACTTTACAGCAGAGTAGGCACTGGGACTTGATCTTGCTTAATAATTCATATGGTAATGAACAAGAGCTGTTGATAATGAGATTTAAATGTGTTATCTAATCACAGTTAATTGGAAAATTGATTTGAAGGTAAGTTCTTAGCTTTTGAAGAATCAAAAGCTCTGAAATTGATCGAAATTACTTGGAAACAATTCCACAAAGGTGGAGAAGCTTTATTTAATCTTTCCATTTGTTTACAAACTGTTGTTACTCATGGATGATTATGGATGGTTATTCTAACCATTAGTTTTTCAGCTGAAAATTGAAGGATCTGATACTACAGTATCAGTTTAGGTGCTATCCAAGGTCTAGAGCCAAAATGACAAAACCAGGGAGTGATGGGAGCAGCATGGAGGGGAAAAAAAATCAACTCAGGCTGCGATGTCTTGCATTCTGAAAAGTCAGAATGTTGCTTTTAAATAGAATGTGCCCTGTGTTACGCTATACCAGGAGTCCTCAAACTTTTTAACCAGGGGGCCGGCGCGCGGATGAAGTGGCAGGCAGTCATCTGCGGCTGCTTGGTTTCCCCCCCAACCCCCAGCAGGGGGGGGGTGGGGTGGGGTGGTGGGGGTGGAGAGGTTCTGTAAATACCAGGGGCCAGACTGAGGACCCTGGGGGGCCGTATCCGGCCCATGGGCCATAGTTTGAGGACTCTGCACTATACTACTTCTACACTCTCACAAGCAGAACAATTCTATGTTTTTAGTATGTTTAGTAGACAACAGGGGGTTTTTTTTGTGGTAGAGCTTTTTGTAAACCACCTTAGTTTAGTGTATTAATAGGGACCGGATTAAACTGATTTTTTTTTAGCAGTTTTAGCAACAAAATAATCCTTTTTTTTAGTAACAATTATTAGGAAAACTAGAATCAGTAGGCTGTTAGAAAACAAAGCCTATTTCTTACTGGTTACTTCAGGGTTTGTATCATCCAAACTTGTGTTTCAGCCTTTTCAAGTAAAATTACATGTGGTCTGTGTAGGACTTTTGGATAGATAGATGTATTTAGATGTATTTAGAAATGCTGCATTTTTGAAACTTACTAGAACATATCTCTGAATTTCTGCAGTTTTTGCCTATATTTTAGTTTTACATGTCTTGGACTATTACAGTTAATATATCGTGACTTTCTAAGTTCTTGTTTTGCCTGGTAATTTTTAATCAATTTAAAATACTAAGTTTTGCCTATCACTTCGTTAAGTGTTTGTTTCATTGTTTTTTGTAGGCCTCCAATAGTCAAGCATCACCACAATCTGCTACCACACCAAGGATGGAAAGTACAATAGGAACTGCAATTGCTACCTCTTCGAGAACTCCTCCATCACTCAGTCTTCAGGGTCCCCTCTGTCCTCCTGTGTGTCCCCCAGCTCCATTAGAAGAATTATCTCCAGACAGCATTGATGCTCATACATTTGATTTTGAAACTATTGCCCATCCAAACTTGGAGCAAGCTCTCAAGCAAGGATCATTGGACTTGGATTCATTAGCAGAAAGTCCAGAATCTGACTTCATGTCAGCAGTAAATGAATTTGTAATAGAAGAAAATCCAGTATCTCCTAATGTAATAAGTGATCCACAAAGTCCAGAAATGATGGTGGAATCTCTTTATTCTTCAGTTATCAATGCAATAGACAGTAGACGTATGCAAGATACAAATTCTTGTGTAAAGGACGTTCCAGCAGAAAAAGCATCTGTCAGTGTTTGCGTGGAGAAGTGTAGGGTTATTGCCCAAGACTCAAAGGTACATTTAAGAGGTATAAAAGAGGATCTTTGCCACTTTAGAACACTTGTACAAAGAGAACAGTGTGACTTTTCTAATTCTTTAAAATGCACTTCGTTAGAAATAGTAAATACTATAGAGAAGGTAAAACTTTCACTTGAAAAAACACTAAAAGATAAACATCAAAAAGAACTACAGTCTTTGAAAACTGAATATGAAGTAAAATTAATAAATTATTGGAGGATGGTGAAGAAAATAAAAAGAAGATTAAGAAGTTAAAAGGTGACTTATTAGGCCTTGAGGAAGTTCTTCAGAATAAGAATGATGAATTTGCAATGGTGAAAAATGAGAAAGAAGCTGTAGTTTGCCTTCAGAATGAAAAAGACCAGAAATTACTTGAATTGGAATGCCAAATGGAGACACAAAATTGCGAAATTAAGGAACTGAGGCAGTCACGTGAGATAGTACTTGAAGACTTGAAAAAACTTCATGTGAAAACATGAAAAACTACAACTTCTGAGGGCAGAACTTGAGAGTTTAGAGCAAAGCCATTTAAAGGAACTGGAAAACAACCTACAAGCCAGGCATTTACAGGAATTTGAGAAGCTGCTAGCTGAGCACAAGGACTGTTTAGATAAATTAAAAAAAGAGAACCAATGCAGACTTGAACAAATGCAGGAATCTCATGCGGTAGTTGTTCAAGAGAAACAACAACAAGTAGAAGAGTTACGACTCAAGGTTTCAGATCTGTCTGATTTGAGGTGCAAATTAGAAGTTGAACTTGCCCTGAAAGAGGCAGAAACTGATGAAATGAAGCTTCTTTTGGAAGAAAGCAGAAACCAGCAACAAGAGACCTTAAAATCTCAGATTGAAAAGGAAACTGAAAGTTTAAGGAAGGAGATAGATAGATTAAACAATAAAATACAGATTAACAGTGATGAATATCAAGTGGGCTTATCAGAACTAAGGACTCTGATGACAATTGAGAAAGATCAGTGCATTTCTGAGCTAGTAGACAGATATGAAGAAGAATCAAACTTCCTTAGAACTGAACTAAATAAAGTAACACTTCTTCATACAAAAACTTCTGAGGCAGAAAAAAGACTTTCAGAGCAAGTAACGGAACTACAAAGTAAGTTAGAGTTGGAAGTGAATGCCCTAGAAAAGGAAAAAACAGAAAAATTATTTCTCTGTGAGCAGCAGGAAAAATATGAAGCTATTATCCATAAGCTTAAGGAAGAGAAAGAACTGTTAGTATCTAACCAAGAACAAGACAGGCAGTTGCTCATTCAGAAGCTCAATTGTGAAAAAGAGGATGCAGTGCAAAGTGCTTGTAAAGAGTTTGAATTACAGAGGGAAGCTGCTGAAAAAGGGCTTTTGGAAAAAATACAGCAACTTGAGATGCAAGTAAACCGGAGGTACTGTAAGAATTAAGTTACTGTGTTTTCCTAGTATTTTAAAGTAATGAATATGGTATATTAGTGATGTGCTGTGTACTAAGTAAAACTTCTCTGTATTTGTGATGGTGTTTATCTGGGTTGGTTTCTGTATTCGAGTTACTTCTATTTTATAGATAGTGATAGTTTTGTGTCTGTAAAAAAAATTCAGTTTCTAAAATAGCTTATAGAGTATCATTACAGACAGCAATGAAGGCTTTGTATTTCAGTTTTGCAATGATACATTGAAGGAATGTTTCCAGAGCATGTTCCTTGAAATTCTAATTTTAATGGTCTTGGCCTCTCTCCTTTCCCATCCATTGCTCTGGTATTAGCGCTGTGTGAACATGCAGTGGTTAGCTTTTAGGCTGGTAACTTTCTCTTATTGGCTAAGTACATAATGCTTCTTGTTGCCAATGGTGGCATGAAAATGTGTGTGGGAATATATGTATGATTGACTGGGAACTGTCCCATGGCCACCTGGACTTTCTGTTGACTTTAGCTGCCATGGTTATGTATTTCAGGGTCTTCAGTTTGAGCTTCATAAAGAAACACACATGGGCAACATAATTCCAAAGAACATTCTAACATTGTTTTTCCATTGTTGATTTCTGTAGTGATTTTCCATTTAAAAAAAAAAAAGAAAACATTTTCCTTTGCCATGAATGCCTAGCATTACTCTTTCTGACTTCTCTTACCTTATCTACTTACTAGTTCATAATGCCTGTCAGCAGAGCAGATTATGCTGTTATGGAATGGAAATACTAGGATTTTTATATGTGGCTGATGCTTAGAAACTAGTCTGTTTTGAAATGCTAGAGTTTGTAATTTATGTTCTTGTAGCGTGAAGGAATGCAGTGGATAGATCTTGTTTGTATAATACTCAAACAGATCATTTTTTCCTAGGTATTATGATATACCAAGTATGTGAAATGAGTATGAAGAAATGGACAGATAAATAAAATGGACAGAGTGGGCATAAAAGCCAGAAGGGTGCTACAGGACATGGATACAGACTTAAATTGGAATTTAACTTTCAAATATCGATGTCATGTTTAAAAAATAAAGGGGGGGGAGGGGAGGTTATGCAGAGTCCAACACATGTGCAGAATTCCCTTGCACAGTGCAACAGAAAACTGAGTATGTTTCACTTGAATTTTCCACTTCAGTCCCATTACCTAAGGATTTTTCATATGTGAACATATACATTGTTAAATGGTGTTGTATCATGTCTGTGTTTTGTATGTCAGTGTCCAAAAAATACATCAAGATAATAAGATAGGGTTTTCGAATTAAGATTAGGATATAATGAAACTAAGAACTGCCCTTCTGAATTGAAGAAACTATTAATGAAATACGGTGAAATGAGGAAAGAAAAAAAGATAAACTATGTTCTTTTCCTTATATATGTATTAATGCACAGTAAGAGTTTTAAAAAGTTGAGTCAACAGAAAAAGATGTAGCTCTGTCATCAGACTTCTTAAAAATCCAGCATCTACACAACAGCTGCACACAGCTGTGTGTATTCTTATATGAACAGGATAAAACAGATAATATTTCTTCAAAATACATTGCTATCTGCTTCAGTCTAAAGTGTTAGTAGTTTGTTATGAATTCTGTCAATCTGATTTTGTGTGATGTTAAAATATGTATCTGCTCCTAAGGCTCCTCTTTATGTCTTTAATCTGCTGGTAAGGTTTTTCTCTGGGAATGAAGACATGCTGTGTTTTCTCTCCAGAGGGCATATATGTTAAGTGAATCTGTCTTAATATTTCAAAGTCACTGTCTAGCTGTTTGGATTTTGAGCTCCTAAACCCCAAAGTTATGTCAGTAATCTGAGTTCATTTTTTTTCCTTTGGTTGTTTAGCAGTTAACTTGTAAAGGCACAAGCCAGCTTTTTTGTCATGTGTCTATATGCTTGTCAGATAAATTTCCTTTTCTGCATGAGCCGTGTTACATTAGCTGTCTAGAAGGCATTCACAGGGAGTTGAACTGTTAAATTTGACTCAAGTGTTGCATTGGTATCAGAACTTAGTTTTTGAACTTAGGTGAAAACTAACAAAAATATTTAGAAGTGACAAAAGTTTGTGACCCATGCATTGCCAACATGTGAAAATTACTGTGTTTTGGTTATAAATGTGCCTGAAATTCAAGTAATCATGATTAGGAAAGATAATATAACTGCAAGGCATTTGTTACTCTCCTATTTAATCTTTTTACTGTATGTAGTGTGTGCTAGCCAAGATTAACTGAAAAACACAGTTTCTGTAATGACTTCTGTTAAGTGGTTCATTGGTTAGTTAAAAGATACATAACATTGTAAAGAATGTTAAAAATAGAATAGGAATCCTGACTGCTTTGAAAGACACCAAAGCTGTATTTTAGTTTTCAGCCTTGGTATTATGCAGCCACTTCTATCAGACCATCATCAGTGGTGAAGCTTCCGTGTAGAGAACATGTGCTGTCTCATGCAGCTAGCCTCAGTTTAGAAATAAATTGAAATTTAATTCAGCACAGAAATGCTTTCTCAGTGGCACAAAAAAGATTTGCCTGGGTGTTTCATAACTTGCTTTCTTTTATTTATGATTTCTGGAATGTCAAAGGTTGTTTTGCTGCACTGAGTACTTCAGTTGGCTTTCAAAACTTTTATTTACACCTACTTACAGACTTTTTGACTGCTCAGCTACTGCTTAATAGTTTGTATCTTCAGCATGTACCCAAGTGGTGGAACAGTG
Organism: Falco rusticolus; assembly: GCF_015220075.1. Taxonomy (NCBI): domain Eukaryota; kingdom Metazoa; phylum Chordata; class Aves; order Falconiformes; family Falconidae; genus Falco; species Falco rusticolus. The sequence continues at coordinate 48,017,890 of NC_051189.1, forward strand.
CTGGTGTTGCTAAATACATCCTTTGTCATCTTAGAGTAGTACTTGCAGAGGAACCGTGATCTCTGAAGAAATGTGCTTTTGGTGTCTTGAAAACACTGAACATTTAGGCATTGTAATTATTGCCATAGATGTCAAGACCTTTTCAAATTAAAGCTGTAAACCCAATACTTAATACAGTGACCAGGTTTAAAAGCTGGTAATGTGCTAGCTTCCTGTGCAGAGTAACAGTATCCTTTACTTGGCTGTCATCTGCAGTCAGTAGTCCAGGCAGCCTGAGGGGCAGATGGTACCTGCTTTGGTTTAGTGCAGCTAACAGCTCTTTGGGTTTAGGCTGATGTATTAAGTTGGCATTTAGATAACCTGGAGTAGTATCAGTGATTTTTTTTTTTTTTGCTTGTAAAGTAAGGTGCAGGCCTACCTCTTTACAGTTCAGACAGACTTAACAGACTTAGCCTGTACTTGCTTAACTTGATGGGGAGAACTGGTGGCAAAAACAGAGGTAGGTGAGTATGTGCTGGATCGTATGGTAAAGCAAAGACTGTAGAAATGGCTGGAACTGGTTGTTTCATGGATGTCCAAACTCCCATCCCATATGCAGTGATCAGAATTTTAGGCTCACTGCCTCCTCTGCAATTCAGTTTCCTTTCATGTTATCTGTACTGAATCTTTCTGGTCTCTCTGAGGTTCTGTAGTCCTTTGTCTTAACAGAGAAGCTTTGCATTATGAAGCAAGGATTATTCTTGGGGCATTTTTAGCATTAGGAGTTGTGCTTGAGTGTTAGTATATTAGCACACAATGTTTTGCTTTCAGCACAGCCCATCTAATATCAGGAGACCATACCTTCAGGCTGCTCCAACTAGAGAAAACCATTAACACATCTATGTAGATGGAGAGTTAGGTTTGGGCGATCCTTTATATTAAATTTGATTCTGTTGTAGAGGAATAATAAAAACTTAAAATAATACAGTTTTTTACAAATGTTGCCCAACCAAGGGATTTCTCTATCCTAGTGTTCTTCAGTGGTGGTTCTTGATAACTCAAGCCAAGACACAGAGTGTAGTTAAGGTTTTGTTTCAGTAATGGAAAATATTTGGCCTACATAACATTGCTTGTTTCAAGAGCCATTTAAAGTTGTTTTCCTTCCTTTGTCGATGACTGTTGATGTTTTCTTAAATCACTACTACTGTCCTCCAGATTCTGCAACCCATAGTTCTGAGTTTCATCTCTGGTTTCCTTATCGGATTTATTGCTGAATTGCTTTAATGATGTGATAGTCCTGGAGGCTTTGCATTTTGACATGCTAAGAATCTTCAGGGAGTTGATTGTCATTGTTTCTCGTTTTACTGCTTTCTACACCTTCCATTAGTTAGAAAAGTGAAAACAAACACGCCTCCCCCGTCAAAAATCTTCAAAATTAGAGCCAGTGTTGTACCCTAAAAATCCAGAATGCCAAAGAGAAGAATTTGGTGAGATGGTAATGATAAAAAGTAGTATTGAAGATTGGTAATGACTTAATTAGAACACAGTATTAAATATTTCAGAAAAAAATGTCTGTGTGTTTGCTTACTTCACGTATTCTGTATATGCTGCGAATTTAAAGCCTAAACATTTTCTTTTAAGTCCTCCCACTGAAGCATCGGCTGAATCCAGCTTGGTTGCTGAACTTCAAGAGAAGCTTCAGGAAGAAAAAATGAAGTTCTTGGAACAACTTGAAGAACAAGAGAAGAGAAAGAATGAAGAAATGCAGAACATCAGAACATCGCTCACTGCAGAACAGCAGGTAAAGCTGATTCTATTTTATTACTTTTGCTCCCATGGCAGTTACGTGTTCTTCTGCTGTTTTGAAGTTATGGAGCTGGTTTTTAGGTTGTTTGGTTTTTTGCTATGTAACCCTTGCGCATTCTAAACTTGCACTATTATCTGGAGCCAAGAGATGATGTGGTAATGGAATCCAATACTTAAGCATTTAAAAAAAAAAAACCCACCACCACCCTGAAAAAAACCACAAAAACATACAAAAACCCCCCTACTCACAAAAATAAAAAATTGCACCTTAAATATCTCTGAACTGGGCAATCCAGATTCAACTTTTGTTATTTGGTGACTTCTTTTGCTTAAGTTGTTAAGGTAGGTGCTGTAAGTGTTTTATGCATTAATCTCTTGAACTCCAGAAAGGTACTGGTTAAGTATAGTTTTAAGTTAACAACACAAAAGTTGTGGGCAACACACAACTAATTAGGAATGCTTCTTAATGGCTTTTAAACTTTATTAGCCTGGGCAGGTAGCATTTGATGTTCAACACAAATGTTACATCGTACTTAAACTTAGAAACTTTATGTACTCCACATGTTGATACAAAAATATATTGCACTGGATAAATAATTATCTGTGTCCACATACTTCTCCTTTCAAAGCATCTTGAATCTCTTGGATTTTATAGATGAGTCTTCAGTTCTTAAATTAAATCTGTTAGTAACAGCTATTATTTACAGTTTTGTTGCATTTAAACACTAGAAAAGGATTTTCTGTTTTAAGCACCTGTATTTACTTTAGCTATGGTAGGATCAGATAAGGACAAAGACAGTGTAGTGATCAGCCAGTTTGGTGAATGAACTCTATGAATCACATAGTGCAGAGAGCAGAAAATTGCAGACAATTACAAAAGAAGGAATATTTTTGAAATTTTGAACTGCAAACATTAATACCGAAGTGAGGCTTACATAGTAAATCTAATGGGAATATTTCATATGTTATAGTGCTAATCATAAGATTTCTTTTTCCATCAGAATATGCTTTAATAGGCCATTTTCCTCATCTAATATTATTCTTCATTTATGCAGCAGAGTGTGGAAGGGAAGGTTCTTAAGGCACTAGCAGCAAATTCCAAGGAAAGATGGAAGCTTTTATTAAAAAAAAAAAACACCAAACACAAGAAAACAAAACAAATCCACCATGAAAACAAACAAATAAAAACAACCTTTCCCAAAACTATAAAAAAGTTGTATCAGTTTGTGCTGAAACCTTGCTGGACTGGCTCTGCAGATCAGTGAACATGCTGGGTATTTAACCTCACTGTTGATGTTGGTTTTTTTCTCAGTAAAATTATCTTAGAGGTGTTAGTTATGCTTGTGGGGTGTGATAGTTTTGTTATGCAGATGTATACCCAAGGCTGCTGTGCACTGTGTAAGGTGTGTAGTGTGCCAAATAGCTTGCATTTTGAGACTGAGGGTTGATAGGTGCAGGCTAAGACAGTCTTAAAACTCACAAAAATAAAATTGTAATTTAAAATATCCTTTTAGTGGATGGTTGGTTGTATTTTTTGTCTCTTCAGCACAGCCTTAAGAGTAAAGGGTTGAAGGCATAGTGGTTAATAGAAGGACTGAAGTGGAAAGATTTGTCTGACTGATACCAAAGGATATGCTAGGTTCTTATGGTCAGTTATTCAAGCTATTAGCCAGGATTCCAGTATGATTTCTGCATTAATGAACTGTTTACTGAGGAGTTGATGCATGACTTGAAATGTATTTTTAATTCAGGTTCAGTATATTATTCTAGTTTTGTTACTAATTTTTTATCATATGTAACGTTTTGATGTAGTGCAGCTTTGTCTTAATTATAATCCTTAAAGTAATAGTTTTTAATATAAAACAGGCAACTGTTGTACATTAGCTGGGCTATAAGCACTATGTTAAAAAAATAAACCAAAACCATGTAAATTACTATTTTTTTGACAATGATTTCTTTTATTATTATATGTGTGTGTATTGGGCTTGAGGGAATCAGAGGGATAAACTTAGTTACACAGACCTCAAAACAAAGTATACAGAGGTGTTGTCTCTTCACAAAAATAATACGTAAACAAGTTTAATTTCTTGTTTAATTATAATTTGGGAAACTGAAATATGTGATCTTTTGTACGTTTTTGTTCTAGTGAAGTATTTTGTGTTATATTTATGCAGTACATTTCTTATTTCAGTAATACTACTTTCTGTTTTCAGACCAACTTTAACACTGTTCTGGCAAGAGAGAAAATGAAAAAAGAAAACATAATTAATGACCTTAGTGACAAATTAAAAATGCTTATGCAACAGCAAGAAAAAGATAAGGGTAAGAAAACTTCTGAAGAAGTGTTCATTCTTTTTAATAGGACAATTCCATTCACTACAGATTGGTCCTGATCCTTAGTGCTGCTGTAGTTAAAAAGCATGTTTATTCACTTGTCTCATAGATTTGATTGAAACACTTTCTGAAGATCGAGCTCGCTTACTTGAAGAGAAGAAAAAGCTTGAAGAAGAAGTTAATAAACTGAGAAGTAGTAATTTTTCTCCATCAGCCTACTCGGCAGCAGCTTCAGAAGTTTGTGGAGCCTGCGCAGCTGATATTCCCACTGACACAGACAGATTGGTTTCTGACATTGCAGCCGAAGGGAGAATGGATTCCGCAATGGAAACCAGTATGATGGCTGTGCAGTAAGTATGGGACGTTGTAATAGAAATATACAAAGTGTGCTCTCATTCTTTAAATGTGTGGTGTTGGGTGTTGTGAAGGGCAAGTGAGTATGTTTAACACACCTTCTGCCTTTGTTCTTGCTAAAAATAATCTTTTAAATTACGCATACAATTGTGATGTCATGATGATCAGAAGTGTGTGGTTTTGATGACTTAGAGGTATGCAACTTAAAGGCAAAACTCGGCCCTACAATTATGAGATGAAAAAATAATCCAAGTGTATGAAACATAAGTGAAACAGGAGAAGAACAGTTGTAATGGTGAATGAGCTGGATGGCTGTATGTTATTGGCATATTTTTCGAACAGTGGCTGGCTCTCATTTAAAGACAAGAAGTTTATTGTTCATGTACATGTGTGCTGTAAGATAGCATAACGGCATTCCTTGATAAAAGGGAGGCTGTGATGGGTATGCTTGGTGGAAGTTAGGCTGAATCCTCAGGTTTCCAAACAAATAATGGGACTCAGGCTGACCAAGGGGCCTTGTTGGACTGATGTTTTGTACTATTGGAGAGAAAGACAGGTATTCAGCATCTCTTTGTATAACCTCTGAATCATCAGTACCATCAGCTGTGATGTACTGCTGACTTACTAGAGGGCAGTGATGGGGCTGGGAAAAAACTGCAGTGATTTAAACTAATTTACTTGAAAACAGCTAGGGAAGCAACTTACGTACTTCAAACTGAACTTTAAGATCCGTTCATTTGTGTTTGGATCTGGTTAATGCTGTGGATTTACAACAGATTCAGTTAGCATTATGTTGATATTTCACTGATTATCACTCTTTTTGTATGGAGGTTTAATTAGGGGCTAGTTTGTGAGCAGGTGTCTGAAGGTGTGCTTGAAATACTGAGGTGATTATAGAGATCAGAGGGAATTGGTTTCTGCAGCCATCAGCTTCACTGTATTCCCTATTTTGGGTGCCCTACAATAGCAGTGCGCTTTGTTATTGGCATATAACACCTTGCCTAGTGAGTTAAGACTCTACATGTAAAGCTAGTAGACATTTTTTAAGTCTGGTTTTAGTATGTGACTATGAAGTCTTCTGAACTTCAGTAGTGCTGACTGGCACAAAGTTGTCCTGTTGGCTGTTGTCAGGAATCCAGCTTACTGCAGATGTATTTTCTGTGTTTTTCAGTAAGGACTACTGTAAAAACATACATCAAGTTCATAGCCTTGATTCATATTTCAAATGTACCTATAGTAATTTTGTAAAAATCTCTGAATAGTAAAGACTGTCTCATACTCCAGGAGAAGGGTTTATGATGATACATACAAATATCCTATTTTTTTCCTATTTTTTAACAATTTTTGTATGTTTCTCTTAAATGTAAAATGTTAGACTTAAGAATTCTGTACTAAAATAGGCACGTTCTATTATATTTACTTTCTGACTAGAACAAGACAAAATGAATAGCGCGTGATGCGTATGCATTGAAATAAGACTCATTATTAGAAGGTACTCGGCTATTATCATGCTTAGTGCAGTATCGGAATCCTTTCAGAATGGATTAGTGGGAGAGAATTCAGGCAAAAAGGGTAAAGAAGTTTTGTCCAGCGTATTGAAATTGCTTTTTTTTAACCCCATGTAGAAACTGAGGAAAACTAGGAAAATTTAAGTCTACAGTATGAGTATGTGCTGCTATAGCAGCCTAAGAAAACTGAAATAATCAACATTTGGGTTTTTTTACTGATTCATGAGAACTGTTCTACATCTTTGTGGTGGAAGATTGCATTTCTTTAATTCCCTTATACTAGTAATGCTCGTTTTAAGATCCTTTCCTACCATGTCCAATTAAGGAAATCTGGATTTGAACTTGAAAGCACAGCCACATGGAATGGTTTCTTTTATGCTTTTACACCTGCAGTAGTTTATTAAAAGACTTTTAATGCATACATTATGATTGCATTGTCATGTATCCTCTCTTCTCCTCATCCTCCCGTAGACTTTCTCATTTGTGAGGTTCCTAAGTATCACAGGCTGTGTCATGTTACCCTGAATAAACAGCAAGCCTGCTTTGTCCTAGTTACCTCAGTGCAATGAGATGTTTTGGGAAGACAGATCTCGTCACCTTGTTTAAAAGAAAACAGGAGTTCTTATTACTGAGGGTTTTCAAAACATCTGATTTATGCTTCAGAACTGTACAGTGTAATGTTGAATTCATTTGCATGGAAAAGAAGCTTAAAATCCAAGATTAATTTTATTATACCCCTAATATGATTAAAGGCTTCTTTTTGCTCATTAAGAAAACTTATCTGAAGAAACTGGCTGCATCTTTGAATTACCCACTTGATAAAGCTTGCAAATGTTTACCGTTTTTGAAAGGAAAGCAGAAAAAACAGACTGTAAGCTTCTGGTTGTTACCCCTTTACCTACTTTCCTCCCTATTGACCTGCCTTTTAAAAATACATTTTGTGTTAGGTATTACTCTATGTTCTTAAGAATTTTTTTATTAGTATGTTAGATTGTCTTGCCACGCTTCAGTGCTCTGCTTGTCACAGATAAACAGAAGAAATTAGCAAGTTCACATTGATATCTTTGTACCAGAGAACCCCATGGCATGGAAACTTTAAACTACAAAGATTAGGAAAATACGACATTTCAGAGCTTAACTGCAATATCACGAGTGAACTGCCAAAGCAGCGTTCGGAGCTGTATCTTTCATCCTGGTGTTTCAAAAATAACACAAAAAATGCAGAAACAGCCCCATGTAACTTTATAACTAACCAATGACTGAAAACTTGCTGTCTTGTTGCAAGAACTTCCTTGGGTTTAAAGGGGGGTGGGGGGTGTGGAAAAAATCCCCCAAAGCCTGCCAGAAATGTTGATGCTGACTCTTAAGGTATTTTTCAATGCTGTTCCCTCTGTGCTAGCAAATAGTTGGCACTCACTGAGTGAAGATGGGGGCTGTGGTGGGTGGGAAAGATAATTTTTGATCATGAGAAGAAGTTTCATTTTTAACCTGTCCATTTTCTTCCTTTTCTTCCAGTGAAAATGTCCATATGTCTGAAGAAAAACAGAGGATAATGTTGTTAGAAAGAGTGAGTAGACTGATTGTGAGGTTAAGTGTTACAACTAAGTACGTACAAGTACATGTATGAAGTTGTGCTGTGGTTAGTTACGCACTCTGATGCAATATAGTATCTGCAAGGCTTATAAATATCATTCCAGAGAATGATTTTTCATGATACTCATTTTGGAACAGTACAATTCATTGAAATATTTAAAAATAAGTGTTAATACATTATACTTTGCCTAGCTTAAAGTTTGTTTATTCTGTTTATGTAGGCTTCAGAATGAATGAGTCATGTGTAATACTACTTCTTAGGAGTGACAGTTCATTGATCTAGGGAATTTTCTGTAGCAAAAAAGTTTTGATAAGTTTTTTCAAATTAAGACATCCAAAGCAGCTCGACAGAAATTAAGGTTGACTTACCTGTTTCTCTTGGAAATGAGTAGTTTCTCCTCTTTGGCTGCTGTTACCTAGGTCATTTTAATTGGACCTGGAGTGCATTATAATCTTGACAGTATTACTTCTGTAAAAGGTGAAATAACACGTGCTTAATACTACCATTTTTTGAAGTAACTGTCATGCCTTTACAAGCTAGAATTATAAGTTTCTCTCTCACACCCCCCACCTCTCCCAAATACATTCCTTATATTTTCACCTCAGTTAAAACTTCTATTTTGAGCATAGCTTTTAATGTACAGTGCGTAATTGAACCTTTTTGATGAAATAAAAGTTGTTATTCTTGGTAAAAGGCGCTAGATTAACTCTCAGTAGTTACATTGGAATCTTTTAGATTCCAGTAATTTTAAACTATTCGGTCATATCTATCCATTGCAGCTGCCTTTCTTGCCTTCTCAGAGTTGACCTTAAAAAAGAAGTGTTTGGCTTTCAGCTTTCTAGGATCACTTAGACTGAAATTTGTAATCACTTAGAGAAGGTGAATGTCATCTTAAAGGATTGTAGCACTGTATGAGGCAAGTGGCTGGATGTTTCTGAATAGGAGCACTAACATGCTTTATTCTGTCATCTGCTTACAAAGGATAGATATCACAGGTAGAAGCTGTAAAATAGTAATAAATTACATTTTGTTTGCTGTTCTATCAGTGAAATGTTTTTGTACCTTAAGGAAAAGTGTGAGTATGGAGATGAGCATAGCTTAGCAGTGGGCTTTATAGCACTGGTAATTGCTAGACTTGAATTTTTTTTTAGATGGCTCCATTCAAAAGATGTTTTGATATAGTTTTAAAACTGAAAGCTGTAGTAAATACGTATATTTTGTAAGTAGTCTGGCTCTGGTCATATCAAAACCTTTTTAGACAATTTATACTGTATGAGGTGTATTAATTGGTTAATCAGATAAGATTTTTTTTCAGACTTTGCAGTTGAAAGAAGAGGAAAACAAGAGATTAAATCAAAGACTGGTAAGTATTTGTGCAATGTATGTTTTTAATCACCTGAAAAAATAAGAAAAGCTTACTAAAAATGTGGAGGTTTATTAACTTGAAAAGTGTTTAAAGTGTTAAGACAAGTAGCACGTAAGTGTAACCTAGTAACCTTTCAGAGGTACCTCAACTTAGCAGTCTTCTCATGGAAACGATTCACAGGACTGTAGAGAAAGAAACTTCTTCCCACAGAACACGGAACATCCAGGCTTGGGGTAGGGGGAGTTAATTTCAGTGGCTCCATGGCTCAGTTTTTCAACAATAGTAGATTGAAGGCCAGTTTATAAGAATGTTAAATATACCTGCACATTAAACATAATTAGTAGTGTTAGTAAGAACTTAAAGATTGTGCTTGGAAAAGTGCACCTGTCATTTTTGTGAGGCATGAGACTTGAATTCTTCCTACCAGCTGGAACTACAAACAGCCATCATATTAAACACTGAAGTAATAGTCAGTGCCTATGGGAGAAAAAAGAAGAGTGTTTACTTCTCCTTCTGCTTACCCACAGTTTATCCTTACTAACAGGTCGCAACCTTGAGTCTTAACAAAAATTGCTGTGCATATGGGAAACAAACACATCCTTTAGCAGTTTATTGCTTGAACTGGCCGTGGAGATCTCACTTTAAGCGACAGGTTGATACCTAGGAGTTTGGTAGGAACTGATACCTGTGTAGTTGCAAGTAAGATTTCTAGCAAAAATGATTGATAGGATCTCAAGTAGGAGCTGCCACTTTTCTGTTTGAGGTAAGACTGAAATTTACCATGTAATTTACTCCTGCTATGTATTCAGGTATGAAATTGCAGTATCTTTCAAACGCTTTCCATTTCACATTACACTTGTATATAATAACCCTGACTAGTGCAGGGCATAAGAAAGGATTGCAAGACACCTAAAAGCATATTTGATAACAGGATTTTTCTTATTCAGAATGTCAGTGAAGTGTACAAAAGGTATTTCAGGCTAGCTTTTACAGTAGAACTCCAAACATGCTGGACGTTCCTCTAAACCTCTCTGTAGATTTCCTGAATTAAACTCTTAATCTCTTGTCATCTCAGAGTAAAGTGAAATTGAAGAAAAGTGTTGTGCAAGACAAATACAAAAATATGTTATAATTAATACCAAGCCTTTGTAAGAGAAATTGGCAGCTCATTGGTGTCTAACGCAATTCAAATTTGGTTTCTAAATGGGTTCTAATAAGAACATAATATCTTTTCAATTTGATACTTGAAAATTGGTTATTTTGTAGATAAAATAAATCTTATTTCTTGTCTCTTCATACTTCTTTCTCCCCCCTTCCTTCCCAGTACATTTCTAAAACTGAAATACACTTAAAACACATGAATATCAATATTTAATTCTATTGAGCTGCTTCAGATAAGGAGCCCAGAAGGGGTTCTGCACAGTAAAAGAAATTCGTTTCAGGACACTGGCTTGTGCAGAAAAACTTGAGTTACCTCTGCAAGCAACAAAAAATAAAAAGAAGCTCCTTTTCATACCAGGAATGGTGGTATTTGGGTTTTTACATGAATTACTGAGAAAGGGAACCTTTTTTTCTGTGTAAACGCTACATAATTGAGCCTTTGTTTGGTCTTAGTGATTTTGACTCAAGTTTTGTTCAAGGGAATGCTGCTCTGTCTGTTACAGTAAACTTTAGGTTATGTGACAGTCTGTAGTAAAACTGAGAGATCATACAGAGTTCAACATCCAGAATTTAATTGTAATAAACATATTTAATCTCAAGTGTTTTACCATCAGCCTTTTTTAGAATGCCAGTGTCTTCTGTGTTAGGGTGCACAGCTATATCATAGGTCTTGTGTATACTCAGAAGAAATCTTCAATGGCACTTATCTGGAAAGCAGTTTTAAATAATGAGGGAGAAGTCAGTTATGTAAGAAATTTCATAATGGCAGAAAGGTGTGCTGTGTTCTTGAGTGAATATAAAATCTGCAAGAATAGACACTGTTTTGAAATCAATACTAAATTATTTCTCTTAACCGTATTGTTACCTGCAATATACATCTTATCATAGCTTGCCAATACTTCATGGTGTTTCTCTTTTTTGTATAGATGTCCCAGAGCATGTCATCAGTATCCTCAAGACACTCTGAAAAAATAGCAATTAGAGAGTAAGTACATGTTAATTTTCATATGAACAGATGGATATGCTTTCAATAGGTATGTAGTTAAAGAATGTCACAGTCCTCCTGTTCTTGCTGTGTGGTGAAAAGATTTATAGGCCATCTGTGTAGTTTAGCTGTCAATTATTGAACCATCCCAGCTGGCTTAATAAATAATAAACAAAAAAGGCCTTTCTGAATTCTGTGTGTTGGTGGCTGTCTTGTGTTCTGTGCCTTTCTTTACATGGTTCATAAGAATACTCCTTCATGGGATTTCTAGAATCCTCCCAGAGTTTTCTTTTAGATTACTTTTTTATTTATCTGTAACCTTCTTGAAATTGTGCTAAGAAAAAGTAGAAGGAATCCTGTTCACCCTGAATATGCATAGTGTTTCATTATATTTCAAGAGAAGTTTTACCTTTCTAGAGTCTTCAAAATTTTTGGCTTACCTTGACAGAATGAAGTGAAATAAACTCAAATATTCTGTTATATATTATTGTGTTGGCAGTGGCAGCTCCAGGTAGAATGGAAATTGCTGGGAAAAAAAGTATTAATTCTTGCAGAATATGAAAGCTACAGAAAACTGTTCTTAAGTAATTTATTGCTCTGATACTAAATGAGTAATATAAAAAATCTTTTTGCAAAGAAAACCAGCACCAATTATTCCTTTAATGGTTTCTGAATTACTAACCTTGTTGCAATAAAAATGCAAATTTGCTGTATGTACAGAATCAGATTTTCCTGTTAGCCTCTGAATATTCTGGTAACTGTCTTTGTAGTCTCTTGGTAAGTGAGGAAAATACTGTGAAAGAAGAATTAATCTGTCCAACAGAGATGTCTTTAAGTCAGTGTAGTCTGTTGTCATAGTAAATGCAGGCCGAAAAGCTTGGATTATTTATTTAATCTGAAAGTGAACTTCAAAGAAGATGTAAATTTCTCTCTAAATGTACCTGTTTACCTTTGACTATATATCTGGAGTTTGCTTTTATGGAGAAGAGTGTTCCCCTGCGCCACTTCCTCCCCCATCTTCAAGAGCAGTAGTAATACTTTGTTTTGGAGCCCTCTCATGGTCTAATGCTTAATTTGTAGCTTTTTTAGACTTTGTTTCATTAATGGGCAAATAATTTACTTCCAGCACATTTGCACTGTAAAACAGAAGTTGGAGACAGAAAAAGTTCTCTGAATATTGTGCTGTATCTTGGTATTAGAACGTGGTGGCTTTTTCTGTTATCCTAGTGTCAAAAAGAAGCGGCTTTTTGAAACTTCTCATGTAATGTCACTGCTGCCTGTCTTTTGCTTTTAACCCTTTCATGATGAACACTTCATCCCTTCTTTGTCCCGTGCCCTTAAAATTTTGAGATTTGAATAGCTACATAAATGTTTTGCTGTATTTTTCTGTGTTCAAGTTGACTTCAGTTTAAAACATCAAAAGAGTGTTTTTAAACACTGGTACACTGATCATTACCATAAGAATAAAAGTAATATAAAATTCTATTTATGTTTTAAAGCAAAACTGTCAGTTCTTCTGAAAAAATATTGAGTTGATGGATGTAGAAGAACATTTCAAAAACAGTTTTTAAAAGGTAAAGTTTTGTTGACTTCAGGAAATACAAAATATATATGAGTTGGCATAGCAGGCAGAAACATCTGTGCTGCTGTTCAACTGGGTCTCAATCTGTGCAGTACTTGGGGAAAAAACTGTAGTGTAATTAATGTAGCTTTAAACTTCTATGCCTTTTTAGTTCCCTGATTATTTTTTTTTTCCAGTTTTCAGGTTGGCGATTTGGTTCTCATTATCTTGGACGAAAGGCATGATAACTATGTATTGTTTACTGTTAGTCCAACCTTGTATTTCTTGCACTCAGAATCTCTTGCTGCACTGGATCTCAAACCAGGTGAGTGTGGTAAGTGTCAGATTACTTCCAATTATTATCTACTTATGCAAACAACACTCTTAAAATCACTTACTGTTAGAAAGTCATAAAAATGTGATAATTGAGAAGCATGTAAGATAGCTATCAGCTGTCTTTGTAGCATTTGCTATTTGTTCTGATGCTGAACATCTTTCAGTGCAGGACATTTTAAATCAAAAATGTACATAGACGTTGATGTTTTGGAAGAATAGGGAAAATATCTGCACCTTCAAAGTAAGCTGTTAAAAAAAAGAGAGAAAATGCCGATTTTGTACACACATGGAGTGTGTTAATGTGGCTATGGGGAAAACGTTCTGATCAGGCTGCTTAGCTGTTTGGTAGCACGAATTGTCTAGGTCTCGGGCATATTTTTACGTGGGTTTCTGCTTCCAATGTCTTTTTTGATGAGGAAAGTAAATACAGAACTCAAGGTAACATTTCTGTCAAAACTGCATGCTCTCTTATTTTTTAATACCTATTTTTGTTCTTTGAAGATTGTCTTTGAATATTTTTTTTCTTTAATCTTCCTCAAAGTGACTGGAATTTATGAACCCAAATACACATCTGAGATAACAAAATGTAGACCATAGTATATAGGGATTTGCAAGCAGTGTTTTGGCTGATAAAGTTTTTCCACCCAATTCAAATGGTGTTTAGCATGGCTCATAAGTTTTCAGAAAACAGTTTCTGTTTAATCTGCTTATGTTCAGGTTGATGGCACATTTGCTTTTTTCCCTCCCTTAATCTTCAGGTTTTTGTATTGACTGTTTTTGGCACCTATGTAAACTTTGTTATTTTTCCTCATTTTAAAAAAAGATTACTACTTCAATTTAACTTACGTTTTGCACTAAACTGTGAGCTGTGTGAAATAGATTCAGGTAAATATCTATATCACATGTAGTATTCTTGCAAACCCACTCACGCTGTCAACTTTGCAGAGATGTCTAAGAATGTGCATCAGAAGGAAATTTTATGTATTTATTCTAATTTACCAGTAAACATTTCTATATGTTATTGCAAGTGCAAAGCTGTCAACTTACTTTCAATGAACAGGATCACTGTAGATGTCAGTTATGATGAAAGATGATAGCTCATAAATAATTGTGGAGTCTCTAGAAGACCGCCAAGCTCTAACTGAACTGAGACTGCTGAAGGATCTGTCCCATGTGCTCTGTGAAACATATGCAAAGAGCTCCTATCTTACAGATGTAATACATTCTGAACTGCGCCATTAGTAGTACATATATAACTGTGAAGTATGGTTGATTTTCTTACTGTTGGTTTACATATGTAAGGTAAAAGCCATGTATGTCAGTCTGTATTTTACCCTGAGTACACAATTCACTGATCTGTCTGTTTTCAAGTGGACTTGGCTTGCTCCACTCCTTATCACTTGCTAACCAGAGTTAGTCTCAAATTCAAGAAAACTGCACGTAAAACAAACACACAGACTTACCATTTGCTTTAGGAGCACATTTGTCTCTAGATCAGTGCTTCAGGAAGCCATGTCTTGATTCTATTACTGCATCAGGGAAGTGGGGAAAATGAAGCACAGAACACTAGTATCATTTGCAATAGATTAAAATTGTTGTGGACCTGGGTACTACAAATCATTGCTTTAAGGGCTGCCAAAGCATTGCATCTAAATCTGACCTTTTGTACCAACATGTACGTATAAAGTTAGTAATTCTGTAGATCCACCCACAGTATTGTCAGGGATCTGGCCTATCGTAGGTTGTCTCTGCCTACATTAAGAGCACTTAAAACGCTGTGACAACACTGAAATTGGTTAAGATTTTTGTCGTCCCTTATCTTCAGGATATGGGAGTTTTCATCTGCAAATGTAAGGAAAAAATCCCTGCGTCTTTCTCACTATCCTTGTTACATCAGTGAAGTCTGTCAGCAAAGAAAATAAAAAAACCCCAAGTTTTTGTTGTGATTTAAGTATTAGTTGTGGAGCATTCAGACCAGTTATGAATAATTTGCACTGGTTTGTAGGAGTATTAGGTAGGACAGAATCTGCTCCGCTATCAATAGCCAGATTAATCTTGAAGAATAAGACCAAAATTTCAAACTGGTTCTTGAGTGACTCATGTTCTAGTCACTAGATGCAGTATCTCATTGTCATGCTTAGAAAAGCATTGATTTTACCATTACGCAGAGCGTATGTGAGCTGTTCCTTCAGACTGTTTTGATTTTTTTTTTTCTTCATGCTGTGATGAGTGATAGTTACGAAAGAGCAAAGCAAGTAAAATGGATAGAATTTCTTGGAATACAAGACAAGTATGTTTCCTCACTGTTACAGAAATAGATACAAGCTGAATGTTTATTTATGCCCACTGTTGCTTTTCTGACCTGTCAGTTTATTATTGAGGTTTTTCGCTTTTCTCCTTTCTGAACAGTATTGAGTACTCTCAGAAGACTGCAACCAAAACTAGCAGCCTTGTAGGGCTTTAAAATTATTATTTATGCATAACTAATTTCCATCAGTAATACAGAAAAATAATCAAATGTTTCAGTAAGAGCAATAATAATAGCTGAGTACAGAAGACATTCTTTGAAATACTTAAGGAAATTCTTACTTTAAGATCAAACGGTCAAGCTTGGTTGATGAGAATAATTTTGAATCATTAATTGAATTAGTTTTGATTTGCTTTTGTCTGCTCTAATGTTAACTTTAAAAACAATTTAAACTGAAAAAACATTTTTTTATTGAAAACACCAGTGAACTGTCATGACATCTGAACTTATTTAACTCAATTTCAAAAGGGTTTTTGAAGAATTTATGCTTTAAATGAGATAATTTTAGCAAATAATCTTTAACCATATTGGATGTAATATCAGGTTTTGGTTATCTAAAATAATAAATATATTCTCTATTTAGCTTCAGGTGCATCTAGGAGACCTTGGGTGCTAGGAAAAGTAATGGAAAAGGAATATTGCCAGGCAAAAAAGGTAAGGACATAATAATGGAAAATCATCTGATGAGATTAATAGAGAAGAAGTTCACATTTAAATGTTTGTGAAAGTTGTGAAAACTACTCTCCGCATAATAAGCGAGATGAAAGTTGTTCTAGGTTCTGCCATTCCTGCTCCATTTTTCAGTCAGTGAATAGCAAGAGAAAGGAAACTAGAAAAAAGAGTGAGCGAGCAGTGGCTTGCGTAGTTGTGTCCATACAGCCCAGAACCTTGCCAAACTCCAAAGGGCCTCATAAATGCTGAGGGCTGGGAATCAGTTTCTGCTTAAAAAAATATAAAAAAAACCGGAACAATAATCCCACGTTTCTAATGTAACTTGATATTTTTTTTTTTTGTAGGCACAAAACAGATTTAAAGTTCCTTTGGGTACAAAATTCTACAGAGTGAAAGCAGTACCATGGAACAAGAAAGTATAACACAACAGAGGTTTAGTTTGTTCTGTCTCCATTCTTTTTTGACTTGTCCTTCAGTGCTCGTTCATCGCTCCAAATACCAGGCCATCTTTTTATACGGGGGTCATGTGACAAGATACATCATTGATGTACTGCTTTTACTTTTTAACAGGTCACATTTTAGAAACAAGAATTTCATCAAAAACTCTGGCCCTAACTGTTCCAGTTTTTTTACCCAGACAACTTTAGGAGTGTGGACCAAATGAGTTCATTTTCTCAAAGGGCAACCACATGAAACATGGTTTGTTTACCATGTTAATTGCCTGTTAAATATACATTAGCTTGTGTTTAGATGTTAAATGTTAGTTACCATTATTACCAGCATACGTCCTTTTGTGAAATCATTATCAAAGTACTTGCACTCTTTAACAGATTCTTTATATGTGTAAAATTCATCAACTATTTAAAGAGGAGTGTTCATTGCATGCAGATAATCATATAATTTTTCTTCAACATGAGTTTGCCTCAGTAGATGAATAAAAATAACTACTGCAACTTGTTTCATTACATGAAAATGCTCTTTAATGTTAAAAAAAAACTTGTTATTTGATAGACTGATTTTGAAAATCAGTCACAGTTAGATCTGCAATCTTCAAAAGCACTTTCGACGGATTGATCACACAGATTCTGAAGGGAAGACACCTGTGCTGTTTGTTCAAAGTGAAGCACTTGTTCTTCCCAACAAAACAGAAATCTTGTATTAATCTATTTAGAAAAATCATATTGATGAAACTGTATTTCATGGTTGAGTTTCAGGAAAAAACTCATTGTACATTAACCATACAAGAGTCATTTAAGTAACAAATTATTGTAATTGTAAAAGACATGTAGAATTTTAAAACAATAAAGATTTGAAACTGTATGTGTTTGCAGTATTTGTGTGTTTTAAATACTATCTTTAATTTCATGTTAATCTGTTGCAGCTTCTCTCTGATTCCTCCAGCAGTTTCATTACATAGAAATACCTGCATTTTCTGCAACAGGCATTAATTTTCAAAACATTCAGGGATTACAAGAATTACCTTAAGATAAAGGATTTAAGCAGGCACAAATTAATTTTGTCAGCAAATTAAATGGATAAATGACATTTTTCAAAATAGAATGTAGTCTTAGATTTTTTCATAAGTATAAAAAGATGTACTATAAGTATGTAGTCAATGGAAGGTGAAATTCTGGCTTCAACTATGAGCTTATGTCTAGGACTTAATCCATAGAGTTATTTAAATGTAATTTATCTTCAGAAGGTGTGGAGGAAGAAAAGAGATAACGGGAGCACATGAAAATGTCAGTGCTTCAGCCCATATGTTGAAAATAATATTCTTCTAGACTAATCAGTCCACTTGAATACCCAGAGACTTATGTGTATGCTTTGAAATTTTGTTCTATAACAACTTTAAGTTCAGATTTTTATGAAATGCATGGGCTTGTACTTGTATCTCACCTTTCAAATAAATAGAAAAATGTAAGACAGTTGATCTCTGACAAACAGAATGTCATTTTGTCAAGTTGCATTCATACCTGATTAAATTTGCTAGTTGGTGTACTGACTCTTTAAATAACAAAAAAATGCCCCTTGTTCTTCAAGAGCATTACCACAGCTGAGTACTGCCCAGTGTCAAATAGGTAAACAACACAGAACTATAGAACAGGTTTAAAGAAAAAAAAAAAAAAAACCCAAACCAAAAAAAACCACCCCAGTATCTTTTCTTACTGAATTTTTGGCCAACTACATGAGAATTCAGTTCTGTCGACAATTCAGTGCGGACTTGTACCTTTAGTCAACTGACTCACAAGTGGTTTAAAAAGATGCACATGTGGCACGATTCATTGCTTCTAATATGCAGAGTGTTTAGAATCCTTGACATCTTTTACCTTACTGACAAAACTTTCCCAGCCTCAGATAATCTCCCTACTGCTGTGAATATTGTGTCCTGCAGGGACTAATTGTCTCTTGGAAGTCACCAGCCTTTACCAAGAGGCACAGAGTCTTTCTATTTCTGGGAGGACAGTTACTCCTTGAGTAGCAGCAATGGATCTGTATAACAACATGCAATCCAGCACAACAATGTAAGACCGTGCTCTTCTGTTACTGAATAGTCTACTTCAAAGATAAGTAAAAGTCCCCCAGAATTTTCCCCGTAGAGGAAAGGATGTGCTTGTCAAGTTCTTCCAAGCTGGATAAAATCACAGGTTAGATGATGGCCCTACAGCACCGTGCATGTACAAGCAGCACTTATTTTTGTTCATATGAAAATGAAAGTGTTTTTTTGGATGCTCTAATCTCATTATGCACTAAGGCCTGTGTGTGTTGCTGCTCTGTGTGGATGACATACTGTGAAGCTCGTTGCAGGCTCTGGCATGGTGTCCTGAGCGCAGAAGTGAGGTGAGTACAGAACTCCATGCTGAGAATTATGGAAAGAAAAAAAAAATAATAATCTTGCATCTTTGTAAAAAATCTGAGTTTTCTAGTCTGTTTGTTGTTGCCCAGATTAAAAATATGTATTTAAGCTTATATGTGGACAGTAGCAGTGATGATCTATGATGCTATGAAAGTTGGCTTGATTTCTAGCTTAAGATAGACAAAGGCGTGACTGATGTTTATATAATTCGGAACACATGAGCAATAAATGAAAGTGAACTTGTGAAGCACATAAATTGATTGGAGTAATGCAAACTATGAGGAAAGAAGTCGTCCTTTCCTGCTGATGTTTGCTGCTTAAAGAAATGCCAGGATATATCTGTTATTGTTACATGACATCATATTTTTAAAATATAAATAACCAGCAATGGCTTTACTTTTTAGGAATATTTGTCATGCGCTTCATTTTATAATATTTATGTATATTCAAAATGGAAAATCTGTCAAACAAACTACCTAATGTATTCAGTAATGATTCTGAACAGTCAAGAAAAAAATGTAGTTTACATTTTTTGTGTATGTCACAGCCTTACTAGTTCTTGAAACTATGCTTGTTATGTACCACCTATGTGTTTCATCTTGCTCCGTAATAAAACTTTGTATATATCTATGTAATTTGGATGAGGAGCATATTCAGAGGGGAAGTCGAATAAATAAATTTAATGATCTGAGATTTCTCTTAATTCTTTTGGGCAGCTGCGTGTTGGAAACTTACAGGTTACTAAAAAAGCCTCTTGTGCTACTGCTAATATATGTTTATTCTGTAAATTTGGCTATATAGCCAACTGTATTGTTGAAGCACAAAAAGTAATAGGAATGGTAGAGAAAGTTGACTGAAAGCAAATGTTACCCTGTAGACTTAACACCAAAAGGATGTGATAATTTAAAAGGGATTTATTTTTTCCAGTGTTCTTGGAAGGCTGTATCTATTTGAATAATCTGAGAAGCAGATAGTTTTTTGCAGTGCTCTGCAGTAGGTCTCAAGTCAGGAGTTTGTGCTGTTTAGGATTCAGTTGTGGTTCATCTGAATCTTAGATGGTCTATGAGTAGGACCAGTGTACACTTAAGTATACGCTTTTCCCTAAATGTAGTTGTCATTATGTAGGTTGCATAGCAGGGCTGGAAAGTCTGCCCTGTGCTGTGCAAGATCGTGTGCCTTTTTGCAGCGCTAGTTTTCTTTGTGACCTAATATTGCATCCTTTCTTGTTGTGTGGGGTTTAGGTAGAAGCCAGATTGCCTGTAACCAGTTACAGCAAAAACTGGATAGTACTTTGTAGTGCTTATTCATGCCTATAAATTTTTCATTAATAAATTGTAATGCAGTGAATTACTACTTAGTGCCAAATTCTAGAAGTGGAGCATTCACCATAGAACAACTCTATTGCCTTTTCAAGCTGTATTTGCCTATTAAACTTCAGTGAGCTGTCTCAGTGCTGCATTTTAAGGTCACCGCTGTCTTTAGATCACTTTACAAGCCATTCTGCATTCCCAGCAGTGATGATAAAGGATAAACAGTTACTTCCTTTAGCATTTCCTGTATTAACACTCACTCATACTACCAACTTCCACATAAAATTCTGAGGAGCCTGGAGTCCCCAGGCTCTAAATAGTGGCTAAGAATTGAGTTTGGTGTTGATGCACTTAAGCAGTGTCAGACTCACAGAACAGCTGAGGTTGGAAGGCATCTCCCACGGTTGTCTTGTCCATCCCGCTGTTCAGGCTGAATTGCTGTGACTTTTTCACTAAACGTCTTGAACGTACAACTAACTGGGCAAACATTCCATTTAGTCCTTTGTTTTGAAGCCTGGGTTGAAACTAATGGTATAATTTGAGTAATCTTAAAATTTTCCGCTCAAAAAATTCATTCTGAGGTAAATGCTAGTTTTTAACATGCTTTCATTACAACTTTTTGATTTTAAACGCAAGAAATGCGACAGCTGCCAAATTATTATTTCTAATACTTTCTATTATTACTCCAGTAATCATAGTAATAGTAAATCAAGTAATTGTAAAAAACAGGTTTTTGTTCTGAATATTAAAGTGTTTCATGTACTGTAAATTTATAGTATATCACTGCACTGCTGAATAGTTTTCCATAATTTTGTTTCAGTTCTTTGTGATTGATTGTGGGTGGCAGCCTTGCTTTTCTTTCCCTAACTTTTGCTTGTTGGTCTTAAATTTACCTTTTACCTATTCGTCTTGGGACTTACTTTAACAGATGGTTTTTACTGTGTATTTTACCTTTTAGGCAAAACTAGAGTAAGGAGCAGATTTTTTTCTGCAGTGGGAGGAGCGGTTCTGGTATCTTGCCTCCTAATCAAAAATTTGTACCATTTGTCAAAGGGTGTTAATGAAGAACCTTTGTCATTGCAGTCTTGTAGCTAATGACTCTTGGTTTTGCCCAAGATCTCTACATAAGATCTACTTATTCTAAACACTTGGATGCATGTTTGTGTACACACTTCTAACAAATGCTGATTCTTGCAGCCAAAGCTGCTATGTTGTGGTCCTGTTTACCTGTGCTAGAAGTGTTAAAGATTCAGAAAAATTCATAAAGTAATGCCTCATTTTTATTTTCAGTGAAGATTAGGTACAGAACTAGGAGCTATGTGTTTGTATAACGACAGAGTTTCTGGTTTGTTGGAGTTGTAACACTATGAGTTTCCCTGTTCTATAGTTATTATCAAGGACATGATAGTATATCAGTTATCAAGGAAGACCAAATAAAATAGCCTAAAGATCCTGGATACCTAAGGAGAAGCAGTCAGTTTTAAGTACCAATGCATCTCTGAGCCTGTATTAATTTAAGCAATTGAAATGTGAGCACTTGATGTCCGATGCGATCGCAGTGGTAGCGGGGAGACTGCTGAATGAGGCCTCTCGCAGGGTGCTGGTCAGCGTTAATTGGCTGCCATGTCTTTTGTGAATGATGGGCTGTATTTTTAGCGCAGTGGTTGAAATAGTAGGAAAAGTTTATGGTAAATGCGGAACTTAACAAAAGTTCCTGATGATCACGTAGTAAAGTGTTTAAACTTCAAAGAGAGCTTTATTTTGTGTAACCACACAGAAAAAATGTACTTAGTTTCCACTGAAACACTGAAATCAATTGTCTGCTTTTAAGAAGACTGTAAGCTGGAAATAACCTTTCTTGATATATATACTAAGCTTTCTTGAATGGGACCGAAATAATTTTTTGGAGATTTTTACCTTTTAAAGTAGTTACTCAACAAAACAGCTAAGCAATGAAATACCCTCTTAATTTTAGACCTTGTAATACTCATCATATTTGTAATCCTTATGTTTGTAGCTCTTATGTATAAGGGAACTTTTGTAAGCACAAATAATTTACCAGTGATATGATGCATGCAGTTAAATATGCTTCTGTTGACATAACAGCAATACACTAGAGTTTTCAGAAAATTTCCACATTAACAGTGAAGTGTACCTACGTATAAAGTGCTGTGCTAGTCCAAATTACCAGATCTTTTGAACCTATGTATAGGATAAAACAAAATCTAGTGGTTTTAAACTAAAAGAGAGTAGATTTAGACTAGGTATCAGGAGGAAATTTTTTACAGTGAGAATGGTGATACACTGCAACAGGCTGCCCAGAGAGAGGTGGTAGATCCCCCATCCCTGGAAACCTTCAAGCACAGGTTAGACAGGGCTCCGGGCAACCTGATATAGTTGCAGATGTCCCTGCTCCTTGCAGGGGGATTGGACTAAATGACCTATAAAGGTCCCTTCCAGCCCAAACTGTTGTATGATTCTATGGATGATTATGTTGTGTGTGCATATACTGTGATGGCGTATGCTTCAATTTTTGCAATGATTAAGTACTGAAAAATCAGGAAATGTCAGCTTGTGACTGCCACTTTGCTTTCATATGCATGAGGATGCACTTTTCAATTGGCTAATTAGGTGGTCTTCCTGCTCTTGTCTCTTCCACACCTGTTCTCACAGTTCTACATTAAAACTGTGCCTTGAACATATGATTACATTCTCGTCCTTTCTATGATAGCAAGCATTCTGCTTGGAAATTGCCATGTGCCTCTTAGGTAAGGCGTGAGAGTTTCCAGATTATCCACTCTTTTTTGGTACCTGAAAAGCAGGGTGACCAATTTGAGATACTTGGGAGCGCTGTGCCAGAGTGTAGCAGTTGGTATTTTCAAATCCTGTGTGCTTTCATGGCTTGTGCTCTCTCCGTGGTGTAAGTGAGAAACTATTACAAAGAAAAACAATACGTGCAAAGGCACACAGTGCCAGAATTAACAATGACAGCCTGGCGTCTATGGACTGCTTGACACTTCTGACACACAAGCCCTATCCCTGTTGCTGTAAACCCTCGGTGAAGGTGACGAAGGCACTTTGAGGGAGTGAAGGAGGAGTGGATGCTTGAATATGTGCTGAGGAGCACTGAGGAGTGCTGAGACCACTGAGACCAGAGCTCTGACTGATGGTACTGGTGACACGGGATCAACAGGCAGGTACTTTAGGATGTTTGTTTGTGTCATGGCTTCCCTTGCGTTGAGCCAGGCTTTTGTGACTGTGTTGGCCTCTGGATGTGGATGTGAGGAAGAGGAGGGCGGCAGTGGGGGTTTGAAGGAGCCCTGCCACAAGCTTCCTGTGGTACCTCTTAACATAAATCGCAGGAATTGGTACCCAGACGGTCCAAACCATTTTAGCACAGGTTTTAGCTCCTTGGCCAGCAGAACAAAAAGTGATTTTTGAAACCATTCTTGACGTTTAACCTTCAGCTGAATGCTAAGAGTGTCTGCAAGATCAGTGGTGAAGCAGTTCTGTACATGTTGTTCTCAAAGAAACTAAACCCAGGACACTGTTTGAAGCTGACCACCTTTTCTACAAAGTGTGATGCTGCAAGAGGTACTGATTCATGAGCCCCCTCACAAATCCAGCCTATTGCTCTGCCAGCTCAGGCTCTTGCCAATCACAAGTATTCAGAGTCCCAACCACTTGTGGTTGTGTCATTTGTATATCTTTAATACCCCTCCAGAAAGTACAGTCTCCACATTTTTAGCCTCTTAAAACAGAGGAATAGTTTCTATAGGATGATGTCTGTCACTGTTGCATAACCTTTGGTGGGCTCTTTCCAAGAGAATATTTAAGTTTATGAACGCAGTTATTAGGCAAATGATAGAGTAGCCCTTCCATTTCTGCATGCATAGTTATTCCTCCTTAAACAAGCATGTGATTATAACGTGAAAGTTAAAGTAGTTGATTTAGTAGTCGTTTTCATGTAAAATCCATTGTAGATGCGGGGAAAAAAAAAAGTGATGAAATTCCAGTGCTGGGGAGGTCTATTATTAAATTTTTGAAGGAACAAAATGGATCTTGATAAGTTACTATTTCAAGTGTGTCCCAGGAATCTTTTTATAACACAAAATCCGTGGGTTACTTCAATGGAAAGGATAAAAGCAAACTATTATTCTCATACAATTTTTTGACATAAGTTATGTTTAAATCTATTTTTAGAGACATAAATCAGATGCTTTCTTGTTTTAAAACCAGAGTTAAAAAATCAAGGTTCTCTTACTGAACTGCATTCAATTGTGTATGCAGGGTAGTTATATGCAGGGTAGTTAGTTATTCTGTGGTTTTGGTACACTTTTCACTTTTCGTGTGTGTTCATTTGAACAGTAGAAGTAGACAATAAATATGGTAACAGCTACAATGGAATTACTTTCTTCTGTGTTTCATCCTTTAGAAAATGATTGTGACGAAGGCAGTATGTCTCAGCTTTAGAGCTCTGCCTCTAACTTATGTTTCTATATAGGTTACATAGCATGAAAACAGCAATACCATGTTGCTGTGTGGATAGCTATATGGTTGTGTGATGTTTTGAATGTGCTTAATGTAAAGCCGATAATTCCTGTCACCTGTTTCTGTCTGACTTGAAATTAGTCTTTTCATTAGACCATCTTTGTCTAGGCCTGCTTTTAAAAGAAGTTACACGTCTTGAATACATCCAAAAAGAGTAATTTCCTGCAAGTTATTAGTTTAAGCAGCCTGTGTTTCCTCACTTTACAATAAGTTCTAATTTTGATTTGTGAGTGAACATGTGATTTATTTTTTTTTTCAACAGAAGATAAGGGAAGCATGGGACTATACAAGCTACATTTCTGCTGTGGGAGAAGCAAAACCCGCAAATTTTTGAGTAGTTTTAGAACAAATCATGAAGGGAGAACTTGCTGGCTATTGGACTGGAGCATAAAGATAAAAGTAACAATGTTTTACTACACTTATTTATATATAGTTTCTCAGTAAATAGCTGGTACTCATAATTCCACTCACTTCTCTCTATAACCTTTTGGTAGATAGAGGGTGTCAGAGTTGCTTCTCGAGGTGTGTGTTTCACATAGATTAGCCCTTGCAATCTGCAGCTGCTCTGCATCTTTTTCCTTTTCTCCTATTTATGATTTTTCCCCCCACTTTCTACACTGTATGTTTAGCCCTTGTTCTTTTTCATGTTTCCTGATTTCTCATCTCTATTATTTGATACTGTGGGAGAATATGTAGGGTTTTTGTTTGGTGGGGTTTTTTTTGGCTTTGAGGAGATCGCATCATTTGCTACCCCAGAGTCCTGAAATGCGAAAGGAGAGAAGGAGCAGTGCTGTGCCAGGCAGCTAAAGCTCATCTGCTGGTAGTTTGCTTCTGACCTGAAGACTTCACACACTGAGTGCCTCAGTTGATGGCAATTATGAGGAGGAAATGGCTGCTTCCATTTCAGGAAGATATTACAACTATGAAGAGGCAAGCAAAATTTTGCTGTCGTCAAGGTAAAAGTGAAAATTGATAATTCATGGTATTAGCTGCTTGAAAACGCTGCAGTTTTTCTAAGAAATTAATTAGAGTGGAAATGATGTTATTCAGCTTTGAGGTGGAAATTAGCAATATGATACTGATTCTAGAATAATTCTGAAAGTCCTGTGACAGAAATATCTATCGACTTTGAAGAGGGAAGAAACTTTTGGTTGATTTTTGCCACAGCCAAGAGGACAACCTGGGGAAGATCACTGGGTGCAGACTGCTGGCAGGAGCAAGGCCAGCGGTGGCTGTGACCCCAGGGAAAGCCAGCCAGGGCTCCAGGGTCCCAGTGACATCTGCAGAGCAGTGTCTGCTGGTGCGTCTTTCACACCAATGGAAGGATTGTGTGCTGATAGTGTGCATATCACGAATACAGCCATAGCGTGGCTCAGTGTGAGCTGTGCTGCTTTTTGTTTGTGCTGAAGATTATGGATGTTTTCTTTAGGCTTCCTTGTGCTTTACCAATATTATGATGGATCCTCGTTTTCCCAGTATCTCTAGTTTTCTAGCATGGAAAAAGGTTCCCATAATCCTCACTATTCGTAAAATGCAAATATAAGTAGTTAGTCGTCTGATCCTGCATGGGGCTGTATTTCCAGGATACAAGGATGATACCTCGTGTGGTACATAAAGATAGATTAAAAGAATATGTGAAAGTCTCTGACCAGTTCAGAGATTTGAGAAGGCCTTTTCATACTGCTTTGACCAGAGATACTGAAGAAATGCTCAAAGCTTTACTGTATGTGCTAAAAATAAAGGCCAAGACAAGCAAGAGCACCCAGACTGGTGGCTTAGGGATGACCAAAGCTATCCTGGCTGGTTTGTGTTACCTGGGAGGGCAGGGTGGGAAACAGGCACTTGCTTTACGCTTTTACACTTAATTTCTTGTACCATTATCCCTGTTTAGGCTTTGCCATGCTGTTACAAAGTACATCCACCAACTGCAAAGTAACACTCTAGTGGCTTCAGTTGAAGGGTATCTTGATGGTCCCATGTTTGTAACGTTCCACAGTTTGACCATGAAATGTAGGGCTTTGCAGAGGTGTTCAGGCTTCCAGGTGCTCTTTTTCCTTATCCTGAAGCACTGGAGGGAAGATGATGTCCAAAGCCGTTGAAGATCTAGGATCTTTAGTCTCAAGTTATTTTGCCAATTTCTGATTTGTTTAACAGAAAACACAGAATAACTGTTAGAAACCTACCTATCTGAAGTTTCTCTAACACCGAAGTGTCAAAGCAGGCAATGGTTAAAAATTTTTAAAATAATGAAATCCATGGTTATTTAAGATGCCAGCTGTTGATACTGTGGCAGTAGCATGATGTGTGCAGGGAGAAAGGTGGTGCTTTCTGATAAGTGTTTACAAATAAAATAATCTCCTGAGAAAATGAAGGTATCTTCAGAGACAGACAAATAGAGGATTAAGTGACTTCAAGACACATGAGAAAGTAAATTAAAAATGCCAGATCTTCCATCCTGCTGCAGGAAAGAATCTCTCTTGCTTTGAGGCCCGGTGATGTGAAATTAAATGAATGTAATTCCTCCTGATAGCAGAGAAGTGCTATTTAAAGGAAAACCTGCAAGTCCAGGCAACAGCAAAATATCAACTATAAACTGAATCTAGTGGAGCAGTCCTAACCATTCAGAGTTTGGAATGTTTTTTTAAATGCCAATTTTTAGGATGTAAAGCTATCTTCTTTTTTTTTTTTTTTTTTTCTGGTAGCAGGAATTTGAAGCTTTGCACAACTGTTTCTCGACTCAAAGGAGAAAGGAGCAGAGGTTTTTCTGCTAGGGAAATCAGCGGCAACTGGATGGGTATCCATGAGGAAAGCAGATAGGGTTTTGGTACTATAAATCTGTGAATATCACAGGCATAGTAGTGGGAAATTCCCATGAATTTATGCAACTAATAAAAAACCTGCTGTTGCTTTGAAATAATATTTTTTTTCAAATTAGGAAAAAGTCATCTGTGACAGGAAATATGAGCCAAAAGACAACTGTTGAAATTGCCTTTGATTTTTTGTCATTATTCATGAGAAACCTTATCTTTAGCAAGAATGGTTTCTATTAGTGTCTTGCTGAGACGAACCTTTGACTCCTCTAACATCTGCAATGCCATGGACAAGGTAGTCTATTAATCGATATGGAGTGTTCTGCAAGAATTCAAGAAGTCCTAGATATTAAACACGCCATGGGAGATGTTGCAGGATCATGCAATGGCCAGCTTGGTCAGAAAAATGTTGTTGGAACCTTTCTCCAATATCTTTAAAATAATAAAAGGAACCAGAAACAATCTACAAAGAAATACATATGCCAAAATAAAAATACATTTTGTGAGAAAGGATGCCTTCTGGGATTTTATTAAAAGTAAATAAATTTAAAGGTATTTTTTTAAACATGTATAAGCTAAACCTCTCAATATCTGTACTAGCTAATGTTTGGGGTTTCAACAATATAAAAAAAAAAATCTGATCTCACTTAAAATACTTTTTCACGGGTTTATGCTGAATGTATTCTTAAAAATCATTTTGCATCTCTGATAGTTGAGGAAAGTATTGAAAGGGGGGGGAAGGGTGGGCGGGTGTGTGTGTAGAAAAAAATTTGCATCAGCTTTTATGTCTTGGGAAAACTAAAATAATCATATTAAAAATCTTTTGGCATTGTGCTGTGAGACTAAGCAAATGTACATTCATTATAATGAGCTTAAACATCTATTTTGGGAGTTGGCCCTTTAGAGCAGTCTTCCACTACGAGCTATTTAGGTAAAGTGCCTTAAAAACCAAAAACATCCATTGAGCTCTGAAATTCAGCTAGCAAGTATGTTCTTAGAGTACTTTTCATGGTGAGAAAGAATCTCAATTATGGATAAACATGAATATTTTTAATGTAATTCAATAGTGATCTTTCTATTAAAAAATAATTATTTTTTGTTTAGACTGATCTATTTCTATAATGCTGAGTAAAGGCTTTAGAATAACTGTGTATTAAGCCAGTATGAACAATTCTTCCATCTGCTAGAAAAGCTGGAGATGACTTTTCTTGCTGCTGTTCTACTGGGTGTTTTCATATGGGTTTTTGGTTGTTTTTGGTTTGGTTTTTTTTTGGAAATTTTATAGTATTGAAGTCAGCTGATTAGATCACTTAATGTGACCTTAGTTTGACATGCTATAGGCCATATGTTTTCCTTCATTAGGACTGATTTGAACACAACCTGCCTAACTAAAAATAACTTAAAACACAAACTTGTCTTCCACAAGGACACTTGATCTTGGTGTCAAGACTCTAATTCCTAGCTTTTTGTTATGGTGATGAATCCTACTTTCTAAAAATAAGAGCAAAAAACCATGGGCCTGGCTTACTAAATCTTAAAGCATATGGCTTAGTTTCCAGCCCATTTTCTTGTTTGCTGGTCTCTGGCCCAGGGCACATTTGACAGGGCCTGGGGGGTATGTTGCATGCAAAAATGCTTGAGTGACCCTGTGTCTTCTGGGCTATGGGAAGCAGGAAAGCATCTTCCCCTTCTGAAGATACTTGAGTCTTATTCTTCTCTTTGACTGACTCGCATTGATTGATCTCTAGAAGTCTTCAAGAGGTTTGTGGGGTGGGGTTTGGTTTTTTTACCTTTACAAAAATCTAACAAGCAGACTGACCACCCCAACCAAATACGCCTCCAAGGGCAAAGACTCCAGATCTCTCAGGAGGGAACATGTGGTCTGGATCCTGCATCCATTGTGTGTATCTGTGTACATGCTGCTTGGTGTTTGTCCAGTCTTCAGCTCTGTGACTAGAAATCCCCAAGCAGACTGTCTTCCTGAGGGTGGGTATCAAATCATCTCTAGGGCAAATTTGCATTGGCTGAGTGCTCTGTTGCCAGGTGAGAAAATGTCTGAAGGTGCTGTCATTGCGTTGGATGTGTAGACTTCCTACTGAAGTATTTATTTAGAAATATTACTAATATTTTTAAAATTAGTATCCATTACATTCAGAGGCAGTAACCAAAACCAGTGTTGGGCAAGTTAAATACCAATAAAAAGTGCACTGACGCTTACGGTCACGGATGGACACAAAGGTGATTGACAAACCTCCCAGGAGACAATTCCCTCCAAGTCCCATTTAGATGCAATGGCATAATGGTTGGGTGGTGGAAGAGGTGGAGTCAGATCTCCTGAAGAAGGGGCAGGAATTTTGCTTTGCCCCTTTGTTTTGGAGTTTAATGGCTTAACTGTTACAAACAGGACTTTGGGTCGGCATTTTTATATTAAGTTGTGGGGATTTTGTTTGCCCCTTCTCCCCCCAGCCAGCATCGGTCAACAGTTTGATTTATCTCTAGACTTGCTGATGAGCAAGGTCTCATTGAGGTATTTGTGCTGTCAGCTGCTGGTCTGTAATGACCTTGCTTCTCAAAGGAGTGCTAGGTTATCTTCAGTAAATAAGTAGTTTATAAAAAAAATACTGTTCAGGTCTTAGGCACCAAAAAGAGCCAATTTCAGGTCTCCTGTTAACCAGGCCTGTGATTTAAACCTCTGTACAGGAGGAGGGTAGCACTTTCACAGTTCCTTTGTGAACATTTTTTTGGTTTAGCTTTCCTAAATACCACAGAAATGGAAGTAACTGGTGGATGTGAGTCACTGGGAGAGGTCCCAGGTTTGCCTAGCTGGGTGACTGGAGTGTTGCGTAAAGAAAACCCATCCTGAGATACCTCATGCTTTTCCTCTGTTCTTCCTTCTGAATGCGTGCAGATCTGCTATGTGAGTTGGCTTCTGTGAACTTAGACCTATTTTGTTGTCTGTCTGTCCTTCGGTTGTCAAGTACTTAGCTTGTAACAAAGTCCTTGTGAGAACCTGGGTCCTACTGACAAATCTTGCTTCCACATCCCACACAGGCATCTCATTTGCAGTGAAGCACTGTAATGAGTACGTCTCTGCTAACAGGCTGCTGCTGTCTGAAAGCTGCAGAGACCGAAGGTCAGGCTGGTTTTTAGAGAACAAAGCTCTGGGTTGCTCAGAAGAAAGAATGGTATAATATTTAAAATTACATAAAAAGCAATTCACGCAGCCTCTTGAGGCCTTAGCAAGGGAGAAAACACAAGAGGGATCAAAACAATCAAGGCAGTAACAGTTGAAGATAAATATAACTACTTATACTTCTAACATTTATGTAGACATAATGGTTTAAATATGGTTTTTAAAGGCATTTGTTGTTGGCTCAGTAAACAAAAAACTGATTTGGTTTCTGCTTTTCACACTCCTTCAAAACAGTATTAAACACTTTTCATGCTGGCCTTCTTGAAATGTGATGGGCATGATATGTTGGGTTTGTTGTTTTGGGATTTGGGGTTTGAAGCTGCTGTTAGCCTTTTGATCTTTCTCTGATCTGCTTTTGTTAAATAAAATGATTCCCTAAGCATTTTGATGGCATAGGTAATATCAGGATTCCTTCAAACACAGATGATGTTCCTCTGACAGCTGCTCCTGGAGGCAGAGGCCCCTTGATAGCTGATGAACGCCAAGGTTTCCCACACCTTAGGATTTGTGCTTAAGCAGGACATGATGCCAATGCTGGGAATGAACATTTAAGCTGGGGGCAAGGTACTCTTCCTCTGTGAGCATTTCTTCAGCTGCTGCAGCTGCCAGATGTGGAGAGATCTGCAAGCAAGTTATATCTCCCATGACAGTTGTGCTGTGGGAGGTGGAAACATCCAGTGCCACCTGAAGGGTTCCCAGGAGTCATGAAAGATAATAAACGTGATTTAAAAACCAAAAAAAAAAATCTATTTTCAGATACTAATCCAGCCAGAGAATTTGTCAATAGGGTAGCAATAGCCCTATTTAGCAAGTTATAAACTTCCCTTTTTCCTAAACATCCCAGGCATTATGGAATTTGCAGCTTAAACAGCAGAGAGGAGTGGAGCACAGCTGAAGTATTTGAGGAACTGCATTGCATAGACAAGTAGGGTCATTGCTTATTAAAGCATTTGCAAAACACATTCCACTGAGAAGTAGTTAAACCGCTAGAGCATCTTCCCATGTAAGAAAGGCATCGGGGAGCAGAATGGATAATCATGGAAACTGGCTGCCCAGGCGCATTCCTCGAATGGCTGAACTCATTTTTCATAACTCTGAACTCCCTATCATTGGCTTGTAGGGCAAATTAAATTGGTATTACAGTGTAAGTGATGCCGGAGTTTGCGTCAGAATTTCTTCCTTCCTATGTCCTGCTGTATTTGAGTTCTACGTAGGCTGCTGCCTTGCAAGCATATGTTTGGGTCAGAAATAGTGTGCAGTATACTTTTCCTGAAAATCTTGCTTATAAATAGTACAGGTAGGGAAGATGAACTCAGTTGTCCTCCAGTTCAATGGCGGTTTAAAAACTGGTCTGGCTGTCCTAATAGAATGATGTAATATTGGTATGGTGAGGAGGGGTACAGCCAGGGATTTCAAGTTCATGCACAGAGCCCCTAGGCTACTTCTCTGTGCCCCATCCAACGTGCAGTCAGTGCAGCTGCACAGTCATGACTTTCCCCTCCCATCCCTGTTAGCAATTGCATTTTGAGGGGCCAGAGCACTGGGTGATATATCCTCTAAAGAAGAGGCAAACTATGTGGGAAGCTTCCCTCCCCATCACTTCCTAGGAAAACTGTGCAGCTACATACGTGCAGTGCAGGTGCTTTCTCTGCACCTTTGATGGCAGATGTTAATAGTCGTGCAGAAGTGTGTCCTGTTGATGGAGATGAAAATGAGAGGTTTTCTCTGCAAGAAAGGCAAAACAGGTACGAAAGTTTCTCAGAGGTCTTTGGTGAGCTGGAACCACAAATCCCTTCAGAAAGCTGCAGGTACTGCTCTGAGGGCAATAAGCAAGTTAGAAAGGTTTTGTTCTATTTGTCGTGTCACCATACGTGGGATACATCCATACTCTGTACTCTCCACTACTAACCATTTAACAACGTACAGAAAGCCAACTGACAGGCTAAATGGAGAATTCCAGTGTGTCATCATTTAAAAGCTGCTTTGAATAATGCTTGCACACAACAATGAGTAAAACCTGCAGGTAAATCGATGAATGCTGTAACTGAAGGTGAACAATAAAGTGGATATCCTAGCTGTCATTGGCCAGTTCCTTAGCAGGATGTGCAGATTTAAGAATAACTAATCCTAAATCAGCATCCACTTCCGCAAGGCTGAGTGCTGATAAATGTCACATGCTGTTGTATTAAGTGTAGAAAATTTGTTTTTCTGGCTCTAAGGCTAAATGCTGTTAGCCCAAATGAGCTATCAAGTTGATATGATAAAGGCCCTGTTAAATATTCATACAAAATTAAATTAAATACGCATGTGCCGCTTGCTCTACAAAGAACATATGGGAAAATATGACTAATACCTAACAGCAAAGATTAGTTTACTTGTCAGTTCATGATCATGATATAGATGGAATTTCCTTCCATAAAAACAGCATGACAAAGAGTTCATGAATATTTTCATCAGTAGCTAATGTTTCCATTCCCAGAGGAGAGCTCTAAGCCCACAAACAAGAAAGGCTGCTACGTTTAACATTCAAGGGAATGTCATCACAAAATGTAAACTGTCTGCAAGAAACTTTCAGCTTTCGTAGTTTTATCGCATTAGAGACAAGTGCATCACAGCTGTGAAATGCATCATAGCACAGACATGACCCATACTTATAAAAATATTTGACTAATATAGCATTTTATTATGTTAGAAATCTGTGCTGCAACAGTGCAGGGCTGGGCTTTGCTGAGAGCAATGAGAGTTTGTAGGTGGAGGGCAGCGTTGTGTTTCCATTCTGTTATCATTTTCAGGTGAAAGGTGCAGATTTTACACTGCTACAAGTGTAAAAGGTGGGGACATATTTTCAGAGGACAGCATGATGAATTTATGTTCCTTCACTGTCTGACATTTAAGTTTGTTCATAAATGCAGTAGATTAAATTACAGGTTAGTAACGTGTACATACAGCGTATATACATTTACAATATGGCTATATCATAGAAATTATTGGCCTTGTTTAATACTTTAAAAACAATTATCTCCTAGAATAATGATAGTCCTCATAAGTGAATAGGAATTAGTTAAAATACAATCTGACTGTGAGGCCTCGTGTTAAATGGTTTATGCGCCGAGCCGACTTGAAATTGCAATATCAATTATTTGAAGCTACATTATCTTCTGCCAAAATTAAACCTATGCATAGTTTTGGTCATTCACATGTACCTTTCTCAGCCTTTTTATCCCTTATTCTTGAAACTGGGAGGGATAGGCAAACAAAATTGGAAGGAATATTACCCAAATATGGGTAATAAAAAAAGTAGTGCTGTATCAGGTCTGCAGAAACAAACGCATTAGGATAAAGTAGCCCTAATAGCGAATGGAGGGGAATGGTGAGGCTAAACCTGGAAAAATATTCTTAAAAGTGGATACTTAGCAGAATGAGTTAGAGATGTCACAGGTGGGGGGAATGTTTTCCAAAATGTATTATGGGAAAAAACTTGCAGCCTTCAAAATGTGATAATTAGGAAGTCAACAAGTTTCTATAAAGGGAAAAAATCCACAACCATCTAGAAATATTTTTATTTTCAGTTGAGTCCTGTGACACCTTTTCCACAGAAGGAGTACAGAAATTCAGGAAGTTCTTATTATAGCTGTTGAGCAAACCCAAATGGGCAAACACTTACTTTTTTCCAAGCACATGCAAGTTCTGAAGGCAAACAGCAGAGTTCTAAGAAAATGAGGTAAGTTATGGGATCACAGACATTTACTTCTAAGGAAGACTTAAAGAGCATTTTACTACATTTCTATTGTTTATATTATTTTAGCATCTCTACTTAAGAGACAGCTGGCCTATGTCTGTAGACCATGTACGAAATTCTTCTGTTTGACGTGCAGTGTGGTCCAAGAAGCAGCAAGCACGTATCTGGAGTGGAATAGTGAGTGATGTCTCTCAATGCCTGAAAGCATACTGTGGAAAGCAAGGAGTCTCTGGCTCCGTGCCTTCGTGATGCTCTGTGCTTAGGGTACATGTGGGGGCAAACCCTGTGATGCATTACAGAGGGAATCCGTGGTACCGGACACGCACGCAGCGTGCAGTGCGTTGTTGCGTGGGCAGTTACACCCCTGAGGCTCACTGATCACGGTGTGCCTGTTTGTCCAGGTTTCCCAGATGTCCAGTGTCCTATGCTACTGGACATCAGGAAATGCTAGCTGGTTGTTACTACAAGAAATACTGTATCCCTCCAAGTAATAAATTTCTTAGTATTTTGCCCTCAAGTACCACTGAGAGAGCAGTTTGTTCTACTTTTCTGTAGAACCTGAGGGCAGTTCCACATAATATTGCGTGAATAGACAAGGCTACTGGATGAAAAATGTCTTCAGTTTATTGGGGTGAAAACAAGAAGGAAGTGGAAAGAAGAAGTGGGATGTTGCGGAAGGAAGATACTTACAAGGGAAGATACACATGTAAAGCAGCAAATGGAGTGCAGTGTTATGCTAGGAACTTCTCTGTCCCTGCAGATGTTTGGAAAGATACCACAAAAGCAGGGGCAATCGGTCTGTCTTTCCAACATGCCTTATAAGAGAGGAAACTTTGGCTTGTTTAGGGGATAGCCAGGCAAAGATCTACTGAGAAACTGCCACGGTGCCCAGGAAAGCAGTTGCTTTTCAAAGAAAATGCCCTGAAAGGTCAGAAGTACAGATAATTCTGTCAACAGGCCTATGTGGCCAAGGAAGGAGCTTTTTGGTGAACCAAAATGCAAGAGGGGAGCACGTAAAAAGGGGGAACCATGAGAGGCTGCAAAGGTGTAGTATAGAAGCATTGCTTGGACATGTAGATATGAAATTGGGAAGGCCAAAGTCCAGCTGGAGCTAAGAGTAGTAAGGAACATAAAGGAAGCATTTTACAAGTTTGCTCACGGAGCTCAGGGAAAATGTGGGCTTTGGGTGAATGGTGGGAGACAACTGAGGGATGGATGATACAGAGAAGACAAGTACTCAACACTTTTTTTTTTTTTTTTTTTCCCTCCTTCCCCCTCAGTCTTCACACAAAAAACAAACCTGTCGCAGTTTGTGAAGAAGACGGAGAGCCATTACTGAGAGTAACAGGTGACAGAGGATGGAAGGCAAATGGAAAAGGTAAATGGAGGATCAGGGGAGATTCAGGCTGCTTCATCCCTGTTCCTGGAAACATCGTGGACCATATGCCTCACATGATGATGCAGAGCATACCCTCAGCAGATTTGTGGATGACACTGAGTTAGAATGGACCTTGGGTTAACTGAGGCTTGGGCTAAAAACCCTCATGAGTTTCATCTGGGAGATGTGCAAAGCTGCTCCCCCAAAGGTATAAATCCACACAGCACAGTCTGTGGCCTGGCCATCTGAACAGCAGCTCTGATTAAAAAGGACCGGGTGTTACAGCAGAAACCTCTCTGAACATGAGCCCACAGTGGCCTCTAATCGCTAGTAAGGCAAAACCCATGCTGGGCTGTGTTGGCAGAAACATGGCCAGCAGAAGGTTTTATTCTGTCTGCTTGGTGTTGCTGAGGCTGCTCTAGTGTGTCCTCTTCTGGGTCCCTGGGTTTGAGAAGGATGTTGGACTGAAAGAAGGTCTAGCAGAGAGCTACCAAGATAGTCAGAGGTACCTGACCTGTGGGGAGGGGCTAAGGGACTATGGCAGGGAGGGGTTAGCGGCAGCATACAGCTACTGGAGAGCAGGATAAGGGGGGATTCAGTAGCAGCCTCAGGTTACTTCAAGGGGAGTTACAAGCACAGTAAAGCCAAGCTTTTTTGGGTAGTGGAACATGATAAAGCGTGGGACAAATCATAACTTAGGGATTTCAGAGTGGCCTTTCTTGGCTAGGAGGGTGGTGCAGCACTTTAGTAGGTTGCCAGAAAGAGCTGGGATCAGCATTCTTGGAGGCTTTCAGAACTCTGCTGGACAAAGCTATGGCTGACCTGCTCTAGTGCTGGAGACTTTCCTACCACTCAATCAGGAGGCTGGACTGGATGGCCTCCAGAGGTGGCTTCCAACCAGTGCTTCTATGATCCTATGAATCTGATGAGGTTTCATATATTTTTTATACATACGACTATATAGCAGCTATAATTTTCACAGTTAAAACTAAAGGAAAACAAAACAAGACTATAATCCTTCTGATTCAGAAGATGTCAGCCATCAGTAATAGAGATGTTAGCAGACTCTCATAGGATTAGAGATGCATTTGCTCCCTCGGACACGTTATGTATCGGATGCACACTTTCAAATGTGTGAGGGAAACTGCTGGTCCTCACAGGCTCTGGCTTACTGACTGAGTAGCAATGCCTGTGTCAACTTCTAGTATGGTCATGTCACTTTAGCAGAACTTACAGATTCTTCTGTGGAGCCATGTAACTTCCAAGCTATACTGCAAGCACATATAGGACACACCTTTGGTTCCAATAGGGACATGGATTTAGTTACAATGGTATTAAAACATCAGAAAAGGAAATACTTATTTAATGTGTGAAAATAACCGTCATGAAAAGAAACAACAATCATGAACAGAATGATAATCCCCGAGTATTTCTGTCCAGGTTGCTAAGTGAAATCTATTTTCTCTGTCTCAGTTTGGAGATATTTTGTTGTTAAAAGGTGTGGTATGTTACTGAGCAACAAGGCCCCAAATAAGAACACGAAAGAATAGAGCAGAATCACATTAAGGCAGTTAGTATGTATTAATGTATCATAGATTAATATCTTGTTCAAAATCACATGATTGTAGTGGATTTGGTTATTTACAATTAATGACCGCTTGAGGGCTAAGGACTTGATTTTTTTATGTATGAGAAGGATGCTGCCTTTTGCCCTTTTGAGCAGCAAGAATGATCTATGTCCACTGCACTTTGGTCTGTTTTATAAACCCTGGGCACATACACTTGAAATACACGTTATTTAAGGAATCTATGTTGTTGAAGCATCTGTTGAGAAAAAGCAGAAACTAGATCTAAATGCTTTTTCTGCACTTCCTAGCCTAAACGTATAGACTGTTGTCTTTGTTGAGCAACAACATCTGTTACTCTGGAAAAACAGATGTGTGAAGTATACTGCCAGTCGAGAAATATCAAAAAGGTGAAGAGTCTTCAGCAGCTTTAGAGGCAGCAAGGAAATTGGAAGAGAAGGCAGATGCGGTATGTGCTTGTGAACAGGCCATGCAAAAGAGGAAAAAAAGATATCATGTGAATTGTTTACTTTGGAACAATAAAGAAAAGCTCCAGGAAGAAAAGTACAATATTCTGAGGGTCTGTTCATACTTTTGTTTTATTTAATCACATTCCTTATTTATAACAGAGTTGATGACTTAGGGGTTTCCCAGGAGTCCTTTCATAGTTCTGGACACTGATTTACACAATCTCGTGCGTTTGCTATCGGGGGACGGTGGATTAGTTAAACAATAGCTGGATATAATTCTTGGCCATGTTATAACAATTCATGAGATGAAAGTCTGGCTCCAGGAGATCAAATAGGAGTTCTTTATTTTATATCAGGACTTTACCCTGTTTTTTCATTTTTTTTTCACAGCTTGATCAGAGCAGAGGAAAAAAGAAAAGTCTGCAGGTATGCTGGCTGTTTTGTAATGGCATTAGAACTGAGAACTCCTAGGTCTTGTAATGTTTTGATTTTGTTTTTTTTTTTAAAGCCTTGAACCATGGAATTTAATGCTTCATGTATATGTGTAGGCTTGGAAAAATAGTTTGACTAAATGTTCTAATTTCAGAAGACAAATAGATTGAAAGTTAATGATTTTTTGAAAAATTCTTATGTTTTTCAGTCTATGAAGTGATGCTTTGGGATGTGACCTGTAGTACTGGAATGCTTGGATTAGCCAGTCTTGGATCTCCCCAGGTTTCTCAAATCCTGATGTATTTCAAAACAACCTTCTTGATGCCGCAAAAGTTGGTTAGAGATCTTTGCCCTTTCCGTCCAAGTCTAGCGTTAAAAAAGCAGTGCTGAGAAACAACTATTAAATAGAAAAGTATAGTTCAGACAATACATTTGAACTTCTAAAATTTTTGCTCCATTCTGTGTTTTCCCTGAACGTTTGCTTTTCCCTTTGCAGTGTTCAAAAATTATGGAAATTGGGAGATATTCTGGTAGTATTTCTTTCTTGTGGAGAAGGATTCATCTCCTGACCCTTATATCATGCTCTGTGTCTTTGAGAGCATTATAGTCTCAAGGTTGCAAACGAAGACAAATGCAGGCAACAGTTGTTTTGCTTCTGGGCACCTTGAAGGGGGTTAGCAGAAAAGCTAAAAGTAGAACTGAGCAGGCATATGGGAAATACCATCATGGATTAGGTCCAAAACCCACCTAATCCCATACCATGTCTCCAGAAATGATTAGCGTCATATTTCAGATTAAAATGGGATTATGTAGCCTTTGCTCGTCTACTAACATTTGAAGGGTAATTCTGAATTGAAATCATTTTAAATTGGCTTAGATCCTGAAGCCTGTGGTTTAATGTCTTTTGCACTGGATCAGTTGTAATGAATTATGACACTGTGTACGTTCCTATCATCCACAGAAATGACTGCTGTCTCCTTGAACTTTGCAGATTTCTTGACCTTCACAGCTTTTCATGGCAGTATGTTATCAACACTTTAATTGCACTTAGGACGAAAAGAGCTTTGGAAATCTGCTTTGTTACTGTGTTAACAGGGAAGGAGCACAGAAATTTCTTGTATACATTCTCGGAGCACTGGTTACTTCTATGATAGCTCTTCTGTATGCTGTTATGACAGCACCGAGTTCTCATATCCCTTTCAGGCTACTTTTTACAATTTCACTTAATATGATTGAGGGGGGGGGTTTGTGTGTTTTATCATTCTCAGGGCATCTCTTAGACTTCCTGTGTTTGGCCCTGACACTGATGTTCAGAACTGCCTATGGCAGGAGTAATGTGTTAAGCAAGAAATGCCGAAGACAGTAAATTCAGATAAACTTCAAAGGCAGAGTTGGCTAATTGGGGTGAAGAGCAGCAAAGAAAATCTTGAAAAGAGAGAGATGGGAGAGAGTGAGGCAATTTTATCATTAACAAAAACAGTGAGAAGAGCTCAGAGGAAGGATGTCTCAGGTGCTGGGAGGGACAGAGCAAGCAGAAAAGTTTGCAGCCACCCCCCCCCCCCCCCCCCCCAAGGATGAAATACTGAAATGTCTGAGAAGAAACTACCATAAAGTGTGATGCTGAAGTAAGTTTTCATGTTTCCCTTTCTTCCTCCTATAACTCTTTACAATTCTGTAATGAAAAAATTATCCTCTAGTTTTCAAAGAGTCAATAAACACTACAAATACTGTAGTTTTACACTGTCAACGTAGTGCCAGGTGACTACAGATCACCAGTTTTCAGAGCATTGTTAAAATCAATAGTAATTACAGATTCCTGTTCTAACCCATAGCCCTGCTGCAACCACATATTAATTCATGATTTTGCTATCCTTTTGCCCCAGTCAATCAACTGAAATTTTTTATTGACGTTCAGACACTCGCCATGGTGGCCAGGTACGTAGGAGGGCCTGAGATAGGGGAGAGGAGTTCAGGGGAAAAATTCATGGTACCAAGCAAAGCTTTGGATTACAGAAGATGAAAGCAGATGTGGGAAATAGAGGACTGAAAAAATTTAGATGTGGACAACATCGTGTTTCCTTGGGAAAGGTTGTGGGGTGAGACACAGCGATCAGGTGCAGCAGCAGCAAGACCCACCTGAAGCCAGTGTGACACCTGGCAAGCCATGCTGCTGGGGATGCTGCTTGTGACGATGCTGAGGCAGTTCATGTGGG
The DNA here is from genome assembly GCF_015220075.1 of Falco rusticolus. Lineage (NCBI taxonomy): Eukaryota > Metazoa > Chordata > Aves > Falconiformes > Falconidae > Falco > Falco rusticolus. The sequence continues at coordinate 48,058,372 of NC_051189.1, forward strand.
GGCTGGTCGAGGTACCAGCTGGGATGGGCAGAGCATTCTGTCAGTCGGCCGCAGCACAACCACACACAATCCTGCACCACCCAGGGCTGTGATTTCCAACCACAGTTGAGCATGTATTGCTGCTTCTTGTATAATAGTCGCAGCAAAGAGGCCGGTTGTATGCCTGATAATGTTTCTGCCTCTTTCAGAGGATCACATGTGGGTACCTTGAATACCTGAAATTGGTATTTAGAACATGTCAGGTTGCTTTTAATCATTTCTTTACTCTTTCGCAGTAGGAGAAAGCTATTCTCAGCAATCCATTTGCTGTGTCTGAAACACCAGTCCTGCCTGTCAAATGAGAGTAATTGCTTTGGGATGCTGATTGCTTTGCAGTTGCATTGTTATCAGCCAGGTGGGTGATGCCTTAGTGCCCAGCTGTGTGATGCTGTGTTGTGCCTGTGGGTGGGAGCCGCCTGTCTCAGGGCCCGCTGTAGAACGATATACAGGGAGTGAATATTCACAGATTTTCTTGACACAAAGTGCGGTGACCAAGTGGAATTACTAAGCAGCAAGTATAATGCAAAAGATAGTATACACAAAGTATAATAAAATTGCATTGCTTACTGCAGATATGTCTGTACATGAAGGTACCAATATAACTGCTGGCTCAGGAAGTCACTAAACCTTGGTGTGTTGGAAACCGGGCATAAACACTGTTGACACTTAAACTTCTTCCCTTTGCTTTTGTTCTTCACCATCATAAGAACTAGTTGGAGCAGAGCACCTGAACTAAGGACTTTTGTCTGGATCATATGGCCCTTTCCTATTTTCTTAGCCTGAGGAGGTGGGAGGTTTGCAGGAGTTTAATTTTTGGCACACAACAGTTCAAGAATTATCATTGGTTACTCCAATTTTTCACAAGTGTTCCATCAGCTAAGTGCCATAAACTAAGTTGAACAAACCAACCAACCAGCCAAACCCTCACACAACCCCCCCAAATCACACTGCAAACCTATGGTTGCGACAGTACATGAAGTATCTTCTCACTTGTGTTGCAGTGACAATACTGGCACAAAAGCAACTGCTTATCCGACAGTACAGGATCCAGCAGTGTTTTGAAAGTGTGAAGGAATCTGTGAAAAATAGAACTAGGTACCTAAAGTATGCAATTTTTCTGTTACCCAGTCAGGTGCCACACTTTATCTGGAAATAATTCAGTACCAAGCATTTAAAGAGGAAACTTTTTTTTCTCCTTTTAGTATCCCTTCAAAAAAAGAAGGGGCAGGGGGGAAGGAAATTGTTGAAACAGTAAATTAAAGCAAAGTGGGGTGGTGTTTTTTCTCTGATCTATTGCTTTTATGGCATTTTCCAGATGACTCTCAGTGTGAAAATTACTGCATCCATATGTTCATCAAATGTCTTCCTTTTACTTCTGTCAGTCCTAGGGCAGCTAGAGCAATGGCACATCAGTGGTGTATTCAGGACTTTCGGACAAATGTAGGTTGGATTCTGTAAGGCTCCAGGCAGCAATGAGAAGGGCTAAGTTTATGTCTGTCCAGTGAAACCAGCGTAAGCCAAAGGTTCTCATATCATCAACTGAGAAAGCCTTGAAGTTGACATTACACATGACTATGTTCCCTAAATCTCCAAAGAAAGAGGATATGGATCTTGACTTCTAGGGTTGTTGGTTTGTTGTTGTTTTTAGTCTTTGGGTGGGTTTTTTTGTTGGTTTTAGGTTTGTTTGGGTTTTTCTTAAGTCTAAAAACTTTTGGGCTGATATTAGAGAAGGGTAATGTTAGTAATGTTATATGGAGAGAATGGACTTATATTAAGCAGAGTTTTTTCTTGAGGTAGGACTGAGTTATAGGAAAGCTTTGTAATCTCTTGTTCCTCTCAGTTATGCTGATTCTTCAACACGTGGAGATCACTGCTGAGGTGTGGCAAACTGAATGATGAAATTGTTGGATGATAAATGCTGGTATACCAATTCACCAGTTAGAACTGGTGGAATTGTTCTTTACACACAAAACACATAAGAAAGCCCTTTTTTTATTAATTTGTGATTATTTTTTAAATAAGTTTTATTCTGATGTCTCTGAATATTGTTTGCATGTTAGATGATGTGGGCAGATTTTCAGCCCTTGGGCATTTGCAGACTCTTACCCCAGGGAGGCAGAAGGAACTGCGGTGGGGAGCTCAGACAGATGCTGCAGCATGGAGGCAGGACCAGAAACTGTACTTGGCTTTCCTCCTGCAAACATGGGCAGTATCTTACTGTCCAAAAAGCTGTTACAATTTAGTAGTGATGAGAGGAATAGGGCTTGATTTCCACCTGCCTGTCTTGGGAATGTAAAGTGACAAGGGGCTGAAGCACGTGGCAGGGGACAAAGTGGCCTAAGGTGGTCCTACTGATCACAGGGGTGAAACCAGAGAGCGTTCATTCAGCTGAGGGGCAACCTTCAAGTAGACCATGTGCACTGTTTCTCCCTGCTTGATGTCAAACATAGCAGCGATTTGCTCTAGTGGCCCATTGCTAGGATATGTGGTATCCTCCCTTGCAGAACCCTAGGAACTGCTCTGCACAGTGCCTGTCTCTGTGTGTGTGCACACAGACACCCCCACCCCACCCCCCCACCCCCCCCAAATGGTGTTCAGAAGGGCCAAATGCAAGGCAGTAAGCACTGGCTGGTTTTGCGCTATTTAAGGTTGGCAGCTGCCCAACAAATCCAGACTTGTTGCTGGAAGCAGTGGGATGGGGAGATGAGCACTGCAAAGACTGGGACCAGGTGAAGGCTTGTACCCAGCAGCCCAGCATGAACTCGGAGCTCAGGCTGACAGAATGGTGGGAGTCAAATTGGGAATGAGCTGTGGATGAGGACTAGCGGGTAACCAAGTTTAACCTTAATTACAGGTGGAGACAGCAGGATGGAGAAGCTTCAGTTCTTGCAGTAAAGTGTATTCAGGAAAGCTTTTGGAAGAGAAACACAAAGACAAATCCCAAGAAGCTCTATGCATCCTTTTCCCCATTCCTGCAATCTTACCTCTGGTGTAGGTATAGTCTGACCAGTGGTGCTCGCAAATGGGACCTGCTACTAACAGAGGACTCAGACCGCAGAGAAATTTCCTTTGATATTTGCATGCGACATAGCTTACTTCACTTAGTGTGATGAATTTGTTGCATTTGAATGGGATTTATCTTTGCCTTGATTAAAATCTTCATGCTTTGTTTTTCACTTAGACCTGCAGAGGACAGCAAACAAACAGGCTGGAACAAGGAGGAAACTGGTCTGTAACTACTATGGAGAGAGTCCCTGGGTCATACTGCTGATGCTAATTTTAAAATATCACTACTCTCTTTAAATATTTATGTAAGATTATATTTTTGCACAGTCAAGTATTCTTTTGTCTTAGTTATTGAAGTTATGGGGTATATATGGCTTCTGACATTCACACAAGCAACTACTGAAACGCCAGCAACCCGCTTAAGATGTGGGTCTGTGTTAGTGACCTTCTGGTTTCTCTGCAGATTCTACTAAAATTAATTCTGGACCACAAGGGGCTTTTGAGGGAAAGGCATTTGAATAGGTTTTTCTATTTTTTCCCTGTGGGTGTATTTCTATCTAGATTGTGGACCAGTTTATGCAAATAGAGATATCGGTATCTGCCAGAAACTATTAAAATCTAAAGGACTTAGCAGTATCTGCAAGAATGTTCATATTTTTATACTTCCCAGTAATATAAACCTAAACTTTATGGTAACTTGAAAGAAAACAAGCTTAGAACAATTCTCTGTTAAGTTGCCTCCACCATTTAACACAGGGCAAACCATTCCCTCTGAGTGAGCCCAACTTTTTAGAAAAAACAACACAAATGAAAATAACTGTGTAATTGTTTGAGAACTGAATCGGAAATAGAGCCTATACTTCTGTATAGTATATATATATATGCAGTTTGATTAAGTGTTTAATATCTTTCCTTAGCTGCTTGCCTCTTTACTTGCTGTGATACAGCATTTTCTGTGGAACTGTTCAAGTTCTTCCATAAGTGCAGTGCAGATCTGATGCTTAAGCTTTGTGATTTACAAATGAACTGGCAAAACAGCAAGTAGGCAACCTCTGATTATTACCTTCTGGGCACTGCAGATGGTGTTCCAGAAGCTTGTGGGTTTTTTTGCTCACCTTTAAATAGCGATTTAAGACTTCTTTATATTTATACAAAGGCTAGAATTAAACCTCTGTTAGTTCTGATTGAAATGTTTTTCAGCTGTAGTAGCAGTAGACAGATTAGGTTAAAATTCAGCTACATATTCTTAATTGAATAAAAATCACTTTGCTTGTTTCACTAGATATTTTTTTTGGTGCTGTTGAAAACATCCCCCTCCTAACCAGCTTGAACTGTTCTTCTAGGGAATATTTGTTGACACTAGGAACCAGAATTGCTACATTTAAATTGGGAGGGGGAGGATTCTTCAGAAATATTGGCTGTTTTTATGTACAAGCAAAAAAAGAATTCTAACAGGAACTTATTTACAGAAAAAATAGTAAGGTGTGAATGCTTAAAGAAAGTTTAGTAGGAGTGATTCCAAGCTGAGCTCTGTGTACTTGCACTTGATTGAAAAGATATCCTTTCCCAGGCAACCCTTCAGTATTTCAACTCTTTAATATCTCTTATAAATCACAATAAACTGGGTAATTTCCTGCCGTGGTCTTGGCTGGTGTAAGCTTCCAAGTCCTCTGATTGTTAACTGAAGCAATTACACACTTTAGATTGATGGCTGAACTGACTAAATTGACATGCAAAAAGTAAGTGTTTCTTTTCATATGGGAGGCATTCAATTATTTATCATAAGGGTGTTCTTAAAGTTGTGTTTACTTGAAGACCTCCTTTATCCTATTTGTTAGAATAAATAAAGCAGATTTATCATAAGGGTCTTCTTAAAGTTGTGTTTACTTGAAGACCTCCTTTATCCTATTTGTTAGAATAAATAAAGCAGCAATACAACAGAAATATACAACATGCTACATTTTTTTGCAATGGGAAAAAATGTGCCTTTCCAAATAGTAAAAATGAACAGAAAACAGAGGGGATTTCAATTGCTGTCCCTAATGTTATTTGGCTTGGAGCTGTGGAAATCTACTTACTGTATCTAAGTGGATTCTTGTTTTGAAACTAATATTCAAATATTCTTTGACAAGCAAAGAATTTTTGGTGAACCTTCTGATTTGGCCTTTTTATCAAGAAATTAATTTTATTCACACTTTTTAATTCAACTTTTGTCACCTTTTTAAAGGGTATGTTGGATAATGAGGTCAGCTTGGAAAGGAGACTGCAAAATTTTGCAGTTGAGGTGTATAATATATAGATCAGAGATATTCAGAGGGTATGTTTTGCCTTCATTTCCAAAATGGCAATTATTACCTGACCTGACTGCTGCAAGATCCACAAGAAATCATTTGCAGGCTGATGACCTTATTTTAGCTGTTGTAGGTAAGTCAGGGTGTAGCCAAATGTCTGAACTTCACCAGTATGTATTTGCAAACCAACCCAATCTCTTCCAAGGAATCTACACCCTGCCCTGCTCCCTGTTTTCAATGTAAAGACATACTTTAGTCCTGCTGGAAAAATAACAGAAAGGAACCCCTGAATTCTGGAAGCTGCTATCTAGTTAGGGAACAATATAACACAGAGTTTTGCAGGCTTCCTCCAGATGATCTAGGGAGTGTGGCTCAAGCCCAGCATAATACATTCATCTCTTGGACTCAAAGGTTTGTAGGCATCCATTTCCTTTTAGGCAGGCCATCATCCGTTCCAACAACTATGTTATTTCTTTGTCTTGTCACTTGAAAAATGAACTGATCCCCAGATTTCCCACACCTTTAGGTTTTTTTGGCCATTGCTAATATGGGCTGGACTTAGTCAACGTTTTTAGGACATATTCCTCATACATTACTTTAGACCTGATGATGGCCATTCAAAAAGGCTTGTTCACAACTCCTCCTGATGACACCACTTTAAAGGGATGTTTAAACTTAATCTCAAAGAAGTTTAAATATTTTAACTAGTGCCTTGTTCCTGAAGGCCCCCATTCAGCTGAGTTTGGGGATTGCTAGAGGGCACAAGTAGTTCCAGCACAGGCAGCAGGACTGTGAACTTTCAGTAGATTCTGTGTGTTGAAGGCTTGAGTAGTTTGCTGTCACTGACACACATAAATGTATCTGACTTTAAAGCCTTTATAGTTCCATTTGACTGATGAAGTAGTGAAGGTTTAGGGTTCCTAATTTTGTTTGGTCATCTCTCAATTCAGTTATGCTGATTCCTTGTCCCTGAAATGTCTTACACCAGAATGGTTAGCTGTAAACTTCCTGAGCAGGTCTGAGTTGCTCCAGCTTCATATTTTGTAAGCTAGCATTTCCCCCTTGAAGTCAAATGCTGCTGGACTGGTCTCAATCACACAGACAAAACTTGCCTTTGCACTACAGCACAGTCCCCCAACAGCAAGTGTCAGCGAGTAAGACCGAGCAAGACAGGAGCCCCTGCAAATTCACTGGACACCATTCAGCCTGCCGCAGCATCAGGTGAAAGTGCTGGCCTCGTCTAACAGCATTGTAAAACAGAAACATTTATTTTAAGAATCATTTCCTTTGAAATAAAATTGGTGAGAGGTAGTGGTTTGGATGCCCGCCAACCCAGACTGCTCATTCATGGTAAATTAAAGCTCTATTTTTAAAGTCTAGTGATCTTTTATTGGATTTTTACCCCATACCAACATTACTCTGGTCTCATACTATAATAAACGTACAAAAAGCAAAAGGTTCTGAGAAAGATAGATCCTTCAGAAAAATTATCTCCCTGAACACACATCTGTTACAAAAACAAAACCCAAACCAAGCTATTAGTAATTGTCTATCTGTAAAACCCATCATGGTACCAGATCAGAAAGACCAAATAGTGATGGTTTATTTTGCTTTTGTTGCAAAACCTGGATTAGAATAGGGTGTTCTCTCCTCTGCTTACCCTTAGAAAAAAATCTGCTGATGTGGAGCCCTGTACTGAAGAAAAGTGGCTCCAGTTGGACAATCCTAAAGAAATTGGTTGGACTTGTAGCCATGACCAACAGTGCACTTGCTTTTGGGAGTGTCCTGGGAGGAAATCTGTGTCTTGTCCCTTTCAGTAGAGTTAGGAGGAGCTGCTGGGGTCATTGTTATAATAGGGCTTGGCCACTTTGTTTATTTGATGAAAGGAAGCATTTAATGTTACTGATCTGATGTGGCAACAGAAGAAGATAAAGAACAGAAAACAAAAGGGAGTTTGACTTAGATATGAGAAATAACTTCAGTTTCTATAAATTATGATTCTGTTAAAGTTCTGTGATGTCTGAGGTCAACAAATACGTATTTAACTATTTCTGGTGATCTGTTCTATGAACAGACAAGCACAGGAAAGTGCATAGTTCCATTTTATCAAGGAAAACTAGTCGAAAAACCAGAGCCATCAACTCATCAAGAAATCACTTGCCATGAGTAGTTGGTGGCAATGGGGTTTAAGGTCAGTCATGAAATCCTTCACACTGCATTTGGTTCCTGGAAGATGTGGGCTTATCCTAAATTATATGAAACTCACCAGTTGTTTGTGACTGCAACCGCAGAAAAAAAAGGAAAAAGCAATGCATCTGGATAGCATTCTCCATGTACTTGCAGTAGTTAACTAACCCTCCCTCATGTGATGATGGTGCTTTTTTCAATTTACAGTAAATAAAGCAGGGAAAAGAAGACAATTTATGACAAGTCCTTGGCTTTTGTGTCACACTGCTGCCCGTATAAGTAGAAATTAAAACAGCCATATGGCAGCTTACTGATCCAAGTAACAAATCAGTAGGGTATTGTCCTGGTTTCAGCCAGGATAGAGTTAATTTTCATCTCAGTAGCTGGTACAATGTTGTGTTTTGGGTTTAGTGTGAGAATAATCTTGATAACACGCTGATGGTTTTAGTTTAAGTCAATGAATTTTCAGTTGTTTAGGCCCTTACAGTGAGAACGCTGGAGAGGCACAAAAAATTGAGAGGGCACACAGCCAGGACAGCTGACCCCAAACGGCCAAAGGAATACTCCACATTGTAGAACATCATGCTGAGTATATAAACTGGAGGAGCTGGCGGGGGCTAGTGGATGATGTCCAGGGACTGGCTGGGCATGGGTCAGCAACTGGTAGCGTCAATGGCGTATTGTGCATCACTTGCTGGTTTAGGGTTTTCTTTCCTTTCCCTTTGGACTTTATTCCTCTCCCTTTCTTCTCTTATTTTCATTACAATTGTTATTGTTGTTGTTGTTATTTCATTTTATTTCAATTATTAAATTTTTCTTTCATCAACCCTCAGGTTTTACCTTTTTCCCAGTTCTCCTCCCTGTCCCACTGGGTGTAGGCGGGATGGGGTGAGCGAGCAGCTGCATAGTACTTAGTTGCCAGCTTGGGTTAAACCACAACAGGTACATATATATGGGCCCAGGCAGAGCCCATGCATCCCAGTGGTAAATGAAAAATTAAGAAAAACTTCATAGATCAACCAATCGATAATATATCAATAAACTGATATCTATTCCTTGGAGACCACTTGTTTATGAGTGGGTAAAGGAGAGTGACATCAGAAAAAGAACTGATGCTTTTTTTCTGTTTCTTGGGTATGCAGGATCTTTTGTTTCTGCTGTTGCTAATATAGCAGTCTTCACAACTACAAGCTCATCCTGCTGTGGTTACTTCAGCCCAGCCACAATGCTAACGCTACAAAAAGCCCAGATCTATCTGTTAATGCTGAATTCTTCCAAAGTTAAAATGATATCAAATATTCCCTGTCCTCCAACTTAATCTCCTGCAGCACAGTAAACCTCAGCTCAGTACCTGTTTCTGAGAACAGACCTCCTGGTACACAGGTGTGGTGGGTTGACCCTGGCTGGACACCAGGTGCCCACCAAAGCTGCTCTATCACTCCCCTCCTGCAAAAGGGTGAGAAAAAAATATAACAAAAGGCTCATGGGTCGACATAAGGACAGGGAGATCATTCAGCAATTACTGCCATGGGCAAAACGGGCTCAAATTGGAGAAATTAGTTTATTACTTATCAGATCAAAGTACAGTAGTGAGATATAAAAACTAAATCTTAAAATACCTTCCCCGCCCCCTTCCCTTCTTCCTGGGCACAACTTTGTTTTTTTCCATCTTGGAGCTGGCTGGCGCTGGCTCTGTTGGACATGGGGGAATTTTCTCACAGCTTCTCACAGAAGCCACCCCTGTAGCCCCCTGCTACCAAAACCTGGCCACACAAACCCAATACAACAGGTGAGCTAAGGTCAGGCATCAGGGATGGAGCGCTTGAACTAAAATGAATAGATCCTGTAATCAAATTGCTATTTAGGTGTGACTACCGTGACTTAAGGCAGCCTGGGCTGCAATGGTTTTAGTAGACTCAGGCCCAGAAAAAAATGTCTTTTCCACTAACTTTCAGAGCCATGTGTGTTTTGTTAGTTCTATTTTCTGTAACTTCTCATTAGACTAGCGATTACTTTCACATGAAATTGATGTGGTTTCAACAGTGAAAACATGTCACACATTTTGATGAATTTTGCCAAAACTTTCTTTGCAGTGCAATATTTTGCATGGTAGTTTGCAGTGTACTGGTGTCTGAAGTTTTTCTTTCTGCTCAGTTGTTGGTACCTACCACAGAAAGAGTGACAGCAAATCTTTAGACATGTTATCCACAGATCCGTAACAAAAGTGCTATATGAAAATGTTCAATGTGAAGGGAAATAGATCAGAACAAAAAGTCAGTACTCAAATAGTCAGATATGTAATGAGGAAGTCCGCTGTTAAATATTTTCTCATCTGAGATGTTTAAAGTTAATAAGAAATGGAAAGAAAAAAAAGTAGATATATCCCTGATAAAATTTGATTGATCTTTTCAAAATAACAATTTGAAAATTTGAGGTATTTCACTTTAACAGCATAGGAACTCTAGGACTATTAATTGTGATGAAAAGTCTTGATACATTTTACAGATTACTGTTATATTTACCAGTACTGGAAACAAAATGCCTTTTTGATAAGATCAAGGTTTTGCATATTAACGCTGTAGAATAATAAAAAAATAGAATAGGCTTGTCATCAGCACAGTAGCGTTTTTTTGTGATTTCAGGAAGTGGATGACAATTAACCTCCTGCATGGTACATGTCTGAGAAAACTTTATACTAACTAGCCTACTTTTTCAAAGGTGAGTTTAAAGATGAGCTCAATTGAGATCTTGGGTACTGAAAATTTTAAAGAGGACTGGTCTATGGCTTAGTTGAGGGCATTTTGTCCATAGTTCTTGTTCACTACTGAGCTAACAATTAATGGCTTTAATTTGGTTCATGGGTTTTTTTGTAAGTTTTTAGTTTATCGGTAATTAGGGCTGAAACTATGTGTAGATACCCAAGTTGCGTGGTAGCCTGCATGTGATATAGGAAATATTTCTCTGTGTCTTCAGTATGGAAATCATCTCTCTGGCACTCCCATTACTGGGGACCTCTGTGAGCACCAGCAACCCGGGGAACAAGGTTAGTGTCCTCCTGGCCAGCCACTCAGAAACCCACAAAAAACTGTTAAATGACTGAAATATTTCCTGTCTTAGTAGTTCTCAGCTCCAGCAAGAAATGGTGATAACAGACTTGTTTGGGGTTTTACTGACCCCTTGGGGAAACTGGGTGCTGCAGATGCAGACAGTTCGAGAATAACAGGTATGTGTCTGGCAGTTTCCACAGAGAGCCTGCAGAAGGAAGATGGGTGGGTGGCCATGACTTCTCCACTCTGACCTGTCACCCCTCTCCCAAAGGGAGAGGGCAATTAGCGTATTCAGTTGAGTGAAAGTGTACTAGCATGAACACATCAGCTGTTAATAAATGCTTTGAAATTACACGCTGAGAGTCACAGTAGCTAAACAGTGGTTGCCCAGACCTTTCAGAGCTTTGCCTTCGTCAAGCTCAACAGAGACGCAAGAGTATCGTCTGCGAAACACTGTTTAAAAAGTTAACAGCCGCTTTCTTCTGCAAGGAATGCCACAAGCAAATTAGAGGTATTGTAAACAAAACTGGTTTTATGTGTTTGACATCAATGCTAATACTCTTTTAAAAAAAAAAAAGTTTTAATTTAATGTTAGCTGCTTATGTTATTTGATTCCCTCTGGATCGTTTAGCTGATACCTGTATGTTGTTGACAAAACAAACTGAATTTATGTTGCTGGAATCATCACGAGTCATTAAAATAATTAAAATGAGTCAATGAAATGAGTCATCAAGTGAGAGAGTTACACCTGCAACCACCTTCTGTCCCTGTGTCATGCGACTGAATGTTTGATGATGGGCTTAAAACCTCTGGCTGTCACTTTGAAGTGTTTCTTAACGGCTCATACTGCAATCTTAGTTGTAATGTTCAGTACTGCTGAATGAGTCTTTGTAATTGAATTAACTTGTTAGTCACAGAAAATAGAATCTTCCACACAGAAAGGGAACATTGCTACTTGCAAAGAAGTATTCTGAAAAAGTTTTCATAAGCATATCCTTGGGCAGAAATTAGTGATATCAGGGTTAGCCTTCAAAATTGGTGTATATATGAAGATATAGCCTGCTTTCCAGATTTGGGTTTATTTACACCTTCATTCTTGCACTGGTAAACTCCTTGTTTATGTGAATAAAATGGTTTGATGGGGGGGGGGGGGGGCGGGGAGGAAATTACGTTTGATAATTATATATTTTATATATATACACACACATATATATATATGTATTTATATTATATAAATTAATCACTCAAGCTTTTTAAGGAGAGGGATTACACATTCTAGGTATCTGTATAATGCCTGCCATACCAGTTTTTCCCTGTTAGAGTTGGTACCTTTGCGATTTAAAGGAAAAATACAAGTAGTATCCTTATTTATTATATATTGGGTATTATTTGCTAAATATTGAAGGTCAGAAGATGTTTCAGAACTTCTAGTGATGGATGTTACTTCACTCATTTTGAGAAATTCAGCCTGTGTATTATTATTTTTTACTGACTGTAAGATGCAATAGTTAAAGCCTGAAATTTGCAGACCTGGTACCTAAATACTGACTTAATTCTTTTTCTTTCTCCAAATTTGTTGAACATTTTGCTTGATTTCAGGTACCAAAACATAACTTTTATTGTGCACCTTTGCAAAAACATCCTCGAAAACTTTGGCCCTAGGTATTGGTATCACGTTTGGGGCAGGCTAGACTAGAAGAGAAAATTTGGTTTGTTTTGACCACTCTTTTTTATGATTCTAGTTGTTTCTTTCCAACTCTTCCCAGTTAGTACTCAGTGGTATAACAAGCTTGTAAGAAAACACATTTCTAGTTCTTAGCTGATTAAGAAGAGGTTCAGAATGTTTTCCAGAAAGTACCAATAATAAAAGATCCATAATTCAATAGCATATTAATAATTCAATATAAGTCAACCAAGGCAGAATATTTCAAAATAAACTTTTTCAGCTGGTTAAAAATGCCATAATGCCATTGGCATATTATCAAACTTCATTCATTTTTTTATCATATATATTTTTCCCCTTTAATTTCTGGACTAATGTTTCAGGTTGACAGGGCAAATAAGCGACATACTGAAGATGAAGATTCTGGTTGTAACAGGTACCTGTACAGATAATATCAAAGGGCTGGGGGACACCAGTGGCTTAGCTACTTAGAGCATGGCTACTGTAATACAGTAGCGTTTTGCACGCTTGGCCCAGGACTGGGCTGAACTCAGCTGCAGGTGGCTTTTAGGGGACCTCTGGAGAAATGGCCCCTTCACCCACTTCCCACATGTGCAGTCTAATTGCAAGGCAATACATGAGAATCAAGGAGATGCTTTGGAAGGAAAACAGGTTACAAATGGTGTTTTTAAAGACATAAAATCATGGTGGTGTGCACTGAGTATACTGCTATGCTGCGTTTTGCAGCTGCTGAAGAGCAAGACATGCAAGAGCTAGGTTCTGCTTCCCAGTAGAGCTTAGCAAAGTGGTGGTACTCTGTTATTTCAGTGATTTGTGTCAGGAAAAAGATGAAGAAGCCTTGTGAATCGATATGTTCTTTTTAAAGTATTTGGGCTGTTTCATAAGCAGTGTAAGATGATGGAAGAGGAAACTCACACCTCTCTCCTGCCTGCCCAGTGCTTTTCCTTGAGCAGGTTTAAGAAGTGCACTGAGGAATTAAGGGGTTTTAGCCTTTCTTACAGGTTATCCAGTAGAAATTTATACCATGCAACAAAATGCCTTTTCTAGATAGATTACACAAATCTGTTCCATGAGTCTATTTCATAATCTGTCAGCTCACAGAGAGATACTAATGGGAACTGCCTTTTCTTCTGTCATAAGCTTCTATTTTAAAAGTGATTTACAATTCCCAGGCAGAAAATCAGAGCAGAAGAGCTGAAAAATTTATTATTGTGATCATATCACCTTTCTCTGTGGACTTCCAAGCATTTAGTAAGTAAAGGAGAGAAAATCCATCTTCTGCGGGCAGTACATCATCTACACAGTGATGGCAATCTTTCATTTCACTTTGGCTTGTATGAACAGGGAGATACCATTTCTATGGGAAAATCTCAATCCCTTTCCTCTTGTAGTGACAGATACCTCATTTGGAGCTTTCTAGAGAGAACACTGTGCTTTTAGTCTGTTTTTTCAGCATACAGAAAAATAGGAGCTTGGTCACTAAGTAATGACTTTTTCTTCATATCTGTTTGTTAGCTAAGGGTCTTGTTTGTAGACAGACATGTACTGAAAGAGTCGTGCTTGGGGCTGACAATTGACATACAGTTTGGACAGAGGAGGGAAGGAGAAGGAAGGGGATTTTTGAGACACCTAGTTTAAGATAAACACCTTCAGTATGCTTGTTTGTAAAGCTAGAGTCAGATTTGGTAAACTAAGGCAAAGTAACACTAAGAGGAGTCCCAGATCTGTGAAAATGCTGATACTTTTACTGTAAAAATTCCCCTTTTTTCCAGCTGCTGGTGTCAGAATATTTCAAGTAAACCCATCGTCCAGAAATAATGCCCCCAGCTGAATTCACTACCTTGTTATAACTTTGCTTTCAAGTTAAATAACACAGGATGAAAATCAAGAGTAGTTTTCTTCCTGTTCCTTTCTCAGTCTGAATGTTTCAAAAGTCTTAAGGGAAATTCTCTAAGGACTCTAATAGGCAATTTCAGTAATGTAGCAATGTTATAGATTCTTGGCTTTTCTGAAAGGTACACTATGATTTAAGAGACAGATTTTTTTATTGGCCTTAGTCTTCTATTAAGGTGTTTCTGTCTTCCTGGAAAAATACTTATTTCTATCATTGATTGATGTCTTCAGTGAATCATAGTTTAAAAACTGGTTCAAGGGTTAGGTAATTCTTAGTTATACGATTTCATATTTCCAGACAATAACTTTTGCCTTTGAAATCTAAAATAATGATATATTTCAGGAGTTGTTGCAGGCTTTGTTGTTGACCAGCTCAGATCAGAGTCAGGCCTTAAGCAATGGTCAGGAGAAAAAAAAAAAATAAAAGAAAAAAAAGCCAGAAAGCTTTTCCTGGTCTCCTACTATCCTACTATGCCATGGGCCCTCAGTAAACAAATAACCAGCACAGTCACTAGTCTCCCCCAGAGATGGGTGTTACTTAAGGGAAGATTTGAGGAAGGCTTGATTATGTTAAAGGTAGACATGGAAGAATAAGCACTCACCCTGTTTTAAGCAGGACTAGGAATAATAGGTTTAAGTTAGAATAAGTGACAGTAAATCATATAGGAAGAAAACTGTCTTACAGCATTGAGGTAGTTTGCTCATAGAGATGGGAGAGTCGCCTGCCACTGTAGGCTCTTCAGAATAGATTGGACAAGCATCTGTCAGGAATGCCAGTGGTGTGTTCTAGAATCACAGAACTGTAGAATCTTTTAGGTTGTAAAAGACCTTTAATTAAGATTATCAAGTCCAACTATTAACCCAGGACTGCAAAGTTCACCACTAAACCATGTCCCTACAGCACTGCATCTATGCATTTTTTAATTGATTCCACCACTTCCCTGGGCAGCCTGTTTCAATGCCTGACTTCACTTCTTTCAGTGAAAAAATTTTTCCTAATATTCAATCTAAACCTCCCCTTGCACAACTTGAGACCATTTCCTCTTGTCCTATTGCTTGTTATCTAGAAGAGACATACCTCCACATGTCTACAACCTCCTTCCAGATAGTTGTAGAAAGCAATAAGGTTCCCCCTCAGCCTCCTTTTCTTCAAACTAAGCAACCCCAGTTCCCTCAGCTGCTCCTCATAAGACTTGTGCTCCAGACCCTTCACCAGCTTCGCTGCCCTTCTCTGGACATGCTTTAGTACCCCAATGTCTGTCTTGTAGTGAGGGGCCCAAACCTGAACACAGTGTTTGAGGTTTTGGAGGAGAGTGAAAGGCTAAATGTTATAATTGCTTCCAGCTCTACTTTCCTACAAGAAGAGGGAGCTTGAGAACTGCAAGCAGAAAGAGTAACACTCATCTCCTCTAAAAGCAGACAGTGGAGAGTACACTTTCCATGGTACCAGTGCTGGACCATCAGCCCGTATATAGGGGAAGTAGAAAATGAACAGTATGACCTGTAATGGAAGGATGATGGTGAAAGCAATGCCATTTCTCTGTTGTGCCTGCAAGGCTTAAGCTCACTCTGCTTTCATCTTTGCTAATGGAAAAGGAAGCATTTACTAGCTGCAGGCTACTTCCAGAGGAGACACTGACCCAATTCCCTCACATGCAGTGTGATTCCTGCAGGCACCAGGCTCTGAGAGCTCAGCTATTGCTTTCAGTGATTACTGCTTAGCCTGAGCATACAAGAAACGTACAACTGCACTTACATAAAGTCTTTCAGCTGAGGATCTCAGAGTGCTACTCAAGCAATTCTACTCTATTTTGCAGATAAAGAAAATGTGTCACAGGGTGGCTGAGTGGCAGTCCAAGATCACACAAAAGCAGTCAAGTACTCAGAGTTCCCAGTCAATCTTAAGTAAACCATATGAGTCTGGTTAGTAGTTCTTAGCTGAACGAAATATACTGTTCCTACTGCCAAATGGACAGGCATTGTATTCCCAGGAGATCCTCAAAGAAAAACTTTGAGAATTCTTCAAGTCTGAGCATTCCTTAGACGGGTTGATTAATTTCAGTCTCAATAAATTCAGAACAGTGAAAAGAGATCTAGTAACCTGCCAGAAAGGGATGCTTTGCCTGGAAAACAGTCATGCTAGAGCACATGGCTAAAAGACCTTGCATTTGAAAGATCATTCTTTTTTACTCTTAAACTGTCAACTCAGCACAACTACAGTGATATCTGAATTCTACTTACCAAAACCCACTGACCTGACCTCCATATTCCATGTTTTGCAGCTCAGTCTGGTGGGTCACAAGCCAGAATAACACCAAAGGAAAACAGAAACACTGGAAAGAAACATTTTTGTTGAAGCATTTTTAGTTTCATGTCACCATGAGTAAATCTGGGGAATGGCAAATCATTCACAACCACACGTCCGAGGAAGAATATGACAACAGTGAAAGGGTGAGTACTCTTCCTAGGGCATAGCAGCTAACAGAAACAGTGACCATTTCAAAGCCTTATAACAAAAAAAGTTATGTAAAAATCATCAAATCATCAGCAAATGAAAGGAAGTCTAACTACATAACTAATATCCCAAGCTTACGTGGCAAGGTTTCTCTAAATTATACAAAAGTTCTTGTAGACAATTTTGTCTTGAGAATATATTTACTTTATATGGATCCTGGGATAAGAATGTCATAAGGAATATTCAGTCAGTAGAAACAAAACAGAAAGGTTTTTATATGGTAATTGCTTTTCCTCATCAAATAGATGTTGCTTCACTTATTCATGTATCTTGGAGATTAAATCAGAGTATTGGCCACCTTCTTTAGTGATAGAGTAAAAGTAGCTAAGTAGAACTTTCTTTACATGCTCTTTAAAGGATAATTATAGCAGTACTTACTTTTCTGGTTGTAATACCAGGTTGATAGTAAATCAGCAATTTCTGAAACTGCATTCAGTCACAGGGAGTGGAAAATGCATATCGTTGTGAGACTGAATTTTCTTTCTTTCTTATTATCTTATTATCTTATTATCTGTCTTATACAACACATGTGGATACTTTCCAATCACTCTAACTAACATATGACATCTTTCTACTCTTTCTCAGTCAGTATGAGGGGTTTTTTCTTTGCTTGGTTTTGTCCATGGCAGGTATTTTTTATTTAACTCATCAGTTGTGTTCCCCATCTCTGGCCAAGGTGACTCTGGCCTAGAAAAAGAGGATGAAGGTGGGTAGAAATAATTGTGTATCTATATGTGAGTTTTGTGCCTAGTGAGGAATGTACAATGAATTAAATTAGTAGATTCATGAGGCTGAGTTCAGCAATGAGGTAATCAAACCCAATGGAGTTCTGCAGATTTGATACACAGAAGAATTTGGTTTATTTAGACTGTTGTTTTTTTAATGAAAGCAGGTAGAGAATTGTCTGTGAATTCTGTTCTGGTTTTGATTCTATTAAGGACATGATAAGAGTGAAACCAAACAAATGCCCATACTCTTTTCAAAGACAAGTCTAAGTTTTGTCTCCTGAGACAAATGGATCAAAGAAGAGTTCTGAAGACTCCATAACTGTTTTTTCCATCTCCTTTTGCTCAAGGGGGCATCTTTGTTGCCATTTTGATTATCACACAGTGCAAGCCAGTTTGCCAGCCCCGTGGAAATGTGTTCACCTGTTATGTCAAGGATCCTGTTGGCTGAACAGTTATAGGAGTTAATCTAGACAGACACTCTGTCCAAATGTAATCATATTACTAAAAATGATGATGTAATAGGATTCTTTTCAGACATGTTTAAACGAGCAATGGAACCACAATAAAATCAGAGAAAATGGGCAATTTTACTTTAGTAAGTACTGAGTACAATGGAGTAATGTTGCTATAATTTTGAGGGATTAAATTTGTGCATAAATGTTTCACAATCAGGCTTCTCCCCTTGTATAATCCATTGGTCCCTCACTGCCTTGTTTCTTACCCACTTGCAGAATTTATGTTAACTGTAGTGGACTTCATTCAGTAAAACATGGAAATTAGGATTAATGTCACCTTTAAAGTAGATCTGCATTAAAAGCTTTTGGTGAAATTGAAAACTAAGAGGTTTACAGAAAACTTTGCTCTGTGAATCCAGCCAGAAGTTCAATTGGCACAAATCCCATTTTTCCCTTGGCAGTTACTGCAGACTCCTTCCTTTATGAGGCAGATTGAACCTTTATTTCTTTAGGTACCAGCTGCTTGTGCTATCTCTGTGCTTCACAGTCAGTGGAACAGGTGTGTAAAGCCTCTCCTGTTCCTGAATTTTGTGTTGCTATGATGAATAACTGTTGAGAAGACCTGCCACAGGTCCCTTTTGTAAGAAAAGTGGCAAGAGAAGTGAGTTAGAGGGAACTGGACAGCTGTGAAGCTTAATTTCCCAGCGTCTCCTTCCTGAAATGAAGATCATTTGACTTGCCCTTTCTCTTGACTGGACCGAGACAGAGTTTAGAAGGAAGTGGATCAGGGATGTTGTGTCTTGAAGGGAATACACATATTGCCTACTAGGGAAATATTTTTTCTCCCAATGTCTTATTCAGGGCATTTGGATTCTCAAGTGAATGTTGCATGTAAGCCATGTAAATCTTTTTTTTTCTTTCCATCAAGTTGTATATCCCTAAGGTCTGTGTCTGTAGCATTACTGTTTTGACCACCTTTTATCTCTTTGCAGTGGCTCAGACCCTTAATAACTTGGTTAACTCTATCTCTAGTAATTTCAGAATTTAGTTAGGACTGGTGATGAATCATTTTTCTCAGCTGAGAATCTTGCCTTGGTAGTGTGTTCTTTATTACGTTAGCCCTTTCTGAACTTTGTAGGTTAGAACCATACATGGTGTTTAAATAGAAAGTTCTTTGAGTTTGTAGCCCCCATTTATATGCCTGAAAACATGTTTATTCTTCTAATATTTAATTCCTGTTTACAGAAAGATTGTGTTGTATTGTAATACTTATGTGTTAATATTAAATGTTTGGGGGTTACAAATTAGATTTTTCTAATTAGCATCATAGCAAGTTAGCCAGAAACCAGGAGAGAAAGGTATTATGTATCTGTCATGATTCATTGAACAAATCTTTGTTGTCATTAAAATGACTATTCCAGAAGAGATCCTATACAGCAGTTGCAAATTATGGGTGAAATTTTTAAATGCATTTGTTGGTTTATGGCATGTTGACTTCATTTTTTTTTTTTTTTGGTAGTTTAACATAGCCATGCCTTTGAAATGAATAGATTTGAACCTAGCCCCAAGTCTTCTTTAAACTTTTTTCTAGTTATGTCAGTGAGTAGAACACACAAGAGAGAAGGGACCTTAGAAGAGCCACCAAAGGAGCTAAACCACCTACAGTTAACAGGGTCAGAATTCACTGCAAATTCTCTGTGTGTCCTGGAAATGGCCCTGACTGGTGACTGGCCAAGTGGTGATAGCACCAGCCTCAGTCTGTATCACCTTGCCCTCCTCCCACCCTGGTAGATTAGGTTAACAGACTATAACTCTCATATATTAACTCAACTAATGCTTAAATTAAGTACTTTACTAACTCAAATACAACCTCTATTATAAACCAGAGGAAAATCAATGGACAGAGGAGCTCCTATCTTTGAAACCCTTGGAATTATTTGCTTTTCTAAAGTGATATACCAACCAAGTACTGAAATACATTTCTGGCAGTGACTAACTACTCTGGGTTTATTTTCCCTTTTAAACGCCTGCATATTATGCATGGGGCCTTGTTAATTAGGAAACTGTCTCTAGTCCAAAAATAGGTTATATCATTAATGAACTGCTGTTGTGCTCTTTCACTAAATCAAGAAAAGTTTGGTTAGAGCAACAGATTGTTTGACACCTATGCTCAACAAATAATCTCAGTTTACTATTCTTTATTATGAATGGATTGATTCTAACATATTAAGTGCATTATGAAGTATGCTTATTATACATATCAGTATGGAATTAAATATCTAGTAACATTTTCTTGCTTTTCCAAGAATTAAAAATGAAAAAGTGTATTTTCAGCATCTTAATGACTTCTACTCCTTTCAGACATGTTTGAGGACAGCAGTGAATTTGGCACTATGAACTAGAAGTCAATGCAACCATAAAAATTCTTCTGAAGCCAAATAGATGAAAAGCTTAAAAGTTTCAGAGCTACTATAAGAGGCAGAAAAAAGATTATGTTTCTGAAATGAAAAACTCATGCAGGTTTAAGGTAATGACTCTGGATTTATTCAGAAGCGAATGAGAAACCAGTGGAACTCATAAATAAACAGCAGTAAGGTTGTTCTGGCAACTCTTTTGGCACTGGCTGGAGACTCAAGAAATCATCAAGGCAGTCTGGAGTTCAGGAGTGAATGAGAAGTCTGACCTCCCTTCTGAAAAGGTCAAAGAGAAATTGCTAACACCTATCAAGACTCACATGAAAAAAGGCATTCTGATCTGGGAAAACTTCCTGCCACTTTGTCTTGGTGGCCTTAAGTTCTGTGTCATAAATTACGATATTTATGGGTGTCATGCATTGAGTCAGCTATGGAAGTCTGGGCCACAGCTGAGTTAAGATTCTACACTGGAATAAAATCTAGTGAAATACATGCCAAAAAAATGATTTATTCTTTTGGAGTCTAGGCTGATACTTTAGACTCAAAGCAGAAAACAAATCTAATGCCAAATTAAACACAGATTTATACATGAAGAGTAACAAGACAATATATGTACACTCACTTTCAAAAAAGCTTCCTGGCTGATTAGTTTTGTAAGATAAGGCAGGAGGCAAGAAAGTTCAGCTTGTTTTCTGTGTCTTCTGTTTCACATTCTATCCTTTCTTTTGCATTCTCTTCTTTTGAATAGTGTTGAGAGGAGAATAATGTTGGATAGGATGTTATTGGTACTGACTACTAAACAGGTACAATAAAGGAATCAGGTATTACAAAGGACAATAGCTGAAAGTTCTGTATTTTGGGTTTAGGTTTTGCCCAGTTCACCTGTGTAGCTCATGTGGAGGCATCCTGAGGAGAGAGATACAACAGATTATTTGCCATTTTCCTTTTGTCTTACATGGACTTTTTGTACCATGGTAAGAATTAGTTCTGCTGAGCATACTCAGGCTAGACCAGTTTACATGGGAAATAATATCAGATTATGTCTGGTTCTACTGAAAAACAGTTAGGGAGGTTCCATTTGAAGTTACTCAGTTTACATTTTCTATCTTCACATCTAAACTATCACAGCTTGAATTTAATTATTTGGAGTGTAGAGTAAAAGAATAAAATAGGGTTTCTCTTAGTTTCTCTGAGCTGTGGCATTCCTATGAATAACTTTTAACTTTTGGTGTGTTTTATCATGAGTCATTTATGTGAGCATAAATTTAATGTAAGGCACTTCTATATGTAATAAATTTGATAATTAATTAATTAATTTAAGGCAAGGCAGTTCTGCTATATTCACTGTTGTAAGAGGATCTGGAGTCAGCCAAAGTCTGCTTGCACATTTCCTAGTATTGCTAAAGCTAAAAGTTTTAGAAGATAACCTAGAACAACATCACTTTTAAACAAAAAAGCTCAGCTAGGTTAAGACCAACATAAAAGGACTTGTAAACATATCTTCCCATCTTTGCTTTCTATCCATGACAAGGGTGACTTATCTTCAGTCAAAATACTTTCAGTGATTTTCTGTACCACAAAACTCTCTTCAGTCAACAAGCTTTGAGTACTAGGAAAAGCTGGGTATCCCTTTCTCTCTGTCTGTCCCAGCTGGCCCTTTAGAGGGCCATATGACTACTGTTTGCCATACAGAAGGCATTATCTTCTCTGCATAAAAATAAAAAAAAGGTTTTTTTCCATAGATAATGATCAAAAAATCATCTACACTTAAAACTTCATGAAGATCAGATTTAAACCGAGAATAGCTTTAGTGCTAATATTATTGCTGGGAGCTTTGCAGAGACTGGTAAATGCAGAGAATGTGGCCTGCCCTACTTGGTGCTGTAGCAGCTTTCCTAGAACCTCTCTTTAGTGTCAGCATTTCAGGGAATTCTTCCTCATCTTCTTTGCATACTTTCAGACAGCAGTGTGAAACCAAAGATACAACAAATCATGGTTACCCAAACCTGCCCATGTAATGTGCTGGTGGCCTGTGTGATACTAATCTGCAGACAAGACTTCTCCTCCCCTTCTCAACCAGCCCACTCCTTTCAATACAAGGATGAAAGACATACAAATCCTAAAATATGCTTTGCCCTTGCAAAAAGGAAGTAATGTTAATGGTATTTCTTGAAGATAATCTGTCACTCCCTCTTCACTCAGTCTGCAGGGGAAAAAAATAGCTTGGGAAAAGGCTCCCTCCCCTTGGGTTTTTGTGTTCCGCTGGCTGGTGGGTTTGTCCCCTTTTAATTGTTTATGTGCTGTTCCATAACCTCCTCAAAAGAAGCACTCACTTGTGGTTGTAACGTATAATATAATGACTAATCTGCTAAAAGTACTGCCATCAGCATCTATGGCACTTTTGATAACCTTAGGGAAAATCTCAGGAGACAGGCTAGAGGTCAAAAATTAAAATTTGTGATCATTTTCAAAGAAAAACATCTGTGTGTAGATGATTTCATTAGTTCCCATCATTTCTAGTTACCATTGTTACACCAATCTCTTAGTGTACTTGTCTTAACTTCCAGTTATCCTGATCCTTCCCTGCTGCTGTTGGCAATATTCCTGCTTTGTTTGCAGTGTCTATCTGGCTTCATTATCTTCCTTCTTCCTTGCATCTTCTGTTCAGCATTCAAGTCTTCCTGTCTTTTCCCTTGTAAAGTGTTCAGAATTCCTCTTGATATTTCTGTCCCAATATTTTCAAATCCTCTTATGGCTTTGTTCTCTCCTTTTCAATGATGGACTAGGCAGACAATGAATGCTTTCAAGGTTTAGATTAAGGAGTCAGTGCGGAGAATGGAGTGGAGGCAGGACCAAGGCACATTAAAGCAAGAGCTAGAGCAGAAACCTGCTAGAGCAGTGCTACAGACAGCACAAGTATGAGGGGAAATGAATGTAGCCTTTACAGCAAAATATTTAGCAGTTATCTTCTGTGGTCAGTGTTAAGTATCATGCTGTATGTAGGTCTTGCAATCCCCTTCTAACATGGTATGATGAAGGTTTGCAATGGCATGTTATTAAGGGGCTACAGGTTGCACAGACTCAATTTAAACCTCATAGCATTTCAAAGAAAATGAAAGATCTCCAGCCACCATTATATTATATGTGTCAGATAATGAATTGGGTTTGCTTGGCCAGGTTTTGGTAGCAGGGGGCTACAGGGGTGGCTTCTGTGAGAAGCTTCCCTGGGTCTGACAGAGCCAGCGCCAGCCGGCTCCAAGACAGACCCATCGCTGGGCCAAGGCCGAGCCTGTCAGTGACAGTGGTAGCGCCTCTGGGACAGTGTATTTAGCGAGGGGGGAAGCCCTAAGGAGTGGGATTATGTGAGAGCAACAGCCCTGCAGCCCCCCAGGCCAGCGCAGAGGGAGGCAGGAGGTGCCCCAGGCCCCAGAGCAGAGGTTCCCCGGCAGCCCGCGGTGAAGCCCCTGGCGAGGCAGGCTGTGCCCCTCAGCCCGTGGAGGGCCGTGGTGGAGCAGATCCCCACCTGCAGCCCACGGGGACCCCAGGCCGGGGCAGGGCGATGCCCCGAGGGGGCTGTGCCCCGCGGGCAGCCGGCGCTGGAGCAGCTCCTGGCAGGGCCTGTGGCCCCGTGCAGAGGAGCCCAGGCGGGAGCAGGTTTGCTGGCCGGGCCTGTGCCCCCGCGGGGACCCGCGCTGGAGCCGCTGTGCCTGAGGGGCTGCGCCCGGGGGGGGACCCGGCTGGGGCAGGCTGGGAAGGGCTGCTGCCCTGGGAAGGGCTCGCGTTGGAGAAGTCCGTGGAGGACCGTGTCCGTGGCAGGGACCCCACGCTGCAGCAGGGCCCGAGTGTGAGGAGCCTCCCCCGAGGGGGCAGGAGCGGCAGAGGCAGCGTGTGATGGACTGACCCAGCCCCATGCCGTCCCTGTCCCCCTGCGCTGCTGGGGGGAGGGAGAGAAAATCAGCAGCGAAGTTGTGCCCAGGAAGAAAGGAAGGGTGGGGGGAAGGTGTTTTAAGATTTAGTTTTTATATCTCACTACCATACTCTGATCTGATAGGTAATAAATCAAACTAATTTCTCCAGTTTAAGCCTGTTTTGCCCATGGCAGTAATTGCTGAGTGATGTCCCTGTCCTTACGTCGACCCATGAGCCTTTTGTTATATTTTTTTCTCTCCCTTGTGCAGCTGAGGAGGGGAGTGACAGAGCAGCTTTGGTGGGCACCTGGTGTCCAGCCAGGGTCAACCCACCACATATAACTGAACAGATTAAACATATGTTTATTTGTGTTTCCCTCTTTTTAGGACAAATTGAAACAAGGTTTTCTTGAATGGTAACCTAATCTCTAGGTACACCTCTTTTATGTTTCAAGGTAAGGATGGAGGCAACCAAGTTCAAAGAGTTTTTTGGTAGTATGTGTAATATGCCAAACAAATGTATAACTTTTTAGAGGAATAATATAAACTTTTCACTGGTAAAAATAGTGCAAACAGAGGTACTTACATGTATTTTACAAGGGTTGATCCAAACTGTCAATGTAAAGATAGACTGATTTTTTTTTTTCTGAATACAGTGTCCAAATAAGGACAAATATTGAGGCGTTTCTGTGTCTTACAAACCTATTCACAACTGTTTGAATTGTATCTGCATTTGTGTATGTTTTAGAACACATTTCTTTGTGTAATTAGTGACCTTTGATGGATGCTTTTTCTGACGGTTTGTTCAGTCTTCCTTTAAACTCATGTTAGTTTTCATCACCTGCAACACACTGTGGCAAGGAAGAACATAGCTCACATATCTCATGCACGGTGATCTGAGTCCTAGAAACATTTGATGCACCCTGGCTTCTGGTAATAGAAGAAAAAGCGAACAATCCAACCTCTAAGTCTGTGGCACTCATGGATTTGTAGAGCTTTAGCATGATGTCCCACAGTTTTCTCTTTTCCAGATTAAAGAGTTCTTCTTTGGTCCTCAGGGTAGAAGCCACTCCGTACATTTGACCAGCCTGGTAGTCCACCTCTGAATATTTTTTTAAATTTTATACTGTCGTTTCTGAGATAAGAGAACCAGAATATACGCAGAGTGTAAGTAAACCGAAGATTTGTAGGTGTCAGGATGGCAATTTGTGCTCTATATCTTCCTTCTCTATTTCTTTCCTACTAATTCCTAACAATTGGTTTGGGTTTTCTGACTGCTTCTGTGCTCAGAACTGCAGTTTCATGAATCTATTATTCACAGCTCCAACATCTTACTCCTGAGTGCTAATTGTCATGTCAGAGCTTCATTTTCTAAGTTAGAATTAGTTTTGCCCATGTGAATCATCATCCATTTATTTCCATGAAACTTCATCTGGTATTTTGTCATCCAGTCATGTAGACCTTCTGCAGTTCTTTACAGTTAGCCTTCATCTTTGTGATCTTAGGTAACTTGATATCAAGTCACCCAGATTTCCAGCTGACTTATAACAGGAATAACAACATTGCTTCTCTTTAAAAGAATAAATGTGAATGTGGTGATAATGAGGGCAGAAGCAATGTTAAAGCTTCCTATAAACACACATGCCATTTGACAAACGCTAGCCATGTTCTACATATTCACAGCAGCCACCATTTGCAGGCTGCCTTGGGGCTCTGATCTCACTCAGAAATGGCAGAATCACAGAACAGTCAGGGTTGGAAGGGATCTCTGGAGATCATCTAGTCCAAGCGCCTGCTAAAGCAGGTTCTCCCAGAGCATATTGCACAGAGCTGCGTCCAGGAGGTTTTTGAATGTTTTTGAATGTTTTGAATGTGGAGTTTTGAGACTCCACAGCCTCTCTTGGCAGCCTGTGCCAGGGCTCTGTCACCCTCAAAGCAGGTAGTTTTGCCTCATCTTCAGATGGAACCTTCTGTGTTGCAGTTTGTGCCCGTTGCCCCTTGTCCTGTCACTGGGCACCACCGAAAAGAGCCTGGCCCCGTCCTCTTGACACTCACCCTTAAGACTTTTGTATGCATTTGTAAGTTATTTATACATTGATAAAGTATTTCACTGTAAATGGGCATGTCCTGGGGTGTTGTCTTTACAGTCTTTAAGAGGCTGATGTGGGACTTCAGAGACCTTGAATCAGTTTCTTTTGCTCCTATGAGCATTAAGGAAGCAAGCCATTTCATCTTTTTGTACCTCAGTGTCTCATCTGCAAAACAGAGATAGCAACACTTCCTCCTTTTTGTCTGTCTTGTCTATTTATATAGAAAATCCCTTTGGGCAAGATTTTGTTACTTTTGAAAGTGTCTAGTACAGAAGATCTCCTGTCTCACTTTGGGAGTTCTTAATGCTACTAGAAAAAATAAAAATCCTTACTGGAAAACACAAATTCTTGTATATGAGTGCATTCACTGAGTTAGGGGAAGTGAGAACATTCAAACATTCAAACCTTTTAACAAAAATGAACTGAGCATATTTTGCTCTGTGTAAGATCTTTAATTTCCAGATGAGCGTGTGAGTGTTTGCACACTTAAATAGCACAAGCAGGTGTTTTGGTGTTATTTCTGATCTGAATGAAAACCCCACTCTATCACCTAATGCATTACCGACCCACATGGAGAAATTTACAATCCAAGTTCTTGTAATAATGCAGTAGAAGTTTGGTAGGTGAGGAACACCCATTCAACCCTACCATGATCTGTCTTAAAATCCTAAAATGTTCCCAGCCTGAGACACTGTAACTGAAATTAGTAAATGGTTGTCCTCACACATTTACTGGTCCATGTTAATCAATGTATTGCAGCTGAGATGTGGAGAACCTAGTTATCTGAGGAGGGGAGATTTTTGCAACTAGGGAAAATGTGCTGGATACAAATTCAGTTAGTTGTACTAGAAATGAAGTGGAAATTCAAGCTGGTACTTGCAGTACTATAGAGAGATATTCCTTTTGTCTTTTTGTAAGGCTCTGACATGGATCTGCAGCCATCAGTAGTTCCTCTAGCAAGTTAGGAGCTTAGCTCAAGGGTGGAAAGAGGGTATTTCTGTTTTACGGTGCTTACCCTGTAGTTAGGAAAACCTCCACGCAATTCAAATGGTGGTGGGAAAAATAAATGGAGAGATGAAAGGAGAAAAATGAGTTAATAGCTTAGGAAGTTTTTTGGGAAGGGGAGTGGGCTCAGCCTCTGTTCCTGTGAATTTTCAGCTTTACAGATTGTAGCAGCTGGAAAATTTCTAAACTTTTTATAGCCTGGAGTTAGGGCATTCTCTTTAGAACTGTAGTCTGAATGGTTGTCAGGTAGAAGAGGGAGTCAGCCTTGATTTTCTCTATTCCAGATAAATTTATAACCACTGTTCTAATGAGTAAAAATGTGTTGCCACTTTTGCTTCTCTTTTGTGGGGCGTGGGTGTGTGTAAATGCTGTCCTGAGAGTTGCCTCACCAAGGAAAGCCTTTATTTGTTAATCTTGCTGGAGCTTTGTTACAGTGCTGGTGCCTGGCTGATCATCAAATATTTAGAAGGTTCTGGAAACAGAAATCTTCAGACTACAGATGGAACCATGATTAGGTGATAACTGTGATATTTTGAGGATCTACAGTTTGTGCTTAGGTATTTAAAGCAGGAGTTAAGTGTATAAGTCCTTTAATGACTCTATGGTTGTGAACGTCCATTTTTCTTTAAGACTGTGGAAAGTAAGTAACGGAGAGTGGCCATGGAAGTAGTTAAAACAAACTAAGTAGTTAACTCCTTTACTAAAGCTATGAGATGATTTGCTATGGACTGAAATATGTTGGGGAAGGCACAGCTGTCAGAAATAAGATTTGAGATGAGGTCACCTTGTGTCTCGGCAAGCTGTGCAAGTGCTGGAAAAGAAAATTTTGAAAGTGCTGCATATTTTACCATTTGCATACTCAGACCCTTCAAGGAGCTGGCTGATCTTCGTGAGGAGTGAACATGCATGTCTGCATGCTCTGAGTCACTCAATATATCCACATTGCTGAGAGCTATGGAGGGCTCAAGCCCAGTAAGTAGCATCTGGATCAGAAAAAGACTAACAGTGACTTGGTGAAGATTTGCTTTTCTGTTGCTTTCATGCTGATGGCACAGAAATCCTGATTTCTGTTTTGCTTACAGGAAGTGAAAAGAGAAATTTTCAATCTATCATCTCATACACCAGCTGAGGAAATTCTTTGCATCACCAGTGACACAAAAACATTTATTCAGACAATTTGCCATTCTCACCCCCCAAAGCTTATTGTCCTTCAACTCTGCTTTTGACTACAATTCCAAAGAGAGCAGTTACTGCCTGATGAGTCACTCTTGGTAGCTGCCTATTAGCATGACAGACATCAGAAAGCAGTAAGGGAAGGCTGCAGAGAAGAGATGCCTACAAACCATGTAATATATGGTAGCAAAGGAAGCACACCTATCTGCTTACCTCCTGAGGAGGGATGAATAGCTTACTGGGAAGGTTTCAGTCCAGTAGACTAATACCAGGACATGGAATTGGTTTCAAAGTAGGCATCAAAAGAGGTTTCCTTAATCCAAGGACTACCTGATACCGGAACATATGAAATTATGGTAATATTATAGTTAAAAGCACAATAATAATAACAATAACTGCAGAATTTAGAGAAGGATCTGCCTGAATACCTACTCATCTCGACACCTGCCTTTTGTTCCACAGTTTTTACTGCTGCAGGAAACTGAGTGATCACTGCCATCTATTGGTAACAAATAAGCTAACGTTACTGTCCCACAGATAATGCACTAGAAATTCTATAATTGACCTGAAACTGAATATGCTACACTCTTAAAGATGATCATATATCTTCTCAGCCTACTGAGTCTCAAGATGATTTTTTTTTAAATTAAAGTATTACACCACATGAAATGTGCACCCTTTATGCTAGCTTCCCTGTTACTTAGATGTTTTTGTCTGTTACAACTCAGCTCTCCATTTGTATAATTCACATGAGACTGTGCTCGTGTTTTCAACAGAAAACACCTGTCTGGAAGAGCTCCAGGGGATTAACAAATTGGAATTCCCAAGTATGAGATAACTTGGTTGCCTGAGGGAGAAATTCCTTGCTCATGGCACAGATTTTATGAGAAGTACCATAAGATGGTCTCAATGAAAGGCACTGACTGCCATATTTTTGTTTATCATTATCACATTGGCCTTGATAGAAAAAAAAAAACAAACCCACCAGGGGAAGGCTTGCTGCATGAGATTTCTACCCATTTGAATGTGTAAAGGAGAACTGTACCGCGATTTTGGGATCAATCAAAAGCAAAAGAAAATAAGTGACTAACCTCTTATTAATATCTAAAAAGTTAATCTCCAATGTCTGAATAGCCCTTAATGAGCATACTAAGTGCACAGAACTAACAAACATAATAACACACTAAGAAACTCTCAATATATTTATTTGTTCAGCATTCAAAAGATTTGCATACCTACAAGTAAATAATTGAAAACTAATTTTAACCACATCTTCAATGGCTCAATATCACTAAATTTATTAGAAATTGTAGCTGTTTGTGCTAGAAAGACAACAGCATAAATTTACCATAAGTCATGCCATAATTGCAGTTGTGTTGTAATTAATACAAAAATAAAGATCTTTGCTGTGTGCAGCTTTATACTTCAATTGCATTATTTGGATTCTGCATTAGGGAATTAGGCATAACAGATTTGGAAGAAAGAAATCTTTTTTTCCATTTTGTAGTAAATGGCTTATAGACCTTCCTAAACACATTGAGAGAAGTTAGGTCCTCCTACAAATTAACTTATGTAGTTTTTTAGAAGCCTCAAATTTCAGCCATGATATTTGTGTTGCTAATTATAGATTGGGATTTGAATTCCTCAGATGGCACTTTTTTTCTCTAAATACTTACTGTATGACCTGGATTCACCAAGTAAGATGAAAACTGGTATTCTATGTAAAAGCAGAATAGTGATTCAAATAGATAGCCTAAAATGTCACTTCTCATTCATTAAAATGAACGTTTCCCAGGTCCTTGGAGCAGCAAACAAAACTTTGGAAACTTGAATAATAATAATAAAAAAATTAAGACCAATTGCAAGAAATAAAATGTGCTGGTGTGAAGTTGAAAAAACTAAATGGATGAAAAAAATTGTTTCTGGCAGTATTAAGCAGCTGTGTGTCATAAGACTATATGGAAAATTATTAGGGAATATTTATTTTATTCTTTTTTATATATGAAAATCTGTTCTAAAATAGCTAACGGGCTATTTCCACATATTTGGGGAATGTTTGCCTCTTCTTTGTAGGCAGGTAGAAGTGCACTAAGCTCCTACCCTGACCCTGGGAACCACGGTCAGCCTGGGGAAGGGCCTGTCTCCATGGAGGCACCAGGACCACTTGTTAGATCTGTGGCTGAGCAAGGCTTGTGCATCCACAGTGGCACTTACTGCAGTGTGTGTTTGTGCAAAACAAGTACACGAAGTGATTCATGCTCGCAGTTTAGCAGAGCAAGAGATTTTGGCATCATCTTGCAACTGGCCTTCAACTGTCTCCAGAACAGCTACTTGCTTGCATGAGGAAACCACTCAACGCAGACCAAGGATTTCAGAGTTGTGCACCATGGAAGCACAAGGTAAGCAAAGCTGCCTATAAGCTTTATGAATATTTGTTTGAATTTTGTAAGAGAATATTTTCATAAAGTTGTAATACTTTTATCTCAAAAGGATTGCTGCTTAAATTACTGTTAACAAAATCAGGAGTGGCAGGCAACAAAGGCCTGCCAGTATTAAGAAGATCGAAGCATGCTGGCATCGATAGCTGTATTTATGTTGCAAGTTTACTGAATTAAATTATTTAGGTACTTTAGAAGAGAAGAAACATTTAACTATCAATACAAGAAATATTATATTGCTAACTTTAGTTAATTTTATTTTTTTTTCAGGAGACTTTCTTTAATTTGCCATTATCTAATAAGTAAGATTGGAAAATTATTTCTTTAAAAGAAAACAAGATGTTACTTTTTCTGTACTTGTTTAAGGCTTAGGGGGAAAGGGTGGTTTCCACATCCAAGACAACCAAATCTTGAAATGATGCTTCCTGCTTCTTTTATACTCCGCTTCTTTGTTTTTATACTTTCCCCTTGTCATACGTACAAGGGGAGGAAACCAGTTTTTAAAGAGTGTTAACTGTTGCTTTGTATTGTTTGTCCTTCTGGTCAGTCACCTGTCTTTTCAAGACACCTGTGTATCTCTGCTTCAGCCTTCCCTCTATCCCCTACTCTGTACATTGGGCAGACAAAAGTGATAAGGTTGGTCCAGCCTGCCAGGACTGCATCCCTCAAAACACTGCTTGAGCTTTTGACCAGCAGAAAGCAACACCCTCAGCATATTCATGTGTCTCTGCTGGCTATCTCCTTCGGTGGCTGCCAAGGCAGAGAGCTTGCTCCTCTCTCTAAAGAGGTGATGTCCATACTAGAGATATACCACAGCGTTTCCTGCCTTTGTTATTCTTTCCATTATTCTTTCCCTTAATTTGCCCTTTGGTTTAAAAACCAGAATCAGAAAGTCTTCAGAAAGACGTCAAGATCCTCCCTGCTCATGTTTCATCTTTTTTCTGAAGACTGTTAAACTGAGGACTATTTTTTCATACAAAGAATAAGAACAGGAGAAATGTAAGAACAAACATTGCTGATGCAGAAGCCCTACTTCTCATACATATATATTTGTAAATATAAAAATATTACTTGTATTTCTCTTCTCTTGCCTTCCTACTTTCTTTAAACTTAACAAAACTTTAAAAAGCTTTTAGTGATGATCGTTTAATGCAGGACTGAAAAATCTACACTCTCTCAATTTGACCCCATCCCCTGGATCATTTTAATTGTAATAATGTGCAGTGACAAATGTCATGACATTTGCTTTAATCAGTTGGGGTCCCTGAATTTAGCATCCCTAATTTTGGCTTCTAGTTGCCTACTTAGAAACTTCATGGCAGAGGACAGCAGCAATTCATTACAGTCAGCTGGAATAAAGATTTCATTTCTTACAAGAAATAGCATTTTAAAATAGGTGTACATACACATAGGTATACACGTTATCTCTTTTTTACATATATATTACCTTTTTTAACATATATATACACACAAGTGTATATATTTCCTCCTGCATGGGGATGAAAAGTCAGAAACTTGACACTTCCCATGGGAATGAGATCCCTCTAATGTCTTGATTGATTTGCCAGCTGCCAAACTCCTTTGCTTCCCACCTCTCTGATTGCTTTCCTGGATGCTCAGCTGCCCAGATGCTGTGCTGGCTTGTTGACTGCCTGAGGAGCCAGCTGCTCTGACAGGGATGTGGAGGATCCCTGGGAGTAGGCAACCTGCCCATCCTGCTGCCAGCCAACTGGCTAGCACCTTTTCAAGGCAGGCTGCCTGGAAACCTATATTATTTCTGTTGAATTTTTTGATGGATCCCTGCAGGATCCATATGTCCTATTTAATCACTACTCTCTGATGGGGCAGTATTCCTTCAGGACTGAAGACTAATAAACTTTAGTGTTCCTGTGGTGTGTAGAAGTGCTCTCAAATGTGTCCTTTAGCTATGACTGCACTAATGCATGCTCAACACACGTTCAAGATGCACAGATGTATCAGAACAGTATTCAAACAGGTCTCAAGAAAAATGAAAAGAGAACCACGGAGGTACTGAAAGCTGATGACAGTGAAAGGCACTCAGGTATTACAAGAAAGGAGCAAGCAGGACATTTCAGAAAGATTGGGACGACCTAAGAGACTGGGTGGAAGTTTTTGGGAATTCCTGATGAGCCAATGTTTTAGCTTTTAGACATTAGAAAGCTATCAATGTGTCATGCTTCAGTAATGTTCAGAGTCAGTTTGTAAAAGCTCAGGGTTGTTGCATGAGTAGATAATAGCTAATAACATCATCTGTAGTTATGCAACAGCAAATCAAGTTCACTGTCTTTCGCTTACCTCAGTAGCAAACCAAATGCCCATATAATGCCCTACCCACAGAAAATGTTTTGCTTTGGGATTTTTCAGCTAATGAATAGCATAAAATCCAACTAACATACCAATCAAAATCTATTTAAGACAATTCATATTTGAAAGGTGTATGAAATGTATCTGACTTATCTGTATGTGTTGCAGGTATGTATTTGGTGACATTTTGACAGTGGTCTTTCTCCATGAATTATTATATTTAAAGTAGTATTTCTCTTGTAAATGCCCCTGCCCAATTTTATAGAAGTTTAGGGTGGGTTTGTTTTTTTTTTTCTTTTTTCACTTCCCTTTTCTGTTGTTCACCTCCAACTTAACTTTTCCTGTGGAAAGAACTCTTCATTTTCTAAAAAAAATAAGGTGAACATAATATTTGGACCAATACCTATATCCCTCAGCTTCTTTCCCTCCATATATCAAACACATGTTTTTTACTTCTAATTTCCTCTCCTACCCTAGCTCACTATCCTTTTCGTCTTCTTTACCTGGTCTGTTCCATTTCCTTAATTTCTTCTTCATTTACTTCATTTTCTTCAGAATTTGAAAAAGGTGTGGAATACAACATCTTTCAGCCTATTCAGAATTTTCTGTGTTCCCATTTCTTTCTCCTTGCCCTTCTGACTTCACTATAACAAAATTATTCCTTCCTTTTGGCATTCACTTTTTGATTCCTTCTTAATCACCTCCTCCTACTCTGCATTGACTCAGACTTTCTTTTCCTCCTTTCTTAACCCCTCCATGCCTTGCATCTTTCCTCCTCCCTGCATCATTGTTTCTGCACTCACTCAGCATTCCTTTCAATAATTTTTCTACCTCCTCCACTCAGCTTGTTATCTTTCCTACTTAAATTTTCCCCTTGACTCATTTAGTGTTATTATTGTTAATAATAATAGTAGAAAAGAAGCTTTCCACAGAAAGCAAAAGAGAAGGTCTCTGACAATGAACTCAACAATACAAAAAGAGATCATGAGACAAAGGTGAGGTGAACAGGACTGAAAAAGGCAATGGCACCTAATGAGACAATGAAGTCCTTTTTAATTAGTTCTCCATCTTCTTGTTATTTAAGTAATCTTCTAGAGGAAAATTGAGCTAGGGATTAAAGTACCTGCGAAGCTCATTTTAGATAGGCAGCTGGGTAGCTGCTTCATATTACTGAGTGGGAGTGCTTCGACTGTGTCACTTTTTTTTGTCAGAGACATCTAACATCTATATTCTTCTTTCTTTTCCAGCATTGTTTGCACATTTATTCTTCTCTATGTAGCTGACACTGTGTCATACAGAAGAAAAGGGGGCAGGGGGTGGTGGTGGTCTTTTTTTTTTTAATCTGTATTACTCTCCAAATATTTACTAAGGCTTACATCCAAATAACTTAACCCTGCTCAAATCAGATTTAGTAAAGGTCCATATGTTGCAGGCAGGCAGTGTGAGAAGCTATAAAGGCTATCCTTACTCTTAGTCTTCCTCCTCAAACAGCTAAGGGTCTTTGTCTGGGACAAGAAGATCTGCTTATCGTAGATCTGC
Organism: Falco rusticolus; assembly: GCF_015220075.1. Classification (NCBI taxonomy): domain Eukaryota; kingdom Metazoa; phylum Chordata; class Aves; order Falconiformes; family Falconidae; genus Falco; species Falco rusticolus. The sequence goes on from NC_051189.1 coordinate 48,093,109, forward strand.
TAGCTTTAGTAACACGTTTTTTCACCATTTTATAAAGTCTCTAAAACATCACATCTGGCAGCTGAAATCTATTTTACAGTTTTTTATGTGGAAATGGAGAGAAGAAAGGGCTTGGGAAATATATCCTTTGACTAGCCTTCAGTTGGGTTTTCCATGTCTTGGTGCTGCCTAACAGGTAAGTGCTAGCACCACTGCTGCAGGAGCCCTGTGCAGTTTGCTCAGCAACATATTCAAATTCCTGTGATGATAATGAAATGAGAATTGTGGAGGAGGAAAAACAGGAGGTGAGACAGGAGAGATGGAACAGTAGTGGACAAAGTACTGGGCCCGCCTCCTGCTGAGTAAATTCTCTCTCAACCTTCTGGGAAGGAGGGCAGAAGAGCAGAGCACCCCTCGTAAAGATTTTTAGTTCCTTTCACTCTCCACGCACTAATCCTGTTCTGCCTCTCCCTTGCTACCAGCTCTTCACTGACATCTCCATGGTATCTGCTTCTTCATATCTGCAAGAAGAGTTGTGAGCTGTACGGTGGGCTGCATGGGAAAACTAGCCTTTAGGAACGAATTCCAGCTTGAATCAGTATCTTGACCCAGTGCAGCAAGCAATCACCTGAACTCTGGTGCCAGCCTAACAAAGGAGGCAGCTCAAGGGCAGAAATTTTGTGGCCAGAGGCATGCAGTGCATGACATCGATCTTTTTAGCAGCCATTCCAAATTACATTTGTTTAAATTGTGCACGAAGCTGCAGACAAATAATGTAATTGGGTGAGAATTCACTGCCTCAGGAAAGCAGGCCAAAAAAAGGAAAGATTTTAACAAGGTATAATAAATGTTTGTGCTACTTTCCAGTTATGAAGAATGGAGTAGTGTTGAGAGGCAAAACCGAGCAGTGGGTAAATCACTGCAGGTGAACTTTGTAGGCTGTCCTCTCTGCCTTTCAGGTCAGGCACATAACTGCCATGACCACTCTGGTAAAAAAAGCCTCTCCAAATTTATCATCCAAAAAGCAGTCGCCAACCAAACCCAATAAATACCCTTCTCCAGTGGCTTGGGGTGCTCCCTTAGACAAGGCAAGCATCCCTTATCTCTGCACCTTTGAATCATCATCTGGGAATCAGATGCCCCTGGCCACTTGCCAGCACCCACATTTTGCTCTGTCAGCACAGGGTCAGCAGCTTCCCCGAGTCTGGGAAGGCAATGATGCTTCCAAGCAGCTGAGCGAGCACCTTTAGGGCTGTCTTAATCTCTAATGCAGCATCACTGTGTGCCTTGTATTAATCCTGCCAGTGATTGGGGAGGGTTGATACATTCTTATTTTCTTTGGTTTTTTCTGCTCCATTTGATCCTTTATGCACCAGCAGAGTTCCCCTTACGGGATCCCCAGTTTTAACAGAGAGACGACATTGATGTAAAGCTGGTTACCTGAATTGAGGAGCCTTTTCAGTGGTGCACAGAAAGGGATCCAGTGGAAGCTATTATAGGCACAGCTTAGCTCCCGTAGGGTCACACTGCCAAATGTCACACATTTGTAGCAAAAGATGCAATAATTCAGAATAAGGAATGTACAATCTCAGCACAACTTGCAGTTTTAATATTGGTTTCACCTAAACTGAAAATAATCTCCAACAACAATATACCATGTAATTAACACAGCTTGATTTTCTGTCAGTCAATCTTTATTCCCTTTAAAATGTCCACTCAATTTGGAAAAAGAATCCCACAAAAAAAGAAAAAACATCACCAACAACAATAAAGAAATATTAAAATTAAAACATTAAAAAATATTAAAAGTGTTACTTAGCTTGTTTATTGAATTGTCATGCTTCAGGTATCAACAAACATTCAGCAGAAATTCTGTGTGTGTGTGTGTTTAGTATGATTTCTTCTTTTCCTTGGTAACAAAGAACTTAGTAAATGGTTTTCTGCTTGTTAAAAATACAAGGGATGTGTAAAAACCTGCATGAGTGAACACGTTTCATATTTCAGCTGTAGTGTCATGTGTCATTTTAAATGAAAAGAAAAAGAACAGTGTGGGGGATGGATGGCTGAAAAGAGGAAGGCAACCTCAACCAATGTATAGCAAGGAGAAACTGAGGCAGTTGAAGGAATGGGTAAGATTAATATTTCAGATTTAGAAGTAGTATGGCAGAAAGGCAATAAGAAAAAAGGGCAGAAAGAGACACAATTTGTAGAGGAATGAAACTGGGTTAATTAGCATTGATAATATACAACTGTGGGCTGGCTTCAGGGGTGTTGGGTTGGCTGATGTAGATAAAGTGCAGGTGTGGCTGGTTCTGTTAAGTGGTTGAGAGCCAATGAAGAGAGAGCAGCTGAGAGAAGAGGGAGTGGACTCTGGATGAGGTGAGACTAGGAGAAGGCAGCAGAGGGACTGGCATGAAGGGTGTGTTGGTATGAGATGGTGAAAGACCTTGTTGCAGCTGGCTAGTTTGGAGAGTGCTGCGACAATTGGAGAGGATTAGGAAGATTCTAGGTTGGTTGGGTTTTTTGCATGAATTTGGAGCAGAGTTCTTCAACAATCCAATCTTGCAACACAGAAGGGAAAGCAAAATGAAGTGCTTGTTCTTTTCAGACTTACCAGAAATACCCATGTTTACATGATGTGTAATTTATTAATGCCACTTATGATCATCAAAAGCTTCGGTTGGGACCAAGGATATGGCAAGGTCCTTTTAAAAAGGTCCTTTACAAGGATTCAAAACCTGATGTTAACAAATTAAACAGTTTATTTCTTTTGTTTATAAGGCCCAAAGACATTGATATAATTGCTATAAGGTGATTTTCTCTGTTATTGGCTATAAGCTTTTACAAATTAACTTCTATTAAAGGATGGACATTTCAAAAAAATAGACAAAATCTACTATCACATATTCCTTCCAATTGTTATTTAGTTTTGGAAACCTATTAAGAAAGATGGGGGAGGGCAGGGAAGATAAAGCCATTGGTCCCAGTGCCTCTGTTAACAGAACCACGCAACACCTAGAAACAGTCTGTTAAAAATAACCAATGGCTGAATCCAGGTGAATTTGGGATCACTGCTCACTTATTTCTATTGCTTTAACCACATGTTTTCACTAGATATCTGTTGAAAACAGGGACTATTTCTTAGGCATCCCTTTGATGCCTCAGTTGCCTCAGGACACGGAGAGGAGGAAAAGATTGGTATTTTTCCCTTCCTTTGAGTCACTGGAGACTTTCACAGCTGGAGACAGTATGTCAGAAAGATCCATTAGTAACTCATTAAATTCAGTTGCTTGGCTAGTGTATCATAATCACAGGCTTAGATATAAATCAGTCACCAGGGCTGGAGTCATCGTGAAATTTTTCCTCTAGCTCAGGTAAGCAGAAGTACTCTGATATTCATAGCAAGGGGATGACCTGCTTCTTCAGATCAGTTTATTTAAAAAATTCCCTACTCCTGCAAGGCCTTAAAGCTTTGGCATTGTTCTTGATTTTTTCCGTGATGTTCCTTTAGCTGTAATAGGTTTGTTTTTTGGCCTGTTACAGGCATTTAGAATTTGCTCTAGACTATTTAAAAACATGATGCCATCTGAAAGTCTGTAAGGGCATGCGGAGTGCATGTTTCATACTCTTTTTGAAGTAGGTCTCTTGCATTCTTACTAGTAATTGCAGGTTTATAGACTGAATGACCACCACGGTCTTTTCCAAATTCATGGTCCAAAATTACTCTAATATAAAATATCTGTTTTCTGAGTAGCTATTTTTAGGATAAGCTCAAGATTCTCTCTGAGAAGCTTGAGTCTTTTGCTTTAATGTACTTTTTCCAAACTGAAAAGTGTATTCCTTATTTGTCTTCTGTTGTCATTATTCTTCCTGTGGCGTGACTTGGTGATTCAAGTAAAAGATCTGAGCAGCAGTATCATCAGTGAGACATAGTACTACTTGAGATTCTCCTTTCTGGATATCAACAGCATTCCTTTGGCCAAATATGACTTCCCTGCCCCGCCCCCGCCAAAGCAACTGTTTTTCATGTAGGAACTCACCCTCAGCTTCACTTTCTGCATTTGGCTGAGTTTTGATTGATTGGTCTCAGCACCCATATTGGTCTGCAAGAGAGATCAGTTTTCTTTATCTCTTGCCAGTCTAAAAATCAGTTCCTGCTGAAAATCCCTTCCCAAATCAATGATAATCTCCCGATGAAAATCTCTTCCCACTAATGTGCATGGTATTCAACTAAATGAGGTTACCCCACTAACTTTTTATTATGAAGCTTCTCAGTGAACCAGTTGGTAATCCACTGAATTCAGGCCATGTTAACTTTTTAAATTCTTGACTGAACTGTCATGTGGCATGAAGTCAAATGTTTCTTACAAATCTCTTGCATTGACAACATCAGTGTGCAGCAGGTCTGGAAACTTTGCCAGCCTACTGAGAAATCAGACAAGAAATCAGGTCATTCAAAAGAGACCACTGTGGAAAGCTACCCTTTATTTTTGCTACAGGGAATGACATAGAATGTCTGAACTTCTGGTCTGGAGGTGGTATGAGCGTGAGCTGGGTGACTTTCTCATTTGGGGGGATGGTCCACGCAGTTCATTTCTTCTAACTTTTCAAGCCTTCTCTTTCATCACTGACAGAACATTTCCATCAACATTTTCTTTCTTTTAAAAGTGATTTACTTCTGCAGAGGGAGTCAGTGATCTCTAGACTCAGGGCACTCTGATGCTGCAGTGACTCTCCATCAGCAGAAAAGGCTGCCATTGAACGTTTCCCTCCACAAACCCCTAGGTGCAGGTTCCCCTGATTGAAGGCTCTCATTGTGAGAGGAAATGAAACATTTCTGCTGAATCAGAGACTCCGGGATTTGAATGTAAAGTCTTCTGCTTGATACTGCCCTACTCGCCAAGCCCTGAAAATGCAACTTCTCTTTTTTTTTTTTTTTTTTTTTTTTTTTGTTAAAAGGAAATGGATCTGTCTATTTACATGATGGTCTTCATGCTGGCCAGAGAGAGCTCTTCAAGGAATTCGTGTCATATGCACAGTTATTCTGGTCACGAGTCGTTTTTTTGGTGGTTGGTGTCAGTATGTTCCTGTCTGCTGTCACAAATCTGCTGTCATGAAGGGCACATGGTGACGATGTCTTCTGTATCAGGCAGGAGATTTATTTTAACAGCTATAATGACAGGTGTAATAGCCTGTCATTGCCTTAGAAACAGAACTTTGTCTTCTGTGGTACATCTGACACAGCTGAGAATCCAGGATTGGGTTTAAAAGAGAAAGACTCGAACTAATGGGACTACTTGGTACTTGTTTTTTATTTGATGATGGGGTAAGATAACAGCAGATGCCTGCTGCAGGACTACTGTGTGTGTCTGCTACTTCCTTCTTAAAAGTAATTATGGTCAAAATCAGAAGCTGAAAATAAACCAAGCAACCATTGGAGATCTTCTAAGACAAAGACTCTGTCAGTCTTCAGAGTCATGGTACTACAAACAATTGTTTTCAGATCATCTATGTCACAATGTTTGTGAAGGACTGCAAGTAGTTCAAAAGGGTCCTTTGATCAGACTGGTTACTGCGCAGCCCTCGAGACCTGTTCTCCTCAGTACACAACTCTTGGGTCCTGCAAAACCTATCAGGGTTTTGAAGTCTTTCCATTTTTCTTCTTTGGAAAATTTGCAGATCTTGTTCAGGGAACAATGTAAAAGGCAAGCGATGTCCATTTCTTGCTATTAAGTTCGCAATATCAATTGGCCTAAGATAGAAAATATTTGGATTAGATTCTTGTGAAATGGCATCTAGAGACCCAGACCTTACTTTTGAACATGGTAATTTCTCCCATATGCCACCTTCAGCTGAATACTTGCAGCTGCAGACAGTCAGTCAGGGTGCAGGAATAAAACCTTTGCAGCTGAAAGTGTCAGGAAAAATAAAAGGAGGAAGAAGGACTTCACAGTCCTACCGGACTCTGCTCCTCCTGGCTTTCTCCCCTATCCCCTCTTTGCTTCCTGTTGAACAACTTGTAGATTAGCTTTTGACTTTTTGCTTGAAATATCTCAGTCAGAAGCTGCTCCACGTTTCCAGCTGAGCCTTCCAGAGCACAAAGGAGCCAAAGGTCCTCCAAAAATGACTCATTTTGTCTTAATTACAGGTGCAAAATGCCCCCCAAAACCAAGTGGTAGTGACTTCAGGGTAGAATTTCTTAATGATAAAAACAGTGATGTGGTGGGTTGACCTTGGCTGGACTGCCAGGTGCCCACCAAGCTGCTATACCACTCCCCTGCTCAGCAGAACAGTGAAGGAGAAAATAAGATGGAAAAATGATCCTGGGTAAAGATAAAGTCAGTTTAATGAAGCAATAGCAAAACTCACCCACGTGGAACCTAACGAAAACAAAAGATGTTATGCTCTACTTCCCATCAGCAGGCAATATTCAGTCACTTCCCAGGAAGCAGGGCTTCAGTACATGTAGCGGTTTCTCTGGAAGACAAACACCATAAATAACGACTGCCCACCCCCCCTTCCTCCTCTCCTCCTCCTTTCTCTTAGCTTTATATCTGAGCAGACGTCATATGGTGTGGAATAGCCCTTTGGTCACTTTGGGCCAGCTGGCCTGGCTATGTCCCCTCCCAAGATCTTGCCCACCCCCAGCCTGCTGGTGAGGATGGGGGGAAGGTTGGGCAGACAGCCCTGATGCTGTGCGAGCGCTGCTCTGCAGTAGCCAAGACACTGGTGCGTTATCACCACCTTTCCAGCTACCAACACAAGCGCAGCACGAGGAGGGTGCTAAGGGGCTCAGACAGACCCAATATTCTGTAGCAAAATATCATAGACTGATAGAATGGTTTGGGTTGGAAGGAAGCTTAAAGATCACCCCCCTGCCATGGTCAGGGACACCTTCCACTAGACCAGGTTGCTCAAAGCCCCATCCAGCCTGGCCTTGAGCACTTCCAGGCATGGGGCGTCCACAGCTTCTCTGGGAAACCTGTTCCAGTGGCTCACCACCCTCACAGTAAAGAATTTCTTCCTAATATCTAATCTAAATGTACCCTCTTTTAGATTAAAACCATTACTACTTGTCCTATTGCTACAGGCCCTACTAAAATATATTTGGATATGTTTGTAGTAATAGAACTAACCTGCTATTTTTTGATTGGAAAGATGATGATCTTTATTTAATAGAATAAATATTTGAAGATGCTACCTACAGTTCAGTTAAGAACATGCCACAATTCTCTGCTGTGCTATTTCTACCAAAACATGCTAAAAAATAGCATCAAGTTACGATATACACTAAGGTTTAAGTTATGAGATATATATATACAACACACTGCTTCTTACAACTCTCTCAGTAACACTGTTTAACTGCATAGCCTTCTGCTGTCAGCCAGTTCAGTAGTGTGTCGTGTGCATTAAAAGCTGCTTTCAAAAAAACTGTGGATTCACAGAAATAAAGGACTGCAAAAGGTATTCAAGAGATCATGTGACCAACTCCTCTGCATTGAGGCAGGATCCAGTACATCAGCCTCAACAGGTGTGTGAATATATATATATATATGGCTGTTTAAAAACTCTGATTTTAGTGTGATTGTGTGATCTGAAAACCAGTTGGAAACCTCTGTTACTTATCAGAACTTATGGCAACCACCTATAAATTACTGCCTTGGTTAATACATTCATATTTTTAAGGTCATTTTTCACTTCCTCACCCCTCCTTTAGTAACAACCCTGCATTAAATCCCAGCTCAACAAAGTCAACAGGAAAATTCCGATGGACTTCAACAGAACCAGGTTCTCTCTCTGATTTTCGTCTTGATTTAGGTGAGTGGTCATGGAAGTCTTTGGCTGACAGATTTATTTAGAAAGAGTGAGACACCTACATTTTAAATCTTTGCTTTAGCCTGTCTTTTATTTGAGTGTGTGCTTTGGGAATACATTTAGATAATTTTTATATTTCACTTTAAATCCCAAGGTAAAATGTCACTACTAAACCAGCATTTACCAATTTTTCATTTAATGGATTTGGGTTGAAGTGTTGAGCTTGATGGGAGAAATTAAAAGTTAGGTTTCTTACTGAGCCCTGATGACATAGGTACAGTTGGCTCTGCCTGGGGCAATGGAAAGCACTAGATCTTCTCTCCAAGTCCTTGTCACCCTATGATACTTTGATTTAACTCGTTTGCTTTTAAGTTCAATCAGACAGACTGGTGGCTAAGCCAGATCAGAAAATAAAAGGAACATGACACAGGAAAAAAATGTGATGTATTTGTTTAAATCCATTGGCTACAAGAAACAAATAACCAGACTTATTTAGGCTCACTATGAACAGGTTTTCAGTTTCTAAGTAAGATACTGAGTGCAGTCTTAAGATGCTGTCTTTGATGTAAATCTCATGCTGAGGTTCTTTCTTCATATAATGATAAAGAGGCATATTATCGCTACTAACAAAAGGCCCAACATAGCTGTGACCTGAGAATGGGTTTTCAACCTGCCAGGATTGCCTGGGATTAGTAAAACAGTCATCTTCCTCTGGTTGCAGTCTGGTGGTCATTCTTTCAAGTGCTCTCTGAAGAATTCAAGTATCAAAACAATCAAAAAAGAGACAGGGCTTTGTGCAATAATAGAAAACAAATCTTTTAATTTGTTTTGTTTTGTTTTTAAAAAAGTCTTTAGGGTTCTTAGGCACAGAAAGAATCTGAAAAAACTACTTAAAACTTGTGATTTAGATGTGCTGTGGCTCTAATTGGTTCTTTTCATTTTAAGTCTTGCCCCAGCTCCTACAGCAGTGAATGGGAATCACTGCAGTAACTTCAGGGCCTGATAGATCTGCCTCTCAAGCTGCTCTGCAGGGACACTCACTCTCTTGTTTCCTCAACTACTTGTTTATTCTTTAAAAAAACCACAAAGGATAACATAAAAAAACCCCACATCCTGGTAACAAATGACACAACGAACCTGTTCATTCGATTCAGTTTAAAACAGTAATTTAAAAAGTGTATTGCCCTCTGGATAGGTATAATATTAATCCAAGGAAAGGAGAATGCATCTCTTCTAAAAGAGGGAAAGAAGTGACAGCAGATGCAAAGGACAAGGGTAAAACTGGGTGGCACATAATGGTAAAGGGTCTAGTTGGGTTCTGATAGAAAGCTTTTAAACCCTAAATACTCAACAGAAGATGACGTAAACCTAATCCATGACTAGTTATGAAGGTGGGCAGAGGAGGTCGAGTCAAGGTAATACTTTGGTCATTTCTAGTGGAGAATTCAGTCCCACCCTGTGGTGGCAATAGATGTCTCAGGACCAAATGAAGTAGAGAAACAAAAAGCAAATCAAGAGAAACTTTGGGATTTATATTGGAGCTGGTAAGTTAGTATGCTGCTTTATTTCTCAACTTGCCACTGCTCTCCCTTTTCCTCTTCAGTCAACCTAACAATCAGCTTGACCAAAGAAAAGTCCTTATATGCCTGCCCCCAATAAAGAGGTAAAAGCAGGAAAGCATGTAGCGAGAAAGAGATTGACACTGCCCTTCTGTTACCCTGGGAATCCACAGGTCAGACCAGTATATCAAGTGCAGTATGCTGACCTCTAAAAAGAATTGTGTGATAAAACCTTTTGTAACCCTTCATTAGTTAAATTCGGTTTATCCCTGATCTCTGTGGCATCACTCCCCCAAAGGTGAGTGAGGATAGCACAGGAGTAGGTGGATGTGGGGAAGAAGCTGGGTCCCATCACCCATGATGGTGTAGTCCCTGTGTGATACAGCCCTGAGTGTGCTCTGCCTGAGATAACCAGAGAAGGGTACAAATGACAGTTTTGGGTAAGAGACAGAGTTTGTAGGGAAATGTCATGTCAGACAGATGCAGAATGTTTAAATCTCTTTCAGATCTAAATTCCCCATTTTCACATCTTCAAGGATATCTTAAATCCTTTTTCTTCTACTCAAGTATCTCAGTGGTATGTTCTGACAAAGAGTGATACTTGCAAATTCCATCATACCATGAAATATTGTCTGGTATGATTTTAAAAATTTGTATTTCTTTTCAATCTACCCAGACCATCTGTATGTACTGTTCTCTGAAAGTTGAGATCTTATTCACTAATTATTTGCTTACACATTTAGGGCTCTAGGAGGCAAGTTTTTTAACCTGTGGGGTTTAATGGTTTCATTAGGTCAGTACCTGTTTTGCTAGCTTTTCATTAATTGTCTCAAAAATTGTCAAAAATTAAAAAAGCTGCTTGGGAGAAACAAATTTTTACAGGGTCCCTAGTTTGTGAATTCACTTGCCAAAGACAGTCTACCACTTTCTTGCCATCAAAACAGAACCCAAGTTATACACACTTCACACTTCAGACTGTGAGCAACAGCTTCTTTGTTCGGTAAGAAAAGCCGGGGAAAACAGTTCTCTTGCTGTATTCCCAATGGAATCCCGCTAAGTTAAAATACAGTTTAATCTCTTGAGCCGGCAGCTTTATTAGTAAGCATTTCCCAGTCTTCAGGGAAATCTAATTTCACAAATAGATCAGCGCTGCTTCAAACGCAGCTTTCAGTTGCCATCCACCGGGGGACAAACGGGGAGGAGGAAGTTTGTCAGAAAAGACCTTCTCTGAGCCCAAGAGTGATTACCAGAGGTGTCTCCATCGACTGCCACCCACCTAAAGTCGATAGTACTCAAATGAGTACGCCGGTGCGGACTATATAAGAGAAGCGCATGGCCCTGGAGGGCGCATCCCCCCTCTCCGGGCGCAGCACCGACCGCCCCGCTCCGCGGCCGGCGGAGCCTCCGCGGGGACCCGGGCGCTGCGCCCACGGCAGCGGACGCCTCTCCCCAGCCCTCCCGCTCTCGGCGAGACTTGCCTCCGCCTGAAGGTAAGCAGCGGCTCTCCCGAGGGGCCTTCGGCGTGCGGCGAGGGGGTGTCGCTGCCCCTGCGGCGAAGCGCGGCTCCTTCCCCGGTTGCTCCCCGGGTTTGCCGTGCGCCCCGGCGGCGGCGGCGGGAAGGAGTGCCCGGAGCCGTCGGGGAGAGCCGTCTCCCTGGCCGCGCCGGTTAACTCTTTCGCCCAAGAGGATTTGCAAGGGAAGCCACGTATGAAACACTTCGTAAATAACAGAATTTTCCTCCCTCCCCCTTAATCCCAACCGTTTTCTATAATTAGAATAGCTTACTTAGGGGCATTAAAGCGCTGCTCTCAGCCTGCTGCAATTGTTTTTGCCCTTAACACCCTGATTTGCAGCGGTTCCCGCTGTAACTCGTCCGTAACCGCACTCGGGCCAGTCGCCCGTCGGCACGCTGTCGCCCGCCGGCCGCCGTGCGGCACTGCCCGGGCGGGGGTCGGCCTGGCCCGCGGGGCTCCCTCGCCGTCCCGGGAGCTCTGCCGGCGGCGGAGCGAGGCGACGGCAGACGCGGGAGGGCCGGGGGCAAAGGGAGCCGAGCAAATCCCCCACAAAGCCCAGGACCGCAAATATGTGCGGCGGGTTAATACCCTTCCTCTAATCCGCGTCTATAAATGCGCCCTCCGGGGCGCCGGGCGAGCGCGGCGGGGCCGCCCGGGGGCTGGCGGGGAGGCGCGGCGGGGCCAGCCGGTGGCTGTCCGTCGGGTCCCCGCGTCGCCTCGGTGGGGCTGCGCCCGGCCCGGGCGGGAGAGCGCCGCCGCCGCGGGGGTGCCCCGGGCGCGGTAGGGGGGGCGGGGTGCGGGCCGGGCCCGGCGCTGACCGCCTTCGCTTTCTGCCTCCTCCCAGCGCCGCAGAGATGCGAGGGGCGAAGAAACGCCAGGCGCTGCCCGCCATCGTGCTCCTGCTGCTGGCCTCGGCCCCACCGCCGCCGGGCGCCGAGGGCAGGGACGTGCCCGCCGCCGGAGCCGAGCGGGGGGCGCTCCTCGACCTCCTCCTCCAAGCCCTCGGCGACGGCGGCCGCCCGCTACCGCCCCGCCCGCCGCGGCGGGACCGGGTGATCTCCCGGCGGTACAGCGGAGGCGGCGCCCCGCCGCCAGACCCCCGCGCCATCGCCGCCGCCCCTCGCCCGCCGCCGGCCGTCGTCGCCGCTCCGCCGCCCCCACGGCTGTTCGCCACCGCCCGCCACGGAGGTAAGAGCCACCGCGCGGGAGCCCGGGGCATGCAGCCTTCTCCGGGTCCCGTCCCCGCCGCCGTCTCCGGCCGCCAAGCCCGACGGCTCCTCCGGCGGGGTTGTCTGCGGCAGGCGGAGGGGGCGAGCGGGCAGCGGGGCAGGGGTGCGCGCCCCGGCGGTTTCAGCCTTTGCCGGTGTCGGGCCGCGCTGCGGGCGGCTCAGCGGTGGCGGTAACCCCGGCCGTCAGGGAGGAGAGGGGCGCTCCGTCTGCCGCACCGTCTGCCCAGAGCCCAGCTGCGGCCACAGCTGGTCTACGCGCCCTCTGCGCAAGTCCTCCCAGCTTCCCGGTGTGGGAGGGCAGCCGGCATTGAGGGAGACCCGGTTCCCCTCAGGCTTAGGACGGCTCCTCTGATGTGCACAAAGAGGAAGAATGACTAATCTGAGAGACAGATGCCGGGACTTACTCCTTTAAACTTCCTCTTCAACTTGACTGGTTCCCGTGTGATGCATTTTTCTAGTTTTGCTGGGGCAGGTGCGGGAGACCCGGGCTGTGCTGGGCATGGGGACTTGTTTCCCCTTCTGGAGGCTGGGGCAGGGAGATGTCACCAGCACTGGCACAGGTCAGGCCTGGCCATGACACGCAGGGCCAGTTCAGGGCCAGGCACAGCTGCCTGGTGATGCTGAGCCAGTGAGACGGCAGCGGGGCAGCCCTGCTGAGCTCGTTTGGATGCAGAGCCACACCAGGCAGTTCCTGCTGGAGTGGAGCTGCCAGAGGGGTTCGTGTGGGTCAGGATGGTGCAGTTCAGCAAGAAGGAGATTATAGTGAATGTCTTTTGGCTGTAGCCCACTAACATTTTTCTCTTGTTTCCTGCCAGAGACCCTACTGGAAAGTAAACCAAGGTGAGGTAAACTAGGGAAGTTTGGTTTCTTAGGGATCTGTTTCCCTGGAGGGTGTCCTTGTGCCTGATGGCTGGTAATAGGTGAAGTTAGGATGCAGCCCTCCCCAAGTCACACTGGCAGACTTGCTCTTCTCTGTCCGGTGGTCTATTTTAAAGGCTATTAAACCACGTTTTGGAAAAACTTGAAGTTGGGTGACAAGTTCAGAAGTTAGGTGAGCATCTGATTTGTAGGGCAGGCACTTGCGCAGTGAGATCACTTCGCAGTCTAAGGAAATTGGATTATAAAGAAACAAATCAAGCAAAAGTAATTAATGTTTGGGCCTTGGAAGCTTTTGCTGAGTGTGATCTGCCCCGAGAACCGAATCGTCCGTCAGTAAGGAGTTGTAGTGTCCCAGTGAACTTCCAGATATCCTTGCTTTTTCAGAGCATTGAGTCTCTGGTAATTAATAGAAAGCCAGGCCAAACCAAATTGCCACAGATTTGTTTGCTGATTGGAGAAGGGGCTGCAGGTTATCAATATGACTGATCATGAGTGATTGACTTAATTGTGGCTTAAATTCTTTGTGCTGTGAGCACACTCTCAGTGTACACTTCTCCAGGGGAAAAAAATGTAGAAAGGTCTTTTCGAGGCAGAATGCATGAAACTTTACATGTGTCTTCTTTTCAAGAGAATGAAAGAAAAGTATAAACTGCAGAGCAATAGTTACTAGCGTCGGGTGGCTTGAGGAAGAAGTCTGTTGTGGAGAGTATCTCCCATTTGAGATGTTTACTCCTAAACAAGTAATTGTCTTAAGCTATAAAACAGCGTGAATATCTCAATACTTATATAACTTTGAAGGGGAGTTTTCTTGAATTCATCAGTATTATACATAATAAGGCTTAGTTTTCTATTAATGGTTAGTTTTAGTAACTATGTTGTATACAAAAGGAGTGGAACTGCTGAATATCCTTAAAGAAGTTCTCCAGTTGTCCTGGGCATAGGTGCAGTGTCCTACGGGCAGCCATAAGGGTAGCTTTCTCTCCAGCCTAGAAAGGGCAGATCTACAGTTTAAATAATAATCAAGTTTTCATATTCATTTGATGTTTTTATAAGAAACAGCAAGGATACAAATTACTACCGTTGTGATGGTGTGTGTTTGTTTTTTGGGACAGAGAACTATGACAAGGCTTTTCTTAAGTCATCAGCCCTTTTCTTGTAACTCCTGTTTCCAGCACATTAACAGCAGCTCTTTACTCCAGCTGGTGGTACCTGAGTCTCAACTGAAGAGAATGGCTCATCTTCCCATCAGTCACAAAAGGTGTTGCGTTCAGCTGAGTACTCAGCCAACTTTTAAAACCAGAGTTATATTTGGATTGTCTGTTATTGCTGAAAATCAAACCCAAATGTCTGATTTAAAAGAAAATTGAATGGCTCAATTGCTTCTATTGTTTGTAACAAAAAGGATCCTGAACAGTACCATATACACAACAGAGCATGCAAGAAGCATAATTTCTGTGTTTTCTCTTTTTTTTTTCTTTTCTGAAGATGCTACTTCATATTATCAACGAGCTGAATAGCAGGAGGGTTGAAATATGTTTGCCCTCCTCTTCTCTCCCTCATTCTCAGGACTGGTTCCAGCTTTAGTCTCACCCCACAATGAGCTAATTCAATTTACTGAGCAGCACCTCCACACACACATTTCTTTTATTTTATCTCATTTGGGGATTGATTAGCTCTTTGCATAGGGAGGAGAGCTGGCCTGGAGTGCCACCAGCTGAATTTTAGGAGCAGCGCAAGGCAAGTGGCTGATGCAGATGACTAGGGGTGGGCCAGGTTTGAGAAGGGTTAGGGTGTCCTCCTTACAGCTATGGGGACCTGCTCATTTAGCTCAGGCCGTAATGGTAAAGCACAGAATCACAGGGTGTCTTCAGTGAGGCTGGGAAAAGAAGGGCAAGACACTGTCAGACATCCTACATGTACCACTCATTTATAGATACATAAATCAGATCTAAAAGCAAGAGTGGTTGATCTGTGATGCCCCATCTAGATGTGGCTTGCAGGTGGTTCAAGGGCAGGTCCTGGGCTAGAGCTATCTTACGGAAATAACAGCTGTGCTCTATGTTATGTGGGTTAGTTGTGGGGCAAAGGAGCATGACAGCCCTGGAATAGGATGGATACTCAAATCTGCCCTACCGTGTTGGGGCAGTGAGCTGCTGTGACCTGCCTGGAAATGACGTTTTGGGTCTTTTTTTCCCATTAATAATCAGAGACATATTCTGCATTGTGTGCTTTTTGGCCATATGAAGATTTGGATCATGTGTCTTGTAGGACCCAGAAGGACACCCCCATATGCAATAAAGATACCAATTTCACCATCACTTTAGCTGTCTTAACTTCTTATCTCTTTTATCCCTACATGTTCAAAAGTCTTATCTGAGAGATCTATCCCTGTTTTTCTTGGTGACCTGATTAATGAGAGCGAGCAGTTACTCTGAAGAGTATATTCAGAAGAAATAATATATTCCAATTTACCAAAAAAGCAATCTTCATCTTTTGCTAGGATTTCTGGTAGGATGTCACTAAAAATACAAGCTGTTCCTTTGAATTATTATATCTAGCGGGATTAAATTTTCTGTCAAAACATCCTTTACTTGCCTGATTTCCATGAAGCTTCTATGCTTCAGTGTGGGCTTTTTTTTCCACTAGGAAGTGTCTCATAAAGTTTTTAAGCTTAGTGCTGAAAGCTCCTCAATGGGCAGTCTTTTTCATATCTATCCCCTGCTTCTGATGTGTAATTGTGGTCAGTTTTTTTAAAAATGAAGAACACAAATATGTATTTTCAGAAAGAGAGGGTTCAGCATCGGGTTATTTTTGAATGCGACGTTGGGGAAACTAGAACAGTTTGTCATTCTCCTCAAGTTTTCTTTGTTACCTTCATCCAAACACTTTCTGTGGAACCAAAATAGCTTCCACGTAATTAGATTTAAAGAAGTCTTGGGAAATAAAAAAAGCCTGCATTAACTGTTCTTTCCTTACACATTCCCCATGACAGTGGAGAAATGAGCTATCTAAACCTGCAAGGGGTAGGGGGCTGAAATTTTTCTTTGTGCTGGGAGACCAGCAAGACGTTTTAAAACATTTTGATTAGTTATTTTTCAAGCATGAAGGAATGAAAATAAATATTGCTCTCAGTTTACTAGCATGTTCAAATTAGCCTCCTGAGCATATCTACTTCAGATTTAGAATAACATATCAGAGAAGGGAATTTGGCCCTCAAACTATTTAAACTTTGAGGTTAAACTTAAGAGTTCAGTTTTATGCCAAAATTTCTACACATCAGCAGAAGAAAACTAAGTTATCCCATGGCATGGTGCTAATTTAACCATTATTCATAATGAGTTAGATTTGAAAGATATGTTTGAGGTTTATTTTAGTTTACAATTGAATAAAAAACATGTAACCTTAGGTAAGGCATAAGAAAAGTTTTGTTCTTTTTACTCACTTAAAAAATCTGTAAGTATAGCGATAGTTACAGCTGAAAGTCCATAATTCTGCAAGACCTGTTGTGCCTAATACTAAACTACTTCAGTGAATGTAAGTACAGATCTGGAATAAAAAAAGAGACCACTGAGGAATGTAAACCTTGTATCTAGGAAATCAAAATGTATGATATGGCATAATACAGAGTTCTTTATAATACTTATGTCTTGTCCAATTATTATTCCTATTAATAAAATAGGTTGGGGGGGGGGGATGTGGGGATTTTTTTTAGTATATTGTATTAATAGGAATTGCTGGATATTCAGGAGGCTTAAAAGAAGATGAGAGTTAATACAAATTGCATTCGCCAAAATCTTATGTTTACCAAAGCAGGCAATTCCTCAGAAATTAGCAAAATAGTGGATGAAATTTATTTAAAAGAAGAATAATGTTTACATTTAAAAATCAAAATATTAAGTCTGTTTGCTTATAGTAATTATTCCTGATTCCAGGTCCAAAGTTTTTGAATAAATTATTTTTACAGTGAAGTTGGAGGGTAGGCTTTTCTGGAACACAACCAGGCAAATATATTTTGCTTTCAGAAGCTTAATATAATCCATATTCCAAACAATTAAGAAATTATTTTTCTTTATTTTTATTGAGCGAACATGATAGGAAAATAAATTATAACTCTGCTTATTCAAGAGTTAGTAATTTAAAGAAAATATATTCTCATAAATTAACAAACTGAATGAATTGTCAGATATTGTGCAACTGGCTTGGGTGCTGGCAGCAGTAAAGATGTCACAGGACGAGATGCTGCCCAGGCCAGTGGTTACTGAGGCAGGATCAGAGGGGCTGTGAGGATCTCAGCACACCATGATCCAGAAGTATGGATCCTAACATTCCTAAGGAGTTCAGCGGAAATAACCATTGTTTCTGCTTGTTCCAAGGTCAGGTGTCAATTCTTCCCAAAAAATTCAAGTAAGCAGGGATAGATTTTTGTCACATAGTGTTTCATTTAGGTGAGGAGAAAGAATTACTTTTCATTAAATATATTGATAGTATTTGATCTCAAAGCCATCCTCAAATTTTCCTTGAGAAATTCTCCCAAACAATTTGATATTGGCCACTTTTTAATGACCCATTACTTACTGTTTTCTGTAATAAATATATAGTTACACACACCAACAGATCTAATTGACAAGTGTGTATTTGTAACTGTATTTACATTTGTAAGCATATTTTATTTTTTCCACCTTTTCTACTGGTTTTAATGGAATGAGCCTTGACCTTACTGCCTTTCATTCAGGTTAGCTGTTATCACCAACATTTCCTTCCAGACAGTGTTACCGTTGTACTATTTCCCCAACTTGTAAGATGTCTGTGATCTCATTGCTTGTAGTTTGTGGACTGTCTTAATTTCTAATGTTATTAAGTCCCAAATGCTTCAGAGAGAGTGTATATTCCTTCAGTTCTACACAAGTGCTTGGATCTATCATTATGTCCAGCTCCTTCGTCATTGTGGTGCCTTTTTGATCTCTAACCCTGCTGCTACGTTTATTTCCTTGACTGCTTGGGTTTTTAGGTGTATTGTGCAATATGCCTTTGTAATACCAATATTGCGTGCTTGGCAAACATGACTGCCAGGTGGTAGTGCTAGGCCACTGAACAGAAGGCATCTGAAATCTAGGATAACCAGAAATCTTCCATATCACAGTGGAAAATGTCAAGCCCATGGGCTGGTCCTGATAGCTGATGTGCAAGTGAGCAAAGACGAAACATAGTTGTTACGTACATGGAGGTTTAAACTACAGCGCAGTCCATCAGAGCAGTCCTTCAAATGAAATGATGACACTGGCCCTTCAAGGGGCTCTGCTCTGACTTCCATTAATCACAGACAAACTGGGGGTGCTCAGTACCTTACAGTGTCGACCTGCTATTGCATGCTGCCCTGGCATGTGAAGGGAGAAGCCTTGTGGAGCTGCAGTGTGCTGGGCAGCCAGCGTTTCCGATGGCAGTACGCAGTCCCAGGAGCAAGAGAGCGTATGAAAAAGCTGTTTTGTTGAACTATTACGTGCAAAAAGTCAGTGACCTTTTATTTGTTCAATATGAGGGGGATCTTTTGGGTTTTGTTTTAGTTGTGTTTCATACTTTTATAAAAATTGCATTTAACACTGCAAGAGACACAATTATTCATGTGTACAGTCCTGGCCCCAGAAAAGTGAGTGTCAGAGTCTTCACTGATTTACGCCAGGATTGGGCCTGAAGTACACCAGGGCTCCTCCAGTACACAGGGGAGTGAATAACAAATAAAACAGAAGTTTCACTTCAAAGTAGGTCCAAGTGCATAAGTGTCTGTAACTTGGGAGCTGTAGCATGCATTTTGAATTAGGCTAGCTTGGCCCTGAGCCTGTGAGCAAACTGAAGAGTTGGTATATTTTGGGGTGGTTTTTTGTTGTTGGTTTTTTTTTTTTTTTTTACTGTAGACATGATTTGATTTTTCAGTCAAGAAAGAATGGCAGGTCTCTGTATTTTACTAGTTTATTTTGGATGGTAATCTGCTAGGAAAGCCTCTGAGAGGTGGGGGAATGTTAATGCATGGGTGTGAGGCCTTGCAGTACATTTATTGTTTGGTAGATAGGCTTTAGCCTTGAAAATGCACTGCTTCATGTCTGGAGATGATTTTGATTTTTAAATATGTATATATACAAGGAGAAAGATTTAAAAAGTTGAGAAGTGTAACTATCCATACATACTTACATGTAGCGCACACACTCATAATTTTGAGTTTTGTGGGTTTTGAGGACAATTTGAGGGAGAATGATGCAGTGTTTCAGGCCTACACGTGATTTGAAAGTTACAAAGGTGGCTTAAAAATACAGAATGTATATTCCAAAGTGCTTAAAACAGCATAAAAATTATTGCATAGTAGTAGTCACAGTGCAAAGCTATAGACAAAACCTCCTGATCAATGAGGCACCCAATAAAGATGTGCTTTCTAGGAAGATAGCCACCAGAAGGCTACAGAGGGAAAGGGGAGGCTAGTTCCATGTCTAAAGTGTACATAGTGCCACTGTCCACATTGGGGCTGTTTTATTCTTAAAGATCTTGCCAAGTGATGTGACAGTAGTTTGTAGGACTTAATAACACCTGTTTTGAGAACTAAAATTTTCAGTGGTGTCTATCTTTTTTTTACTGAACTAAAATAAATAAATAAATACTTAAACGTGAGCAAATCTTATGTTACTATTTTGTAAGACATGTTTTAAAATATGTCAAATAAGTGCACTTTAATAGCCATAGTAAATATCTTTTCTTTCAATAAAAGCATTCAGCTGATGGACTGAAAAATAATTAGTTTTGGTAATTTGTTGCTTACATTTGGGTTTGATGATAAGGGAGAATATTAAAGCAGATTGTTAGAAAAGAATATAATGGTTTCTGAATGTGTGCACAGCTGAGCAGAGTTACATGGGATGAGATACTTTTGTAGTTGCAAAACAAGTGTTCTTTGGGACTTTTTTTGTTGAGCAATTGCATATATGCCCTGCCCGCGAGACCACAACCAAAACTTAACTCTGGTGAAGGAAATGTGTCAAAATTAAACTTTCAAAATGACTAAAAATCAGGAGAAGATACATGGTAGAAAGTGTTTGGCTAGAAAAAGTGCAGCTGATTTCCCTTTGTTAGCCTCAGTTGGTGTTTAGGTTTTCTATTTAATTTAAGGATGAATGCTTCATTTTGTCACGTGTGAATTAGAGGTTACTACTTTAGTGGAAGCCCTGCAGGATATTAATGTGTGTTTTGGGCATTTTAATGTTGGTCAATTGGAAAACAGTTACTCCAGTGAGGGAATTGATTGACTATTGATTACATACTGAGGGTGCGATTCTTTATCTCTAGGGTATAAACAAGATTTGACACATGAAGAATCCAAGCATTTGATTGGATAGTGGCCATTTTTATATTATCCTATGTTTTATTATGTCTGCTGGTCAAAAAATCAGATTTTACTGAAACAGTGCATAAAACTATATTTATTTAATACAGCCTTTAACGGCAATGGAAAATACTGTTTGGAGTTACAAATTGTGGCTACTTTTTAATCCTAAATTATTTTTTTTAAGCATACAATTAAAATGGTAATATAATCAAACAAAAACACTTATGGTAAAGGCACAATTTTGCATACTAAAGGATATTTAAACTTTTTTTGTAAGGGTTTTTTTTTTAATTCTGGTAGATGTGTCAGTCAATTCAAGTAAATTGGTTAGATGGCATTTTAGTGTATATTCTCCTACTACGTGATTTGAAATCTGTGGGTTTGGCTTGAAGAAAAACATTTAAAGTTGCATCCGTAAAGCAACTATTATCATGTTCCTTGCAGATTTTAGACAGCTTCAGGAGTGACATGGCACAAATCAAATTTTAAGGCTTTGATTTTTAAATTATGTTCTCCTTTTTTACTTGAACCTGTAAAAGAAAGTTAAAAAGCAAAATAAACCTCTACAAGAAAAGTGTCAAGCACCTTTTTTTCCTTAATCTTTACTGTTCATGATATCAAGCTGTGATGTGTTTCAGGAGAAGGAACCTTTGAAATGAAGTGTTAGGAAATGCATCCTTGTCAGTATATGTGGCAGTACTGGATACATGCACTAGATTAGTAATACTCTTAAATCCCATTGGATTAAAATAACTGAAGACATAGCTGTGATGTTATTGCTGTAATCGTGATAGAGTAATTATTTCTTCCTTGTCTGATAATGGCATAGCATTCCTAACATGTGAGAAACTTCGCTTTTGTCACTGAAATTTTAATTTAGAAAATTTAGGAAAAATATTTTCAGAACTCCATGGTGGACAAAGACTTACAGCCAAAACACAGCAATATGAGGATTTCTCTGGAGAAATCTTCCAGGTCAGAAGACAATCTAGAGCAGGTTAACCACTTCCATTTGATGCTGTGGGCCTAAAGTGTGAATGGACTTGTTGGTCAGTACTGATATAGCAAGATACCCCATACAATTTGTGCTTCCCATTATTATATGATTAGATCCCAAGTTTACATGTAAAGTTAACATACACAGGTTTGCCCCCTTTATTCAGTAACAAGCTGCTTTTCCAGATGTCAGGCGATTTTAGACTTTCAGAAGAGGGATTACTACAAAATAAATAATTTGTGTGAATAAGACCTGCACAGGTCCAGCAAATTTAACACCCAGATGTACTGCTCATGAACTCTCCATCACCTACATGGTGGAGTCACTGTGTGTGTACATACATGATTTAGCTGCATGGAACTGTAGAGGGTCCCTTACGTAAGCTGCAGTCAGGGCTTTCAAAATCCTTAAAACAGATACAAACTGCACATTTATCCTGAATTCCACAGACCCAGAACCGAGCAGCATCTCCAGAAAAGCCTTGCTTCTCCTTTACATTTTTCTGGGATAACTACTCCTTTCCTGTCAGAGCAAGGAGTGAAACAAGGAGGAGATCTGGAGATTAAATGATACCTACAAGACAAGTGTTATCTTAGATCAGATAGAAAACCTCTTGAATATTGAGGGTTACAGTTTCTTTTCTCTACAGTTACACTCTCCATCTCAGTACCAGAATGTTATAAGAGTGAGAACATTATTCAAAACCAGAGAAGCATTAAACTTGCTCTGTTTTTTTTCTTTTTGTTTTTTTTTTCTTTCTTTTTTTCTTTTCTTTCTTTCTTTCTGCTCAGCATATTTTGGCCTGCTGGAATGTATTTTACACCTGCTTACGATCTCCAAAGATAAAACCTCCAATATTAGTATGTCTAAATAGCTCATTATGCCTGATGCATTTATATGTAACCCTCAAATAAAATATTTTGATCCCAGTTGTCATTTATAAGATGTCTCTTTATATAACTGTGATAATAAGGTAAAATGACCTTAGCTCGAGTATAAACATGGCATACGTTCACTGGGAACACCTTTGAGGTAACAATTTAGAATAAAGTGCTTACAAGGGAGAAACTGTGGGTTATTAATCTGATATGATAGTTCTGAATCTGTTCTGATTTGGAAAAAAATAGAAACATTTCCAAAATAAGCACAGGAAATCTAAAATACAGTTAAAAATTACCATTTGCACAGCAATCAACCTGGAGACTGTTCCTATTTCAAAAAGAGCAGGCTGTAATTAAGCTCTGGCAAACTCAGTTCTATTTCCTTTCACTCTGATAAAGTTTGCCAGTGTTTGTCAGTGCTGAGTTTGGCTTGTATGCAGTTAAGCACGTCATCAGCTTTCATTCGGATGATTCAACTAGTTCATGTGTTGCTTTTGATGTATTGCAGCTGTTCTTGTGTTTAATTTATGCAGATATCCTAGAATCTACATTTATTAGCATCCATGATAGCTAAAACAGAAGACATTGGTAGAGTGCTTCAGAATTGCAAGAAGTTAATTTCCTCTTCATGTTTATCAATGTGTAGTCTCTATATCTCATTCTAAGAGTGGTTCTGCCTTCAGTCGAGATCTGTCCAATAACTTTCCGGGCATAATTTGGAGTCTCTGGATTCAGCTGAAATGTCTGCCTTGATAGTTTAGTGATTTTAAATAGTTGATAGATGAATGAATGGAAATTCTTATCTGTTACAGAAAAAAACCCCTGTGAATAGGAAAAGATAGCTTCAGTAAATTAATGCCTTGAATAGTTTGACCAGTCTTACCTATATGTCTCATTATTTTCAAAATCATCCTTTATAATTTAATGAACAATCAATATTGTAATACATCTTTCCTCTTGGAAAGAGTGAAGTACGTATTCACAGCTTAGTATTCAAAATAATGGGGGTTTCATAATGTCGTACATTTTCCTACTTGAATTACTTGAGGGTATCCCAACCTGTTTATTAGAATCTCCTGTGGGGGGAAAAAGAGAGCTCTTCTGCATAAATTCACACATTGGGTCTGTAATTGTTTTGAGATTTTTTTATTTTACTCTTCAAAATAGATGTATTCCAGTATTTTCCACGTTCACATCTCTGACAGGTGAAAAGAAGAAAAAGGATGTTTTGAATTATGCACGTAATGCTTACCTGTATGTGTGGTGCTGTTCAAGAAGCTCGCAAAATAGTATGGCTGCTAAATTCTTTCTACATTTCTTTTTCAATTGTAAAACTTGTCAGAATATGTTAATATAGATCTGTATCCATTCCAGTTCTGTTTTCTAGAGTGATCACTGACAGTAATAGCAGAAAAGTAATTGTATACACTATGTTTGGCTTATTTCTCGATCCCACAGCATTTTCTGGTGGAAATAGGGATTTACAGAGAGGAAAAAAAAAGAAATCCGTGCTTCTTAATGTTCTTTTGCTCAACAAATATAAAGGTCTCCACAGGCAAGGATTAACTAATACAAATATGCTTTTGGAGCAGCTATTGAAGAATTACTAATAAACATCATTATAGCTGAGTTCAAGATATTCAACCTTGTAAATATACCCCATTATAATTTCATTACAGTTGGCTGAAGCCCTAGGAGAAGCCAATGTTTCAACCTCTTTGTTGAAGTCTTAATGAATTATTAGAAGGTGGCTGATTAGAAAGCATTGAATCAGAAGGGGCTGCTGCATTCTGAATGTTACTCTCTTTGATGTTGTTTACCTCCCAGGTTGACTCATTTCCTTGGCCAAAACTCTTGGCATGCAAAGCTGTGAGCCTACTTTGCTGGGCCTTTACATCCCAGTGCACGTCTGGAAGTGAAATATGGTAGGTAGGTGTTTAGTGAACCTTGTAAGTGTTCCCTGAAACTCATGCTATCCAGAAGTGTGGCACAACTATATTGCTAGAGCTAAAGGGGATACAAGAAGAGAAGTTGAATGCCCAAGCAAAATTTTAATTTCTCCTTAGACAAAACACCCTTTCCATACTTAATTCCCTACCTTTTTTCTATGTGGTGGATCTGCTTGCTTTCTGCTTCCACTTTCCTCTGAACTCAATGCCTCTTCAGCTGTCCAAGGCAGAGTCTGCACTGTAATGTGAAAATACCAGTTTGTGACACTCAGGCCACTTCACACGGCTGGGTCAGAGCTTGGGCCTGCCCCGTGTATTGGCATATACCTGAGCTTTGTCTTCTGGAGAGCTCCACATTTTAGGTAGTGAAATAAGAGCACAGGCATAAGGAATTAGGATGTGAGTGCATCTCGTCTTGAGACTGGAGTGAGATCCTTGACTGACTCCTTAACAACATAAACATATTCACAGAAGTGTGGATCAAGTCTGAGGAATTGGTGCTGTCATCATCGTGGCTTAGTGGTGTTCCACTGCTTCCCAGAGCGTATTTACAGGGCAGTCCCTCTGTGAGGATTCACATTTCCCTGCAGCTCAGTTCCACAATGGGACGTTGCCTGAAGTAAACTCAGAATAAGAGCAGCAATAAACTATATCCTGATTTTTCATCTCCATTAGACTAGTATTATTTAAAGATCTTTTCATTGGGTACATCACCTAAAATAATGCAAAAGGAGCAGCTGTTAACCACAAGGTTCTTCACTCCAGCAATGGTCGACAAACTAATCCAAGTGGGTTTTTTTGGTTGAACTTGTCTTCAGGGTATCCTGTACTGCAGCCTCTGCTCTCCTGGGGTGGAGAGGGGGGTTTAAAAAGTTGCCTTGCTTGGATTGAGTGTCTTTTCTTTAAGGATTACCTAGCAATATGATTAAATTCTTGAGCATGGCCTGCACAGATAGGAGTGACCTATAGTTTAAGCGTTCAAAGCTTTTGAGATGTCTCGTTGGTAACGTGCCTCGGACAGATCCTCAATTTTGTGTCTTCTGAAATACCACAGAAGGAGCATCATAGCAGACTATATTTTCACTTCAGTTACAACAGCCTCTGGATTATTTAAAATTAACTGGATACTTTTAATTTGAAGAGGCAAGTATGCAGGCTGAGATTATTTGAAGCATAGTAATGAGAGCTGTAGCCAGGCCTCTTATCGTGCGCTTAAGGAAATGGAGAAGGTTCGGAGGGTGCAAAGGAGGAGGAATAAACATAAAAGCTGGCTTTGCCAGACAGGTAAAGACTTATTCATGCTGGGAGACTCTCCAGCTGAGAAAATCCATGGTTGTTACAGCCTTTGTGCCACCAGAACAGAAAAAAAGGTTGGCTGAGAGAAGAGAATCTGGCTCAAACAACTTAAAATAAATATCAGATGTCAGAGCTGTGACTTAATTGTTTAGCTAAGTAGATCATGTGAATTACTCACAGATTGAGGACCTGTTTTTGCTTCTGTTGAAATCAAGGAGAACAGAACCAGGGCATACTCTCCTTCCCATGTCTTACAGCCCTCAAAACTGTGTTATTTTTGAGAGTACAACGGCTTCTAGAGTGATTTCTTGTACCAGTTGGGAGTCCAGAGAGCTGCTAGTACACAACTGCTTTGTGTTTTATTACTGTAGACATAAGCTAAGGCTCTAAACAGAATGCATTTCCTTAGTTGCTGTTGTTTTTTATTTCAAAAATTGAAATTCAGACAATGGCTTCTGTGACTCTTAATAATGGAAATTGGATCTCCAGGTCCAGACATTGGTTTCTGAAAGTAGCCAGTTTCAGAGATACATTGAGACATAGGTGTATTCTCCTTCTAATGCAGTCTCAGATTACAGCTCTGACAGTCTCAGAATTAGACCAATGCCCCAAATCAAAGACATTAGCTTATAAATACCCCCTTGAGAAACTGGTTCTGAAAGCTTTATGACTGTGTTGTGAAAAAAATTAGGAAATACATTAAATGTTTGTTACCTTTATGAACAAAGGGAAATAAAACATTTTTCTCTGTTATTATACTATTACATGTTTCCTTTAGCATCTTAAAATTATTAAATAAAAATCTCCATGTTTACTCACGAAGGCTTTGCAGGAGTGAGGAGACTATCAGAAGGCAGACAGTGGCAACTGGAAACTTGAAAGGATTGTTTAGTTAAATTACCTGGAGCTGACTGACAATCTTACATAGGAAGAAGGGAAAGATTTTGGGAGAAGGCTTCACATGTGCAATTGAAAGTACATTTCCATTACCGGTCTAAAAGCCATCACATAGTTCTGCTGACAGGGTGAAATATTGGTAGACAGGTGACAGAAAGAAAAAATGTTCAGAAAGATCTACAGCCAATTTGGAGACTGACCTGTATTTGTACAAACTCTGGCTGGATGATGAATGACTGCTGGTACAGCATGTAACTGATGACATTATAAATGAATGAAGCATAGAGAAATTACTTAGTATCATATTTCTCAATGTACCAGAAGATATTGTGGGAAATGTTCTGATTTAGATAGGGCAGTTTTTAAGTGCTGCTTTCTGCATTCATATTGCAGGGGGCATCAGAGGGTGGCAAGCATCTCTGTCCCCTGGCCAGCTGGGGTCAGCATCTCCAACGGTCCTTATCATGAAGATGATGGTAATCATTACTGCAGTTTTAAACGGCAACAAGTTGTGTTTTCTTTTTCTGAGTAATGAACGTACAGTGTCTGAGCACTTACCAAACAATTACTTTCCTTTCACAAATGGTGAGTTAAGCAAAGAAAAAAGTTTGAGGGGGACAGAAGGAATGTACTATCGCCAGTGATGAAAAACCTGAATAGTTCACAGCAGGCAAGACTATCCTCTCCGTACCCTGTCCATCTATCCTGACATTTCATATGTAATTAAATGCTTTTTCTGTAGCTCAAGTTCTCTTCCCTTTAGCTCCTTCCAAGCTCAGGTTATGTGTTTCCCACAGTTCAGTGCCCAGGCTTGGAGGAGCCAACTCTAGGGATAATCTGTTGCCCATAAGAGGGTGGTGAACTGGAGCCTGGCAACCCCTTTCAGTCTGTAAATAGTCGTTACTCTGCTGAGGTAGGAAGGTCTTCCTGGAATTAAGGTTCATGCTGTTAGTTGTCTTCATAGCAATGATCGCTACTAACTATTCCTGTCACTCTGTTCCCACTCGCAGCTCCATGGAGACCAGTCAAGGGGAGGGGGCCAAGCGGAGCACAAGGGAGGGAAGAAGGCAAAGTGCAATGGCTGGGCAAGAGTAGGGCATAGGCAGGGACGAAGGGGGGCAGTGGCTGGCTGGGTGCTTCCCGTGGATATGAACAGGTCTTTATCACCTTCCCAAGACTGCAAGTCAACCTTTTCTGCTGCTAAGACTACTGGAGGGACTTAGTTAAAAATGGTTTTCCTCCATAGCTTCTGAAGAATTGACCCAAGTGTGGGTGGACATAGGAATGATAAATAGGTGTTCTTCTCCTGAGCCTTGTATCCTGCGTGGGTGATCCAAGTGATACAAGACGAACACCAAATGCTTCCATGCCTGTTTCTTCACTTCTGGGTGTTCTCTCACTTCTGGGTGTGTTTTCCAGCCTCCTCCCTTGTACTGTCACAGGTGCTTTCCCTTTTGTATGATATGGGAATGTGGATCACAGGGAGTGGTCAACTGAGACAACATGAGCAGTTGTGGTGTCTTAAAGATGGCCCTCTAACTTCAAGTCAGAAAGCTGGGTTATAAAGGAAAGAACTTCCATATCCTTCCCAAGCAGCAGCATAAAAATGAAAAAGAGTGAACTCAAGCAAAATTAGTATCTTATTTGCTTTGTTTGCTCTTGTTTTGATTTTGTGGAAGTTTCTGTTGAAAGACTGATCACACCTGAAGCATAAAAAACCCTAGAGGCACAAGGTCATCTCAGAGGACTTTGTCACTTCACTTGAATGAAAGGAGGCAGGTCTCCCACAGATTGTGTTTGGGAGGGATCGTGTTCGCGAAAGTGCCATGATACTAACTGTAATAGCACAGGAGCTTTGACCTGGGCACTCCACTTTCTCCAGTAGAGAGATAAAAGGATTATGGGACTAAAGGTCTCGCTTTCTTGAAAAAAGAGGACAAACTTCACTTTCATTCATTTTCTAACCCAGATGAATGGAGAGGAAACTGCAGCAGTGAAGAAAATTTAGAATACAAATGAGCACATAATGCCTTCTGAGGCAGCATCACAGTTGTGGTTCTGGTGTTTTGGAAAGGGAAACTTGAAAAAAGTGAACTGTTTTAAAATTTGTCTGTCTCATGAGGTACACCAAAGTTTAATTAGTTCTCATGAAAAGAGCAGTGTTTTATGATCTGAAACATCCAAAAAAGGAGCTAGATAATGGACGTTCTTTTATAAAACCAAGCTGAATCAGTAGGATGTTACTTATGGATTTAGCCTGTGCTAGAAATATGGCAAGGAGTTTGAGACATTTAATTTCTAATCCCACGTACTCCTTTGTAATGTAGTAAAAAGAAAAATAAAATTAATTCAGAAACTAACTCCATTTAATTTCCAGTAGACAAAGAATGAGGGAGTTAGCAATAAAACACTATAGCAAACAAATGTATTTCTTCTCAGGGTGAAAGAGTGTGTTTTGCATGGCTCATTATCATACATTTACAAGACTGCATAGTCTTTAGGTAAGACTTAGCACTTGATGAAAAGGACTTCATAGGGGCAGGAGTAGTAGGGATTCCAGGAGAAATTTCTCCCTCTTAGGTCCTCTCATAGGCCATGATCCAATAGGGATAACAGCACATAGAACATAATGGAGATGATGGAACTGAAGCTAGTGTTTCACACTTAGAATCATATGACTGGAACCCATTGTATTTATTAAATCCAGCCATCTACTATTTCAGGCACCATGTCCTAGAATCTTGTTCATAACCTTTTCAAGGAACTGCAGTGTGCCTAGCTAATATAAGACTTGTCTTGCCTGTTTATCATTTAGCAGATATAAATAAATACCCCTTTCCTCTTGAAGAAACGTCCAAGACACATTAGCCTTGCTCTTTAATGTTACTATTTGTATTATAGTATGTACAGAATCTTCCATACTATTTATAACAGAGTGTTGCTAAAGCTTACTGCCCCATTGCTCAAATAAAGGGTGTACATCCAACTGAAGTCAAGTGTCTAAAGTCAGTCATCTGTTTTCTTGGTACCCACCTGAAGTGCTCTGTAATAACAGTACAGCTGAAAAATATTTGGGTCCAAAACCCCTTCCATAATTCCCTTGCAATTACATTAATGGAGTATTGATGTGTGAAGGGGACTATGTGGCCATCAGCGAGAGTGGAATTTGACCTTGGTCACTATAAAAAGGCAGCACTTCTGTTTCAAGATTTTTTAGAAAATAATAATAATTCCATTCCAAAGAAAGGGTGATGAATGAGAAATTTGAAATACTTCAAATCTTCTCCAAACTATAGTGCACAGATGTCAATCCATCAAACAAATGTTATGAAGATATATAAACATATACTTCTACAGACAGAAACAAGACATGCTGAATTAGGAAAGCAGTTTACCTTTGCTCTTTATATGTTTTTTAATGTGTTCTTTCTCTGACTTTATTACAGTTTGTAGAAGGTGACCATATCTGATTTTATTGACAGTTTTAGGAATCCCTTCATACAATACTTTGTGCACTTTTTTAAATGTTCAGCATTTGCAATACTACATTTTGGTAGAACCAAATAGATGGCAGTTACTCTCCTGTGAATGCCCTGTGAGTATTAATCCCCCCTGGGTTTAAGGGAGCAACTGATGTAGATAGGGCTTACAAGGGTGAGTAAGAGAGTTTTGACACAGGTGAGCAGAGATTCTGGGGTAAGTATGAATGGTTGGCACTACATGTGATAGACTGGCAGAGGGAAGACAGGAAAAAAATAGAAATTTTGACTAAATTCCAGAATGAGATTTTATAAGCTGGTGCTTCCTTTTAAGCCCATCTTTAGCACAATTAAGAATTACACTCATTTTTTAAATGCTCTTGCCATTGGTGACTGACATGGTAAACTTTATAATCCATAATGCAGGCAGACCCTATTAGGCTTTCTCTTTGGGGTCATGCTATTTTATTTCTGAACTGACCGATGTCACAGCCCACTTTGTTGGTCAAGTTCCTGGTGAATGTTACTGAATGAAGTAACTCCAGATACTGTATTCGTAATGAAAGTTGGGAGAATTTGGGGATATACCAATTACTCAGTATTTAAAAGGACTATTATTTGCCATGCTCACATCAGAAAACTATTACTGGAATGAATACCAGGGAAAGTAAATGTTCAGTCACTAGTTTAAGTATCCTTAGAAGCACTGTTTCAAACCTTGACAAGTAAATAATCATGGAAGCATTTATTTGACATGAGAGCTGAACTAGCATTTTAGGACTTGACCAATGAGGTACAATCATGTATCACAATGTGCATTCCAGATATTCTCTATAAAAAAGTTGGAATACCGAACAAGGATTTTATGGGCAGGAAATAAATCCAAAGAGATTAGAATACTGTTTATGTCTACTCTGAGAAGCAGAAGATAAATTGACTGAGTCATTCATTATAAATTCTTAATTGTACTCTATCTGTAACCCTTAAGCTCTAGAGTACACTTCATACTGTGAGAACTGAAAGGGCTCCCGTTTGACAGAGTAGATGGGAAGCCTAGTAAACTGCTCTCAGAGCAGAATGGTATGCATGAGTACATTCAGCATATTCTACATTCAGTAGATGGCAGTGGTATGCAGTTGTAGATTAATTCAGGATTTTCTCTTGAGCAGATGCTCTCATCTCTGTGTATCCCAGCAGTGTTGATTTGGAAGTTTATTTGTTTTGGTGTTTTTTTGTCAGAAAATAGTAAGATACCAGATAATTTTTCACCTGCTAGAGCAGACAGTGATAGAAAATGTAAAAAAAATTGCTAATTTATTGTAATCTTTATTACACAGCACTTGGAAGAATCTGGTAAGTTTTGAATTTCAAACAGAAAGAAATGCGTCTGTCTGGAACATTGACTCATTTTCCATCTGTGCCCCATGGAACTTAGTATGTACACATCAAAGTCTCAAAAGAATTCAGCAAGTGGGAACTGTGTGTGTGTTACTTAATAGGAGTAGTAAGACAGTGATGTCTTGGAATACTGCACACAGAAGCAGATATTTTCCCTTGCCTAAAGGAATGAATTCCAGATCTATTGGGGAAAAGTGGGGTGTGTGTGTGTGTATAAGCAAAGAAATTACTAAGACAATTAGAAATTATTATAAAGCTTTTCATTGTGGAAAACTGGAAGAAATATAACAAAACAAAAGGAGAAATACAGTTTTATGTGGTAGAAACTGCAGATGAGGAGGCTAAGAGAAGTAAAATACATCATTTAAGAAGATATTTTCTCATATGGCAGTTATTTCTAATACAAATAATAGAAAAAGTTTAATGATTTACGATTGTTAATCATGGAAGGAGTTGCTCTCTGTTGCAAAGAGCAATGTTTTTTCTTGCCTCCCTATGGGAAACTGCAATAGAAAATGCATTAAATATATCAATCTGTGAACTGAGTTGTAACACAACCACAAATTTGTCCTAAGGATTTTGAGCAGTCTTGGACGGCCCCCAGAATCAATTGGTGGTCCCCGAGTAGGGAATACAGATGTCGCATATTTTCAACAAAGAACTGCATACTCTCCTCTGCTGTATTGGACACCATATGAGGATCCAGAGGAACATTTCAATCTATATTAACATGGCTCTTGTTTGCAGAATAAAAAGTAGTACTGTTCTGGTAGCAGTGGAATAGCAGCATTAAAAAACCAGCATTTCCAACCTAGCCAAAGCTGCTGGAAAGTCTCAGTTTTGCAGGTAAGAAATTTGTCCAGCCAAGGGCACAGAAGTAAGAGTTTTGTGCAGTCTGGTCCCAGCCAAAGTATAATAATGAAAGTAGGAAATTAAGACCTTTTAATTAGTCAGGGTACTGAAGAAAGAAGTATATGTTAATTGATTCAACTCTGCTTACCATCAGCTGCTGCTGAGGGCTGTGTTAGGAGCCATTCTCCCAAGCACTGTGAAACCGTGGGATGGCAAATGCCCTCAGGGAAGGGGACTGACTCCCTGTGACAGCTGCCTACAGTGGTGACCGCACATTTCTGTCTACTTGTAGCAGGAATACATGGATCAGATCTCTAGGTGCATGCTTCATGCTCTGTTTATTCACAGGGTGTTTTACCATGTGGTTCCCTTGTATGACACTGTAGTCAAACACTTAACACAACACTGTACTCTTATCAAAATGAATGTTAACATTTTTTTTCTCCACTAGGATGCCTTATCTTTGCACTGTTTCCTATTTTAGTTGATTTTGAGCAGAACTTCCTTGTTGTGCTTTTTGTTTGTTTGGGGTTTTTTTTTGTGTGTGTGTGTTTGGTTTTTTAACTGAGGCAGTACATCTCTTCCTAACATTTGTAGGAATTATTACATATGTAAATTAAGTCATACAGAGGAAGGATGGTTTGGGTCATTAAGGTTTCTGAATATCTTTTTTTTTTTTTTTTTAAGCACTGCCTTTTAAAAAGATTTCATGTATTTTTAAGACAATCATGATGAGATACTTTCATGCTGGCATCACAATTTCATTTCGTTCACTCATTTTTCTACTATATCGCTTTACTTGGATATTTTCCTTATGTTCCAGTCTAGTTTCATCTCTGTTGATTAAATTCTTCTTACACTTTATCAACTTCTTTACGAATCTGAAAGATTTTACCATCACTTCTATCACCATACATTTTATTTTCACGTAAACTAAGTCCATCATGACATTGCTGAATGTATGCAAACCTACTACTACTAGTAGTGTTTCACCTTGTGGTACTGTCACAGCAGACAAGGGTTGCCATCTTCGGGCACTGTGGAGAGTTTCTAACAAAGAAAAGCTCCATCCGAATAAACGGGACTTGTCTATACAAGTACTTGAGAGACAGTTTTGCTGACAGCGTTCCAGTATTTGTAGAAGCATTGTATTTCATCCACTGCAAGATTTATTGTTATGCTATGAACAAACATAGGCTTTGTTTAAGCTGAAGCTTCAGAGAGTCTTGTCCTTCAAAGTGTCACTTCTATTTAAAACTTTATTAACACATTCTGTATTTATGACATGAAATGGTCTTTTAAAAAAAATATTAAAATTTCACATGCTATTTTCATGCCAAAACAACACTTTTAGAAGCCTGCATCTGAATTTATAATAGAAGAGTCAGCTGCATCTTACTGCTGGCAGCTTTCTTCTACCATTTTACAGAGAGGAAGAAGAAAATACACAACAAAACATTTATTTTCTAAATGCCATAGTTATAAAATAACTTCAAACAAAATACGTGGAAATTAAGATTTTAATAAGATTGTATGATGGTTTTGCAAAATTCAGATAAATCTGTATTAGACTAGGAAAAAATTATTGTAAGCTTGGTAATACGAGACCCGCTGAAATGTATTGCTTTGTACTAAAATTAATTTGGCTTGAAAAGGATTTAAAGTGGAAATACAACTAGGAAAGAAGAATAAAAAGCAAAGAAAGAGTTATTCTAAAGCATTTCTCTTTTCTGAAGAACAATTACATTAAAATGACTTTACCAGAGTAAATAAAACCCAAATCAGATCATATAACCATTGTAAGATATAATAAGATATATTATCATTACTATTGAATGTCTTTTACTAAGCATTGTGTTATAAACAAATTTATGTGAGATTATAGTAATTTGAACTGCCTAACTGTATTAAATAACTTCTTGAATTGCAGAGCAACATAAAACCAAGAAAGGCCTGTTATTCCAACATGTGACATGTCATTTCAAGGAATGTTGTACAACACAACAGGGGATATTCTGAATTCACAATGGATATTCTGGAAAATGGATAATTATTAAACCTGGCTAAAAATGCTAAGCTTTTAAATACTGCAGTTGTGTGTTGTGGAGAGCACTTTAGCATCTGCATCTGCATGTAAATCTGACAAATATTGCTTAGGTGGCAGAAAAAAAGGTGTAATGATAACTGATGTAATCACTGTTTTTATGTTCTTTTGGATATACTTATGTTTTCCTGAAGCATTTACCTCCTGTGGAGAAGTTTTCCACAAGTGCTTTGCCAAGCTGATTTTTTTATTCAGCCATTGAGGAAGAATTGCTTTGGATTTTGTTGAATTGCTTTTTTTTTTTTTTTTAGATGCATGAATATTCTTACAAGAAGAGAATCTTGATGAACAATGCGGGGTCTGAGCTCTGCTACTTCACATTTTCTGTGCTTGCCTACAATACAGCCTGCAGTGAGATGTTGTAGATCCTCTGCTGTAGACCCAGACTAGGCCAAGAGCAGGAGTAGTTTTTGCTGGCTGATTTACACTGCTTCTCTGAAGAAGCTTAAAATAATCAAAGGCTGCCTGTTGGGTGCACAAAAAACTGAGATTGTGATTTTTTTCTGCCAAGGTGATATCTATCGCCTGAGGATGTGGAGTTTTCATGCCCCAAACCAACAAACTCTTGTGTGGATTTGGCTTATTTCAGTGCTGCCAGCGCAGCTCTTATTTATACTCCAGCAGGGCATGAATTTTCCAGGCACAATTATGATGACATGGTGCTGGAGACAGTGCAAACACAGGGTGAAAATCAGCATCATCTGTCACAGCTTTGCAATCTGAACAGATGAAAAACAGAGAAGCTGAAGGCACAGAAAGGTGAAAAGCCTCACCCGAGGTGCAGCAGCTATGTCTTATATTGCAGGTTGAGCACATACGTGAGCCCAGGGCTATGGCTGATTAAGTATTCTACGTCTCTGTAATCATGTCCAAATTAGTGAAAAACTAAACATTTGTGTCAGCTACTGGGTGCTGAATAGCAACTAAAAGTGTGAAGAATAATGTTCTAGGGAATTAGCTTAACAACAGTAGTTTAAATCAACTTTGAAAAGTTTGCAACAAAAATGTAAGAGCTGGAGCAGCTGTTGCACACTGCTGCTTAGCTCAGACCTTGGTAGCTCTCCCCATCATCCCATTTATCCCAGCAGGGGATAAAACTCAGGCAGATCCAGTCACCTTTTACCTGAAGCCATGAGAACTTCTGTGAAGTGTTACAACTTGAGAAAATTAACAGTATGGATGGTTTAGAACCATATTTGCAGTATAAATTTAACCATTCTGTCTGTGAAGCAGAGCTTGAAAACCCTCTAAATTGGTCTTGTCCCTAGATTTTGCCATAAATATTCTTCGTATTTTAGACAGAAGATCCAGTAGCAAATCTGTCCTAGCACCATATAATAGTTGTCTATGTGCACTGCTGTCTGTGGAAGGGGTGTAGGATGGGCAGCATTTTGCCCCAGATGAGTAATTATCTAAGGACACGCATAGAGGTCCTAATGTAAATAAGAAAGAAATCCTTGAACTAAGATTATGTATGATTACAAACTGAGATTACCCAGGACAAACCCAGGTCAATGGCACAAATGCCTTTAACTCAGATGTACTCTCTGTGATGAGGAGTGCAGATTTTGTAAGCCTAGGTGCCAGAATGCCACAATCTGAATATTCTCCCAGCTGATTAAAAACAATCATTTACTATATCCCATGGGATATATGCTGGCTGTATTTTACTGATTTATGTAACATGGTATTGAGGCAAGAATGGATTGAATAAACTCTCTCCCCTCAATATTTCCTGTTCATGAGAGTTTCACACTTAAAACAATTTATTTTTTCATTTTCCTGTTTCTTTTGTGTTTTTGCCCAGTATTTTAATTTCAGTAATACTTTGCTAATCTATCTTATATATTCATGTTTCTGCTTCTCCTTTGTGAAATTAATATGTCAAAGGACTTTAACTTTCACTGTGAGGATGTGAGCATACAATGTGAGAATGGACATTAAGCTGTCTGTCTTAATAGGTGATAACTACCACATGAAATATGACTAAAAGTGTGTTGAAAGCCAGGAAAAGCTAACACAAAGGTTTTGTTGTGATGATTTCTCACTGCTTTATGAACACATGCTGTATGGGCTTGAGATTCTGTTTCTGTCTGCAGTGTGATCTGTCTGGAAGTCAGTGATACGTATTCTGTACAAAAAAGATGATAAATATTTTAATTGAAAACCTAAGTCCTTTGAGACCTGAGCTTCACAGCTGTGTACAGGTAGTGGGGCTTGGCTATGCTGCTGGAAGGCAGAAGGGAATTACTGTGCTTGCGCTGGGCTGTTCATAGTTCAGGCGGAGTTGCCCCTGCCATTATAGCCAGTGGATAGAAGTGTTCCAGTAACCTGCGCTGCCGGTGATTTGTATAGAAATGAGCTTAGACTGTCTTTGTGAAGGGCCCGGGGCTCACTGGTGTTTTACCAAGCAAATGCACTATGAAGAGAATGAACACTTGAAGAATGGCAGCGGGTCAGGGGAGGAGCAGACACACGGTCAATATCGTTCAGCTGCTTTCCAACACATGACTGACCTAGTTTTCCCTGTTGGGACAGGTGTAGCTGGGCTGGTGTGAACCTGGGGCCAATGCAGATTACTTATGGGAAGCCCACCCTGCAGCATTCCTTCTCAGGTTTACCAGTACAGCTACAGTACAATTTTATGCTTGCAATGCCTAGCTCCTTGCCCGAGCATCAAATCCATTACCCTGTTTTACCTTCTGTGCATTTAGGGATGGGGGTTTGGCTGTATGCTGTATTATGAACTTTTCCTAAAGAATTTTATGGGGCAAAAGACAGCTACTGCTCCCATAGTAAATTCTATAGACTTTGAAAGGACCTGGGTCTAAATGTTCTCTGTTAGAGCAGGAACGGTCTGTTCCTAGCCCAACCTTTGGTTACTTGTCAGTACTGGTCCACTTCAGCCATCTCATTCAAAACTCACACAGATTGTTTCACTATTTTGGCTTTTCATTTGCTTCATTCCATGTAATTTCAAACCACCTGACATTTCACATCAGTCAAATTCTTAAGTTTAATGGAGAAGCAGTGGTATTTCTTTTGCAATAAGAAAACAAGTTAGTTAAAACAGATTTTTGAGGGATCTTAAGTAAATTGGGTCCCCTAACCTGGCTGAGTTGCAATAAGGCTTGGGCATTCTAGCTTCCATCCAAGCCTTGAAAAACACTGATGTGACCTGTGAGAAACTGCCTAAAGCCAGTGGTAAGGATTTATTTTGGTAGATAACCAGCATCTTCCTGTGATATCAAAGGGAACTTGCTCTTTTCTCAGCTAAGTGTTAATTCAGATGGGGAATTAAAAAAAAATATTGGAGAACAGGAAGATTTAAAATTACATTAGCAGTAAAGAAATATTTGTAGTAAATAAATATGTTTAACTGCAGGTCCTAATGCTGTGAGTTAAAAATGTTCCTTGTATTAGTTCTAAGAAAGATACTTCTTTTGAATTTAACATAACATGCAGCTGTTATATATGATTGCTGTCTGCAGTAATAACTGCAGTTACCTAAGAAATTTTTAATACAGTTTTTCAGTGGAAGATTTATGAGACTGAGGGGAAATGTACTAGTTCTGAGAGCATTTGCTTGCATCTAATTTTTTTGCTGTAAGCCAGAGGGAGCATCCCATTGCAGAAAAAAATAGCGAGTATAGGTTTTGTGTTAGCTCTGATTTCTGTTCTGCCTGATTCCTTTGGCTGTTTGGAGACTTCTATTTTCTTATGTACTTTTTGGAAAAAATACCATATATGGAAAGGGAAAATCTTTAAATTCATATCCGTTTTTACAGAAGTACTATTTTAGAGTAATAGTGCAATGAAAATATGTATGGCCCATATCTATCTTAGGTGATCTGTAGGGGAATTTTCTTTACAGGTATTTGTTATTTCAAACCCCAAAATATAGTGTTTGGTTTGTATTTATCTAGGTATTTAAATAATTTATTCAGGTACTTAAATACTTATCATAACATGATAATTAATATTATTTACAGTCTTTCTGAAATTATAGCCCAACTCAGATGTAAGATGTGCAGAAATGATTGTCAGAAAATCTGATAGTGTGTGTTGTAGGATGACCATTTGGTACTCATTTGTGAATTCCTTGAAACATTGCACAATGTTGTTTACACACGCACACACATACACACACACAACTATGAATATTAATTTAACAGTTAATTTGGGAAGCTATTTGGGCTCTTTACAGCAGACATCTTGGAATAATACGCTTGCAGAAATTTTATGGTAATTCCTATACTACATAGATTTTTTTTTTCCTTCTTTCCTCAGAAATTTTTCCAAGAGATTCCAGTCTAAAAGACAAGTTCATAAAACATTTTACAGGTAAGGCAGCTGCTTGCTCTTAGTTTTCCTACATACGCATATTCTCAGTAGCCACAAGTGTCACACCATTAGCTTTTATGAGGTTCTGCACCAAATTTAACATTTGTGAAGTTAAATTTACATATTAGGACTAGAAATTTTTAAAGAAGTAATTACAGTGAGGTTTGAGTCTCTCTGAATAATCTAGCCTAAAATAAATTTCAAAACATGATACATTAAAACATTATTTAAAACTTGTTTCATTTTTATCACTCTGTTGTTGCTTGCCATATTTATTTTCACATTCACTGATTTTAAAACATGTAATTGGACTGCACATATCTTTCAGTATTTTGAGAATACTAAATCACAGAATAGAAAAAGAGCAAAAAATACTTGAAGGGCTGTTTATGGAGCCATTCCTTTATTTATTATTATTATTTTAATTAATTTTTATTTTTACAGTTTTTATATATACAAAACCAATAATTATCAGTTAATTATTATTATGGATCCACTAAATTAATAGTCCTTTTCTGCATGAGTAGTTGTGATCAAAATTGTCAAAATTATTTGACTAACATTAGCTGGAATGAGTAAGGAAAGCAGGCTCATTCCAAAATTGTAAAAGGTTATTTCTTTGTTGTCTCAGAATTTCTGCCTATATTTATTTGTTTTTAATCATACTCTTAAGATCTTCAGTGATGGGGGTGTTGCCTGTTGTTTGTTTCTTTTTCCACAGCTTTATTAGATCCTGTAATCTGTAGGCATTTTCTTAAACTATAGCCTAACTTTCTTTTACTTTATTCTGTTCAAATCATAATCCTCTTTTAAACAACCTTAGTTAAGTAAACTGTTGAGTTATAGTCCTTGCTAGTTCAAGAGTTAGAACATCCTAAACTAATGAAGTTGTGAGAAAGAGGAGAGAAGGGGAAATCAACATTATCTTTACAGTCCATTATCTTTACAGTTTCAGGGTTAAGAAAATTATTGTACACATCTAGTATGCCAAGAATAGTAGACACATTTTAAAGCCAAATAAGAACCATATGTAACAGTCCTCGACTATAGGAAAAATCATAAATAATCTTGTGAGTCATAAAGCTATCTGTTAATTCAGCTTGAAAAGCCAGCTGACACAGAGTGCTCTGTAAGGCGCAAATAAAATTAACAGCCTATTTTTGATGGCAGGGAAAAGAGCTAGAAAACCATATATTATCTGAAGGGACATGGAATTTAGTGACAAAAGCTGATGTTATCTCCATATATCCTGGGTAATTTCAAATCACATATTTTCTCTCGAGCCTAATTACTCACTCAGATAAAAACCAGCAACAACCTTCCACTTCAAAGTTGCAGAGGCTGCTTTGTCAGTTTATTGAAAAGCTTATCTGTGGCTGAAAAATCTCATGAAATCCACATACTACTGTAAAATATGTCTAGTGTTCAAGTGTGTTCACTGTCATAGAGAGGAAGTTTCTCTCAAGCTTGTGGTAGTTTGGCTCTGCTATCCAGAGAGAATTGGCTTGGTATGTTTTACCAGGCTGATAAACCACCTTTCAGATTGTAAAATAAATAATTTTTACCCAGAAATGCTTGCTCTCTTCCTCTGACCAGAAAGTTAGTCAATACAGCATGCTTCATAGGGATACTTTTGTAGCATTGCTTGGGAAAAGCTGTTCTTATTCAGGGTTCCTCTGTGCTGAATTTAGAAGATGCAAGTTAAATTTAGGCTTGTTCTGTTAGTGTCAATATATGTCAGTGTTTGCTGCCCAAATCGCAGGAATCTCATCCCCAGCTGTCAGTGGTAGTATTGCTAAGCAGGTTACATGTTGCAATGTTAAAAATATTACATTTTTACTCTCCTTTTCAATTTGGATGCCATCAGTAATACCTTTCATGGCCATCAGCAATTATGGAAGGGCTCTTTGGCAACTTGTTACATTTAGGCCATGTTTTGGAGACCAGTAGCTATATGTTCTTATCAAATATTAACACAGGCAGATGACACTGTATGTCCAGAGAAGGGAGCACAGGCTGGAAGAGCAAAGGTGGCACACTACACCCTTGGAACACAGGGATTTGCCTCACCCAAGTGTTGAAACACATGCTTCCCTCTGCGCCCTTTCTTTCTAGGACTATTTTAACAGGAGATCAGGTTCCTTGTTTTTCAGCTGTCATTTTTTTCCCCTCAACACCCACATTGAATATTAAGAACTTCATAGACCATCTATGTGCAAATTAGAAGCATTATTACATGAAACTACATCAACTTTCCAGGGCTTAGAAACTCCTCTTTTCTTAAAAAGTTGCTTTTATTTATCCTTAGAAATAATATCTGCATTCCATCTACATTATTCCTTCTACATTAGACTACTGATGACTACTGAGCAAACTAAATTCTGTTGTAGTCACACCATTCTATTTTTCACCATATAATAAATTTTACTGTTAATTTTGAATTACTGGAGTTTCAATGCTAAGCCAGTCCATTGTTTCCAAGGGCCATTTTTCTGTTATTCAGATCATGAGCATAATAGTGTAGCAATAGCATTTTTTTGTGTTATTTCAGTAGCAAAGTATACTTGTGTTGCATCATAACTGTTTAAGGTGTAGTAAAAGACTAAACGTAATTTTAGCCAAAAAAAAAATGATAAACTTAATTCTTTGTGTTGATGTCATTCATTGAGGCTGCAAAGCAGCAACACTGTAAGCTTGTGGTTAACTCCTGCTTACTTTCAAACAGGACCAGTCACATTTTCATCAGAGTGTAGCAAGCACTTCCATCGACTGTATCACAACACAAGGGACTGCTCAACGCCAGCCTGTAAGTAGTAATTAAAGTACCTTATAATGGTAGGTGCGCTACTTGTTTAAAAACAACCCACCTCTCATACTAAGTGTTTGGTGTGCTGGTCCTTTTGTGACTGTTGCTCTTTAGCACCATGCCACAAAATGTTCCCAAGGTATTCTAATATACAAGGTTTTCTATTCATGAACTTGCAGTCAGCTGCATATAATGGAGTTCCTTCAAAGTGAGACTAACATAAATGGAAGGAAAACTACACTGTGAAAAAAGTGTCAGGCATGCCTGTGCAGAGGGCAGATGTGAAGCCATATTCTCCTTCCTCCTCCCTCTAGCTCTACTTATAAACTTGTGCAATAAGGTAAAATATGAACCATTCTCTGCCTTCTTTTAACGCTCAATAGTATGGTTATCTTGGCTTTTTAGTATATTTCAGTTTGTGATGATGATTTTCTATTATATGCCTATTGAACTTAAAATCAATTCATCATTTCTGTTACTGATAGTTGCAGTTCTTATCAAACACTATTCCAATGAGTTCCACAGAAGTTTTGCTTTAATACAGCCTGAATGTAATTTTGTCAGAGAGAATGGAAAATAAGTGTCCTAGGATGTTATTAAATGAATAAAACACACAAGAAAATCAAATAAAAACCCCCAAACAAAATGGATATAACTTAAAAGGAAGTTACTTCAGCATTCTTTAGTGCAATGAACAGTTCAAATAAAGTGAGTGGAAAACAAGCAATAGCATTTAATTAGAAAAGGTGAATGTCATTAGTGATGTGTAAGCACAGGCTGTGGACCAGGGTGCTTTGGAATTTTTTTGGCATTTAACATGAAAAAATAATGACACTTCTTGTC
This sequence comes from Falco rusticolus, assembly GCF_015220075.1. Classification (NCBI taxonomy): domain Eukaryota; kingdom Metazoa; phylum Chordata; class Aves; order Falconiformes; family Falconidae; genus Falco; species Falco rusticolus. The sequence continues at coordinate 48,135,296 of NC_051189.1, forward strand.
TGCATCACTTAGAAAGATGGTAAGCAATTTTTGTGAGCAGCTGAGATAGTCTCTCACCAAAGCTAAGCACCTCAGAGGATCTGGCTTTTGAAAGGGGGTGGAGCAGCCCTTGCGTCCATCTTCCCTTATCAGAAGCTGGAATGTAGAAACCCATGGCCGATCCTCAAAAGATAGTCATACAGCTTTGTAAGTGGACATACGAGTAGGCTAGACATATATTACATGCTGCATTACAAAAATACCGTGCATGTTGCATATTGCATACGTTGATACATGGGTCCAGAGTATATTAATATTATTTGGACTCCCCTGTATTGCCTGAGTGCTTCATTTTTTCTATGGATAAATAGTCATAGTATTTCTCTTCTAATTAAATAGCTTTTCTTAAAGTTAAAACCAAGATTGTGGTTAGGACTGTGTGAAGAACTATTTTTAAGTTCAACTATCAAACAAAATGTACAATAAATAAATAAATAAAAATTAAAACCAAAAGCAGTTTTTTTACCCCTTTACATCACCCAAACCCAAAGCAGAAAATGAGTTTCATTCAACCTTAAATGTTCTGTTGATCTAAAAAGGAGAGCTAAATCTTCAGAACTGTCTCCACCTTATCCAGCACTCAGGGTTTAGAGTACCTATCAAGGCTGATCATAACCAGGATTTTTTCCTAGCTCTTTAGAGGGTTTTGATATGTTCTTTCAGGGAAACCTTAGTCACCATAGGATGTCTGAGGATGAGTTACCTCCTCTCCTGCTGACATGGTTATATTCTGTACTAAATCATTCCCCGAAGAACTGAACCCAGGTTAGCATTCAGTCTGTTGCTGTTTGGCACAATTTCTATTGTTTTATTAAAATACTTATCAAGCAAGAAAAGAAAATTGCACCTAAGTATTTTTTTGTTACCAGACAGTCAGTCTTTCCATCAAAAAGGATGGCAGTGGCTCAGGGGCCACTTGAACCAGGTTGTCATTTGAACCAAGGACAACAGAGAGAGGAGATAGCAAGTGAGACAGTAGTATCTCATAGTCTGATGACTTGGAGATGTACTTAGACATGGAAAATATGGATTTCCATCAATGTTAACACTTCAGTGGAACAATAAAAAAGTTTGAAAGAGCCTGACCTCAAACTATCTCATAATCTGCTGGTTAGAATAGCCTCCCAGTTAATGACTTAAATTCCTTCAAGTAAAGTTGGGAGTTGAACCTGGTCTTCTGCATCTTAGGAGAAAACTACTTGGTAGAAAATTAATTGCTACAATCAATCACATTTCCTCTCAAGCCCTGGCTAGGATAAGGTACAATCTAATTTTGCACGTTGGACACGATTTCATGAATTTCCATCAGAGAATAGTTTCCCTGTGTAGAGCGTCTGAAATTCTAGTACAAATTCTACATTTCATTTTATGCATTTTTGAGGGTATCTGGCAATGGAGATTCATTATTGCTGTGGGTAATTTTGTTTTGTAGATTACAAAAGGTGTGCAAGGTTGCTAACGAGATTAGCAATGAGCCCTTTGTGTACACAGTCCTAGGATGTTTGCTATGTAAGTATCATTTTCTCACCCATATTATTTGTTGAATGGTCTAGTGATTTACTTCACACTTGTACCTTGTTATCAGGTGTGCATTCAGAAATGTGGTATTAACAGAATGCATCAACATGCAGCCCTGGCATTGCTGTAAGGACTGACTGGTTCCTCTTGGAAATATATAGAAGCACAAATACCTGTGATGGGCCCCACTGTAATTTCCTACAAGTCACTTGTAGCACCATGCTCCATAATTACACATTGGGTGACCTCTTACTGTTCAAAATTTCAAGGAGTCTGGCTGGTGAAAGAAAAATGCATGAGAGCTTCATCAATGCATTTATTTCAGGTCTTTCAGAAAAGGACTTTGTTGTTAATCCATGGAAGAAGCAGAATGTCTTGGTCTTAGGTCTGCCAATGCAATCTTCATGGATAACCCCTCACTTTTTTCAACTTTGGGACCACTTTTCATTCCCAGATTGTCTCCTGAGAATTTATCTAAAGTGAATATGACTTCATGGTGATAGAAATAAACTGAACATAAAGATCTGACAAAGCTAAAGGCTTAAAGTAGCAGACTTTGAAAAGAACCAGTCCATTCTTGTTTATGAATAGCATGTTAAATGTGTTAATTGAACGGCATTGTCACTGATGAAAGGAACATCTTCCACTGTTTTCTCCAGTTGTTTGAATACCAAGAAGATGATTACACTTCCAACAGTAATTTGAAAAAGTGCACTGGTTATTACTGACCAAAAAATGTATACAATCAGTGAATTTAACTTATTTACATTTCTTCAAAGATGATTTCCTTTCACCACCTCCTCCTGACAAATACTGCGAGCTTGGAGTTTGGCAGAGATGTGTATGTCACTTCTTCCTGCATCAAGACTTCAATTCATACTAATCAAGAATAAGAAAGGAAGAGTAGGATATGAGTCAGTGTTAGCTGATTTCACTTCCAAGTGGAGGTGGGATTCATTTTGCTGGCTGTGAGAAAATGCTTTGAAGAATATAGCAATATTTCAATGCTGAGGAGAAATGGTATAATTTCTTTCTCATCTTTTTTTTTTTTTCTTAACTATTTTCAGTCTGTTTGGCCTCTTGCCTTCCAGGTCTTGCAGATGGTTTTGAATATATCAGGGGCACTAAACCAGAGACAGACTAGGGATTTCATTACTTTGCCAGGATCTCCTTTTTCATGACTAAGGGCAGGAATCCTTTTCTGAATGCCTGCCTTTTATTTTATTTTTTTTCTTTTTTTTGAGGTGCCTAAATTCCTGTTTGTTAGTGTTCTCTTTCAAGTCTCAGCTTCCTGAAACATCCTAGCACTCTCTCCTTTTCTGCACTTTCACATATTTAGTCTGTTTTTCTCTCATCTGTATCGCTTTACACCTCTGTGTTCATGGCTCAGGGCTTCCAGAATGATTTCTGGGTGGTCCGATACTTTTTTTTGTTTTCTTTCAAGAGGATGAGTCAAAGATCTGTCTCCATGTCCACAGTACAGAAGCATCGATCTCATCCTATTTCTGTCTTTAAAATACAAAAGGCTCAAAAGTTTCTAAGATTTGCAAAACCAGGTGTTCTAATTCGCCTGCCAAAAATACACTCAAAGAGATGACATGTAGGGAAGGGAGGTTTTAAATGGTAAGCAGTGTTAGCAGCTCATGTTCACTGTATTCACTTAAAGTTGTACCTAGGCTTTCTATTTTGTTAAGAGAAAAAACATTATAGGAAAAAGTAGAGCTATGATCTGAGTGGTTCCCAGCTGCCTGTGGGCTCCTTTACCCTGCTCCTCCACCAAGCATACAGAGTGGCTCTTTTCCCCTAGAGATAAGGCAGTCTCAGGTCTTTACGTTTACTCACATCCAGTATCTTGGAATGGAAGCATTTTCCTGAGAAAGGCGAAAGGTGGCAGGAGTTCTTTCTCTTCCCTCCAAGCAGACAGGGCAGCACAGGAGTTACACATCATCGGTTCATCCCTCCAGAACACGGCATTTCTAGCATGATTCTGTGATTGCTTCTACTCCATGTTTTGGCACAGGGGGTCTGTTTTCCTCACCACCCTCACTAGCTTAGAGAGGACCAGGGTCACAGTGCCTGTTTACTGTAAGGGAATTTGCCCTTTGCTTTAACGTCCCAGAGAGTCTTGGAGATTCTTGGTTGCCTTGAAGAACGAGGCACTCCCACTCGAAGAACTGACAGCTGTTTTGAAGCATCTCTCCTGAGTGTACCAAAATAGGCAGCGTTTTCCTCATGAAAAAGAACTGAAGTGCTATTATGCAAATATTTTCCTCCCTCTCCTGCAAGTGCCCGGATAGAAAAAGAGGCGTTTTCTTGTTCGATGCGAAGTTTTCCCTGCGAGCCGCCGGTGTCCCCGCGGCAGCCGGTGGCGCTGGCCGCGGCGGGCGGTTTCAGCACCACGGAGAGGGGCCCGCGCGGGGTCCGGGCGCGCCCCGCCGCGCCGCGCAGCTACTGCCGGCCCCGGGGATGCTGCGCGGGGCGCGCACTTCCTCTGGGGGCGTCTGTTTGTTACTGTTGGGGTTTTTGGTTTGCTTGGGATTTCCGCCCCCCCCTTCGTAATTCAGATTCTTGCACATGGAAGTAAAGTGTTTGATGAAACACAGAATGTAGAAATGCACGGGACTGGATGTGTGGCAAACTTCCTCGTAAGATGCATGTGTGATGTTATGTGTTAATTAAGCCTCAGCGTCAGTGCTGAGGATTTGCCACGGCAAAACTCATTAGTGTTCACAGGAAGGCAAGACCCACTGGCATTCTGGAGTTAATCTTCAGATTTATGCAAGACACAGAAAACTGTGATTTATAAACAGAATTGTAGTAAGCAGACTGCCTCTGTGTTTTGAAATTAATTACAAGATGGCATGTCCTTTTCTGTTGCAGACTTTCTACTAAGGAGAGAATTCTGATTTGCCAAGAAAGTGCCTTGAAATCTTCCAAGACAGAGAAGACGTCTTTTACCTTTTTGATTTACAATGTTTTGTTACTAGATGCATTTTATTTTCATATATTTGCCAGACATTCCATATTTGTGTGAAACATTATTTTATTTTAATTTGTAAATTTGTTGCCTATAGTTCATACAAGCCAATTATTTAAATGCATTGTATATAAAGAATACTAATGATATACTGATTAAATGTTATAACCATATGCAGGGACTTGGTAAAATTTTGCTGTTTCTCTTGTTCCATTGTATTTACATCATTCTGCTCAGGCTCTTACTTTCATTATTTGCACTAACTTGAAATGCAGAAGTCTATGTAACTGAAATCTGAATAAGCTTAAGTGGGGAAGTTTTACTTGCCATGGAAGATATTTTATATTATGAAGCTTTGTTAATATATACATATATATTATTGTGCATCAGAAAAAAATGCTCAGAAATGCACCTTGCTTTCAGGAACATTTGTATGACTCTTCTGGATTTCATCAGTTACATTTGTACTGGCACCTATGGAAAGAGTTGCAAATAATGTAAATATAAAGACTGGAAAACTGCAATGCAGTTTTGGTGGAATAAAGAACATAAAAATAAACTATTTTCCCGGAGGGGTTTTTTAGATTTATTAAGAGGTTACTTGTTTAATATATAAATTTATCTGGTGAACTTGAAATAATTTTCCACTGAGAACTTAAAACCTGTGGGTTTGGTTTTTGACAGCATTTCATTTGCAAGTGGCAATTTTTTTCAGTTTTAGTTCTTCTTAATTCAATTTAATTCTTCAGCTGAATGAGGTGCAAAGAAAAATGCTTCATGCACCCACTGTGAACAACAGAAATGTTTCTGTGAGGATGAAGAGAAGGTAATAAAATAGCCCAGTAGAAGAGAAAATAATGTATATCTTAAACCCAAGGTGTATAATGAATTAATCTGGCTGGTGATACATCAAGCTTAACTATTTGGGAAGGATCTAAAGCACAATTGCTATGTCTTTTTTATCTAAAATCAAATTGTGATGAAAACATTTGCTACTCATTTGTCTGAGCTCTTTTATTTCAAGCTTATATGATTGCTTTACAAAGAGCCTGGTATGAAGCGAGGTTTTTATGGTCAGGCCCAGAGTAATTGACACATTGATTACTGTGCCCAAATCGCAATTCTTGTGATTAACTGACCATTCAAACTAATCCCCTCAGATCAGATGCTGTCTCTATCCTTTCCCTCAGTGTGGGCTTCTTGAGTCCCTTAACTTCTAAGGCCATCCCTTTTCCCTCTACAGAACAGCAGGGAAGCTCTGCCCTGGGATTCCTTGTTAAATAGCAAACAGCTACCATATTATCCAAAGGAGGTTTGTTTCTTCTTTCTACATTGTTCAGTGTGTTTTAGCACCAAAGTTGTGCAGTGTCCTGTGATGCACCAGGCACTCCAGTCCACAACTTCTGCAGGTAGTAAGTACCATGTTCCATCTGGGCAACAGTATATTACAGCAGCAGTTTCTGACCAGCTCCTGAGTCACAGCTGTTGAAGTAGTTACTCTCTTTGTAGTCCTGGCTGGAAGGTTGTCCTGTGGTCTTTGTATTTATGGTTAAAATAGTTGCTTTTCAAACTTTTTCCCATCATGTTCTCTTGGTAAGAGCAGTTTTGAAGCCTGATTCTAATCCATGTTGGAGGCAATATTCATACTGAAGATACAGTGGTATATGGGAAATTCTGGTGGTGGAATGGTGAGGTGTGGGATGGATAGCCTTGTTTCTCTGTGATTAATGTACCTCATAGAAGGATTATCGGCCAAAACACTTCACACAGAGGAGAAGGGATGAGGCCCAGAGTAGACATCAGAGACTCCAAGAAAAGCATCTGCCTTTAGTCCTGCTTTTGTATTTCCACTCTGGTTTGTTTTCTTCTCAATTTGTAAAAAAATCCCTCCTTTCTCTCCTCAAGGGACTTAAAACAGTGAAAGGAGAAGCAGAGAACATTCACTTTGGTTACTGCTGAACAATTAACTTATGTTTTCATGGAAATATTTCATGATCGCATGGAAAGATTTCCAGATCGCACACTTTGGTAGAAAATAGTGGCTCAAAGCCCATCATTATCTGTGTGCATAAGTATGTAATATGACTTTTCTCATATGCATTGCTTTATGGTTATCTACACTGAATTTAATTTTCTCGTCATTGCCCTCTCGCTCTTCTTAAGGTGTGTTAGCAACCTTTTACAGGCTGACTTTCATCTTTGATACTCAGGGTGACTTCTTATCAGCAACAAAAATATTAATGATGGATTAGGTTTTGATCTTCCTTCTTAAGAGAGGGGTATATTTTGTATTTGGTTATAAGAGAGGGCTAAGAGGGAGAAGAAACTGCAGTCTTTCCTTTCTTCTACCTTTTGAAGCCTACTTCTCCCAGTAATATACCTCTGCCTTACATTGTGGTCCCTGCGCTGACTAGAAGGTATGAAGAACCATATAATTCATGCATTTTCTGCATGGCCCCTTGAATGCTTAGTTAGAAATGTGGGTGGACCTACCCTCCGTAGCTCCTTTGCAGATTGCTCAGATGAAGGGATAGGGGCATAAATACTGGTTTCTTCCAAGCATCCAAGACAAGCTGATGTTTGTCCACCCAAATTTTCAAAACTAACAGGTCCAGCAACCAAGCTGTCACATACGCCATTCATCTTCATTCTGTGCACAGATAGGACTGCACCAATGTCTAAAAACTAGAGTGTGAAAATAAGCTGTGACAACTGTTTGCAACTGCGTAGGGAGCTCAGCAGGAGATATACCAGCTCTGCCAGCATGGCTGATAGAGCTTCTTTGCTCTGTGCTACAGCACTCCCTCTGTCAGGGGGTCTGAAACTCCGTATTTCTTACTGTGGATCTGATTTCCTGGGAATGTTGTAGAACTGGTACTCGATGCTCTTTGGTAATGTTCCTGATACCTGGAGTGAGACAGTGCAGAACAAAAGTAGCAATGCACCAACATGGAAGTGATCCTTTAGGATCTATAGAAATAAAGAGCTGACAGGATTTAATGTGAATACTGGTTTGGAGAAATAGCTTGCATGGGAAATTCCTATGGGAATATCAAAGCTGCTACTGAAGATGGCATGACACTAATGTATAGCATGTGCAGAGGGGATAGCTATAGAGCACAGGATAAGAAAGAAGGTGCTAGAAGGGACACAGGTACTGATCATTTGGATTCCTGAGAGCTACAGCGTCCCAGCTGATACAGTTGTTCTCTGCTGAGCTGTAAAGGAACAGGAAATTTTCATCTCATACAGAAACAATAGTGTAGGGTAGAAGTAGAGCCACAGGTGGTCTTTGCCTGACCATGGTGGGATCTAACCGGAGGACAGTCTTTATACCCTGCAAGGAGCAGTATGCAATTCAGTTCTGCTCTTCAGTATTTTCCTTCTGTCTTTGCCTTTTGGAGATGAAGACACCCATAAAGCTGTAGGTGTTCTGCCAGTTTTTGGCTAGAAAGAGAAGGGCTCAGACTGAGAATCTCAGCAGATGGTAATGGCAGCAGATTTAAAAAAAAATCTTTGTAGCCTATTCTCATTAAGAAGCTCAGAAAAGAAGATGAAGAATCATCACTTTGGAATGCCTGGGTTTTTATCCTGAAGGTTGCAGTGCAGGAATTCAGACAAAGTATAGAATAGGTACTTTTTATGAACAATATGTAATTTAAATTGTGTTGAATTATTTAAGTCCATAAGTTAATGATTTTGAAATAGTCTGTCATACTCGGTTTCTTATACAAAGATGTTAATATATGTCAATAAAGAGGTCATCTTGGACCTTTTGAAATGAACAGTATCTGGACTAACCTAAATGTACTGTGGTAAAGGTAAAACTGAAATATCCTTCATGAGTAATTCTGCCATATCACTCTAATAGTAGACCCTCATGTCTGTCCATTGCATCACGTACTGTAAAAAGAATAATCAGTCCGGCAGAAGAATGTACATCTTCATTATGCTTTACTGTGTTTCTACTGTGACCCTTTTTTAGCATCTCATCTTCATTGAAATTATCAGCTGCTATTTACACAATTACGGGTTTGTGTTCCTATGGGTTTAACTATGTAAAGCTGCAAGTTCTCAGGAGCTGGCCTTAGAGACTCATAGGCAAGCTGATACGTGTGTCCAATGGAACTTTCTACTGTGCTAGTGCCTGATAGCAAAGTTTAATTTACTTTGATTACTGGTTTTGATTGGAGGATTGAAACATTTTGTTGAATGCTCATGGTGCAAAAGAAACAAAAGACTTGAAGCAGACAAATGTAGGGGTAAAACTGCCAGTGCACCTCATAAGGCTGGGCTGACTGCCAATTTGTGGCTTTGTCAATTGTATATAATCATCACAAACCTGAAGCCACAAATTTATTTTTTTTTAAAGTTAAGCCTCTCTCAGAGCTTCTGTATGTCTGATATACAGTGATAAACACAGCTATCTCTCTGTCTGTATCCATCAGCATTACTTCACAGTCAAGAATGTTTCCAGTCATAGTAAAATAAGAGCTGTCCCTATTCCCATATTTTATCATTTCCATCTAAACTGTGCTTTAGCAGCAAAATTGGCAATATCTGTTTTATAAGACTGTAATTAAAAAATGAGACAGTCTATTTCAGGGATTTTTTTTTTTTAATCTGCTGTCTGCTTTTCCCGAATAGTGCTGCTAGTACAGTTGAATACCTTGTCTCTAAATACTGAGAGGAAATACTTTCAGAAGTGCGTATGAGAGCTTTTCCAAGGAGAGAATTTCTCTGCACTTCGAAGTCAAATCCCCACTGAGCAAATAAGGTTATACGAGCTGACTGAGCCTTGACAGTAGTGTATACTTAGGAATATTTTCAAATCAAAGTGTCTTCATCCTTCCTCCCATCTGCTACATATATAAACATTTACCAAACAACCTACTGGCTTATGTATGTGTACCTTATATCTTATTCTGTTGATCTATTTAATCTATAACTTTGCTTTTATCTTTTTAACCAATATACTGATGTAATTATTGTCTTTTACTTTTTAAGTTCATTCTAAGGTTTTATTATACATGGTTTTCCAACCAGCAGCAATACTGATTTCCTTATCTTTCATTGGACACAATAAATTTATGTTATAGTGCTGTCATGAAAGCACTTTGAGCAGATTTTTTTTCGTCTGTCCTTATATTAGTGGATGATGCAAGTTAATGTGCTATATGGAAATGCAGCTTAAATGTTTTTGTATCTCTAAACTTCTGTGAACTTGAGCAATTTAGCACCTCTTATAGGAATGACAGTTTGTCCTACTTCCCCCCCAAAAAATTCATAGTGCAGGACAAGGAGTATGGTTATTTCTTATACCCAAATATTTAATGTAAAAATGCATTTGGAATTAAGTGTAGACAATATTACAGTGAAATCTGAGTTTACTCAGTTTTGCAAATGTGGCCAGGGATGTTTGAACATGATTTATGCAGGTATTTAAGAGGAATTATTTTGAAAATATATTGTAAAGTACCACCCAAATTATTTTTAAAAGTGCCAGACTGGCATAGAAAGATGTGCCTTATTCAAAGATCTCTTTCCAGGTAAAGCCAGTCTAGATGAAGAGGATCAAATCCTTTTCCATGATTGCCAGTCATTTTGCTTTCTATATCCTAGCCTGTGAAACACAAAATGCTTGCACTTGCTGGGATATGGAAGTATGTCCCAAGTATTCTTTTACTAGGTTCTGGAGACGAGAGGTTGGAGCCAAATATACTAGACAGCTAGGGGAAATCACAGTTTACTTCCTGAGTTTTTCATCTGGACTGACTTCTTCATGTAAGAAAATCTGTCATTATCATCATGAACTAACCTATTCAGAAAGGAAACTTCCTGACTTTTATAGATTGTATCTAATTTATTGAAAGTTTTGGGGATTATATCTCTGGTTAGAAAAACCAGAACCAAACTGCCCCTTTCCATTCAGTGTAACTTAGAAGAAAATGGTGCCCATTCTAAAATGGATGTATCTTCTCTGGAGTGCTCCTTATTAATTTTTACTTGTGTTTGTACTAGGCATTTGATAGCATTGAAGATTTTGAAGTATTGAGTTGAACTGAATTTGTTGGGTTTCTTAGAAAGATGCAGAACAGCAGCTAAATCAGTTCTATAAACATCAGGAAGCTCTTCAGTAATCACTCTTAAACAGTTTTAATACTCAAAAGCTCATATTTTTATTTCTTAGCTATGGTTCTATATACTAGTCTATCTTTGAACCACACAATTTCTTCATTCTTGAGGCACCTTTTATTCTACAGACAGTAGAATTTAGGTTTAGCATTGACATTTTAAAATGTGCAGTCAAAAATGCACTTTAATTCCTACAGTCCTTCAGGGCTTATTTAACTTATGGATAGCATTGTACAGTTGAACCTGCAAGTCCAAGGACCTATACATTAACTGTTGAGGCTTTCTGGACTGAGTAGGTGAAGACATTTTAAAGACAGAGCAATGAGTTTAGTAGACTAGACTTTCACTTTTGAAAACATTATGTCACAGTTGCCATCCTATCACATATGATCTTGACATCTTTACTGCAGTTCCCACACAGTATAAATCACTAACTCCTTGGCATAATTCACTGTCTGAAGTCTGTACGGTGACAACTCTAGGAGTTGGCTATGGACAAACTTCAGGATCATATTTAAGAAGTCTTAGGACCCTAATTAGTTTAACTGTCAGATTCTGAAACAGCCTTCCAATGGCAATTTTAAACATTTTTGTGATGGGACTCAGTAGGTTTATGAATGAAAAGATTATAAGATGCCTTCCTATAATAGCTAAATTCTGTGTCTCAGGAGGTCTCTCCCATTCTTATGCAGCAAAGAAAGACAATAAATGAAAGTACAGGCATCAGAGACTGAGGTTTGCAAGATGGGAGGAAATGGGTCTCCTCCTGAAGAGTTCCTACATACCCCGGGATTAACGTGTACCTCTCTTACAGGAATTGTGCGGCTGCCGGGGCACGTTAAGCGGGCGCATGGTGTATTTACAGGTGATAGTCAGGCAGAAAGCATAAAAACACTGGTTCTGAACACTAGAGGACTGAAGATGTCAAATCACGCACAGAGCCAGGGTACACAGCCGACTGGCACAGCACATGTCACTTGTCACTGGCTTATATGCAGTTGCCACCTGAATAACAGGAATGTGTTTTTAAGTTTATATGGGACTGAACTGTTCTTGGTGAGACTAGATTTTGTCAGTTTATGGAGTTATAGTGTATTTTCCCAAACAAAATAAGCATAACCATGCTTGGATTCTTACATGTAATCCTTACACAGGCTCATGGCTGAAGAGTGACACTAGACTGAGTGCCAGACTTCTGAGGGACCTAACTTGTTCTCCACTGCCTGGTATTCTCAGGCCAGGATGGAGAGCAGTTCCTCCGGCCCAGTGCAAATATAATGGAGAGTGACGGCGTCATTGTCACTGCCTTGCTTAAAGGAGGCTTTGGACTGAAAGAATTTTCTGTTTGTTTTTCAGCAAGACTAATAGTAACAGTCTGAGAGAATTTTCAATTTTAATTGTCATCCACTTTGAATAATACAAGGACTGACTGAATCACACTCTTCATCTTTTCATCACAATAATGATTTTTGGAGAAGGAGCAAGGAACTCAGAAGCTTTATTAGCATGAAACAAAGCAATGTATATCAGGCATGGTTTCGAGTTGATTGGACTAAAACTGAGCTAGAATATCCCTGGACTTGAGATTCTGGAGACCTCAGAGTATGGTGAAGACTAATGTGCTTTGGAAGAGTAGTAAGCTTTATTTTCATATGTGAAAATTATAATCAGAAAGAACAGAGATGAATTGAAGACTGGTTTATGTTGAAAGGGGGGGAACAATGCTTAGAATTCCCAAAATTAAATTACATGCCTTTAAATTTGTAAACAGAAAGGAAATGCAGATGCCAATGGAAAAACTCTGAATAAGTCAGGGATGAAGAAAGAAACCTGTATTCTTGACAGAACAAGTGATCATGGAAATGAAAAAAGCTCCTGAAATGTTGAAAATGTAAAATCTAAATAGAAGCCATCCTAGAGCTCTGGAGGGAGAAATATAGGACAAATTATACTAAACAAAAGAGAAGGGAGTCCAAGATGGCACGAATGAGTGACAAAATATATCATGAAGTATGCAGATGCAATATTTGGAGCAAACTTATCTCTTTCCTAACAATTAAAAAAAAAAAAAGGAAATAAACAGATAAACAGGACTAAAAGCTTTTCCAGATATTGTATTCAAGGCAAGTACACATGGGGGGAGCTGTTGGAAACCTGCTGTCTCAGGTGTAAGCTCAGTAACATGCATCCTCTTTTGGTAATAAAACACAGTCCTTCGGATTTGTTTTAATTTTAACTTTTCCAGCATAAAATAGTGATCTATGTTATTATTTAACGTTGGTAATACATACAGTGGGGGGACAGGTGAAAGCAGAGGAAAAGGTATGTGATGTTTCCAGTAGACTTTCTGGCGGAATGGGGAGTGCATATTCCAAGGCATCTTTCCAGTTGGTGCTTTGCCCAGAATAGAAAATCCTAAACCAGAACAACAATATGTGAAGCTGCTTCAATAAATCTGGCTTACACAAGTGTTTAAGTTTATTAAGACTTCACTGCCTGAAAGCTACTTGGAATTATTGCTACAGCTGGGTTATAACATTCTCTCACTGGTCCAGTATTCTTTCCTTTGTGGAAATCCCATAACTTATGTCTACTCTATCATGATGATTGCTAGCTTTGAACTAGAAGAGGCACATGTAGGATAATATTTTTGTCATGTGGAATTTTTATTTTTGAACCAACATAAGGTCTAATAATAACTTGCAACATGATACTTGCAAAATATCTCAAGGAAGATGAGATCTAGTCAAAACTTTTGCTAGAAGAAGCTGTCTGTATGCCCAATCTGTCATTCCTAAATAGAACTCCTGTCACTTGTTAACTAAAGAAAATGCAATGTTAACAAAAAGACTTGGAGGTGACCTTGAGACTTGACTCACTCTCTACAAGGAGACTGAGAACTCTTCCTCACTATTAAAAGTTAGATAATTTATTTTACCTTCTGACATCTAATCATAGGAAAGAAGGGACCTGGTGAATGGGGAGAAAATGAGGAGATTTGCTTAGGCACAAAAAAATCAGTAACATCACAGCTTTTAACCAAGATATTCCAATCCCACTTCATATCTTGGAAAGTGCATTCTGGTATCAGGCTGCACTGTGTTTCTGTGGCTGTAGTCTTTGCTAAACAGTATATGCTCTCTACCTTTTTACCATCACCCAGTGCAAACTCGTGTGTGTGAGTAAGTGCAGTCTGCCAGTCTGGGAAAAACAGAAGATTAGAAGTGGGAGGAGAGCATGTCTCTTCACTTCATTGCCTCACAGCTTTGTGAGATCCTAGCTGACAATTAGGCTGGCTATATTGGAAACACAACATGAAGTAAGAACTCATACTGGGTTCCCAGCCCCCCCCCAAATTCTAGATTCTAGACACATTTATCCATATTAGTTTTATATGCTAGATTTGGTGAATTCAAGAATTCAAGTTGTTATGGAAGAAGTCAATATGTGCTTTTTTTTTTCATTTTAATAAACTTTATCATTTCCACAATCTCATATTTTCTTCTGTGTTCTATATATGCTATATTTTGTCTGTGTAGAATCCAAAGGCACATTTAGACAGATTACAAATAGCTATCAGACTGCTATCAGACTGATCTTGATGGGACTGTCAATAACAGCTCATTATTAATTGGGAGAGTTGTTGAAAAGGCGCTACACAGCAATTAATGCTTTTAAAGCCTATTAAATATTTTTGATTTATGATTTGGAAGTATGAAGTTATTGCTGGCAACAGACATGTTAAGTAATCACAAAAATTTGATAATTATATGGCTTATTTGATGACCAGGCTGATTTATAAGGCAGGCCTGCTTTAATATATTTTTAATATTAGCAAAACTGAAGCTACACATCTAGAAATATGGAATACAGACCATATATACAGAATGAAGGATTAAATTCTGAAAATTCTAGGAAGAGTTCTAGGTTCATATTAGGTATTCTAAGAAGTTTTTTACTGAGAGACAAAAGTGGCTTTACCATTGTGATATGTTGTATCACAGTGTTTGTTTTATCTTTATAGTCCCATACCTGTATCTTATCTGTACAGCTCCAAGGTATGTAGATATGTGGCATAAGTGGAGAGAGAACAGAGAAGGAATACAAATGTCTGGGGGTTGGAAAGTATATGTTAGAATGACAGAATTAAAGGGCTTAGTCTGCCTAGTTGATTTTTAAAGGCTACCACGTAATGAATAGCTTTCCATGTTTAATTACTTTCCCAAGGGAAAGGCACAAAGGGACTTCATAAATTTGTATGGAGAGGTACAATAACCACCAAAAGCTGGAAGCTGGTGTTATGCAGATTCAAATTTGAAATGGCTCTAAATCACTAATGATCTGTTCAAAAAGTTAATCAAGGTATGATGGATTCTCTGGAAACATCAGCAAAGTATTAAAGATCCTTTTTTCTAAAAAATGTACTAAGTTGATAAATTATTAGGCTTAGTAAGTAGCTAAACATATTAAGATGTCTTGGCCTGTGACTCATAAAATGTGGATATTCTAATGATCCCTTCAGGCCTTAAACCCTGTGCTATTCACTCTGCCTGTTTCTTTCTAAATAGAACTCCAGGAGGAGACTGGCAACAACTCGACTCTATAATTAGGTTACAAGAAAATGCAGTTTTATTGATGTTTTACTTATAACATACAAATAATGCTGATGCATCTGAAATTTCAGTTGCAAAGGCACTTCTATCAGAAACCACTTGTTTATTCCAGGGTAAAGAATAAAAACTTTTGATTGACACTTCTCCTCCCCTATTCCCTAAACTATTAAAATTAAGGTTCTTTGTTCTTTCTTGACAGCTTTGTTCTAGACACAGAACAGATGCAAACAAGCCAAATATCCCTTTTATATGACTGAGTTAATAGGTAATGACATATCACATAGTTTTGGCTTTCCCTCTTAGTGGCTGTGTATGTGACAGAAGATCAGATAGGAGAAACAACTGTTCTGTGTAACTTAACTTTTTCTGAAGCTGACAGAACACAGTGAATGTTTCTTTTTCATTTTAAAATATTTAAAACACTTCCATGCTTTCCCATCATTATTCTAATGCTATACTTGGTGTATGCATTTTGTGTCTGACTATGAGCAGCTATGCAAGCACTGTACAATTGCTATGGAGAGAGAAATGGAAAAGACAATGACTCTCCAGAGTGATCCAAACTGCAAAACACCCAGGGATTCTTGCCCTACTGTGACATTAAATTTTCTCTGGATCAAACTCAGGCTTTAAGAAAAAATGTCAATCTAACAATTTTGTGAAAAAAAACACAACTTCTCTGGTATTTCAAAAGAATTTTCTGATTATTTTTTTCTCTGCCTGCTTTCCTTTAATATGACATACTTAAAAAAGAAATATACAATAGTTTTTGGCCTACTGTTCACTACAGGAAAGGATTCTTGACAGCATTAAAGTATTGCCAATGAATAGAAAGGTGGTATTTTATGCGCTGAATTTATATATGTCACTATCACACGGGCAAATTTTTCTGATGTCTAATAAAAAAATAGAAAAATAATGGAGTCCTGCTAGCAATGTTTACTTTGGCTGTCATGGAATAGTCTATGTGTCTTCTTCCATGCTGAACTTCTTCTACGTAAAGGTTTGCTAATGTCTAGAACAGTTCCCACAGTCTTGGCTTGTGATGAAAGTAACCTTCTCTGTGTCCTGCATGGCCTCCTTCCCATTTGGCCAAATCTGAGCCCCTGCATGCCAGAGGTCTGCACCATATATCCTTTGTATATCTGAATCATGACAAGGATCAGCTGATACAAAACATGAGGAAAGACATGAAGGCCATGTTCGCAAAAGCTTTGCGACTGCAGGGGGCAGATTTGCACTAATTCACATCAGTGGTGTGTGTCTTCAAAGTATGCAAAGCTACGGTTACATGCAGAAGAAAATCACATTAGCATTACAGTTATACCATCTGGCACTCAGCACCACTTGTCCACAACGTTCACAGTGCCAGACCTATTCTGTAATAGTAATACATATATCTTGACCCTTTGATCTTATGGATAATTATATAGGTCATCACTTAGGAAAATGTTCTATTCTGTAACACAGATGTGATCTGAAAACCAGTTACTCCAGTTAGGTTATTCCAGTGCTCTGGATTATCAGGGTTGACTGCGTTGCCTTATGAAGGATATTCTAACATGTCAGAAAACTGCAAGAACAGGTAGACAGTATGAAAACAATAGCATAATGCAGATTTTAGGATATTATTAAACAAACTTGTGTGTAATATGAGTAGTTCCATGCGCATCTTTTGGTAAGCTGTGCAGAACTTGGACCATGGCCTTGGAACTTGCTGAACCTGCCTGGGACGCCAGCCTTTAAGACAGAAGATAGTTTCACTGTTTATGGTAGAGTTGCTTTCAAAGTATACTTTTGGATGAACAACTTGGAAAAGGAATCACTAGCTATGCCTGGACAAAACTCTTAACTGCTAAGTGAAAAATTCATGGCTGACATATAAAGAAACTGGCAAAATACAATACTTTGCTGGAATAGACTTGTCATTAAGAGAATCAATGTGTTCTAGGTCAATTGGTAAAATGGATGGCTGCTTGGGCTAAGTGGGTAAGTAAAGCTTACAGAATTACATAGATTTGACATTTTTAGCTGTCAAGCAAAGTTGCATGGTGTGTCTTAACGCCATTTTACCCTGGAATCTCCAAGCTCAGCTGGTCTGGGAAAGTCTGCCTAAGCCAGAAGGTTAATTATTCCTTAAGGATGGAGTAGCTTAAAAATAAATACTGTTTGTGGGGTTTATTCCTATTTTTACCACCAGAAGATATAAATGTCATTCTTGCGGCTGTCTGAAATGTAGTATTTCTTTCTGTCATGGTATTCATTAGTGTCCACCTTTTTTAATATAACAATTTAAGAAAAAATATATATACAATGAGAAGTTTGGTTTTGGCTTCCTCAACAAGTTGATATTACCATCTCCTGAAGGCAAGCACTTGGGTCTTCCAGCTTTCATGAGCTTGAAGTGAGGATACTGCAGACAACCTCAGTCACATTTGGCAGTGTGAGACTCTTCTGTACTTAGTTCACCTAAAAGTTTCCGGGATCTCTTCCAACTAGCAGAACATGACTACAGCCTCTTTCAGACTGCCATACTGGCGCTGCAGGGCAGTGGCTAGTTTGCTAGAAGCAAAGGCAATGGAACAGGACATGAGAAACTACTGGCTGTGACAGACAAGCCAGGAAAAGCCGCTGACAGCACCATGAGGGAGGGCTGGTTTTCACAGGTGGTGAGGGGGTGATGCAAGAGCCATCTGAACCTACAGACAAAGTGAGGGGAGCACTGGGGACCTGCTGGCTGCAGGAGCTGGCAAGGCCACCAGCAGCCTGTCCTGTCCCACTGCCCCAGTCCATCTCAGCTTATGATGAGGCAGCAGAAATGTCGCTCTGCGGCACTGAGGGATGTTTGCCCTTGCTGGGCCAGCACATTGTCTGCATGGGAGCTGCAAGGGAAACAGGTGAAAACACAGTCATGCCATCTCACTGCAGCAATGGCTTTCCAGATTACCTGGCTCTATAGGTTCTCTTTGTATCCTTAGCATCCCTCATATCTTTCTCCTTTCTCCTCTACTTGTTTTCTGCATATTTATCCACCAGTAATCTTGTAGATATACATACAAATGTATATACATATGTGTACACATCTCCTTGGTCTAGATCTGATCTCTCTGCTTACAGACCTGATTTAGCATTGGCAATAACCCAGCTCTGAAAGATTGGACTAGACCTACAGAAGTTTCTTCCAGCTAATATTTCTGTGATTTGTACATTGTCATATGCACAACACTATACTCAGTTTTCATCCTGCAGGTATCACTTTGTACAGTATTGTCCAGCTGCTCACACAGTGTCCCAGTTTCAGCTAGGATAGTTTTCTTCCTGGTAGCTGGTGTGGTGCTGTGTTTTGGATTTAGTATGAGAATAATGTTGATAACACATGGATGTTTTAGTTGTTGCTATGTAGTGCTTACTTTAAGCCAAGGACTTTTCAGTTTCCCACACTCTGCCAGTGAGCAGGTGCATGAGAAGCTGGGGGGGAGCAGAGCCCGGACAGCTGACCCGAACTAGCCAAAGGGATATTCCATACCATAGAATGTCATGCTCAGTGTATAAACTGGGGGGAGTTGGCTGGAAACCACCGATCACTGCTCAGGGACTGGCTGGGCAGCGGTCAGCAGGTGGTGAGCAATTGTATTGTGCATCACTTTCCGCGCCCTCCCCCCCCCCCCCCCCCTCAGGTTTTATTCCTCTCTCCTTCTCCTCTGCATCAGTATTGTTGTTGTTGTTCTTACTGTTTTGTTTTTTTTTAACTTTATTTCAATTATTAAACCGTTCTTATCTCAACGCATGGGATTTACCTTTTCCCACTTCTCCTTCCCATTCCAGCAGGGGGACAGGGCAGGGAGTGAGCAAGCAGCTGCGTGGCACAGTTGCTGACTGGGATTAAACCATGATACACAGAAATGCAGTTAATATTTGTCATATCAAAAATCCATCTTTCTTACTCAAGATACTTATTCATTACAAATCAAATTAAGCGAAGACAAAAGTGAATCTATTTCTAGTACACTGAAACAGTTTTTACTGTGCCATCTGACACTTCTCAGTTTTTGATTTATTCATCCTCACAATTAAATTTTTGAGGTAGAAAGTCTGTGTTAACTGTATTATACCTCTAAGAAATGGAAATGCAGAGACAATATGGTCTTAGAGGCCTATATTTGATCCTTTTTAGGATCACTTTTAAAAAGTCACTTTTTAGCTGCTAGCAGTCTTGGAAATGAGTATATTTCTGAGGCACATAAAATCTCACCTCACAATATTTCTAAGACCCTATACCATCTGTCCCATGACATAAACCACATAGTATTTATAATGAATCTGCTAAGCCTGGAAAAGGCCAAAATCCTAATGTAATACCTACAGTCAGCAAGGATACTACTGCTCCATTAATTCTGCATGCCCATGGTTCAAACATGGAGCTGATTTGGAAAACAGACCTGAAGCAACCTCTCCATCTCCCTGGACCATGCTGCTGTCTCTAGGCTCTGCTGTACTTTCTACATGAAATTGTCATTAATGGGAGGACCAACCCCTGTTATCTACCTAATGTGCGTGATTTGGCTATTGGTTATTCTCATAGTTGCCTTTCTGTATCCTGAGGCACTATAATAGTGAAAATACTATTGTGAAATAGTGAAATGTGACATGAAATAACTTCAGAGAGAGAAAGCTACCCATGCTGAAGGATCCCTGTGAGCCATTGGTATAGATTCAACTCTAATAAGAAAAAATGAAGCAGTAATATAGATTGGGGGGGGGGTGTTGTATATAAAATAAAATATTTTTATCTAATGGAGCTTGATAAATTGCATCCTTTTCTTAGCAACTTTGTAATGGAAAGGAATAGGCTGGTGACAAAATCTGGCTCCAGGAAAGGGCTTGTGGTTTTGAGTCATAATTAGAGGGTAGTGCCTATGTCACCCTCCTCAGTGTGCATCTGTGTATGTGGAGCTGCTATTTGTTTGTTTTCTTTTGCTTGTTTTTTAATGAAATCCCCTTCTTTAGCCACTAGCTCTACTGTTGTTGTATAGGAAGTCTATGGGGAGTTTTTTCTACTTCCTAACTTTTTGACACCTGCCTTAGGTTCTCTTAGTGGTAAGGAAGAAAGGTAAATTCCACTGAATGTTGTTTTAGAGCAGTTTCTCTCCACTTGCTGTAGACTGGCCTATTACATTCTCTGCCTAAAGTTATGAAGTAGGTCTATAGTGCGTCTCAATGACTTCAGTTGAGATGCATCAGGGCGTTTGCTACAGAATGGTGATCACTCATACTAGTTGAATTTTCACTCAGCTAACATTTTGAAAATATATATATTGGGGAGAGTTTAGAAACTCCTATTGTAAAAATATGGTTTAAAAATATGCAAATTGAATGGTTCAGGGGTAAACCCAACAAATTTATTTAAACTTTGCACATATGTCTTTCAGTGATGAATTTCAGTGGGCCAGTGAAGAGGAAATGTGTGATGCTTCACAGGAAATGGAGATTGAGCCCTGATCATAGATGTAAAACACCTGAGCTCCAGCTCCCAGGATGGAGACTGGCTGAAGCTCCCATTTTCCACAAAACTGGGTGCCACTGTATGGATGGATGGCCATGCAACCACTCCTCTCACACGCATGAGCCATACCCCATGTCACATTGCACAAAGGAGGAGAGAGAAGGAGGGACAAAATAGCTGCCATTGGTAAACACTGTCCTCAGCAGCACATCTCTACTTCACATTTTTGACACGTTCAGTTTTGGACATATACTACTTCTTGCTTCATGAGGAAAACATTTTTCCTCTGCCTTTTCTCATTTTTTTCCATTGCTGTGATTGTAGCTCTCGACTGAACTACAAATACCTGTTCTTATCTAAAAAGATTGCTTTGCCACACCACGTGCTTAAGTTTTATTTGAGTTCCTGGTATCTGAGCTTCATTTCAATTACTAGGCAGAAGAAGAAATCATGTAACTTTAATCTTTCAGTTTGCATTATGTTTTAGAACTGACACAGAATTTATTTTCAAGGCTGTTAACAACATGATAAATCTCAAGAGAAATCTGTATAGGCCAACAATTCCACATTCATTTTATAGAAGGAAATATCTTCTATGCTATTGTTGTAACTATTTATGTGATGGAAAGAGATTTGCAGAGCTGGTAATGGCAGCTTTGTTTGTAAAGCCGTCTTGCCTTCTGTGAATTTTTTAAAGAAGATTATTATTTGGCGGGAGGACCATTTTCTCTGATAAATTTCAAAAGTGTAAACTTGAATCTCAGTTATCAAGTTTGGTATAGTTTCTGGTGGGAGAAGAAGTCTTGTGTTGGGTCAGAACTTTCCCAGGCCTTGTGTAGGACTGTGTCAAATCAGACCTTCCCTGAAAGCCATGTGAAGGGCTGTTCTGGCCAGGTCGGGGACTCCCAGATCAGTCAGGCCCGAATCAGCTGTTGAGAACAGGAAAAACTGAAACTGAGAAGCAGTTTACATCTGTTAAACACCAGTTAGAATTTCAGTACTGAAAGGATATTTAAAAGTTAGGGTTTTAAAACTTCGAGGATAAGTGGTTTTGAATCTGGTTCCATAGCTTTCAGAATGAAACTGAATTGTAAGGAAAAAAATGTATCGATATACAATTTTAAATTTTGTACAGAACAATATAGACTTTGATGCAAAACGTAATGTATGTATCTCAAGGCTGATTTGAACCACAAGTCATTGGTTTGTCTTCTCTTTAAATTTAGGCATGGAAATCGGGCTTTGAATCAATATTGTTAGAATTACTTTGGCAGGGATATAAATCTGAAATCTGCCTAAGTGCTGTAGGCTTTACTTATTTCTCAGGGGATTAATTACACCACAATAAACGTTTCAGCATGGAATAAGTTAATAAGAAGAAAATGGGATAACAGTAATATTTTCAAATATAATAAAGCCAAGATTTTAAATTTTCTTTCAGGGAAAAAAGTACTAATTTTAAAATTCAAAAGATATAAAATACAATTCAAAACAAATATAGTAAATCTGAGCAAACTATCACACATACGAGGCAATGGTCTGTCTTTCATTTTCCATCTCTTCTGCGGATGTTTACTCATCAACTTTTCCCCATTTGTTGTCTTTAATATTGTGCAACCGGTTCATATAACAGAATCTCCTAAGTAGGCCTTTTGTATGTAGCTGATGTAGGATTATATTTATGAAAATCTCTAAAACAATTTAAAAATACTATGAAGAACAGTAGAAGAATACATGTCAGCAGCTTTGGTACTGCTCTTTGCAGAATAAGCTATGTGTGCCACCAAAAGTAAGTGTAGGAACTGGGGAAGACAGCTGAAATGTAAACCTTACTAGGCGAACACAGTATTGCTGGAAAAGTAGGGAGAGAATAACACTGAATTTACTCTTCTGTTTTTATGTAGCTATCTTTGCTTGCACTATCATGGAGATGGTCAATGGGCACATATGCTGAAAAAGACATGCTTCACTGTGAATAAGAAGGATGTAACATGTGTGTTTTTTCCATAGGGAGTGAATATAAATATTTGGGTACATTCTGCTAAGGACAGCCTTTCTTCTGGCCTTTTATTTCAGTCTTTTTTCTGCTTCCCAGCTTCTCTGCTTGTTCTCTATCCTTTCTACTTCAGGATATTTACTTTGTTTCTCCTGTCTTATGCAGATGTGTAGATTCCTACATATGCATTTGCACAGGAGATATTACCATGTCAGAACCAGACTTTCTAGGAAGAGCCATGTGCTAAATATGGACCTGGAAGTATTGATGGGAAAGTATAAAGAGGCCAAGAGGATTCTCTGCTTGACATTCTTCAGCCTCTCATTTTTCCTGATTTGCTTGTCTTTTCAGAAGCTGGCTTGGAGCAACAGTAGATGGTAAAATGTTTTAAAAACAATATATAGTCTTAAAACCATTGATTGATACAGCTGTGTCCTAAATTTTTTTAGCATTTGTATGAGCATCTTTCATTTCAAATTGAGGAATGAGGAGAAACATAAAAACTAAAGGAAAAATCATGAAGTGAGTTCGTTCAGGTTTTTATTTTGTAGAGATTTCTGTAGAATAATTTCCCAAGAAATACAGTGGAGGCCTTACTGCTAGAATATTTAAATGTTAATTGAACAATTATTTAGAAAAGTATATTGTAGGAAACACTCCTTCTAGCAAAAAATGGACACCATGACCTAAAAGCCATTGCTTTTGAATTAGATCCTGCTCTCAGTAGCTCTTACCACCCAGAAGATCTTGCAGAGCTTATCTCTGTTTGCTGCACCTGGCCTGTGCAGTGGACTTGAGCTGGGTATGAGTCCATGATCTGAGTGTTATTCAAAACAGAAAAATACAATGTGTTATATACAAGAAGGTCTCTGTGTGAGTTTATAAGGTTTCCAATGAACTGTGCATTCATTTAATTTAAATGGCTTTATTTTCTGTGTGATATTCCAACAACAGCAGCTGATGAGTGGGTGACATGCAATGTCAAAAAATAATCAAAGGTAACACAGAGATCAGTGAGCCTAGGCGATTAGAACTTGAATGGATAAATGTTATTAGTATATTTATGATTTAAAGACAGATGGTGCAGAGTTGAGCTGAGGGAGATTGGAAAAGCACAGTTGGCAAGCAATGTCTCTATTTTGGTTAATAAGACATTCAAGATTGCACACGCTATTACAGAGCTCCGTTTGATTATATAAGGAATGTATAAGACGGATAAAGTTAAGCTTTTGCACACACTGAACTCATTCCTCAGCTGTCTTCACAGAGGCCTGGAGATAGATGCCCTGCTCTCTTCCCTGGCCCAAGTCCTCTTCCCAGTCCCTCCCTCACCCCACTGCAGACCTTCTTCCCAATCTGCAGCAGAAATTGGAGGTAAAGAGTGATTGCATTTGCATTCCCTTTCCTAAGGGCAGGCTGAGGGCATCACAGGACTTTCCCAAGATTTCCTGGACATGCTTTCTTCCCTGCCCAAAACACAAACTCATAGAGGTAATTCAGGGAGTAATGGCAGGAAGGAGGGACTGCCAATGGTTGCTCCAGGATCTTGTTTCATTCCTTGGAGCACTTTGTTTGGCTTCTATTCAATAATATAGTCTATACTGTGGCCAGAGATGTAGTCACTGCTTTTGTTCTAGGCTCACAATGATCGTCTTTATAGTGCTCAATAGTAGAACAAACACTTAAAATCTCTTTATATTTGTGTCTTTCAAAATGTATCCTTTTAAGCTCATAATAGCATAAGAAAATAAGAAACAGTAAGAGAGCAATGCTTTCTGTGGTTCAGTAGTAATCCATTCTTTAAGATACTCATTGCTCAGCTCTAAACCACCTCACGAAGGGTTGCATTCCTGAGTCTGAGTAGCAGTTTATTTTCAGTTGTATCTCACTACTACTGATGTCCTGTCATTGCCATATTTACCTTCGTTGTTTCAAAGTCCAGTAGCCAAATCCCTGGGATCGGGTGTGTGAGTAGTATGATAAAACGTTGGAACTGTATTTATATCCACAAATGTTTGTATTGTATCAAGCTTATCTGGGTACAATAAAACAGCCTGTGCTCCAGAAACTTGACCACCGGTATGAGAGAAATATGACAGCAGAGCAGCAGTGGTAAAATGCCAGTGGAAATTAAGATATATTATTATGTTTGGATATATGTTTATGGAAGGACATCAGCTGGTTAGAAGGCTGGCAGCAGATAAAGTCACAGACTAATGTGTTTGTATTACTTGACTACACCTATAATTAAGGATTATTAAAATCAAATAAGAATTAATACCTAAGTTGAAATTCTGAGAGTCTCAAACACAAGTAGTGGCAAAGCTGAAGTTAAACTAATCACAAACTGGTCTGAAGTTTGCTGGTTAAAATATACTTTCATGCA
The DNA here is from genome assembly GCF_015220075.1 of Falco rusticolus. Lineage (NCBI taxonomy): Eukaryota > Metazoa > Chordata > Aves > Falconiformes > Falconidae > Falco > Falco rusticolus. The sequence goes on from NC_051189.1 coordinate 48,160,463, forward strand.
TATGATCAGGGACAGCAAAATATTCATGCACTTCCACGTATGAGGAAAGAAAAAAGCAGCAATGCTTAAGAGGAGCTCTTGGAGGGATTGTGTGAGTTTTTGTTTCTGCAGAAGTAAAGAAGAACTTCTACTAATTTTGTCAGTATTTCCTCCATTTGTTTTTCAAATTACATTTTACCAAACCTACAGCTGTAACTTAAAAGTAACTGGCATGTTCCAACTAGCTTTTCAGTATTTTATTTTGTCAATATTATAAAAGTATTTGGAGCAGTCTCAAATGCTGAGATACAGTGGTTTCTATAGTGATGTATTTAAGCATGGCTCCTCTTCCAAACCACAAAGGAGATGTCTCAGAGACGGGAATCTCACATTGTTCTAGGTGCCCTTGGTTACCCTATCTGGTCCCAAATCCAGAAACGTGAGGTCCCTTATAGATCCTCTTTCATATTTCATAGCCCAATGTGTATCAGATACCTGTGGGAGTCTAAAATGGAACTACTCCTCTTATTGTTAAAACACTTCCTTGTTAGTGGTACCAAGTTTGGATGAAAATCTGATTCACTTACATAGATTTAGTTTAGTGGTATCACTTGAATATCTGCACATAACCAAGATCAGATTTGGCCCACTATATTGACTGCAACTTGTCAAGTTCTAATGAAATTATGCTGGATAGATAAAAGAAAATTTATTTGCTCTGCAGTTATTAAAAATTATTTTATAAACAGAAGTAATATTTCATATTTGAGCAGGTTACTAGTAGATTAGTACTGAGCTTTATGTTTTTATTGTTCTTGCACGTGTATAGAACTGGAATCTCAGGTGTCTACATTTATTGATTGATATGGCTAAATGATCCTGCCTAGTGTGTAAGCATCCATATTCAGTAGCAACAAAATGAAAACGTATTTTTGAAAATGTAACAAAGTTCCTTTGGATAGAAAGTTTCATTGTTTTCAGCTGATTAGTTATGCTTTGACATTTAATTTATATTTTTAATCATTTTCTACTCAGTGAATGAACAAATTATGAATTATAATATTCTTACTTGTAAGGAAAAACACAATTTATCTTGGATTAGAGAACAGACTAAGACAAACATCTGTTGAAAACCTATGCTGTACCTGTTTCAGACAGTATGCACAGATACTCTGCTTATATGCATATGACTTTATCAGACATAGGAATATAGAGAATTATGGAAAAAGATCAGTGAACTCCACCGAGTAAAGTAATCAGTGAATTTTGAAATATTCATGGTGTTACCCAAGTAGTATTTGAGTATGCATAGACATTTTAAAATGTCTGGTTTAAAATGTATTATCATTCTGACCCATCTGATCTGCATGCCTTATCATACATGAAATATAAAGTGTCTCAGTTCTTTGCAATGGCATCATTAGAGGTTTTTCAAAACAGCAAAATGATACTGACAGCAATAGCTAATATCTCAATCATGGTGTAGTACCAATTATTCTGGTTTTTTTTCCTCAAGCACAGCACTAAGAACAGCATAGGCACAGTTTAGATTACTAATGCTGTCTACTCGGACCTCTGAGATTTTCTGATACCCATCCAACCTTTAATCATGCCACACTGCTGCTACTAAATAAAAGAATATATTTCTGTGATTTATTTCATGACTATCTGGTTAATGCAATGTACCAAGTGAGAGTGTTTGTTCCCATTCATGATATATATGAGCGCTGCAGTACTTCCATATAGGCAAATAAAATTCCAGTAGTAATCTAAGGCCTGTAAGAAACGCTAAGTGATCTGCTAAGCAATTACACCATCATTCAAATATCTGTAGGCATATTTCTTCATTTTCATTCATCCACCTAAATTGTGAAAAAATGAACAACTACTTAATCTGGTCACTGACAGATCTGAATGTGAAACTTGCAATTAAAACCCCAGAATACTCAGTAGAAGACTCCCAGCCAGAAAAATTAAACGTTGAATTCTTGTCAGTGATGTGGCCGGGATAGTGTGTTACCTTCATGTGATTTTTTAAAAATCATATGGAAATAAATCTCCCCCCAAACTGACTCTGTATTCAGAACTATTCAGACAATGTATTAGAAATGTCAGCTTGTCTTGTCTGGGAAGATTCTGAACACCAAGAGCATTTCTACTGTACGTACTCTCTGAAGTATGTGTAGTAGCTGTGCACAAACCAGGTGGAAATAAGTTTTTGTTTTGTCTAACAGTTCCACATTTTCTCTAAATTTGTCATTCATATCCTAGTTAGACCGAGCAGAATATACTAGTTTATACACTGCACAAACAGAATATTTAGTCTAAATGCAATTCAAGGTTATAATGTATTAACGTGCCTGTAATCTAAAGTTATTTGGCTGCTTCACAAGACCATGGACTAGGTGCACAAAGGAGGCAAAGATGCTCCTGTCCTAAGTGCTTACCTGTCCCCCTAAACCTTTTCTGTGCCTGGGGAACACTAAATTTCTCTAGGTGTTAGAGTTTCCAGCAGACCATTCCCAGGGGTGCCTGCCCATCTATTGCTTCACATGTACAGCACTGCTGAAATCTTGACAGAACTGGTGACTCCACCAGCCCAAGGAGCTGGCGGACCAGCAAACAGAGGTAGGTCTCCAGGAAACACACAGGGCAGTGATCTTGTGCTGCCCGCGCTGCAGCTGGATGTGTTTACCACCTGCAGCCCAGCAGCCATCTAGGCATTAACAGCTCTGCTGAGCAAGATGTTTTAGTTTGGGCACAGGGCCATGCTGAAATGAATCTATAGCTTCCAGACCACAGCTGGCTTGTGTCTGTGAGCTTGGAGAGCTGGCAGAGGAACTCTCAGATGTCTTAGGTAAATGTGTGGGGTAGATTTATGTTTCTCCAGACCCTGTGGAGAAGAGAGGCATTCTGTTGGATAAGCATATAATGCTTATCCCCAAATAAAACACAGCAGGGGAGAAAAATACAACTTCTTAGGTCAGTTCTGATCACTCTAAGGCCCAGTCGGAAATCCCTCAATGTCTTGGAATGATTCATGCTCCTCATTGCCAAATTCATGCTCATCATAGCCAAGTCAGAGGGCAAAGTTGTATGTGAACAGGGTCTCTCAGCTCTTTTGCTTGAAACTGTTCCATGTAGGGGTGGGTAATTGCACAAAGAAAACCCAAACTCGTTTAGTGATGTAACATCTAAGATTGCTGGTGAGGTGTGTTAGGTGCTTCCAACAAAGTGGGACAGCTTCACTTAGAGATAATGAATAAGCCCCAACCTGGAATACCATATAACTTTTAATAACCTGCATGTTTCTTTATATGACAGGCCAGATTTGCAAACAGGAATTCAAAACAAAAGGACAGAAAAACCCACCTGTAATTTAGTATTAGAGTTACATGTTAGTACATGTTAGTATACAGGATAACCAACTTTCTTTTAATTTTAATGAAATAAAATACTACATATGATTTTAGGAAAGATATTAAGAAGTGCAGCATTATTTCTCTGCCACAGGTCTATATAGCTGAAGTGGTAAATCTGTTTCTTTTCATTATGCCAACTCTAGTCAATTACTCAGGGTTAAATCCTGCGATGGATGTTTTCAACTTATATCAGCTTAGCATTTTACCCCAAGGCATTCATGCAAATTTTCAGTATTTTGAGAACATTACAGGGCTTGACTAAAAGCTCAATGTGGTCTTTATTAAACAATTTAATAGCAAATACCTACAAGAATGTTTGCCTTAAAACACTTCCATACAAAGAGCTCTCTAGCAATCAACATGACAGGCCCAGTTCTACAAAGTCTTTAAACTGGTAACCATGTCATTCCTATTGCCTTTCAGAACATAAGGACAGCACGATCAACTCCTTTGTGAAATTGTCCGTGAATATAAAGTACATAACACTTCTGACATGTTCAGACTCTTCTATGGAGCTTAATACCCTGCAGCACCACTTAAACCTCGAGAGCTGTCATTCTTTTAATCTTTTTCCCACCATCAGGAAACTGTCCTTCACATGGTAGCATGGCTAATTCACAAGTTTCAAATGCAGCTTTGAACCACATAACAAACTGGACCTAAATAGAACAGTGAACACTGAATGTACTTGGAGGAAAAGAAATACTTCCTCTCATTTTAGTGTTGAAAAAGAAAAAGAGATCCATAGTTTCACATGAAAAATGCTCTCCAGTGCCATTTGATCAGAGACCTAAAGTACTGTTTCAAAGTGATGTAGAAGTATCTCAGACAAAAGGATTTATCTGTCCCTAGTTACACACTTACGCTGGAAGGAAGGGGAAGTGTTATTAAAACAAAAATGGTATAGCTTCACATTATGCAGCTCAACTAAAAGGTCTTTTTCCACTGGCATGAATCCATTCGGTGCTTCTTTCCTATGACATGCATTTATAGCTTTTTAGGCGTGAAAGAGTCATTTATTTATGCTACACAGACATGACTCTGCAAAAACACCATGCAATGTTTATAAAATATATTGTGAATTAAGCATCTGTTAAAGAACAAAACCTGCAAGAAGAACCTGAAGAGTCTTGGTTAGAAGAAAATGAGTTCTTCTTTTCTTTCATAGTGTGTGGTGGCTGTCTGCTCTTGAAGTATTAAGGACATCCAGCCAGCACATTCCAATAAAATAAATTTTTGAAAAACATACAAATTCCTGTAACTCCAAAAAGCTGCGTTCTGAACTTCTTGTTGTAAGGCAAGAGCTGGAATGAAGTCTGCCTGAAAAGTTTAGTTGATGGCAGAGGGAAAATAGAAACAATCTGGCTCAAGCTCTGTATCTGCAGCCCTCAGTAACACAATTATCATTAGGGGCAATGCAGCCACCCGTAGAAACAGACTCCAGGTTTCTTTACATAGACTTGAGCTGTGTCTTTTTGATGCAGGGTATGAGTAGACACCATGTTTCAGTGCTGCGATTTATAACTGAATTTATAAAATTTATAAATTTATAAAATTTATAGAAGGCTGAAGATGTAGTTCAGAGAAAATGGATGCACATACAGGTGAAATTGGCACAGTAGTCCCAGGTACTACGGTCAGACTGTGAAACTAAATGAGAACTTTAGCTGGATGATCAGATCTAGAGAAAATGAAGTTAACAAATGGATATTTAATGGTGGAAAAAAAAATCCAAATGATGTACAATACTGTAGGAAAAATATTCTTTTACAATTTACTCAAAATGTGAAGCTGCATGTATTTTTGGACAATTTTTTTTAATAAGCATACAATTTGCCTGCCAAATTGCTGTACAGGAAGAATAGGATCACTAAACTCTGGGAGGACGGGAGCACCATGCTTCACACCAAGAAAAAAGATTTGTCACAGGGTCAAGTATAGCTTGGCTGTAAAATTCATACATAGAGGAAATGTGTAATTGAATTTCCTGGGGATAGAAGAGTAGAGCTGGTTTGATTCAGTCATAATCCACCTTTGAGTCTCTGTTTCCTCAGGCAAACAAACTGGAGAGGAGATGTAGGTATCCATTGGGACAGGGGAAATTTGAGATGATCTGCATAGCCATAAATGAAATAAACCAACCCTTGGTGGGTTCAGTAATCATTCAAACAAGATGCTTACTAGACTTGTTTTATTCAAAATTTTAGTTTCCACTACTTCCATGTTACAGAAGCAACACAAGGACTTCTTAATTATGTAATTTTCCCATATTTTAGAGCTTAATAGGATAATTAGAAGCACTGTTTTTCAAGGTGTGAAATTTATTGATGGTTTCAGGGTAGCTAAAGTTGGAAGGAACCTTTGGGTCATACAGTCAAACTCATGGTTCTTCACTAACTGGTTACAGAAACAGCAGGCAGGCAGGAAGAAATGGTCTAAGTTAGGCAAATGCAATAGGAATATTAGTTATTTGAATAAGTTTGGGAGTAGAAAATGAACGAATCTATTGAAGTTTCAATTTGTAAACATCATTATTTCTTACAAGGGATAAGTAAATGGGAAGCAGAATTTAAAGGGTAGAAAAGCACAGCTGTCTGCCCCTCATATGGTCTGTGCAATAAGGAGAGAAAAATCCATCTCTTAATAGCAGGAAGAAGAAATAGGCAGCTCCCAGAGCTTTTTGTGTCATGAGAGAAGCAAGAAGGGAGGAGAGGTTAAATGGTCAGCCTCACTTTTAGCCAGGATGATGAGGATTTTCAAATAGCCATGAATTGATAAACATAGCCTAGAATTGCGTTTTCTTGTCTTGTGTTTTCCTTTTGTAATTGTTTCCGTTACAGGAAATACATTACAGTCCAAACTGCAGCAGAGCTGGACTTTTATATCCTATATAGTGATTAATATTAAAATCATCTCAGTAACCTGACAACATGCAGCCCCATTCCTACAGCAGCAGAGCAAACATTATTAGGGCGCATTGATTACTTCTGAATGACAGGCAACTCAAATCTAGGAGACCAAACAACCGACAGACCCCTTCACCACTAAGCTGTTAAAATTTGCCTTTAAGATCTTCAATTGATTGTCCCAGTGCTCTGGAGGGAAAGCTCTCCCTCAGTCAAAGGGATTGTTCAGTCAAAGGAAAGCAAAGTGATTTTTTGAGGGCAAGGGCAGGAGAAGAGTCTCTTTCCAAACTTTTTATGCATCATTCAGTACTTGTGTGACCATTACCCTTCAGGAAGAGGAGGGTGTTTTTAAACTCGGGTATCTTACACTGTTTAGCCAATTGTTTAGAGTTTTTCTATATTTTAAGTATATTAACCATATGCCTGCCTTCTGTTGACATCCATTTTCTTATGTTTATTTCTATGGCATTGGTTCAGATAATTAGGCTCTTCGGAACTACATGGCAAGTATTTTGGTTTCTCAGTAATATCTAACTGTCCCTAAAACTGTTAATTCCATTGAAATTACATTGTCAACTGGATATTTTTTGTATTTGTTAAAGGCTTTAAAGTTTTTGAATTTCACGTCTTGATGTATTTTCTAAATGCATACAATTTTTCATTATTAAAAACTTATAGTTCACAAAGATAAGATTTCTACTCTCTAACCTGGTTTTGCATTCAAATCACATCTCATTTTTATACAGACTATATATTTCTCCAATTTTAGAGTCACTGATTGTTTAAAAATAGAGCTACCTTTGATCCATTGAGTTGCATTCAGCATTTTCCAGAGTTCAAATCTTACTCAGTTATTCACTCCCTCCTCTTCGTAGCACAACATCAAGTAATCTCCCAAGGTGAGCTGCTTAACATCCATGCCTGAAATGTATTGTGGTCAACTGCCTCCATGTGACCTCTTCTGAGAGTTTAAAACTACTCTTCTGAACAATTAATTTTTCTCATCCACACATAAAGCCAAGGAGACTAAATCTTGGAAAGTTTTGTTTCCTTGCATAGGTAGTGGTTGGTATGTGCCAGCAGAAAGGGAAGAGTTGAAATGGATCACAGAAATGAATACATGAAAAATTACTGCAAGATTTCTCCTTTTATTTCTTTTACATTTATGAAATTATTAGCAAAACAGTTTGATTTTTCAAAGCAGAGGATACAGGAATTTTGTTTTAAAAAGGTGCTTGATATGAGAGAAGGTGACATATTGAGACTGAAAATGACATCTAAGGAAACTTTGTCATAAGGCTTTGTAATTGTATAAGGTTTTGGTGGGAATACCCTTCCTAACCACTATTTACCAACTATTGAGAAGAATTTTTATAAAACAGAAACGTAGATCATAGAAGAATAAAAAGTTTTCATTTTAGATCAACTGCTGAAATACAGTTTTCACTTGAAAGAAATGAGTTCTAGAGGGTCTTACATTAAAAAATGGTGAATAATTACATTTTTTTCATCAGAAAACAAGTTCTGTCATAACTGATCTTACAAGGAAATAAAGGCAAAATTCTGCAAGATCCAGTAGGAAAGGTGCTAAAACCGAAAGTTAATAGTCTTTTACCAATTATGAGGAATTATTTACATTTCTGAGATAAAAAAGATTTTCAACATGCAATTTTCCATTTGACCATACATCTAATTTTTTAGCTCATTTCCAGTTAGTAATTTAAAGAGCAGTTAAAATTATTGATAAAATAATTTGACCAAAAGTTGTAGTCTTAAAGGTGTTCATTCTTCTAACCTGTGTGCTAGGTGGAATATACGGTCCTCCCATTTCTTTGATGAACTTTGAAAGAGTTATGTTGACAAAATCACCAAGGTCAGCTCAATTTGGTAAGGAAAATAGCAAAAATTAACCTGGATGATTTTACCTCTTGGCAAAGAGATTACATGGAGCTCACAGAATGCCTTCCGGCAGTACCTTGTATGTAGCAGAAATGGGTTAGGAAGGGACGGGGGAAGAGGAGCAACAAACATCTGGAGAATGTACATTATCAAAGAAACACAACTGGACCTCAGAGAGGGTATGAGCCTTACAGTGTGCTGGCTGGATCTGTGTGTGGTACATCCAGCAACAGCTGCTAAAGGTACAGCTACTGCCAGATGACACCACGGTCTAAGGAAATTGAATGTATGGGGTAGGGGAATTACTGCAGGAGGGAAGCAAAACTGAGCAGCAGGAGAGTAGCTGTCTCTATACCCTGTTCCAGGAATCAATATTGTTTTTAATGAGCTCATTCCTGTGTCACTATTCCAGGGAATTAAGTGCTAATCCACCAACAATTGACCCTTCAACTGCACAATATTTTCGTAGAATTGTATTTTGAGAATTCTGAAAGATTCTTAGAGGGAGACAGCACTAAGCCATGGCTGAGTGCCACTTGCTGCCCCTCCATGCTGCCTGCTTCTGCTTGCTGACCAGAGATATTTTTGTTCACTCGATTGTATAATGGATAGACCAGACAGAAAAAGAAGGCCTAAATGGACCACCGCAAACCCTGATGGCCAGTGGCTGATTCATATGGGAGCATGTAGATGAGGAGTGAGTTTGTTTCCACTGTTTTTCAGATGTTATAGGGGCTGCAGTTAGGTTCTGAAGAACATTCCACAACTTTTTGCTTTTTAAAAATAAAATCATATTGTTCCTAATTTAGTTGGTGAAGCAAGGACTGTACCTTGAATCATTCAAGCACAAAATCCAGTGTCTCATGGAATGCTATGTATTTGTCCATGAAAGACTGTCACGTGCAGTTTATGGCCTGACTGAAAAAGAAGCTGTGTGTCACAAGGGGTACCATGATGTTTGCCTGGCAGGCCTGTGTTTCAGACCATTCCCTTCATAACTAAGCTGAACTAATTGAATTTCCAATCACAACTGGTCTCTTCAAAAAAGAGTTAGAACTTAACCACTATTGGAAAGAAAGAAACAAAAAACCTGACTCTTCACACCCATTGCTAAAGACCCATAAGAACTGATTCTCCACACAAAGTAACTGCTGAAATAAGAAATCATTAATAAACAGCCATGGAGGGTTCCAGCTTATTTGTTTATGTCAGTTCTGAATCTTTTGAGATATTTATATGAATAAGCCATAAAACCAGTATTAAACTTATGTATGCATTCTAACACCTATAGGCCTTGGAAGACAGTCAGTTTTACTGGGAATTTTTTAGTAAATCCTGGAGATGTTTTAGCACTTCCCCATAAAATCTGATGGGAAAGAAGTATTTGGCAGTTGCTGGCCTACAGCACAGAACCATCATAAATAATTGAAAGAAAGAGTCAGTAAATCTCATAAAGATGGAAATAGCAAGTATAAATGGATTTGCGTTTTGTGTTAAAATTTACAATGATCAAAACTTTTGACCTGCTGTAGTGAGCAGCGAGAATGAGGGTAACAAGACAGTGACTACAGGGGAATAAGTTAGAATTAATAAAAAGCAGGTCTTTATTCTCAGTTCTTAAATTGCAAATGTGCTTGCCAAGAACACTGTAAATTCAGCAGAATGTACAAATGAAGAAACAGTTTCTTCAGCAGAGATTACTGTCACTGTGTGGCTTTAGTTGTTTTCTGTTCTTTAAATTCCATGTTTTAATTTATTCCAAAAACATTATGGTTGTTTTATGGGGTATTTTTCTATTTACTCTTTGACATTTAAGCCTTATGCACCAGGAGTCGAAGATATTATAATACCTTTAATCAAATTTCTGGATTTGATTAATATTACAAATATGGATGATGATTGGTCATGGAATAGGAACAAGAGAGCAAGGTCCTGCACTGATATTCAAACAGCAGCTCTAGAAGTCATGTGGGTAGAAGATGACTGAAAAAACACTAGGATGGAAAGAGTATCTCTGGTTGGTGGGGACACACCACCGTTGATAGAATGCAAGTTACAGTTGCATTTGGAAATTATTTGAGGATCTTAAAGTAGCAACCATAGTAGCCACATAGCACAGCCAGATATTGCTAACCCTCATTTTGTATTTCCAGTTTTAACTTGCTCTCACTGTATGTTTAAATAGACTGAGTAGAATTTTGCTTTTTTTGAGCTAGTGATCTCTCTCAGGATAGTTAAGTCTTTGTATGTAGATTAATAGGAAAAAAGAGATAGAACAATTATTTTGTTGTTTCTCTCAGTCTCTCAGTAATGCTCTTGATTTTTATTTTTTTTATTCCATGTGTCTTGCAAACAGAAATGCTAAGGTAACGTTAGCAGAGATACAAAAATGCACTGGTGTAATTTCAAGGCTTGATGAACTGATGAAAAAGCTTAAGTTTCTTAAGCCAGTTGGTGTCTTGTTAATGAAGATACCTGATGCTATCATGATAAAAGACATCCTTAAATAGAATAGGAATCAAAATCAATCTGGCTTGATTGTATCAAGACATAACCAAGTAAGTACTGACATAAAGTAGACGAGCACCAGATAACATACATTCTCTTGGAGTATCCCTGTATAATTTCCAGTATTCTGAAGCCAAAATATTACCAAAAAGATGAGTTTCAAGAGTTAACTGAAGGACAACATCAGAGACTGGAGATTCTGAAACTGAACAGCTCATGATTTCCTTCTACATTTTCCACTTGGTGAATTTTGCATAGAGTTAACAGAAACAGTTTAGTACACTGGAGTTCCTTTTAGTGTGAATTTGCTGCATAAGCATACTTGCAGACTGCACCCAAACAGTTGCGTATCGAAACTACAGTCCTTTCCCCTTGATTTGCACCAGTAAATAGTGGAGACACATCTACTTTCCAGTGTCGCTAATTCCTACTGCACTACTTTATCCTCCTATCCTGTTTGACAGTCTTTACTACATATTCATAAAATCACTTTCTTTCTCTTTTATCACTTCTTTCAAACACATCTAGGCGGTCATCTTCAGCTTCTTGAAACAGAAGTTCCTAAGTAAGTTTTGTCTTAAGGCATGTTTGCCTGTGCTCTTTACAGAGCACTGAGACGTGGTAAATTGCAGAGCAAACCCAAGACACACCTCAGTGTGCAAACTGATTGCACGAGTTCAATCCTTCCTCCACATCAATCTCATTACAAAAGCAGTGTACACCAACCCAGCTTTAGTCAGACCTCAGCTTAACAGTGGTAGAGATGCCCTCAGCATACAGTGGTTGTTCTTCCTGGATTTCCACATATCCAGCACATCCTCCAAAGAAAATGATTAGTGGTTTTAGCAAATGATTATTGAAATTGGTGTGACTGTCAAGCCTGCTTCAGAGCTAAGAATGCTATCTGATACAGACTGTTCTTAACAGCCCAATTTAGCACCTCTAGTAAATTTGAGGATTATTACATTTCTGCCTGTCAGGTGAGCCACACTAACCCAGTGTCCATGCTTCACAGAAACAAGTAGGTAAAATTTGTCAACTTCAGTGCAAAATGACTCAATAAAACTTCCAAGCTAATGACTTTGTCTCTTCTTTTCCCATGGGCTATATATGTATGCATTATTTACTGTGGCTTGGGTAACGCATAGAAACGTGATTATGTCTCTTGGTCTTGAAGTGCTGTTGTCAATTTAAGCATCTAGTGAGAATGCAAAAGCTGAAACTTTGGGGTATTTTTTTTCCTGTTTCTTTGTTTGCAAAACAAGTTTTCTAGTGCTGCTTAATAACATAATTCAGATTGCTGAAGTATTCATTGCTAGACTAGGTTTACCTAATATATTTTTTAGCCAGCCAAAGCAAGATGTTTATATATACTAATACTCAGAAGTATACCTCATAGTACACTTCTTCCCTCAGGTATAACTTTTTCAAACAAAAGGACGAGTCTTTTTGAGCATATTGTTAAAATATGATCATTCTCTCACAGGAATGCTTTGAAGTCAAGTGTTTATGCTTAGTTAGATTTACAAATGTCTAACACAAATACATCAGTTCACAAGATGTATGTTATGCTTCAACAAAATGATTAGTTATGAAATTGTGCATTAATAAAAACAGTTGGTTCTCTTTGTAGCTCAACTCCCTTTGCCCTCACTCTATATACAATAATGTCAAATAGCTCTCTGCAGTACTTTTCAATGACTGTAACTATACTATAATCATAATATGTGAATTTATATCATGCATGAAAGGTCATGGCCTATGAGGAAGTCAGTTTCTTTTCATGCATGTACTCCTTAAGATTTAGCACTTACGGAAGTGAGGCAAAAAGAAAAAAAAAACAGGCACTGCAAGGAGTGTGATCTAAAACCCTGATTCTGTAAAAAAAGCACATATCTAACAGTACATTTGATGAATAATGGAAAACATACATAAAATATTCCCATAGATCAAGGAAAATGTGAATTCCAGTACCAAATAGAGGCCTGGATCTTGTAACCCAAATGAAAAAAAGAACTATATCATATCTCTATGAGATTGCCTCTGCCAGACAGCAGAATTTACCTCCTTCATTACTAGTGTAAGAGATGGAAAGATTTACATTTGCATCTCTTATTCAAAATACACTAACATCACAACACCATGGAACTTGTAACGAAATAGACGATCCAGACAGAACACAAATTTAAATATTTTTATTTTAAGAGTAGTATTATTCCTCTTGAGTTGTCAACTAAAAATCTTGTACCATAGATATTTCCAATTGGGAAAAGGAAGTGATCATTGAATGAGTACACTGGGTTTTGACAGTGCTGTTTATTTACCAGCAGTAAATTTACAACTACTTTTTACTTCCCCAATCACTGAATGAATAAAAAAGGAGACAGAATCCCTATTCACAGCCACAGGAATTCAGTTCAGAGAGTTTATCAGACTCAGGTCCCCAGGGGTTGTTCTTATTGCCTGCTGCTTTTTAACAATAGCCTTTTACTTTTTGTTATTCACAAGCCTTTGCAAAATAGCCATGGGAAACCCTGGATCAAAAGGACCTCTTCATTTACCTTTATTTGAGCAGCAACATAAGCCTGCCTTTGGAACAGAGCCTAGTCCTATTTTTAAAATTATTTGAAGTCTTTTTAATATTTTTTTTTAATTACAGGGCAGCAGTTAGACTCTCATGTATAATTACCAGTACCCCTTATCCTACTTAAAATAACTTCCTTCCCTGGTATATTTTAAAGAGCTACAAGTTTTACAAATCTTACTGAATTAAATGCATGATTTTGTTTCATCCAGAACTGTTGTAGATATTCCATCCCTGGAAACATTCAAGGTCAGGTTGGATGGGGCTCTGAGCAAACTTATCTAGTTAAAGATGTCTCTGCTTGTTGCAGGAGGGTTGGAATAGACTACCTATAAAAGTCCCTTCCAGCCCAAACTATTATATTTTTTATGATTTTATGATTCCTCATAGGCCAGGAGGAAACTTTGCCAAAGGACATTCAGAGATGAGATTCTTCCAAACAATAACCTGATACCTGAGAACAACTGTGCTCCTGGCAAAAGATATCCAGGTCAAAGCACTTGTGAAGGCTGAAGTGCCAAGGGAGTTGCAAATTTTTGAAATATTATGCAAGTCTCCATTGAACAACGTAGGTGATCAAACCCAAATGTTCCTGGGTATTGGAAGAAGAACCATATACATATTCTGTAAGAAATAGCTCATATGGAGGTCCTGAGCCCAAAATAGGCCTTGAAACCTTGTCTACCACATCTTGGAGAAGAATGGGAGAGAACACTCATTAGCCTTACCTGATAATGATTTTGTGTTTAACAGAGAAGAGCAGGTTGTTTTCTTTGGGCATATCTCTCCAGCATAGGATCTGGCCTGTGGACCTGGCTTAAGCTGGAAACCATCTAGGGTGCAGGAACCAGCCATGAAGGAGGTAGTGAAAAGGTTATTGCTGACGTCCACCTGTGGAGGAGCTCAGGAGTAAGCACTGGTATTTTGTGTAAGAAAAAAAGACACTGACTCAAGTAGCTTGGCTAATCCACCTCTAGTTTCTCTGGACACATCAGCGTATTATTGTGGCTTGCAGTCACTCTCAGGGGCTGAGCCTTTTTTGCCCAAATACTGTTTTCATAAGAAACCAAGGTTTCTTTCAAAGTTTTATCTAAGGGTGATGTGCCTATCTCCCTCATCTATAGCAGCAGAGATTTGAACTGTGACATCTTCCCCTTACCCCATACCTTCTGGAGGTGTGTGGTCCTCATTTCACTCTTGTGGATCAGACCTTCCTATCGGTTCAGCTGGTCTGTCATTTCCCTCCCATTTTTCAGGTCTGCAAGTCACCCAGTTCTGATCTCTTCCTCAACTGAGTGGTCTAAAATGGCTTTCATTATTCAGACTGTTTTCAGCCTTACTACAAATTCATTTTTAACTTTTCATGTTCTCCTCCCTGCTCGTTCCCCACATCAACATCTCTTTCAATGGTCTGTGAAGCTTATAAACCTCATCAAACATCCCCTACATGGCAGAAAGCAGGGCTCAGAGGTCATTAGCCTCATACCATTGACACATACGTGCTTTTCTAAGTTCCTTGCAAACATCAACTATAAAAGGAAATATGTTTAAAAGCTGAAATGAGTACAGAACAAAACTCAAACTACTAAAACTCCCAGGCAGAAAATACATCAATGCTTTTGCACAGTTGAATCACTTTTCCCTTTTGAGTCCATATCTCAGTCTAACACTTACTTTACAGCTGCATCAATTAAGCAGTAGAAGAATTTGCAGCACCACATCCCAAGATTCAGCAGAAGCTGGGGGAGACAGGAGCTGGAGAAGTCACTTTTGTGGAGACCAGAGGGCATTTATTTTTTTTATCCACTGACAGCACAGCTCCTGAGCATTAAGGAAGCACCTGTTTTTCATGCGTGGTTCAGTGCCTCTTTGAGAAAACCCATCTCACTGCAGTACTGAAATGAAATACATGATTTGGTGAAGAGGCTGGTGGGCATACAGTGATAAAGACAGAGTCTACAAAATATCAGTGGGTTTTTGGGTGAGAGCTAGATGAATAAGATTTCAAATCAGACTAGGTTTTCTGTGGTGGAAGAGCCCTGGTAGGCTTCACTGAGGACAGGGTTTCGAAGAAACTAAGTGTGGGGTGGGTATCTTGTCTTCCTTACCAGTTCCTCTGCCCCTGTAGAGGCACAGGCTGTAAAGCACAGGACTTTCATCTCCTTCCTGCCCCAGCCCCTTACAGGCCTTCCCATCTCCTCTAACTGTGGTCTTCCTCTTTCTCTCCTGCCCCGGACTTTTACTCACTTCCTTCAACTGGCCTTACACGCTCTCCCAGGTTGCAGCTAGAGAGGCAAAAGACTTGGACTGGGCCTGCCCTTGCTGAGAAACCAGGCTCATATTAGCTGACTAGCAGGATTCTATTCTTCCTTCCTCTCCGCACTGCATCATTAGGAGCTAAGACTGCAGAACCATCCCAGGTGCCACCCTCTTGGTACTACCAGGATAAGTAAATGCCCTGCTGCCCAGGCAGTTGCCTACTTCACCCATGCCTGCAGCTTGTCCTGTTAGTACCGGTCTTCAGGAACTTTGCAGTGCACTGCCATACTGTGACAATGAATTTGCAGTATTAAAAGAAGGTAAACTTTATTCATATGTTTTCTATGAGGCAAAGGTTTCATTTTAGTTGATACTAGTGACTTTTATACAATAATATCAACAGTGCACTGCATTTTATCTTCTAAAAATACAAATTATTTTGTAAACTATCGGGGTAGAAATATATACATTTAAAGCTAAGGAAGAGTTTTCTTCCGATTATATAAAAATACATGCCCTCTTGATATTTTGAATCTCTGGGTCATAGAGTTTTAATTTCAAGCAATAACTTCTCTGGCACTTGCACTAATGTTTTAACCAAAACCATTAAAGTCAGGAAATAAATAAATGAAGGAAGGAAGCAATCATATTTTTACAGGCAAATATGCATGGATGCCAACTCAACAAAAATTAACTAGCAGAATTTGGGTCTCCGTGACTGGAAATATGCCAGATAGTTTGGCAGATAATGTGTAGGAGCAACACATCCTGCTGAGGAAGAGGTAAGTGATATTCATTGGCTAAGAAATGGAAAATTCAGCTTGCAGCTAGTGTAAAAGCTTACAAGAAAACATTCTTACAATAATTTGTTTTCAAAGCAAATGCATTTCTAAGGCTCACATTTGCATGCATACATGGATAAATAATGACTAGTTATTCAATAATAGCTGCATACTCCTTTTCCTTTTTATCTTTAGATAAGTAAATATAGCAGTTTTAAAATTTTGTTTCAGATAAACTTTGAATATTCTTCCATTTGAAAGTTTATCAAAAGTAACACATAACAGTGACTGACAATGCTAAGTAGATAATACAAGTGTTGAATTCAACCCTATTTTTTTCTTTCTAATAAGGAAATGCTTATATTTATGTGGTATAACATTATTTACAATCTTGATTTTCAAAAGAACCAAAGCATATTACAATTACAATAATTACTAGAAAGCAGTATAATATTTATTTTTAGCAATAAATAACCATTGGTAATGTATTTTATTGGAAAGTCCATGCAGATACTCTGTTCTACTCTTACTGTACTCTTTGTCATATTTTATTTATCTCCTTAGCTGTCACCCATCATTCTTCCAGAAAAATGTTTTTCTTTGCTGTAATGAACCTAATTATTTAACTGCCCCTTTATTGTTTTGATACAGTACTTTCTCTTCTAAAACATGAAAGTAACATTAACTTCTTAACTCTGGTTAAAATTCAAAATATGTTTCCAGATTTTGCAGAACATTCTCTAGAATTTTTAAATGTAATTATGTGCATATCTTTCAGTCATCAGAAACCCCTCCCAATTACTCTGACCTTTCAAAAGTGATAGATACAGCAACATCAGCCAGCTCCTCTAACACCCCTGGAAGCATGCTCATCTAAGTCCTCAGATTTGTGTATCCCCAGGTGAGTTAAATGATCTTTTTCTTCCTGTAGATACCACTTCACTCCTGCAGATTCTGCTATGAGTCTCATACACCTGGGACACCTGAGCACACACCTTAGTAGACAAATTTGAGGTAAATAAAGCACTGAGTATCCAGCCTTTTCCCCGTCCCTTTTCAGTAGGTCCCCTGCCCTACTAAGCAATGGACCTACACTTTCTTTAGCCTTCTTTTTGCTAACAGTGTGATTTTAGAAACCGTTCTTGTTGCCTTTCACCTCTCCTGTTAGTTTTAACTCCTGTTGAGTTTTGCCTTTCCTGACTCCATTGCTATACATACAAGCAATGTCCTTGTATTCCTCCCATGAAACCTGTCTCTGTAGAGGAATGAAGGCAGTGGGCTGATTAGCATTGATAACATGCAGCTGTGGCCTTGCCTCAGCGGCAGTGAGTTGATTGACATGGATGATGTGCAGCTGTAGCTCATTCTGGCTAAGTGGTTAAATAGCTCTGAGGAGTGTGGGAGAAGGGATTGGATGGAGGAGGGGCAGTGTGGTCTGACTTCTGGAGGAAGGACATACAGCACAGGTAGTAGCATCTGACCAATGGTAAAGCCTTGTTGCAGCCTACTGGTTTGTTTGTGCTGCAACATGTCTTTTCTTCCACTTTCTGTGTACTTTCTTCTGCTGTTTGAGATCAGTGAGGAGCAACATGTTCATTTATGCTTGCCTTCTCCCATGCTTACATGACTTTGTGGACGTTGGAATGGATCGTTCCTGTGCTCTGAGGAATCTGTCCTTGAAGGTAAGCCATCTCTCCTGACTAATCCCCTTTGCGCTATTGGACAGTTTCTTCCTACCAAGTCCCTGAAGTGGCAAAAAATCTGCTCTTTCGAGGTCTGGGCTTGTAATTCAGCTGCTTGTGTTGCTTACTGCTCTCTGCATACTGTGGCCTTGCAGTCGTTGTAGCCAAGGCTGCCTCAGCTAACAGCTCTTCCCAGGTTTTATAGGGTGGGTATACCAGGGCATTTCCCCAAGTTGGCTCCTTCACCACTTCCATCAAGAAAATGCCTTTGATGTATTCCAGAAATCTGTATTGCCCTTCCAGTAGAATGTGTGGTTAGAGTCACTCATGAGCACCAGGGCATGCAACTGTGAGGCCTTCTCCAGCTACTGAAAGAAGGCTTTGTCTGCCTGGTCTTCTTGATCACATCTGTAGCAGACTCCTACTACAATTTTACCTGCACTGGTTTGTCCTCTGATCCTTGCCCACAGGCTCTCAACTACTCTGTCACTTGCCTCAAGGGAAAGCTCTGTGCATTGAAGCCATATCTCTACAAAGAATGCAACCCTTCCTCCATGCCCACCCACCTTTCTGGAAAACTACACATTCCTTTGTTGCAGCACTCCAGTCATGTGGAGATACCACCATGTCTCCATAAACCCAATGAAGTCATACTTCTGTAGCTGTCCACAGACGACTCCTAGTCATTCCCTATGCTATATGCATTGATGTACGTGCATTTCAAATGGCCTCCAAAATCATTCTGCTTCTACATTGGCTTTGCATGGCTCAGGCTTTTATCTTTGCAGATTTTTTGCAAAGGCACTGTCAATCTCTTCACTTTTGCTGCGCAGCCTGCTCGAGTCTTGCTGCAGCTCCTCCAGCTGGTGACACAAAATGCACTTCCCCAGCTCTGGGGAGTTGATACAGGTCCTCTCTTCACCCCCAGGGCCAGGCAGCAGCATCCTAGCAGGACTCAGCTGTGCTAACTGATGTGAGAGGGACTACATCTCTCTCTGCTGTTTCCCATAAGCCTGAACATCCCATCAGGGGCTCAGCACCTGGATCTGAAGCTAACAGAAACTTCCACAAGGAACCACAGCAGATATCTATAGATATTTTATTATTACTTGACAAAAACTGTTACTGATCACCGTAATCCATTAAGAAGTTAAAAATTTTTTAGCTTCAGTACAGAAGTATGCTTTTTAAACATAACTGTTTCATTAATATCTAGGAGAGAGAGAAAACTTGATCCACACATCTGTTGTTATGTTCTTTTGAACTCAGCTTAAAATTTGTTACAAAACCTCATATGAATGTCATTATTAATTAGAACCAGAGCAAATAAAAAACCTTATATGATTACATTAAAAGGTAACATAACCATTATGCTTCAACAAGAGCATGGCAGTACAAGTGTTTAGTGCTGGTCAGTGCAGTGCATGGACTGGCACTGCCTTTTTATCAACTAAAAAGGTAAAATTTATTAACAATTCTCTTACTTCCCTTTTGGCAAAGTTAAACCATCCTAATAAGTTGATCCTGTGAAGTTCATCTCTGAATCTGAGGGGAAAAGGATGGGTTGTCATGAGGTAGTAACATCACCAATAAATGAGTGAACTGTAAAAGCGTTAGTGAGACCTAATCTTATTCTCTTTCAGTTGTCTATTATTTTCAGAGCTGTCATAGACAATAACTTTGAGATCCAAGTTACATTGTATTTTAATTCTTATATATATTTTCTTGCTAAAGTTCCTGATATTAAAAAAGAAAATTGCAAAATGATTTGCCCGTACAAATCATCATTCACGATTGAAGTTTGCATTGTGATGTAGTATCTCATATTTGAACCATATCAAATAAGAATTAAGGTCTTCATAACTTCTGCTCATTTATTTGGTATTCCTTCCTAGAAGTGAATACTCAGGAAGGGTGGCGTACTGCCCCAGGAGGGCTCCTGTGCTTTTAGTAGTGCCCTGTGTTTTCAACCAGATAGCCAAGGTTGCAGCCATATGGGGGGCAGCCCAGGTATGTCAGAACTCATGCCTTTTCCATTCATACTTCCTTACAATAGACTGTTTTTCAAAACTGATGTGAACAGGATTTTGTAAGAGTTTTTAAAAATGGATTTTCTTTGTATTAACACACAAGCAAAGATAATTGTTGATAAACAGGGTTGCTTGCTGTTCGTTCTTTCCATATTTAAAAATATTCCCTCTTCAGACTGGACAGTAGAACAGATGTGATATGAAACATAAATCACATAACCAGCTAGAGACCATGAAGTTGAGAAGTGTGAGCTGAAAAATGAGGTGATCTCCAAGCAACAACAAATCATTAAGAGTAATTAGGAAATGTGCGCATTCACAAAACACATAATTAATTTGCAAGAAACTAAACTATATTAATGAATCATTGCATTCAAAAGAAACAAACTAAAAATCTCGCACATCTCCCCGTGTAACTGCTTCCGTGGAGTAGAAAACTGAATAAAGTATATAGTAGGTTTCACATTTGTTCTTTAGTTTTTCCGTTCAATTTCAGTATGCTAGGTAGAATAGTGTGTGACCACAATTTTCTTTGGATGCTTAGGAACAGTATGTCAAATTAACCTGGTGAACTATTCCAAAAGTTTATAGCACCAAAGTAGAGAAAGCCAGCAGTGAAAAACCAAAGCTTACATCCTCTTTTCAGAAACATTTGGCTAACACCTCAGCTAGTCAAACAACTCTGAACTCCTACAGTTTAGTACGCCTTTTGAACAAGGTTCTGAATGACCTCCTCTTTCACCATTAACCAGAGAGAAGCCTAACAAAAAAAGTCTATTAAATCACAGCTTGTCCTTGTGAATACCTCCTTAAATGATTTACAACAAGGATTAGGCCTCCAAGGCATAAAGGCTGGATCTGTTGAGGAAATGTGCTTGCAGCTTTAAAGGAACCATAAAAAGATGATGACCTTTGTAATGTTCACGGACCACCTGTTCAAGAATTCAAGTCACAGAGGTTTGTCTTTTTGGAAAACATGGCAGAATACTTCCAGTAGGCACCTCTCACAGTCTGCTTAGTATAGTGATTCTCCTACTTGACACCTTGTGCATGGCACAGATGCGAGTTGTTGGGGATGGGTGGTTGCTGAAGTTGTACTGTAGCACCTGCTTCCCACAACTTGAATATCTTACCTGCCTGGGTATCTCACCTAGGCTAGGATGAGAGTCTCATGCCCAGGCATTTCTGTTCTGTATGTGGGCTCATTCAATGGTATTAAACACCAACTTGAAACTGTTGCTTACAGGCATGCAAATGATACAAATACAGTTATTTTTATTCTTATTTCTGTTTTCCCCACCCTCAACAATTCCTACAGTTTTCATTTGGAGAAGGGAATGTTTACACAGTGGTAGTCATAAATATATATATATACATACACATATATATATTACTCTCAATTAATACAATGTATGAATGACTAAGCAGGATTATGTTTGATATGCATGTTTTTCTTGGAAATCCTTGTGTTGATTAATATGTGTCATCATTGGGTGAAGCACTACCTATTTTTGGTCTCCAAAATTAATGTCTGTCAAGTTCTCAGATAACTGCTATATTTCTGTCCTAAAATAAGTTATTCTGTGACCTATATTATGTTTGAAAAATTTTTGAGAGTCCTTATTGGTCAATTTAATTATATGATCTGTCTGTGTACTCTTGTTACTGCTTTGTCTCCTTAGAAATGCTTTGTGCTGGGATGAAAGTTGCTGTTGGCTTGCACTCATTTCCCCATCGCTTCAGTAATGTGTTGGGGAAAATCCACAGACTTAATTAACAAACTCTCACATCACAAAAGATGCAGCCAAATCCTGACAAGGGATGGTGCTGGTGTTCACTAGTAAATCCTTTGTATCTGCTTGTTTGTATATCTTTCATCAGTTTTTTTTTTTTTTTAAATTGTTACACCAATTTACTACAAGCAATACTGGAGAATAGATAGAAAACTAGACAAATCTTGCAAACTAGCTAAACCTATCTGCAGAAAATAATTTGCAAGTAGGTTTTTAGTGTGAAATGATATACTCTATCCTCTTTTTATTAAGAGATGAGTGCAGATATTATCTTCACTGTTTCATCTTCATGTACTCAAATGAACAACAGCATGGCTTCCTAAAAGGTTCTGAAAAACCACAACCCAACTAATTAAATCCTTTACTTTCAAATGATGCAGCCAAGTTTTTTTATAATAAAACACTTTAGATTATGAGATTGACTTCCAAAGAAGTTTTCACTTCAAAACAATCTTGTTTTGTAGCTCATTTGCTGGTTTTGCTTTTTGATGGTGCAAGAAATAGTTGTGTGTCCTAATCTCAAGCCAAGTTAACATTTCTTGCTTCAAGAGGGACCACATTGCTAAAGCCTTGTTCGTTACGTGTTTAGGTATGCTAGAGAGCCAGGAAACTTATACCACATATACTTAAACATCTCTATTGATGAATGTTGTCTCTCTTGGTCAACATTAATGAGCAATTTTACAGGTCAGGTGGCCTGGCAGTCCTCTAGTGTCTGAAGTTGACAGGGCATCTTTCCTGAAGTCTATTTGCTACAGTTCAGTTGAGTATAAAGTTCTTTGCTCGAGTTTCATTATCGTTTCTACTGCATGTTATGTGTGAGGTCTGATTTGCTTTAGTTCTTCTCTCTTGCTTTTCTAGTGGTCTTGTTTTTAAGGTTTTCGTGGCTTGTACTGAGTCATGTTTAACAGTCTAAAAGAAAATTAGTGGTTCTCCTAGGTCAAAGGAGCCTGTAGCAGAAACCAGAATCACAGTGGTTGAGGATGAGGGGAACTTCTGGAGACCAACACACCTGCTCAAAACAGAGCCAACTAGAGCAGGTTACCAGACTGTATCTGGTTAGGTTTCAAGTGTCTCCAAAGATGGACGCTCTACAGCATCCCTGGGCAACCTTTTCTAATACTTTACCACCCTCACAATAAAGATTTTTTTTCTTATATTTGAAGGGAATTTGCTGTATATCAATTTGTGCATATTGCTTCTTGTCCTGTCACCAGGTACTACTGAGAATAGCCCTCAGGTCCCTCTGAATGACAGCACATCCATCTGGTTTATCAACGACTTCTCCCGGTTTTGTATCGTCTGCAAACTTGCTGAGGCTGCACTCTGTCCCTTCATCCATGTCATTAGTGAAGATGTTAGACTGTTTTAGACCCAATTTCAGCCCCTGGGGGACACCAGTATTGCTTGGCCTCCAGCTCAATTGCGTGCTGCTGATCACAATCCTTTGAGCCTGGCAGTTTTCAGCCCACCTCAATGCCTGGTTATCTAGTCTCTACTTCCAGAGTTGTGAGGGTGCTGTGGGAAACAGTATCAAAAAATATCAAAAAAAAAAAAAAAAAGTTGAAATAAGCAACAACCACTGCTTTTCCCTCATTCACCAAGCCAATAATCTTATTTTAGAAGGCAGAAAGTGTTTTGGGACAACTGGCTGTGGGAGTGAAACATCAAATTAAAAATGATCTGTTAAATGTTTTGGCTCCTTTTTGTGTTCTTCTCAAAAATATGTGTCAAGAAGACAAGCTATTTGTGAATGGTAAGAATTATTGGCTGAATTCACCAAAAGAATGTAAATTATTCTATTTTTAAATTGGCTTTAAGTCTCCATATTGAGTTCTGGTTTTATATTCTTAAAAGCTCTTGCTGCTCACTATTGAGAATTAAGCTACTGACTACTTTTAGTCTTTTGATTCAGAGCGTACTAGCAGTGTTTCTCCCAAAGACTTTATAAATAGAGAAGGAAGAAAAAATATAACATGTATTTCCCACCCCCACACACAAGCGGCCTCTGATGCAGTAGCACAACATTTACAGAGAGATTTTACTGCTTAACCAAACATTTGATTTCATGTGTTTTAGTCTACTTTTTGAGAAAAGCGCTCTTAGAATATTTTCCTTCTGTTTGTTCACAAAGAGATTTTACAACCTTTCTAAAGAAGGGTACAGCTCCAAAAGGCCGGAAATGTAAATTCCATAATGCTTAAAGGGAAAAACTGGATTCCACTGAAGTTAGTTTTGGATGCTTTTTGCCAGCTAAAACTAGATCACTTAGAAAAACATTAAAAGGAGAGAGTGATTAAACTAAAACCCAACAAAATATCATACCTGAAAAGATTTGCCAGTCTATCATTTATCTAGCTACACTAAATGTGCACAAGTCAAATAAGAGAGACAGATACTAAAGGTTTTTATTTATCAACCCTGACTAATGCTAGGGGCACTGCAAATACCTCCCTGTCATCTGCTTCCTACACTGCTTTTACAGATTAGAATACAGGGCTGACTCTATCACAGCATATCATCAGGTTATTTGATGGCTGGCTGGTCAGTCTGCATTCTCTGAGTGACAATGTGTTGGCAGCTATAATCTGACCAGGTATGAAGACAAAAATATGTGTTGATAAAAAGTTGCCCTGCCAAGCCATGTGTGGTATAAGCCTGACTGTTTTAATGAAAAAAAAAGAAAAAACCCAGTTCCAATTAAAAATCTGCAATCAATAGCTCTTCTCCTTTCTTAATCTGTCTATAGTTATGTACTCTGGAAGCATGCTAAGGACCTGATTTTTAGGTATAGTATTTTATTGACTGCCATTGGAATTGGGTACATAAAACTGTGAATTCCAATATCCCAGTTGTACCTCTTAAAAACTGCAGGAGGATGTGGCAAGAAATCTGTAGGAGCACCGATTGGTTTATTGCTATGTGATACATATGATTCAGGAACAGGGTACAGACAGTCTTATCTTCTTGTAAAGTAAAGGTTTTCTAATTTTACAATTTAAAAATATGTTTTTTCTATCTAGTGATAATTTTATCACAGTTGTTTATTCTAGTGTAAAAATGTTTAATGGAACATTTATATATAAATGTAGCTCAGAATTCTCTGGCACGTATTCACCAGAAAATGTAAAACAACTTTGGGTAGACATTAGAGAGATAGATCTGCAAATAGTTTTGCAGACTTAACAATTATTTAAGATTAAGTACGGGAGAAAAAGTTCTTGGAAATCTAAATGATAAACTTAAAGATATGCAAATTCCGAATTTCTGTCAGTAGAATCACGTCTGTAAAAGAAAAAAAGAATTGTGAGATTTGCTATTAGTACTGAGTTGCCCTTTCAGAGGGAAGATAACCTGTTAGTCAACACTGTGAAATAGTCCAGCAGTCATGCTGAAGTCTAGACTTGGTAGAAAACATGTCTTTCTAGGTAAGTAAAACATAGTTTTCTATTGATGGTTATAACAGCTGCAGAAAAAAGAGAATATATAGATATAGGATACATGAGAAGGAAGCACAAACTTTAAAGGATAGAATAACAAAGAAGCTAAATTTAAATATTACTTATGCTACATTAGCATCTTGGAACACCATTTCTTACCTTGTACTTTAATATTATACTTGATGTATACTCACACTACAAATAATTTGCCAAAGAACTGGGTTCCCAAAGCAATCTAAATTGTATAGTATAAAACATAAGACTATGCCTAGATGAGGACTGATGGGAAATTCCAAGTGGTAATGTTTATCAGTTTAATGGTCAGTTGCTTTCACATTTAAACCAACACAAGTGAAAATTTGGAACAGTAACATTCAGGGAGGTGGTCCTACCATTTTATTAAGCTGTCGGCATTTGCTTATCGAGTAGTAGGAAAGATGAAAATACAGTTTATGCCCCCAGAAAATGATAAGCACGTTATCATTCAAAATCCAGATGAAAAATGTTGAAACTGTGTGATGCTTTGGTAGTCTGTACTGAGAGCTGAAAGGAAATCGTGCATATACTGTTACACTAGTACCCATGTGAAAAAGTGCTACTTGTGGCAGGAGCTATAGAACTGCAGAGTTTGAGTTGTAAGCATGGTGGAAGGATGACATTTAGGTCTGCCCTATAACTACAGCTGTGGTGCAGTGGGGTAGTGCCTGTGTACACACCCTGTACATTTAGGTTGTTAATTCCCTGGGTAGTCCAGAAACTCCCCTCCTAGTCATCACATAGATAAGACACTGAACTGACTTGAGACAAAGTGATTGACTGAACTTATAGCTACTTTCACAAGGAATACTTGACTAGCTGTCACTTGAACTCTCCAGGTGGGAATTTTAGGCAGTCCTGAAGATTCCCTCAGGCTGCCCCTTATAGGTCATTCTTTATTCTTAAATGTGTTGACTGATACCCTGTGTGGAGAATCTGGCAGCCCCAGCAACACCCCCAGGTGGTTTCTGCTGATCAAACTGTACTTGTAAGTAGTCAGTAGAAACTGTTCCTGCAGATGTAGAAATGGTCATGCAGGACAGCCTTTCGTAATAGGTAAGGCAGGTAGGAGATTTTTAATACATAGCTTAAGATAAGCAGTAGGGATGGATCATGAAGTCACGGAGGAACACAGGTCAGTAAGAACTGAGCAGAACAGAAGGCTGGAGAGTCTCCTTCAGTCCAGATGAAGACTAAGCTGTGAGGACACTTGCAACAGAGGCTTTCCCAAAACTAGTGATCTGTTGATGGTGATTCTTAAAGAATTAACGTAGTTGTATATGATTATATAATGATGATTAAAACATCCTGTGATGTTGGTTGTGAAGCATCTTCCAAAACAATGATAGTTTGTTTTTTAATCTGTTTTTTAATCAAATTGGTGCTTCCTTCAGTATTTACAGGCAGATATGTGTCCCAAAATCATGCAAAATTGATCAGTAACTACTTACACATTGCTGATTAGACTGCCAAAGCAATTCTTTTTAGACACTGACTGAAATTTCTCTGGCATTTATCATCTTTAAGGTCCTAAAATGTAGACTGATCTAATCAATAGCATAACTGAAGAGACAACTTCTCTCATCTGTTTGCAATTTAGTTTCTTCCCTGAATCCTCCTTCTAAAAAGAATCGAGCTTCCAGATAGTGATTGCTATTCCAGTTTCCTGCTGCTGCTGACATTAGAAGTTATCTTTATTGGCTTTCCTGGAGAACCATGTTCCAGTCTTTACAGAAAGCACCACAGGTCATTCAGGGTTCAATTTGACTCTAATGTTCAATTAAATACCTTCCTGTTTTTTCATGTGATGGATTTATTCTACCTGTATGTTATCTTTTTAATCTTCCTTCCTTACTCTCTAATGTAAGTGGCTTTTCAATAACTTTAAAGATTTTTAGTTCAATTCTTTGAACGAGACTAAGTGAAAGATGTGAAATAGCTTGCTTTCTGAGCAGGAAGAAATACTTGCAGGTCTGTCACTTTTCTTAAGCTGGAAAACAGATCTACTTCATTTGCCTGAAAATTACATTATCAAATACTGTTTAGCCATAATACCATTTCTTCTATGTAGACATACCACCTTAGAATTATTTCTAAAATATGTTTATTAAACTGATCTGTCAGTGATCTTCAGTCTTGTAGTCAGCCTAGCTAACAGCAGAACTGAAACAATAGCTTTGTGTGTGTTGTGGTTACATCCTTGGAGACAGGGCTATCTCTGAGGATTCTCAAAGTGTAGCGCAAAGCATAGGTTCAAAGCTTTTACATGCACACTACTAGAGGAATAAAAAAATTAAAGCTAATCAATATTCATAGAAATGCTTTAAATATTCAGCTGCCATACGTCCGTCTAGACTTTTACATTGTTTTCCATACTGTCCAGTTTTTGATTCACAGTCGGTGCTTTTTTTTAAGTCCTTATTTGGAAGGGTAGGGTAGGTAGGATAGTTAGGTTTGATTTTTTTTTTTTTTCTATTTTTCATTTCAGTGATTAACTTACAGCCTCTGCTGTGCTGGTTTTATGAACTAGATTCTTTATCCATTGACCTTAATAGTATACGGTTTTAAAATCTTAGAAAGAAACAAATTAAAAGTAATGCAGATTAATATATCCATGAAGATACTTTCCTACAGAGATAGGGGAAAATAAGCATTTTCAATAAAATTATTGAATAGAAACTTATCAAAAGGCAGTATGGTTTAACACATGACCAATTTTCAAATCTTAAGAAAAACACATAAGAAAGGTACTAGTCCAGGAAAGTATTTTAGTTATTGTACTTTTTTGTTTTATCAATAAAATTGGGCTGGCTACAGAACTACATTCTTCCTGGTTTTTAGGGATGAAGTATATTTCTTACTACATAGGTACAGTTGCTGTTGGAGGTCTGGTGCTAAGAATCCCAGAAGGAACACAGCAAGATGTAACTGTGCTCATCTGCTTAGCTCAAACCTACGTGGATCCTTCTACTAATAACACAATGTTTAAACAGAGATATACTGTGAATCTCTTAAAGTTCTATTTTTATCTCATTGTACTAAGTCCCTGTTATTTTGCGCTCCCCTAAGGCAGTGCATTGATGTGAAAACATTGAAAAGAATGCATAGCATACATTAATGTAAAGAATAACTGACAGCGTACCCTATACCAAGGCCAGCCTTCTCAAAACCAGCCCTAATCATGGCATTGATGATGTAAGTATTTAAATAGTTAATAAATTCCCTGTTACACTATGATCTTTTCTATTTTATAAATAAAATACAATAATATGATAAATGTCAAGTAAACTCTGGATTTCTTTAGCCAAACTGGCTAGTGGGAGCATTCATTAGACGCTAATTGAGCTTTAATAAACTACAGCTAAAATGCAGTGCATGAGGAAAACCTGCAGAGTTTTGGAATGTGTTTACATTGTCAGTCTTCAAACCTAAATCTGATTCTTTACCTGGATGCAGGTTTGCTGCAATACTTGAGAGTACCAACCCATTACAATCACAGATGAAGTCATTTTAAATTGTAATGAAAGTAGGAATACAGATTTTGATGATATCACTTAAATGTAAAAAGAGAAGTTCTTTCTGAGGGGTTGTATCTGTCTGTCTGTTCAGCTTGTGTGCTATGGTCCTTCAAGGAAGGTCACTGGTCAGAGGTGCCCCCTTAGCCTTCATGAATTTATAGCCTTTTTGATCAGCTATGGGAAGCTTACTGTGAAAAGCAAGTTTAAGTGAGCGAATTTCATTCTGGCTGCCTTTGGATTCCCTCTCCATTTCCAAATGAAAGAATTTGTTTCTTTAGAAAAGCAACTAACATAAAACACTGAGAACAATTTAAAAGAAAAAAATAATAATGGAAATAGCATCTAGAAAAAGAGGAATATTCGCTACATCAGTTTCATTGATAGTTATGCATTCACAGACAAATTTTTAATGGCAGGCATATTAATTGTGCTCTGCTGAGTGTAACTGCAAATAAATGGATTTATCTACAAGGATAATAGGTCCTTCACTCACTTCCCATAAATGCTAAACTGCCAAGGAACCAACTTTTTAACTAGGTCTTCACAACCATCAGTATCTATACACACAGACAACCAAGAACTAGTATCTGGTTTTCATTTTATATACAGTTACCTGTGAAAACTTTTATTTTTCATGCAGGGTTGAGATGCTAGATTTTCTATAGTATAGCTCTTGCCAGTTTGTCCGATGGCTGAATATAGGAGTCTGATGAATAATTTGGGATTTTTCAAGCCTGCAAAACCAGCATTTACTACTACAGCCTGACAATGAATGTCATTATTAAGGGAGGATTTAACTCAGAGACAGTGGGCCAGATCCACATCTGGAATTAATTGGAGATGAATTTGTCATTAATTTGGCCAGATGTATTTCAGATGAACTGTCCAGCTAAGGATGTACCTTCACCTATAGCAACCTACCTATGATTCACCAAAATGATCTAGTAGCATAATTGTTAAGTTCTGAGTTTCTTTCAACTTTTGCAAGTATATAAAAGTCTGGTTTACCTTACATTTTTTTTTAATGGTATTTTCAGGTTTTCTTATATGTAGATCCTTGTGCACACACAAATATCTTTCATGTTCCAACAGAAAACTCATTATGTCAAATCCTCTGTGAAGGGGAGGTGCTGCAGTTAGTGCTGGAAAATTAAAATATTGGTCTAGTTGAGTTTTGGCTGATATGCTACCTGTGGAGTTCCCTAAATCTTTCATGTATAGAGCTCCTCTGAAATGTATGTAGGGCTGTTGTCATGTCTAATTCAAATTTTATCTTCAGTGACAACACATGAGAGCTTTACAATGTATGCAAGAGCTACTTTAACAGCTATTTATATTGCCAGTGTGTTTATGTAAATTTAAATGACAATAGGGCAGTGTTCCTTAAGAAACAAATTGCTTCAACATATATTCCATATTGAACTGCACACTTTTGCAATGTTAAAATATTACAGGGCATAACATAAGCCATACGCTTAAGTATTCACCATGCAGCAGCTAGTCCCTGACCAGGTACCTCACTTCATCTTGGAACTGTTTTATTATTCTCTTTATTTTGCTCTCTTAGATATAGAGAACAAAATAGGTAACACCAGAGTTGAACTCTGGTAATTTAGATTAAAGCTAAATTTTTTTAGACTAATATAAAACATGTACTAACAATGTGTCACCCCGTCCAAATTGGTGTAATCTAATATTATGAACTAAGGCACTGTGCTTTTCTGAAATTTCTATCAATGTAGTATTTGTATTTCACTTGGGTTAGGTGGCTATGCTTCCCTTTCCTTTTCCTGAAATGCTTGTCTATAAACAAAGCAACATTATATATATCAAAATGTTTAAACATGCATTGAAGTTTCTGTTTAGACAGAACATTAGTGTTTCTGAAGATCCTTTCACCACTTTATTTCTGCTGCAGATTTTGGGTGTCTCAATGGCTTTGGGATGTTTTAGGATTTCCTACATCATAGCAAAGTGAAAACACATGATATAATGTGAGCACACGTTGCAAAGGCACACTTCAGCATGTTCCTAACTGCAGTTTGCAGAGCTGCTAAGCTACATGGGAGGCTTACAGGCGAGTTGCATCCTGCAGCAGTGGTGGAACAGTCCCTCTTTCCCTGCATGCTCTCTAAGCCAGTAAGAGGCACTCCCAAAGTAAAGAGAACAGAGGCAATGTCTTTCCATAAACCATGCGTAGGGTAGAGCACCTTGTGGCTGTAGCTACAGTTAAGAAGTCTTTAGGCTAAATGCTTGATGTCTGCTGTGGCTATATGTACAAACAGCGTATCTCAGAGAAACTCCTGCTTCTGGCAAGTAGATTCCCCACCTTTAACAGCTTGCTGAAACAGTCCAAGTTCAACTGCACTCCAGACAGGTTTATGCAGCAGATATTCTAACATAGTGAATGTTACTTTACTGGGGACATTTGGATTGGATGCTGCTACTTATACTTCCAGAATTTATCATAAATGGTTAATCCTAACTTCAGCTCCTGTGCCCCTGGTCCAAATGAAAGTTGTTTAATTCCAAATATTGAACTTATTCCTTCTGCAGGCAAGCAACTGTAATGAGTATTAGTGTAAGGAGTGTTGTTTGGCCTAACTCCATATGCCATTAACTGCCATAACTTTTATCCTAACAGTCATGTTCTGTGTTTTAACATCTTTCAGGTGCTAGGCTGTCTTTCCAAGAATAATATCCGTATTATGTGTAAGAAATGTATTGTGAACACTTAAACTGGATGCTAAAAATTAAACACTTTTTTCTCAGCTTGACAGGATGAAAAGATGTTTGAACTTGTTTATAGTTCCAAATTTTACCTTGTAAATTGTGTTCAAAATATGTATTTTTTTAACTTTTAGATGCTCTATTTAAGTTAATAATAGACACATGTGATTTATGCAGTGTCTATATAGGACTGCAGTTAATCTTTAGACTGACTTCCATTAGATACCCTTGTTTCCTCTTCAACTGAAATTAATACAAACAGTTTCTAGGGAAAAGGCAGCAAATGCTTATGTAATACATACTACCTAGTATTTTCATATGTATTAGAAATGTGTATATGGTTTTTAGGTATGTATATGTATGCATTATCTATCCCAGCTACATACAGGGGAGAGAAGCTTTTGAAGCCAATTAGGTTTAATGTCCTCTTGAATAAACTGCAAAGCTGACTTCTGTTTAAATAAGTATTTCACAGGCTATTAATGATTTACACACAGAGCTTCTGATAATGAGTGGTTGGAATTTGACTTAAGTCTTTTTTCTTTCCAAAGGAGGTCACTTTATGTGTATACTTACTTTGTTTGTAAGATAATCAAACTACATGGATATTTTCTGCATTGTTATTACATAGTATTAAAGAACAAAGGCTTTCTCTTTGTTTTAAAGGGCTTCACTTCTAACTGTATATGAAAGGACTCTGCTGTGTCAGTAGCCACATACCATATATTTGTGTGAGCAAGATATAAAATATGCTACATATGGAGTAATCCCATCAGATTTAAGAATAGCAACCATTAAAAAGACTTATCCAGACCCTAGAGAGCCTCTCCAAGTTTTTTGAGCAGTTAGAACTGTTTTTAATAGAACTTTTAAAAAAAAAACCTAAGAGAAAGTTTTAAGATAAATTGTATCTTATTTAACACTTCTTGACAGATTATCATTTACCTTAATGCTATGAATTTTTGCAGTACTATTTTTATTATTCTGATTCAGTCCAAAACTTCTGTTTACTGTTGAAAAGCCTTTTGAAACTCCTCCAAACCTGGAATCCTGTAATTTAGCAAGCTCTAGCTGGAGATCTGTCCTTTATATCAAATTTTAATCTCCTTTGTTGCAAATTCTGTAAGTTATTGCGTGCACTGTCCTTGGTGAACATAGACAACAGTTGATCATTGTCCTCTATAAAAAAGGCATTATACATATTTGAAGACTGTGCTCATGTCCCAGTTCAGTCTTTGCTCTTGTAGACTAAACAAGCTCCATTATTTCAACCTTTCCTCATAGGTCATTTTCTGCACCTCTTATCATTTTTATTACTCTTCTCTGGACTCTATCCAGTTTGTTTACATCTTTTGTAATGACTCAAGCCTGATCTGTGTCCGCTAACAGAATCTGGTTTTAAAACAAACAAGTAAGACTAAATGGTTTGATCACAAAATGACTGAGGTTTAAAGCATGTTTGTTGAGAGCTATCTCTTTCTTACTAGCCCTAAAACAATGCTTGTACAATTTTCTTAGCCAAGGAGGGGTGGGGGTGGGGGAAATGTGCATGATTTGTAACATATGCGAGTGATTAAACTAACTTGGGAAAAATCGTGAAGTTCATTCTGTCATTTCTGACTACCTCTGTCAGACAGGAGATGTCTATACAATTGTACTTCTTTTTTGGGGAAAAATGATTGATATGGTATTCCTGACCTACTGCAATGCTTCGGATCTGCTGCTTAAACACAGACAGAAACAGTCATTGTCCAAATATTATAGCAATCACTTTCTCTGTAGTTCTATAAAGTTATGCTTTGCTTTTTAAAATTATAAAAATAAAATTCTATTGTAAGCATTTAAAAACAATTATTGGTCAGGAATTTAGAGCAAAATCATAGACTTCACAGTCATGCAAAGTTGAACATTGCCTTTGACCTGGTACAAATCATAAGCAAATTAAGTACAACTTGATCTGGTATTTAATATTTGTTCAGAACAGTGAAATAATGCATTGAGGCAACTTGTGTCTAGAGCACAAGTCTTATGAGGAACACCTGAAGTAACTGTGGTTGTTTAGCCTGGAGAGAAAGGAGGCTGAGGTGAGGGGGACACCTTATTGCTCTCTCCAACCACCTGAAAGGAGCTTGTAGCAAGTTGGATGTCCATCTTTTCTCCCAAGTAACAAAATAGGACAAGAGGAAATGGCCTCAAGTTGCATTGGGGGTGGGGTGGGGTGTGTGTGTTTAGATTGGATATTATGAAAAAATTCCTCACCAAAAGGATTGTCAGGCATTGGAACAGGCTGCCCAGGGAAGTGGTTAAGTCACCATCCCTGGAGGTATTTAAAAGATGTGTGTGTAGATGTGGCACTTAGGGACATGGTTTAGTGGTGGACTTGGCAATATTAGGTTTACAGCTGGACGTGATTTTAAGGTTCTTCTCCAACCTAAATGATTCTATGAATATCATACTGGTGGTAATCAAGAACACACAAGATTATTTTTTTCTCTGAAATCAGGTGTCCTTCAGCCTTAAGTGGTATGTTTTCTAGTTTAATTTTGTTCCTCTTGCATGGAATTTGGTTCTAGATGGAGGGATGTTTTCCCCCTTTGTATTATCCATTTAGTTTTGTTTCTTATAGAAACCCTGGAAGACTTTAGAATTTTATTGGATCATACTTGTTTAATGGTTAGGATTTAAAGTGTATCTATATTAAGCATGTCTCCACCAGTAAACTAATTGTGCAGAACTCCAAACAATACCACGATTTCGGTTTATCAGAAGTGAGCATACCCTCTGCAAGTATGCAGTAGAAAACACCAGGCTACTGCAAAGTATAACTGCCTGTGATCAAGAAGCTACTTTGGTTTTGCTATGCTGCTGTAATCTGTGCAGTTTCATCCTGGTGCTCGGAGCAGCTAACTGTTGGAAATATTTTTGTCTGCTTTCCTCATTTGGTGACTG
Organism: Falco rusticolus; assembly: GCF_015220075.1. Taxonomy (NCBI): domain Eukaryota; kingdom Metazoa; phylum Chordata; class Aves; order Falconiformes; family Falconidae; genus Falco; species Falco rusticolus. Next base: position 48,194,980 of record NC_051189.1, read on the forward strand.
CTTAGTAAAAGCTGCTTATAACAGCTAATAACAGATAGTTAATTTTTATCCAGGAAATACACTGTGGATGGAGAAACAGTTATCAGTCATCTCTCTTTCCCTCCCCACATTCCCTACATCCTAACTCCTCTTCTCTATATCCATATCCCCCTGGTACTTTCCCAAAAACCTTAGATTGCACACTGCTCAACTACCAGTACCCTCTCTGCGAAACACTTGCTATCTTTCAGGCCCTGTCAAGCCTTTTTCTTCCTCAGAAGACTTTTGTGCACATATAGATTCAGAGTACAACTCTGTACCCATGGTTCTGAAGAGCTGATCTGATGGCTTGTCTTCAGCAGGTTGCTCAGAATTCCACCCAGACTCTCTGCCAGGCACTGAGTCAGTCTGTGCTGGCTAGTGGGCAGCTGAGGGGGTACCCATCCCTGAATTACTCGTCTCAGGGAGGGGCTGCACCCCCTTCAAACTTATTGGGAAATCTTTTTCTGAAATGGCAAAAGTTCAGATCCTCATAGAGCACAGAAGATGGGTATCAGACCACTAGGATCAACAACAGAATGATTTAATGTTCTCTAGACCTTAGAGCTAGCAGACTGGTCTGATCAAGTCCAACAGTCAGTGCACACTGCAGCCAGCATTTGGGGAGAGAGGCTGAAGGGGTTAATGATTAGCAGAACCACTCAAAATCATAGAAAAGGAAGGGAAGAAATCCTAAGACTGAACTGCATTTTGTTATTTTTTTAATAATTACTGATAATTTCTGATTTAATATTCCTGGTCTTTATCATCTTACTGATTCCTAAATCATTACCATTGCTTTTTATACAGATTCAAGTTTTTAACTTTCAGCTGCCTGCTAGTCATAAATATGTATAAGCTATGAGACATTTTTTTTTTTTGTTTCTTTTCCTTAAGCAATCCCTTGAGAACTAGAAAACATGTCTAAGACAGGGGGTCAAAGAGATTTTATAACATTCTAGTTTTACAAATATCTGAAAAAGGCCAGTTTTCTCCCTGGTCTCTGGTCTCCAAAGCTCAGCTTTTGACCCTGCGACGCTGGTAGATTCCACTGAAGGCTAGATTTAGTGTTTTACATCATCATTCTTAGCTCCCCTTATGTTCATACTTATTTGTGCCATGCTAAATATGCAATGTGGGTCAAATTCAACGGAGTACAATCAGAGTACAATTACTTTAGTGTCATATCCTTGAAAAGATATCTAAAGAAATCTTTCTCTTTTTTTTTTTTCCTCCCTTTCTATCTTCCCTGCCCCCCCCCCCCACCCCTTAGTAATCATATTTAACTCTGATACCATGATACGGTGGTGTATTTGTCTGGTGATTTTTGGTCGCCTTTAATCTATGTGTCTGCAAAACTGGTACAGCACTGACAGTTATGTAAGAAGTTACACATCCTTTTCTCTGTGTCTAGTATAACATCGGATTCAACTTGAGACTGACAGCTGAATTTAGCTGCTGTCTAAAGTATGATAGCTGCCTGGCCTTCCAGTACTGTGGAGGTGTACTCACTATCAATGAAGTCTTAATCTTGGACTAAATCCTACGCCCAATCTTATCCTAGTTTTGAAGCATTTGCTCTGTACTTGCTGAGACTTTAAGTTGAAAGCAATTCTTAGCTGAAGAAACTTTTCACTAGAAAAAAAAAATATTATTAAACTGATGGAGAAGAGAAAGCTTTGGATTTTCCTTTTGTTTAGACTAGGAATCCAGAAGCTATAAACCCAGCCAAAATTTCCACCTGTCTCAGACCCATAAAATTAGAATAGGAAATTCCTGCCAAGTTCTCAGAGCATTTTGGCATTTCCCTGCCCAATCAAAGCTGTAAAATTAAGTTCAACTATGGAGGAAAACTCTAAAAACAGTATCTCAGTCATTCATCCTCACGAATGGTAGAATGTTTCACAGTTTCAGTGGAATATATCTGTTCATAATACTTTTTTTTTTTTAAAGTATCTTCTAAATAATCATAGTGCTTGGTTTTGTTTTTCTTTTGTAAAGTACAGTCTCCTTTCCCTTTCCTTGTCCACCTTCACACTTCACAATACCTTGCCGTTTAGAATGGCATATGGTGCATCCTAACACCTGACGAGCTAATGGGTGGCCTGAAACAGTGAACACATTTGGAGACCCTATGTGCAAAATGAAAAAACAACAGAGGGATCTGAGAGCAAAGAAACAGCTTGTCTAAAACTATTGACCTCAGTTCCTGCAAAAAAAAAGACTATGTCGATTTCATACAGTTCAACCTTTCTGCTGGCTCATAACTAAGTGCTGTCTTGTTATTTGAAATAAAGCACCAGATTTTCCTTGAATATGTCAGTCAGGAAAGATTGATATGAAGTGCATATGGGCATGTATTCAAGTGTACTCAGAAGCTTAATAATCAGACAGATTTTTTCCATTACTGTTAATCAGGAGGTAGTGATGCAGGCCAGTGATACAACCAGGCAAGCTCACGTGTCTTGCATGCAAGGTTTTTAGTCATGCTCTAAACCTTAAAATAATCCTGAATACTCTCCATTTTTAGCAACGAGGGGGAAAAAACCACAAGCTTTTCAATGTTGCCTGTGCTTTCCCATTCTTCATTAGTCAGAAGTTTGGAAAAAGAGACCTACCAGGCAACATTCAAGGGTTCCTTATCCTTTTTTCTAACGGCTTGTCAGAAACTAGGTTAAGGTAAAAGTAGGCTGAGGATGGGAACAAGCCAGTCTTAGAAGCCTGCCCCTTGCCAGTAAGGTGCTGAGCGACCAAGGGTACTCTCCTCTCCTGAGTCCTGCACATTCCCATCACAGGGCTTAGTGCCTGTACATTAAATGATTTTACCTAGGTATCTCCTTTCTCCCAAGTTTATCCTCAGCAATGCTTTTAATCCATAAATAGATGACAGCTGTGTATACAACCCAGTCAGCTTTAAAAGAAACAGGCACTCCGTGTACTAGTTTACTCAATGTGAGTAATATTTAGGTTGAGTCCTTTCGTAGTACTGCCAGCAGTCCACAAGATGTCACACTGTGACAAAAATGGCAGTTTCTGTACCTAGAAAGTACTGCAGTACTAACCTTCCAGAAACAGCACAGTCTGTTCAGGCAGCTTTGGTTTAGTGTTCAGGCAAGCAGAAGGCCACCCTTGAGCAAGAATGTTCTGAGATTTATTGTAATCTCTTGCTGAGCACTGAGTTGCCAACTTGATTTCATCTCTAAATTATTAAAAGAACATGTGAAGAAATGCACCCTCAAGCTGTAACTCATAGCTCCACACAAATTGTAGACTCAGTGGAAGGGAAAGGAATTGCACCAGGTTGCCCAGCTAGAAACTCGGTTCTGTTGTCTATTTTGAATATACTCTATGCTTACCACGACTGGATCATACATGTACCAAACCCATGAAAGTTCATTGCAACTCTCAAAACTCTCACTTTATGCGATGAGTACTTCTTTGAATACTTATAGAAATTGCCGTTCTTTTAAATAAAAAATACTCTATTACTGCACATATGAGTTTATTACTGCACAAATGAGTTTATTCGTCAGAACAAAATTATCTTACTTCACCTTTCAGAAGGTCATGTTTTCCCTTTAGGTTTTTTTGTGCCCTGTGCTGATTTTTTTGTGCTCTTCATACATTTATAGACTTTAATTTCTAAGAGTTTTATTTCTTGGTTGCAAGAAAACATCTCTAAGCTCAGAATATAAATACTGGGTGGAATCTCCAGTGTTTGTGAAGACAGGGAGAAAGTTTCAAAGTGGAGTTGTCAGACACTCAAGTCATAGAAGTGCTAAAGAAAGCATTTTGTGCTAGTTAAATAGCAGATCTAAGTGGACTTGTGCAAAAGGATCAAAACCCCCTGTGACACAGTCAGCACCATGGCTATGAGCATCTGTCCATGCAAACACTCCAGGTCTGACTGCATGCAGAAAGAGGCTTTAGGTAAGTTTCATACCAGTTGTACATAGTAGGCTGTGAGTGAGATGGTGAAGACAGGATAGGTAATGAATGAGGAACCAATGGCATGAAATTATAACAAGATGACTGCCAGTATCTTGGCTTACCAGTTTTGGTGAAAACCTGTCAATGGTAGGTGTAAGTTGATTTCAAATGAAGGAAAAATAACTTTAGTGATAGGCATGTAGATGCTTCATTACACAAGAAAGATGTCTTTAGATGGTTCCAAACAACTTTGCAAGTTTTGTTATGCTCTGTTGTTTCTTGGGGGTTTGTTCGGTAATTTCTTAAGGTTTAGAATGTAGAACACAGTAATTAAGTGTGAAAGGAGCTAAGCTGAGTAAAATCTGGGTTCTGTGTTAGGAAAAGGTATTTAAAGGGCTTATTAAGGAAAATATTTCTTTTCTTTACAAAGAAATATCAAATGTAGTTGAGTTTTTATAAAACCAGATACCAAAGAAGAAAAGTAAATATGAATCAGTGGAACTACCTCCTCCTCCTTTCTATTGGAAAAAAATTTCACTGAAAAATCCCTTATTTAGCTGAAACTAACAACTATATTGCCATTGCCTGGAGTGTAAGAACCACCAGACAGTTTGGCAAAAGGCTGGAGCAGAGCTGGTAGAACATACAGCTGAGTTTGGGCATTCTGTAGAAAAAAAAATCAGGCATAACAACAACTGTTACTGTCATTTTGGATCCATTGCAATAATCATTGTAACATTTGTTTAAAATATCCTCACAATATTTGCAACATCAATATATATGATTAAAGTAAAATCGATTTTCCATCAACTCCAGACTGAAAGATTCCTTACCTCCCCACTGTCCTTCAGTATTTGTTACCAAATTATGAATGATTTTCAAGGCCATTATCACTTTTTCTTTGAAATTGTGAGCTGAAGCACTGCTGTTACAGGACATTAGTACTCAGAGGGGCAAAGGGTTTAGCCAGTCTATTCAGGTAACTTAGCCATGAACTCTGATGGGCCTACTATGGATCTCAGCTTCATTGATGAATTTATCTGTAGATATTTTTTTTTTTTGGCTGTTGATGGAGTGAGAAAAGGGTAGAGGTTTTCTGTTTTTCGTCACGGTGTTTTTAAGCTACCTAACCAGACAGTTTGTGGCATCTCTAAAAAAGACTGTTGAAATTTGATTAGCAGAGCTTACGTATTCCCTGTTTATCCTGAGTTTTTATAGACTGAATACTAATTTCATGACTGAGCACTAATGTACTGACTAGCAATGCTTGTTGACAAGATCTTGTGAAAAACAAAATAAATGCAGAAACATTAGAATGCATAAATCCTGACATTTAACATATCCTTCCTATTTACTTTTGTTGAATATGGTAGGGAACAATACAGCTTTGAATGAGCTATTTGCAATTTAAAATGCTGGAAGTACAACATAAGGAGGAGCACCATAGTGCACGGTAACTAATATTCAGATTTATTTTTGCAGATGTTTAAAGAATAATATCTTTCTTGGACTGCCTAGCAATTCATTCTAGAGCTAGTGATGTACTTATTAATTGCACATCTCTAATGTATTTTGAGACACATATATCTGTCAGGACTTATTTTCAAGTGTTAAAATGTGTTAAAAGTTACAAAACGATGAGAAATAGAAATGTGCTCCTGAAATGTGAGTACCAGATAGTGAAGGAAAGCAGGAAAACACACAGAGTTAAGTCCTATTTACAAGAACAGTTTCAGTATGTGCCTGACTATAAGTGAAAATAACAAGTTTTCTCCTATGGACTGCCTCTACTTAAAAACATAAAAAAGCAAACCTGTACAGTGCTACTTTGCTTCTTCCTTCAGTCCGTAACCTACCCAGTAGTCAAAGAAATGCAGTAGTTCATTATGAAGGAACAAAATGGTTTACCCAGAGCAAAGCAAGGTACATCTTTCTTCCTGTCTTGACCTCTCTTTCTTTCGCCCCTTATTCTTTGACCAAAAGTATCCTGTCTTTGAAAGACTAATGCTATTCAAAAGATGTTGATAAGTTTGTTTCACACTAGAGAAAATGGGAGGAGATAGAAATTTGATAATTATGTAGTGGTTTGTGCAGTACAGGGCAGAATGAAACTGGTTGGAAAGAGACAATTAATGAACAAACTCTGTTTAAAGACTTCATATTACACCTTTTACATATTTCTATCTAAATACTCATGAAAAGGAGCTAGAGAAGTAACTGATACTTTGAAGGACAGTCCCATCTTTCTGATGAAAAGAATTAAGTTGAAAATTGAGGACCAAATTATTTTATCTTTATCTTTTTCTGTCAAGGGGTGCATTTATTGTTTATTAAATAAAGGGTGACAATTTAACATATACCAAATGACAGTAATGGAGGGATGAAATAGATCTGCCAGCCTGAGTTGCAGCGAGGGAGGTACTATTTATGGGGAGAAGTGGAACATATGTGATGTTCTATTGGACAAACTGTTTATTTGATGTATTTTAAGACACACAAAGCCTGTTCTTTAAGTAGTGAGAAGAGAAGCTTGTTTGGTCTCTTTCTGAGTGTTGCAATACTTGTGTGTTTCCCCTTATGCCTATGCTCAGATCAGTTAGCTGCGTAAGAAATATTAACCTTCTTTAAATACTTGACTCACTACAATTTCAAGCTGCTGTGGCCAAAACTTCAGACTCTTATAAGAAATGACTAGTTAGGGCAGAGAATATTAAATTCTTGATAGTAACATGGTTTAGGAGCCAGCTAATGAGGAGGGGAAACCTGGCAGTACTGAAAGATAAGTACTGATTGCAAGAAAAGGTATTAAACGGAATCCTCAGGGAGCTTAACTCTGCTATTTTCACTTATTGAGTGTGCCAGTGAAATTTGCTGAGGATGCAGGGCTAGGATGTGTGATCAATATAAAGGACATCTGAGATCTCAAAGATAAGTAATATCTAGGTGATCCTGAAGCCTCAAGGAACAGAATTGGAATAGAAGTGATTAGTGTAAAATATAATATTTAAGTTGCAAAGAACAGATGTAAAGTAGGCACTTTTTGGCTTTCAACAGCTAGGGAGAAGGAAATGAAACAGTGATTCAGTTATCTTGTGAGCATGAGTCATGTCATAGAAATTGCGTTTACCATCTCATGGCACTATTTACCTCAGCAGAGGTAGGCACATGTAGCATCACTGTAGAAAGGACAGATGCGAGTTCCTCTGAAATGCTTTTTAAGATTATGGCCACTGATACTCAAGAAAGATGAACTCAGCTTGGAGTAAGTGTGAGAAAGGGCTATTAGGATGAAGCAGGGAAGAGATCTGAATGCTCTTGTTTGACCAGATCCTTATCAAATTCATTTTTTCTTAACACTGCCTAAAAATATATTAGTGGAAGGAGAGGTATTTGAGGTAAGGGGCAATAGGCACAGCAAGAACTGTGTACAAACTTGCCAGAAATTACTTTAGCCTGAAAACTAGACAATCCAAAACAATCTTTTAATAGGAATAATGACAGAGACTCTTTTTGTAAGAATAGGCCTTAGCAAGTAATATGGTTATAGGCAATAATCAGGAAGTCAGTCTGACAGTCTCAAAGGGACTCATCCTTGCTCATCCAGACCACTGGTTTTAACAAAGGTAGACTTATAGTTCAGTGTTCTTTTGGATTATACAATTATGCTCCAGCTTCTCCAAATTAATGTTCTTAAGAATTTAGTTTATGTTTTTCAGTATTTCAGGCTCCTTGAGAAGTGTCCTGTGCAGAGCACTAAACAAAACGTTAATAGCAACTTGCTCTACTTCTATCCAGATAGCCAAGGTAGACAGTGGGAAGAGACTAACCTAAATGGATGAATGGCATTCTTCCAAGTCACAAGGAGATAGAGTATGTGACTCATAATTTGTAGCTTACAATGCAATGGTCAGGATTACAAGAAAAATAACTACAGTACATTTCACTGGCATATGTAAATTCCTAAGATATTAATTTTCTGCCTTTCAGACTTCCAGGTTACATATATATCTAAGCACTTGTCAGCCTGCAAGAAAGCAGTTCTTTGACATCGTCTAATTAGTCAGATAAAACACCTCTAAAACATTGGAGATGTTAATTGAGCAACCTGGTCACTTTAAAAATATTAAAATTTACTGGCAAAAGTCGGAAACTCAAGTTTTCTACCTGCTTGGCTGAAAGCAATTTTAACTCACTTTATGCTTTTTCTTATGACTAGCAACATCCTTGCGTGGAGGTAGGTCATGATTCAGATCCCTGGCCTGAATGATGAAAGGGCTTGGTTTAAACTCTGGTTTCTTACCTCTCATGTGAGAATCCAAAATCTGAAGAATCTTTTAAGGCCCTCCATCAATTCCTTCTGTTAGGGCTATTCCACAGTGTACTATTAGGAGTTTTATACAGAGGTTTTGGCAAAAGTTTAGTTCTTAAAACATGTAGTGCCTGAAAGCACTCTGCTGTCCCATCTGGTGAATAGGGCTTTCCCATGGATTAGTGTGCCATAATCTAACAGAAGCTGAACTTTGAGCCTCTGAGTTCTGTGGGGATCTTTATCAGCAAGCTACAGGCTGAGGTGGAAAAACAGCCCTACTCCCTAGCCTAAACCATGAACATTTTGTCCTTTATTGTTTTGTCAAGAAAATGCCAACAATTTGGATGGGGGGCAGGGGGGGAAATCAAACAACAAAGACAATAACTTTCTAGTGCTTTAAATTAAGGTGAACATGTGGATTCCATTATCTTGACTCTGTAAATCTTGTCATTGTCTCTATCTTAAATATGCTTAGAAACTATTAAATAGACTTCCGGGGAAGTAGCGAATTTATCTTAAATGAAATAGCTTTCTCAGTCCTATGCACAAGCCAAATGCAACGAGATAATTTAACAGTTCTTTTCTGCACCTGTACTCAGCAGTTTTGTCACTCCCATGTAAGTGAAATTTCAGAGTGTTGATGTGATTAATTCGATATTTAAACACATAAAAGAGATTTTGTTTCTTTTGTGTAGAATCACATAATGAATCATTGTTTTCTTAACATGGCTTATTTAGTATTTTAAAAAACCCAACAAGCAACTTTTTTATGGAAATAAAGGTACTAAGGTACTGCATGGGGAAACAGTTTAATGGTCTTTGATACTGAATCAATAAAACAATGTACTTTCCATTAGTTACTTTACATTTTTCAAGTATATTGGATATTAAATCTGCCTTTTTCAGTCTCTTTTAGCAATGCAGAAACTTTCAAAACTGTAATTTATATACCACATTTCCTATCATTTTTGTGATGGAAAATGTCAAGACCAGGCTCCTTTTGAATCATGAAAGTAGAAAGAAATAATATTTATTTTGCTAAATTTTGCATTTGTGATTAAAGCTCTTGCTTAAAACAATTAAGAATCAATTAAGAAATTATTCTTAATTAGTAAAAGCAATGTTGTTAGCAAGCAAGGCATTATTTTATCTTTTTAAGAGTTTCATGACTCACCACTACTGTCTGACTGGTGGCAAGACTGCCTGAGACTTGTTCCCCAGTGTACTTAGTATTTATTTTTTTCCAAATTACAATGTCTTTGATGGATCAACAGAACAGTAATAATTTACTTTAAAAAAATAATTTACTAAAAATTACTTTAGCCTGCCTGCAGGTGAAAAAAAGCTCTGGAATATTGCATTCCAGTCTGTTATTCCTTCTGTATAATCATTTTCATTGTTTACTACCTGCCAGTCTCTGAATGATGGTGAATTGGAAGAATTGACCTCTCTACTCCCCTCCACCCCTGTTTTTTTGTTTGTTTGTTTTTTTTAAGAAAGTAAATGAGCCTGAACTTCAGTATTTATAGGGGAGTCCCCATCCATAGGACCACTGGAAGGAAGCTTTTTGACGAAAACTTTCCATCTTTAGAAATTTGATACCAAATCTAAGAAAACCACAGAGAGTTTAAAGGAGCATTCCATTTTATAATGGGATTTCATTTTTCTTATGATTCCTACAAGGAATTGTCAATAATAAGGAAATAGGCTGAAAAGCTGCTAGATTTCTTATGAGGACTAGAAATCTGAATGAAAGTGCGAACAAAGTTTTGGAGCAGAGAATCTTTTTCCAAGCTGCAGGCAAAAGTCCCATTAAATAAATGCTATATAAGTGGGTGTAACAGTGTAATTTGTGTTATTAAAAGTATTCTTTTTATAAGAATTCCCAGAATAAATTACTGTTTTCCGTAATATTTATGCTTTTCTAATTCTCAGTCAATGTCTATATGACATAATATCCAGAAGATCAGTCTGGCTTGTAGGTTTAAATGAAGGTTATGGCAAATTTCTTCGGGTCTAAAATGACACCATATGGAACTAAAAAACTGTAGCTGAACTAGACAATATTTGTAAGTGATTCTTTCTTGAAAGCGTTCAAACCACAATGGGATTAAATTGAAGAACCATCAACACGTTTATTTTGCTGTAAAGAGGGACCTCTTTTAACTGTGTAGTTAAAAGTGTAGCCATCAGCCACTCACATTTTGGGTATCTGCATGAAACTTACCTCTGATGAGCTCACTGGTGTGAAGCTTTGCTGTAGTGAAAGCTTTTTGCTCAAAAACGGGTAGGTCAGAAACAGTCTGCAGAAGCTGCTTTTGGAGGTAACTCTTTCCAGGAAACTCTTACATCACATGTACCAGGTAATTTTAACCACCTGCTGAGCAATTTCAAAGAGCCAGTTAATTCCCTTTCTATGTCTTTCCCCCACTCACCATACTACTTTGACTTTTGTAACATTCTAAACTGTTTAAAGTGTTCTGCTGTTTAGTCCATCTGTTCCTTGCTGACAGTTGCCTGGCCCTCTCCACTCACCATCTTGGCAATGGTTAAACTAATGCCAAAAATGGCAAAAACGTGTTACCTTGTTCTCTTGCATAGCTGTTTATCTTCCCCTTGTTTATCATTCTTTAAATTAGAAAGCTAAATCCTTGCTCCAGATGCAGCCAAATCCATCACTGATCCTACTAATAATGGAAAAAAAAGTAATAAGGGTGATATTTCAGTAAACATGGATTGTGGTAGTGCTTTCCAAACCTATTTTGGAGTCTGTTCAGCAAAAGGGTTTAATTTTCCCAAGGGCTCATATCACAGTAGCCCAGAAGTATAATACACAAATAACATTAATAAAACATGAAATTTCAAAGGCATATAAACACTATCAACTCTTGCTTTTGTGCAATAAGATTACAGAAGGCACCATCAAAATCCCCTGAAACAATAGTAACATGAATAGAGAATTGTTCTGACTAGTCTTGGGTTTTAATAGGAAAGAGATACAAATCCAGCATTTTGCTTTGGATCAGCTTTAGGTTAACATTTCTTTCAGTTTAAGGCTAAATCAGACAAGAATCTGATTTGGCTTCGGCTGAGTCAAAAATTTCCTGAGTTTTAAATCTCAGGAGAATTTGGCCATCTTCGACAGCCAAAATGAAAAAAGATATTATTTACCTTCCAAAATGCTTAAATGTCAGCATTCTTGGGGAATCAGATTTAAAAGATGAAGCATTTTAATGATTTTGTGGTGGACTTCAACATATATAAAGAGAAGAATTCCACAATAATGATTTTTGTAAATGTAAAAATCAAAGAAAGAAAATATGTTTAAATAGTAAATCATTTTTCTGCCAGGAATGCTTTCCAGAATATTATGCTAAAATTTAACATTTGATGTTAAAAGTGGTTTACAGACAACAAATGATGAACTGACATACTCTGTTATTCTTAATACAGTTTTTAAAAAGAGCAAACTTAAAAGCCTGAAAAATGTGCAAATGAAGAAGTTTATGTGTGTTTTCTCAGAACAGGTTCTAGGCAGCTCAGAGGTTTCTGCCATTCGGAACAGCAGAAATAAATGTTGGCTTTTGTGGCTGCAGCAGTTTTGGGCTGCAGCAGGACTTTAACACTGGCATGGCTGTTTGGCTTGGTTTAGGTTGGCTTTTTTGTAGGAGTCTTTCACCTATAATTGGATACAATTTCAAGTGTGCAGCGTGGGATTGTTAGGAAGTGAGTACAATTTTAATTCCAAGTATCAAAGAATCCACAACTTCTCATCTCTCTCCTGATTTGTTGAACAGTTTCCTGGAAATCTCAGTGCTCTTAACTTCTTAGTGACCTTAATGGGAGTGAGTGGCTGCTTAATCATTCTTTCTTAATTAGGAATTATATTTTCCCCCCTCCTCTCCTGGTGAATTTCCACCAGTATTATTAAAAGTTTTTCCTTCACTCAGTTGTTCCAAACCCAAATTCTTGCTTCCCATGACACTCAAGTTTTAACTTTTCCCTAAGATAAACGATCAGATGCTGATTGCTATAGTTTTCACTGTCAGGGAGAGACTATTCCCCTTTTACCACCAGCTTTTGACCTGTAAATTAACAGCAAGGGTTATTCCTCGGGCATATACCAGAAGGAAAATGAGGATAGATTTGCCTGCCAAGGACCTTTTGGTCTAATCAGGCACCCAACACATTGTCAGAAGCAGAGGTAAAAGCACTAGTGGGTATAAGAAAATAATACATTGGAGAATAAATACTTGATCTAATTAATAATCACTTGACTTGATGAGATTCATTGCAGTCTCACAAAGCAGTGCTGTAAATAATGGACAATGCTCAATGTCATGTTGAGCAAAATGTTGGATAAAAGCAATTTCAGGCACCTAGGAAATAAAACCATGGACTTGTCAGGAACTAGCTAGGTTAAACTAATCTAGCTTCCTCCAAAATAAACTAATAGTCCTTTTGCATAAAGGAGGTGCAATTAATACAATACTTGACTGTGAAAACCATTTTGACATGGTTGTTGAATGCACTGTTATAAGCAATGGATACCTGATAAAAATAAAACCTGACATCTCTTAAGCAAGTGCATAAATTGAGAGGGGTGCACACACTTTTAAAATTACCTATTAAATTTCACTCTAAAAGGGTCTGTTCTGCTTTTAGTATTGGTCAATACTTTCCTTTTTTGACTTTGAGATGGAATTGGAAGTCATTGCCAAATATATAGTTATTACATTAGGAATTCAAACTCACTTTAAAAGTAACATTTGGATGACCTTTCCTGTAGTGAACAGTGGTTTGTTGTTTTGGTTTGTTTTTTTTTTTTCCCAGCTGCAAGCCTAATTAGTCAAATATATGGAATCACACCCAGGTAACAGTAGTCAGTGGTGTGTATAAAGGTTGCTGGCTGCATTTGGAGGCATGCAGTTTAAGGAAGCTGCTGGGAGAATACTGAATTGAGGAGCAATGAGAACAGTCAGGGGTCTGGAAATGGCTGTGTGTGAGGATCAGCTGCAGGAATTAGAATGGTTTACACTGGGGAAGATGGAGGAGAGATCTGATGATCCCCTTAAAAACTTTAAATGTTTCTAATAAAGAGAAATACAAAATCTTCCCCACAGACACCATGGAAAGGATTTAGAGGGGTCTTGTACTTCAGTTACTCCAAAGAATGTTTAGATTAGCAGGAATAAACCACTTTTCTAGCATAGAGGATTATTTAAAATTGAAACAGACTCCTGTGATCTCCAAAACAGTGATGTTATATCCAGAAGCTCCAGTTGTCGTTGCTGGGCTTCTTAGGAACAACTCAACAGGTACTTGCCAGGAGTGAAATAAATGAACCTGGTTTTGCTAGCAGTAGATGGAAAAGCTGTGTAAGTCTCTCTGCTTTTATCATTCTCTCAAATGTTTGACATAATCTAGCCTACATGTACATTTGTAAGATTTTTAATTGGGGTTCTCTTTGTCTACGCCTCACCTCCTTCATCCAACGTAGCTTGATAGCATTAATAAATATGGTCGGCTCTCCCTCTAGTGGCATCACTCGTTTGGGTTTTATTGAGTGGAAAGGTTTGCTTCTCTGGCCGGTGAAGCCTGATACCCAGAGGCATGGGGAATCCGGGGACAGGTGTGCTGTAATCTCATGTGAGGTTTAGCATTTCCCACCAACATTCTTGTTGTCCCTTATACTGCTGTTGTAGTCACACTGAGAGGCTTATCTGAGACTCCTGGTTGAAGCAGGCAGTGTAAAGGGGGCTGCTTTATGGTGAAGGCTTCCTAAATTCAAGTTCGTGTTAGCCCTGGTAGCAACAGATAGTATCTCACATCTTCTGCATCAGTCTTTTAAATCTTAAATAAGCAATATATCTAAATCTTCAATAGGTTTCTAAGGAGTAGGCACAGTTTTTAATGGGGAGGCAGACTTTTTAAAAGTAAAGCCACAAAAAAGTCAATGTTGGTCAGAAACAGGAGAAATCACAGATGATCTCCAGACCCTGAAAATTAGTTTGCAAGTTGGTGTTAGGGATCAAAATGGTTTGAGAAGATGCTCAACTCAGCTTTCCGGCCATACTTGCAGTGGCAACCCCAGGTGCTTTGCCAGCTGCTTGTTCTGTTCCTCCTGGCACCCAGCCTTGGAGGGAGGCAGTGGACCTTGTCACTCAGGCAAGGGGGCTCTGATGCCACGTGTCCTCATGGAGTTAGGCTCACCATACACACACACTTCTCTGTTCTTGTTGGGAGAGGAGAGATATCTAGGTATCCCTTCGGGGGCTTTTATATCCTGTTTTTCATCTTTCTCACTACTCTTTCCCTGGGTTGTAAGAGCAGGAAGTTTCATAAACTAAAACATAGATTAGTTCTTTGTTTTCTCAGTGACAGTGTGGCACTGTACTTTTAAATTTGTATGGTATTGTACACTAAGGGAATTGTACTCAGTACAGAGGCTTTGATCTGAGTGAATATGTTAGACAAAGGCACTTGTCTATGTTTGACTGGTGGTGCTGATTCAGCATTTGTCTTGCTGTGGTTTAATTTGTACTTTTATTCAGACAATTTAATACAGATTCAGAGTGGGGGAAAAAACCAAACCAAACAAAAAAGGTTCAGGAACCTAATCATGCTTATACATGCTTTTTTGCTAACAAGTTGAAGTGAAATTGATCTATGGAAACATTATACCTTTATGGAGAAATGTGAAGTTTAGAAACTGTTCCGATCCCAAGTTAATTTTTTATGTGGAAATGTAGATTGTTCCTGAAATTGTATTTGTTGTATTGCTCCACATTTATCTTCTCTCTGAATAGCAAAACCGCTCTACTTTCAAAAGTTTTTTGTTTGTTTCTTTCTCTTTGTTTGGCAACAGCAAGTAAACTTAACCTTGAAATGAAAAGCTCAAGATGGAAAAGGAAGGTTTTATAAATTGGATGATTGTATAGCTCAGACACTACCAAATTTGTATTGAGGTTCTCAAGGAAGTTGAGAGGATTTGGTATTTTTAACCTTTCTACTGTGCAAAAGTTTCAAGACTGTTATTCCTCTTTAGTAAGGTTTTGTGCTTTGACTTTTCATTATTATACATATTCTTTATAAGGGAAAAAGATTATAGTTTAATGCATAAATTCAAAGCTTTGAAATATGTATATATCTGAGTCTTATGTTAAAAGCAAGGAAATCGTAGCATAATATGAGCCTTTTAGACAGGGAACCACAATAAAACCTACTGCAAATGGTTAAGTATTTTGTACTCTATTACTGAAATTCAGCCTTTTCATTGAGCTATTTTCTTCAATTTCACTCTGAGGAGTTATTAATAGTGAGTAATTCTAGGAGATAAAATTGACCAACACTGCACTATAAACCAGAGTTTTCAGGCCAGCTACTGGCTCCTAAATCCTGATGAGCTTAGAAACTGAGCTCTGTTAAGGCCATGACAGCAACAGAAGTAGTTTTTTCTGGTTGCTGATTTGCATCTGGTTTTTGATTTGCATTTCTGCAAGTACAATTTTTCCTTTCAGAATTCAGCTCCTGGCCTCCAGTCAGCAGAGCTGGAGTAATATTATGTATGAAAATTTGTTTACATTATAATTGACATGAAATGAAACTGTTACAGCCCACACATTGTTTGATAGCCCATTTATACTATAAATAATGATTAAACCCCCTAACTTAGTAAATAATGCTCAGAAAATGATACAAAAATATCTGTTTTGTAGACTCAGAGATTTTCTTTTCTATAGGAATGTTATTTCTGATTGAAGTAGTTGATAATTATAAATAACATTGCAAATGAATGCTGAATGGGAGAAGATATAAAATGTTGCTTTCTTGTGACTGATTGTATTAGTCATGCAGACTATAAATTACTGATGATTAATGGGCGCCTGTTCTGAATAAATAGATCAGCATTTTATCAACCCTTGCTATAATCCTCTGTTAGAAATGTGGAAACATCCTTCTTCATTCTCCAAATGTACTTTTAGCACACTTTAAATATTTCAATTTCAAACCATTCCTAACTGTTCCACGATGATACAGTATCTTTCAGTAATTACAGTGAAATACGCCTAATAAATAAGGATGAAATAACACTGTCTGTGTTGAATCAACACAACAAATGTGTTCCTTAGCAAGTAGTGGTTTGATGTGTGCTCCTCTGTACTTCACATTATAAATTGATCATGGCATTGCACATGCAAGGCAAAATTCAGACCTATTGCAAAAGGGCGAAATGTCAGGACTGTATGAAGGCTTTCAGTTAGTGAATTTAGCAATGGAAAATGCCTTCACTCATAAGTGGAAAGAAAAAGTTGTGGTGGAATGTTGTTCTGTCTACGTTTTGTTGTTTATTGCCTATGATTTAACGTCTTCCAACTTTGCATCTCTTGTTTAAAAATGCATTTTCAGTAACAGTGGGAAAAGTCTGATATCAGTTTCTAGACTTCATGATTGTAGGATTAAGCCTTAAAATATGACCTAAAGGTTCAAAAGATGAACAGGAGAAATACTGAAACTTTTTTTTTCCCTTAGTTCCTTGACTATGGCTTTTAGGAGATGGAAATTCTGCTAACCTCAGCTGTCTGCAAGTTGTGTGTCTAGGTTATATACTATGTACTTATGGTCTGTAGTAGTAGAGAAAGTGTTTATCTCCAGAGGATGAAAATTTATATTATGATGAAATAAATCAAACATAAATCTAATTCAAATTTATATTGCTAGCAAATTCCAGTAACCGAATTTAGATACACTAGGGCACAGCTTGGATTTCCCCAGGATGCTTTCCTTATGACCATCAGGTCATTCTGATGAATGTGAGGGAGTTTTCAGTGCCACTAAGAGCCACTGGAAGGTGCTTTTACCTGCCTGGAGCCTTATGGTGCCCACACATCGCCTGGCCTTTGCCTGGCTTGTACCGGAAGCACTGTTAGAAGCAGTGGAGAGCACACTGGGTGAAGCACTTGTGCCAGCAGGCCTGGTTGAAAGATTCACAACAGCCTTGGATGAAGGACCCAGTTTGTTTCCTAACTTGAAAAACTGTAGCTTGTTCAAGTCAGTTTAAATACCTATACAAACACTTATTTGCAACACATAAAAGAGACAAAACAGTTACAAATGTCTCTTACTTTGCAAGATAATGCAGGATAAATAGAAGAATTTATTGTTCAATTTGCTTGTACCAAGTAAAGTCTCTTCCCCCCACCCCCACCCCCCACCCCCCCCTCCCCCTTCATCCATCTCTTTCCCTCTTAGTCCAGTAATGCTTAGGGTATCAGTCTCTGCACTCCTGCTTCCCCTTGGGAAGCTGCCTGCAGCTTATATGGGAAGAATATGTTCTCTGCTACAGTAAGAATCATCTTGTGACTTTCCTTGTTAGTAAACATGCTTTTGCTTCCCTTTTTTAATTAGGTGACTATTTGGTATTCCTCACTGAAGAAAGCATCTTTCACTGGACCTTATATAATATGTCAGTGTGTACATTAAAAATACACATGACAAAACCAGCCAAGTTCCGTGCCCTTTTCTGGTTAGATGTACAGTAACATAAAGTTAGGAAGAAATTATTTTCAGTTTGATCAAACCATATTCTTTATCAGTGTATTCTATGGTGGTTTACAGCCTTGTTTTTCTCTATTTTTAGCATGCAAAATAGTAAAAGTTGACAAAGAGCTTTCATTAAAGACTTTCTGTGCCTTTTTCATGCACACTTTTTCATTTATAAACATATAAGGAAGTTGTAGGAAAAGATAGTATCTCCCTACTCTACCAATCGAGAGAATGACTCTCAAAAAAATAGTCTGACATCAGTATAAAACAAAATAATTGTTTTCTATTCATAAGAATAGAGATCTCATGTTTAATATTAGAACTTAATCCTCACTGAGTTTACAAATACTATGGAAAAAGTCCATGGTAGACAATTGCAAGTTGTTTGATGATGATGTTTATGGCTCTTATATGGCAGCTGGATATGCAAAACCAGTGAAATAGTGAGCTCTCAGGCTTTGCATACAGGCAAAAACCAAAATATTTTCATGAAAAGGAGCCCTGTGTACTCAGAGTGAAATAACCTGTGGAACTAGATATTAAATCTTCCTGTCACAGTTTCTGCAATGTATGAATTCAACTATAAAACATTGCTAATCTATGATTTACTACTTTTAGGACTTAAAGTGTAACTATAAGGACTGCATCTGAGACAGCTTTCAGATAAACTGAATTTAGGAGAAAATTGTAACTATATGCTATTGCAAGGCAAACCAACAAATTGAAATGCAAAAGGAGTTTCCTGAAAAAAAACCACCAAACAATAAATCTTGAGCTGATATGAACATTATGATATGTGTCCTTCCTGTGTCTCCTCATGAAGTTCCTGATGGGTAACTTTGTTGCTGAGGTGTATTTTGAGTGACCCTAAGAAGCAAATCACTTAGCTAATGGAAACATTGTTTTCTTATACATTCACAGCAGAAGAAAACCTGAATATGAATTTTTACCATCAGCACAAGTATTACACTGAACTGTGGTACTTCCTTCATAGTATAACTTATGGGTCCACATCATGTATAATGTTGAAAATCAAAGATAAGAACACTAGTGAAGAAAAAGTTCACAATTCCTGCTATGGTTTTCTCTCATTTTCATTTAAAAAACAGGGAAGTGAAACATTGCTTTCTCAAATGTCCCATTGTTTTAATACTAGCTATAAACAGTGCTTAAGTACAAAAAAATTCTACAAAACTCATGACAAAATTACATAATTACTATAATCCAATTTAAAAAAACCCTTCATCTATGTGTTTGCAATTACAGAAGAGTATTAAATTTTATTCTTAGAAATAATTATAATTGAGTTCAGTTCTTGTGACTTCTGCCCAAACTGTTTCTGACATCAATGGAAATACTTCTTTAAACTGAAGGACTTGGTGTGAGGGGTCCAAAGTGTCAATGCTCAGGCCATCACATCCGACTGGGGAATAAGCCAGGCCAACCAGAGTGGCAATATATGCTCCTTAGCTGCCTCCCAAGATGAGTACCAGGAAGCCAACCACCTCAAGGGTGTGTGTGGCCATGGTGGATCCTCTTTCACCCCTTCTGGGAAACCTGCATGCTCCATTACCTCTCTGAAATGCCTGTACACCAACACACCCAGCATGGGGAATAAAAACAGGAATAATTAGAGATCTGTGTGCGGTCGCTGGGCCATGATTTCATTGCTATTACAGAGGCATGGTGGGATAGCTTTCATGGCTGGAATGCTGTCATGGATGGCTATGCACGAAAGACAGGCCAGGAAGGAGAGGCGGTGGAGTTGCTCTTTATGTGAGGGAGCAACTGGAATGTGTTGAGCTCTCCCTGGGGTTGATGCTGAATGAGTCAAGAGATTATGGGTAAAGACTAAGGGGCAGGCCAATATGGGGGACATGGTTGTGGGTGTTTGCTACAGGCCACCTGCTCAGGAAGAGGAGGTCAATGAGGCCTTCTACAGACAATTGCAGGTAGCCTCATGATCACAGGCCCTGGTTCTCATGGGGGACTTCAGCCTCCCTGGTATCTGCTGGAAAGACAGCATAGCTAGGCACAGACAGCTCAGGAGGTTCCTACAGAGCACTGTTGATAACTTTTTGATGCAGACGGTGGAGGAGCCAACAAGATGAGGAGTGCTGCTGGACCTTATACTAGCAAACAAAGAAGGGCTGATTGGGGACATGAAGGCTGGGGGCAGCCTTGGCTGTAGTGTCCATGAGATGATGGAGTTCAGGATCCTTCATGGAGGAAGCAGGGCACTAAGTAGGGCTGCAACCCTGGGCTTCAGGAGAGCTACCTTTTGCCTCTTCAAGGACCTGCTTGGAGGAATTCCATGGGTTAGGGCTCTGGAAGATAGGAGGGATCCAAGACAGCTGACTAATATTCAAGCATCACTTCCTCCAAACTCAAGATCGGTGCATCCCTATGAGTAACTGTCCTGGTTTTGTCTAGGATAGTTAATGTTTCTTTTCAGTAGTTGGTACTGTGCCGCTTTTTGGATTTGGTGTGAGAACAATGTTGATAGCACACTGATGTTTTAGTTGTTGATAATTAATGTTTATACTGTCAAGGACTTTTCAGTTGTTTAGGCCCTGCCAGTGAGAGGGCTGGAGGGGCACAAGAATTTGGGAGGGGACAAAGCCAGGACAGCTAACCTGAACTAGCCAAAGAGGTATTCCATGCCGTGGGATGTCATGCTGAGTATATAAACTGGAGAGGGTTGGATGGAGCAGGACGATCACTGCTGGGGGACTGGCTGGGCATCGGTTAGCAGGTGGTGAGCAATTGTATTGGGCATCACTTGTATTCTTTTTCTTCCCTTCCCTTTGGATTTTATCCCTCTCTCTCCTTTCTTCCTCCTTTTCATTACAATTGTAATTGTGGTTATTATTATTACTCTATTTTATTATATTTCAATTATTAAATTGTTCTTATCTCAACCCATGAGTTTTACCTTTTTCACAGTTCTCCTCCCCATCCCTTGGGGGGGCAGGGGGAGCGGGGAGTGAGCGAGTGGATGCGTGGTACCTAGTTACTGGCTGGGGTTAAAGCACAACACTCCTTTTTGGTGCCCAACATGGGGCATAAAGGGTTGCGATAATGACAGATCTGGCTAGAGTGTCTTAAAACAATTTTTTTATAAATATTCCTTATGTTGGTTTAATAATCACTGGCCAAAATTTTAATTTCTTTGCTCTCAGAGTTCCTGCTTATGATCTCAGGGCTGCACTATATACTTTACTTGCGATATGTGTTCCCTGTTGTGCTGTTTATTGTCCCTGGGGCCTGGGCTAAAGTTATCGTTGTGTTGTACTATGCAGTGCTGACTTCTGATAAGATAGACTCACTGGTTGAGAAATTAATCTGGTCTGTGCACTCAGCATTGCTGTCACCTCTATATTTCAAGAATCATCTAATGAGAACTGTTAATAATTATACCTTTTGCCTTTTCTCCTTGGAGAGCCAGTCTGTGGAGGAGACAGTCTACCATATCTTGCCCTTCTCTGCCAGGTTAATTACAGTAGCAATTGAGAACTTTGAAAATTTTGAACATCCTTGGCACGTTGAAACCAGCATGATTCTATTGATAGGAAAGCTGAATGTGTTCCAGGTCTTGTTTAAGGTTGAACTATTGAAGAATACCACCCAAAGGTCTGCCCTGAAACTGGATAGCTATGAGTGGCAGGGTGTGTGGGATAGTATGGGCAAGTACCTAGGACAGTGGCCACCTCCAGTGTTCTGGAGCTTCACACCTGAACAAATGCAAAATTGGAAAAAAATAGTAAAATATTTGGAAAAAAGTATGCTGTCACCCTGGCAATTCCAGAGAGGCACAAATCAATACAACATGTTGGGGTTTAGCCCATGCTTACTGAGCCCTGTTCAACACTATTCAGTACCCTGAAGGGAAAGAGAAGGTCTCTGGATCTGATGGCAAGGCAACAGGCATTGTGGCTACTCCAACCCCCATGACAGACACTGCAGCTGAACCAGAGGACCAGCCCACGCCCCTACCAGTTACCCGTATACACAAGAAGAAATGGACACAAAAGTCAGCTCACTTAGTAAAGAAGGATGAAGCAGGGTCATCACAGGAACAGAAGGAAGATGCAGAACAAGAGGTAACCGCTTCATCCCTATCCCTGAATGAACTGTGGGACATGCAAAAATATTTTAACCATCATCCAGGTAAGCACATTACACTTGGCTACTTCAGTGCTGGGGTAATGGAGCTAACAGTTTGGAATTAGAGGGTAGGGAAGCCAGACAGCTGGGAGCACTTTCTAGAGACATTTACAAGACAATTGGAAGAGGGACACAAGTCCTCAGCCTCTGGAGGCGACTCCTGTCAAGTGTGAAAGAAAGGTATCCTTTCAAGAATGATATTACATTTCACCCAGGCAAGTGGACTGCAATACAGAGAGATATCCAGTATCTGAGGGAATTAGACATGAAAGAGATTATTTATTTTGACCAGGAAAATGTACAGCTACCCAGAGATCCCAGCAAAGTCGCATGCATGTGACCCACATGGTGGAAATTTATATGGAGCATACCATTGCAGTATGTCAACTCATTAGCAGTAATGAACTGGAGAGATGAAGAGCCACCAACAGTGGATGAAGTGTCTCACCAGCTCTGGGAATACAAAAATAACATCCCTACCTCCCTTGTCTCAGCTGTTCAGGAACTCTGAGAGGATAGATCCTATTCCCCACCTGCATGGACCCATCTCTCACTTATTAACAGTAATCACCCTTCTGCATGAGAGGTAGAATACAGGTGCTACACACCCTGTGGTTTTACTTGTGGGACTGGGGAGAGGACATGATGAGGTGGGATGGAAGCCCAATCTCATCCCTGGAGGCACAGGTACATGAATTGCAAGGAAAATCAATCATAAATAGGGGTTCTTCCAGGAAGGTTCCTGCTCCAGTCTCCAGTGAGCAGTTTCCCAGACAGAGTAGAAGGGCTGATCTTACTCCTGATCCTAGGGAAGGGAATTGTAATACATTTTTACGAGAAGTTGAGAATCCTATGACCAGGATTAGAGGGACCCTACCTCCAGCCATGTGGAGGAGAGAGGCAACCGGGTTTACTGGACCATCCGGATCAGATGGCCTGGCACATCAGACCTGCAGGAGTAAAAGGCTTTAACAGATACTGGTGCGCAGTGTACTCTAATGTCATCAAGCTATATAGGAGCAGAACCCATCCGGATTTCTGTAGTGACAGGGGGATCCCGACAGCTAACTGTATTGGAGGTTGAATAAGCCTGGCTGGGAATGAGTGGCAAAGGCACCCCATTGTGACTGGCCCAGAGGCTCTGTGCATCCTTGCCAGAGACTTATCGCAGGAGAGGAGGATATTTCAAGGACCCAAAAGGGTACTGGTGGACTTTTGGTATAGCTGCCTTGGAGATGGAGGAAATTAAGCAGCTGTCTACCTTGCCCTGTCTCTTGGAGGACCCTTCTACTATGGGGCTGCTGAAGGTCAAAGAACAACAGGTACCAATTGCTACCACAATGGTGCACCAGTGTTAATATCACACCAACCGAGACCCCCTGATTCCCATCCATAAACTGATTAATTGACTTGAAAGCCCAGGAGTGATCAGCAGGACTTGCTCACCCTTTAATAGCCCCGTATGGCCGGTGCAAAAGTGTAACGGAGAGTAAAGACTAACAGTAGACTATCACAGCCTGAATGAAGTCACACCATTGCTGAGCGCTTCTGTGCCAGACATGCTAGAACTTCAGTATGAACTGAAGTCACAGGCAGCTAAGTGGTATTGTCACCGCTGATATTGCAGCTGTGTTTTTCTTAATTCTTTTGACAGCAGAGTGCAGGCCACAGTTAATTTTCACTTGGAGGGGTGTCCAACACACCTGGAATCCACTACCCCAGATGTGGAAACACAGCCCTGCTGTCTGCCATGGACTGATCCAGGCTGCACTGGGACAGAGTGAAGCTCCAGAACATCTGTAATACATTGATGTCATCATCATATGGGGCAATACAGCAGAAGTTTTTGAGAAAGGGAAGAAAATAGTCCAAATCCTTCTGAAAGTTGTTTTTGCCATAAACCAAAGGTCAGGGAACCCACACAGGAGATCCAGTTTTTGGGGATAAAATGGCAAGGTGGAAGTTGTGAGATCCTAATGGATGTGGTCAATGAGATAACAGCTATGTCTCCCCTGACTAATAAGAAAGAAACTCAAGCTTTCTTCGGTGTTGTGGGTTTCTGGAGAATGAACATTCCAAATTAATGTCTGATTCTAAGTCCTCTCTATCAAGTGACCCAAAAGAAGAAAGGTTTCAAATGAGGTCCTGAGCAACTACAAACCTTTGAACAAATTAAATGGGAGGATTTCAAGCAGTAGTCCCTGGCTAGTCCAGGCAGAGCAAGGTGTAAAAAATGAGCTCTACACTGCAGCTTTAGAGAATGGCCCTACCTAGAGCCTCTGGCAGAAAGCACCAGGGGAAACTTGGGGTCAACCATTAGGCTTTTAGAATTGGGGATATAGAGGATTGGAGGCCTGCTATACTCCAACTGAAAAAGGGATACTGACAGTTTATGAAGGGGTTCAAACTGCTTTGGAAGTGATTGGTACTGAAGCACAGGTCCTTCTGGTGCCCTGGTTACCAGTGCTGGGCTGGATGTTCAGGGAGAGGGTCTCCTCTACACATTAGGCAGCTGATGCTACATGGAGTAAGTGGGTTCCAGTGATCATGCAACAAACTCAAATAGGAAACCCGGTCATCCAGGAATCTTGGAAATGATCATGGATTAGCCAGAAGTTAAGAATTTGGGATGTCACCAGAGCAGGAGGTGGCATGTGCTGAAAAGACCCCATTGCATAATAATTTGCCAGAACATTAGAAGTGATATGCCTCGTTTACTGATGGGTCCTGTGTATTGTAGGAAAATACCAGAGGTGGAAGGCTGTATGGAGTCTCCTATGACAAGTCACAGAAACTGCTGAAGGAGATGGTGAATTGAATCAGTTTGCAGAGGCAAAAGCTAACCAGCTGGCTTTAGACATTGCTGAATAAGAAAGATGGCCTTTATATTGACTCAAGGATGGTGGCAAATGCCCTGTCGGAGTGGTTGCAGCAATGGAAGAAGAGCCATTAGCAGCACTGAGGTAAACCCATCTGGATTTCTGTATTGTGGCAAGATATCGCTGCCCAGGTGGAGAACCTGGTTGTGAAGGTGCATCACATAGATGCTTATGTATTGAAGAACTGGGCCACTGAAGAGCATCAAAGCAACCAGAAGGTAAATCAGGCTGCTAAGATTGAAGTGGCTTGGGTAGATCTAGATTGGCAACATAAGGGTGAATTATTCATAGCTTGGTGTGCCCATGACACCTCAGGCCATCAAGAAAGACATGCAACATATAGATGGGCTCATGATCCAGGGGTGGACTTGCCCTTGACACTATTGCACAGGTTATGCATGAATGTGAAACATGCACAGCAATTATGCAAACCAAGTGGTTAAAGCCTCTCTGGTATAAAGGATGATGACTAAGATATAAATATGTGGAGGCCTGGTAAACTGACTATATCACACTCGACGAACCTGCCAAGGCTAGTGCCATGTGCTTACAATGGTGTAAGCCACCACTGGATGGCTGGAGGTGTATCCTGTGCCCCATGCCATTGTCCAGAACACTATCCTGGGCCTTGAAAAGCAAGTCTTATGGTGAAATGGCACCACAGAAAGAATGAGTCAGACAATGGAACTAATTTCTGAAAAAAACTCATAGACACTTGGGCAAAAAAAGCATGGAATTGGGTGAGTATGTCACACCCTTGTTGTGCACCAGCCTTTGGAAAATGTGAACGATACAACAGACTGTTAAAGACCATGCTGAGAACAATGAGTAGTGGGACCTTCAAACATTGCAATACACATTTAGTGAAAGCCACCTGGTTAGTCAATACTAGAGGATCTGCCAAATATGCTGGCCCTGCCCAATCAAAACTTTTATGTCCCATAGAAAGGGGTAAAGTTCCTGTAGTGCACATTAAAAATATACTGGGGAAACCAGTCAGGGTTATTCTTGCCTCAAGCAGAGGTAAACCCATTTGTGGGATTGTTTTTGCTCAAGGACCTGGATGCACTTTGTGGGTAATGTGTGAGGAAAGGGAATTTTGATGTGTGCCTCAAGAGGATTTGATTTTGGGTGAAAATAGCCAATAAATCAAATTGTATGATGTTAATTGCTATACAAAATTGTACATTGTCACTTCTATATGCTTGTGGCACCTGTTTCCACCATTCCAGATTTGGAGATCTGAACCTGACTTCCTTCCAATTGCCACACTAATGAGGAATAAACTTCGATGAAACCAGACCAGCACAGCAGTGATAAAATCAGAACTGGCTTCCACATACAACAATCCAACACCTTGCACCATCTTTCCTGCCTTGAAAGATGATTATGACAGATGGAACCCAAAGTCAATGGACTAAAAGAACTCAATGGACTTTTAGAGGGATGGTCCATAGACCAAGGGAATGGTATCTGTGTGTTTATATCAAGAGACAGGGAAGATGATGTATTAGAAAGTGTGGCCTGATGTAAATGGTATCGAATAAGGGGTGGATACTGTCTTGGTTTTGGCTAGGATAGAGTTAGTTTTTCTTTTCAGTAGCTGGTAGTGTGCTGTTTTGGGTTTAGTATAAGAACAATGTTGATAACACTGATGTTTTAGTTGTTGCTGCGTAATGCAGTGGTTTGGACTAGATGATCTCCAGAGGTCCCTTCCAACCCTGACCAATCTGTGATTCTGTGATTCTACATTGATTTGCAAGGGGTGAGAACAAAGCAGTTTGCTTAGAACAGTTTTGATCTAGCAAGGTTACATGTACACTTTGATACTTTGTGTGAAGATATTTAATGTGCTGTGATGCATAGTCTCCAACAATAGTACATTGCACTAATTTCCTAGCCAGGGAAATACGAATTAGCAGAGTCTGTTGGAGGCCTGCTAGCAGCGTATGGAAATGTTGATGACTGTTCTATTCAGATAAGGCTGCTTATGTTTAATGTCTTAGTTTCTCCCTTCTTATTATTACTAATAGTCTCTGTGTGAAGAATGTGTTCATTGTACTTTCTGTGGTGCTTCTATTCCTTGCAATATTTTGATTTATTACCATGAAAGCAGTTAGGTCACACACATAAAATTCAAAAAGGAATAATTGGCCTCACTGAGAAAACTAAAATCCAACCAACTAACAAACAAGAAAAAAAAATTTCCAGCTGGAATGTAGAAAATTTTGGTTAAATGAAAGTACCCAAATGAATTAAATCACTTTAGGCTACAGTGGCTAATAATTTGGTACATCTCAAAAGTAAGAAATTGTCAAAGTAAACTAGGTTGCAAAACATATCTTTTAAAATTCTTATTTTAGATCATGTACTGACTGATTTAACTTTTGACCCAGAGTTATTTTGTACTGTGTTCAAGTTCAGGCACTTGTTCTCTGGTTCCAGGGCTTTCACTGGTAAGTGCTGTGGAAGCACATCGGTGTTTAAAGCAGGGAACCAAGACAGCCAAGACAGAATTAATGGACTGTTTATAAATGTTTCAATATTTAGCAGATTTGGGGGTTTGAGTTTATTACCTTTACAGTTTAAAGAGATTAGACCACACGTCCGGAGATTAAAAAGTAGTATATTTTAATGTCTTCTGTGTGTCCCTTGCTTGTTGTAAATAAATGCACATGTGCAATTGGAAGAGATTCCAACATCTGTAGATCACTCTGCACTGATATTTTGTCTTACTGTGGTGTGTTCTCCTTAGATAACCCATCTGTACAAAGCCGTAAAGAGAGAGTATCTATCTTGAAAGGTGCACAGAAGTGATAAACATGGTGACAGGTCTGTGTTGTGGCTGCTGGAAATGAGAGGGACAGTAATCTTACAGAAGGCCCAGCAGATATCCGTAAAATTGATTGTTTGGAGAGATATCACCAACTGAAACATTTGAAAACTTCTATACTCTTTAATATTGTCCTAAAATCCAGGTCTTCCATCCTTACATCCTTCCTCCCATGTGTGCTGACATGACACTTTTGAGAATGAAACAGAGGTTTCTTAAATCAAGGTCAAAATTTCATGAAACTCCTGCACTTGGGTTGAAACAGAGTGTGAATCTGTATGTTCTTACAGGGGCAATACATGCTAATGATGTATATACAGCAAAAAGGCAATAGCTGAATAAAACCAAATCTGTATTTACTTTTAAGTATCATGTTTTGCAAAATAAATAGCTATCATGCAATATAAGATTTTTTTCATGCCAACATTTTGTTACAGTACTGGGACCTCAGCCTTCAGATACTGCAGATAGCTTCTCTGGCGTATATGCAAATGCTGGGACAAAGCAGGCAGTTATCCTCTGAATGAACTAGCCCATTAAATGTAGGCATTATCAGGCAGCTATAGAGTACTGGAACAGAAATGAAACACTGGGAATGAAAACCCTGCAAAGCTGTTACATTTAATTATAACTCACTCTTATTTTTGTTCATCTGAAAGGATAGATACTTTTCCATAGGCATCTGTGTTGTGACCAGGAGAATTCCTGTGTTATGAAATATTCTAGAATGGTGTGTTGTCAATTCATGTGCTGAGGCTATTAATTTTAAGATTATTTAACAAGATTAATGTCACTTACCCTGAGAAGTATTTAATTGTTAAAAATGAGAATGATTCTTGAGTTTTGTGGCTAGGATGTTCCCATGGAGGAGACACATAGCTTTCAGACCTTTTACATATGTGTTATCTTCTTACTGAAACAGAGCCCAGGCATCAATATATCCACTTGGAAGATGGTGTTGCAGTTCTCAGCCTGAAGAGGAAATTGGACCTTGGTCTTAGTAAGAGCTAAATGTTCTGTTAAGCTATTTGTAAGTGGTTCAAGATAAAAACAGAGTAGGAAAGTAGTAGTGCTTTAGGTAGTTGTTTTACAGAGGACGATTATGTTTTGACATTCTGTGATCCTTCCACTGCTGCAAGAGAAACCATCACCTTCCCACTTGTATGCTTACTTCAAGCACCTCACCTTTCCGTGAGCCCCATGAAAAATGAATGATAACATTTAGGATATGTTAGAGAAAAAAATAAAACACCTCCACTCAGAAACTATTACTTTAGTTCTTTTTTACTTTCCATGTGAAATGTTGACCATAGCTGTACAGGGTTTTTTCCTCTGCACAGTAATCTTTATACTGCCTGTGAGGTCTGGTCTGTTCATATAGTCAATCATAAATAAGTTCCTTATATTTAAACTCTGCGTATAATTTCTTGTACTGTGGAAGCCATTGAAGAGTATCTTGCTGTCAGTAATCCTGTCTAAGTAAATAATAATAATGGTGTTTTATGGAGATTAATTTGCCTAAGAGAATTGTGAGTAACCTTCATTTTTGTATAACTCCAAAGTGATTTTCACTCCAATAAAAACAGGTTTAATTATTTTTTTAAAAAAAACCCTCTCTGTTTTGTCCAGAATGTAAATATCTGAAGCAAATTTGGACAGGGGAAGTTCTCTTTTTAAATGAGGTTCTCTTCTTTTAATTTGAGAATTTGTCTCTAAAAGGATCCTGTCCATAATGTGGAAGGTTCAGTCTCTTCCTTCTGTGCCACTGGCTTGGAAACTTACTAGTGTCTGTGTGTGGAAGAAGTTGTAGGAGGTACTAGTAGTACTGACAAATTCTATAATTTACTTGCTATTGCAAACAGTTGCCAGGCATCTGCAGAATGCAAATACCTAATGAATAACCCGATATGCTGAAATAACTTGTATCCTGTGTATTACAGATAGTAGTATGAGAACACAGTTAGGAGAAAAGAATCATATTTTTAATGAAGCTTGCTTGTTCAAGCTGTACACACCAGCTTGTGAACACATGATCCAAAACAGTATTCCAGACCATAGTCCTCTTTGCAACCTCACCCTGCATGCCAACGCTACCAGTCTGACTCTACCTAGGAAGGTTGATGCTGAGTGGGCGCTGCCTTGCTGTTTCTCACAGCTCTCCCCAAGGAGCTTATGCTGGCCCATTAGAGCTACAGAATTTTGTCAGGGGCCCTTTAACAATAGCATTCTGATCAAACGAGCTTACGACACCCTATACAATGGCACTCTCTGGTGACTATCTAGTGATTCCGGTGTCTAAATATACTAAATACAACTAAATATACTAAGTGTTCAAAGAGGAATGACCAAGCATAAGTGAAAGTATCCCTCCCTTGCTACACAGGTAAAGAGTTTGACATTTAATTTCAGAAGTAGCCCAGCTCAGTAGCTACAGGTTATAAATATTCATTCATGTAATTAATTTATTACTCTTGTTGCACATTTCCTCACTATGCATGGTCCTCATTAAAAATAAAGTTTGAATATCCTCAATATATCTGAATTCCATTCATTTTCAGCCTTAAACATTCTGCTCTTTAAATGTATGCACCTGCATCATTATGGGAACACCTGCATAACTGAATGTCACTCTTTATTGTGTGTATCTGAGTGCTAGAGTGACAGAAACAAATAGGGAGAAACATTACAGAAAATGAGGTTTTGATAGAGGAAGAAATGAGCTGGAACTGTGCCAGGCACACTTTGTCAGCACTAACAGTCATCTTAAAAAATTCTGAAACCTCAAATCCCACCCTGCAAAGCAGTAAATGAGTGAAATGGTATTAGTATTGTTTATAATGTAAAGAGTTCAGGGAAGAAAAGACATGTTCATTAACGCTGTATTGAGAAAAGTAAATAGATGTCCCACAAAGCAGTCCATTTGAGGACTAAAAAAAGTTTAAATGTGCAAGAGAAACGTTGGCAAATTACATGATTACTCCCATATAAACTGTTCCTACAAGATTTTGTTTACTATTAAGAGAGGTTTGTGGTGTCCTTAAGAGGGATATAAAAAAAGTCAGGCTTCACTACTCAAAGTTTTATGACCCTGGTTTTTTTACTGACAACAGGAAATGAATAATTCCTTAATTCTAAAATGAAACACATACTAAGGTAGTACAAGTTGTTATACATACCTGTCAAGGAGCCCTTATCTTCATTCTGCTTTAAAATCAAGAAAATACAAAACCATTTCTTTTCCCTTTAGTATTATCTAATGTTTCCGATGTTTCCAAATCACATCTTTTCCTGACTAATTTTCTAACCAACAATTATGTATTTTCCATGTTTCTTTTGGATTACTGATGAATACCTAGTATTTAGTTTCCATCTGACTTGAATAAGAAAGGAACTCTATTCACTTATACTTTATTCTCTTTAACAAATCAGTTTTTTCTAACATGCTATACATGAAGCATCTTATGAAATCTTTCAGGAAAACTTTCTGAGTTTGTTACAGCATACAATGTCACATAAGTTTAACCTTAAGCTGTATGCAGTCTTGACGTATATGTGTAATATTTTCAAGAGCAGGTAGACTTCATGCTAGCTCTATATTTGACTCTTCTAGTTTATTCTAAACTTCTGATCACAATGATCTTTGAACTGAAATAAATAATTCGTATGTAAGTGTAGGAGAAATTAAAATTTGATTCTCAAAACCACAGTATGAGAGACTTGCTAAAGTTTACCTGTATCTTAACTCCAAATCAGCACTTGGTTATTAAACTAAACTAAGAATTCTACATGATATTTCACTAAGGGAAACAATTCAGAGTTACTGACCAGATAAGAATTCATGTTGTAGAGAAGAAAATCTGCATCTCTACAGAGTATTCCATAAGCAACTCTGATAAATGTGCCATAAATTAGCAAAAGAACAGCCCAGAAGGACTAAGACTTCTACTGACTCACCAGGCAAGCAAAAGATTTTTCTGCACAATTGTGGCATAAAAGTGTGCTTTCTTCACCGTGCTACATGTTTTTTATTGAAAAAGTTGCCTTTTTTCATGAGGCAATGGGGCAAAGTAATAAGAGGCGTATCTGTTCTTTTGTGATTTGATAATATCTGAAACTGTAGCTTTAACTGAGGTAAGATTATTTAGCTGTGATGGGGGAAAAGATGACCAGCCATATATTTAATGCCCTCATTTTTCTGTGTACTTCATGGTCTCTCAGGGGCACAGCCAGAGACACTGGTGTTTTGTGCCCCTCTTTGGCTGCCGAGCTGAGATAATAGCCTTTCTATTTTAAGGCAGTAATGGAACCACCAGCCTTTGAGAGTGGAGGTCATATTTGAGAAGATTAACTCAAAGTGCATACTTAGAAAAGAAGGAGGTGTACAGATACTTCTCCCATCTACGTGTTTGTGTAAGTCTGGCAACAGAACAAGTCTGCTGCAGCGCTGTTGCCAGATAGGTAAGCAAAAGGATGGATCCCTCCTTTCTCCTTGTAAAGCATGAATAGAGATTGTGAAGTGGGTTGTGGGTAAATTTCAGCCACAAGAAATAGAATATTTTATAGCCTCTAGTAAATTTTATTTTGTATTTAATATTTTAATGGACTAAATTAAAATTTTAATGTCTAATTAATTTAACTTATTAGGAATTTGGAGGGCTAGGGAAATGAAATTGAAGATTCAGAAAATCTTGTCATTTATTTGACCTTTCCATTACTCTGTTTCCAAAAAAAATAATGTGCCTGTAAGAAAGGGAAGAACTTACATATGGTTAATGCTACCAAGATGTGCTGTGGTGCTTCAGTTAGAAAATACAATAATGTATATTTCATTCCAAGTATCATTCTGGTTGTTTAATTCTGGGCTGCCATTTTGAAATCGGTGAAGATAAATCCAGGACTCTGTGTTCAAGTCCGTTCCATTACCAGCGGTTCTATGTTCTAGGCTGTACAGGGTACTTTGCCATCAGCAAGAAAGGGGATTTATACCAAAGTATTTCTGCTACTTTCTCTTCATGGTAATGACTTGACAGTTCCTGGGCAAAATCTGAAAGACTTTTAGTAACCGTGGAAAACAGTTTACTTCTTGTCCTATGATCTTATGGTGTCTTTTGTAAGTTGTAGCTTGCTACAACCTTTTTTTAAAGAGACTGGAAAGAATGATCATGTTTCATTTCTCACTTATGAAAAATTACTTATTTGGAGATTTTTGAAAAGCAGTTCCAGAGTAACTGCTGTAACAGGCTGAAGACTCTAATCCAAAACTTTGAGGTTTTGTTTTGCATGGCTTAGCACAGGTAGTGAGAGGAAGAACCCAATTTGCTGCTGACAAAGAGCCACTTCCTCCTAGAATACCATGTCACTGCCTTCTCTTTCCAGCTCCCACAAAAGCTTAGACATTTCAGAAGCTGTCAGTCACTTTTGCAGAAATGCTCTAGTTCACCACAACAACAATTCTATGGGAACATCAAACAAGAACAGACTGGCCTGTTTGCTTATCTCGCAGTTTTAAAATATGGGCTTTTCCTAAGGAAATTTAGGACTGATTTTAATGAAATTTGTGTATGTGTCTTTTATGTTGATCAGTGAATCCACCTTTGAATTCAAGGCCTAATCTTTGCAGCTTGTATTCATCTTCACATGTCCACGCAGCAGAATTGTGCAGTTTTAGCAAACATTCATTGTGCCTTACTTTAAAAAAAAAATCAAGATGAGTACAGGCTGCCTACTTTACAAAAAAGTTCTGTTTAATTCCATTTCAAGAGATGTGCACCATTTATAAACAAACACCTGAGGTTTAAATGTTAATCTCCTTTATATTGGTAATTCATGCTTTCTCCCATGTCCTTTCTAAAAGCAGGTTCCACAACTGATTTGCATTTATTCTTGTTTCCTCATTTTTATCTTTCACTACTGCATGAGCATCTTTCTGCCTTACTACAATAATACTTGCTCCTCTTCTTGTTTCTCACTCTCTCACTCTCCCATTTTACTCACAGTTGCTTGGTGTTTTCTGCCATCTGTTTCTGCAGTTGTTATCACTGTTACTTTTAAGTGTCCTTTAAGGAAATTCTGTTTAATACGGAATTTTATTTAAAGTTCAACCCTCTCTTTTTCAGTGACTTCTACCACCCTAATTACATGATTATTGCTATACTGTGCTCATTACACAGTGAGGCCTGTTACTCTTGTTCCTCTTTATCACTTCAGGACAGTTACTATTGCACGTGACATAGGGTAATCATAGTGACCTATGCCACATTAATACCCACATTATAAATCTGCAGAGAGTTGGGAATTTTAGTTGGTAAAGGTTAGAAGAGGTATTATCTGACTAGCTCCTTTCTGTCAATAATGTGGATATGTCTCAGTCTGTCAGTTATTCCCAGCAGCGTTACTCAGAATGCTGAGGTTTTTCCCCATTGTTATTTCCACTGAGTGTTATGTTAGTGATCATTCAGTCATAGCCAGCACTGCACCAGGACTTTAATCATGATTTTTGAACAAACCTTCTGGAAGCAAACACTGAACACATAATCACCATCAATACAAAACTCTTCATGCAAATATTCTAGAAAAGAGATGGATGTTTCGGCTGTTATATAAAGGAGTATTTCCTAATTCCTGATTGCAATCAATTTTATTGTATTTGAAGTATGGTTTCCAAATCTACCAAGTGCATGGATTTCAGTACATTTATTCTGCATTGACCCACTCTGGTCCTGATGTCCAGACTTCCAAAATGTTCCTCTCATTATCTTACAGATTCATCTTCCATTTAAAGACCCTCAGCCCTGAAGACTGGGAAGTTTGACCAGTTTTCTCCTCCCAGTTGCCTTTTGAGCCTGTGCATCTGACAGTGCAGAAGTGTGCTGTGTAACTGTTCCTCAGGCTAGCTCGTGCCCCCCTGGCCCAGATTTAGCTAGCCCCCCATTACTGTAGACTATAAATCCCTTTAATATTTTACTCTTTAGGAGGATATTAGAAGAGTTCAGATTAAAATCCTTTCTAGCCTTTGATATTTCTCAAATATCAAATAGCTGAAACATTTGTTACATTTTTCTGTTAATTAACAGAGTGATTGTGGTATAATGGCACATATATACGCTAAGTCGTGCTTGTGTGGTAGTCTACGGTTTGTTGAGAATGCTGTGAAAAGCCTCTAACCTGACCCTTAATATGCAACATTTTTTATTTGTGTTTGAAATAAACAACCATGTAGATGCTTCCCTGACATAAGCACCAAACTCCAAGTTGCTGGCAGCCTAGAGCCTTTACCAGAAAAGAGGGAGCTATAAAGTGATTCTTTTTCCCATGTGTTATTGTTTACATTTCATTAAAAAATATGCTCAGAAGACCTAATGGGGGGGTATGTTTGGTCCTGCAGATTCACTTAAATGTTTCTATTTATAGATTAAAGATGATTTTATATGTAAGGAAATAAATGAAATTACGTAATAAATGAAAGCCTTTGAGGGTGGGGGACAAGAAAATTTACTATCTTTGAGATTTGTTCCAACATTCCCCCTGTTAAAAACCTAATGACTTTGTGTTACTCTCTTTATGTGCAAAATATATTTAGATTCTGTGTCCAATCTGACTAATAAGACACTAAATATAATCACAGTACTGGCGCGAGGAGGAAGTAACACAGAATTTCAGACATTGCTCTTCAAATTCTGATTCTTCATATATGTCACTTTCAGGAAAACAAATGTTATTTTAATTCTTCTATGACAATTTCGACTATTTTTATAAGCAGGATGCCTAAGATAGACAAAGTGGTGAAATTTGTACCTGTGCACTTTTAACATAGAAGTGAAGTTTCTAGAAAGGGAAATTCTTCACATGGAGCCTATTCCAACATTGTCAATGGAGAAATTCCTGCTCATAGATTTTATAGCAAACTGTAACAGATAAGTCACTTCTAAATCATTATGAGCATTTGTAGCTATGGTAGACATTTTTTGGACTGTTTTTAAGTGTAATGCTATGTTAGACTATGACCAGATTTAGCCATAGCTTAATAAGAAAATCTGATGAAGGCAATTCTAGTTAATGATATATGAGTAAGGATGTATGAATGTATATATATTTTCCTCCTCTAGTTATGTTACTGTATGCTCATACAATATGCTGTCCTGATGTCTAAATTGTGGTGTAAACCAGTTTGAACATAAGAAAAGATCCCCAAAAGAGAATACATCACTGCAGTGTATGGGTGAGACAGGAATTTTGTGCTAATTGCTACAGACAGACATGGATGCTGAAATCAGCCAGGTGAAATCAGAACTTAGTTCTATGACTTAAAAAATTTTACTCCACATATGCAAGATAGTAATTGAAATTCTCAGTTCATTAACCCTTTTCAGCCCCATATTTCTCTGAAGAGTATAAAAAAATCAAGATGGGCTTTACAAGAAAAGTGTGAGGAAGTTCTGAAGAATGTAACATATGAGGGTTTTCTGTGGGAAGATTTATATCTCCCATAAAACGACTATAAAATCAAGTATTAACTGAACTATATAAAATTATAATTTCTAAACATATTCAATATTGAATTCAAGATAATATTGAGGAGACATTAACATTTGACTTAAAAACAAGACAGTTTTTAAGGCAGTTTACAAGGATAGTATCCCCAAAAGATGTAATGGATTTTATCTTCTATTTTACCTGGAATATTTTAATAAAATCATAGGATCATGATAAAATCGTTCAGGTTGGAAAAAGCCTTTAAGATCATTGAGTCCTATAGAAAATCAATTTTTAATTAAGTAATAAAAGCTTAGTGGTGTTGTTTACTTTCCTAAGATGTAATCCCCAAAAGGCTACAGTTATTTGGGATATATACAGTGTACGGCATTGATGTATATAAGTATTTGCAGGGCTGGAGGACTAGAAGTAAACAATAAAGATCACAAGGAGGAAGTAAATGCAAAGTAATCTGCATGCAGTAAGTAAATCTGTGTACATTGGAGTGGAAGTTTTGAATATGAGTACATGAGGAAAGGAGAAGCTGCTGCTGAGGATAAAGTTGGTCACATGAGTTCAGAGTTTGTGGAAACTTTTTGTGTGTGTATGTCTGTGAAAGGGTCAGGTTTTAAAATCAGAGTTCTTCAAAAGTTTGTCATTATAAACTTCCTTTCTGCATAATATCACCTTGTCCTTGGAGCTGTTTTTCTAACTTCTAACAAGTAAGACTTTTTCTTCTTTTTAAAGGAAAAGAAATTTAGCATGAAATGGTGTTACTATTGGTGTTTAAAAGAAGGTGGGAATTGGGGAAAATGCTAAAGAAAAAAGGGGATTGGTTAATGTGAAACATAGCAACCTAGTGATTTTTTTAATTATATGACAGAAACTTTAGCACTGTCTTTGGATTTTGTAGGCAATTGTAAGTAAAAAGTGTTATGTAGACCCAGATAGGAAATTTTATGTGTTCAGAATGAATGGGAACTGGCTTTAATTAGGTGATAAAACAAGAACACATGACCTATGGTGCTGAAGTGATAACTTCCCCCTTGGATATCAATGAAGGAAAGCTGTATTTGTTTTAATTTTTGTTTGATGGGTAACAGTAGAAATCTTTCTTTGGGAACTAAGGTAGTGGCTCTGACAGTGTGAACTGAAATACAAAAGAAGGATTTTCAAAAATGAATGTTTCCTCCTTTGTGAAGTTGCTTTTGTCACTATGCTGCAGTCCCACATGAAAATTTGTGAATATCTGAGGAGGGCGGGTTGCCCCCCAATCTCCATTTTTTTCAAATAGTTTGCAAAATTAAAAAGATGTTTCTCGCTGTTAAGGTGCAAGTTTTATTTGTAGATATCTTCAGAAAAGTGTCCAGAACATCGTCAGAGAAAGCAATCCCATTGGAAATACTTAATGATAAAGAATATTTGTAGATTGTGCTCTCCTAGAATTTTAATCAGCCTTTAGGAGAATTATCAAAAATATTTTTAAATATTAATTATAAATTAATAATTAATAAATTAAAATATTTAATATAAAATATTAAAATAACAGGTGAATGGTCAGAGCTATTGAGGATCTCATTCTTATTATCACATGTATAAAACATGAAGATGGTCAATTTTCTTAGGACTTACTTAGAAGTTTGCTTTAAAAATATTTTTTAAAGTTTTTCTTCTACAAGAATGTGTCCAAAACGTTTGTAATTTCATGACTGGCTGGAGATGTCATTTCTGGCAGTTCTTGGGCCAAGTGACTACTGAGGATCATAAAGGAGCAGGCATGGTTTATATCCAGTTGTCTCCAGTTTTGTGCAAAGGGCAGCTTAGCTGCAAAAGACAGATCATAAAAAATGAGATCAGAGATGTCTGGTCTGGGTTTTGCATGGCAGCAATGTTTTACAAAACAAACTAGCTCCTTCCCCACCCCCCACCCTTTTTTTTTTTTTTTTTTTTAATCAATTCTGAGTTACTGAGTTTCCTCTCTGCGCTATAACCAGAGATGAAACTATATTCACTACTTTGGCAAAGGCAGCTTTATGGATTTTACATCATTAAAAAAAAATCCATCTGCAACACTATTAAGTATATGTTCAGTATGTTTCCTTCCCTGCTGTTCAAGCTGCTTTTACAAAAGTTGGCTAAATAATATTCTGTGTTATTAGTGCCCAGAGAGGTAATATTTGGGCTGAATAAAGTAAGGGGCTAAGGAGAAACTACCAGTTCTATGAAGATGGAAGCTTTACCACACTCTGCTACCTGCACTTATTAAATTTTGCCTGGGAAAATCTTCCTCACCACATAGTGCAGAATATCAAAAAATTTAATTTTACTTCCAGTTTAGTAATTCTTTAGGACCCTTGAAGTGGAACAGTGGGTACTACTTTATGATTTTTAAAATAATGATAATAATTATTCTAATGTGAAGCACATCTTTATTCCCTCTCTGCCCAGATCCATGAGATACTCTTTTTACTGCTTTACCTTTGGTAGAGAATAAAATGGGAAAGTGGCTGAAATAAAAACACCTTCCCTATTCATTCTTATTGTGTTTGAGGGGGGGGGGGGGGGGAATTACTATCTTTGTAATTATTAGACAAAATTTTCAAATCTATTATGATCTCTTTCATGATATGACCCTGCTCACACACCAGTCATTTATGTACTGTCTCCTCTCTGCTTCATATTTGGTTATTACTTGTGCTTTCTTAATGACCATGTCAACAAAACCTTAATAGGCAGAATTTATGCTAGTAGACTTACTAATATCAGATGTCAAAATGAACACACTTAGAAAGTTTAGCTTTTCTAAATAATTCCATAAAACCTGAAAATTAGTAGAAATAGTACATGTACAATTTCATTTGCAGAGCTGTTAATAAGGGCTTTCTTGTAGATGTTCTCTTTATGAACGCCCACTTTGCTGAGAGTACTGCCCTCTCCTGTCTGTTAAGGTGAAGTTGAGTCAGCTGAAATCAGTGTCATTCTACAAGACTTCATCACCGTGTTCTGCGATACAGGGTTTTGAGACAGTAGCCTGCCACATTATGGGTGGATCCATCTCTTCCATCTGAGGCTTATTTCCAAAACAGCTTCACTAAAGTCACTCACCTTTTTGTAAGGAGCAACCAGGATCTGCCCTGCCTCTGTGTGAAGTTGTAGGTTGCAACAGCTTTGATCTGTTGGTGTGGGCAGCTAAGTGGTGATGTTAAGTTCCATTTTTCTTAGTGGGCATTCAAAGCAAGCGGTCAGGAAATTCAGTTTCCCCTGACATCATACAGCAGCAGGATGAGGCGTTACAATTTGCCAGCCTGTTCAGAAATGCGATTCAAATTTGTATTCCAGGACAGTAGCAGCTGCCTCAGCTCAAGGTCACCACAATGCCTTCAGCACCACCTGCCTTCTAAGGCTGCGCTTTGCTTTTCTGCTCACACATGTATTTGTATCCATAATGTCCATTGCTGCAGGATTTAATTACTGAGATAGTCTTGTCCCTTTCTGAATTGCCACCTGTCTTCACTGTAAGAATGAGCATTTCAAACATCTCCCAGTCCTAACATCAGCTTTTCTTAACTAAATTCTCCCTGCAGAGTTTAGTTCCTCTAAACTACCCTATTCCTGTAAAATTCAATTATTTATTGTTTAGCTATCTCACTGTGACTGTCGGAAGTCTTTTGGCTTCTGTATATTTATTTTTTTTTGTATTACCTGACTTTCACTTTGTGTTACTGTCTTTTAGGCCTGGATGCTAAATGTTCAAAAAGAAACATAACTGCTTTCTAATGTTGTTTCACAGGGTTTGTTATGTGGCATTTGATCTCATGCACTGGCAGTTGTCCTGGAAGGCCTTGGTCCTGCTTAAAAAACAAACCAAAAAAATCTCTGCCTTTGACAACCCTCCTTTGTAAGAATACAGATGTAGCTGATTATGATTCTAGGTAGAAGCAAGTTCCTGAGTACAGCTTTGTGCCTCATATCAAAACTCCTGTCCGTCTCCTCAGAATGGCCCTTTCAGAGGTAATCCTGATAGGATTGAGGAGCTCCTTTGGAAAAGGCGTCAAATGCTAAGATGGGGAAATAGATGTCAAAACATGGTTGTGTTCATACTTTGCACAGACTTAAATGCACACTGCTGTATCAAATATGTATTTATTTATTTCTAAATGTGTTGAACTATGTCCAAAAGAACTCATTGCTACTACCTGCATCAGTTTACTAGGCCAGCAAACCCTGCCACAGCAGAGAATTGCTGTTTTGCTTTGGTATGTTTGGCAAATGTGCCTCAGTACCTTTGTCAGGCCCTAACCATTGGCACCCATTGTACAACGGCTACATGTATGCATGGCTTTGTGGGCATACACTGCACCACTGTGCGGTTTTCCATTCTTACCTCCCAGGCCTTACATAGAAGAAAAGGCAGTGAACTTAAATGATACAAACTCCTGCAGAGGTCAGAAGACACAAAAGTTGAGTTCTGCCTCAGTGTTCATTATTTTACTGTTCTTTACCTCTCAAAGGTAACAAGATAACAAGATTAATAACAGGATAAGTAATCAACTGATTTTGTTGTGAGAAATCATTAACATTCTTCCCGTAAAGCAGCTTTCATGGTTAATTTTCCATATTGTCATTGCATATAGTTCTGCAACTTCCTCTTTACAGATAGATGTAGTCAGTGCTTTATTTAGGATCAATATATTCCAAATAATTACTTTTACCTCATTCCTGGGAGAAATATTTGCCTTTAAATGGCATCTAAATAAAGCCAAGGAACTGTTCTGCTGAGATAATAAAGGTAGTATAACTGACAAGGCAAACACAATAAATTATTTTCCATGGTGTGTAGAGGAACTCTGAATAGGTCTTGTCATCTAACAGAGGCTCTGAAGCCATGAGAGAGTGAGACAACCACAGCTTACTGTTATAGAGCAAAACAGGAATTGTGTTGGGTCACCTCTACCGCTGGTTTTCTTCTGTGCCTTAGACGTGCATGATGACTGCACAGAAGGCAAAGGTGAACAAAGACCGTACTTGCTGTCTTACTGAGCCAAGAGACCCTACGCATTGCTCTAGAGAGTGATCATGAATATATTGGTTCATCTTCTCTAGGGATAAAAGTTTCTGTAGCTTCTGTTCATGGGGAATGATATTATATTTTTGTTATTTTTATCTCACTGTTTTTTACTCTTAGGTATCCTATCTAATCTGGGTTTTGACCTGTGTGTATTTAAAGAGCTTGATAGGTTTTTGGCATGAACTAACTAGGGAACTAGCAGAGTCCATTTGTAAACACTTCTGCCCTGAAAGCTCACTGCTCAGAAGTGTAGTGCCTGAATACTCTGACTCTGGCAGGCGTCTAACATGGTTTGACAAGGTGGGAAAGACACTGTGAAGCCACTGGCTGATTCAGTGGCTTCTCCCTAGACTGCTGGATGCCAAAGTTGGAGACATGGCATCATGTATTTGCCTGCTGCAAGTAGAGATATTCTTCCCTGTTTATATCTAGGTTCTGTTGCATTTGGAAAATGTGGTAAAAACAGGATTACCCACGTTCTCTGTACAGGGCAGATTTTAGTGGTGTTATCTCATTAAGTGATTGCTCAGTCTTCTCAGCCATCTAGCTGTCTGGTCCTGTAGGCAGGGGATACCTGATCTGTTCCCTCCTCCAGTATCACAGCTGAAGAGAAAAAAACAGACATTTGTAGTCTGTGCCTTTGCTGAATCTCTTCATGACCTGTTTGAGTGACTGAGATGTTTGTATCAGAGTGTGTTTCATTTGCTCTAGCAGATGCTTGGAAGGGGAAGAGACCATTTCTTCCTGAGAGGCAAACAGATGGGAGATGCAGACGCCACTTAGAGCTGTGGTGATGGAGGTAAGCATGGCAGACACTCCACATCTCTCTGTGCTCAGAGGACCTGACTATAAATACCTTAGAGCTGTCTGTCTGAGCCAGGTTTTTCTCTGTTAGAATGTACCTTTCTGCAAGCAAGGTGGGACACTCTTATCCTTCCTCTTAAAAGTATTTTTATTTATTGTCTCAGTTAAGCTAGGCCAGAATGAAAAACTTTTGGTTAACATATTGCAGTAAAAATCACTTTCTTGCAAATACTTTCTTCTGTGTGTAAAATAAAAAAATGAAAAATTAAAATTGTCCTCTAAAGCTAAATTTTTCTGGAGAGTCCCAGAAAGAAGTTACAGGGATCATGTGTTTTGGAGGAGTGCTTTTAAGGTTTCTTCTTTTTCTTTTCATTTCTTCTTTTCTTTTTTTTCTTTTCTTTTCTTTTCTTTTCTTTTCTTTTCTTTTCTTTTCTTTTCTTTTCTTTTCTTTTCTTTTCTTTTCTTTTCTTTTCTTTTCTTTTCTTTTCTTTTCTTTTCTTTTCTTTTCTTTTCTTTTCTTTTCTTTTTTTTCTTCTTTTCTTTTCTTTTCTTTTCTCTTTTCTTTTCTTTTCTTTTCTTTTCTTTTCTTTTCTTTTCTTTTCTTTTCTTTTTCTTTTCTTCTTTTCTTTTCTTTTCTTTTCTTTTTTTTCTTCTTTTCTTTTCTTTTCTTTTTTCTTTTCTTTTCTTTTCTTTTCTTTTCTTTTCTTTTCTTTTCTTTTCTTTTCTTTTCTTTTCTTTTCTTTTCTTTTCTTTTCTTTTCTTTTCTTTTCTTTTCTTTTCTTTTCTTTTCTTTTCTTTTCTCTTTTTTTTTTCTTTTCCAAGATGGTACAATAGCACAGATTCTGGTTTTCATATCAGACTGACATGTACTTTACTATTCATCGACATCAGTGTTACCCCCACCCCATGAACTGGAGCCATGCTGGTAGTAAGTGCTGGCCATGCTTTCACTGTATGGTTTCTTGTGGATTACTTGTACAAGACTGCAGTTGAGAATTTTGCTAAGACTTCTGAAATTCATGTCTTTATTTCTGGCTTTTCAAATTTTTGTAAAAGTACTGTTCTTGAATAAATTATTGCAAACAAAACTTGTCAAGACCAAATTCTTCTTGCTTAATGGATACCTTTGTTCAAAGCATAAATTTTAATGAAAGTTAACTTTAAATTTTATGATTAATTCTGATATGTGTAGTGCTCCATAAATCTTAGTGGTATAAAATGTATGCTACTGAATGTAGTGTTGCAAGGTGTAAATCTGTTGCATAGAACTTTCAACAACAGAAATGTCATAAACCAGAGATATTGTATTTTAAGTTAATTTTCTTTTCTTAAAATATACTTCACACAGTGAGGGGGGGAAAAACACACTGCAACGTAGATTTGTTGATAGGAATTATTCTATGCAAACTCATATTATTGCAATGCACATAGAACCATTAGGCCACCTAGGTACTATCATACTTGTTAACGCAATACTTGATCTTGTATAGAAAGAACACATTTTTTCTAATCACTGCGGTGAACAGTGGTTGTGAGTTATCATTAGTAATATTTATACTCTTCAAGGCTTATCTCTTTTATTAATATTTGGTATCTACTTTTTTAATGGTGGGAAATAGTTGAGTGCCACAAAAGGTTTTTTAAAAAAATCTTGTGAATTTTTAAAGTTAATGGTTATTTATTTGCATTTTTTAGCATGGTGGTACTTAGAATTTTCTGAGTACTAGACCTTACAGCATTACGATGAAAAAAGACAAGGCAGCCTTTTCAGGAAGACAAATTTTATGGAACAACAAGGATGAAATGAAAATACTGCTCAAAGTATAATGCATTCCAAAGCAACAGATATGACAATCCCAGGGAATTTAATATTGTTACATGCTGGAAAGCAAGTGTAGTGAGATATCTATCATCTCCTAGCTGTTAAGATACAATCCCAAATAAGTGTCTGTGTAAAAATCAGGTATGTCTAAAAAGTGAACAAGTGCTATAGGGTGTCTGGGTTAAAACTGTTGTTCAGCACTCTGCAACCTCTGGAAGGGAACATTTTACTATGTCCTTAAAAGTGAATACTATGCCACTTTCCTTGCTGTTCTCTTCCTAAATATTCCAAGTGCTTCATTGTCCTTTACCAGTTCTCTGAGTAGGCTTAGCAGAGGCAAAGAAACAGTAAAGGATTTTTCTTAAATAAAAGAGAAAAAAACCAAACCAAAAAATTTATATTTCCATTCCATGACTTTTGTGCTTGTTGTCCTTCATTCATGACAACTAAGAGATGGTCAGAAGGATAGAAAAAAGTAAAGCACAGTTACAGGAAATGTAAATCTCTCCAGTTTATCTTGGCAGAGGATAAATATCTATAGAGTCTTCTGAATATAACCAATTGTGTACTCTGTATGCCATCAAATGAAATTCGGCAAAGCTCCTTTTTTTCCTGGGCCCTTTCAGGATCTGTATCTCGTTCTTTACAGACATTTCTTGTTCCATTAGTTGTAAGTTCTGTCTGATAACATGTAAGGTGTTTGTTTCCTTTGAGCATTTTACTGTGAG
This sequence comes from Falco rusticolus, assembly GCF_015220075.1. NCBI lineage: Eukaryota > Metazoa > Chordata > Aves > Falconiformes > Falconidae > Falco > Falco rusticolus. Next base: position 48,239,556 of record NC_051189.1, read on the forward strand.
CAGCAGTAGTTACAGCCTTAATGCATTTCCCAAACAGCATCTAGTATCACTACTCTTAGGCATGCAAATAGCCTTGTCATTACCTCTCGCTCAGTAAATTTAGTGAGATTTAAACAAAAACTTTTAAATTATTTCCTTAATATTTAGTTTTAATATATACCATGTACCTTTATATATAATACATCATTCAAACGTGAACCATCTATAACAATATTTTTGAGATAACTAGCTAAAGAACAATCAATTTCTGAAAGCTTGCGTGTGTGAAGGGAGACACGTATACATATTCATATGTACTTTTGGTACTAGACTGAACCAAAGCCTCTCATCCCTAAAGTCAGTTGTTCAAGGTGATGGTGGCACAAACTATAAGCTATGGCATAAAGGCAATGTTCTTTGGAGACTGAGCATCACTTTTAAAGGAAAGCTGCAACCTCATGCACTGATCATCCATGGTTTTGGATGGTTTGGCTGTGCTCTTTCAAAAATCATTTGCTCACACAAAGAAGGTGTAGCACAGGACACAATGAAGTCAATACTGACAGGTCTGATATCCCTGCTTAAGTGTAATAAGAGAGTATAAGATTTGGGATCTCAGTTGACAGGGAAAAAAATAAGCACTGATATTGTGCTTTAAGCAGTAGAACTTGACCTGAAGAACAGTGACTAAAGTGTTGTCATGTAGAAATGCATATAAGGTTTCTGCTTGAAGGCCTGGCCTCTTTAAGTACCCAAGGACCTGGTCTTGTGTAGTCACTCGCATTTGTGTCTCTGTGTATAAATATGCCAAAGAAAAAATCCTACATATTTATGAAAGCACTGAACATGATTGTGTATTAAACCAACAGACTCCAGTGTGTTTTCTATATTTCTTAATGTATTTTCACTGGCAGAAGTGCCTTTATTCCCTGCCCATATTAATGTAAAAGGTCTTTGTAAAGTCTTCAATTTCAGAGAAGCTCATCATAAGAAAATAAATAAATAAATACTATCATGAATCCCAGAAATCATTGCCAGCTCCTTTGAGGGTGAAATTTAAAGAAGCCACATTTGGCACCAGGTGTTGTATTAAAGGATGTCATTTGTCCTGGGTTGTATTTGGGGTCATGATTAAAAAGATGTTAATTCCCTGCCACAGCTATTATTCTTTGGTTCAGCCCTAACTCCTTTCATCAAAGTCTGGCTTTGTTACTCTCACTGCCAGTAGTTTGTTTACTGGGATCTATTAGTAAGGCTCTAGCCTCTGTCACAGCCTGGTAACTCAAAATTACACTGACCCAGAGCTGCTGCATTAACAGGGCTTGCAAGAGATACACATGATGGATCCACCAGACTATTTTGAAATTGTGAAAGTAGATTTATTAACATCTATTAATAGGCTGGCTCCTGTGCTCAGTAATAAAGGGATAAGACTTCTCTTCCCACTGAACCTGCAAAGTGTACTCAAATCCTGCACTCCTATTTTGCTGTTGACAGTGTGAGTCTAAGGGCTTTCACTTCTCTGTTGTGGAATGGGTGGGGAGGGAGATATGAATTCGGTTGATTCTTTGAAGTAGTTCTTCAGACTTAGAAGCACTGCCAGTGATCACCCAGAGGAAGGAGTATCCACAGTGGTTATGGGAGTCTGCTCCACCCTATAGCCTTCAGGGTTTCACAACATCGGGGTATTATGCATGCAGAGTACTTCAATGAAACAGAAATTAATTTGGTCAACAGAAAGTATGTTTGCCATTCCTAAGGAAGGAAAATAGCTTTTGCCAAAAGGACACAGTGAGTTTCAGCTCTGAACAGCACCTGCTGAGGTCAAGAGCAATATCACTGTTCCAGCAACAACTGAGAATCTAAATTCAAGTGGCTTGATCCTGTCCCCATTTCTGGCTGTTCCAGGTGAAGGTCTGTTGTTGGGAGGTATATACATCTATATACAGTGTGTGTCCACTTGCTGGCCTTAAACACCCAGGTCTATACAGTAGCTGGCCCTGGATCCCTGGTCTCTCATCCCAGCCACTGACTGGCATGCACATACATCCCCAAGGTCCACAGCTCCAGTTCAGCTGTTGATACTTCAACCTCAACAAAGATGGACAGATACCTGCACTGTGACTCCTCCCAGCAGCTGGACTCAAACTCCCAGTTTAAGCAGTAGCTGGCTACCAGATCCACCTCAAATAGATTTTGTATATATGGAGTACGTATTCATTTTAGATTTTACATTTGTATACAAATGCACTTACTGCCTCTGAATATCAGAGCTGATGTCTAAAGCATTTACAGTATCTGGTGGCTTTTGCTAGTAGACAGTGATTTTCTCTAGAAATACCTCTCCCCACTTTCTGTTGTTCTGCTGTTGAGTTTTGCTTTTGTTCTTCATACCCATTTTCTTTTTTCAATACTTTTTGGGGCTACAAGGGCAAAGGGTTGAGAGTTTTGCTGTGTGTCCTGAAAATGGCAAACTTTATGCAGCACTCTACAGTCTGCTAGTCCGTGCACTGGAGATGACACCCCATGAGTTCCTGCATGCACCCTGATCTTTGAGTCCTTCAAAGCACTGCTGCACCCTGTGCTGCCAGCCCACCAGCTGGGGCGCAGCTTGTCCTCTTCGTGGGATAGGGAGGATACAGGCCTAGGCAGGGACGCAGTGGCATTGAGGTGACTTCTGCCAGCCTCAGACACAGTTTGGCTGCTGCTCTAAGTGCTTTCCCACTCTCAGGTTTCCCCTCACCCAGTCATAAATGTTCATGCCTCTTACACATCTTGCCAAGCTGACTCCTTTTCTTAAAATCTTGCATGGCTTCCTGGTTACTGTTTTATCCCTCTAATAGTTGTCCTATGAAGCTTCACCATGGTTCATTTTCTTTTTAAAGGTAGCAGGGTTTGGGCAAATGCTCTTTCAGGCAACTGCTTGGGTGTTCCCTTCTGGGTATTGCACTTGCGTAGACCGCTCACACCCACAGCCCTACTGTGATTCTGGTGTTACACAGGCTGTGTTATGAAGGAACAGCCTGTGAATTCCCCAAAAGGAAGAAACAATATTTCGGTACAATGCTAATTAATTTTATAAATCCTGTTTTATGACATTTTGTTATAAATGTGATGGCTATGCTACAATGTATGAGTAGGTGAGAGTGCCTAAGAAACTATATGGGGCTTTGACATGTCAGTGAAGATGTGTATGTGTTCCTCCAGTTAAATTTATCAAACTTTTGAGCAAAGTTTTACTCAGATAATTTTTTCTTTATTGACAGTTAATCACTTAATACTGTTTTTCAAAATAACATTTCAGGAACTCTTTCTAAATAGCTTAGTCAAAAAAGGTGTGAGGTCTGTCCCACACAAAATTTCATTGTGGATGCCAGCAACTCCACATTAGTTGCTATACTGTATTTTCTGGGGTACCACTGCATTGCTATGCATTTACATACTGAGAGAAAAGACGATATATTTATGGACACATGGAATCCTACTGCAGATGTGCTATGATTTTGATTACTGCATTTTTCTTAAGTGGGACAGTGATTGTGGTGGATGTTTGCCAGATGTCCATCCAGTTGCTCTCTTGCTCCCCCCTCATCAACTGGACTGGTGGCAGAGGGAAAGTAAAAAAAGCTTTTGGGTTGAGGTAAAGACAGGGAGATCCCTTACTAATTACTGTCACAGGCAAAACAGACAGGAGTTGGGAAAAAATAATTTATTTAATTCATCAGTATGGGATGAAAGCAAGGATTATAACTGTTATGTTGTGCTTTGTGTTTTCTCAGACCCAGATTTTGAAGAGACACTTTTTGAAGAGGTTCTGGGTAACTTTCTTCAAGCTCAATGGAAGACGAAGGAAACAAATTGCAGCTACAGTAGAAGCCTGGAATCCTGGGTCTAAAATACAGGTACAGCTGGGTAACAAACAGCTTTATAAGAGCTATGATAAACTTGCTAGCACAACCTTCAAAAGTGTGCTTTTGTGATGATTTTTTTCACATTCAGTATGTTTCTACTTTTCTAATCCATTTATTGTGTTCATCTGAGCACATACTGGGTAACTTGGTGATAACTTGATATTCAATTCCATTTATGCTCATAGTACAGTAAGGAAACCTTATGGGTCATCAGCTCCTAATTGCATCTTGAAGGGTGCAGGGAAGGAAACTGGAAAGGAATATGAAGCGACTCTTTCTGGTGAAAGGGACCACTGACATATTTAAGGGTGATCCATAGGTCTGGAAATATATTATGGAAACCAAGAAAAACCCACTGTGGAAAACACGGTCAAAGGAAATAAATTCGGGTTATGGATAAGTAAATAAAGGGGGTTTCTATGGTCAGTAGGAGGTTGATGTTATACAGAGGGGATGTTCGCAGTTCCTCACTGCTTTCTGTCACATCTTAGAGACATTGTGTTTAAGATTTGCAGGAAGTGTGAATGCTTCTTAGTGGAAAACCAGAAAAAAAAAATAAAATTAATGAAACAGTCATTAAGGATTACAGATATAATTTGTCTGTAATATCTAGTTATAGGCCTCAAAACCACAGTTAAATTAATGGCTTTTTTCAGATTATAATGTTCTAAAATTAAAAAAGGGATATTTTTAAGCTTTTTAGAGGCAGGGTACATTTATGAAATTTACACTCAAGGTTATGTTGTGGAGAACCTGGGGCTTTTTGCTGTAATCCTTATATCTTCTCTCTCTTTTTAGCCTGATATTAATTTTGGATTCTTTATAATTGCCACTGAATTATCACCTTTGTAGTGTTTCTACTGTATTGCTTACACTACTCTGAACACTGCTAGTAGTTTCTACTGTAGTATTTAGAAAGTGAAACTTTCTTATAGAACTTTCATAATCATCTTATTTGTACTGCAGGGCTCTACCTTATTTGTCAGGTTCTCCGTTTAACACAATAACATAGTAAGTGTATGCTTGCAGAAGCATTGTAGAGCTTGCCTGAAATATTTTTTCTTATCACATCAGTATTTCAAGTTTATATAAAAAAAATTTTCATTACAAATTGAGTTCTTCAAAACTTAAATTAACCAACGCAGTTTTCTCTGCACTGTTTTACAACCGCTGGCTTCAATTTCAAAATGAAGTGTTTCAGTGGTTTCAAAACTAACCATTCCCGTTAAACAAAACTTGGGTCTTTATGGAGCTGCATTGCTTGTATTCTTTCTTCCCTTCCCTTTAACATATCTCTGTCAAGACAAAACGTTTTTTCATTCAACCCTCTGAGCAATTTAGTTTCAGCTTTAAATAATTATTGGCCTCTTTGAAATGCATTGCAATAATGCTACCAATCCTGATGTGGAAATATCTCGAAAATCAGCACAGATTTCTTTTAAGAAGCTAATTTGTTTCACTGTTAACAAATGCTTTTGCAAGGCAGAGCAACTTATTACATTAAGGACCTTTAAGAACAAGTTGAATAACTCCAGAGTTTATGTCCTTTTAAAAAGAAACACAGGTCTATTGCATTTGACCTATTAAATGAAGAGGGGGTTCTGTATTGAGTATTATACAAGACAAACTGCTTTTGTTAGGGGTTCAAACATAAAATTGTTGAACCTTGTTCAGTGTTAACTGTGTACTGATTTTTATAGAGAGTATCATTGTCTTGAAGAACACAGGAATATAAAATAATTTAAAGATTATTAAGCTCAATGTGATGACTGCAGGGAAGGGGCTGCCTTAGTTTCTGAGTAAGACCATTAGCAGTGTTTGTTTTGCTTTCTACATTTTCTGCTTTCTGTCTTACATTCTTCTTTCTTTCCTGTCTTGCTCTTTAATCAGTTTAGGTTGCTAGATATTACACAGCTGCCAGAACAAGTATGTTCTCTAGTTCACTCTTGTCAAGTACCAATGCTGAATTAATTGTTTGAATTCATGTGTTACTGTCAACAAAGCTGTCCAATACCCGGGTGTTTCCTTAGCTTAGTTTATATCACTATCAACACCGGTTTGCAAATGCTTCAAGGTACATAATGCACCTTTTAATCCATTTTGTGAAGTATCTAACAAAGCCGAGACATACTGTGGTGCTGGAAAACAAATGTTAAATTTCATTTGACTGGCAGCTCAGAGCAGCCCAGCTGCAAAAGTGGGGGAGAAATTAATTTCAAGGCATTGCCTTGAAACAAACCAGATTTAGAGATATCCACATGCTGGGTGAATATTCTCCATTCTTGAAGATTGTAAATTGTTCCATTAACAAAACTTTTATGTACAAATGACTAATTATGAAATGTGATACCTATATTAATACAAAACAGAATCATCCATCTAGCTGAACTTCTTTTTTCTTACAGTCATAAAAGCATTCTTTCTTATCATGGCAGTTTTAAATACTTTCCCTTATGACTAGAATGAAAAACTGCTCCCATAACTAGTCTAGTTTATACAATAGCAAGATCAGTTTAATGGGAACTAATTAATCTTTTCCACATCTAAATTCCTAGGACAAACTCTTCTCAGAGAAAAGTTTAGAAGTTCAGCTTTTGCATTATTTCCTTTGAATATTACTTAGCATTTTCTTGCATATTTTTTTCCTTCTAACTCAGTGAGTGTCTATTGTCCCTGAATTTTAATTCTGTTTTCTGTAATCTGCTGGTATGGAGTAGAAACTCCTCTATGCCACCCTCTTCAGTTCCAGAACTGGTACAGTGTTCATGAGATAGCGAATGAGCTAAACAACTTTCCTGGTAAATGTCATTTACAGGATGTTAAGACTTTTGCTTAATTTTTAATGAAGATATTATGTGGCCGTGTCTCCCTCTTGTGGCATGAAAATATTTTGACAGGCGGTTGTTAATCATAACAGAATCATTGGAAAAGAGCACAGCCTTTCCTGGTTTCAGATTTCCATTGCTATTAATTTTCTAATGTTCAGTTTATGTGATGTTTTAATTGAACTATTAAGGATTCTCTTAGAGGCGCAGTGAAAGCTTCAAGTTAAAATGTTGTCCTCTTTTTTTTTTTGTACTGTACTGTCCCTCAAAAAGAAATTTAACATTAACAAGGGTAACTTTGAACTTTTTGTTTTCTTGCACTGTATTCAGACCCACTTTTAAGGTTCAGTTAATATGAAGACCTCGATTTTCTCACAGAAAGAAGACTTTATGAGCTTTGTGTCATGCTTGACAAACCCTCCAGTCCTGTGTCTGGACCAAGGTGGTTTGTATGCAGCTTGCTCTAATGTCCCTGCAATGTTTCTCCCAGAACTTCTGCTTCCAAAATCACTGCATCAAATACCAAGTCAGGTGTCTCAGCTCTGCACCTTCAGCAGAGATGTGTTAAAGCTTCAAAAATACAACCCATCTTAGATAGCTAAGAAAAACTCTTAACAATCTGGTATTGTTTTGTTCTTAAATATTTTGTTTTGTTTTGATTTGGTTTTGGTTTTTTTTGTTTTGTTTTGTTTTGCTTTAATTTCAGCTTCTAGTTTTGAAGTCCTGAAGACTCAATCATCTATTGACTCATCAAGGCCTATCAATTTTGGCTTGTTTCTCTATCCATTTTTACATACTGAGTAGTCCAAAGTTCTTGCCTATGTAAGTGGAGGAGTATAATTTTTCTCAGGAATGGCAGGCAACATCTCAGAGCTTAAGAAACCTTCAGGAAAACTAAGGACCCTGCCTTAGGTTGTAGTGGTATATAGTGGCAACTTTTAGTGAAGATCCAGGACGTAAAAATCTATTTAAGGAAATAATGCATAGTTCTTCCTGTTACTAAAGCCCACGTTATACAGAATGCTAAATGTCTTCAATCATTGTCTTGCAAAAGCAACTGATAAAGGATACATCCTATCAGTAGTTTGGTAGACCACATTCTTGAACATAGTTACCTAAATGCACTTGTTCCACAGGCAAACAGGACTGACAGTTACCGGTCACATATCACATTTCCTTATCACTACATTAAGAGACTGGAGATGAACACAAAGCAAAGCAAAGACAAAAAAACCCAATACAGATGTTTGTGTTCAAAGTAGGCTTCTTTAAGCATAACCTGCCTTTGGAAAAACAAACCAGGTCTTAAGAAATCGCTGGTGTGTCGCTGAATATAAAGAGTGCTCAAAGGTAATAAAATACTTAACACGTGCCAAGACTGTTGAAACTGTTGTACGACAGGAATTGTAGTTCAGCGGAAGTGAAGGCACAGACCTGTCCTTCAAACACGAGGCTGATCACGATGCAGAATTCATCATCAGCACTCTTAGACTCCTAAATAACCTGTCCTTGTTGGTCAGCGATTAGGACAGAATAAACACACATCCATAGTGGCCAGTGCGGTCACGAGTTTTAGTCTTCTGTTTCAAAATAGCAAGAAAGCCTTCGAGGTGCTGTTTTGTTCCAGACTTTAGAAAAAAACAGAACAAACAAGGGAAAATGCTCTTTGTCTTTGGGCCAAAGAGTTTTCTATCTGTTTCTTTAGCTGCAGTCCTAAAGACTCACTTGTTCCCCTATAGCCTGAGAAAAGATGTGTCCTCTATTCTGTAACCTGAGCCAGAAGGGATGCTCCTAGGAATCTTTTCTGGCTTTGTGGTGTTGTGGTTTTTTGAACTACATGAGATAAGAGGCATCCCTGGAAAGAATGAGAGATGGGCTTCAAAACACTCTGTCTTATTACAACAAGACAAGAGACAAGAATCTGAAATTTCTATGTCCTGGGTGAATGCCTTAACTATACAGCTATAAAGCAGACAAACTTCATCTTGTCTGGTGAATAATTATCATAAGTGGAATAGCTTTTAACAGAAAAGGTTGCTAATGAGCACATACAGGATTTCTAGTCGGGTAGTTAAGGGCATTTCAGAAATCTAAGCATCACTTGCTCTAAGTCAGATAACATGCAAATTTGAAAACAAGAGTAATATCTACAAGGAAAATGATCTTTTTTGCAGTCAGACATAAAGGATTTGCACACCTTCCAGACCAATGGGTGTGTAAATCCCATTACAGAAGCATTCTGTAAAATCTGACATACCTGGTCTCAGAATTGAGATTTCCAGGACTGGGCACTGCAGATGAAAAAGACAGGATAATTATCTAAATTAGCATGAGACCATGGACTAGCCATGAGTTATACTGCAAACAGTTTAGATATTTTAGGATCAGAACTCTCCTTTTTTTAAGGTATTGTAGCTATTTCAGTGCTTTTGTAAGCCTGAATACTCAGCAGATGTTACAAGCATTCTTATAACTTATCTTTTTTCCATCTATAAAATATGTGAGAAAAACTATTGTGATTATGAGAAGACAAAAATCTAAATTAGAGTAAGCAGTTTTAATATGATTTTTGTTAAAAATTTTTGATATTGTCAGTTTGTCCCCATTCACAGCTTGGTAAGAGACTAGTTCCTTTTATTTTGTCCCTGGTAAGCTCCACTTTCCTGTTCTTGTACACAAGAAGAATGTTTGAAATACTATTTGAAACGTAGTAAAATATGCCTAAGAATAAAACCAGTCAGGAAGTGGGTTTATGCTAGTTCTTGGAGGCAGATGAATGTTACTAAAGAGAAAAATGGTGTAGCACCTTTATAAGTCAGTCTGATGCTGAACTGTGCCTAATTTTTGTATAATTGTCAATAAATGGGAATTAAAGTTTCTTTCTCATCTATCCTGGCAGTACTTCAACACTAATCTAGATGTTTTATAGCAATGGCCTCTGTTCTTGCTGTATATTTCCATAAGGCAGTGCATTTTTTGCTAGTAAAATTACATTGCAAGTGATCCCAGCTGTGTAAAAGCCATATATTTGGTCATAAATAGCAATAAAACTGCCAGAGGCAATGTAGAAGAAAAGTTACATTATGGCTGAAACCCTAATATAACAAGTAGATTGACATTAATTGTTTAGGAAGTTTATTCAACAATCAGCCTAGTTTTTTCCTACAGAAACTATTACTGCAGATATGCAAGATAAAACTTCAGTCTGACTCGAAGATCCTAGGTTAGCATTGAGAAAAGCCAAGATTGAACTTCTAGATGGAATATGTCGATCCAGAATAACTGGTCTGCAGGAGCAGCATTAATGTGTTCCTTTTTCTGCTGTTACTTGGAGAGCTGGAGAGCCAGCTCTCCTGCTGTGGCTGTGGAGCTCAGTAGGAACAGAACTGGTACGTGCCTCCACTGGGTGGCAGCCCGAGCTCTTCTCAAAGCGATGGCTTTCTCTTCAGCTGAAGAAACAGCATCACCCTCACATCTCAGCACTTTGCAAAACTCATGAGACTTCTCCGTGAGTCAGTGAGTCAGGTGTTGGCCCCTTTATCCTCAGGGACTCTCTGATTACACATAGCAAGATGGTCTCTCTCCTGCTAATGGCACTTCAAAATGCAGTTCCCATATTGTGTTTTAATTAGATTGTGATTAGTTCAAGCAAACTGTTTTTTTGAAATGAGGATTCCTGAAATGAACACCTTCACCATGAATTTTCTCTACTCACAGAATTCATTGGAGACATCTAATGGGTTTAAGTAGCCTATCTGGAAATTAAGGGGAAAAACCATGTACTGTGTGTCACAAAGCCTTTTATTTTAAAGCATGCTGAAGCACCACTGAAGAAAACAGATCTTCACAGCAGTGAGAGACAGCCCTTTTGATCCTCTTCCAGGAAGCTTGTGCCTGTGACTTTAGTCATTACTGTTGTCTGTTCAGCTGTAGTCTTTCTAAGTTCTAAAAGCAGAGTCAGGGCCTGGTGTGCCTCTCCTACTCTGCCTCGCGTGACACTGGTGACGGATGCACTGCTAGGATTCTTTCCTTCCAGCCAGCAAGAAACAAAAGTCACAACTGCTTCAGGTGGCAAAGATCCCATACTTTTCAGGATTGTAAGGAGAAATTGCAGTGTCCTGGCCCGGCTATATAAAAAGTACAATTCTGTTAGGTACCTGAAGTCTTTCTGTACATTGTGTTGGACAGTTTTACTTTCTTCTCTTGCCAGTAATTTTAATGGATTTACAAAGAGTTGCTTGGCCTCACAGCATATATTATATTTTAGTCCCTGTTTTACCACAAAACATAATACAAGAAGGAAAATTTTATGGAACTCTGGTGTATAAGCAATATTATTTTTAATATAAGTCTGTTAGTCTAATCTAAGATCTGTAACCTTGGGTTATTTCAGGCCTTTTCATAGATTACTTTAGGAAAGATTGCGATTGCACTGTTTGCCTTGGAGGATATATAAGGTAAGGTAACGGATCCTTTTTTCTATGGACAGGCCTGGTGAACCACAGTATATCACTGAAATAAGATGTTAGCATTGAAGTTTGCCCTGGTTTGATCTCAGAACTGTGAGTCAGTGTGCTAGAAGCTTCAGAGGCATGTTATGCAGCAAGAGGCATTGTACACCACTTCTCAAAGTCTTTCCATCTCATAGACTCAGCACCTGAGAGATTTACAAAATCAAATCCAGGCAAGAATATCCTTGTAAGGAAAGAATAATCATCAAAGAACGTACCTGCACCTTAATCTAGAGCATTTATACTAAGGTTAGTGATTCAGTTTGAGAGCTTAAGAGTCCTTGAATAGTTTTCAGTAGAGTTTATTTGGAGATTTCCACTGAAATTAGTGTTTCATATCAAAAACTTGTAAAAACATCTTTAGTTTCCAAGGATGAAATTTCAGTTCCAAAATAGATATGTTTCTTATACAGCTGTCCTCAGGAGGTTTTGTTGTTATTGTTGTTGCAGCCAAGCTACAATGAAAACATCCTCTTGCACTAGTTTCTTTCTTGCTTTTAACAGATGGGAAGTATCAAAGGCTTCTGCATCACTTCCATGACGTAGGCTGCCTCAGAGCCCAATGGCTCTGGTAGTGCAAGCTGATGTAGCTGATCGTAGTCCACCAGGAAAGGTAGAGCTCTTCACACTCCTTCCTTAACTTCACAGGAATTTTCTCGTATCCAAAAGGGGGGTATATCACTCCTAATTTCTAGGAGTGGTGCCATGAGTTGTGGAAGAACTCCAGCTAGAGCAAACTACAGACCATCCTCTAGCAGCAGAGGTCACCATAGACATACCACCAGTGGCAACTACACTGGCTCCTTACTGCGAATGCAGAAGCTCATTTGGTGGCTTTTACTCCTCTTTGCAGTTACCTGGGGGTGTGCAATCACATCTGTAATGGTGATTGCTGACAGCATTTTGAAGCAACAGGCTCTCAAACAATAGGAGGATTGTGGAGGATTCTCACTTTCTTAAGAGTGAGAACCAGACTGTAATATTTGCTTCTAAGAGAGAGTGAACAGGAACTTCAGCTTTATCTCCAGATATTTCAACTGCCCTGAACTTATCTTCCACCCAGACAAGTCACTTAATACCTGCAACGAAGTAACGCAACACATCAAGGGAAAGAATAACCTTCTTGTGCCTGTTGCCTTGTACCATGGCGTGCTCTCAGTCTTCTGTGGAAACCAGCTGTACAGCCTGGTCTCCACCTGTGTGCAAGTGGGTCTCTGTCCCTCACCTACCTTATGAAGGAGGGCTGTCAGAGTTAATTTTTGTGAAGTGCTGCACAATTACTACCTGACAGATGCCTAAATACGGATCATGGTTAGTGTAATAGAGTAACTAAAGACCTTAATAGAACGGTTTTTGCTTTAAAAATCTCTTCTCTGAGCACTCTCTGTTTTAATGTTCCCATCTTCTTTCTATTTAATCCTCATCTCATACCTTTTGTTTCTTTTCATTGGCCCTTCTGGACAACTGTTTTTGGGAAAGCCTTTTTATATCTCTCTTTCCCTTGCTCTCTAATAGATACCATCATCTTTTAAAGAGCAGCCACTCCCTCCCTCAGCTAAGTACTATCTTGGCAGGCGACTGGGGAGGAGGAGTCTTCTTTAAAAGGCTTTGAAATTGTGTTGTTAAAAAAATATATAAATAAAGCAACAAACCTTTTGATAGGGCTTTGAACAATCATCCCTTTCATTCCCTTGTGGCCTATTGTGCTTCTGGCTTTTTTATTATTTAGTAAGCATGAAAAAAAACCTCCAAATGTTTTATGTTAAGCCATTAAGAGTTTATTTGGGTTGAAAATAAATAAATAAATGTGGCGCTAGCAGTTGGGACTGTGAGCAAATGCACAGTTGCCTGGCAGAGGCAACCTATAGGAGTCACATCAGAAGGCCAGAATAAGCTTCAGTGAAAGACCAGAACAAAAGCATCAGCAGCATTTGTTTCTGGTTAAGTACTTTTGCATGAGCCTGACTACTGGAGTGGTTTACCCAGCTTTTATCTGTTTCAAATTCACCTCATTCCCCCTACCCCTCTAGAGCATCACTGCAAACTCTAACTAATGGTGATTACATGGAAAAGGAAGAAGGATGGGATTTTTAAAATCTTTTTTTGTTTTATTTTTTAAAATCACCTGATGGGAGCATGTGACTAGTTGGTATCCAGCATTTCTCCTGGAGTTATTAGATACCTAAATGAATGTTTTTGCATTGCCTGTCTGGATTCTTTGTGCATTCAGGTTTGTTTTTTTTAAGTGCTGGGCGTATTTTGTGAATAGCCAGAAAAAACATTTTGTTTCTTTCTTTCTTTCTACCCCCTTTCACCTTTGTTTGCCAGCTCTGCTTGTCATCCCCAGAGAATTCTGCAGCAGGCTGGTGACTGTAGCTAGGGCTCCTCTGTGTACGTAATTACTATCAATCTTGCTTGGGCTCATTTCCCTGGTGGGACTGCTGGGTGGAGAGAGAAGAGTCTTTGCCATTAAATGCATTATTAGATTCACATTTTAGCTCCCATGTGACCTACATTTGTTGAATCAACATCAAAACCTTCTAACCTCTTTCTCCACGAGACTGAAGTATATAGTAATTTTTGAAAAGCACACATATAGACTGCTGTTGGTATTGTTAAAGAATTAATAGATTGCAAGAGGTAGATAGGAAAAACTTCTGACAATCTGAGCTTGACTTTGCTGTCTCAGTTTTGAGACTCATAAATAAAACAATCCAATACTCCTCATGAAGATGAATGGAGCCACTGACAGTCCAGACCTCAGAAAATCAGATGAGATGTGTCCATCTCCGATCAAGCTCCAAAGGAAGGACAGTACCTATGGGTGCCATTTTATGTGTGGGGCATGGAATGTCAGGTTGCAAATGACAAAAAGAGCTTCTAGGACATGTAATCTCAGGTACATCAAAAGCACCAGAACAGAAACATACCCACAGCACAAAAAAAGGGAACAGGACACTGTCTTTATAACATAGTGACATTTTCACTTTTTTTCTTTTGCAACAAATTTGCTGATCTTAAAAAAAAAAAAAAAAAAAAAAAAAAAAAAAAGGAGGTGGTCATCTCTTTCTCTTATAATAGTGTGGAAAATAAGTATGATCTGAAAAAAAATTTGAATGCTAGACACCTTTAATTGACTTAGTTTGGTAGATTTCCCTATAAAAGCAATGTGTACCTTTCAAAATGTAATGACAGAATCGGTAATAAAGCAAAAATCAGTCAGATATTTGGACTTAGGATGTTTAATGTTCTGTAGACCTTGTTGATGTGTACAGCCTTCTGCATGTTGGTTCTGACTTACTGAAAAATAGGTACTAGAGCTCAGAAAAGGCTTAAGAGGAAGACCTGAGGTCTTACCAATCCATAAAACAGGGATTATAAACTTTCTTACCTCATAGTGATACTGTGAAAATGATCAACCTACTGTATACTGCAGCATTTTAGTAGGCAGGATGTTTCCTGAGATACAGATAATTAAGTGGAACAGTGAAATTATTGGAAAAAAGGAAGAATATATGTATACTGTTCTATAAGATATTAATAATTTTGATGAGATGAGAAGAGCTTATAATGTAAACTTGGCATAAAACCAAAACAAATATACAAAGATGAGTGGAAAAATTCCTATTGGCTAGGGTGTTTTTCAAAGGCTACATTAAAAATCAAGAGCAACTGTTGTGGTATCTTCAGCCATTACAGAGAAGTGAAGGTTCACCTGATGACTGTAAGTGATTACTTCTGGAGAATGGTGCTGCTTGATAAGGCACAACTGCAAACTCTGACCAAAGACAGGGGGTTTGTTGGCTACTAAGAAACAAGGACATTTGTTTTTAAAACCCTGAGACATACTTAGAGAATGTTATTTGCAAGATTGTTCACCATTCATATTTTGAAGGCATTATTTTCAAGTTTTGATAAAAGAAATATAGCTAGGTATTTTAAGATTTGTGTATTTCTAGAAAACTTTTTTCAAAAGCTATACTTTTGTCATCTAATTACTGGTCACGAACCATTCAGTTGTTAAAGAATATCAGCAGCTGAATATCCTTTATGTCATACCTGGAACGAACCTTACTCCTGGAATAAAGATTTGGAGGAACCTATGTCACAAACCTGTAAGAGCTTATAAATGTGTTTTATTTGAAGTGAGATCAGAATACACATTTACACAGCAGAATGAGATCCCACCAAAGGAAAAGCAGACTAGTGTTTATTTTACAACATAATGTCACTGTGTGTCATGTTGTCCTCTCACAAACAGGTTTTACAACACCTGCCTTTTAGACCTTTGAAAGCATAAGAAAAAATATTTACTTGGAAGCTGGAAAAAAAAAAAAAAAGCAGGCATGGGAAGGGCTCCCATGTAGATAAGGAAAAAGGACAGTTTGGATTGGGCAGCATAAAGAGGATTCCAATGCTGGTCTGACAGTTAAAGAATGAAATTACAAGGAGACCAACGAGAACAATTTTTCATCCTTCCATATCTGGAAATAGCTGTTGCCTGTGATTTGTTGTAAGTATAATGAAAAGCACTGGAGTGGCTTGGTGTGAATGGAGGCCAGTGGCCAGTACTGGAAGCACTGGGTCTGTATGGTACTTCTCTTTCTGGAAGCAGCTGAAAAAGACATTTCTGCTTCTCTGCCAAAGTATGGCTTTGTAACTAGTGGGGTAAGAGTTTTCAAAGAATAGATAGGTTTAAAATAATGTCATTGGGTGGAGAGGTTTTATGATTTTAGAAATACTTGAAATTGCGGAACTGAAATGCAAAATCTAAAGTTCCTCTGATATTTAGAGTAATCCCAAATTGCTTTAAGAATTCAGTTCTATTACGATGCAAAGTCATAAAGTTGGGTCCGAATTCCCACTTTGAGTTCTGGGAATAATGAACTCTTGAAATGTGGGTATGGCTTTTATAATTGAGGCCTATTGTTTTAATGAACCACAGCAAAAGATTTGCCACAGGTGTTTTGAGTTTTGCTGGGTGTGAAGTAGGTAAGCCACTGAGGTGCTCTGTTTCTGTGGTAAGTCTGGAAGATGCTGAACTAGTTTCTGCTGCTTAACCTGGCTCCAGGGTCCTAAATCTAGATCTTGCACTAGTTCCAGATGTTCCCTTCAGATGTGTTTAGGAAGAAAATAAGGTTTACAGTGAGGAAAATACTGTGCAAGGACTATAGCAAATGTACCCAGTAGACTAAGCAAGACCAAAGTTCTGCTCAGAGATGATGAAGCAAATATAGCTTAATGTTAAGACAAAGTAACACCCGCTGCTGCCTCCTCCTCCTCTGCGTGCACACACACACACACACAACTTGTTTACAAAAGTGCCTTGTAGTGACTGCTGGTGGTGTCACTCCGTCCCATGCCCCAGAGCTATCACCGGGCCTCATGGG
Source organism: Falco rusticolus (assembly GCF_015220075.1). Taxonomy (NCBI): domain Eukaryota; kingdom Metazoa; phylum Chordata; class Aves; order Falconiformes; family Falconidae; genus Falco; species Falco rusticolus. The sequence goes on from NC_051189.1 coordinate 48,256,172, forward strand.
AGATGTGACTACAGCATCGGACATGGGACTGTTTGTTCACTCACTTTCTGTGAAGAGAGTTTTGAACTGTGTTTTGAATAGACAGCATTTTCTTTGTGTGGTTGGTAAATAACACAGAGCAAAGTTAGTCAGCAAGTTGCATAGCTTCTGCATTCTGATTCTTTGGAGCCCTTTTGTACCAAGCTTGACAGGATGTTTTTAACAGAATGTGACCTCACTGGGATACCAGAGGTAAGGAAAAAAGTTATTGGGGCTGTTGTGGAATATTTTGCACAGAGCTGACTGAAAGAACTGCTTTAAAATGCCTCTTGGAGAGAAGATGGTTTCATGTTGATCCAGTCAACACCTTGTTCAGTGAAAAGCAATGTCTTCCACTCCTTCGTAAGTTATAGAAAGTCTTGATAAGATTTTCTATTTCCCATTTACAGAAAAAGATGCTGATTTGCAAATCTCAGAACGATTATGCACTTGGTCTAATGTGTTGAGCAAAGGCCCAGTTCTAGTGACAGAGCATCAAAACGTTTTCTTTCTAACACAGAACAGAATAAGTGGATCAGATCCAATTCTTCATCCGAGTCCTAGAAGCAGCAGTACGGGAACTGGAGTGGTGGGAAACCCAGCAAGACCAGGCGACGCCAACCTTCTGGACACCCATACTCAATCACTAGGTAAAGGTAAGAAGGAAAAAAGAAACAAACCAGTATCGGTTTATTTACTGGGTAAGATCGTGTGTGGGTTTTCACCGCAGACATTAAAGTGGAGGCCGCCGCTTGTAGTTTTGCTCAGAGGTAGAGCAAAGGGGGCTGTGGTACCCTGGGGGTGTGGGGCTGCGCAGGCACCCCCTCTCCTCCCTCTGCTGGTCAGCACCCGGGGCAGGCGGCTGCAGGCGGTGGGGGGACCTGGCACCTTTCTGCCGGGGCTGGAGGGGAAGCCCGGCTTGCTAGCTGTCCCTCAGGGCTTCTTTAGGGTGTTCCTCGTGATTCTAAGCACTGAGAGCCTTTGGATGTAGTGGTGCAAGGTTTAGCAGTGGGGAAAGAAGGGAGAGAAATCTGAGTGTCCAAGTCAGGGAAGATGATTAAAAAAAGGATATAATTCAGAGGTATTTACTGATATAGTATAAAAATATTATGGATTCACGCTGAATATCTGATTTGTTTGTATTCAGGATCTAAAGAGGTTTTATAAAAAATGAAAGAAAAATGCATTATTACACAAAAAAGCTTCATGAATATTAGGCATCTTGCTGTTCTGAAATTGAATTAACAAGATGTGATCTGCTTTACTATGTATACCAACAGAAAAACAAAGCTTTATCTTCTTTGTGGTCAACAATCATTGGTATTTTCCAGACAGTACAGGTGACTTACACAGAAAAAAAAAATAAAATTGTTTGGAGTCACTGATAGAGCAGTGAGAGGAAATGAAGTTCTCACGATATGTAAAACTGTTATTCATACTTAAAGACTTGCATAACAAAGAAATCTAAAAATAGGCTTTTAAAATTGGAAAGTTTTGACTGTTGCTGACAACGAAAGTGTTCGTTGGTAAATGAGGATGGAAAAGTTTGCTCATTAAGTTATGACTAACTAGACTTGCTTTTTACTGTAAGGCATATAAAGAACTAGAGATTTGGGTTTTCTCATGATCAGTTAGAAAGTGGATGGGTTGAACTTCATTTAGTAGTATAAAAGATGCAGTGACATGTCCCTGCTCCCAGTAAGACAGGGTAATGAATTTGGTTTGAAAAAGCATTTACAGTGGTACTTTTATGATGTCAAACTTGCTACTGTACCTTGAATCACTTGTGTGTGGTAGATAAGCTACAAGCTCTGTCCTAATTAGAGCAAGTATTTTGTCTGAAGAAGCTTCTAGAGACAAATGTGTTCTCAGAAGCAGAAGTCTGTCAAATGGGGATGATGGAAGCTGATGAATTTATATTCACAACTTTGGTATTTTTGTTGCAGTAATATTTCTGGTCCTTATCATGGGTCAGGTGCTGGGTATTGTACATTACAAAACCAGATTTTATATACCAAACAGGTAACGATGCAGACATGAGACAGCAATTGAACAAAAAAAATGTGAAAAAATTATTCAGTCATGAAAAATACACTGTTCAGATGGAGTTTTCTGATTTTAACGTCTTTGGCTGGCTGTATGTGTACTGTTAGGGTGTTTTTCAACTGATGATTTTTCAGTGTCCCACCCACTACAGGGGAACTGCCACCAATGGTTGGAAGCTTGATCACTTTTTGACCTTCAGTCAGGGGGAAGCTGGCAGGGTGGGATACAGTTGACTTTATCCCTGAATTTGAAGAAGAGAGTGCAAAAGTTCATCAAAAGTAGTCTGTTTAATATTTATGAAAGCTACGATGGAGAATCCACTAGAGGTCAGTACAGAGTGCTGAATGGAAGCAGAGTGCCAAGGCTTTGTGTATTCATGCTCTGTACTTTTGATCTTTAACTTTTCCTTTAACGAGTGGTAAAGGCTTACAGAGCTTTACAGTCAGTATTCCTGTCCTCTTCAAAAGATATATTAAAAATACTTGGGATAATATGATAATGACAGACTGCTGAAACAGAGTAATTTAAACAACAACATGCATTTTGTAGCATGTTATAGCTTGCAGAGAGATGCTGGAAACCTCATTTTGTGGAATCACCGTCAAAACCAATGTGTAATACTTGCTACATATACTGCAGTGACAAATGCATCTGGCTGATGGCTATGTAGCAAAAAATTACAAGAGAGAGGATAATTTTTAGGAAACAAGTTTTCAGATACTTGAAGTTAAAGTAACAGAAGAATTTTTCTCATTTTAGGTAACAAGTTTGGACAATTCTAATTAAATGTTGTTTTAAAAGTCTTTTCTTTGTGTATATACACATACATACAGAGGGAGAGAGAGGCAGACAGACTGTATATAAAGTTGAATTATCTTTTGTTTCACTTTTTAAAGCTGTTGTTTGCTCGTGGTTTCCTTTTGTGATTTAAAGAAAGGAAAAGTATCACCGCGTACAGTCTGTGCATGAAAAGATCCTTCAACATATATTAGCTGCAAAAGCTCATGTCTGAAAAGCTTCTGTTCAAACTGCTTTCTGTGGATCTAGAAAGAGCAACCTGCCTGTCCCCATTCTGTTTCCTTTCACCTTAACCAAGTACTTTGAAAACTACCTTGCTAATAAATTGTAATTTTTGAATGTTAAAGAATTAAAAAAAAAATTATCACCAGATAAAGGTGGCATGTTCTATTTTGGTTCCAATACCAACTTCTACCTGCTGTCTATGAATTTAGGGAGAAATTTCCCAATACCTTCAGACAGAATCGAACTATACAGTGAATATTTTTGAAAATCTTAATTTGTTCTGCTTACCTTCATACACTTCTTTAAATTGGTTATGTAGGCATCGGAAAGTATCCAGCATCTCTAAAAACCATCCTTTCTTTTTATTTGCTTTATCGTGCGCTTAAAACTGACAAGAACTAGACAGAGGCTCTGCAACCCTTTCTCTTCTCATAGGCACTGTGTGCCATTAGTCAGATGGTGTAAGTGTGAATGCAGTTCAGAGGGCTTTAAGGGAGGATTACTGTAGGGGAAGGATTCCCTGATAACCGTAACAGCTATCAGCGGTATAAACTGAGGTGGGAAGGAGAAGGAGACGTCATAAACTACTGTTGCATATATGATCTGTGTTGTGTTTTCTCCACACTTCTGTCACCGCAACATCACACATAGGTCTTCCAACCCAGCACAGCTGAATTTTCTTGCAAAACAACACCACCTTTCCCCGGGTAAACTGATGTCCACACCATTTTGGCACACAATATTTTCCAATTGCCTTTTTCACATCTCTCTCTTTTTTTGGGGGGTAAAAACGGTGTGAGAAGTTGTGTTTTGCTGAGCCATGGTGGAAGTGCTCATTCACAGTAACCAATGTTCTTCATTAGTTGACGTTGGGAGGGAGCCGCCCTCCTCAAAGGCTTTTCCTGAAAAGTAGTGCAAAGGTTGAAGTTAAGGTGTTTCTTATAATACCTAATGCTCTGGTTTTAGCCAGTCAGTGGTGAAGTCCACAAGTCAAAGTATTTCTATTACTCCAATTAAGTTTGTTTGCATGTTAAATTTCATGAACATCTGGTCTGCTTTTTTTGTGTGTAACATATGGGGTATAAAGCCCCAGAATTCAAAGACTAAAATAAGGTTGCTGGAAATGCATAGTTCAGTCAAGTATAATGTTATGTTAGAAGTTTGCTGTTCTTATCTGTATGCAGACCAAAGATAGAAGATTACAGCAGAGCTGCTCATGATTAAGGAACAGAAGGTCTGTCTTAACATTGAAGTTCTTGGTCTCTTGATAGATTAATGTTTGATATTTTCTTGATTGTGGTATCACATCCATAAATTCTTACAGGTGAAATAACATGATATTCTCATTTTGTCCTTCTTTTCTGGTGTCTGATTTATTTGTTTGCTGGTTTTTAAAAAAACATAAAACCTAGCTATATAGTGGTAAGATAATTTAACTATGCATATTTACTTTGCAGGAGAGAATTTTTAAGTCAGGGATAAATTTCTCTATTCTTAGTGTATGTGTGTACAGAGGTGACTTCCAACTTTTCTGCATTACTTGATAGGGAGGTATCTGTCATTTATCTGTAAAGCTGTGTGTTCTGTTTAAGCACATATCAAAAAATTGTGGGCTCATGTCCAGATGGGAATAGTACTAATTCAGTCAGTGATGATCAGTAATCAAGATAGCAGCACTAGTGAAAATCTCTTCATATAAACAAGGAAACCATGACATTTGCACCAGCAATTGAATAAATTAAGGTTCCTTACCTGTAATTACATTATCAACATGCAGATTGCAGAATAACCTAAAATAAATTAGAGCAAATAAGTTAGAATAATAAATGCAGGCAAATAAATTGTAGTATCAAACATTCCACAAGGAGAAAAAAGATTTTTCACCTATTTCCGGAATGAAAGGACAGCCCCAGGAACTGGCACAATTCTGGGAAATGTACTCTATATCACAAGAAAACATCAATATAATAGTTTCATTTTGGGTGGTTCTACCATTTTAGTGAAGCGTATGTATGGAGGTAACTCTCCTCCCAAGGTGCTTAAGGGATCAGTAATGGTGCTTTTCCCTGACTATATTAGATGGGATGGTATAGCTGGGTTTGGGTTTTTTTACTGTATACTGCAGTTCTATTGAGTATTTGTTACCTGTCCCTTTCACTGTGTAGCTCAAGTCAATACTAAGCTTTTCTTTTTCATTTCCTCATTTTCCCTTATGTCAAGAATAAACTTTAGACTCCAGTCTCTCCTTGATATTCTTTACCTCCCACTGAAATCAGTAGGATGCTGAGCTCAATTCCTGAGTGTCTTACATATCCCAGTAACAGAAAAAGCTGGTTGTATGGGGCCTGAAATTCAGCACCTGTAGCCTTTATAATATCAACATTAAATCTGAGGTATAGGTGGAATTAAAGCTTTCTAGAAACTCTGAAAATCCCTTTTCATAGAAAATTTCTCAGTTGTTTCTCTTATACCTATGTATTTCTAGGGCAACATTCACACTATCACCTTAACTGTAAACCAGATAAATATGAACTCAGTTTTTGTAGCACAGATTCATGATTATAAGTGAAGTTGTTTTTGAGGACCTTTGTGTTTTTAATAAGTGTCTTCTAAAAGTGAATCTTATGTTTGGCTCTACTTTACAGAATAACTCTTTTATGAACAAACTTTAATACATGGAAAAGATCTTCTGTAGTCTATTTGTGATTACTCAATATAATGCAAGGAGGTATTAAGAACAGGCTTCACACAATAGAAAATGTTTAACAAGTACATAGTCCAACTTTTTCCTTTTGTACTTTAAGAATAAATCTAAATTTCAATTGTATGTAATAGGTTTTCCCAAAGCTGTAAAAATACAATGAATAGCAATGTTATTTAACTACATTATTTGATTATTTGGGAGGTTTATGTTGGTCCAGAAGAAGAAATATACCTTTCTAAAAATGTTTTTATTTATGTTTATTTATTGTATTTTTATCAATACACTCATATTTTGTATCTGTCTATGTAAATATATACAAATATATACAGAATATTATGAATTTTCTGCAGGAAAATGCTACTTGAGAGCTCATTAATATTTTTATGATCTCAACAAATTTATATTGACATTAACTTTGTTCCAGGAATTAAGATGTTAAGTTTAAAAAAGTGTTTAATTCAGATTAGATAGAATATGGGTAAAAGTCTTAAAAAATACTAACTGCGGCTTTAAACAGAACGAAGCAGAAACATGTCTTTTTCCATGAACCTGACTCACAGAAATATTTTATCTATTTTCTCATCAATAATTTTCTTAGTAGTGCTCCTATAGAAGTGTTAATCATGTGATTACATGTGTCAAAAATATTCCATTTTGCTAGCAGATTTATACTACTTCAGAGAAAATGTATGAATAAAGATTTTCTGGTAGCTTAATGTTGGTGGTAAAGATGACCACACAGAATATGAATGCTTGTATTTGGTATGTTTATACCAAGTTCTCTTGCAAAACAGTGATTTAAAGTAGCATGGATTTTAAATTTTGACCAACCCCATCGCATTTTATAATGACATGGCTGGTATGACTGGGTTCATGGTTAAGGGGAGCAGGGGGTGCTCTGACTTTACCAAGTTTTTTCAGCACAATCTCCCACAGCATCCTTGTGTTCGGCAGGGTTATTGTAAAGTAGATGGATGGACTACTAGATGAGTAGAAAAGTGGATGGATCATCAGACTCACAGGGTAGTGACTAATGATTCATATTCTGCTTTGATGCCTTAGCTCCTCAGGGGAATGTCCAGAAACCCATCCTGTTTAGGAACTTTTTAAGTCTTTGTGGGGAGTGGGTTAAACATTATGTGCTGACAGTGATGAAGGCTAACAAAGCATCATGCTGTATCAACAGCAGAATAGGTAGTAAATCACAGGAATTTGTAAATTCCCTTTACATGGTACTAATTAGGCCACATCTGGAACATTGCATCTAGTTCTGGATACCCCCCATACAAGGCAGATGTTGATCAACTGGAGCAAGTTCAGTGGAGAGCTACCAAGATGATTGGAGGTAGGAGCATGTCTCTGTGAAGAGACACCGAGAAAGCAGGGCTTGTTTAATCTGGAGAAGAGAGGCCTGCAGGAAAAAAAATCATGTTTAGGCAGAGCAATTCTGAGAAAATTATAGTGTTGGAATTTTTGAAATAACATTTTCCTTGCAAGTGAACAGTGTCTGCTGCCTCCTAAGGAAGCATCAGGTGAGCTTGGGTGGTTAAGGATCTCTAATGAATCTATAAATGTTGCAAGAGATTCCCTAACAGTTAGGCAGCAGATGTAGTGCTGCACTACTTTGTAAGGGCACAGTATTGTTTTCATAGGTGTAATAATAGAAAAACAAAATGGCATTCCAGATGTAATCTGATGGCTTATCCAAGTCTCTGAACCTCCTTTACCTGCTAGGAGAATCCTTCTTGCTCAGCAGTCCTTGCCATCATTCCTGGGATGATGGAAATTTACTGAGTACAGGTGTTTGGCCAGCATGGTGAATACTGTTGGTAGGAAACCGATGGCCTATGGATACTGAACTGTGCCTTGGTTTGATTTGATGGTGCTTATGCCCTGGTTTTGTTCTTTTCCCCTGAAACTTGATGTCAGTATTTTTGCTTAGGAAGAAAGAATTGTATTAAGGAAGTCATAAGAAATCATAGAATCATAGAATGGTTTGGGTTGGAAGGGACCTTAAAGATCATCTAGTTCCAACCCCTCTGCCATGGGCAGGGACACCTTCCACTAGACCAGGTTGCTCAAAACCCCATCCAGCCTGGCCTTGAACACTTCCAGGGATGGGATATCCACAAATACCTTGACACATTTTTGTTTAGAAGTGAAAATAGTAGAACAAAGGGAGTAATTAGTAGATATTTGTAAGCCTATCTTTTCTTTATGCCAAATCAACAAGATTAACAGTGAGGACAGGGGGCTAAGAGGATAAGGAAAGGGTTCATGAGCTCTTTTGGGTCTTTGGTAGAAAATACTGTACTTGGGAATGTGGAAGACATTGTAATCAATCTTGTACTGTATGGATTTACACTCTGAAAAATATGCGGAAGTGGCTGGGAAGATAGCAATGTGATCAGCCCTGGAATGGACACCAACAGAGTGGCACCAGAATGTTCAGTCTATCCCATCCAGATGTTTTCCTGTTAGGCCAGGGAAAGCACCTCTCTCCTACTTGCTTCCTCCTGATTGCAGAAGCAAGTTTGATATATGCATTGTATGTTTACAAGTTTGGTTTGTTGTCCTGACTCAGGCTGGGCTGATCATACACAGGGCTACCCAGCAGGCAGCACTGCTCACAGGACTTGCATAACTTTTAGTCACTTTTTTTATTTCTTACCTTTTCCTTTTCTACTTTCTGATGTTCCTTTCCCCTCTCTAGTTCTCTCTTTCCTGCTTCAGTCTTCTCCCAAAAAACAGCCTGGCTTAATTCCTTTCTCCCGACTGGTTCTAGCTTTGCTAAATCTCTTTGCCAGTTCAGTATTTCTGATACCATTGCTGATGTACTTGTGGCCTTGCACAGAATTTCTTCTACAACTGCCTGCATACTGTTGGCTTTGCATGACAGTACTTACCAGAAGGTCCCCAGTGGTCCCCTTCGACTATCTGTAAAGTCTGACCATTGGTCACATAACTCCCTCACCTGTCTGTGAAATCTAGCCTTTCTTCACTGCTTTGTCTACAAAATGTTTTAGCTTCTCACTTCATTATGTCTCGTTTCTTATTTTCTGTTCATGTTTGCATGGGTACTGTTAGCATGTCCTGTGCAGTTACCTTTAACTGCAGGCAGGACCCAGGCAGCAACATCATTGCTTTCCTGAGCCGTAACACCAGTAGTATCATCCGTAGTTGCTGCTATTGATGTACAGTAGCAGAAAAAGCAGCAGCAAACCAATGCATTTGATAGTAATTGCTGTAACCATGTAGTGTTTTCACTTTCAGAAAAATAGTAACACATTTATATGACTCTTCTGTTTTGAACTTCAAATTTAAAAATTAACAGTGCAGTGTGACAGCCATAATTCAGGACTCTACATATGTGATTTCCATGACTACGTGATCACTAGCCAGCACCACATCTAGGACAGGATGCAACCTGGAAATAAGCAGAAGTGAGTGCACATTCCCTCTGACTGTTCAGTCATTCCTGACCCTGCCTGCTTCAGATCACAAGGCAGTGGTGATACCATGATGCAGATTACAGAGGGAATGAGGACACAATACAACAGCTTTGGAGGAGCTCAGAGCACGTGTGTTGCCACTATCATGGTGAAGGCAATAGGAGGTAAGGGCATGAGTGATGGATGCTTGAAATGTCTTCAGGTACCTTCCACACATCCTGGCACAAGAACCCATCTGTCAGAGCTACTCAGGAGTTACAGTGCATGGAATGGAAACAGGAAAAAATCTGCCTAAGTTCCGAGATAATAGGAAATGATCTAACATTGTGTGAACAGGTGTCACCACAGTGACGATGATAAGTAAGCCTTGCTGCAAGGTTGGGTATGGTGTCATATTTAACTTTTCCTGTGCTGGTTGTATGAGAGTTGGCTGGCTTGATATATGGCAGAGCAAGGTCTCATCTGCTCCCAGTTGCACCAGCAGACCTAGTCAATGAGATAGAAAACTTTCTTCTCATTGTTCCTGGTCACTGAGGGCAGTGGGAAGCAGAGCAAGTAGAAGCAGCTGAAGTCACAGCTATTGATGCAGCATAAAGTGTGGAAATACATTTGGAAACATGATGCTGGAAAAGCCCCTAGTTCTAATCCATGGCTAACCCAGATGACTTCAGGTAGTCACCTGTTAATCAAATCAGAATGCGCTCTGGTTATGACAGATTGGACCCACCACAGCGGAAGGCAAAAATCACAACTGGAATACTGTAGTCCTCTGGTATTAGGTAAAGAAATAGGTCTTCAAAATCACTGTTTACACACTTTTTGATCTTTAGAAAAACCCCAAACCAACAAAATAAATGCTTTCCTAAATGGTTTTAATTTGAGCTTTTAGGAAAATGAGTTTGATGCTCCCCATTGTTATGTCTTCCAGAGATCATACTCAAACCCTTGCTTAGTGGGTATGTCCCTCTTAATAATTACAAACTGTAGAACCTGGGGTTTTTGAATGATTCTTTAATACTTTGGAAATAATATTTAGTTGATTGATTTCTCTGTTTTCAAATCTTTACAGTACTTGGCTACAAGTAGAACAGAGAAATAACATGTGTAATCAGTTCTGTGAATATAATGTCTGCTGCCTTGTTACAAAAAAAAAAAAAATCTTTCCGGAAGAAAGAGAAATTGAAGCCCATGCTATTCACCTGATTATATTATCTTATGGCTAGTGTTATCACAGAGGAATCAGGTTTATTCACTGATATCTGGAGGTGAGATTTCATGAGGGAAGTGATTGAGGCACAATGAACCATGCTGACTAAAGATGAAAAGACAATGCTTTATCTTTTAGTGGAAAAAATGTTCTAGAGATCGTTGTATTAAACCCCCCCTACTTACGTTTCTGAAATAGCACCAGGGTTTCCAGGAATTTCAATGGAATTATATAGTTGGAATATGATGATATGTTTGGATGACTTTTGTTTCTTTGTTAAATTGGATCTAACACTATCCAATGCTCTGTCAAAGATATATTGTATTTGGTTATAGTTTTAAAACTCTTTTTTAAGTGCTGCTAAACAACTGGCATCCCTCATTTAATCAGCTGACAACCTAAGAAGTACAAGTTCTACAACTGCATAAAAGAATGACTGAAAAAGGGCAAATTTGAAATTCTTATTTTCACGTTTGAGATACAGCTAATTTGGTAAATAAAGATACAATCTTGGAGTGCCCTTGTTTTATCTGGGGACTCATTTCACTTGGATGGACTATTAGAGCCCTTTTTTGGTGCTCTGCTCCCACTTAGCCCTGGTTATTTGGTTACTTTCCTACAGTGATTGTGAAAGAAGAAAACTATGGCAGATTAAACACTTCTATAAGGTGTTTTCTGTGATGTGTGACCATAGGTGTGCAGATAATCTGCACAGATATAGTGAACATATTAAAGATACTTCAGTATGAGAAATCAGCGTTGTGTACAAGGGTAAAGCCAAATGACTAAAGAGCACAAGTTCTTTGCTTCTTTTTGGAACTTAACAGGATGCAACTTTCCTTTCTGTTTACCTGGACTGTAAGAGAGAGAGGCACATTCTTCACTCTTTTATTAAGCTTTTTAGTATGGGAACATTCCTCAAGCAAGATATACTTGGAGCCTAACAGATTCCATCTCCAAAGGCAAAATACATTCTATTCCTAACACATTAGAATGAAGGACTGAATCTTACTTTAAATTATTTGCCTTTTTGCCCAAATACCAAGTAGATTTATTTAACTGAATAAAAGATGGTCTTGAATGCTCAAAGTACTTTTCTGAAATGAAATGTATGTTATGCATGTACAATGACAGAGGGAAAGGAAGAAGCAAAGATTGCCAAAAACATTCTGAGAACATTTATTGATTGAAAACAAATAACTAGATTTTTCTTTTTGTTTTGTTTTGCTAGGCTTTTTGGGGTTTTGTTTTGTTTTTTTGGGGTTTTTTTCTTCTCTATATTACATGAAGTGGTCTCTGTCTGGGTGTAATTTTTACTTTTTAGTGCCATCTGCACCTGTGGCCTTTGGACTTAATGTTTATGACAGATGGACTGGACTGTATTTGCACCATTTAGTGTATAATCCTTCTGTATGTATCTATGCCATGCTAGGCAGTGGCACTGGCCCAATGGGCATATTTATTAGTGCAGACTTCCTGTCTGCTTCCATTGTCCTGTTCCAGTGTCCTTTGAGCCTAATGGACCTTGCTTTGTGCTGGGCCCACCTACAAAATATTGTTCCTAATTCATGCCAGATTATCTGTTGCAGACTTTAAATTTTTTTTATCTTTTTTTTTCTCTAACACGTTTGCCAACTAGAATGTTTAAAATGGATCAATTCCATATTGTAAATGATCTTCCTCTCCTCTCAGCCTGCGAGCTTCATTTTAGAACAAGCTTGCTAGCTTTGTTTGCTAGTATTGAGACGTTTGATTAAAAGGAGAACCATTTCCTCCGGAAAATGTTGTATCTCATGCTACCTAAGCTCTTGTTCTGCTGGAAGCGGAAGCTGTTCCCAGAAAAGCGATGGCCCCTGTAAAACCGTGTGTAATAAAGGCAGCCCCGGCTGCAGGAGCCTGCTGGCCCATGGCTGGCAGCCCAGAGCTGTGTGGCACGTCCCATTCCTACTGACTTCATCAGTGCTGTGTGGTGTGTGTGGGAACAAGGACAGGCTACTATAGCACAAGAAATGTTGCCTTCTTTATCTACAGAACTGCAAAATAAATTCAACATTCAGGTACCTGCAATTTCTAAAGTTTTTTGAAGGTTTATGAACCTAACAATCGACAGATATGATAACATGATAGCAAAGAACAATTTAGTATTGTTCATTTATCTCATGAAATCATGAGGTTACCTCTCTTAAATTTTGGTACCTATTAATGCACAAAATGAACCTCACAGTTTAGCTTAATTAACCACATCAAATAAGTGGTAAATTTCAAACAGATATTTGAGAATCAAAAGCACCCTTTTCTAACCATCAGTATATATAATCCTAACAGTTAGAAAGGATTTTAAAATATTTCTACAGAAAGTAATCATGTCCTGGTAAACCCTATATAGAAAGATAGGTCACCTATATAACTTCTCAGACTACAGAGCAAGACTGTATTCTGTGCTCTTATTATCATGATCATGAGGAAAAGAAGCAAATTCTATACCATACACCTGGATTCTAACAGGGATAGTTTCTAGGGTGGATCATGCCAATCAGATTTCTGAAGGATGAGAACAAAGACCTGGGAGAGATCATTTCATAAATAAATAAAAAAACAATTGTCAACAACATTTTCATATCTAGAAAAACCTTTTTTCTAATATCAAAATAAAGCTGTATAGTAAAAAAGAAAAGCGATTAAGATGGCATATTCATGACTGAGAAGTAGAAAAGGCAAAAAATTCTTCTTTCAGCCATTTTAAATTTGGCATTTCTGGTTTGCAGTTAAAACTTTAACTATGAAATTTAACTATTAAATATCCATCCAGAATATGCATGTGAGTGAGCTTGGTTTTGAAAAGAATGTATGTTGAAATCCATATACAAATACTGATGAATGGTTTTAATATCTTCCTTTTTTCATTCACCTTTAATGCTGTCGAATACTTAGTGCTTTTGAAGACCAGGAATCCAAATTGCAATGGTGAGACACCGTATAGGCATTTTTATGAAGGAATGTTTATATTTTTCAACCCTGAATTTAATATTAAAATATATGGTTGAAATTTGAAAATCTCATGGCAATCATCTTTCACACTGCATGCATTTTTTCTTTCTTTCCTTTTGTGACATCTAGAAGAGTTTCATCAACTTAAAATCGTAGTTGCACATCTTGAAGGAATATTTTTAAGAATGCAGTGTAGAAAATGTGCAAGCTAGTTGTGGGCAAATCCTGTTTAATACCCTTCAATTTGAATTAGTGGTGTGACGGTTCTGAAATTTTTCTTGCATTTGCTGTGGCAGTATCGCAATTTGTTCCTGATAGATTATTGCTCACCTACTTTATGAAAAAGCAGTTTTCTAAGTTGCTTTTCCCTGCTGCCAGTCAGTGTGATGATGAAGTATCTTCTCAAAACTACCATAAAACCTTCAGTATCTCTTTTTTTGTAAGACATTTCATAAAATTTAAGGTAAGAGCAGAGGTTGGTACAGAGGTATATCACAGAGAAGGCAGGATAGTGAGTGTTTATTTTTTATTTGCTTTACATTCTTTTGCTTTATAGCGTTCATAGTCACACTTCAGTACAACAATGGAGATATTATGCAAGTTTGCCAGGACAGAGAAGTAATCTTCTACCACAAAAGTCTGTCTGTATTAGCTTTAAGGTTATTGTAATGTTTGAGTTTCTGATTAGAGCCCTCTGCAAATAACGACCTGAGTGGTTGTGTCATCATGTAGGCAAGCTACATGGCCATTCAACTGTGATTATCATAACTTCAGTGCCAGTAATGCACAGTGCCCCAGAACTGCAGAGTTAGGTATCGTGTCCTGCAAAAGGAATTATTCAGTTAATCACAGAAGAGCCCAGGGACGGAGCTGATGGAAGCACATAATAGCAAGGTTATGCCTATCAAGGATATGCAGCCTAAACATCCCGACTGTGAGGCACCACAGAGACAAGTGTTACACGATGGCCCCCTCCCTTGTGGGTCATCATCATATCCCTTCCCTAAAGGTTACCTGATTACTAGCCAAGCCGATGTACCATACTACCATCATCTACCCTTGCGTCTGCAGGGTAGCATCTGAAATACAACCGAGGGGATTTTCCATTACCCTGAAAGGCATGTATCTGTGAACACTGGAGAGTCAGCCTTATCTGGTCTTGACTGTGTTCACGGTTCTGTTAGAGGAACTGTAAATCTAAAGAGCTTTGTAGAACATCCAAACTGGCCAATGACTACATGTCCTTGGGAACATGAGACAGGAGACCATAGTCATCTGCACACACTAGCTCAGGAATATTTGCTTTCTGTATATAAATAAGCCTCCTGTCTCTGCATGCACGTACTGAAGATTCAGGACTCCTCTATTCAAATGTTATTATATAGATGCATATATTGTAGATGCATAGCCTAGAGAGAATCCTCAAACATTTTTTGTCACTGAAGCCATTCTCACCTGTTAGGCCCCTGTTACAGTGAAAGTCCTTGTGCCAGGCCTTCCACCTTCTACATTTTCCTATTACTATAATTTCTTCATATCTGTAGCCTTTTTCTGATTTGTCTGATCTACAGGAACAATCCAAGAAATCCACATTTGTGGTCCCACAGAAGGCTCTTCAAAAGACTTGTTCGAAGACAGGGTCCACTGAGCTCTGGATAAGTTTTCTCTCTGTCTTTATGATCATCAGCATTTTCAAAGAAATAGGAGTGTGTTTCTCTATGTAAGGACTAGTTTAGACAAAACTTGGTTAGTTTCTTTAGCCAACCCCAGTAATCAGACCAACAGATTTTAAAATCTGTTCTTGTGGTAGTCTTCAGTGGTAGAAAAGTAGTTTTTCACGTGGTTGACAGCTTCACATGTGAAACTCACGGCACAAGTTCTGCATGTGACTCAGATCAATTTGGCCAGCAATGGGTTCTGTGTGGGATTATTTAATTTGTCCTCCTCACTGCTCTGAATCCTTTTCTTCAGTCTGTTTGTTGTATTTCCATTCCACCAGTTAATACTGCGATCAGTGAGGATGAGACAGTAATCCATCCTTTGTACAGGTCTTATGTCTTTCTTCCATCTACCTACATGTTTTCCGTAAATCCTGTGATGGCTCAGGAACTGGCAACAGACACAGATGGAGGATGTCACACCTACATACAATTGATGATAAAACGATGGCTGTTGGCCATTGACTTGCAGTGACAGAGACCTTTAACTCTTACATCAAAGGAGCCCTTTTTAAGGATGGTGTCACTACTACCGGGTGCTGAAAATGGAAAAACAGATCCTCAGCTGTCATGTGCTCTATTATTGATTCATGGTGCTAGAACAGCAAGTCAGTTACACAGCAAAACTATCATGTAAAACAAGCTAAGCCAAGAGTAGGGAGGTGTTTATTACATATTGAAAGTGTCTTGCAAAATGTAATATTAATATAGAAATCTGAAATGGAGCGTATCTTTCAGATTAGATACATTTTAAGGTGGTCATTGCTATATATATGTATTACCAGAAATCTGACTTTGAGAATAAATGGCTACCTAATGTTTCCTTAACTGAGGCTGATATCAAAGTTAGATTCTTTGTAACACTACTGACAGATTTTTATGAGGATCTAGGTAATTCAGTGACGGTATATTCATAAAATGAGAGGCTAAACTTGTAGAAAAAGGCTTAGCCATGTTTGTGTAACATAGAAAAAAAGATTACTGAATAGGTTTCTGTGGGAAAGAACAGCTCAGAACATTATAAGATTTTATATATATCAAATTATATATATCAGATTATAAAAGCTGCAGTATTGACTGCTCATAGGTATGTTAGGTGGTATCTTCCCAGAGTAATAGTTTCTTCTGTTTAAAATAGTAGCTGCTCTATGATTTCCCCTTCATTACTGGGAAAAGAAAAAAGGTGTATTTGGGGGGGCAGGAGGGAAGGGAAGGTCTAAGACTTAGAATTTCTTTTAATTAATCAACTTCATTATAGAAAAATAATGGGTGAAATAGCATGAAAAATAAGATCTTTGTGTGTGTGAAATAAATGCAAATGTATTAAAAGATTGATTAATACTAGGTTCCCAGTGGTTAAAACAACCCACTCCTTTCAGTACTCTGTTGTCTGAGTTTACAGAATATATATTGTCTTCCTTCTGACTATTCTGTAGTGATTTCTGTTAATTACCATCTGAAAGACTATATAGTCCACTTCTTACTAACATAAAAATGCAGTAACTCTCAGAAATTGTCCCACTGATGCCTATGAAGCTATTTGCAAGAGAAACTGCTGGCCAGAGTAAGCAAGGGCTCCATTAAAGGGTTCAAACAGAAGATAAATTTATGTTTACTTGACATATTCTTCTTCGCTAACTTTCCTCTTGTTTAAATCCTTATTTCTTCTTCTACTTATATTTCTAAGTCCTTCTAACTCTTTCTCTGTTTCTTCCTCTGTTTTTATTTTTCTCTTTCCTCCTCCTAATATTCCATTTTAACAAGATTTTGTGAGTCACACTGATTCCAGGCAAACAAGCTGCTGTACTGTAAAATAAATAGCCTTGAAATGCTACAAAGTAAATCACTTGCCTTCAAGATTAAGCTAAAATGTTTGCTTCAGCTTCATGTCTGAACATCCTTCCACTTAACCAGATGATAGCAGACTTTTTGCCAACAAAACATATCTTTACTAAACCAGGGCCATCTTTCAATAAGAACAGAGCAGTATGATGCCCTCTGCCATCAAAACATGCCTCTAGCCCTATCTATTTATGAGGAGCTTTGTACTGGATACAAACTGATCATGAATGTTATCCAGCTTTATATAAGACATCACATGGTATTGGTAATCTGATACAGGGTTTTAAATGGATAGCTACACTCACTGCCAGTTTTAAGTGCCAGCATTTTTTTTGCTTTTGCTATCAAATGGTATAGCATGTACTGCTAAGATATAGCCTAACCTTCACTGGGGTTATGCTTCCTGCGGAAGAATTGCTACATCTTTTTTTATCTTTTATTTTTCTGAACACAATACACTATTTAGTATTCTCTGATGGAGCATCCTGGAAATAGATTGTTGCAGGACGAATAATCTACATTTTAATCCTTGCTCCCAAATATGGGGTTTTTTCACAGGCTTGTGTTTCAACATCTATTTAATATATGTTTATTAAAATAGTTATGCTTTCCCGTTACAGAACTGGAGAGTCTTAAGAAACAGATATGGTTTCAGACAAGAAATGTGACTTTTCTTGGTGTTTATTCTTGCAGAATTTTACTTGATCACCTACCTATACTTGTATTTGTAAACCTAGAGAATTAGCCTTATTTGTGGGTTAGGTATATAATTGACATTCGGTCCATGCAGGCATGAGAAAATCTAACCTGGTGTGAGAAACCTGAAGTGTGACTAACATCCTGAAATTTTGCTTTGCAACATAACCTAGAGGATGGATAAGCATTAACATGGAAAATCTAGCCTCTTTTTCCCAGAGGGCACTTTTGCATTATTGTGGCTGAAATGCTTCATGTACTGTATCACTTTGATCTGAAAGCAAAAATCTGATGAACACTTGAGTATTTTAAAGGTAAAGATAATAGCTTCAATCCCTTGAATCCCTAGTTTCTTAAATCATTTTAGGACAAGTCAAAGTAAGATTCTGGAGCTGGTCTGTGCATGCTTAAGGGAAGGGAAATTGTCCATTTTGTGCCTGACTTACTAGAAAGCAGGTGTGGGAAAGAATATGGCAGAGGGAACTTTTCAAAAAATGAAGAGAACCTATGTGAAAATTTTGTAAGCAACTAATAGTTGGCAATACAGATAGAGGCAACTCAAACTGGTATTTCAGTATCCAATTATTTATCAAACATCCACTTGCAATTGAAATAGCTTAAGCACAGAGATGTGACTTGGAGGCGGGGGGGTAGAACTGGTAAGGAACATTGCATGCTGAATTTTTGCTCATATGTTTCTTCTACTATCAGGGAGAGATCTGTAGTTTTGTATGCTTCCCTAACTTCATGCATTAGAGAAATTGAATAGCATGGGTGACTTTAAAAGGGAGTGACATTAATGTGAAGTCTAAGGATTCTTTATGTGCACAAACCCATGATGGTTCATTCCATGAACAGCTGCTAGCCAATAAGCCTTTTAAAAAGCCTTTTGGAGATGACACTGAAAATCCAGAGCTCACACTCTCACTGCAGGATTTATACACTGAACTTTCAAAAACAGGGCACCCCCAAATACGTGTTAAGGGGTAATCTAAATGCCTCTTAGGGACCCGGTATTACATTAATTATATACACAACTGTTGTGGTTTAACCCCAGCCGGAAACTAAGCATTACACAGCTACTCCGCTCCCTCCCTCCCCGGGTGGAATACGGAAGAGAATCAGTAGTGAGAAAGTGAGAAAACTCATGGGTTGAGATAAAGACAATTCAATAGGTCAAACAAAAGCCACTCGTACAAGCAATGTAAAACAAGAGATTCATTCACTATTTCCCTTTGACAGCAGGTGTTCTGCCATCTCCAGGAAAGCAGGGCTCTGCCACACATAACAGTTACTTGGGAAGACACGTGATAACTCCAAATATCTCCCCTTCCTTCTTCTTCCTCATACTTTATAAGCTGAGAATGGTGTCATATGGTTTGGAATATCCCTCTGGCCAGTTGGGGTCAGCTGTCCCGGCTGTGTCCCCTCCCAGCTCCTTGTGCCCCCCCCGGCTGCTCGCTGGTGGGGTGGGATGAGAGGCGGAAGAGGCCCTGGCGCTGTGCCAGCTGTGACTAAAGCATCCCTGTGTTATCAGCACTGTTTTCAGCACAAATCCAAGACATAGCCTTATCCTAACTACTGTGAAGAAAATTAAGCCTTTCTCAGCCAAAACCAATGAACCAACATACCACTGAATTTAACTAGGACTTGACTTGTACCTAATAGAGAAGTTGTACAATATTAAATATATTTAAATATTTAAACATAAATGTCATAGTTTTGAAACTAGTTTCAATTGGTGACTTGATTGTACAAATGTATGTCTGAGTGAATCTGGCTAATGAGTATTTTCACTCCACACTTTGTGTAGGCTGCAAAACTATCAAAGCTTCTGTGAGCACAAAATGAGGTACATAATAACTGTAGCCCACTATTGAAATGACATTAAGGTTTCTACCAACAATCTTCCAAGGAGCTATTTATGTTGAGGTTATGTTGTAAGTTTTTTGGGGGAGACTCCTCATTTATACTCCACCTGAACAGAAAATGTGGTTACTGATTAGTGCTACGTTATAAGAAATAAATAATAAAATCAATGGATTTGCTTATACTTTGGGCAATTGCTGAGGATTCCATAGTAGCACTTGTCATTTTCTGGCAGATGGTAAATGGTTACCTCTGCAATTAGAAGAACACGTGTCTTCCTTTCTGCACTGAGAGAATCTTAACAACTAAAAATGTGGCCGTGATAAGCCAGAGAAATATAGGAACAGCATGTTTGAAATGTATTAACTGAAGAAATATATTCAGAATGAAAGTAAAATGTTAAAAAGCATTTCTCTGATGCAAAATATTCTAGGAGCTGAAGGATTGGAAGGCCAGTTCCAAACCACCACAGCTTCTGAGCAGTGATACAACTGGCCATAGAAAGGAACACTACATTTGAGGGTTTCTATCCTTGTACATTCAGCACTAAGAGCTAAGGAACCAGAGCTTTATGGAGGAGACAGGAGTGTGAGCTGGCAAAGGTACTACAGCCACCTGACCATTGTACAAATATTAACAGCCAATGTTTATCTATACCCAAGCAAGATATTTTAAAATGTGTTTCATTTTTAGTGAAGTTAAAGCAATTTATATTGTAAAGTTTTCTGGGACTGGTGTCCTACATATCCTGACCAATGCATGGGAAGAAAAATTATATTCCACTTTAATGAAATTGCAAAACATTTCCTTGAGATTTGATCCTGTTGCTTAATAGCATTTTCTCATCTTACAGACAGCTTAGCTAATTCTGGTGTAATCAGAGATGGCTGTTGGATCAAAAGTTGCAGACATGTCAGTTAAGAATGTAACAGTTGTACCCTCTGCTTAAATTTTGTTATTGTATCTTGAAGTATAAAAACTCAAAATACAGGTTAATAATAGAAACTTACACTACTGAAATGGAATTAACAATAAAAATAATGATGCACATACAACTTCACTTGAACTGACAGACCTAGTTATAACAACTTTATGCTGTGCAGTAGAAACTTGTCCCATTGTGTCTGATGACTATAGTTATCAGGGCAGGAGAAAAGACCTTTAATCACAATCTTAAAATACGTTGTGTGGTTCCTTTTGCATATCTGATTAGCCTCTTGTATGCAAATACTACATTTACTCTGTTTTGAAAAGTGTCTCCTATTTATCCACGTTGATCTTATTTTATTTTGCAGATTGGCTAACTTGCTTTCTGCAAGTTACATTGTAAGGACAGCTTTAATGGTTGAATTAGATTGTCTGTTCACTTTTTACAGTACACTGTATTAATCTAAATGTGTGGTAGCCAGGCTTAAAACCAATACCTACAGGTACCTTTTCAGCACAGTGCTCAGGAAATTAACCATGGAGCTCTCATTAGCATTAATGGGTGCTTAATGGCTAATTTACTGTGCACCACGCTTAAAACATACCCCCCAGGGTGCTCACCAGGCTGTGTGGGAGATTTCTCCATGCTGATGGTACTGAAATTTTATTTTATTAGATCAAGCTGCAAATGAAAGATTTTGATTTCTATGACATCTATACCTAACTCTGGTTCAAAAAGAAAATGCACACACACCTGTGTTCATTATGAATTAGCTGTGGCAGCAAGATAATCCCACCAAGGAGTTCTGGCAGAAAGATATAATAGGAAAAAGATGTACTATCAATACTTCTGATTTCTCATAAACCCGGAATGTTACACAGAATATCTTTTTTTTAAAAAAAAATATTAAACATTAAAAGCATATGCTTTCAAAATAACTATTCAGAAATTTGGAACTGCTGTTACAATTTTAGCTTTAGCCTTATTATGCATGTGTTTTTGATTACAAAGGGAAAAAATCAAGAAATTAAGATAACCGGAATTAAAAGCTCAGGAACTTATGTCTCTAAGAAGCTGATGCTTTCAGTCAAAGGAGCAAAAATACGCTGGAATTCACACTCCGGTCCAAGATGAAAAACTGTTGGGAATGCTGCCAAATTATGTTCTGAATAATGAATTTTAAAAGAACTTTAAACAGAAAACCTATAAGGAATGGGGGAAAGAGAAAACAATCAAGAATCCTGTACTTTGGTGACTAGAAAACAGTGGGATAAGGCAAGACTTAAAATCAGTCTGCTTTTTGCTTTAGAAAGAAGATCATTCATTTCTTGTGAAAGGATGAAGAAGGAAGAGAGTTGACATGTGCTTAAAATTATCTTTTACATAGAACAGATTCAAAATTTATATCTATTTCAGTTTTTAATAGGACCAATGCTGAGTACAAAAGCAAAGGCAGGCTTCCTAAAGCAAAGCTCACTGAGCTTAATGTATGTGTGTATAGGAGACAGGGGGAGAAGACAACACCCTTACTGAAGTATAGGAATATGAAATCACAATCAGATAGAATGTACTGGCACCATGAAATTGTGGAGTAATATAAATAGCAACTATATTTAAGACAAGAAAGAAAATAGGTAACTTAGGCTAATATGGACTTACCAGCGTGACTCAATCAGGCAAAAACTTAGAAAATACTGAGGATATAGAAGAGATTGAAATAAACAGCATAAAACAAAGGGCTCATAGATCATGTCAGATCAATCTGTAATCTATCTCAGGTAAGAAAATTAATTTTTTGGATAAGAGAAATGCAAGGCAGTTGAATTTGTCTGGACTTCAGAGAAGGATGGGAAATTATTTGTTACAATGAAGAAAATGGGGATTAATAGGGAACTCTAGGGAGCACCCGTCCAAGCCATGAGGAACCAGTCCCTCCAGGAGAATGCTGTGGGAAATAGTGTCAAAAGATTTAGTAAAGTCTAGGTATACAACATCCACAGCCTTTCCGTCAGCCACTAAGCTAGTCACCTTGTCACAGAAGGACATCAGGTTAGTCAAGCAGGACCTGCCTTTCATAACCCCATGCTGGCTGTGCTCCATCTCTGGTTAACCTGTATGTGCCACATGATGGCACTGAGGATGATCTGCTCCATAACCTTCCCCAGCACCGAGGTCATACTGACAGGCCTGTAGTTCCCCAGATCCTAGTTCTGGCCCTTCTTGTAGATGGGTGTCACAGTTGCTAACTTTCAGTCAACTGGGACCTCCCCAGTTAGCCAGGACTGCTGCTATATGATGGAAAAGTGGCTCAGTGAGCACTTCTGCCAGCTCTCTTAGTAGACGTTATTTATCTCAAATTTTCTTGGCCACTGTTTTTTTGTTTTAAACATCCTTTTCTCCACCATTTTCTATAATGCTGTACTAAAGAGCACCTGCTACAGAGTCTGTCTTAAAGTCATGTCATGAGTATCGCAGATCCTTATAATTCACAATGGTGATATCATTCTTGTACATTACACTCTTTAGCGCCACTAGTTTGTGATACTCAACTATTACTAATTTTTTACATTAACCCTCTTCCCCCTTATTGCACAGATATGTGCTGAAGCGTTTGCTGCTGAAGAGTGACCTGCTTACAGTCTGGGTCAGCATCACATCAAAAAGTTTAGGACAGTGCTTTGCATCTTGATACCTTCTAAGAAAGGTATGAATAAAACTGAGCTTGGGTAGCCTTGTTTAAGACACAGAATGTGACTGCCTCCAGAAAAAGATCTTTTATTTGTTCCAGATATGTTTACAGAAGATCTTTGTAGAAACTGGCAGTGTATTTACAATGGATATTTGCCCAAGGATAACTAACAGATATATTACAATCTCCAGTCATGGATGAACAGTAACAGATGCAATGAAGTGAGGGGTGCAGGATAAAATATGACACACTGCAGTTGGAAGGCTGGTATCTTTCTTCTGACAGATAGACAGATTAACTCTATGTAGTTTTTCACAGCAAGAAAGGAAAGGTAGGCGTGGTTTCAGTTGAAGAAGTAACTCCAAAACAGCTTTGCTTGTCTGGGAATAAGGTGGTTCTAGTGACACAGACAGAGGAAAACTGCAGGTCTTGCCTACCTTTCCATCCCCTGGTAGTGTAACATTTGTTGCTGTGATGTAGGTCATCACAGTCATCTGTTTCAAAAACTTTCAAAAGAAAAAACATGACTCTAACTGTGTCCATTATATTTTGTCTGTGATGACAAAATATACTAACTGTTTTAGAAGGTATGTGCTGGTGCCCCTCAGTCAAGAATGCAATTTCCATTCCTATATTCTTTAGTATTAGCAGTTTCATTAATTTATTTCATCTTAGCCTGAGGGAAGACTGAAAATGTTTGTTGAGTGGGTGAGGTACTAAGCAAATAGCACTTTTAGGAAAGGGTAGCAGACAACAGCCTGTTCTTAAACAACACAAGAAGAAATAAAAAATGCTATTTTGATTGCTATTATGAAGAAACCTGGAAAGAATAGACTATCAAGAATGTTTCCTACAACTGCAAAATAGTTTCCTGACATCTGAAAAAGATATATGTATGGCAGAATGACTAAAACTCTTTTCCAGAAGGGTGGTGATTCTGGAGTAGGCTGTGTAAAAAGGGGCTTTTATAACTCCTGGAATATGCCCACCCTTGTTCCCACTAGATGAACAAGTGCTGCCCTCTACCAGGTGTAAAAATGATATTCTACCCATGCCCACAGGAAGGTTTTGATGATTCTGGAAAAAGGAATAATTAAAAAGTTCAAAGGGAAAAATCCTGACCTCACTGAAGGAAATAGAAACTTACCCACTGGCTGCTGTGGAGTCTGACTTTTCTCTTTTGTTAGCAAAAAGTGAACTGAAAATATAGGTAAGACCTGATGTACTTTTTAACGAAGATCAAGTCCATCTTCAGCTTTTAAAGAATGTGAGGACTGAATACACTATTTGCAAGAAACATCAATCTTTAACTAGGTAAGGAGACGGAAATGAGATGGAACGATAATAATACACAGGAAGATGTAACATGAGTCAGTATAGACTTTGCCATTTTCCAGATTATTATTTATTTTGACTTTGAATCTTCTTTTTCTTTTATTCTCTCATAAATGGATTTCTGCTTCTCCTTGCGGCATAGGCTTAAAAGAAAACGTAAAGTTTTCTAGAAAGATCAAATTCTGAGTTTTAAGAGTGAACTCACTTAGAAGACTATATTGAACCTACTTTCTGTGGATGTAGGCATCCATCTTTGCTTTTCTTCATGGACCTTCCGGTAGAACATGAGATTGTGTAACCTATGTTGTTGACACAATGTGCATTCATTCTATTGCAACTGTTGCAAATTTTTTACCAGTTGCCTAAAAATTGCATTTTTTTTATCTTCAGCAATAACATTAAAAAAATTCTTCTCTGGTCTCATCAGTGCCTGATAAATCTAGAACACAGAGGTGGTTGGTTGGGAAAAATGTATGTTAATGGACTGATGTCTGTACTAGAAACACCAATAAATGTTTAGTGGGTACCTTAATTCTTTTTTAAACTACTTTTATGTGACATGCTTCTATCCAGCATAGAGCTGCCAAAGTTTTCTAGTACTGGAATCTGGACTGAATATGAGCTGCACTATATCAGTGTGATTGATGCCAGCTGATAGTACATTCATGTTGTTTCATGTACCTGCTGGTCAATCCTCATTTACAATTCCCTTATCTACCTCAGGCACATCAATGCACTGTGTGATATGTGTAAGTCTTTAGATTGCTGCATGCAGCATGTTCCTGTACAAGTTGCCAGCACCCAGGTGCCTACATCTTAAATGCTGCACCTTGGAGCACCTTGGCTCAGGTGATACTTTTAGATGTCCCTAAAAAGTTTTTGTAACTTGAAGACTACTGCAGCCAGGAAACATAAACCTGTACGAATTTTCCCTTTCTTTTCCTCTTGTTGCCCTTTAGCCCTCTTCCCACCACAAAATGAATAGAAAGTACTACCCTGTAGCATTAAAAAAACCAAAACAAAACCAAACTGGGCAATACATATTATGTCTATATAGCACATGTATGGGCTATATAGTCTCTTAACAATTTTTTGCTCTCATACTGCATAAACCTGTGCATCTTTTGCACATAACCACAGACTTGTAATACTCTTTCCAATGAGCAAATGAGCAGTGGTTTTCTGCTTGTATAAACTAAGTGATGATGTAGCTGCATGGTATGACACAAATATATCTCTTGTATATTTACAGGGAGCAGAATACAGTCTACTGTAATTATGCAAAAATATTTATCTCTCCCCTATTAAATCCATATCTGAAAAGTGTATTTCCCACACCCACAGTTAAATGTATCCTCGTATCAATTTCTCATATGTAGTGCTCAGCACAGTGCTTTACATTTTCAAAGTGCTTTAGAAACATTAACTAATTAACTAATGCATGTCATTATGGGCCTGTGAATCTTGGATGTCAAAAGGCAAAAGACAAGGCAACCATAGTGAATTAAATAAAACACAGATTAAATTTTCTGTATAGCACCTCTAACATAGTGAAATTCTCCACCCCATGCAAAGCTACTCTGTGACCTGCACTACTGTTTCTGGCTTCTTTCTTCTGGTGTGAGATACCACTACTTGGTGATAACCCTTCACTTCAGTTTAGCTCTCATAATTCATGGGGCCGATCCCAACCACATGGCACATGTCTGTTCCTGCTTTAATACGTATAAGCATAGGATTGTACTGTCCTTGAGATGTGGTTAAGATATTGTTTATTCCAAGACATACTCACTATACAGTCTTAGAATATGAATGAATATAAATGCAGTAATCTTGACTATTGATATGTAAAAAATCCTATTTGTCAGTTTAGATCAGAATCATAGCCCAAAAGTTAAAAGCTAAATATGAGATTTAATAATAGGAGATATTTATGACCTTTGATACAGCTTTGATTTCTAAAAGATTGTGTGTATAAAGGTGTCTGATCCATTTCCTGGGAGAATGTCCCTTACGTATTGGATGCAGGCCACTAGAAAAAAATAGTTTGACTCACGGCTTGTTCACCATCACTCTCTTTCCTTGGATCTCTTCAGATACAGGCAGAAAGCAAATTGTTTTCTAGACTAATTTTTATGACTGTTTGCTCCTGGCCTCCTTTTTCATGCTTATCCCTACACATAAATATAGGGCTACTCATGTGACCCAGCGACATGCTTTTCATTCATAGAATAGTTCCTGATTGTAACGGTGCTGTTGTGTCTTCTCGTGACTGGAGACATGTTCTTTCATGTGCAACTGAGTAGAACCTGTCACTTCACCAAAATACAGATACTTTTTACAGTGTGGACATATTCTCTTCCAGTAACACTAAATACCAGCATTTTGTGCAGAGGCCTGGTGAATTCCTATTTGTGTGACAAGTGAAAAATCTCAGTACCCAGTGCCTCCATAAGAGACGGTGAATCCATTGAAGCCATTTTGCTTCACTAGGCAGGTGGATTGTTCAGTACAATTCCACAACATTGTGTTCCTCCTCTTCAAGAAGCAAAAAGCATCAGGTCTTACATGGTAGAGTAGTTTACTGATTCGTGCAGACAATCAAGTTGTATATTGCTCATTAGATTCCACTTACCAGAATAAAAGATCCTAACAGCTACACTAAGGAGAACCTGCAAAGGGAGAAAGGAGAGCAGCAGAACAGGCAGGTTTCTGGGTGTGGCCATTAGGACCATCACAGCAGGTCACTCTGCCTTTTGTAAGGACGAGATGGGCAGGTTTGCTGAACTGATTTAACACAAAAGGGTTGAAAACGACTTGCTGAAGTTATTCTTAAGTTTTCTGAAAAATTAGAATTTACTCAGTGGTTTTATTCTCTTCCATTCTATATCCACAAGCCCAACTCTTCATTATTCTTAGGGGGCCAATTAAAGTTGTAGGTAAAAGGCGTCTTAATAACTGCTGGATAATAACAAAAGTTCTGACAATTTAAATTGATTTTGTACCTTAGTATTAATAACTGCACAGCCATTATACAGCTATTAATGATGATACAGCTATTATAATTACAGCTATTGTAATAAATGAGGAAATTATTTCACTGGCTTAAGCAGAAACATTATAGTATCATCTATATGAAATGGCAGTTTTCCCTCTCCTGCAGATACTTCATTAGCACAATCATACTTCTCTAGTAGTAGCACCTAAGAGTCCCTTATTGGTATGAAAGTGTTCCTGACAGCAGTGCCAAGTCGCCTTGCAGTTAATGTGAAGAGGCCTGAACTATAAATATTTTCATGACCTTTATGAATGCAACCAGATTGTTAATTTTAAATTACAAGTATTTGAACAGGTTGAAAAAGCTGGACTGTACCACTGAAAATTTGCTATTAACATTTTTTTCCCCAGAAATGTATGTTCAAGTGATTAATTACTTTATGTTACACTTGTCATAAATCTCCCTGGTGCACAGTGCTCCCCCATCTGTCTGTCTCATTGCCACATTATCTCTTGCTCTGTCTTCCTCTCCAGATACTTGGCTAGATAGATACCTAGAAGGACTTCTTTATAGAAAAGGGGTGCAGAACTCCATCAGAGTACCATGTGCTGTCAATTGGGTTGTTACACAACTAGTTTTTAGAGCTAGGGATTGTCTTTTTAATGGTATGCATAGTGCCTCATTAAATGGGCTTCTCCAAGACTCCACCAGCCACAGCTGAGGTCTCTCAATACAATACAATACCATACAAATCTCAGTACTACTACAGTACAAAAATAACTATATTCAGTTCAGACGTCTTCCTGGTTTTAATCCATGTTTAACAATAGCTGATAGATCAGATCTGCCCTTTATACTATAGCTAATAAATAGTGCCCTAGTGCAGAGGTTCTAAATAAGGTATTTTGGCTGCTAAGATGGAAGCCCTTTTTCCAGAGCTAATGAAACTTTTATAATGCTGGGTTGTTCCCTGTCTATCAGATCTTGGAAGACAATTTTATAATCAGGTCTTAACGATATAAATGCCTATGCTTGGTACCTTCAAGGACATCTTTCGCAGCTTTGTGAATAAAAGATATTATCACCTCATATAAAGTAGGAAGGAAAGATGAGGTGCATGAACCTGAACTGTACATCTGGGGCTAGTTTAAGGTGCAGTGCTTTGTGAAATCTGATAGTAAAACTAGACTTCCCTGAAGCTTTATTTGGCAGTTTAAAAAAAAGACTGTTTTACTTCTTCATGTAATATATCCACATCTAGTATGTATCCCTAGGCCAGAGCTAGACCGAGGGGTTTAATTCATTGAAAATAGTTTGAGATTCTTACAATAACTTTTGTCTTAGAAGCACATGGGTAGATGTACAATTAGCCACATGCCTCTTACTCAAAAATAACCACTGTGATTTACTCCTACTGTATATAACTTGTGACTTCTCATTGCCTTAACCTTTTAAATTCATAATTAAGCAGTGGGTTTGCCTTTTTGGTCTTGTACAGATCAGCAAAACTGGTTCTTCCATTTAAACTAGTATGTGCTTGTGTATACAAACACGTCCTTAGCATACTGCTTAATAATCAGGGATGTTTCTTGTGTTTCATATTTTGTGTATAATCCTTTGGCACTGACCATTTCAGTCATTTTCTGTCCTTAAAAAAACACAAACAAAAAACAGAACAACGAGGAAAAAAATATCTGTTGTATAGTCTCAAGAAGGAAGTAATTTCCAACCATGATGACACACCCACGAAGATCTGTGTTTCCCCCATCATATTTCTACTTTATTCCGTTGAGCATACAAGCATATATATTTTTTCCATTTTCTCCCTAGAAATGTTCATTCTTATTTAACTATACACTATGTATTGAAACAGGGTACATGTAAATAAGTTTTAACGACAGCTCTGTTCATAAAAAGATTAAAATAGGATACCAAATGTTTAGTCAATTGTTAGGCTCTTTGATTAGATTCAACACATCAATAGCTTGTTATTTTCATGAATTACTATAATTCTGGCTGTTTCCTGTTTGTTTATAGCATATGTTGTTTGCATTTATATTGTAATTTGCCTTGCAATTTGCGATATAATCTTAAGGAAACATTTAATGTTTCCTTGATATATAAGGTCCCCTACAGTTAGGTTTTCAACACTCAAACCCAAATAAAACATTTGGATTTAAGCAGAAGAAAGGAAATTAATAATAAGATATTAATAGGAACTTTTTCAAAGTGTTTCAGAACTTTGAGAAGAAATTGTTTGAAATGCATCTGTGTTGAATACACCCACAGCTCAATATGACATCCCTGATAATTATGCTCTTGAAGGCTGACTAGGTAGTATTTAAAACAGAAGGAATTCTGTCATTGATTATACTGGGGCAATACTGGCAACTGATTACACTGGGTCTTCATGTGAGCCATGATCTCTCTTCATGGAGTTCATTGAGCATGAGCAGGACCACACCGAGAGACCACCAGCACTTCTCAAGAATGTGTTAATTGGAAAAAAGGGATTTGTCATAACCAAAGTTTCTGCTGAAAGCAAAACAGACAATACTTTTGTTAGGAGTGAACTTTCTGATGAAAGTGAAGATGTAACAGACCCTCAACCCCAAATACCTAACATCCCCAAAATTAGGGAGTTCCTCATGGGTGTGTACCAGGTTTAGGCTTCTCTTCTGGCTGATTTTGACTGGGGATTGGAACCTAGGTAGTTCTGTGTTTCAAGCAGATAATTAACAGGGAATTACAGTATATCTACATGAAAAGCTATAAACAGGTGAGAGCTCCTCTGCCTTTTTCCTAACATATGAGGGAAGATACAGTAATTCTAGCTCTATAGAGTGCTATTGTTACCGAAATCTCGGAATGAAGAACTTATCGACATCAATGTGATGTAGATAAGCAGACACTTCTTTATTAACGGCCAGGTGCGTGAGTGAGTCTTCTCACTATCAACACACACCAAGTTTCAAAATCAGACACCATATATAGAACTTATTCATGCATATTCATTAAATATTCATGCATAAGCATGATATTTCCAAAAAAATCATTAACATATTCTCCTCCCATATCCGATTCTGCGCAGTAAAGGTTAGAAAGGTCCAGAAATGGGTCTGGGGTATGATTTGGGTAGGCGGTATATGAGTCGGTGGTCGCGATCTCCCCCTGCCGGAATTACCTTTTACTAAAGTTCACGGTTTCTTGGCAGGTAACTACAAGCTGTTCCAGTCGACTCTCCCCAGTTCCCATTAATCCTATATTCTGACATTTCAATACACTTTCTACATACAGAAGACTAGTTAACTACAAAACCCCCTTTCAAACCCTAAATTTATTACCTAAGTTTTAAACACTGATTCTAGCCCATTCTTCTGGCCTTGGAACGGGACTGTACAAAGGATTTCATAACAGCTTTTACTGTGCAACTATAAGTTTCATTAAAATATATTTCTTATCCCTCTATATTTCTATTAAAAATGATTTTATAAAATCAAATAAAATCAATCAATCTTAACTTATTAGCAAATCTGTAACACTATGGTAACAGTGAAACTCCTAAGCCAGAAATATGTCTGTGTATATTAATGTAGAAATACCCTGTCCGCCTTTTTCAGAAACATCTGCTGTGTCCCCCTCCCACCCACCACCACCAAACTAGAACTATAAGTGTTGTATAAATAATTAAATATTCAGTCATTTAAAGAGAAACTGTCTAGGAAGGTGTTTAGTGCTCATCTTGTAAAAGATGTAGTTTCAAATTGTTAGCCTGAATCACAAATCAGCTTCAGGTTTCCTGAAGTATTTTCCTGCCTTCTTTGTCTCTCTCCTCTCAAAATCACATATTTTTTTTTCTTTTCCTTTCATTTTTTGTCTGGTTGAAAATAATCCCGTAACATCATTAAATATTGAAGAGAATTCTGATTTTGCAGGTAGGCAATACTGAAGATAGCCTTCACATTATATCGTGCAAGGCATCTGAAGTAATACAAGTCACCAGGAGACTTTACCACTCTCCAGTAGCTCCTGGGGAAGGGTAACTCTGAAGTTCAGTGCACTTAACTAATCTACGTTAAATACGAACACCTTCCTTTCACAAAGCATAAAAGACAAATTGTGAGGTGTTATAGGATATTACGGTGGCCTGCAATATATACTGGGCTAAAGGAGGAGCACAAGAGAAGAAAGATAGATAGCACTACACTTGGAGCACAGTGATTTACAGAGGTTCAAATAAAATCCAGGTAGCATCCAAGCACACTGCAGGAATTGCAAAAGGAAAAACCAATAACTGGAACTCTAAGGATAGTTCTATATACATTTACTGTATAGTGAGGTGTTTTTACTTTTAGAATTTTAAAAATTATTAAATGTATTAGCTTTACTTTATGATTTCCATTGTTGGAGCATGTGTTGGACATCTGCCTACTTGTAGCTGTTTTTCAGACAGTTCCCTCCTATTTACCAGCTTTTTATCACTTTAATTACATGATAAATAGTACAGATTACAGATTTTTCCTGATTAATGTTGCTACTGAGGCATTCACTCTTGGAATACAGTTACAAGAAAATATGTATTTACTCCATCTTTAGGATTGTTTAAATAATTAAATAAATTAAAAAAAAAAAAACACCACACCAGAAAAACCCTTTGTCACTTTGTAAATCTTTTAGAAAAACATTTTTGTTTTGCCAGATCTTATGTTTCATACAGACGGCATGTACCATGCTAACAGTCAAAATACCATATCCCTGTAATATCAATATTTTATACACAACTGTTTCATAAGCTATAACCTTGAAACTTAAAACAATGATTCTCTGTCATAATAAAGATAATTAGGGATGAGCATCCTCATTCTGTTCATTTTTGATCTCCTCCTAATCTCTGTAAGAATATTAAACTCCAGTAATCCATAGATAATATGGTGGGAGTGACTTACCACAGTTGTGTACTGTGATCAAATTAGTCACCTCAGAGACATTTATTTTCCTACAAATGAGAAAAACAATCCAGAGAAGAAAAATAAAATAACCTGTTACTTTTGTTGTTCACACACACACACATTCTACCTGGAAAACAGCTATTTGTAACAACAAATGTAAGTGTAGTTCTCAATGTTATCTGGGGATTTAAATTAATTCTATGACAAAGGAGAAATTAACAGATTATAGAATTTTGACAAGTCAAAGGTAAAATAAAAAAAATATTTGGGCACTTTTGTTTTCATCTAGTCAGCATGTAAATGGGATTTTTGTGGTGGACTTCATACATTTCAAATATACAGAGAAGGGTTTGAAGATGTGGCATCTATCCTTGTAGCACCAATGACCCGTGCTGAAGTTCTGAGAGTATTATCTCACATAAAGCCTGTAAAACTTCACCAAATAACCTGCATTCTCTGACATTTCTTACTTGACTAGATAAGCAAACTCAGATTCTTCAATCTTTATTTCTAAATCATGTTTTCTAAACATTATCCATTGCTGTTGCTTTCCTCTGAACTGTTTCCAGTTGATCCACATCTCCTTGCCAAAAACTCCATGTGATACAGCCAGAACCAAGTAGAGTGGAAGGATGACTTTGTGAATCTAACATGACACTCCTATTTGTACACTGACTGTCCATCATTGTATTTATATATCACAGTGTGATGTTTGCTTTTTTCTTCACACTGCTGTGGTGCTTTTAAAAATATGTTCATCTTTTATCCTCCAAACACTTACTCAAATGCTTAAATTGACTTGGGTTTAAGGGGACAATTCAGGTGTGTAAAACAATGCACATAGTTAAGCATTTCAAGGGTCAAGGCCAAACAACGCTGTCAAGGAGTTGTTATAAACCAAACTAAAGAGCCGAGTTAAACGCACACTAAACCAATTGCAGAGTTCTCTAATGAAATTAAATCTTCTGATCTACACTTTAGATGTGGGATCTGAATGTTCCGTTGTATAAAGAACTAAACCTGTTACATTCGTATTCTGCATCGCTGATCTGCTGTTATCTCATGGAGACAGAAGGGAAATTATTTTATTTATAATCCAATTTTGTTTTAGTTTTTGAGTAAGTGGAATATATTTTGATTCACTGACTTGCGATGTTTTATCAGGATACTAGTCAGAGTTATTTTTTGTAAATACCAATTAAAAATACAGAAATGCTTCTCGTATTCTGGTAACAGATTAAGCAACAATGGATTGCTCAGATAAAATGTGTTTATTTCAGATTTGCTTAAGGAAAAAAAATAAAATATATGGTGTTCAGTTTTCTTTGATTTTGTCAAAACTTTAATACTAATTGTTTGTGTCTTCATTCATGCCACCTTAGGTGTGTAAATTTGGTTGGATTTTTTCTTCTTTGTTATCATATCTTGTTACTATTTTTATAGACACTGTCAAGGAGTTTTTCTTTTCATCACTGATTTTCTTAATAATTAATTAAAAACATATTTTTAAATTATTTTTTATTATTATTTATACATTTTTACCTATGTGATTATGTAAAAAAACATTTACCTAAAGGTACCATTATTGAACTGCTTTTAAGGATGTTCAGTACACAACAGCTGACCCATCATAATGTGATTACTCATGTTGCCTTCATTTTCATTTCAACCAGAATGCAGGGTTTTCTTGGTCCTATTGTAAGAGCAGAAAAACAATTATTTTATGCATGACTGATGATGGTGATGGAGACTCTATATGGGACACAGCAGGAAGCTGAGGACTGCTTGATGCTTCAAAATACTGTGTATTTAAGCACGTTCAAATGTTGTAAACCTTAAGTATGCAGCTTAGTTTTATTTGTAACTTCAGAATTTCCAGTCTGCTGTATATATATTTTTTTAATTCTAATGGCACATTGAAAAAATAATACTTTTCAAAAAATGTATGATGCATCAGTTTTAAAGCACAAATGAGTTCTGACTAAGTGGATGCTTTACTAGGCAAACTGGTGTTAGAAGTTAATTGGGTTTGACTAGCAAGTCCAGTTATTGGCACAATTTATAGCTTTTGCAGAATTGTGACCATTCTGCTATCATACAGTAATATGCACAATGTGAGGACTGACAGTAAGTGCTTGCTATCTGACAGTAAGTAATGAATCCTAGTAAAAAATATCCTTATAAAATAAACCCCTTTCTGAAATGAAACGGAGTACAAGACTATTTTTCAGGATGCCTGAACATTTATTACATCAGCATATAATTAACTTTTCATTGTCTTTGCGTGTGGTGCCAAATCCGTTACAGGAATGGTCAGTTGTTGCTTCTTTGTGGAGAAAAGAGCTTCGCAGTGAAGAAAAAATTTTTTAGAAAATATTGTTATAATTAAAAATTATTCTGTAGTTGGGAGACTTCCTCGTTATTTCTGAAAAACAGTGTTATAACTTAAAATCCTAAAGTAACATTTCATAAATCCTACTGGTCTCTTGCATTGTAATATTTTTTTCATCATGTGCTTGAAGTTAATTCAACTAAAATAAAACATTCTGCAAATGTTTAGACACACAACTGGTTCAATCACTTCAATAGTTCCTTTAGTATCTAGCATAAATTTGAAATCTCTGAATAAAATCACATGTATGTGGAGTGCTATGTGATGCATTTTGGTTTTGTATAGAATTGAGTTAATCTGAAGAAGCAGTTAACTAATGTAGATGGAACCATTACTATGAAGTACATAAACTTTGCAACTAAAGGCAGTTTCTTCTAGGAGAAAAATTACTGATTTGACACTACATGTGTGACAGCAATGTTTGTCGTTCTGTATGGGCACTGTGAGCATTAGAGGTTGCTAATACATCCATCCCCCACTATTTTTCCTTTAATTATCTGAAGCCTGGAAAAAACCACCTCCCTTGAGAGCTTAACCATTGTTAAAATCCCTGTTTTCCTGCAGGATAACCGACTCCTGGCAATTGCCCTGGAGCCCAGAGTTTGCCTTTGCAGGCTCATGCGTGCACATCACACCACCCGTCTCTTCTCCTGACTGCCAATTCCATCCCAATGAGCTGGCAGGGTGCTCAAATTCACATCAATTCTGTTCCGTGATATTTTCATCAAGTTGCCAAGCCTTAATTGCATAAGTGGGCTACATGGTTTTTTTTGTGCTTGCACACCATTGTAAATAGGACTAGCTACATGATGCTGTCTGTAGGATATTTTACGTTTCAATATTCTCATTTTTTTCGGGGGGATCACTTTGTGTTCATCCCTTCATAGGTTGCTTTTCTAGGCTTCTCCCTCATATATGCACCAATGAGTTTAGTTTGTCCTTGACTTTACATCTCAGAGAAAGCTGATTTTGTCACTTCATCAGGGAATTCAGACAGTTCACAGAAAATCTGCAGAAGGCCAAGTCCTTTATTGTCTGGTTTCACTGGCACTAGGTAGATCACGTGAGTCAACCAAATGCTCTTATAGAGAGGGAACGATCCACCATCCGCAGCTGTACCTGGAATCATGGTCCGACCTCTCCTCTGCTATGCGTACTCAAGTCTGAAATCAGCTGTCAAGGTGATGCCAACAGCAGTTTTGGTACCACTTCAATGCAGAGGGTTTGGGAAGGTGGAAGGAGAGGGGGGGGGGGTTAACTTCTGAATGGGAGAGGCTTGAGAACTAGGTCTAGGAGAAATGCAGTAGTGCTTATATTCTCTGCTTCTTTTTCTGGTTGGCTGCTTAGTTCCAATACTGATGTTGCAAAGAGTGTTACCGTGATTTTTTCTCTGGCACAGCATTTCTAAAGCAGTAAGGGGAGTAACCATATTGCAGTTACAGTTCAGGTGAGGAAAAAAGTACCAGACCTGCAGATTCTGATATTGATGTTGAAGATTAAACCAAAGACAGTGTTTGAAATTGTTTTTTTTCCACATAATAAGCATTTAATAGGTCCTTGTGTAACATCTGAAACAGAATTATTTCCAGCCATCTTTAGAAAAGTACAGACATTGGTTACTCATTCCATGCTACAGAAAACTGTAATAAAATGAGAGGTGGAGGATCAGTTTTGATGCTGATCTAATACCAAAACTTCAAGAAACTAGCTTATACAAAGCGTAAACACAAGGCTTGTTTATTCAAAAGTCTTCTGATTCTGTTACTTGAAAGTACATCACTACAGGCTTGTTAGTTAGATGTCGGTGCTAGGAAAGCTCATGGAGCAGATCATCTTGAATGCCATCATGTGGCATGTACAGGACAACCAGGCGATGGGGCCCAGCCAGCAAGGGGTTATGAAAGGCAGGTCCTGCCTGATGAACCTGATCTCCTTCTATGACAAGGTGACCCTCTCAGTGGATGAGGGAAAGGCTGTGCATGTTGTATACCTAGACTTTAGTAACACTGTTAGTGGCACTGTTTCCCACAGCATTCCCCTTAAGAATCTGGCTGCTCATGGCTTGGATGGCTTGGGTAAAAAACTGGCTGAATGGCTGGGCCCAAAGAGTAGTGGTAAATGTAGGGAAATCCAGTTGGCAGCCAGTCACAAGTGGTGTTGCCCAGGGCTCAGTATTGGGGCCAGTTCTGTTTAATATCTTCACCAACAATCTGAACAAGGGGATTGAGTGCACCCTCAGTAAGTTTGCGGATGACACAAAGTTGGGGAGGAGTGTCGATCTGCCTGAGGGCAGGAAGACTCTGCAGAGGGATCTGGCAGGCTGGACCGATGGGCCGAGGCCGAGTGTGTGAGGTTCAACAAGGCTCAGTGCTGGGTCCTGCACCTGGGTCACACCAACCCCACGCAGCGCTACAGGCTGGGGCAGAGCGGCTGGGAAGCTGCCTGGTGGGAAAAGTCCTGGGTGTGTTGGTCAACAGCCAGCTGAACATAAGCCAGCAGTGAAGGCCAACAGCATCCTGGCTTGTGTCAGAAACAGTGTGACCAGCAGGACTAGGGCAGTGACTGTCCCCCTGTACTCAGCACTGGGGAAGCTGCACCTCAAATGTTGTGTTCAGTTTTGGGCTCTTCCCTACAAGACAGATGTTGAGGTGCTGGAGCATGTCCGGAGACGGGCAACAAAGCTGGTGAAGGATCTGGAGCACAAGTCTTATGAGAAGCAGCTGAGAGAACTGGAGTTTAGCCTGGAGAGGAGGACACTCAGGGGGGGACCTTACTGCTTTCTACAGCTACCTGAAAGGAGGTTGTAGGCAGGTGGGGGTTGATCCCTTCTCCCAGTTAACAAGTGACAGGACATGAGGAAATGGCCTCAAGTTGCACCAGGGGATGTTTAGATCGGATATTAGGAAAAAAAAATTCACTGAAAGGGTTCTCAAGCATTGGAACAGGCTGCCCAGGGAAGTGACTGAGCCACCATCCCTGGAGGTATTTAAAAGACGTGTGTGTAGATGTGGCACTTAGGGACATGGTTTAGTGGTGGACTTGGCAGTATTAGGTTTACAGTTGGACTTGATGACCATAAAATCATTTTCCAATATAAATGATTCTATGATTCTGAATAACCAGAAGTCTAGACATGCTCCACTGTCTGCAACTGATTGTAACTGAAGAAGCTACCACTGCCCTTTTACCTCTGGTTGCCTATCAGTAGTCTTGTAGGTGAATATAGTTACACCACCTCAAATGAATTCTTTACTTACTTTTAACAGAAAGTTGAATGGAATTAGATGTTGAGGTGAAATACATGCTCTTATGCTGAGTATTGTTTTTTATCTGCAAGAAATTGTTAATTACTCTGTTTTATTGGCAATATGCAGTTACAACCCATAACTTTTCAGTGTTTAGTAACTGTTTTCCTTTGCATTTCTACATTTATACACTGACCACAGTTCAACGTTTCCAGATCAGTCATCACTAGATAGATTAGAAGTCCAAAGAAAGACCCCATCAACAGGCCGCTTTAGACAGTAGTATTAGACACGTCATGTAAAGATCATCTCTCCCTACATACTCCAGAACTGTAAAGAAGCACTCAGTGACTTCAAGAAGCAATTCATTCTTAGAAAGTAACATTCATCTCATTTTCTGCTTCCATTCACTGCTTAGGGAATACTTTGTGGACTACATTCCCAGGCAGTACTGTCTTTAAAAAAAAAATAATCCCAAACGCTGATCTCATAAACGTATAGCCAGATTATTTTCTTCTTATAATTCCTATACTGTGCTCTTGGAGGTGTATCTTGAAATTTTGCTATATGGAAATTATTATCATTTTTTCTGAGCCCTGCATGGAGAACTCAGTGCCTCTGGACACCTGAACATGTTCAGAAAAGTGAGTATGTTAAAAGGACAAGACAATGAAATTAAATTGAAAAACCCAACTAGACAGGGTAATCCTTTGCTCCTTTGCAGCCACTGAGCAAACAGGGTGTTATGCAAACCAGGAAGTGCTCGTTTTGCTCAGTCATGTTTTAAAATAATTATTGACTTTTCTCCGTGCTGCTGTTTATGTGGAGATATGTGGCATTGTATTTTTATGGTGCATAAGTTGTCTTCACAAAAAATCACTGTTGACTTCTTCAGTGCTGTGAGGATAGAAGCACAACCTAGCAGTGGCAACAGCTTTGAATAAATTGTTCATTCATTTGGATGGAATATCAAAACGTACAGTAACCTATACATCCACCTGCATCAAAGGAGTACATTTCACATGCCCATTGGGTACATCACATAACACTGAAGTGAGCGGAGTGACAACCACTGACTTTATCACTTGTCCCACTGTCACAGTAACATACTCAGATTATTCAATAATTTGGTCTGGGGATTCAGTTAAGATATAACAGCATATACTCATACCATAGAAGGTGTGTACTAGAATGTATTATTATGCCCCTTTGAGGAAGTATTTTTGTTAGTGTAATGAAGTATAGCTGAGTCAAGTAAAGATACATGTCTTAACAGCAGCTCAGAATTTAAACCTTTAAGTAAACTCTACATCCTTTCTCTCAACCATCTATCATGCGTATCATAGTGCCAGTACCCAAGGTTTGAATGGCTCCTGCATAGCTAGTCAGAGAGCGGCATGTGGGGCTTTTGCAGGAGTGAAGCCCTGGCTGGCTGCCCAGCTTTCCCTCTCTTTTCCTGGGGGTTGGAACTGTCAGGGGATTCCCCAATAACAATCACTGACCCGCTGGCTCTTCTGGCAGCATGCCACCAAGTTGTGAAACTGCTGAGAATTACATGTCCTGATTCACCCTCGCATATGCCAGGGACCTTCCAGCCAGGAGAATATTCTAACCTGTTAAACAAAGATAATGCACATATTCTACCTCCAGTCAACCATTCCCACCCCCCACCCCCACCCCCCCACCCCTTTTTAACATGAGACAAAATACGTGCTTTGACTGTTGGACTCATGCAAACACATGCTGAGGTCTCTTTCTGTGTTATGTTTTACTGTGTTAATAGAGTTTTTGTGTAATAACTTTCATACCATTTTTTGTTTCATTTTCATGTGAATACCAACACAATCTTACTTCAGGCTCCAGTCCTTTGTGTTTGTGTTAATGCTAAAGAGTTCTTGGCAGATTTTAATCAAAGGTGATGATAATGATATTTTATCTCAGTCTTCATTTCTCATTTTAACTATTACCTTCAGCTGTCTTTGGGCTACAGATGCCAGCTTGCTCCACGCTGTATAAAGCAACTTTTTGCACATAATATTTCATGCTAATTTTTGCAGTGGAATCCTGAGTCAAATAATGACTAACTTACCTAACCCTTTCCTGCAGTAAGGGTTGCAGGATTACCTTTTATGAAAATGAGAGTGTAATGAAATATTTCACTGGGATCAGGACTAAGTTTCCCTTATAACCCGGTCTGAAACCTTTGTGTGGCATACATTCTGTTGAAATTCTAGGAGAAAACTGAGCTATAGGAGTTCATGGAGGTTTAATGAGACTTTCTGCTCTGGAAGTTGAAATAGGGGCTTGGAATTAATCGTGTCTCATCCGTCAGGGCCTAGTTAGGTACTTTATCAAGGTTCTAAAAGATTTTTCTTGATGAAATACTTTACAGTTTCCAAACAAAATTATCGAAACTTTTGAGCCCTCTTAGGTGTAGTAGCTATAGGTCATAGATATAGCAGGATATCATATATAGGTGTATCAATACTGTAGTCTCATATAGTTCAGTCACACATCTCTAGGACTATTTTATCTTTTTAGAACAAATGATGCTGTAAACAATTTCATTTATACCTAGCAAATAATTCCTTGTCAAATCCCTTAGAATGCAAATTCACCAAAGATTTCTAACAGATTTTATAATGGGTTCATTTCTGGTACAATTTTGAATTTTAATTACACAGGTTAACATTTTTATTGTTTTTTAAATTAATGCCAACTGCAAAAAAGCTTTTTGAGAGACTGTTCAGTAATTGTAATCCTGCAGATTCATGCATTATTTAATCCCTTTTAACATGTCAAATAAACATTTCTATATTTGTTGCAAATGGAACATCATGGTAACTCCATTTTTAGTCACATCATAGATACAAGAAAAGGCAGTAATAGTAACCCATTTAACAATATATGTGAGTAACAAGCTATCATTATATAACGTACAGATGTAGTCTTTAAACTTATATGATCATAACAGTATTTTTTTTAATCAAATTCCCCTGATGCCAGTTGGAGTTCTGAACATTGAATCGGTTACTGAACATGATTCAGCGGGATGGTGGTAAAGGATGAGATTCTTCCCAGTATGTTCATTAAATGGTTGTTTTGTATCTCCCAGCTATTGCCAAATATTTACTTCTCAAATTGCACCTATAGCAGTTCCTGCCTGTTTAACAACCATTGTACCACATTTTACAAAAAAAAAAAAAAAAAAAAAAAATCCAAACATTTTTACACTGTTCTAACAACAAGCAGCAGGTGATCTTCCACTTTTGCTGTATAAAAGCTGGTTCATTGAAGTTGGCTTGTGCCTCTGTGAAGAAGCTACCTACAGGTGGATGAACAAGACACGTATGTGTAATCATGTTTCCACTTTCTGAACCAGCAGAATGACTAATTTCCCCTTTAGAAAGGGATGATAACTTGGATGAAACCTTACTGAAAAGACTGGGTAGCATAAAATGAATTCATTAAGTTTAGTTAAAACCATGATCTCAGATGAAAGGAAGTAGTTGTCCAAAATTGTTCAAAAGATTTTCAGCCACTTAAGTGATTTCACTAATATTTCAGGGTTTTTTTTCCCAAATATGTCTGTCTTTAACAATTGAGCATTTTGCCTTTTTTATAAATGAGTGAAGCAAACATTGTAATTCATACTTTTTTAAAAAATTAAGGTGAAGCTAATAAAGGTAACCACCACTTGTATTATTCTACTTTATTTACAAACCTTGATTAAAAATCTATGAAACACACAAATTGAAACATAAAAAACCCACAAGCTGTGTTTCTAAGTGGTGATAAAAAATGTGGATGTGGACTCTGCAAGGAGTTTCCTTCAAACTTTTCCAGTCTCATTGTGCTTGATTTTGGCTAGCCATGGAGTGAAAAGGTAGGTTTGTAAAATCCAAAGCTCTTCTAACTTTCTGACTCATGTTGCAGATGCCAGGCTGTGTCTTGAACACAGGAGGAAGAGCAAATAGTATACTCTGCACCATATGTTTTCCCACTGGCCTCACACCTTGTTCTACCCAGAGGCATTTACCTGTGAGTACATGGGTCTGTGACTTCATTCTCCTCCATATGGCAGAGTTGAGCAGAATTATATGGCAACAGGCCTTTACAAATAGCCAGCCTCTTTTCTCGCCATACATGCATGGCTGGACAGGGAACTGTGACTCCTTTAAGTCATGCATCCTTCCAGTACTGTTCCTCACAACGAGATTTGCCTGAGGTGATGTCATATCGGAAGATCCACTGGAGATAAGTTCTTAAAGATACCTATTACTTAATGCAGTAAAGTGAGTGGTATCTACCTTTTTTTTCACTTATTGGGGCAAACACACGCACAAATGAAATTCACATTTGAATTGAAATGTCACGTATCTGCTTTGAGACCAAAGCAATGATTAAGATCATCTTGCAACATACTGAAAAGAGAAACCTTAATGAAAATCCTGAACTACTCTAACGTACTGTGACACACACTACATTGCAATAATTG
The DNA here is from genome assembly GCF_015220075.1 of Falco rusticolus. Classification (NCBI taxonomy): domain Eukaryota; kingdom Metazoa; phylum Chordata; class Aves; order Falconiformes; family Falconidae; genus Falco; species Falco rusticolus. The sequence goes on from NC_051189.1 coordinate 48,298,769, forward strand.
GGTGTGTGAACAAACTGAATGCAACTGTATTGCTGTTTTGCTGTCACTAGCAGAGATGGCATTAAATACCTTAGCAGCTTTACACATTGTATCTCCATTACTAATACTAATGATATCTACATGGCAATCCAGAAACATAATTACTTTGCCATCACCACTCCCATTATACTATATGAAAGAAAAATGAGACCCTAGCTTTTCTGTATTCCAGGCATCATGATACCATGAACATGAAACATAACTCTGGAACTGAGGAAACATATTGAATAGAATACAAATCAAGAGCTCAAAGAAATAAGCATAGCTCCTTCATGTGCTTGCTGATGGAGGATGTCCCCTGTGAAGACTTGCTCATGATCTGAGCAAAATGCACTTTTATTTTCAAATGCACTTTGCCCAGCAACACAGATGTGAATGGGCCAGACTGGTGATTATTTGAAGGTATGGGGTATTTTGTGATGTATCATGGATATCGCCCATCTAGCTTGGACAAATTTTTAACACTTTTAAAACATCTACCCTAGTATCATACACTAGCTGCATGTCAGGTGTTCTGGAAACATGCTATTACGTATTCCAAAAGCACATGCATGCCTAGTAACTAATATCCCAAGACACACAGCAAGGCTGCCTTGCATAGGGCATGCACTTCATTGCTTACAGTCAGATATGGAATTTATCTTGGCCTCACTGGGCATTCTATATGCATGACACTTGATGTAACTTTGCCTACAATGGTAAAAGATCCTATTTTCTGCTGAGTAATGATACCTTTGCACTGTGTGTTTATGTGTGTGTGTGTGTGTGACAATCTTCCTGAAAAATTCAACTGAGAGTATCCTTGTCTGTGCAGGAGATAATATAGGTACAACATAACATAATATAGCATATAGCATAGCATGCTATTTAAAGTAGAATTTATCATGAGCCATGTTGGAGGTCAGTGTTAATTAAGCAGATTGATCTTATCAGTAGTTAACTACTGTAAGGCTCAAAAAAAACCCCACCAAGAAACCATTTGGTTCCCCTCCACTCACTTTTTTTTTTTTTTTTAAGGGAAGAATAAATGATATTTCTGGTATAGCTAATGCAGTGACAAGGACTGTCGAGCTGCATTTCTTCAGTTATCATGAACCCAGGTGTTAAACATGGCACATGACACCAGTGCGCACCATGCAGTGAGGCAGGGGCACTGGATGCTGACAGAGAATCAATAATGAAGTGGAAAAGACAATGACACTCTATGGCATTGTCTCTCTTCTTGACAGATCTGTTAAGCCCCAGAAGTATTAATTCAATTGCTTCAGTAGCACCACACTCTTTGATTTCACTCAGAAGTCAGCACTCATGGGGAGACTGAAAGCAGCATCTATAATGCATAAATATGTTTCATGGTCCTTTCTTTGTAAATACTTAGTTATCTAAATTGCTGATACAACTGGTTGAGTCATAGTGCGTTCCAATCTTTTCTTCTCAAAGATAGCCATTTCTGCAGCAGAAATCCAATTTTAAATCAGAGCTCCCCCTTGGATTAACTCCATACTTGAGAATTTCAGGGAGACTCTAGTGACAAATTTAGTTAAAAGTTAATGAATTCAGTTTAGATAAATGAGATAAAGGGTGGTGTACAACCAAAAAATTGGACTATGTTACTAGTAATGATATAGTAACAAATCTACATTTGATTATTTTTCTCTCTCCTCTCTCTTCATCGTAATGACCACTGTAAATGTACAATGCTTTCTACTCTTTATTCACCACTGTAAATACAGCTACACTCAATATTCATTTGCTTCCAAATCCCTGTTTCTCCCAAACCAGGGAAGACCTGAGTAATATCCTGGTAAAACACATCTGAATGCTGTAGGCTGGAAGAGCTTAGCCAGCCTCTGCAATCAATGTTGTTCTACAGACAAATAGAGAAACTGGGTGTATTCTTTTTTAGCTCACACAACTTTCAGAAGCTAACATTAATTACTTAAGTTTTAGATCAAAGTACCTAAACTACAGTTAATTTTCATTCATTGACTTTTCATTAGTTATAATGGGCGTTGCATGCTTTCAGTGTTTTTTTAAGATTAAGCTATTTACACAGGTTATTTAATCTTTATTTGTGTGTCTGACATTTAAGGATCATTCTCTGAATACTTAGACCTCTATTTTTATGTGGGTACAGACAAAGAAATGAGAATGGTAGATTTAGGTTACTTCCATATCATCAGGCCAAGTAGCGCTTGTAACCTGCAAGGTCCAGAGTGAAATCACAGGGAGCTTCAGCTCTATCATCCATCCTCACAGTGCAGTTTCTGCAGGAGGAAAACTTGGGTACATGGGACAGGTTACTTTTATGCCACACCAGAGTCAGCTAGTTCAATATTAGAAAGTAAAAAAAATACCAGTACAGGAATTGAATCTTGGGAGGTATATTCACAGACAAAGTTTTAGAAATAATCTGGGATGTAAATGTGGTTTGTGATAATGAATCATATAGGTCATTCATATTCTTCACTTGCAGGTTTTTTTTATGTTTACCTAAATTCCAAAGGGCAAAGTTGATGAAAAGATGTACAAACCCAGCATATGTCTATCAGTAAGGAATAAATCTGAGAAACGTACTTAAACGAACTTCTGCTAAAAAATCTAGGGGAGAATGTGAGTTTCAGCCAGCCATAGAAACTTTATTTAAAAGGACACACTGAGGTTCTGAAGTTAATATCCTATCTCATTGTTCTTTTAATTTTAGTTGAGTATACTTATTTTCTGTTTTAAAATATGTTCTAATGTGGAAAGAGAATGTCCACAGAGGGACCTGGCTGGAAATAGTGTTTCCATTAAAGCCATTATTGGATGTTTCTTTGGGTGAAACTTCCTGAATGAAGCCTTGTTCCGTAAGAATTCAGAACTCTTACAACCTATAATTCTTTTTCTCATGCTAAAACAGGAGCCATGCAAGAGATGCCAAAATAAGATGTCATTTTGAAACGTCATTGAGTATGGAAAGTGGATGTTTGCACAATTTTGTGAACATGACTCTAATGGAAGAAAACAAGATCACTTTTCACATCAGTAACTCCTTTTTTAAAAATCATTTCGCCTTTATTTACTTTTAAAGGAGTCTCAAAGAATGCCTGCAGCGTTACCCAGTGATAGGAAGAATTAAGATCACATTAGAGACAGGAAAAGAGATAGAAAAGAACCAGGTAAGAAGTGTGACTTGCTATCATTTTCCTCTTGAACAGATCGTTCATCTTTTCAATCTGTACTCATATCTTTTAACTCATTAACTATGGAAAATTGGAAGCCACGTTATGAACAAACGTGTATGATCTTAATTCTTGTAACAGAGAAACAAATATTGCTTACAGCATTCGAAGGCTGAGTGTGCTATGTATAGCCTCATGGTACTCTGAAAAGGGTTTCATGTCAAACTGAGGAAATTACATTGTCCCAAATTTTCTCCAACAAGACATCACAGTAGATTATCTGGCTGCCACCACTCATCAGGCTGCAGCTGCTACCCTGCTCTGTTTGTCTGAACCAGCTCTCTCTATCTCTGCTGAAGTCAGACGGGATGCAGACAGTGCTCTGAAGCAGGTTGGATTAGCAATAATAAGGAGGCAGATTGAGCAGCCAGTAAAGAGTCAAACATGACTGGTGGTGCAAATCCAGGCTCACCCAGGCTTTTGTTTGCTGCTTTGGTACAAGGGCTGGTGGGGTTTATCCATCATAGCATTAAAAAAGAGTACATTGATGGTTTTGACCTCAACATTATCCCTTTGGTTTAATTTGACCTCCTAATTTTGCACCAAAGGGATGTGATTCTGCTTAAGCATGTTAAGAATTGAGAATGTACAGAGTGCTAGCAAAAATTTTGTGGCAATGTGTAGAAGCAGTGTATTGCTGGTAAAATGTTATAGACTCTCTATTTCAAAAGGTTTCATAATTCTGCAGCTGTATACAAATGATCCATTTTGTTAATCTGAGTGCCTAGGGTCATTAAAATTTTTTTCTCTCCCCTCCGAAGTAGTTTATTACTTTGAGAGAAAAAAAATCAGTTTAAAGCCAGGTAAGGGAGGAAAGCTGACAAAAACATAAATTAGAGGAAGAACTTAATTTAAAAAGTGTCAAAAAGGATAGATAGTCTTAGTTCAATAATAAAGCTTGGTTCAAGAGCCTTCTATCTTTAAATAAAGCATTCAAGCACTCCATTACCTGTATACAACCAATCTTTGATTTCCAATCTAAGCCTATTTTTGCTTCTTATGTGATTAGCATACAAATGCAACAAAAAAAAAAAATGTGGCTACCCTGGTGACACCTAGGACATGGTTTTGACTTTCATGACAGTGTCAATAAGAGATTCTGTATTATTTTGAAGGTGAGTGTTGCATAAATCCCTCCTGTTTTTCTTGAATCAAAACACCATCACCACTGAGCCAGGTTATATCTACATTTCCTAGAATATTTCATGCTGTGCCTTGTGCTGCTTTACAGCCACACCAAAGAATTTCTAAGGATTTGGCTCTTTCTGGGCTACCATACTGTGGGCCAATCCTGGATACTTACTTGAAATAGCAAGTGTGCAAACAGAGCAACTGTACTTGGAAAGTAGAAACGTTGTCCAGAGTTGCATAAACAAACTTATTTTCCATAGGATTTCACGCTTCATGGAGTTCTCCCTGATAGAATATTGTGGCGTATGAAGGCATGGACTCTGGTTGTGGTGTAACCAGAGACACTTTATTGTCCAGAGAAGGTCAAGTTTATACCTCTGAGCCCAAATACAAATTCCAGCTGTGTGTACCACCAGGCTCAGGGCAGAAACCGTTCATGCAGTTACATGGCTGTATATCACTACAAGCATGCAGACACCTTTTTGCTACTAGATAACCATGTTTATCTTTCTTACTTTCCTTCACAATACCCAGCTGTTCTCTCATCTCCTGCCAGATCAGACATTCTCCATCCTCCTCTCATACGTCTCTCTTCAGACATTCTCTATCCCCCATCAGTAATGGTCAGACGTTCTCTGTAGTCCTCTCACACATCTCTCTTCAGACATTCTCTATCCTCCTCTCCCACAGAATATCACTCAAGGTAGTACCTGTAAGTTACAGTCCATTATGGGACTCTTATTTCAAGATACTCTGAGTGTAATAAAAGCAACATGCTACGAAGCTGAGGAGAGAGTTGTACTTCACATTATTTTCTGATAAACATTTTGCTTCTTCAATATTAAAGACTAGACATAAATTTGCCTCCCAAGCCAAAGATCAGCAACAGCCTGTAGAGCCAGTGATCACAACTACTATGCCAATACAAATCTGGGATAACAATTGTCAGCTGATTTCCTTTGAATATATACTGATTTGCAGTGAAAGCAGCATGTGACTCAGTACATTCATCATAATTACAATAAGAAAAGTATTCCTTTTTGTAATTCCACAACTTGGTGTAGAGGGTTGATGGTAGCTTGAAAGTCAGATGTGTTGTCCACTACTAACAAACAAACAAACAAACAAACAAACAAAAGAAGTCAGTACAGATAGTGAGAACTATGAATTCCTTCTTCCTGATCCATGCCATCAGCTTGCTTTTCACATAGTGGGACCAATTGTAAGGAGAGGAGGTGCATAATTACATCTCTGTGGTTTCTTTTGGCTTTATGCTGAGATTGAAAACAAAGATGCCTGTTATGATGGTGAGATTTGTGCTGTCTGTCATACTTTGTTTGGAACTGGACTAAGACAGCAAATAAATTTCACATAAATCATGCACTGAAATTGTTCCCTTTTCAGTACTGGGAGCAGTGGGGCCTGAGGAGTTTGCAAATAACTCTAATCTTCAAATCTCATAAAAAAAACCCACCAAGTTGTTGGCTATTTAGTTATTTAATTATCTTTATAGCAACAGCTGCAACATTTGCAAACACTCAAATCTGATTAAAATTAAAGATACTGAATTTACTAGCCAAATATTTCAGACTAATGATCACTGAAATGGCGGTTAGCCAAGATATTTAACGATTTAATTTCTGGTAGTGCATACTGTTTGAGTTCTCTAGGATCCACTGCCTCATTAATATTTCATTTGTGATGAGTTTCTGAAGTTCTTTGTAGCTAAGTTACAACATCATCAAACTGGTTACTCTGTATTTTTTCTCATGAAGGAAATTGTCTCTTGGGGGATGATAATTGACTGCTTGGGTTGGTCTCTGAGGATGTTCAAGGTCTTTCAGGTTCTTTATAAGCTGCCATTTTTGTCTGTTATTTCTGTTGTTCTAAGACAAGCTGAGTGTCCAAATGGACTTGTCCTCTTAAGCTCACAGCTGTAGTGAGGTGGATGCCCTCTTGAGGGAATGCTGAAACCCACTCTTCGGAAGTACATCCCTTGGCATGGGGGTACTTGCTCACTTTGCCTCTGGTCCATCTTGTTAAGAATTGTAACTGAGAAAGTGATTGGCTTCTACACATACCCTATGTCAAAACAGCTGGCATAGATTCTACCAAAGTTTTATTTAGGTGACTGTATTTTTGTTGCTGTCTGCCTTTACTGTGTTGCATCATTTTCTTTGCTACAATTTTGTTCTTGCTTCCAGCTTGACTGTTTCTTGGTTCCTTAGATCAGGAAATTTGCATGTGTTTTGGGGTGTGTACACAGACTTACTGACATTATAAGATGCTCTCAGACACAGACAAGTAAATGTTGTTAATATAGAATTCTAAATAATGAATAATGGCCTATCTAACTTCTCCCTTCGATCCTTTTCTTTTTCCTTATTTCATACACCATTGCATTTCTCTCACAGTTCCATTTTCAGAGACTGTAAGTTTTGACATTTTTACTTTCTTTCATTGGTCCTGTAGTCACCATGATAGTTTTGGTTGAAGGAACTGATGCTGACAGATGCACAGTCATCAGAGAATGTTCTGCATTTGTAATGGTAGTCTAGCAAACATAGATGTGGTTTTCAGCAGAATGAGACATGCTTGTACACTGAAAGCACTTTATTGCATGCACTGAATGTAAGATCTTGCAAGATTATCACATTCTGACATGATATTTATTTTCTGGCTGCACGATGCTTACCTAAGCTTTTTTCCATATATGCCCAATTCTAGTTTTATTGTCCTTATATTTTAATAGTCTTTGTAACCTCTGTGTGCAAGGAGGGAGGAAGAGAAACAGAGAGAAGAAAGTACACATACAAAGCCAGTAGGAAAAATAACTTCTTCAGTGTATTTTTTTTTTCCTCTCGGCTATTTCTCCTCCAGTTTTTTTCCACCAAATTTTGATTATAGTGGTAGAGCAAAATGCTACCATCTACCTGGTAACTTGTTTGAAAAGGGTAGAAAATAGTTTATCTATGGTGTACTTGGATGGAGAGAATACCTCTGCTCTGTTCTTATCCAGTTTACATTGAGCTTTATGCTTACTCTTCGCCATTGCACAAGCTGTTGTTTGGGGCTGGGAAGAAATGTTTGCCTCAGCACTGAACTGATAGATGAATCTCCTTTCTGCAGGGCTTGGATGTGTGAAGGGTAAGTTTAGGTTCAGATTAGTAGGTGACAATGTCTAGCAGAGATGCTTGCTCTTTTCTCTAGTAGGCCATTAAAAAAAAAAAAAAAAAAGTTGGGAAAAACTACCAAGGGCTTGTGTTTTTCATACTGTCGAGACAATCATAAGCAAATTTGCTGCAGTGAGTTTTAGATGACTACTTTTACCTTCCCTGTAGCACCAGCTCATGAGGTACCTGATATAGCAGGTACCTACCTCTGTAAATCATGCCTCCCACATAGTCATACCAATCTGTATCTAACTTGGAAATTTCCCTCTCACTAGCATCTTATAAACCAAGAGTGTAAGTCAAACGGACTCTGAGAGGACTGGTTAAGGAAACAGTGTCTTGGAGGTTATGGATGATATCTGGGTGGCCTTTCCAGATGCACTACTAAATTCATGGCTCTAGTAAGTCACATTCTTGGCATCTAAAGGTACTGTGTGGTCAGGTTTCTGGTTGCTAGTATCTTGTAGAATCCTGCACTGGTTTTGCAGACACCACCACTTTTGACTTCACAATAGCAAGAGCCTCATCTCTATATTAATTAAAAAATAAAAATAAATGTGTCCAGGTTCTTGGTAGTGGAACATTTTAAGCAGAATAAGAGCCTACTTTCAGTCTGAATAGCTAAGTTTTGTACTGAATACATGGTTAATAATAGTAATTTCTACATTTACAGAAAATAAGGAAGTTTGTAAATATAATAACCCACTGCATGAATACAATATCACAATTAATAGAATATAGAACAGAAAAGAAGGTTAATAAGGCAGACATTATAATAAGTATAGTTTTATGTGTAAATCAAAAGATCTAAAACTTTAAAAACTACCATGCATGAGAATCAGCAGTAGAAACAACAGAGCTTTAATCTAAAGTACACTAATGCAGCTCAAGTATAATCAGTATTGAATAAATATTCATCACCTGTACTTTATTATACGTCCTCTGAAGAGAAAGGTACAGAAAAAAGTACAGGGCTATATTAAAATTCAGGTTTTGCCATTGCAAGCTGGTTCAAGTCATTCATTTACATGCAGCTTTATAGCTAAGGGCTGACTGGTATTGCTGCTCAGGGAATGTGCAGTTCGTCAAAGTCAAAATGCTTCACTAAAGTGGCCAGTTTTGCATGAATTCTATTTGAAAGAGAAAGGTGTGGGGGGAAATTCAATTTCTGTCAGAATGAAAAAGGTTAAAACATTAACTTCAAGCTGATTTTTCTTGTTGACATTTGGTATGGTGCCTTAATACAGAAAACCAGAGTTGCAACCGAATTCTGAATAATCAGAAATTAGCATTTGATTTTTTGGTTGTGTTAGCCTTTGCTTTGGTTTGGAAAAGAGCTGTACTTTCAATCTTAAACTTGTTTATATAGTTTTAGTGTCCTCTTCAGATTAAAATAAACATTTGACTTTATGAGAATAAAATTTGACTCTTTCTCAAGGCCTGAGAAACTATTTCTTTAATTTTTATTATTTTACAACAGCGTTGCTCTTTTCTTAATTCTGGTTTCCTGTTGTGGTTCCACTATCCTCTTTCTGCTGAGTAACAGCACCTTGCACCTTTAAAGTCTGCTTTCTGCTCAGGAGCAGAAAACATGGACAATAGAACTGAGGTTGCTGAAGAGAATCAAGCAGGAATCCTTTATAAAATTTACCCACTGCCATGCCCTGGAAAACCTTTCCTAATTCACAAGCTGGCTAATAATAATTGGAGATGAAGTGCAGAGCGAAGAGCTGAACGCTGCTCATCCAGAGTAAAGTTGTTTGCCACTTTCCAAGCCCCTACAGGTAATATTCATAATGAAAGCATGCTGCATCTTCCAAAGACTGGCATTTGCTCATAGATAGGTAAGGACATTGGGAACTTGGCATTTTCAATAAAGTGAGATTCCTGAAGGAAAGGATTTATTCCCTGCTGCTTGATCACCTTTGTTCCTGCACTGGTTAAGTGAACTCAAAGACTGAAACACCAGCTGAGGATGGTTTTCACAGCTTTACATTTGTGCTTCCAACCTCTTTGGTTTCATGTGTTTCAGGCTGATTGTTTTTGTAAAGTGTCAAGTAACATCAACAATCACTAAAGGTCTTCATCCTTAATCACTGATTTCACTCACTGGTGAAATCTCCCCACACAGGGACCCTTGAGGAGCTGAAGTGAGATACCATGTAAGAATATTGTTTCTTTCAAGCATTCTGTTCTTCTGAGCCTCAGTTAATTCGACCCACGTTATACAGTCACCCTGACTCAATGGTAGTTAAGCATACTCAGTCACTGGACTCTGAATAAAGCTCATAGCTTTTCCTAAGGTGAAAGTAATTAACTCAGTAACAAGTAATTTCCAGGTAGGGAGGTGAAAATCCTCTGAAAATAATTGGTAGGACTACAAGTAGAAACCAGGTCATATAGTTCTTGGTCCTCTACCTAAAATATGAGATTATTCTTCCTTCTGTGTTTTGAAATGTCATCTCATTCATCAATTTAAATATGCAGTGGATTAATGATATGAGTGTGTTCTACACAAATTATTTCCCTTTTGAGGTTCTGTCATTGTAAATGACAATATTATTTCAGTAAGCTTTCACATTCTTTGTAACAATAACAAAAATTTTGGACAGTATTACAGATATTCATCAGATCCTTTTAATGTAGGTCTGATTTACAAATTGCTTGTTTCCTTTCTTCTGTAGATAGATTAATGTATTATTGGTGAATAAATGTTTCCATTATTCAATTAGTTGTATAGATAGTCAAATAATGTTAATGTGACCTAATCACATTTTTCTATCACTTGATACTGAAATCCTCATGAGTAATTATTTTCATTATTCAACCAGCTCTTTAAATGATAAAATAATATTATTAAGTTAAATTCAGTTATTATCAGCAAATGAAGAAGTGAGTATTGATTTTCATTATTTCCTCAATGCATTTACCTATGCCATAAAAATCCTTCGAGATGTTTTCTGTAAAAGTAAAATCTTCTGTACATTTACACCGTGTTTCATCTTTAATCTAACACTAAAATAAATTCAGACTGAGGAATAAACCTAAGGGGCTGGAGGAGAAGTACTGCAGTCCTCACTTCTCCACTGTTGGTATGGAGGTTGCCCATTTTCTCTGAACCATGATTCTGCTGGTGGTTTAGCATATGCTCTTTTTTCTCCATTATGAAGGACTGTAGACAACCATTTCAATAAATAGACTCCCAATATTTGTATTTCAGTGATGTTAATGCTATTTGTTGGAATTCATTGTTCAGACTAAAAGCAGATTAAGTTTCAAGTTAGTCTTTCCTTCCTTCCTTTCTTTCTTTCTTTCTTTCTTTCTTTCTTTCTTTCTTTCTTTCTTTCTTTCTTTCTTTCTTTCTTTCTTTCTTTCTTTTTCTTTCTGTCTGCCTGTCTGTTTGCCTGTCTGTCTGTCTGTCTTTCAAGCCAGTTTCCAGGATTTTTCCACCTCTTTTTTTATTTGGTGTATTTTGTTTTCAGTCTGATATGGTTTTCAAAACCCACTGCTATAAATATGAGAGAATATTAGTATAGGCACAAGAACACTGCAGTGCACTTGACAGATGGAAAAGGTTTACAGTGAATCTATCATTGCCCTATGGTGGAGAACAACACTGTTCATAAATTAATGTTCATTTTATTACAGCCATATCTTACCCTCAATCTGTGTGTAGAACCCTCTCTGAAGTCATTTTGATCTGTGTGCATCAATCAGGGGTAGTATATGACACTTAGGACCACATTTTCAAATGTTGGCACTTGACATCTAGAAATCCTGTATCTGGCGTACCCAAAATATTTATTTATATGTGCAAATATGGATGGTTACAGGACGTTTTAGTGAGTGAGATAGTTAAGCTGGTAGGTTTGAAAACTTCACAGATTAACTATTTGAGTTAATTTCAGGCACAGGTTTAAACCAGGTGTGCCTCATTTGAAACAGTTCCCCTGTCCTTCCGTTCATGCATTGGTAGTCATTTCTACCTGGCTATATCATTTTACAAGGAGAGTACAAACCTCTAGCTGTGTAGTTCGGGATGATATCTATTGTAAAGTAGTTATATACATATGTGGTTATATATAAACACAGTTAGCAATACCACAATTCTGAACAAAGTCTTTGGGCCCTATGAACACTTATATTAACAGTTATTTCTTAAGAGTTCTGTAAAATTTGAGAACCTGACAATTTGTTTTATTTAGATGCAAGTAACTGCTGCCTATCACCATCGCTGGTAACTCAGACCTAAGATAATATTGGTAGAAAACGGGTCCCTGAAACAAGTCTGTGATAATCTTATACTTTCTAGCATACAACCAGTAGAACAGTTTTGTCCACACTTGCTCAGTATGACCTCTGGGTTTTGTGAAATCAGCAATGACATAGGATTGTATTCTTCTAAACTCATATTATTAGAAAAGTCCTCTAACTGTTTGGATTAGTTAGATTGGAGAAAAATAATTTACCGTCAATATAATTTCCTGTATCTCCCTTTGTGATGCTGTAATGAAGTTATTATAGTTTGGCCCTTCAGCCTATGACAGATTGAATTTTCCATGACTTGATGATGTGACAGTCATTGCTCAAAGGCAAATATACTTTGGAACTAATAAACTAATGAAAATTAATTTATACTTCAAGTGAACTTTCAAAAAAAAAATCTTAGCTTATTTTTTAATGTAAATTAAAAGCCAGGCAATATCATAATTTAATGGTCTCAAGAAAGCAATAAGTACCATCTGTGATGTGAAAAGAAGTATTACTGCAGGATTAGGGAAGTTGCAAAACTTTAATCTTTTTTTTTTCTATACTGTTGGACTGTAATGATGAACAATGTCCTTTTAAGAAACTTGAGCTGTATTGTAGGCTGATTTAGGATAGAAGGAAGAACTGGATACAAAATTAATTTTGTCTTGTCATGTTCATACAAAGAACATGTGAATTATTACTCTCAACAACAAAAGCTTTACCCAGATTGTCAATTCACTTATTTCATTGCCTTTAGGCCAGAACTCTGGACAAGGGTTTGGTGCTGTCACATATCCTTTTCCATCTCATTTAAGTGATCTGGCCTCTGTTTTGGGAATGCATTTTTATTGTGCTGTTAAGCCCTGTGTCCCCTACATGAATATATTCATATATCTACTAAGTGCTTTCACTGAATATATTAGCCCCTGGTTTTCTCTCTCTCTCTCTCTTTTTTTTTTTTTTTTTTTGTCATGCCTCTTGCCACAAATAAAATGGTAATCGTGGCCTAAATATACATGAATAATCCTTTATGGGATGGGAATTTTCAGATGCCAATAATAACTACTTTGTCAAGTTTTGTTGGCTAAGCTATTCAAAACGTTTAAACAAAATTGTCCATCATATTACGTAAGCATTTTTCTATTTATATCTGCCTTTACCAGTCCACAACAAACATAATGAGCGATAAATGAAGCAGTGGCCAAAAGACACGTTTATGACTCATGCGGATACCAAGGGACCATCCTAATATGGGCACCGCTTGGCATTTCTGCCAGCAACAAACCAGAGTGTAACTCTTATTTGACAGTAGTTTTTAAGTTTACAGTTAAAGCTCATAGACTTTACTCATCTTAATATAAAGGAATATTCAAGTTTCAATTGACTTATTCCACTAAATATAACAAATATCCAGAGGCAGGCAACCCTGGCAGTTCAAAGTAATATTTTACATACAAAGCAGGATATAAACAAGAACAGAATTTGTCCTGTACTGCAGTAAAAGGAAAATGTGTAGGTGTGCCCATGTCCATGATCATTTCCATTGGACCTAAACTAAATTAACATTGGACTTCAACCACACCTATGTTTGAAGAAATAAGTTTGGCTATGGTAATGGCAAAGATTCATAACATCATTTCACCATTTCTTGTGATGGCTAGAATATTCCCAACAGTGAATCTGCTGATGGTTTATGCAGATTGCATCTACTGAGCTGGAAAAGTATGTTCACCTCCCACAAGAGATTTTGAGATAAGGATGGAAACCGAGCAAAGAATAATTTCCTAAAAGGGCAACAAGGATGCCTTGTATCATGTTAGAGAGTAGATGGTCCATGTTTTCCTGCCTCTGTAGAAACCTCCTTTGCAGGTATGCTAACCAAAGGTTTAAAAAGAATGAGCTAGGGGACCTTCAACCCTTCTTTTTCTCTTGTTTACACACTGGAATAATGAACCAAATGTACAGGTGCTCCAGGGAATGTTCTTAGGCTATCTCGATATGGAACACCTGACAGATGAGCAGACTTACATGAACTTTCTATCCTGTTAAATATTTCTTATTACCTAAGCACAGCTATGTGTCCTTTTCCTGTTGGAAACAGTGCTGTGCCTCCCTCTTCAGAAGATGCTGCAGGAACCACTTCACTGTTATTCAAAATCATGATAGTCTTCCCTGTAAAAATGAAAGCTGTACATGCAAATCTTAAAAGTAATACAACTTGCTTACTAATGCATAGCTCCGGAATACCCTGTTTCTTCACTACACAGAAGAAAGCTATGCTCACCTTCTGAGTCCTCCTCCATCAGTACATGAGAACTTCAGACAAATTCAGTTATATGATAATACTTCTTTCCGACAGATAAAGTGCTTTATACAAAGTCCACTTAGGCTGATACAAGCTGCTTAGTTGGTTGTCTGTACTTCCCATGAGACCAGCCTCCTTCGTTCCCCCTGCAGAACCCCTTCAGCAAGAAGTTTATGTGAAGCTGCATGGTAGGATGCAATCTTCGGTTAGACAGGGAGTCAACTAAGTGGGGTCATCTGACAGAGAAGAGGACCCCATACATTGCATGTTTGGAATTTATTGATATCTCTGCTTCGGAATTTTGCAGCTGGTTTGTATTAAAAGCCGAAAGCATGCTGAGTTCAATGGAAGCTTTTTTCATTAAAACCTGAGTGCCGTCTCTCAAGCCCTAGGTGTTTAGTTGTTGACTTTCCAGAGATAAACACCAAAAATCCTGGTTTTATGGATGAGGAGAGGCTCCAAGTCACAAAATGACATTTTTATCTATATGTTTTATTTTGTATTTATTTTTCAGTCATCTGCATATTAACATTTGATTAGCAACCGCTTGTTTAAGGGAGCATATCAGGTTATCTGGCTGGAGATAACAAAGCATGTTTTCCACAGAGGCTTCCAGACTAGAGGCTACACAGATGTGCCTGAGTTAAAAGGATCTCACTGTCTACTTTGAGAAGTGTAGATGGCTTCTGTATTTAGAGAAAACTCATCTGAAGCATCATAAAATAAAATGTACGGAAAATATAATATTCCATAATTAAGATTTCTAATGAATTGCCTTGTTAATCCATACAGTGTATGCATGTTGCAAAATTTTCCTGGCTTAATTAGTGCACTTGCTGATTATGTTTATTTCCTGATGTACACACTGATTAAGCATTGTCCATACACTGAGGCTTGAAGCGGGATCAGTCTACAAAATAGTACCTAGTCGTTTAACTGGAGACTCAGAATGCAAATAGATCAACTTATGTAAAATTAAATTAGTTCTAATAGAACCCATTTTGACTGAGCAGCTGGTGACACATTATAAACAGAATTCTCTTGTTATGTGAGATAAAGGGCTTCTGCTAACAGATGCTTATATACTTTTAAGCCACAAAAAATGTCAGATTATGTTTAAGGTCTAAGTTAATGAAAGAAAATAAATTCTGAGCTTGTTATATAACACTTCTGCACTAGGTCTCAGCATTGCTAGTTGAATAGTGTGTAAGGTCAGCTAGCCCTTTGCAATGTTCCATGTGGGAACTTAAAAGCAAATAACTGCTAAATCATTAGTCTCACAGCTAACACATTAAACCTGTTCTCTAACAAGCCGTGGCTATGGCTATCAGCTGATTTTTGAAACAAAAAAACCCAACAAACTATTAAGATGTTGGTACTGTCCCCTAAATCTTAATTATTCTGTTCTTTTAATAGAAAGTGACTACTTCTCTTTATTATTGTTTGGGAACATGATTTTGGACTGGTTATAACACACACCCTAGCTATGAAGAGTTAGTGGTGTGCCGTTCTTGGTCAATACTTGACAATGAACTGCACTTTTTTCCTAGGAATGCTGTCAGCCACACTGAAACGTGTTAAAGTCGCAGTGACAGGCCTATTCTTAGTGACAGAAGGTCTAGTGGATGGTATGAATGAGCGAGGTGTTCTTTAAACTCCTGGATGTACGGTTTATTTATGGAAAGTTTAAGCCTCCAAGACAAAGAACAGAATAATTTCAACAGAACAAAGTAATTAAGCAAGTAAGACATTAAAGGCCTACACGTGCATTTTCTCACTTTAGTGGGTTTAACTTTGACCATGGATTTATTTGAAGATGACTTTTTTTTTGTGAAGACAATATACTGAAACTTAGGGGCTCTTTGGTTCTTGTTCTGTGTTTGGCAGTGCTTACCCCACCAGAATTTCTATCCTTAGCTGACTTTCTAAATACAGCAGTGTGCAAATTAATGCATATGGATGCTTTAAAACATTATAAAATTAGTCATATCTTTAGTAAGTTAATTATGAAAACAATCGGATGCTCCATTTTCACTCCATTCCTGGTATGTTTGTGATTTTGTTTAGTTTTTTCAGTCAATGGCAACTACTAAGCAGAATTTTAAATATCAGTTGATCCATTCACAGTCTGGTAGTTTTTTTCTGGCCTTACTCAATTTTAATTTAATATCAGTGGACTTTATGGAGTTAGAGGTCTACAGAGCTTAAATCACAATATTTTAGACAACTCTTGCAGAACCTAGATGAGTATAGATAGATGTAAATCATAGTGATTTAAGGCTCCAATTCTTACTATCATTTGAATAAATGGGCAATAAATCTTGATTCAAAGAATTGCATTTGTACTTATTTTCTTAATGCAAGGTTGAAGTCAAAGATGTGGATTTTCAGCTAGAGTGCATCTTATACATTTGCTACTTCTTTTTGACAATCTGGAAGATACACTAGTTTCGCATTTAAGTGTCATCTGAATATGCATTTCTTCACTTACCTATTTTGTGCATTTTGTTTGAAAATGGAAAATGACATTTATTTTTTATATAAGGGACTTAATTTGGGTCACACTGTTTTTGTATGGAAATGGCAATTCAGTGTGGTTCATCTATAATCAGACATTGCTTTTACATTTGCTACATAAAATTACATTTTAGATACATTATAAAAAGTGTTGAAACATTCTGCATATAGAACTAATTTAGAAAACAAAAGAAAGTATCATTGTGGTCCATGTGTGGTTTAATGTTTTATGACTGATAAATAGTCTTTCTCATGTTTATTCATACACAGATTTGAAAAGAAGCACAACTTTTACTGCTTCTTCAAGACCTGATAGATTTTTTTTTCACCTTGAATGCCTAAAACGGAAAGAAAATTTTCTTCCTGGATACACAAATATATGACATTCCAGTTTTCTTTGTTAGTAATGTAATAGCAGCTTTCTTAAGTGTGAAAACCACACTCTCGTTTTCTGAAAAATACTTCTGAACAACAATATTACTGTTTTCAGTAATAGTTGGAAAGGGTAAGTTTAACATTAAAGACAATACTCGTGGATACACGATAACAAAATACATGTGTTATATGTTTACTCAGTAATGTTAGGAGACGTTTTGTAAATGTAAAATGTAAATTTTGTCTTCAGAGGCAGTTCTTTATTCAATCATTTCAATTAATACGTGTGTGTGTGAGAATTAAATTTTTAAACTAATTTCCTCCAGTCACTTAAGATTTTAATACTGCAGAAAAGATTTAAAATGCATGAGTCTTTTAGCAATACTTATTGGTATATTATACTTCTGCTCCAAAGTGTTTTCAATCTGTGAGAAAAAAACTCCACACCTCTTTTGTAGAAGTGAAGTTTTTTGCCTACTGTCCCTAAAAAGGTGAGACGCTTTATATGCAGTAGGTGTGCTTGTAAGTATGGTGGGCTCTTAGATTTAATGCCTTAAAGCAAGGCTCTTAATTGTGGAAGGATACTCTGACCTATCAGTGTAATGAAAACATTTAAAAGTGTTAGGTTCACTAATCACAGACATAACACAAATGCTAGCTTGATGGGGTTTTGCAGATATTAGTAGCAATGGAGCAATAGTTAGGAATGGAGTTGAATGTTAAATGAAAGTTTTGGAGATCAGGGCATATGTCTGAATTTATATGCAGTTTAATCTTTGCTCCATGGATGTTCATTTTTTCAAAACTCATCTCTTTTGTACTCTCTTGAAGACATTGAAAAAACCCCAACAATCTGACTGTTAATTATTTAAAAGCATTCTAAATTTATGCTTAAATAATCTTATTCTTTTGCTTGCTGTTGGTTGTTTTTCAGCAGCCTTTAGTGGTGGTGAAGCATCCAGCCAACTGAAAAACATTTAATGCTAGTTAAACCTTTGTGCAATAGAAACTGAGGCTAATAATCTCATACCTGGGCACTGGTTATTATGATCACAGTTTACATTCCTGACACTGTCTCTGTGGTCTCCCCCATTTTATGCCCAGAAAAAGGAAAAACAGCCAGCACTCATTCCAGACTGAAATTTAAACAGCCAAAAATCATTCTACCGTTAAGCAAGAAGACAATACAAAGCAAGCAAACTAAATCCAAATATGTTTAAATTGCTGCTTTAGCCTGCATGGCCTTTTCATATGATTCATACAAAAAGAAAAAGAAATAAACAAACTAAATTAGTATCACAGCTCTGACAAAGTGCAAGGCTTCATATTTTTCCCCATTTCTAAAATGTATCAACTGCACAATGTCAGTGTGCTAGATCAAAATTAAAACCACATGAAGTGAAATATCAAACTTCATGCTCAAAAGAACTAAGAAAGTTCCCGAGACACAACCTTAATTTAAAGAAGCAAAATTACAAGAAGTCGTGCAGAGCAGTATTCTCCTCCTCTCCTTGGAAATGTGCAGCTCTTTATTATGGAAAAGCAGTAGCCCCTCTATAGTTAGGGTTGCAATCAACTTCCATTATAAAGCCCTATTTTAGCCCCCTGTAACTTTGGCTTGAAAAATTGGAATACAAATTGCCATATTTTCTCCAAAAGAAAAGAAAAATAGATGAGGATTTTTTGTTTATTTGGTGAGGTGGGAGGATTAGGTTTTATTTTTACGTCTTTTTTTTTTTTTTTTTTTGTAAAATTGAAGAAAAATTGCTTAACTGTTACAAAGTTTAAGTCACTAGGAGAAAATTAATCTAATCCAAAATTTCTGCTTTTTTTTTCTTGCTACCATATCTGTCCGTATTATTTGAAATTATTTGTAAATAATTTAGCAGAACAGTCCCTTTGCCTTTTCGCTATTAGGAGGGATGGGCCTAATTTTTCTGCTGGTAATGACAGTAACAATATTTGGTTCATAACTTGTATGGACATAGGATTAGGCAATCTGATCAAAATTTTGAAAAGCAATTCACATCTCTTAGTGTGTTATGTAACCCAAAGTGAAGTGTAAAGCACATGTTGACCTTTTTGGAGTTTTTGAGCAAGTATTTAGTTTCCAGAGCTCTCCACATGTTCTTTGCTGAAATTTCCAGCGCAGAGGGAATGACTGTTAAACTAAATGACTGCTTTTAGAAAGGCCAGAAGAAAACATATACTTAGTTACTGAGGGCAAGTGACTTCAACCAAGAGATTGTCTATGCCTAATGAGACTGCGGTGAACACTAGCCACTCCCAGCATTCAGCCTTACTTACCCTGCTTGGCTCATTTCCTAGGATTAGGTCCAGAACAGCCCCTGGCCATGTAGGCTGTTCAACAAACTGTGTAAGAAAAGAAAGCAAGCACAGTCCCTGGAAACATATTTCCCTCTTTTTTCAGATAGTTGTTATCCCGTTCTGGATCTAAGCATTTTAAATTCTTTACGATTAAAGACCTGGCATCCTTGCAGCTCTCACTGATTCACTGAGGAAAAAAAATATTAAAAAAAAACCCACTTATGGCTCTCCCTTACTTTTGTGTAAACTTCTTAGGAAAGGTGTATAGTACTATTTACATTCTATTGAAATGATCTCTTCAAGGTTAGAAAGAAAAAGTTTTTTTTTTCCCTGAGACCTTAATTCCTCTATGTATAAAAAGTTGCATATGTGATTATGCATTTATATAAAATATATATTTGTGTATAGATACTTGAAACTGGAGATTATTTTGCATATACCTATTTATAGGGGTTTGGACAGCCCACATTTTGTTGTACCCTATGTTTTGATATTATGCATTGTAATTATTTAGTGTATTAGTATGGTATTTTTAAATGTTGACAAGATGCATCAGAATGTAAATTCAAATCGAATTGTGATCATATAACCACAATGCTGCATGCAGAGATGAATGTGACTTCAGGTTGTTTCCATGCAATGTGTAAGGTGTCCATGTGAGATCACTGTGTGTCTTATGGTACAACCTGACTTTTGGAACATACAATAGTAAAGTTATTCAAAGTTTAGCAAGACTATTGCAATATTATTAAAAATAATGTAATTTGGATAAATCTGACTATTTTAAGAAACAATAAGAACTAACAAAGTTTTAAAAATATAACAGAAAAATCTGCACTGGGGAAATGATTCTCCTGAACAAATCAGACTGTTTTCAGTAGGATATATCTATAAAATAAATCCTAAAAATTTAGAGCAGGAGGAAAAGTATTAATCCTGTGTCAAAATACTTCAGAGTGAAAGGAAAAAGATGCCAATATTTTCCCTCTTTATAGCCACACAAGATAATTTTAAAAATGCTTTTTTTAGCTGGCTGTTTTCATTGTGATAACTAATGTTAAGACCCATTTGAATTTTGCTTTGCCATTCAGAATTCTTAAAACCCAGGAACACTAAGATCACTGTTTCTACAATGTCATTAGGCTTTTCTTTGTATAACAAGTATGTGCTGTACATAAGCAGAAAGGGTAAGAGAAAATGATGCGCAGGATTTCCCTGACAGAAGCAGATGTCAGGGATCAGGTAAGACATCGCTGACAATAGCTGTTGGAGTTTTGTGTATGCTGCTGACAGAGCAGCAGAAGAGGTTGTCTAAGCACTTTCCCAAGACATGGCTATCAGAATAAAAAAAACTTTGAAGAACCACAGCTGGAAGCCTAGGGAGCTCTGAGGACAAGAACCTAGGCTGAAAGGCAGGTGTTCAGCAGATGTTTAGCTGTTGACTTCTCTAATCTGGAATGGAAATGGTGGTATGTGAGCAATAGAAAAAAGGCAGGAGCTTGCCTGCAGACAAGTCCAAATCAGAGATATTTCCTGATGAGAACCTGTATGGTTCTACTTAGAGGGTCATAGGCGGGCTTCAGTGAAAAGGCTGTAAGAAAAGACATGAAGGTAACTGAGGGAAAGACACAGTTGTCACAGCTCAGGATATTCATACAGCTATGTTGAGTTTTGTAATTTTCAGGACTATGTGGACAATGAGATAAGTGAGCTTTCTGTTAAGATTTCCAGGGCTCATTTCCTTTGTTGGAAAGCATGATTTATACACACAAGATTTAGTCTGATGCTACAAATACTCAATGAAGTTTTCAGAAGCTAACGCTGGAGGTGTTACAGATGTCACCTGTACTAGCTTTTGCGATGGTGTGCGAAAGGTAAGAATGACACATACAGACACAAATACGTAAAACAGACAGCAATCACATCAATAACTTAGAAGTCAAAAAATTCTCTAACGTAAGGTTGACCTAAACAGAGTAATTTTGCTTTTAGAATCAAGACTTCTAATAACTTGAAAACTAGTTAATTATGTCATAATCTGATATTATGACTCAAAAATATTTTTGCAGCTGATCAGCTATCTGAATTGCAAATAAAAATCTGGAGTATCCATGATAGAAAGTTCCCTACCACAACAGTGGTATGATTATTGGTTTTTTATTTATGCATTCAATAATGCAATGATCAGAGAAAGATGTGTTTGAGGGCTGTTTTTAATTAGCAACAAGAGCTGAGAAAATTTGTTACTCTTAATATTTAGCCTTATTATGGGATTTTTTTTGAAAGGCTTAATCCATATTTGACATCACCTACACCTAATTTTCACTGCTTATTAAATAACTGCTTTCAGTTACTTATTAAGGCTATATATTAAAATAAATAAGACTGTGAAGAGAAAAATATTTGCATTTCCCAGTTTTAGATCAGCCTGTATTTCATAAAACTGTAACTCGAAACAGCAATATCCCCTTTCAGTGGAGTACAATCCCAACAACAAAACTCATTAAGGATTACTTTTTTATACATCCTTTAAATGGAGAGTTGTCCACAGTCCCTTGAGTATTTCTATAGAAAGCCTAGGAGAACTGGGTACATGTTTCCGCTAAGGCTTTGAGAAACTTCACCTGAAATGCCTGTTTCCAGCTTTCTTTGGTAGAATCTATTGGCAGGAAAGGAGTACTCCAAAATTTGTGGGCTTTCTTGAAGGTACTGTTGAGTAAACATTTAAGAAAGAAGGTGGTTAGAGAGAAGATGAAATCTTTCTGTTATTTCAGTGAATAGAATATTTCATAGAGAACATGCCAAAAACCTTAATGTTCCCATGAGCCAATATATAATTTTACTTGGATAATCATTCCCTTGTTAATATTAGTTAAGGTATCTTTTCTTCTTCATCCTTTTTATTCCTCCAAACTGACACTTTTGAAGTAGTATGTTATACAAACACGGCTAGTATGATTTTGAAATGTCATTTCAAAGTTGAACACTTAATGACTTGTAGTTTTTCTGCTATGTATATATCTAGCAGTTTTACTCAACACAAGCTTGCTAACATAACTCATTCCAGGCTGATTTATTATTTTTATTCAACCAGGTGCTACATGGGTTTGGCAACTTTGGCAATGCCTTTGTCTATAATGACTCTGCACTTGGTGCTTGACGCTGCCAACATGTGCAATGAATTCACTGGCACTAGTGGAGAATTTCATTCCCTTATCTCTTTGTGAAGAATCAAGCTTCATCTCCCATACTGCTTGTTATCCAATACATCTCATGTAATCGTTTTGATTTCTTTGATATTTCTCCACTTCCAGAATGTTCAGTTACAATTCTGCTGAGCTAATAGCTGTTCTTAGAAGTAGAAATGTATCTGTTATGTTGAAGTTTCTTCATAATTATTTTCACTCTTCATTATTTCTCTCATGAGGTCTCAGACATCTCTATTTGTTCAGGAGGCTGTATCATAAACAAGTTTTGTATTTTTAAGATATATCTGGCATATCATTTGGCAAGATGTAGGAATACAGAGAGTACATTTATTTCTGCAGAGGAATGAAAACTTTCTCTTTTTTTACTGTAAGAGTCTCTGCTTCCTAGCTGTGAAGATAAGCTAAATTCAGGTGAAAACACTGAAAATTTTAGTACTATTTAATACAATAATCATAGTAGCAATTTAAAGTTCTGTTCTGTTTTTAAAGTTTTCATGAACTTGAATAGCAGCCAAATAACTGCTGTACAGTCTACAAGGAAGCTTTCTCTGTCAGACTTTGCTGTGATCTAATCTGGTGTATTACAAGCATTAATTTACAGTATTATTCGTGGTCCTTGAAGATTATTTTATTTAACAATAGAATCTGACTATAAAGTCTTGCATCTGAGCATTCATATTAGACCTGCACAGTTTCTTACCACTGCAAGCCTGAATGGTAGCTACTGTGTGTTGCAGTGCACGTTTATTTCATTTGTGTTTCTGCAACAAGACACTGATCTCTTACTAGATTTCATTGTTTCCTAACTGAGCAGTTTGAGGGATAATTTAACCTTTTCTTTATCTTTTTTTGTTTGTTTGTTTGTTATGCTTGTAAACTTTGAACTTCCTACTGCTTAGAGGGTCAAAATGGGATGACAGTTGTACCTTACACATATTTTGTTTTTAAATGAAGTCTCAACACAACCAATCCAGTATTTGCCAGTCTGTCATTACTTACTGGTTGGTAAACCATGCAAAAAGCAAAGTTGAGTTTAATCTGAACTTATTTAGGATTGATTTAGTGACAATAATTTTTTTCTTCTTATGTGTTCTCAGAGGAATGTAAGAAATACCTTCCAAACACTTTTTTCAGCAAGCAGTTTTTAGTATAGATAACCATATAGATAAGAATAAGACAAAAAAAGATAATCTGTTTCTACAAATTTCACCCATTCCCTCACCACATGTTCTTCTCATGACGTGAGAGGATCTGTATAGCTGTGTTAAATGAGCTGTGCCTTTAAGATAAATGAGACAGTTCACAACCCAGGACTGTACTTAACACTAGAAAATATAAAGACAGTGACCTAAATGCCAGTCTCACTCCATGATCAATTAGGGCCATGCATAGCACAATAAAAAAAAAAAAAAAGGAGGAGAAAAAAAAAAGACTAAGAAAAAAGCTCCATCTGGTTCAGAAGAGAGTGGCCAGTCCCATAAATAACACAAGCTGTCAGGAAAACATCATTCCTATAGTACTCTGTGTATTGGTTTTCTGTCCAACTACAGATCCAGTGCAAGGAGCTTCAGTTTTGCATAAGCTTTGACCACACTTAGGTCTTCAGCTCACCATAACAGCCACATTCATGAGTTGTTCATGGGTAATATGAGTTAAATTAACAGGCTGGAGAATTAAGTGTACAGAAGTAAAGAACATGGACATATACAATTCTGGAATCCTATCGCGCACGCACGCACGCACAGACACACACAAAAAAAGAAAAACCAAACAGAAGAAAAAGTCCAAGTTTTCATTTGAGCTGAGCTTTTCTGAATAGGTAAATAAAACTCATCAGTAACATTATATTTTGAAAATTTAACTGCAAACTCCACATCATAATGTGAGATAAAGGTGAATAGTAAGCTTTACTTTACACTTGTTTGTATTTTAAATACTTCTGTTGGTAGCTAATAAGTAGTTGGGAATCCTAAAGACAGAAAAGAAACACTGCTGTTTTTTACTGGGTTAGAACAGCCATACATTACTTTCACATTCAGATTTTTTTCATAGTGGAAAAGGGAAGATCATTCAGTACTGAACATTCGTATTCTGGTAACACCCGTTACTAGGTCAGAAGGTGAGAGTGCTGGGCGCTGTACAGGCATACCATAAATAAATAGCACTTCTGGAAGTTTACATTATTGGTGCGCAACAGAAATGGGCCTGCATTTTTTCAGATGGAACCTTTACATTCATAAAAATTGGTGACTGGAAATGCTAATATAGAACATGAGCAATGCCAAGGTAGCCTTGAGCCCTGCCAGAACAGGGGGAGGATCCATAGGCCCAGCACCACCTCAGGAGTTTCCTATCACTTGCTTCAAGTGTCTCACCATCCTGATTTTCCTCCAGGGGGGTGTAACACCACTTGATGTCTCCTCTCTGGCTACAAATTTATACACCACTTGTGCTCCAGGGAGAGGATTGAAAATTACTTTTAACAATCTCATAAATTTTGAGGAATTCTCTCCTGTGTGAGAAGAAGCAAGCTTCCTTGGTCCAGTTCTGTGCTAAATCTCCAGCACACGATGGAACCAGCGCTTTCCAGAGTGTTTTGTCACTTTTACTTAAACATCCTCCCCTTTACTGCTGAGGGAGACAAAGGATTATCTACTTTTCTAAGGTCTCCCCTGGAGAAAAGAGCAAAAGAGGTAGAGTTTCTGTACATATCTGTAGGTATATTTTCTTAGTTTAACATGCAGTTCATAGATGAACTTTATTTCTGAGGAATCAGGCAGTTGTATGGTTAAAAACTGAAGGACATGAAAGTTGTGGCATGAACAGGATGAAGAGAGGCTGTAGATGTTTTGTTTGCTCAGAGGTAAAATGATGATCCCTGCTCTTTCCCATTAAATCTGTTGAAGATAAATAGCAAATTGTTGTATTTATTTCTTTTCTCCGGTTTGCATTTAGAAGATGACACACAGAAAATTCACTTTGAAACATTTCCTTAAAAGCACATGATAAATCCCTAGGGAGAAATTCACAGCCTGAAGAGAGCCTTGTGCTTGGGTTAGATAGTGACAGATAGCAATGGAAATACAGTACTTGGTGCTCCAAACTAAGAGACCATTGTGTGTGCAACTCACAGTGAGAACATGGCAGAATAAAGCTTCCCCCGTCCCCACCCAGAAGTGTGGCTGTCTTTGTAATTTTAATTGGTCTGTGTTTGTGGAGTGGGGCCTCTATTTACTTATGGCTTGGGGCTTGTGTTTACCAAGCCTGGTGGAGGCCAAGTGTCATATCACTGAAGCTTAGTTCCTGCAAGCTATCCTGCTATATCTTGAGGCACTTTTCTTTTCAGTATCTGTGCCTGTCTAATTCGCAAGCTTCTGTGAAACAAGCACAGGAGGATACAAGGCCTACAGGGAGGAATTACACCTAATTACTCAAATAATTGCTAGGCTGTTGCCTTCTTAGTCACTGAAAATAATTTCCAGGTCCCTGGCTTTTATAGATAGTCTTCTAGAGGCAGGAGGACACAGCCCCCTTTTTAACTCAGCCCATTCAGTCACAAAATCAGAACACTCGAGCCTGCAAAATTAATAAGCACCACTTCCATTACATATATTTTAGGTTGTTGTTGCCGTGGCGATAAAGTCAGGGACATTGAATCTCCTCTGTTGAGCCATTGTTATCATCCCTGGCCATCTGCTGCAGAGGAGTGATATTCCATCTCATTTGCATGATGACTGATATATGGGAGGTTTGGAAGGACATATGCCACAGCAATCATGTGATGAAAATTAAAGTGAAAGTTTTGGGCCCAGAGCCGAAAAAAATCTGTGTATGCGCATGAGGCTGTTGATGTGCAAATGTGAATCATATTGAGAAGGTTTGAATAGGGAGGTGTGACGTAAAGAGGGGACACAAACGCAGGTGCTTATCTCTAGGCAGTCAAAGGCACTGGATGTCATATCATGGGAACTACCTTTCAAAGACACAGCTTTAGTGCACAGTTCAGCACACAAGGGAGGAGAAACATATAAGTTTTGGAAACAAAAATAAAGTAAGTTTAACAACTTTTTCACACTATTCTGAACCCATTGATGTTTAAGCAACTTGTACTATTAGTAACTTTCTGTCTTTTCTATTGTTTGTGCTCTTGTTTTGCAAAAAGCAAAAAATCCTGTCCATATATCAATGTTGAAAGCTTGAGAGATTTGTATTAAGTTCAAGGGTTTTAAATCCATGTTTAAAATGCTCTCTGCAAACTTTTTTTTTTGGTTGTTATTTAAATGACACTAATGCTGTTTCTTCCACAATGTATGTTTGGTCATTATCTTAAATATTATTTTGGGCCTCAATTAAAAAATAGCTACTTGTAACTGCTTTGAGAAAGCTTTCTGAATAAAATGTCATGGTGTAATTGCATTTATACTGCCTCAGTAAAGCCTTTGTTCATATACATTTTACAATTGTGCAAATTTGCAGCTTTAGCTATTTGATTTGAGGAAATGATCACAAGGACACTTCCTCTCATTTTGAAAAGTTACTGAACTTAAATACTACCATTGGAAAAAAGAGAGGGAAAAAAACAAGATGGGAGAGGGAGAGAGTCGGACCAGTGTATTTGTAAGAACTGTTCGATAGATGCAGGTTCACTTACAGTTATGTATTACACACCAAAGAGCTTTCTCATGATGTTTTAGAATGCTCTAAAATCATGTGTAATGTTTTTGAAATGAAGATTGTTGATCAATATATTTAATAGCATTGCTTTAAAGTGAAAAACAGTCTTTCAAAGCGTGACATTTCAGTCCTTTAAATTATTTGGGATTCAGAGAGTGAATTGAGAGCTTCAGATTAAAAAGCTAATACTGTACTTTAGAATGAATGTCTGTGTCAGGAAAATCTTTAGAAAGTTAAATGACACTAATATCAAGCAAGGTTGAAGAATGAAATAGACCTTCTGGGACAACATTTTGCAGGAGGATGATTTTTATGAAACAGCATTTGATGCTAGAGAAAGTCTGTTTAACACTCTGATCAGCAGTAGCTCTCCCTCTCTCTCTCTCTCTGACTTTCTTTTGTCTTTAACAAAGCACTTAGTTCAGATGTTTGTCTTCCTTCATATGTAAATAGCAAGACAATCTTCTGCAAGGTGCTGTGAATTTTTCATTTAACAGATTATAAAAGCACAAATCCCAGATTTTATCCTTAAACTGTATGGGGTGAACTTTGTTAGTTAAAGATGTTTTTAGAATTCAAAATGACAATTTATTATCGCTTTTGTTGATTAAATTAGTTAAGTTAATTGTATAGATGTGTCTTCTTTCGTTTGGCTGTGCAATAGTTCTGTAATTCTTGGGGAAAATTACAGCATTTGTGATGAAAGCTTTCTCTGAGACAATAATGTATTTCTGCTATAAGATGGTTAACAGATAATCCAGATTCGGAATGAGGAATTTCTAAATATAGGCTTTGCCTCTTTAACTTCCTAGTTTGAAGCATTTTATTTTTACTTGTAAATATCATCTGTGTATTATAGTACTTTCATGCCTGCAGGCTAAGATTACCAGTCTTCCCTTTTTTTCCTCCTCCTTCTAAATATTCAATTACTCAATGGTAATTATTATTATGTGGCCTTCTTGGCTTGCTGCATTATTAGATTAATATAGATTTCTTGTGCCAAATTAGCGGAAATCACTGTTATACACAGCAACGAATCACTTTTTTTTTTTTTTTTTTTTTAGTTTTATTTACTTTGTTGAATAACAGGAAGACTTTGACATCATGAGGTTTTATTCCTGAGACTTTTAATATACCTTTGAAAGCTGAGCAGGAGAGGGTGTATTTTGGGTTTGTTTATTCTTTTGAAGGTTTCTAATAAGTAGAAACTTTGGTTAAATTATAATTTAGGTCAGTCAACGATCTGTAAATAAGGACCTTTGTGAATGAAATGACAGTTGAAGTCCCCTGATCTCTGGTTATTGTGTCAAAGGTGTGTAGCAGAGGTAAGAAAACCAAAAATGAAAGAAAAGGAGCTGTCCAGGGTACTGCAGCAGATTAATATTTACTCCCACTGTACAGAAAAAAAATCTGGCCCGAAGTGTTCACAAAAGTGCCACCATTTGTTACCTCCCCACCCCCACTCCCCAAACTAGATAAACCTTATATTGAAGTTAACTATAAAAAAAATTTCTGTGTATGAAAAACTTATTTCAGAATCATGTCACATTTCTGTGAATAGAAAATACACCCTTAGATCACAGTAACTGTCACAAATTGCTTATTAAAACTAAATTTTTATGTAAAGATTTTTGTCAAAGTTGCAGGCAATAAAACTTTTCCCATCTAAACTAATCTTTGAGTGTAACACAAATGGTTTCTATGGTAGTGTCGTAATGTAAACAAAACAAACAAACAAGAAAACCCCAGATCCCAATCTTGCATTACTTGATTGCTTTTGAAATGAATTCTTGTCCTTATGTGACCTGAAATGTGTGGTTACAAAGCTATAGAAATCCAAACGATCATATTTGTTTGATATGAAATGAAAAAAAATAGTTAAATTGAAAGTTTAACATCATGAAATTCAAAATCCCAAGTGGTATATAAACATTAAAAGAAACTTTGGACTGCTAATCCTAGGAAATTAGTTTTATGGATTGAATTCAACAAGGCTTCAGAAATGGTTCCATCTGCTGCCTAGCAGCTGGTGAAAGGATAAATTTAATTCATTAATTCATTTGGAAAAAAGGATCCAAGTAGTAAAGACTTCATTGCTCATAATGCACATAGGTGGAAATCAAAACTGAAATTAGGTCCTGTTGATCATCTCTGATAATGAGGAACATTTTCTTTGTCATTGTTACAATGGTCCTGATCAGGCAGTTGACAGTATATTGACTATATGGTGCTAACTGATATTTTTATGTCTCAAAAAGTTGAGAATAGTTCCAAAAGCATCGCTCCTCTTCTGGGAGGAACATGCCTAACTTTTGGGAGTTGCAGATTATGTAGTTTTAAAAAAGCTGAAATGTTTCACTGTCTTTATATGCTGTCTTTATATGAATATTTGTAACTTCTTTCCTGTTAAATCAGTTTAAGGAAACAAAACCAGATACCACTAAAATTAGAAAATAAACTTATTCACAGTTTAGTCCCTTCAATAATCCAAAACCACAATGTCAAATGTAAAGAATTTATTACTTTTCTTTACTTTTCTATTAGTCACAAGCTTCATCTTTTCTTTCCTGTCTTCAACCATTTTCTTTTCATAATAAGTTACAAAAACTTAGAGGAAGAGGGGAAAATATAAGTTAAAGTCTGAGGAAAGGCAATATTGAAATATCCAGAGTTTTAAAGGAAAAAATAATTGGACAAATGCTTCTATAAGAACTTGACGTTTAACTTGTAGCTGTAAAGCTATCCAAATTATCACAGCCTCCAGATACAGATTTTTTTAAAGTGGTTGCCTCTACTTTTTTAATCTAAATCACAAGCAGTGAGTGCAAAGTTATCTAAGGCTTTCAAACTGCGAGATGGTCAAGTGGCAAAGGCTGTTCACCTTATACCAGGCACACAGGTAAACGCACTCCTCATTACTTGCTGAAGGATACACAGGACTGATGAACCTGTTATCCTGAAACCAGTTAAATATCTGCCAATGCCTATTTTCAATGTTTCTGCTTGAGATGGTGATTTCATGAATGATATTTGGCTTTCCCCATTTCCTCTGTAGCCCATAGCTCACTGTGGTGGGTTTGTTGGATTTACTATAAAGGTTCTGTTCGCACCCTGTGGGTTGGGTTAAGAATTAGGATTTATGCATTTACTTCTACTGTTGCATTGTTTATACAGCTTTGGTTTAGTTTTGATCCCTTTTTTTTTTTTTTCCCTTTGAGGCTCTTCCACAGTGTCAGCTGCTGACTGATAGTAGGAGAACGGCCTCGTGGTGTGAATGAAAGGGACCTAGCGGTTGGTAAACAGAGATAAGGAATAAATAGAGCACAGGCAAAAGGAGATAGTTCTGTGGGAGCCCAGATTGCCGCCAGTCTGTTCAAGTGAGATGCAGTGCCTGTCCTTTTCCCAGATTAAATTAGTGTGCGAAATCTCCAGTGACCTCCTCCCCTTCTCCCCATACTCTTTAGCCAAGCTGAACAGCCTCTGCTGTAAAGTATTCATTTTATCTAGGGACAAGTTGGACAATAGAACTCTCCCTGTTACTTATGGACAGCTGTCGTGATTCATAGGGCTTTTCAGCATTTCATTTTTCGTAAGAGTTAAAAGGGTTTTACCTTGTAACTGACGAGAGGTTAGAAATGCAAAGATGCCAGCCCAGAGGTTGCCTGTAGTAAGGAAGTTAATAAATAAATATCACCACCACCCCCGACACACAAACACACACGTATCCCCTCCCCAATGTGCAGAAGGCTGTGTATTTTGTTAGTGCTGCTCTTCTTATTTAAAGGGGTTTAATTGTGATAACATGATTACACTGAAGCATGAACTGCATGGAGAAATTAACAAGCAGAGACACAGCGATATACAGGGCCCCCAAGGTTCCCTAAATTAAAGGTGACCAGTGCAAACCCAGTGAGTTCCCTTTTCCCTTCTTTGCCCTTGCTTTTGCCTACATCTCCTACTACTTTATTACCTGCAAATAACTCCCAGGAAAGAGTAAACCCTCACGAGATACCTTTGTGGTCCCGTATGTTTTTTTTTTAGTGATTTACTGCAAATATATTCAGCATTTTGACTGATTAAATAGACCTTCGGCAACCTTGAGGGTCACTGTGTAGAGTATGTACATAGAAAATGCATCAGCCCATTGTACCCTGGCAGCTAATGAGATTGGTCGTTAAGTAAATGACACAAAGCCTACAAAAAAAGCTTAGCAGCTCACTAGAGTATCACAGAGTGTCCCTGCACACCACACAACGACACAAACAGTGGACTAACCTAGCCCACCCCTGCTTTATTCTACATCACTGCTTCCCTGATGTCAGCGTGAGAGGCAGAACAAAGGCTAAAAGGCACACGGTAAGTCAGTCTGACAATTATGCCCTAGGGAGAAAGTAGAGCAAATCTTAGCCTAACCATGGGGTTGAAAGTCCGTTTCTAGACAAGTAGGTCATAATGAAGGGATTTTTTTCCCCCCTGTCACTTTACGAAGGGGAGAAAAATGTCTCTGGAATCAAGGTTGGGTTTGTTTCTTGTTTGTTTGTTTCCTTTTCTCTCTGTCTGATTTGCCAGCTTACGAAAGTTTCTGGAATTCCAAAAGTAACATGAAACAGTATGTTTTGTGAACTGGATATTGCAATGATAGTGTAATGAAATAAATATTCTTTGTAAGAACTGCCACACAGTAAGCACTGCCTCAGATGTACATGAACATCTGATGAACTTTACAGACAGAAAGTTTCTTTCTACTTCTCTGTAAAAATCTGCTGAAAATGTGTTATATGTATGAATACACATTTCAATCCACTAGCCACTTACACCCCTAAATACCTGGCACAGTTTTTACAACTATGCAGATATAAATGGAATTGTTACTATAATTTTGGGGTGGTTTTGAAAGCAGATTTTTATATGGTGTCTCTCTCAGTGTTGTCTTTTACGTGAGCTGAAATTAAAGAGTTGAAGATTGTTGTTAAACAGTTACACAGTCATTACTTATTTTCTTTGCACAGCAGCAAAATATTCAGTTGATATCTTAGAGTAGCAGGTGCCTGCCTGTGTAACCAATGATAAAATCTATTCTAGCAGTGTTTCAGTTTAGTATCTCAGGATCCTTTATTTTGCTGAAAAATGGCAACAGGAAGTTGCCAGAAAGTCTTGTTTGCATTGCTAAAATGTTTCTGTCTGCTTTGCACTTTGGAGGATCAGGGGATGTTAGGTTCAAAATGACATGATATTATTGCAAGATGCCTGTGTGAATTAAGTAATGCTTCTGCCCGCTCCCAGACCACTGAGAACCATATGTTTTAAGAATGCTTTCTCAAACACAGACAGTTAAAAAAGTGGGGTTTAGATATCAGCCTGCATTACAGTTGGTTTTTTGTTGTTTTGTTTTGTTTTGTTTTGTTTTGGAAGAGTTATTTAATTTCAGAAAACACTTGTCAATAGATGTATATTTAGACATGTCAGGATAACCTGTTCACTTAATTAAAACTCTTCATAGGTCACAGAAGTCAGTTCATTATGATATGTCGCTTACCCAGGGACATGACATCCTTTTTACTGCATGGACAATAGAAGTATCATCATAGCTTATAAAAACTAAGATTAAATGGGATATTTTAAGATATGCGTGTGATGATTTTTGCAAAGAGATGTGTGTATGCATATGTACAAATCCACATGTGTATATTTATATAAAAAGTGTACATATGCCAAATCTGTGTTCACCTATATAATATATCAGTTCACTGAAACTCAGTAAATATTAACAGTTATGTCTGCTTTTGCATTTCCCAATGATTCCAACTCAGGAAATTTCATGATGAAGTAAACTCAAGTAAAATTTTTTATTTAATTTTATTTTCCATATGTTTAAGGTGTGTGCATCTCAGCAACATATTTTCCTTATGTTACCTCGAAAAGTATAAGATATGAAAGCATCAGAAAAAAGCTTGCTTTTTCAGCTGAGCCCTATAATTCATAACTAGTTGCTAGATCAGCAGAGATTTAGTAAACTAAAGTGCTACAGCACAGTTTTGCTAATTGATATTAAGTTTTCAGTTCATTTTAACAAGTACAATTTGAGGATATTTTATGTTCAGGTGCATCACCACAGTGTTTAAAAAAGAGCACATGTATATCACACCATCACCACGCTTTTTACACACCTAAGCGAATAAGAATAAAGGGTATCAGATATTTCAGCATTCACCACATTAATGAATAAGTTCAGCTGTCCTTTATCCTATTAAAAGTAGAGAATGATTTCATACCGGTAATGCACGAGCAGAAGTGCTACAAAATTTGTACTGTTACTGTAATCTGACAGGTTGAAACCCAGTAAGTTTCAGTAGTTTTTTATAGCTTCATTATTTTTTCTCATCTGTCATTTCCTTGCTGCATGTAAGAGAAAAGGCAGAGAAAACTTGATTTCTGGTAATTAATGCTCATCTGATCTCCCTGATAAACTATGTAACATACCAGATTTTTAGAAACCACTTTTTAATGGACTTTTTGGACCTTGGAGTCCAATGTGAGGCCTTTGTACATATCTTTGTGCATGGTTCCAGGGTACAACAGTGTGAGTTTTGTGTGTGGATCCAAAAAACTTTATGGCATTACACAGCTGGTTTGAATAATTTTAATTCCGTTTTTTACATGCTTGTAGATTTTCAAGCCAGTAATATCTAATATTCCTGATAAACAAGTATTTTCAAGGTCAGTCACAAACAATGTTCCCAAAGGCCTGGCTCTATGCTCCAAAATAAAAAATACAGCAAGTAACATACAGAGTAAACTTTATAATCTACTACATCCATATCTATATGGAGCATCTAGACTGAAATCTGTGTTACTTAAATGATTAATTTTGGAAATATGCATATATAACGATGACCTCTTGTAGTTTCTGTGCGCATAGTTTTGGATTCTGAAAAACTGCATAAGCAGAATAAGTGCTTCTGAATTTTAATTATCTTGAATCACTTCAGACTAAAGATATTGTTTAATTAGTGATAAAAAAGATTGTCTCCTTCAACTTTTTTTGGTACTTACATAAAATCTTTTTGGAGGGGAATTGCTCTCATTTACCCTCATGGAAGGCTTCTAAATAAAAATGACAGATTTCTAGTTAAAAAAAAAAAATAAAAGTGATAAGTTAAAAGAAAAAGTTACTTGATAATGAAAACGGGGCTTACCTTCTTGGGTAGGTGAACACTGACAACAGCGTTTGCACACATGAGTGATTACACTGAGGTGAGGTCGATGGCTCACTTCAATGCAGTAAAGCAGGTGTGTAAGTGTTTTGAAGATGAGGGGTTTATTGATTTTCTTAATAGATTCGGGTAACATTTGCTAGCTCATTTTTCAGGTTTGGCTTCATATGTGAACTTTTCCCTCCATTAAGGAACTTTGGTTAAAAGGACCTAGCTTTTAATTTAAAGACATGTATTTGAACTCTGCTCCATGAGGCATTAGATTAAAAAAAATGCTTTAGAACTTTTCCAAAATATCATTTAATGTCAGGATCAGAGTTCTCAATTTCTTCTTAACGGTGTTTCTTCAGGTGATAGTAAGAGTCACTAGATCGGGTCCCTAAATCTTAGCAGAAAATTTGACACCTTCAGTGCCCCTCCACCCCCCAAGTTAGAGCACTTGTACAGCAGCTGGATTGGCACAGCAAATTAGTAATGGCTCCAAAGGCACCGCTATGGACTGTCAGGTCAATAATCCTTAAGCATAGGAGGATATATGTGATACAGAGTAAAAGTCCACTTTTTAATGAGCATCAAAATACTGGTTTGCACTCCACATCAGAGATATTAGGGTAGTTAAGAAAACTGACACACATACCTTTTTCAAATAAAAATTCACATTTAAATGTTTGAATAAAATAAATGTTAAAATACTGTAGTAGGAGCTACAGTATCCAAAATGGAGACTTTTTTTAAAATTTACTTACTACTGTTCTCAGATCTTTTCTTCCTTGTTATATCAGAAGAGTATAAGATGTTTCCATCCTGTCTTCAAATAACATTTTTATGATGCAGTCCAGTGATTTTTATGATGGCTTAGAGGGCCTATTTTTAATTTTGTTTAATTTTTCTGCTGTGTGATTTTCTCCTACTTTGGGCAGAAGTTTGGCAGAATCTAACACACACAATCTAGATCTTGTTACAGAAGTAAGTTTGAAAGTAAGGATAGTGGTCACAGAAATCCAAGGCTGTGATTTTTGTATCAATCTATTTACTTTTATGTAATTCAATTTCTTGTGATTAGAACAACCCCAAACAAACCACAAACATTTGATTAACTTCCCACATTTTGGGAAAAATACATTTTCTTCCCTAACAATGTGGTTAACTCAGCCTCCATACAAGGTATGGAAAGTCACCAAAACCTGAACAGAAAGAATGACCATTGCAGTACAAATGAAGAGACTGAGTACACATGACATTTTCATTGTATCTCTAACATTTTATAAAATTAAACACCATTTTGAAGTATGGGTCTGATGGGAATCATCCTATATATAAGCATTCGACATTTAGTGAACAAAGTGCAACTGAACACATAAATCACTCTGAATAACATTGACACTTGGTCATAAGAAACATATATTTAAGGCTCAAGTGTATGTTCAAGCTACTTTATGGAAAGCCTTCCCATTTTTGTGAGAAACAGTGCTGTCTACAAAAAGGGTTAAAGAAAATGCATTCTGTTGCATCTGCTTACTAAATCCCTTACTTTAGTAGAAATTCAAATTTTGTAAAGATTATTCGTTTTATTGATGCATATAATTATAATCACAAGCCATCTGCTGATTTGGCAGGCATGGTTAAAATTCTCTAACTCTCATAACCTTTCAAGTACAGTGCCCTTGGGACTCTATTTCACTTTTATATTTTGGAAAACATGTAGGGACAAACAAGAGAGGTCATCTGCCGAAAGTCAGACCTGTAAAACATTAAAAGAATAAAGATCATGATGACTGCTCTTGTTTTAATAATAAAGAAAGTATTTTTGATTTTATTTCTGACTTCAGGAAAGATTATACTGGTTTCCATCACACACTTTGGGAATTTGAATTTTTTCTGGGGATTAAAGCTCTCTCCTAGCACTCCTGGGATCTGGGTTCCAAGTCTAAACTAAAAGAACAAATATTGTTCAGTCTGGTTGTCACAGGTGAATTAAACATATTTGACCTTGGCCTCAATTTTTCTTTTTACACAATTCCCATTACATTTCTATTTGAAATGTTTAACAAACACAATTCTCCTTTTTTAAATATTTTTTTTTAACTTGGTCATACTGAGTTTCACAGGGAGACACCTATCACAAATTTAGCTTTTTCCCATGAAGCTCAAAAGAGCATTTATTTAGAGGGCTATGTACAAAAAGACATAAAATGAGTGGCTAACTTTCTTTGCCCTAGTCATTAGAAATGCGTGACTTTATTTATATTAGCCTACCATTGCTGGTGATTAACCACAATTACAAATCTTTGGGCTTTTAGCTTATGAGAAGTCTTGTTCTCCAATTTCTTGTGTCCTTCATCATGCTTAGCCAAACTCTTTTCTACTTGACAATTCTTTCTCTGTTTTTAGTCTCTTTTGTTATATTACATGTGGTGTTACTCGGCTACTTCTAGCAGAAAACATCCACAAGGGGAAAAAAAATTAGGAGATGCTCTCTCTGTCATAATACAAAAATGATCGCGTTTCACTGAGTTGTAGGATATTGTCAGTGCTCTGGGTTAGGACAAAGGGTGTTTTAGAGGGAAAATATGTGAAGGTGGAAAACCTTGGTGAAGAATTGGGTAGTCCAGTGACTTCCTGATATTAGCAGAAGCCAAAGACAATCAACCCTCAACAGAACTGTCTTGCTTAATGCTGTATTGACATGTATCTTGCAGGAACAAAAGATGCGACTCTCTCTCCTATTTAATTAGTGTATCTGAAGGCCTGTATGCAACATGCATGCTGCTTTACTTCTTTTGGAAGTTTGATTCTCACCCCACACCCTCATTATAACAAGCAGGAGGGAAATGCACATGTTTGAAAGTGTCTTCACAGCTGAAACTAGGGAAACAGGCCGAGAGTAGCTCTGGTTTATTTCACAACCAATTAAGTATGACATCTGTTGAAACTCAGGAAATAAGTCTCCCTTCCCCCTGTTCATATACTAACTTAAGCTGCCAGTCTTTTGTTTGGATATGATGAATTTGACTCATAAGACTTTTTTTCTTTGGAGTAAATATACAATATGAAAAAAATAAAACATAAAGGTGTTTTTTATTAAAAAAACAACCAACTAGGTTTCACTGAGTGCATGTAAAAAGCCCTATCTGACACTCACAAATCAAGTAAATAATTGTGTCAACAGTTCTTTGCTTAAACACTCTCCTTACATGCTGAAAAAAGGCCATGTTTGTGACGGGCAATGTAGGCACAATAACGTTTTCTTTTTAAGAATCTGGCACTTGTTGGATCCCAAAGGCCAGCAAAATTTACTAGAGGGAATTTGAATTTTAATTTCTTTAATGTTATGATTGAAAATTTGGGACAGAACAGAAGACACCAAAATGAATAGGGCATGTGGCATTATGTATGGTTAAAACAAACAAACAAAAAAATAATTAAATGCAGAGCCACTGTCACTGGTGTCATCAGGTTTCTCAAGTAGACAATAGTTCATAGTAGACCAAGTAAGAAACACAGATAAGCTTAAGTAGCAAACTTAGACTTAAGAAAAGTACCGTATGCAGTATCAGATAATTGTTCAAGCTGAGAGACACTTCCCATTTATCCAACACTAATCCATGTGATGCATTTATTTACTAGGAAAACTTTTATTCCTTCATAAAATTTTGTTCAATTCAAATGTTAAGAAGATGGTATTTCAGTCCATACCAGTTCCTAGAGTTCAGTTTCCCTCCGTTGTGCTTAGAACTTTATTGTCTTCATTCTTCTATACCTAAATAAAGAAATACTGACCCTACCATGCTGACCTTTTTCTTTCTCTGCCTCTTGACCCTGGATTCTCCTGTGTCTCCAAAGCCACACTGCCCATATCAAAGCTGTGGTGAACTCTCCTTTTCTTTAATTTTTACCATCCGCTGATGCTCCCTTTTATTTGTTCATCAGCTTCATTTTGTTTGCCAGTTCTTTCCTACAAGGACTGGCACTGCCTTCATTCCTGGAGGATGGCTCCCTACTCTATTTCTCTTGCTTTTTCATCCCTATTTTAAAATATAGCTCAGAGCCACATAGTGTACGTGTTATTTAAGATGTAAGATGCTGCTCAGTGATTGCCATAGGTTCATTTGTTAGGAATCCTCTGGTGAAACGTCAGTGTGCACAGTGGAAGTGTCTAGTCCTGAGCCAGTCATCCAGATTCCCTTTAGAGTCAGTGGAAATAAAGAGACATTTCTTGGATGCCATTGATCTCACCCTGAAGTAGATGTACCAAAAAAATAAGATGTATCACACATCTACACAGTGGCAGAAATGCCTGCAGGTTGCCTACAGACTGCCCAGAGACTATGGGAAGCCAGCGGTTACTACCTCAGAAATATGTATCTGCATTTCAGGCACATAAAGTTAGGGAGGTGAATTGTGTCCTTCCTGTCCAGCCTACAAACTGGACTTGATTTCTTCTTATATTTTGTCTCCACATAAACTTACTATTTCTCACAATTTCATACAGGATGGGGATATGAATAATGTGGTATACCTTAGACCAGAAGTTTCCTCTTGTAGATACAGGGCATTGATGAAATTCAGTGTGTGCTCAGATATTAATGGAGAGCAGAACAGCAAAACTGAATATTGCTGTGCAGCTCAGAGGACCAAATTTACCCCTGAAACGCGATATTTACAAAGGGAAGGGGGCAATTCCCTGCTTGGTTCTTAGGACTCATATTTCCTTTCAGGAAAGGATTTTTTTTCTTAAAGCTAATTCTTAAAAAAATAAGAAGAAATAAGCTGTAAAGATTAACAATACCATTCATTTCAAAATTCAGTAAGGATTTCTACATTAAGCCCGCTGGATTTTTTAAACACTGCTGATAGAAGCTTTTCCAGATTCAGCTCCACATTCTCCTGTTGGTCACTACTTGGACTTTGTAGACAGTTTTAGGGGTGCCTCTGTGATTTCTCTCTCTCTTCAGGCTTCCAGGACTCTGTTTTTCAAGCTGTGAGGTAATAGAAGGATAGATTAGGTGATCGTTTTGCACTTTTTCTGTGGGTGATTATAGTGATTTGATGTTCTTCATGCTATCATAAAAACTACAAGCAAGCTTTCTGTTCAAAATTTCAGTTGCTGTACATACTTTGTATAGACATCAAACTTTTTTTCCATGTTTGAAGAGATTCAATGCCACAAATTTTTCTTTTTAGAAATTATTTATCATACCAATAGCTTTAGCATATAAGTGTGCAGGGGTTTTTAAAAAAAACTTCATCCTTTATATCTCTAGGGACAGGTTCTCAAAGATCCTCAAGACTGAGTCAAAGTGCTTAAATTGTAGTTCTAAGCAGGCAACCCAGAATTCCTTCAGGGATCAGAGCTGGATGGAGCTCAGCTAAGCTATGCTAACCCTTATGTAGTGGATGGTCCATATGGAATAGCATATACCTTAATCTGTACCATGGAAGGCACAGGCTGGCCTTGGAAGCAGGGAGCCACAGCTAGGTCTCTGACAGTCCTTTACCTTTTTATACTCTTTCCCTAGAGGGAGGACAGTCACAGGAGTAAACTCTTAAGATTATGCTCAGCTTGATCTAATTTTATAACAATGAGTTTTACAAAGGGTTAGTAACTATGTGTCCCCAGTAGCAGTTGCACACATCAGACTTAAAGTCAATGAAAATCATGCCTAAATTGTGGGCATGCAAAGTTAATTATGGAATAAATTGACACCAGTTCAATAAACATAACCCTTTAGACTAATTTAACATTTATCCTTAAAAGCCTAACCTGCTCACATACAACATTCTCAGAGTTTTCTTCCCCACAATCAACATTTTAGTGGCTATTATTAAACAGTGTCTTCTCAAATATCCCTAACTCACTTTGGATAGTGTGCGAGAATAAATAGCTTTAGCCCCGAATGCTTTGGGCCCATTATTAATATAGCAACATTAGTAATACCACTCATTTTTATTGTTATTAATGTATATAATGTGCTACTATTTTGTGATCATAGGAAATAACACTGTAATATTGAAGAAGTGCAAGTTGCTTTCAATCAGTGATTGCCAGTCTTCAAACAGCAAGTTCAGCATTGTGAACACCCTTCAGGTCATACAGCTTGCTTCCCTATTTATTTGTGGGATTTGGGTATTTATTTGTTAGCTGCATGATTATCCCCGTCTTTTAAATTTAAAAGTTGCAGGGCAATTTTGATGATATTTTAAAAGTAAAGAAGTCAAGTTTTTAAGTAGGGACAGTATAGAAGATATGATTTTGGGCCCTAAATTTTTCAGAGATACTTTCTGGTATGCCTCCTCCCTCCTGAACCTCCAAGAGGGATCCCCACAGTAGAACTATCATCAACCCAATAGGCTCTTTGGAGAAGCTGTCTTGTAGTATACCAGTTGCTTCAGCATGCAGCATGAAGTCTACTTCTAACAGAGAGCTAGTAAGCCTTGCTACTGACAGAATTCAAGTTAATCAGACTGCATCTCAGGAAAGGGTGAGACTCAGTCCCAAGGGTTAGGTTTTTGTATTCACCAAATGGAGAGGACCTGTTCCTGGTTTTTCTGCCTGTGGATGAAGAAGGTGTAATGTTCCTTTTGAGAACTCAAGAAAAGGCAAGCCAGTAACATGTGAAGACCTCTGAGGAGATGGAGAATGGCTCTGTTATCCCTAAAATAAGATTAAATTTGAATGAGATACTGCGTTGGAAGAATGCATAATCTCTTGAGCAGAGGGAGAATCTGAGGCAAAATGGGCATTACATACTAAGTTTTCCCTGGCCTGACCTGAGTGATCAGAGGTTTATGTGAATGATTAAGCTCAGTTAATGCACCTTTAGGAAATTAACTATCACACAAAATTCCAAAACCAAGCAGGAGAATCGATTCTAACAGAGCAATAAATACATATCTGCCTTCTAAAAGACCATAACCACACTGGTCGCGTTTTCTCATTGCTTAGAGTGTCCCACGTTGTCAATACAGTTTACAGAACTTAAGGCCCCTATGAGAAAGAGGTGGTGCGTTACAGCAATGTTCAAAGGAAAGTATACTACTCATTTCTCAAATGACTATTCAAGTAATCCCTTGGAATCCCATGGTACTTCTGCCTTGGCATCTTCAAAAACAAATTTATCATAATTTGAGCTGCCAGTCCTACAAGATTAACCTGGACCTGGAAAGCTTAAGTTTCTTCTTCCGTCATTATATTCAGATGACTATATTCCTGCTTTAGATTTGTCAATTAACCATTATCTCATGTAACACCCAGCAAGACATTCAGCCTCAAATAGTATCTTCATGAATGGGCCAGTTGCAGACACAGCTGTAAGTAGTTGAGCTCAATCTCACATAGCGTGTACTGTGTGGTGTCGCTTTGGTGTATGGTGAAAATTTACTTTCCCTGCTAACACCTGTGGATCTTATCCCAAGGAAATCTGCTAAAATCAGGGCAACCTCCATATCATCAGTTTTAGCATAGAATCGTGTTTTGAAGAGAGTGCCAGCTTAGAGTTCTGCCTTGGTTATATGAAAAACAAACATTTCCTGATTGCTGACCCAAACAGGACTTGACCTTTGGAAGCTCTGTCACAATGCCCATCTTTAGCCAGAGTCTTTGT
The DNA here is from genome assembly GCF_015220075.1 of Falco rusticolus. Taxonomy (NCBI): domain Eukaryota; kingdom Metazoa; phylum Chordata; class Aves; order Falconiformes; family Falconidae; genus Falco; species Falco rusticolus. Next base: position 48,340,813 of record NC_051189.1, read on the forward strand.
AGCCTCCCATGAGAAAGCTGGAGTAACCACTAGTGACTAATTGTAGGTGCCCACTGCTGCCATAGCAGAACCCATGCCCTAATTTTCTTCCCAATAAAAGGAAGCTAGGTATGATTCCCCTCCCTGTTATTAAAGTTAGCCTTTCTAAATATCCCCCAAGTTTTATACATTCCTTAAGGAGGACACATTAAAGTGATGCATGAGGATCACTAGATCTTATATGGCTATAAAGAATACATCCTGTTCACCTCAGCTAGAAAATGATGTGTTCTATTTGCTTGCTGTTGAATCACCTTCTAGAATTATGTAAAAACATTAGCGGGTTACTGAAAGCCTTATATCATTGTCTCATTAGATTTTGTCATAAAAATAATAAAAACTCTTTCCTTAAGTGCATTATTTTTTGCACTATTATCTATCCTGTTGCTTAAAACAGTATTTTATAAAGTTTTCTAGTTCACAGACCAGCAAGACATAAACATCCTCACCCAACAATTGTGTAAGACAAGCTAGATAGCTACACAGATCTAATCTTCCTCATATAAACCATTATGCAATATTACAAAAAAAATGAATTTTTATTACTTTTCATGTCCTTAGTTTTCTAGTCTTGTCCACTAATTTATTAACCTTGAGAACATGGTGTTTACCTGAAAAATACAATTGTTTCCATGAAAAGAGGCATGGAAATGGAAGGAGTTTTATGTATTCTTTTTTTAAACTGCTTTGCAAATTCTTTGCACAACAAACCTCGCCAATCTGTAAACAGGGCTCTAGCTACTGTGTTTGTCCACAGCAAGAGCTACAGATGAACACAGTGTAGTTGTGTGATGACAGGAACAGCTGACTCATTAGTAGAGAGCAGTGAAAGGTAATTAACCCTGGGAAAAGTACAGCTGCCATGCGAGCTGTTCCTTTCTGTAGGATCTGATTAGAAATTAGTGTTAAACCACTGATTCTTTAAAAAAATGTCATTGATAATTCACTTTCTCTCTCAGGTGTGGCCCCTAAAAGGGGCCTAGGATAGAACTAGTGTACAAAAGGTCTTCTATTTAAAAAGGTCTTTTCTGAGGGAAGTACACACCTGTTTGGCTGTTTCTGGACTTTTGTTAACCATGAATATTGTCCCAGCTTTGAATGTTTTGAGGACACCCTCCAAGTCCATGGGCAGTGCAGAGAATGCATTGTCAAAATGATTTAAGGTAGAACTTTGTTGGTTGCCATAACGGCACCTTTAGTGAGGCTGATTATTTAAAAGTCACAGCTACTACTTCTTGTACCAGGACATAGTTCTGATGCAACACGACATAGACCTCTTCAAAAGAAAACAAAAATCTGTCTCCTGGGGTAGGTTGACACAGCATATGAAAGAAAGGATTACACCCTGAGCATGAAAGCTGCCCCCTAGCCCACCCCTTTCCCTGCACGCATCTTGGTATTTGAGGTGCCAACAGAAGAGGCATAACCCATGATTTAATCTGACATCCAAACAACAAGCCAGCCTATTACATATATAACCAGACACCTGATACAGGCCTACTTATCAAGAGTGACATAACGATCAACTAAAATAGTATAATTTCATTACTATGCTACTTTAATTTCTAAACTGTTGTTTATTATTTACAACTGTCATATCCAAAATAGTTAGTCATCTTACTTTGTAAGATCTTCTGGCCAGGACTGTATCTTTATATACCTGTGTGCTTAATATAATGTGCATGTGAGTGCTTTCACATGCAAATAACATGCATTATTAAAGTCCATGACAGCGTTCTGGTTGTTTTCAAAGGATCCAGGCTTACACTAGGGACTCTGAAGGGTAACTGTGTTTAAAGTTATAAAGTTTGTAAGCCATCTCTCCATAGGATCACATTTTTCATCTTGCTCAAGTCAAATTTGCTGCAATAGGATGAATAATGTATTAGTATTATTTTACCAATATAAAGTAATATTACAAAGATATGTTTCTGTAGTGTTATTTTTAACTCAGTAACATTGAGAACAAAAACATTCAAAGCAAAATGGTTAAAGATCTTTCCTAGGAGAATGATTCTCTTTATAGGAAAACAAGTGAAACAGATTTTTAAATAAAGACTTGACATTGCAAGAGGACAGATATCTCTGGATTGCCTAATGTTAGGAGAGATGAGAAATGTATTTAAAATTATTTTGCCATTCACCATGCATTAGTTAGTCCCCATTTTTCTCAGAATTGTCCTTTTTTATTTGTTCTTTTGTTTGTTTTGTTTTTGTTGGTTTTTTTTAAGTAAAAAAGCTTGAAAAGAAAGAGAAAACTTTTTCTTGGAAATCCCAAGTAACAGCATACGCTTGAGGTATCAGGTTGAGTTTCAGAGGAAGTGAAAGCATGAGCAGGCTATTAAATTGAACACATGAGGGTGAAAATAATATTCATTACCTTAAAGCATGGTTAGAAATGCACAAAAGCACTTCACAGCACTCTACATCGTTGTCTGCATTTAGCTGAAAGGTGAAGAGACTTGCTGAAGGTCACAGAATAGATCAGTGGCAGAGGCAGGAAGAGAGTTCCAGAATCCCTTTTTTCCGAATTATTAGCTCAATCACAGTGCCTTCTGTTTGTGTCTACCACAGAAGACAGGTATCATTTTAGGAAATAACCTTTGCCCCACTCTGGAATCATAAAAAGCTCTGAAAAGAGAATTTAAACCACCATCCCTGATGCCACTGGCCTCTTAATGTACTTTGAACAGACTGAAGAATCTTTCCCTTGCTCCTCACACCTGACAAACATTTGCTGAGAGAAATGAGAAATGTTTTCAGATAAGAAGTCTGTCCCAGTGAACATTTAACATGCACATTTTGGTATCTGACAATCATTAGCCTTTTTTTTTTTGCATATTCTTTACTACTTTGATTTGCAGGTGGTATTTTTGTTCTTGGTTTGGTTTTCCTGTGCTCTTCAGCATCTTCAGGATCTTCAGGGCAGTGTAGTGCAAGCAAGCCCCATTATCTTTAGCAGTTAGGGTCATTACAAGTCTTTTAGATGGTGGCAGACTGTACTTCACATGGCACTCTTGAAGTTAATGAACATATGTGATTTGCATGTTGAGGGAAGGCACACTTCCCTTTGTGTGACTTTCCCTTTCTTGGGACATGTCTGTCATGCTTAATGAAGACAGCTTGCTGTTCAGAAAGGGGAGGGTGAATGCACAGGATAGCAGAATAGTAGTTGTATTTCTTTTTATAAAAATAGTTTATATTTTTAGGTTCGTTGTTCCTTTTGACTCCATGTCTGAGAATGTTCAATGACCTAATTAGCCATGGGTTTGGTCCAGCATAAGAATTGTGATGTCCTAATTGGGCTATTAAATCAGTCCCAAAAAATTTGGCTGGAACAGTCAAAAATCACAGGGAAGGAATTTAGTAAAGCCTGTAAGTATTGGAGAAGTGACCACTTTTACTGAACCTAATCAGCTCCAGCACTTCTGTAGGCGTCCCATGCAACCATAACAGCACCCCCATAAAACTGCCCTTCAAACCCCTTGGCTCCTGACTAGCTTGCTGGAAACCATGTATGGTACAAGGACTGTAACACTGGTGGATAAACAGCAGGTGTGTAGCAATAACAGAGCCAGACCAGAACCTTCCTGATGCTGAAAAAAGTTGTAACAGAGTACTTAAAATGACACGGTTTTGCTGCTCTTACTTATTCTGTGCTCAGACGTCTCCCACTGGCCTCAGTCCTGCAACTACTAAGCACCTCTTCGATGAGCGTAACATGGTCATCTTTTGCTGAAGCCAGTAGCAATCCCTTCGCCACCCCCCAGAACCTGACAACAGAGATGGCTCCATGCAGGAAAAGTCATCCAGGCTGAAAAAAAGAGTAAACATGTTTTAAAAGAAAACAAACCCTGTGTTCCAGAGTCAATGATGCATGCTCTTTGAACTTTTCTTTTAAAATTGCTCTGAAATCATAAGGTTGTTATGGTGTGGTTTTACTCAAAATAATGCATATCATTGTAACACAAGCCTTGATGTTAAGTGGCTACTTTAATGAAACATAGTTACCATAGTTACAGCAGAAGAACAGAGAATAACTTTTAGGCCTTTTGAAGCTATGAATTAGTTTAAAAAAGGAAAAGGAATAAACAAGCATGCAGAAGTTTATTATTCAGTGTTTCATGCCTGACCAACTCTAAAAAAGAAAAACTCTCCCTAGACTAAGGCATTAACATTTTCCAGCTGAAATCTGTAATTGCCTATCAACAAACAAAATTACATTTCAACTCCTCAGTATGTTTGTTTCCATGTTTTTTCCTGTCTTTTTTCTTTCCTGAAGAAACAGATTTTTCCAAAGTTCTGCTTTCAGCATTTTGCTAATAACTGACATTTTACAGCACCTTGGTTGCCAAAAAAATAATGCCCTAAAGGCAATAATACATTGCTAAACACAACTCATGAAATCTACGGTCTAGCTCTATTACTCATTATAAACACTATCTTAAGGCTGATGAGAGGGAAATGAGAATTTGTCATAGTGAAGATGTCTTCTAAGACCAGCTTTGTTGTTTTTCAGTTTAGCATTGAGATGTGCTCTATTCCTGAAGTGTTAATGGAGGTCACTGCCGTTGCTCTCCTTTACTGTGTCAAAGCAAAGGAGTTCCTACATAGTTGACTATTGAGAAACAAAATGTTCTTTCCAGTGTATCACCTTCAGCTTATGAGCCTCTAGAGCAGCAGTGATTAACAGGACTTTTACAAAGTTTCTGTGTAGTTACAAGGACAGCTTCAATCTTCTGTCATTTTTTTGCATTAGCTATGATTATGCTTTTACCACCAAAATGCATTTATTTTAAAGGTAACAATACAGACTCAGAGAATAGCTTATGTTTCATCTATATTTATCAGCACTCACTGTACATTTGTGTCTTCATTACCAGGAAATATTAAGGGACATTGTGCCATCTATTCCTGTTTACAGTTTATTATGCAGAGATAGGAAACACTTAGCATGTAAAATGAATGTAGAAATTATTCCTGGATAGAAACACGGACATTTCCCACTCGTTGGCTCTTTCTCCTCCATCACCGGATCAGAGTGTAATTGTCAGTAATCAGGCCTGCTTGCTGCTGATAAAACCACTCTGAATGCTAGCAGCCTTCTTTGTGTGATGACTCAATTATTCCAGAAGTGCCTCATCAAATCTGCCCCATCAGCTGGGCTAATAAATAAGGAGAAGAAACTAGCCCCCCAAAGCAAATTATAAATCCATTTGCATTAACCATTTCGCTGGTCCATGATCTAGGCAGAAATAAGCATGGCAGATTGTGTTAAGCTTATTTGAATATGTTTATAATGTTTACAGCATGCAACCTTTTTTTTTTTTTTTTTTTTTTTTTTCCACAAGGTGTTGGAATTATTGGTCATGAATAGCATCTAAATGCAGTTATGTTAATTACAGCAAAGCCTCAGGCATCTTTGAGGGATAGTTTGTTGCTTAAATCAGGTGAAAGTTAAACCCTTCTGCTGGGAGAAATATGATCTTGCACATGGCATTGGTATTACTGCCCTGTTTAAAACAGAGGACGAGTGCAAGGGATGTGTTTTTACAGGTACTGGAAGGACTACTACCTGTGCTACCAGACTGTCTTGCACTAGTAACGTGACCTCCTGTTCATTTCAGGGTAGAACTAGGTGAGGTAAAGTTTAGTTTAATAGCTGGGAAACAAAATACAGTAGTTGGAACAGCAATAATTCTCTTTCGTGTGTACTCTGCACTTAATAGTAATAAGTGTGAAGAGGAGTACTCTGCCCAAGGGAAATTCCTTTCTGAAGCTCAAATTATATAAAAATGGTGTTTCCAAGTAGACTCCTTCAGATTTCCAAGACTACCCATGTGTACTGCACTGAGGGTGTTAAAGTGAAGCATAAGAACAAATGAAATTAATTTGTTCAGTCATGTACTGAAATTACACATGTGGTTAAGGATCTCACTGAGGTGACACCTAAGTTTGTGCAGAACAGTGCGTAAAGTTACATACTTCAGCCTGTGCAGGTTAAAGATCTGACTGCAGTCAAGAGCTCAATATATCTTCATTTGTTTATAATGGCATCTTTTGCTTTCACATATTATTTTTTCCTCAAATACAAAATATGTTGCATTATTTTATCTTGAAAAAGAGAAATCACTTTCACTGTAGAAACATGAAAAATATTCAGGGATCATAATGGTGACCACATTGGATTTTGTTTCCTTAGCTATTACTTCCATTTTGAGTTAACAAATCACAAACTGCTGTGATTTTTCATTTTCATATTTGCAGTATATCAACTAGTGATGTGCTAAATGAGAGAAAATAGAATTCATCTGTTGGAAATTCTATCCATTATGCTCAAAAAAGGGGTTAGAATCTTTTACAGATGTAGTACAGATTTGTGTACTGCAATTCTGACTGAGAAAACAACCTCAGATGTCTGGTGAGATAATTCCTGACTGTACAATATGTCTTTTCTGCTTATTAAATCCTCAGGAACTCTCTAGTAATTTGACCTGAATGAGTGGACTTCTACCCATAGACAATGGGTCAACAAGAACAGTTGCTTGAAGGGGATTGTCACACACATCTGATGTTGAGGATCAGGGCCCAAATAGTGATTCACATCAGGATCCTGGTATGACTCATGGATCTCAGTAGGATGGCACTTCAGAGTCAGTAGAAAATCATGTTGCACTGGAAATGGCTATAAACCAAAGGATGGATTGCAAAGGTTCCAGGTGACTTCACTGAACCATTACACTGACAAATCAGGCAACTCATTTATTCCATCTTTGTGGGTTTGTAAAGTTTATTATTCTGGTTGAATTAAGGTGCTGGGGAAGTTTTTCTTTGCAGGCAGGCAAATTTCACCTTCAGGATTAAAAAAAAATCTGTTCAGACATGTGGGGAGTTGAAGTGCATGCATATTTTGCTGTCTGTAAATCCTTTTGAACTCTTCAATAAACAGACAAATAAGTTAATGCAAGTTTTGAATACATGGGGCCAAATGAAGACAGATGTGGACTTAACAAGAGTGATACCATCAAAGAACCTTTGTTGACAAATAAGTGAATTAGTTCTACCTGATTACAATCAACAAAAACCTTATCATCAAAGCCATCAATAACATAGATGTTCTTATGGGCTCTTGAGGCTGAGATTTTAATTTTTGCAGTTGGCACTGCAGACTTCTATCTGCACTTCTAACAATGCCTCAAAATCTGGCATTGAATTTATAATTCATAAAATTATATGAATTTATAATTCATAAAATATACTAAAATAAAGTGTTTCTCAGTAACTTATTGTGTAAGATCTTGATGTTACTGTGAAATCAGCACTAACTCTTGTTTGCTTCTTGAAGTATCAGATCCCAGCACTTATATTTGAAATGTATGTTGTTGCTTGGAGTGTGGACAGGGGGTGACACATAATTTATATTCCATTAGGGGTATGCCACATCCCATGACACAGCATAATCCTACACACACTACACACCCTGTTTATAGCATGACAGATGCATGACATTGTATTAGACTTTTTATGAAACACGTATCTTCAAATGTGGGTACTCACCCACGAATCAGTTGTACGGCAGCCAGCAACCTGTTAAGTGAAAAAATAGAAAACAGCACATTTAAACCTACTAACTAGTAACTTCTGTTGCCGTTACTCACAGAAGAGGGGTTCATATTTTGTGCTTTATATGAAGTCTTGCTTTTGTCCTGCTATAGCACTGTCTGCTTTACAAAGCTATCTGATGATGTCACGTGCAAGGCAGATGGGAGTAAAATAGCAAATACACTGTTGCATGTAGTTTTCCAGCACAATTTTAAAACCTGCCCCTCAGCCCCTACCCAGCCCAGACTCCTTCTCTTAAAAGAAGGATTTTCAATGTATTAGCTTATTATGTAAAGTTAAATGTGAAAAGTTTTGTATATTTTCCTGTCCTTTGTGCACTTTTCCAAGTGGATCTCAGCTGTGCTGTCTTAACTCTCGGTCCCTTAGGATGAGAGAGACAGCAGATGGGGTTAGGGCAGAGGGCTGATGCTTCTGACAGCAAACGGCCTGGTTGTTGAGTGGAAGCTGTGAGCGTCAGGAAGCTCCTTTTCCCCAGAGAACCAACTAACCACTGAAGAAAGTTGAAAATGAGCCCTTTGAGAAACGCTATTAAAAGTAGTAAAAAATTGCAATTGTGCAGATGATGTGCTGCTGTGTGGTTATTCGGATGCTAATGAGTTTGACATTAGGGAACTGAAAGGGTTTACAGCTACTCCCTTATGTGATTCAGTTCTTTATTGGCAAGCTTTGAGAAAATAAATGAAAAATATATTGCTAATAAATACATAACATGATAGGATTTTAGACAAAAAGCTGCTAAGTTTTAGGCTTTAAAAAGAGCTTTGTTCACTATTGTAGCTATTCTTAGAGATCTTTTGTTTTAGATTAGTATTTTTGAACAAAGAGGAAGAGACAGGTAGAAAGCTTTAAGACTCCTTTTGGGTTTTTTTCATGGATATTGAAATAGAATAATGGGGAAAGAGGCCTTTGAGGATAAACAAAATCTTTTTCCAGCAACATATTGGCTAGAAAACAACTTTAAAAATCTTTTCAATATCGGACTGTTTTGTTCTGGGTTTTCTCCCTTCTTCATCATCTTGCATCTGTTGTCTGTTTTGCTGTTTGATAAAAGTGTATTTATTTTAATTAAAAGTTATTGATGGGATGCAACTAATATTCTCTCTATTGGGACGGAAGCAGAAATTAGTCACTCAATAAACTCAAGCTTTCCGGAGAATCTGTTTAGAATGAGCCTTTCCAGTTGCTGAAATGTAACATTACACATTTTCCTGACAAAACTTCATCAGATATCATTAAATGAACACTTAAAGCTTCACCTTCAAGTTCCAAAAGTTTGTCTGAAAACTTTTTTATAATCAGAATATATGGAATGAATTGATCTATTTTACTAAATACACTGGATACTATTTGAAAAGGACCTCTGAAATTGCAAGTGATTGTAAAATTTTTATATTTAGGTCACTAGTGGCAGGAGTGATGCTGAAATAAAGCCTGCCCATAATAACTGCTTATGGCCAGATTTCCCCAGTTGCAAGTGCCTACAGCTTTAAATGTCCGAAGGGTTTGGGTATTCATTATTTCTGAATACATGTCCCTTAGTATTGTACACTCAGATCTAAACTTCTGCAGCTCTTCCATTGCTGTTACTATTGATTCAGCAGGAGTTTCCTCACAGAAAGGAAGAAAAATTGAGCATGGAGAAATGTCAAGGATGTCCTTCAGTTTGCTTATGGTGAGAACATTATCAGTTTGCCAAACTTTAAACTCTGATATTCAAAATCAGAAAAAAATAAAACGATGCGATTTTCTGCTATTATTAAAATATTTTAGAATGCTTCTCATTTATTTCACATCTTGTACTGAACCATCCTATTCAGTCAAAGGGGTTCTGATGCACTAAAAAACATTTGGCTAAGGATTTCTACATAGAGAAACTATGGATTTTTGTCTGTGCAAGAAGAAAAACTTTTCTTAGAGTAGGTCTATTTTATAAGTCATCAGAAAGGGTGTTAACAATATAAAGGAAGTACAACAACAAAAGAAAAACTGCTATTCTTTCTGCCTTTAAGAAGCATCATTGATACCTTTATACCACATCTTTGAAAAACCGCACAAGAAAACAACACACCTGGATTATTTGCCCATTTGATTTAAAGAATGTCCTGTTTCATCTATGCTTTATTTAGTATAGCTGTTGCTTTTTTTTCTTTTGTTGTTTTGTTTTTTTGTTTTTGTTTATTTTTTTCCAGAGAATGAATTTCAGGATTATCTGTTAAATCAGGCAAGGCATCCTGGGCTGAGTGACGAATTTGGTCCTTTGGAATCTGCACATATTTTCACCTGGAAACACACAAAGGTGGGATAATTTCTTTACAAAAATGAATTTGAGTCAAAATATATCTATCTATTAGTACTAGAATACTATGTGGTTTCATGTGTAGTGTCTCGTGCGCAAAGACTTTTCCTCTCATAGCATCTGCTGTTTTAAGAACAGCAGTCTTCAACAATCAGGTATAACAATACCGAACAATTGAAAAATATATAAATCTTTGTAAATACCTAGAAATTTTCGTTTTTAAATTTTAGAGCTCCACTCTGTTAGCATTACATACAGACAGGAACACAATTATTTTTAAATCTATATGACTCCAGGAGTGAGAATGTATTTCATAATGAGCTGCTTAAATTTAACCTGTGAAGGATATCTTACTTGTGATTTTTTTTTAATACCTATTGAGATTTTTTAAACTATGTATCAGTGGGATTAAAATTTTTGTGTATTTGTAAAAGATATCAAGGTGTCAAATAATTTTTTTCTTTTTGAATATTGACACTTTCTTTTTTCTAAAAAATTATATTTAGTACATCATAGCCCAGAAAATAGTGATAAGACACTGAACATCAAAAATAGAAATCCAGGAAAAAAAGCCTCAAGAAAGTAGAATTACACATCAGCTTGTGTTGAGCTGCATTTCAGTGTGGTAGACTATATAATTTTTCTCTAAATTTAAAAAGCTAGCAGTTGCCCCTTAATTTCATAAAGCTGTGACTCTGCCCTCTAAAGCCTTGGTAAAGAAGACTAATAGAAATACTTGGCACATGTTGGTTACCTAAGGGAATAATAGAACTATTTGCTGTAGTCGTTTGGCAAAAGGAAATAAACATATGGCTTTGGTTTATATTCAGCACTGCCAGTTGTGCAAAGTTGCATGGATGAAGTGTACAACAGCAGTGACAACTCAGAAATCAGAAGTGAGAATCAAAATAAATCATCCTCATTACAAAGCTATTCAAGCCTGCCTCTGATTTAAGGTTTATTTTGTCGCTGCATATTTTCAAGTAGTGACCTCAATGTAAAAAAAATACATTTCTCAAAAATATGTATGCCATTTGACCACACTATAAAATGCAAAATTGTTGATGATTTATACGTGTTATAAACATGCTTTAAAGTTTGTATTCAATAAATGTACTTACTTATTTTAGTTCATGAGAAATTAATACATCTGAACCAATGATCTCCATGTTATTCAAGTTTCTCCTAGAGAAATCAGGAATAACATTGTGTAAACTAAAGCAAAAGTTTCAAAAATAAAGATGACTCCTTGGTTAACAATAATAAAAATCACAAAAGAACGCATATTTTTATTAAAAATCTTTAAAAACATCTATTTTGTAAATATTTATTCTCCTTTCTGACAATTAACATGTTATTAAAAAAAAAAAAAGAGCAAGAAACTTTAACCACAGTACAAGCAATGTTCCTAAAAATTTTGACTTTAGAGTTTGAACTTTTTTACTGTCAGTAATCAGAATATATAAGCTTTATCTAGAAGTTGCTGTATGTGTACTTTGGATTTCCTTCTTGCACCATACTTCTCACCGTCAGTCTGCCATTAATGCTTCGTATTAAAAAAAGCTGTCGTGGATTGACAGAAAGATGCAGTCAGCACACATATACACAGAGAGAGCCAAACAGTGCTCCATGCTTCTGGCCAGGCTACAGGAAATCTTGCTTTAAAGTGTCTTTTTCTTCATGATTATTCTCTTCTTATTTGTTAGATTCTTATACAAGTTATTGAAAAGAAACATTAAAATATGAGTACCAAAGCACTGAAAAGCTTGCTCTGAGGGTATTTTTTGTTGTAGGGAGAGGCACACGTAGTGTCGTATCACCTTGGGGCACAGCACAGCACAGACAGGTTTGCAGTGCTTAGTGGTTTCTGACTTCAACTTTCAAGTTTGTGACTTGTGTTTAAGACTTGAGGGTGGATTTGTGTTGTTGTAGTTTTTTTCTGGCTAAGTTCATTAGGCTAGTGACAGATGTGGCTATTGCCTCTATACAAATCTAAGTAGTTTTCAAATTAAAAATAGTAGAAAAAAGTGATTCTTTTTTTTCAGAACTCTCAGGATCACTTAAGGTTTGTCCTGAAGAAATTGTTTGCCAAATTTCATTTTGAAAATCAGGTGTAACTTTTAGTTGGAAAATCACAAATATCAACTTTTATAGTCCTTACCTCTGGATAAACCAATGATTTCTTTTCCTCTAACTAGTTACACAAAAGGAAACCGAGTGCTGCTCCAGCAGTGTGAAACCCACTCAAGGAAAGTCTTGCTTGTACAAAGATTACAATAGAAATTAGAAAGTGCATAGCTCTTACAATAGCTCTTTCTAGGAGGTGTATTTCACTTCTACCTATGTCAGCAGCACTAGCTTCCCCAAGTCATAGTTTATTTGACAGTAATATGCTGTAAAACTATCTTACCAAGATAGCAGTATCAATTTTGTTTCTGAAATCCAGAATTTAAAATGTGCAAGTAAACTGAAATTGTTGCTATTATTATTATTGTTATTATTATCACTTAGTGCACATGCCCTATTTTCAGCTGTTCGTCATATTCTTGGATCCCATTATAATATCAGTACATGCACATGTGCACAGATAGACTCCAGGCACACAAAAACCCAAACTCAGAGCCAAATCCTGATTCTCTCACTCAGGGAAGTATTTCCAGGTGCTGCTCTTGAGTCTGCTGACTGCAGTGGGATGGTACAAACAGAAGAAATAACATTTGATTTCTGCAGCTAGGAACTATGAAATAGTTTGCTCAGAAAGTATGATTGCTGCTATTCCACCGATAAATTCATCTGGAGCTACATGAATACTCTGAAGCAGTCACAGAGAAAGTTACTCCTGTTTCTGCCAAGCAGGATTTGTGGTAGAGCTGGTGACTCCAGTCAGTTTTCTGGGATCTAGTTATTGACTTACCCTTAAGTCTCAACCAAGACTGAAGGAAAGGTGCAGGGAAGATCAAACTGAAATTCACAAAGTCAGAGAGAAAGAATTCATAAACTTAGGGAGATTTGTTGGAACATGCTTTCAAAAAATTATTCAACATTGACATTCTCAGATTTCCAAATCACAGAAACAGGGCATATCTGAAGCAATTCTAAAGCAAACTTTTATTTCTTAGCCTGCTTGCCCAATGATTTGGGATTGCATAGATGCTACCTCTCTGTCACTGTGTTTCCAACTGTGTATCTTCCATTAATTCCTTTTGAGTCCATTAGCTATTTTCAACTAATTTAGAAAGGGAAATGTTTAGATGGGTTCTAAACCCATCAAATCACATAATCTAGGTATAAGACACAATAATAAAGCTGAATTAATTGCACTATTTACTTGGGGGGTTTTGTGAAGCTTGCCCTTAAAAAATATGGGACTATAACTCCCAGTAATATTTTCCTGGCAAGCATTTAGATATTATCCTAATGGTCCTGATGACTAAAAACATCAGTAGTGTGAGGATTTTGTGCAGATATAACCATTCTCTTTATCCCTTGTGGCTTCTTGTCTCAAGATGACGTATGTACTGGGAGAGAGGGCTGACCATCCCCAGCTTTGAGATCATGAAGCACCTTCCAGAATCCATCCAGTCTTTACAGTATACAGCAGTAAAAAGATATGTCTCTCAAATTGAAACCCTGAAAACAATTCTCTATAAAAACTTTGGATGGAATTTCTCACTTACAGTTTAATGTTTTTGTTGTTCCACTGGTGATTTAAAAGTTTGAATACTCCTTGTTGATCATCTGTGACTGTAATTTCATGTAAAACAATCACTAGATTAAAATCAGAAGGCAGAAACTTTGTTCACTTTTTTTTCAGCATCAGTCTGCCTCTGAAAGGACTATCAAACCCCGAAGATATTACATTTAAATTTTGAGCAAAACATGTCTTTTTGCTGACACACTTAAAAGATTTCACAGTTTTTTTCAGTTACTTTTGTATAATCTTCAAGTTACTGCATGGGACATTTTGTAAGTTAAGGTGTTTTCTATGCAACACAGACTTGATCAGTATTTTAATATGTTGTAAGCACCAGGCTAAATAGTCCTATAAATTTTAGGGTTTAGTTGATGAAACATTTCTCATAGTTTCAAATTATTACAAGGAAAGAAAATCAATAGAAAAATCACCTGAATTGATTTTATTGTTGGTTTTCACTCATTGTGCAGTTTTGAAATACTCATCACAATGCAATGTGCTATTTACACCAAAGTAACTGCTGTTCAGTAGAAGCAGTGGACACTTTTTGTTTCATAATTAAAAAAGCAGCACTGTGATTGGTGTGGTATTTATTATGAAATGATGACAAAGGAGTACCAGTGGTTTTAATAGTTTTAGCTTACAGGAGATGTTGTTAATTTTGTCTGTGGAGTTGCAGGTGAAATAATGCACAGTGGATAAATAGTCTATATTGGTTTAACTGAACATAATATATAGTGTGTTCTGGAGTTGTTTGTCTCAATAGACTATAGTAATCAAAAGTAATGAACCTATTATGTGCAGGACCTTGGAGAGCATAGAATGGCAGTAAAAGTGTGGCACATAAAAGGTTTATTAAAGGAAATTAAAGTCCATCATTGCCACACCTGCTCCCCTATTATAAGTCTATGGCAGGTCAGCGCCTTCAATCACAACTCAGCATCAGAGAACAGAGCCATGTTTCCCATTACCATTGCAGTCACATTGCAAAAGCTCATTCTCCAGGTTTTAAGGATAGTAACAAGTAAAGGCTGCCATCAGCCCCACTACGTAAACACAAGCCACTTATGTTCCTTTCCTGTTAATAATCAACATCAGATGTAAATTTAAACGGAGAAAAGATACACTGTCTGGCTTTGAGGTGCATTTCGATCAATTTATATTTTCATTTCAGATATCACTAACCTGGGTTCTAGAATTAGACTTCTTCAAGTACACAAATACCCTTTTCAAATGCTTGAGTTCTTTCCTGCAAATAGGTATTTTGATTCCAGTAGTTGTATACAAAGTGTAACCATATATAATAACAAACAGAAAAAAAAAAAAACCAACCCACAGGAAATTAGAAAAATGTTTTTTCTGCCCTAGAAAGGCTGACTTTACTCTTTTTGTTTCTCAGGTCAATTTTGTCATATTCTGCAATGTTCTTTCAGATAAGACCTTCAAAACATCTGAGTTATCTGAGTCATATACAGCTAAAAATAAAGCATCCTCAGATCTTCAAACTCTATAAATGGAAAAAGGCACAAACAGAGCTTCTTGCATCTTCCCTCGGTAGGGCAAATCAGTTCTGCTGATGCTCAGAAAGGAAGAGTGAAATGATAGACAGGATCTTTGGTTGACATTGTTTTCTATCTTGCGACCTTTTGCAGGGAAAGATGCCAGGCATAGGCAACTTCTGGTATCCACAGAATGCATCTACCTATTGCCCAACACAGTTATATAAATCAGGTGCTGGTGTCTACATTTGTTCCTGCATATTGATCTGCAGAAGCACATCAGAGTTGCTTCATCTACAGTATGTTTGACCATCACCATTTTACAAACAGGGAAATGGAGATTCAAAGCAAAGATAGATAGTAAGATACTACTAAAGACTGAAGAAGAATTCCAGAGTTCCTGATATCTTGCCTAGACAAAAATTCCCCATAAGGAAATCTTCCTTATGTAAAAATTGAGTTACTTTTAGAAAGAAAAGGAGTTTGCCTTTCTGGACACGGTCAAAATTACGCTGTTGCACAATCTGCTGTGTGTCACTGCAGCTCTCCACACCAGAACATGAAATCTTAATTCCTTTGAATTTCAGGGGTTTGTAATAAAATCCATGGATTGAAAACCTGCCCCTACAATTATGGGTCTGGGCCAGATCCAAGACCAGAAGGTGCATATTTCCAGCGCTGGTTTAGATGTAGCCAAAAGTGTCATGAAAACAGCTGATCTTGAAAGGTTTCTCATATTTCAGTTAGAAATCTTATTGCAACAGCTGAGGTTTTTGGGGCTCGGATTTTTTGGCTATTTGGTTGGGCTTTTTTTAATGTGAAATGCAATCCTGGACACTACATTCTCCCAAACACTCATACAAATCTGTCTCTTTGGCCAAAACTTCTGCAAGAAGTAATTAAGTGGTGAAATGTTTCAAAACTATACATCTATTCAAGCAAGAGGGTTTCAGGTTTTAAGGATGAAGTCTTCAGAAATGCAGGTTCCAATGCAGCTATTAAGATATGCTTCACTTACAACAATAATGCAGGTTGCCTGTAGGCAACGTAGCTTTCTGGGACTTTTTTCTTCCAGGAGGTGGATGCTGAAAGCAACACTCATACAGCATTGCTGGTTCTAACCTTACACTTTCAGCTAACACCTGTAGACCTTGTCATTAAACCTTACAGAGTCAGTCATAACCATCACTTTATTAAACAAATCTGTATCATTAAAGGTATCTCCTAGGTATTTACTAGATATTCACAGATGGCTTTTTATCTCTTTGACAAGATTAATAAGGCATGATTATTCTTCTTTCTATTACTGTCTAGGCTTTGGAAATGTGAAAAAAAAAGCATTGGAGACTTTTTTTTTCCTCAATGGCAAAAGGAATGAATTAAAGACTTTGTGTTAATATTACAGATGGACGCAGATGGGGAAAATAAAAAGCTGCGCACACGCTCAAAAGGAACCAAGGGTGAGTTAGCAAGCACGTTCCACGACCCTGTGCCTAGCACACCATGAAATATGATAGTTCCTGTGCACAGTCCTTTAATGTGCAGTAAGAGAGTGTGCAGCTTCCTTAGGGCTGCTTTTTTAATCAAGGCAGGACACAGACTGTTGGCATTAAAAGGCAAGATATTATTAGCTATGGTTTAAAGAAAAACAGAAAAAAATCTACTGTATGCTATTTTCTTTGAGCTATTTCTCAAAGAAAATCAAGGTTATGCTTTTTATTATGCAAACAAAGATTTTCCATAGAGAGTATAGATAGATAATAATGAATGGATGCTTTCAAAATAATGCACAAAACTTTGTCTCAGCCAACTGAATGTTTTTGTCTATTGCCATTAATTATCTGTAAATCAGTTGTGTAAATGGTCCAGAAGTAAATTTACTTTGATCAAAAGCTGCAGGTGTATGTGGCAGAGGAGAATCCTGTGCTAAGTACTGGTGCTTGTGTTTCATTTTGCAAAGTTATGATATAGTTGTATTTACCAGCTATTCCTCTCTTTTTGTAAGGAACAGATGGAAATGCAGTACTGAGAGATAAACAGGCCCTTAATGATCTCAACATCTGGAAACACGATTGACTAGCAATACAGCCCTTCCAGGAAAATAACTTTTTATTTTAATTCATAACACTTTTTGTGACTTTTGATAATGAGTGAAAGATGAAGATACTTAGAAATAAATGTCAAAGTTTTGCCTGCCTTGGTGAACAATTTTGCTTGACTATTTTCAGAGGTGAAAGCACCCTTCTCTTCCTCTGATTTTAATGTGAATCATGCACTCTCAGGATTGTGTAAAAAAGACTAATTTTATTCACTGTCACAACTCAGTAGTTTTGGATTGTTAATATCATGCCTTCAGCTTCAAGCTGTGGTCAGAATTAAAGTGTAGTTTGGATTAGTTATCTAGTTTAAAATTACGAAAGTGGTGAAAAGTACTAGACTTCAGTTAGGAAAAGCCAGAGGAAGGGGGTGGAAGTACCACAAACTACCTGCAGACAAGGGGATAAATACAGACAAGCTGTTCTAAAAAATGTAAGAATTTTCATATCAAAATTTTGATGCATCCTTCAGTAATGTTCTCTGAAATTAATGTAAAATTCATATATATTTCAAAAGTACCAGAACAGAGGGCTTAAACAAAGTTATTGAATAGGGAAGTTACTCTCATCATTAAATTCATTTAGATTTTAAAATGTTTAATTAAATAACAAATTATTAAAGTCATTCTCAGCATTAAAGCATGTCTTCTCTGTTGGTCAGGACTGTGAATTAAAGCAGTCTGGCTGGCTTTGCAGACTTTAATTGTATTTAATGAGGGATTCATACCCTTTTCACTCAAAAAACTAGTAACACACTTTTAAAACTAATGGATGTACTTCATATTTTTATATACACATGCACACACATCTACAGGAATAAATCTATCAGGAACTTTTTCGTAGAAGTGGAAACAAAAAAAGTTGCCAGTGCAATATGAGTAATCCTTATAACCACCTGTTGGATTTGTCAGTATGCTGTATACCCTTGTGTGATTAGGTATTTGTAAACACCAGCCTTCAGCATTCCCAAACTGAATTAAAATTCAGAAAAAGCAGAGATCTGTCATTCTATTTTCAATAAAAACAAATGCCTTCTCTTTTACTCTTGTTTTTACTTATTATTTTTCCTTATGAAACCATACTTCAGGCTTTATGCATAATAACTGTGGGAATTGTATGTTCAGTTAACATTTGCCACTAGTTTAGCATGAAAATAATTGCCTGTGTTTTGATAGCCACTCCTCTGTCATCACAGATAGGCAGGTGCAAGATTGCCGAAAGAACAAGTCTGGAAGTGTAAATTAATCAAATCTTTCCTGCTTTTGTTAACAGTTCAAGTGGACTCTATAGCTCAAGAGCTCAGGTAAGAACTCATGTTGTTTATTTTTCCAGTTTTATATTCTCATTATATTGATAAATTCATACCAATGGTACTGCTACAAAATAGAGAATCCAGCAAATGATGCATTATGTAGACATTTAGCATAGATCTGACAAAGGGTACTTGATGCAGATTCACTTTTTAAATATACCAAAAATAAAAGCAAAATGTTAGCAATAATTATGCAAGCATAATCAAAAGTAATGCAAAGTAGGCAGGATTCTGGTACGCTGTCTTTATCTTCAGCCTGTGTCAGGGCACGCAACAAAAGAGTATAGTTTCTGATCAGCCTTCAGTCTTCTTTTTTCTGTAGTAAGTATAGTATTTCAACATCTGAACATTCTAAGAGTTATTAACATTTGTAAGTTTTTGTTAGATGGCTTTTATGAAACTGATAGTCTCTGTAAACTACTGTAAATTCTAAATGCACTAATGGCTCATTCTACCTCAAGTACTTGCTAAAAATTTCATATTTTATTGAAGAAGCAGAGAGTACTTTTCAAATTTGCATTAAGCATGGCAGTCCATTCAAAACCATAGACTGTACAAGAACATTTCAGATCACTAATAATCTAACAAAATGTTAACATTACTACTTTAATCTTACTAATTTGTGTACCAGCTTCTAATAACTAGTCCAAGAGCTTAGAACAAACTCTGGGAAGACCAGAATATTGTTCAGTACCAAATGTTCAAAAAAGGACATGTACCATAGATTCAAGTTTTCTCTGGGACAAGTTCACTCTTCATGTCCCCCAAGAGAAATATTTACAGGTAGCTGCAGATTCCCAGAGTTATTAATCAAAATTACAATGGGTTACAGCTGCAATATAAATACTGAAAACACGTTTGCAAAAGCTCTAAAGAGTTTTTCTTACATTAACTTATTTTTTCTGTGCTCTTCATCACATGCTACTTGAGCTGCTTTCTTAACTTCAGCAGGCATCTGAAGTATGTGCTTGTGTGTTCATCCATCTAGGGAACAGAAACATCATGTGATTTATTTTATCAATCAAAATGCCACTCTCTTTTAAGATAGGACATGAAATATTTACAGGAAGTTATTTTCAGCGAAGACATACAATATTTTAAGGTTTTGCTTTATAATAAACCTGAGGAAATCACAAGCTTCTTATAGATATTCCATGAACAGCAGTGGAGGCTAACTTTTCAGATAAATTATTCATGATGATTCACTCATTCAGCTCTACTGTGAATCTCACTTTTCTGTATGGCTTCAGATTCCTGAGATTTGGTGCTTCTCCTTTTTCCTCTGTGCATCCCTAATTTATGCACCAGAAGGATGCATTAATCCGAAGAGGCAGTCATCCAAAAATGAGGATGGTCCATGTGTTCCTAAGAGAAAATGTTTGAAAAATAGAGGATATGTAAGTTTCTGTAACATCAGGGAAGCTGTCATTTATGCATTATCAATTACTATAGCTTTTCCCAAGGAATTTTGCTTTTCTATGTGAAATACACACTATCTGAGGAACTGTTGTGTAACGGATTACTGTCTCTGTCAGAGGTGTGGACTACCTCCATAAGGAAATATACATTGGTTGAAAACAGTGAGCTAAACAGCCAATAAAGCCTTTGCCCAGTCCTTAACTTGATATTTGTAATGTCTACCGTACCAAATTCCATATTGGGTATCTTTGCAGTAAAGTGGCTTTACTGGCATGCAAGTCAGGTGATGGACTTTTATGAATCGATTTGTTTATAAAAAAATAGAGGAAGAGAGGCAGGGGCTGCCTTTTGGAAATGTAGCCTGTGAACTGCGTTCTTATTACTCATACCCATACCATTGTGGAAAAACTATTGAACATTCCTCAAGAATTAAAGACTGAAACAGTCTGTTGTGTTCCCTGGATACAGATATTGGAACCACTGTCTTTTCTGACCAAGGTTCTAAATGCTGTGTTGGCTGAGAAATTTAAATCCATGCTTAATTAATTTCCCCTTTTCCCCTGGCTTATCCTATCTGACAAAGCACTTTTGCACTCCTTATTGAGTTTCTGTTACAAAGTGCCTTGGGATACTCCTACATGAAAGGCACTACATAAGCTTACATGCTTATATTGTATTATTATTAGTTTCATAACATTGATTGGTTCTAGAGCATTTGTTAGCCTTTTCGTATTCTGCAAGTTGTGTTTCACAAAAGTAGAGAATGAAATAGATGAAAAGAAAAACAAAGAGTTGCAATCACCAATTAGATTCTATAATGCATGAAAATTTCACTCTTCTAAATTTCAGGGGTTGCATTATTGCTTAATGGAATTCAATGCCAAAAATCTATTGATTTCAGGAAAGCAAAGATTTCACCCAGAAATTTGGCTAATGGTTTTGTTATCATCCATTTTTTCCTAAGAAATAGGACCACCTTTTTGCATTCAAAAATTTTCAGAAAAGCATTACTTTAAGGGCCAATCTGGGTTTGAATTTTTTTCTGATTAGTAAGATAACTAAAACTTCCCTGAGTTTTCAGAGGGCAGTACTTTTCTTCCCACTACTGACCACCTATACACAACTCCTATTTAAATGTCAAACTGTCACTGTTTTCATGTATTTATGTGCCTTAAGGCACCCCAGATTTCAATATTATGTCAATAGTTTTCTTTATACATGAATATTATTAATACTTCTCTGTTATTCAGATCAATAAGACTTTTTTTTCTGTATCTATGGTATATGCTGTAATATTGAAGGATAATATATTAAACTTAGTAAGCCCTTCAGAACAGAACTGTTTCTCCTTCCAGTCTTAATCATTTACTTCTGAACAACATGGTTTAATTTTACATTTAAGAATGTAATGCTGTGGTAATTTCATTGGTAGCTAAACTATCCACAGGAAGAGATGAATAGTTTATCAAAACCTAAACACAGCAAAACAGAATATGTGGTAGAACCGAGTGCTGAAGCCAGGAGATCTCTGTCCCATACATTCAAGTTTGAATCTGACACCTTTTGGGCATAACAACTCTGTTGTATCCATCTTCTGCAAGAAGCAGAAAGAAGAGGTCTTCTCTTGGATGATTTAGTCATGGCCCACTGAAAGGACCAGGACCTTCAGCTGTGTTCAGGATTAGAATGAAAACCAAAGGGAAGTGAGGAATATTGGTGTGATGTATTCTCATTACTGTGTTCTATTTAACAGATGGGATACAGTACGGTAAACCATCTGTAGGTTATAGAGTGGCAGCTGGGTCAGACCAAGGAAGAGCAAATTGGATCGATCCAAGCATGGGATTACAAAAGCATAGATCAGTTTGGCTAAGCACATATCTGAATAGAAAGAGTACCTTTTCTGGGTTAGATACAGGTGAAACCAAGTCTTTTCGGCTCTGTCACTAATGATTAATGAAGATTCCACAAGGAACTGGTCTTTCAAGTCATGGAGAACAGTCCTGTTCTTTGGTGGGAACAGTTACACTTCCCCTTACTCTCTGTAGCATTGGATGACTTCCTCAAAAGGAAAATTTCTCCAAAAGTAAAGAGAGTTACTTTTTATCTGAAACTCATTCCGGATGTTGTGACATTTTAGATATGCCGATAAGTTCAACTGTTCAGTTTGAATTATTGAGTTGAAATATTGAATTAATGAAATCTTGAATATTTTAGCAGAGAGAGAGAAAAGTAATAAAACATAGCTGTCTGGATGTCTTTCTGACAGAAGGAGCAACGGGGCACTTCACCCTGCTGCTTTCTCTTGATTAGGAGGGTGAGAAACCAGCAAAGCAACCCTACAATCAATGGTATCAAAGTATTTCAGAAGGTTTATGTTACTGAAATATATCTCTTATCTTTAACCAAAATGTTTAAGAGGTATGTCAATATAAGTAACAGTATTGACAGCATACTAAAAGGCATTTTGCTAATTGAAGTAGTAAATACTTATTCTACAGTGCTGAATGTTTTGCTCATTTCTTCTAAGTTCTAGTATATGGTACGTATCCAATTATATCTGAATACTAGTTTCAGACAGTAATGGAATGAAGGTAGAGAGTTTGGTAGATAGAAGATGATATGGACACTCAGAAAAAGTTCATGGCATTTAAGAAGAGGGCTGTGCATGCCTAGCTGCATTTAGAAAGGAATAGTTCATTGGTAACTTTCTTTCTGAGCTTCATAAAACCACCAGGCTTTTAAAGAAATACTTGTATGAAAAGAAAGCAGTAGCCTGGCAGATGACCAAGGAAAGAGGTAAAAGCAGTACTTAGATGATGGAAAAAGTGGGCATATGAAATAAAGTCACACAAAAAGGCTCAAAGGTGTTCCTCAGTAAGAATTGAGATTATGATTGATTTGTGTAGCTATCACCTTCACAGCACTCTTTCCCACAGCACTGCTTAAAAGTGAGACAGAGACTGCGAAAGCTGTTTGTTCCTAGCCTGCATCAAAAAAACTCTCAGGTTTGTCCTTTGGGCTTGGCTTCTGTTTTCTATGACCAGGAGATGGTCATAGACTCCGATCTTCTGGAAACTGCTGGGTACTTAATTACCAGCCAGGGTTTAACCACGACACTGGGAAAAAGCACATTTGTCATAATCCTGAATAAGCACATTTGGGATAGAACTGAGGGGGACTCCTTCATTGCCTGGTGACTCATCTGTCTGCCACTGGCAGAGTGTGGAACCCTTGCAGTGCTCCATGTGGTTTGCTGACAACAAAGTGTGTCCCTGAGTCCCAATAGACTTAGTAGTAAGTGCTAAATGAAGATGGTCAATAGTTATATCTACTGCAAAGAAATTTATCCTGAATTTTTGCAGATGTGTCTGGCCTTGACAAAAAGTCTTTTTTTACAATTGAAGATTAGGTGTTGACAGCATACGTCCCCAGCTCTCCTCCCCAGAGTTCCCTATGATGGTAACTGGCTAGGACAGAGTTGTGCCACCTTTAAGTCTTTCTCCGAGATATGTCTAGATTAGGCATTTCACCTGGGACAAAGATCTGTATCATGCTGTTTCTATTGATAACTGATCTTCAATTAAACAATGGACATTAATTTTGAGAGTACCTATTCCTAAGGTCTGGTAGCAGAATGATCACTTAAGAGGATCTACTGTTTGCTCTTTAGCTTCAAAAAAGAACTTTCTCCCTTCCCTAGCCATTGTAGAAATTGAAATGATTATGGGGCTTTGGAAATATTAACCTCTGCCTCATACTCCATGATTTCTGGTATAATCAAGTCTGTCATGTTGTCACCAATCATATTTTTTAAATTCCCAATAAATCTTGTTAATTTATTTTTCTTTTCTGACAACACTATTAGGTTCTTAAGGAATTTAGGCTGTCATGCTAGTCAGTACTCTCCTCAAAGAATCTGTGGAAAACTGTTTTATGCTAAGGAAAAATTATTTTCTAATGGAAGTTTGATAGAAAACATTGAATAGTCAAGCATAAACAAACACTGAACAACCAGTACGTGGTGCAGTTTACTGTGAGGCAAAGGTGTATGCTGGTCACAGAATTAATAAAATAATAGTGCTGGAATTCACCTATCCTTATTATTACATCCTGTATGTCAACCATTCTCATAATAGCTAATAAACCAAGCATAAATGTAAATTGTAATGGCAATCAAATTTATAGGTCTGTCATGTCTAAGTTCCTCCCTTATTTCCTCCTTCATCTTCCAGTCTCCCTCTAGTTAGCCATCAAACTGTGAAACCTGCAGTGCTGCCATTCTTTCTCTCCTTTTGCTCTGCCTCTCCTCTCCTCTCCTCTCCTCTCCTCTCCTCTCCTCTCCTCTCCTCTCCTCTCCTCTCCTCTCCTCTCCTCTCCTCTCCTCTCCTCTCCTCTCCTCTCCTCTCCTCTCCTCTCCTCTCCTCTCCTCTCCCTCGCCTCGCCTCGCCTCGCCTCGCCTTGCCTCACCTCAACTCATCTTTCCCTTTCCTAGAGCTCTGATGAATTGATGGACCTTAGGCTTTTTACCTTTTTTGTACTCCCATATGCTTTCATACCTCAGAAATCGGTTGTTCTTTCAGTACTGTTAAAACAGTAAACAAGAAACAAACACAGGAAGAAGTTCAAACCTTTTCCACCTCAAGTTTTCCATTTTTGAACATTCATCTGAGTGGGTTAAGGCCTGCATGAAGAGTTTGGAACTTGCATATGGAGAACAAAAAATAAAACATTTTTTTTTCCATTAAAATCTTATTCTTTGAAGGAGATTATAAAAGGAAATAAGAACCTCCACTCTTAAAACATTGTCATTGCTTCTGTGAAGAGAAATAATACCATCTAGTTCTGGATGACCACAAGTAATGACTAACGTTTTGCAGATAACCCTGAGGTTGACACTTATTTGGCTTAACTATTTAGTGAATTGTTCTGAATAACCACTAAGATGGTTGAAATAGGAACTGTATCTCATGATCCTTTTGAGACACTTGTGGTTGGAGTTGTTAATTACAATGAATCATTTGCCTAATTCCTGTAGACATTAAGACCTTTTAATCTATGCACTGTGACCTTTGCCTTTTCCTCCTGGATTTATTTAGAACATTTAGCAGTAGTATTTAATGTTCAGATTTCCATTGTAGCTTGCTTAGTTGATACTTTATGTGCATTTGCTTTATAGGTGACTTTTATAGCTTTCTTCAATAACAAATGCATTAGATAAATTTCTAGCATATTACAGGCCTCTCAACATCTACTATGTTCATTTCTAGCCAATATCTGCAGTCTCAGTGTCTCTTTTCTCTTTGTTATTTTATTTTATTGTGATTTTACAATTTTTCCAATTAGAGACTCCATTTAATATATTTTAAAAAGCAATGATTAATTAGTTTCAAAGTATTCTTTTCTGTAATATTTATTTTTATAATATATGTCAAATACACATCACTTTAAATGTGGCTGCTAGACTGGCAGATAGTTATTTGCAGGTTTTTTCTACCTGAGAGCTTGTTGCATGTTAGAATGCTCCTTGCCTTGAACTAAAACTTGTACATTATTTAATATATTACAAGACTTGTTGTCTTCCCCCTCACAACTTCTGTGTTCATCAGCACACAGTAAATGTTATCCTCCCAGACCTACACAGGAATTTTGAGTTGCATGTGCCTTAATGCCTTCTGCTGTGTGACAGAATGTGTTCGAACATTATAGCCCCAAATGGTTGTTTCCTGTTATGGCAGATCTTTTCTCTGTAGATGACCACAAGCATTATGCCAACCGGTGACTTCTGCCTCATGTATATCAATCATGAGTTAAATATTATGGCTGGCTGAATTGCTCTGTCTGACTGATGTCAAGGGTGGATTCAGCCAAGCAAAAGCAAGCTGAAACAGACTGTGGACAGCCTGAAGATAGCAAGGAAAGGAAAAGAATGCAGCCATGGGACCTCCTGCTACGTTGTCAAAAAAAAAAAACCCAAAACCCAACAACAAAAAAAACCCCAAACAAAACCTTATCTTCTTTACATCTCAAACCAGACTGTAGTTTACCAGTATGCTTCTTATTTAAACATCTACTGGCGTTAGCAGGCTGACCACACACATGCAAGGCTTTCTCAATGCAAAGGTTGTGTGGATGATATGTGGATTTGCCTAGAAACTTAATCCATTCTAAGCCAAATTCTTGGCTTCTGTCCCACTGGAATTTACTGACCTACTGAACCTGGACAGATTGTGTAAATGAAAAAGAGGCTAGGGAGGCTGGGTTTGGCCCAGATCTTGGCTGTTCATTCATATCACTGAGTTTAAGAACTCCTTGAAGTCCACACAATAAAATCTTACCTGTTAGAAAAGGGTTCAAATATACAATTCTAGCCATATACAGTTCTTGATCTATGAGCTACAGAATGACATCATGAAGTCATCCATTTCATTAACATAGTATTTCAATTAGAGGGTTTCTGTGCCTTGTTTTTTATATGATCTAAATATCCTGATGATCCTACAAGCTTGTAAACTAAAAACAAGAAAACCAGAGAAGAGTTTTTAAATCTCTGCTTTCCTTCTCTGCTTTGTCGTACCTGTGGGGAGAACCCTGCTAAAATAGCAAACTAGAGCTAAAAAAAAAAAAAAAAAAAAAGACAAAAATCAAAAAAAAGAAAAAGAGATTTTAAAAAATGCTATATCATGAGCCTATTGCGGCTTAAAATCATTGTCCTTTAGCCTCAGGCAACATAGTGAGCTTGAGGCATGGGTAAATTTCACCATAACTGCATGCTTTTTCCTATGTTATTGCTGACTTACCATTGCTCCACTCTTTTTACGTGCTTCTTTTTATTTGCTCAATCATTTCACAGTCCAGTTGTTCTTTTTGGTCAGGTGGCCTATAACATTTAGTTTACTGTCTGAAACATCTCCAGGCTCAGTACATAATGACTCAACACCATTACCCATTTCTCCCCAGCCTCTTCTTATGGGGGCTAATAAATCCTCTTCCACCAGCAAGGCGATGGCAGCTCCTTTGCTTTTCTTCTGTCCTTTTAAAATAAAATATATCTTTTAATATCATGCCCCAGCCACCTTTCAGTTATGATACTGTATTATCTCCGCATTATTGTCTGTCCCGTACGGTTCCTTTTCTCCTAGCTAAACCTTTCATTTGTGTACACAGACAGACACTGTAATACCCCCAAGTTACCGAGTTCATTTTGCTCTATATTAGTGTTCATAAATATGAATTTCCCTTTTATCTTCCTTTCCATCTATACCTCATGTGCATTCCTTTCATCTTGGTTCAGCCTTGGACTGAACTTCTCACAACTATGGCATTTTGGAAAAAGAGCTTTGCCTGTGTGTGGCGGTGAAGTTTCCTATCTGTAGAAGTCCCTTTAACCCTGGCATGGTTGTTATGGTGCACAGGAAAAGCCTCTGTCACTTTCACAGACACAACTTGTAAGCCAAGTGTACAAGTTTGTTAGGAAGGGGTGAAATGTATTTTTTGTCTTGTGTGTGACTATAAAAATGAGAAACAGTCAGATTTTCTTTAATTATCGTTGGAGTTAGTCATGCTAGTTCTGAGCTTCTATTACAGCCAATTCACCAGGTTTAAATGATGAGCAATTTTTTTCAATACATTTCATTGTTTGAAGTTCTTATAATTTTAATGTTTACAAATGTTGATTGAAGGAAATTACTTTTACCTTATGAATTCTCTCGCAAATACTTTTTCAGGAATTCCCAGGTGGTACTCTTTTCCAGATTATTTTTCATCACCCAGGCTGAATCAGTGAAATACAACACATTCAGTCATGGAGTCCAAATGTTATAGATTTTCTAAAAGTAACTGTGGCCCAGTTTACTTTATAAAATACAATAAAACATTACTGTCAATAACTCTGACTCCAGATTAGCAATCACGGCAAATACATGTTTACCTTCTTGTCAGTGGTGAGGACTCCCAAGACTAGCCTCCAAAATTTCAGCTGCAAAAACTCACATCAGGGTTCTGTTAATAAGTGTCTTTTAAAATATTTTCACATAAAGCCATAAGTTTTAATTGACATAATTTTAAATATATTTTAATAATGTTAAGAATTATTTAAAAGAATTAGAAATAAAACTTTTTTTTTCCTGGTGTAACTTAATCTTCAACTGCCAATGAACTGTAGCTCAGCTCTTGGTTACAATTTTCTCAGTCGCAGTGTCTTACTCCTTGGAGTTCTTCGGCTAGTCAGTGTGTTGCCACCTATAACTTGTAAAGCAAGCAGTTGTTTCTGAACATGTGCAATTTTCCCAAACTTGACAATTCACAGATCTTTCTCACTTTTACTTTTTTTAGGCAGGTATAATTGTCATTTCATTTTACTCATGCTCCAGCATGTTCCACTCTTCAGGGAGAAATTCATGGACTTAAAAAACATCTGTAGGCATACTTTCATATCCCACTGAGTAGAAAGTCTGGAAATGGGAAGTACCTTGCAGGATGGAGCATCAGAATGCAGTGCTGTAGAAATCATAAGAATGTATGTAGTCCATACAGCAGACAAGATAGAAGGTATTGTTAAGTTGAAGGGTACAGAATAGGGGGGAAGTCATTAGAACCTTGTCTTGAACTGCCATTCTCACTGATGAAAAGCATCTCATCAAGTATCTTCCTTAAAAAAAAAGAATAGATTATTTAATATACATGTCATTTTATGTCTTTTGACTTAGTTTTACATCTAGTACATATACAGACTTTAGAACAGAATACAGTAAACAGAATTACTGCTTAGTTGTCATTTTTCCAAAGGCATAATGCTTGTAGACTATATTCCAGTATCCATGATCTGAAGTGATGCAATTTACCTTCTTCCTTTTAGAAAACATTCTTCTGTCTCTGTGAACAATATCCGTCTCTTAAAAACAGCTTCTATTTAGTTTTCTGAATCTAGGATTTGTCTTTGTATGTAGTTAGAATATGTGAATTCTTTCATATTCAGTAAGTAAATTCACTGCATTGGAAACACCACCTTAATCCTTGGATGCTGAGCAGTTCTTCACAGACCTGACTGAATGTGGATTTTCAGTCTTTCTGTGGAGACTTCAAGTTCTGGCTATGAAAAGACAGCGTGTTACTACCAGCTTTCTGTCCTCACTTTCAGAGAAACCTGAGTTGAGAACTCTATCACTCCTACTTCTACTATAAAATTTACATACGGTCTTTGCAAACAAAGAGGGTTAGGTAAGGAAATGGAACATAAATCTGTCTTAACCTGAAGACAAACAATTGAGTTCATAGTTACTCTCCCCCTTCCTCTCCAACCACTTTTGTCCGTCTGAAGTGGCTGTAATTAATAGCACTCATTTGGGTTTTCAACTGCAGTGATCAGACTTACCAACTTACTTTCTTTGGACTCTGGCATTCCAGCTCCTTTCATGAACCTCCAGCATTCATGGCTGATGTAAATAATAACATCAATGTCATTTCTGACATGTGATCCATACTAGGAGCAGATCATCCCCTTTTTTAATCCAGTGCTAGTAATTTCTCCTGTTCATCATCAGCTTATGAGGAGCTCAGGATTTTTGTGTGATTTTGGGGTATCAGATACTTTCAGCTATAGCCTAAACCTTTAGAAGCCATTGTGCTAGATGGTTAAACAGAATCCAGCTCATCTGTTTCTTAGAGAACAAGCTGACATAGAAGAGGACTAAGATGGGGAATCATTCAGAATTTCTGTTCCTTTTAGGTACCTCTGATTCAGTATGGTCTTAAAATTCTTAGAAGAAAGCCCAATCATGACAGACATTTGTAAGCTACTGATTCACCTGTGAGTGGCAAGTATCCCTGAATTTTCAAATGCCAGCTTTTCCCTCCTGTAAGGAAAAAGTAGTATTTGACTTCCACAGTGTTGTAGGGCAACTGCAAGTTTGTCAACAAAACCTGATCAAGGCCTAAAGCATATGATTAAGGAGTAGTTAGGTTAACCTTCTCCTTGCAACTACTGATCTGAAGTTAAATGGTTCTGTAGATCAGATGATGTCCCCTTTAACTGTAATTCAATAATCTAATACTTTTGTAGTACAGTCAAAAGTCAATTCAGGCTAAGAACTTTCAGAACAACTGAAATGTTGCACTAATTGTTCTTGCACAAACCCACATGAGGAGTGGGCTCCTTAAATAGTGTTAGACAATAAATGTAAGTGCTTTGATATTCAAAGACAGACATTCATTTTCTCTCTTGAAGCTAAGGAGTGTACATGAGATGCAGTGTGCTCTCATAATTTTGCATGGCATCCGTTACAGGCAGTAAACATCAGTCGTCAGGCTGAACATACCCCTGGTTTTGCCCACTATGGCAATTCTTTACTCCGTTGTCATGCTTTACCAAACTGCAGGCTGCTGTGAATAAGAATAAAAAAGTCCCCAGAGATCTGGAATTCTTGCCAGCAGATAAACAACAAAACAACCTTGCTGGCTACAAAGTGGTTTAAGGTTGGGTTAAAGGCTTGACAAACACATTACTTAAATGAATCAATTACAAAAAAAGATGAGCATGACAATTTTTAGCAGTAGGAAAACTGTATGTGGTTAGGACTGCTTAAAAACCTCTCTTGTGAGGCATTGCTTTATGGTGAGGAGTCAATGCACTGTTCTGCCTGTATACTACCAGTGTCTGCAAGATATATTCTGAGCAGATATAAAGGAAAGACCCAGTAAATTCCCCCCAAAATAATTTAGGTACTAAATACAGATGAAAGATTTACCATGGTTAGGGTTTTTTTAGCACATGCAACAAAGTCTTACATGTCTTGGATTTTAATGTCTTGGCTCACACTATGATAACTGACACAAGACTGGTTTTGGTTACTGAGTCATTAACTAAAAAAAAAGAATAATAAAAAATCTGCTCCTTATAGATAGTACTAAAATAATTTATTAATAATAAAATTTAAGTACAGTTAAATTGGGGGAAAAAAACCCAAAACATGTATTGGCTTTGGGCTCATAATAATAACATTTTCTCCTGTTTTATGAGCCTCAGATTACCAAATAACCTTGACAGCTGAATCAGTGTTCCATGACAACAAGCAGGCCATTGATAAATAGCAACAAAACTATTAGATGTTGAATTTAAGAGATGAGTAATAGAGAAGATAAATTATAGGTTTACCATTTGACAGACTACAGCTTGACAAATCTGTGCTAACCTACATGTGTGTGTATGTGTGAATGTACAAAAGAGAGAAATAGAAACTTTTAAAGACAAAGGTGAAACCGACATGCCATGAATGTTACAAAGACATAAATATTTTTTTTTCATAGCAGTTAAATTCCTAATGTCTGTTATCAAATACTTAACAAATCATCTGTAAGTACTTGAAAAAACTACCACTTGTGAAGCTGTTTTTCTGGTTTAATTTTCATTTTTAATTTTAAGCACTGTAAGGTAGAAAAGAAGGGGAATTGCTGGTACAATCTTTAAACTGACCCTTGCAAACTAATAAATTCCAGTTAAAATTCAAAACCAGCAGCTTAAAAAGTTGCCAGCAAAAGCAAGAGTATATTCTGCTGGAGCTGAAAAATCTCTTCTGGGCCTTTGGAGAGCAATTTGCACTTCCTAGGAAAAACGCAACAACTGCATTTTGTCCTTTTCCTGTAATCGGAGTGGTAATGTCAGGAATTATTTTACTTAAAATTGAATGTCATGTATTCACTTACTTTAAAATGATAGGAACATAGAGGAAATCTGGGTCAGTGGCCACTTGTGTACGGAAAAAGACATGATAAGGACGAGCAAATGCTTCAGTCTTTCATAGGGGATAAATTCTCTAACATGAGCACCATGCTTCCAGGCAGAACGGTGGGCCTCCTGTCCAGACATTGATCCAGCAGCTTTTGACTTACTGCTGTAGACTCTGGTGGTTGCAGTAGAGTGGGATTCTTGTGCTCCCACTTCCCAGAGCAGATCTGCAGGTGGCAGGTGGCAGCAGTACTCCCACACTGGTCTTGACTGTGGTCTGGTAACATCTGAGTTTGACTGTCTTTCAGAGTTGTGGTGAAAACCCAATGTGTTTGATAGTTGTTATGCCAGCCAACAGTGATGGTCTTATAACATTATGTTACTAGAGAAAGATTGTACTTAGTGAGCAAGAATATAGCAATCAACTTACTGGCTTGCCATGTTTTTCCTTACTTGACTGGAAGATGCACAATAGTCAGACAAATTACAAAAGCTGAAGAGCTAGATGAAGTTCTGTGACCTGTGTTGCACAGGAGGGCATACTAGATGATCTAATTGGATCTTCTGTTTTAAAAATCTATTAATTATGCTTGTGTAAGAAGCAGCTGTATCTTCGTCAAAGTGGAATTAAACTGGAAATTCATCCTGCCCTAAACACTCTCACAGTAACTACTGGAGGCAAACTTGAAGCTTGACAAATAAATAAGAAAGATCAAAAGCAAACCTAGTGAAGGTTTTGGTTTATACAAACAATTGTGTGTGA
Organism: Falco rusticolus; assembly: GCF_015220075.1. Classification (NCBI taxonomy): domain Eukaryota; kingdom Metazoa; phylum Chordata; class Aves; order Falconiformes; family Falconidae; genus Falco; species Falco rusticolus. Next base: position 48,373,276 of record NC_051189.1, read on the forward strand.
AGGGTTTTCAAACATTTGTCATTTATTCAATTTTCATGAAACAGCATGAATGGTATGAACTGATGTTCACAAATATGAATTAAGAAACTCTTGATTGTATTGTCTTAGAAATAAATTATGCATATTTGTCCACACTACATCCATCCCTAATGTCTGTTATATGGGCATCATTTCCAAGGGGATGCTTATACCATTGTGATTCTGACCTTTAATGTGATATTCACCTTATCCTCTATTTATAAACAGAGAAATAACATATAACAGAAAAGCCATAACATATTCAGCTACAGCAGGTGCTTAGCATCCAGTATTCCTGATGCCCATAGCATTTTAGCTTTCAGAAGATCAAGAATATCCACTGTGTTTAGGATGCATATGGTAGAATTTTAACATTCCCCCTAAAACACAGATCTTCATATTTCCATGTCCTTCATGTTTGCAATGATGGATTGCCAAAAAGGTGCTTAGCCAAAAAGGGTTGTTTTTTTTTTTTTTTAACAAAAAGCTCAAGTTAGTCATATGCTTTCATCCAAGACAATTGGAACCTGAGCCAATTTAGTGCAAATAAAATACCTTGGAAGGATTAATTTATGCTGTCGAGCTTGTAATATGTGTAATCAATAGGAGTTCTCTGCATACACGGATTTTTTGCAAATCTTGCAGCTGCATCAGTGAGCCAAATGCAAAATCCAACACCTAAGGGCATCATGTAGATTTGTAATGCACCCTCAGTGTGCCTAAGGTCGAGAAAACATTGAGTGGATTACACAGATTCATATATGTATTTTTTTCATCTATGACAGATATAATATGAGCCCTAGTATTGTTAGTACATAAATTTCTTGGAATACAGTGTGTGAAAGAACAATGAAATCATGCCAAATCAGTCACACAAAAAGTTATTTTAAAAAGAAGGTTGAAGGGTCAGGCCTCTTTAGTGAGGTGTCATATGATGGAACATGTATATGCCATACAGATCAGAGGCATGGTGGCAAAGGTTTTGCTAAGTATCTGTAGAAGATAATTAATACACAGACCAATATGTGGATCCTATAGGAGCTCAAAGAATTATATCAAATCTGCTGAAAAGCTTCTTCTTGCCCTCTCTTCTCATGTCGATCATCTGAAAGTTAGGCATCTAGACTGGGTAAGGCCTTTCTCGTGGAGTGTCTCACCCTGTTTACCAGATCTAGTTTTTAAGTGGGCTGAACTACCCTGTGGAGGAGCCTTTTTCCAGAGTCTATATAAAGGCCTGGGAAAAGCTTAAAGTAAATATTTGTGGCTGGAGTTAATGAAATGAAACCAATTCTGGACTGATACTGAAAGAGGGACCTGTATTGCAAAATGTTCTGAAGGTGCAACGTGTTTCACACAGGTTCTGTGCTGTTGAACTCGAAGTATGTGCTTGGGTATCCATACTAATGTAAAGGTAATGAAGGCAAAGGCTCCAGATGTTGAAATATAACTAGTTTTATATTTTTCCCCTTAACTGTTTCTCTGGATTATGAACCCAGACTAAAATGTTTTTCATTCTTTCCTTGGTGTATTTGTTTTACTGTAGAGCAGAACTTAGATTAGCATGTTTATTTAGAATTAAAGATGTTGGGTTATGGTTTTTTTGGGTTTGCCCTCCTCTGCATTCCCCTTCCCCCAGATTTTGGCAGCAGCGAAAAGAAATGGGACTTGCCTGTGCCATGAACTTCGAGTACATGAGCTAAAATTAAATATCCACTACACACAACTTGATGAAACTGCAAATGAATTAGTAATTTGTCAATCCCCACTTTTATACTTAGAATTAAACTAGAGGACGGTGCTATATTTTAAAAAACTTACCCCTCACTTCTCCCACTTTTTTCTCTATCATTGGCATTTGATCATTGCAGTGCCTACAAATGCTCCATGGCTAAGAAGAGAAAAGCTGAAGAACAGTTATCAGGTGTTCCCGTCAACAAAAGGAAGTCCCTGTTAATGAAACCCCGCCACTACAGCCCCAGCTTGGAATGCAAAGAAGAAAACGAAGACAGGACAGATTTACAGGAAGAGATCAGTGTCCTTGAAAGCAGCTCAACTTCAGGTATTTGTGCAGTGTGGCTGCGCTTGAACCTGAATTCCAAGGGAAGGGAGATACGAAACAGTATTTTCAAAAAGGACGCAGAATGTGTTTGACTTCTAACAGAGTAGGAATGGCGTGTTTCTGTATAGGTTTAACCATCATACTTCCAATTATTTTGTACAATCACTCCTCCTGGGGTATAGTAAATGCTTTGTAGGATTTGTACAGACACAAGTACTGCAGCAGGTCAGATATGGAGCAGCATCTGTTTCTCCACTAGCTCTGTGAACAAACAAGGTTAAGCCTACCACTGAGAAAAACACATTTATGAAGAGCAGATTTTCACTGGAATACATAGACCTCTCAGGAAGAAAAAAACCCAACCCACTTAGCAAAACATTGTTGACTTTAACATTTAGCAAAGCAATTTCACATGTGTGTCTGCTATGTGTGTTCTGTTTAACACGATTATTAGACTCAGCACTTTCATACTTGCTATTCCAACTCTGCTAAGCCAAACATATACAACAATTTATAGAAACTTCTACAACCTGTATGCTGGAAAATATGAAAGAAGATGGGGAGACAGATATAGCTACAGTACATCTTTATTGCTCTTTCTTTCTAATACATGTTTATAAACATTCAAGATGAACAAAAAAAATCAAACTAAATTGACTGTCAGATATTTGTTTAAGAAGTCCTGCACAAATCATAAATCAGGCAAGTGAGAAGAAATCAGTGGAATACATTCTGCATTTTTTTTAAAGGGAGGAGTCATCAGTAGATAGCAAATGCCAAGATAAAAACGATGTGATCTGGCACTGGGAAATTAGTGATCATAGATAATATGAACAGAGAATGAACTTATATTCCACTTAGATGCTGGCTTATACTGGAGTTTAAAGGTATTTTATTTTCCACTCAGTTTCTTCTTATCAAATATTTTGGAAAGATAGGGTGCTAGATAATCTCATCTAGGCTCCCTTTCCCATAAAATGTTGGACCAGATGATCTATTGAGGCCCCCCCTAGCCTGGGCTGTTCTGTGATTCTATGATGAACTGAGATTAGGAATTTATATCTTTATCCACTCTAAAAAGAATTTGCTTCAAAAAAAAAGCAAAATAAACCCCACAAATTTTATACATATGAATAATATAAAACACATAGAAGAAGAAGAAGAAGAAGAAGAAGGCTGTCTTTCAAATTAAAGAGTCAGATCCTGTTTCTGCCAAATTCAGGGGAGGTCTTTGTGTCTTTTCTATACAGCAAAGATTTCAGCCAGTTGTGAATTGTAAGCCTTCTAGAGGAAAAGTCTTTTCCAGAGGTCTGCATCCCATCAATGTGAAAGGCTAGAAGGGAGCTCCCTCTTCAAACAGACCATTAATTAACATGATACCAAATGTCTCTCTCTTTTGGATGACATTACTAAGCTAAACTCATCGTGAAAAAAGCTCTATGGCTCCCAGTGCCTATCCAGCCTGCGAGGAAGATTTCTGTTTCCTGAAAGCAGAAGGGGAGCTGTTTGAGTAAGAGTTCCAGTATGGGATGGGGTTCTGTTGTTTTGGGGTTTTTTTTGTTTGTTTGTTTTGTTTATTGGTTTTTTTTGTTGTTGTTTTTTGGTGGGTTTGGGGTTTTTTTGGTGGTTTGGTTGGGGTTTTTTTAGATATATAGGTATTAGCTACTTTCTTCTTGAGTGGCCTCAGCCTGGTTCCTGGCCATCTAGAACTGCCCTCAGTAATGTGTTTTTCTTTCACTTGTGTCTGTCCTTTGCACAGCTTGCAGAACTTGCTGAAGAGGAAGTAATATGATGGGTGTAAAAGTAGAACTTTTTCCATATACGTATGAATATAAAATATTTAAGTGATTCTTTTTTTAAAAAAGGGGCAAGTGTTGGGCTAGGTCCATTGACGTAAATGTAGGGGAGCCCTATTTATGCCTAGCCCTTCAGTCAAAATAAAAAACCCCACTTTCCAAAAGATTTGATACCAGTGACATTTCTCCCAACTTGCTTGTGTCAATAACACAATCTATCTATCTTGCATTAATTTTGCCAGCTACAAAACAAAGTTCAGCTAAAGCATACAGCTGGTCTGGGTATGTAGGTCTATTTGTGATTTCTTAGTGTAATATTGCTCATTTCATTATGACCTCATGATTCTTGTCTGTTAATCAGTTAATGCTTCAGTTCATGGATTGATGCAACTGTAAACTAAGCTGAGTTTTGATTACTTTTAAAATAAATTTACAGCCTGTACAAGTGAAAAGCAAAGCTGGAACAGCTGAACCATTAAGGCTGGTTCAACAACAAATTTTTAAACATGGCATTTTTAATTATTATTTAAGCAGCAAAAATCTGGTATCATACCTTTACATTATTTTTTGTCTTTCGCACAGATTAATAATGGAAAAGACCTGTTATAACTATTATCAAGTTTTGTTTGGTTTGGTTTTCTTTTGAAGGGTGGGAGATTTCTTTTAAAAGTAGAACTTTTTAGTTTTTGAAATGACCCACTGATGGGATTCTGTTTTTTTCCAATTGGCAGAAGAGCAAATAATAAAAATCCGTTTAGCTAAAGTTATATATAGAGCCAAATCATCATTCTTACTATCTGAGATGTGAAAAGACAGCAGACTTTTTTATTCAGAATGCTGCAATGTGTGTGGTACTAGACCAGCTGCTAAAAAGTTACACTAAGGTTTACAGACATTTTTTAATAACACAACTTTATGCACAGAGAGCACAAGGCCACCTCTCCCTGCATGAGTCCAATTTTATGAAGAAGAATAAGAATTAATCAATATTTTCTTTTAACATATAACAAACAGTTGAACCAAACAATTATGTAAACTGGAAATGACCCAAAATGCTAACAGTTTGGCAGCAGTAAAGTGAAATGCATTGTGGTGCACATGTGCATTTTTGTCCCCCTTTTCCCCTCCACAATAATCTGCACTTAATAGGAATATTTTAAACTATGTAGCTAAGCAACAGAGGTAATTGTTGCTTTCTAGAGCTTTTGTTAGGCACTCTAACACAGCCCAAATATGCATAATTAGGTATAATGTCTATAAATCATTATTGTACACATGTGGGTAGTTAAGTGGATTGAGAGAATAGTTCAATGAATTGGACGTATTCACTGAAAATGCTTTTTATTTGTTTTCTGTAGTTCATAATACTTTAAAATTATCATAACCCTTTACACTTTCTCTTAATAGCTCGCTGTGTTATTGAGAGAAACTTCATTTGCATTTTAGACTATGCTTAATTTATTATTTAAACCTGGAGTTCTTCTGATTCAGGAGAGGACAGGCACATCTTATGAAATAGTCTGTGCTTGTTTATTCATCCTCCTTTCTAGGAAGTAAAATGTTAAATTTTTCAGTTTATGTTGAATAGATCCCAACAAAAGAATGTACCCTATAATCAGCATTATTGAAGGGGCTAGTGTTGTGACTAAATTCTTCCCTTCATCCAAAAATGCTTTTAGTTACTATGGCAATATTTACTTGATCCTGGCAAACCAGTGTTGATTTTAGAGAGATAATTACCAGAAAGGAAGATGATGGAGATGTATTTTTGAGTGTCCTTGTCAGAGGAAATGTTTATAAAAAATTAAATGAGATACAAAAGGCGTATTGTCTTCCACACTGACAACCTCTCCTGCATGCAGCCTCTGTTACCTGCTGGCTGCTGCTTTTCTTCTGAAGAAAGATGTTTATAAAGACAAGATGCACTTCAGTGGTGTCTTTAACAAGTCCTTTATAAGTCTGTACATAACAACCATTTCTGTTTGCTTGTGCATGACCTGATCTATCACTTAATGTGACAATTGCAGTGGTGACCAGGAGCTTGCCCTTTGTGAAGTACTGAGTTTTTTTCCCTCACAGTTTTTCATGGGATGTGGGGTGACTGGGAAAGCAATTAGGGCTCATTTGGAGAAAATATTTGGGACTCTTAAATGGAAGAAAAGTGAAAATAGATCAGAGAAATTTTAAAATGTGTGTCTGTGTGTGTGCTTGTGTATATATATACATAGATACATATGCATATATTATAGAGATTTCGTGTGTGTATATATGTATAGTACCTATCTATATATGGCACATTATATTTATATGAATAGATATGAATTTGTATGTGTTCTAAGATAATGTATGCCTTCACCAGCAGTGAAAAATGGCAACATATTTATTTCTTATATCACTTTGGAGCTATAATATAAAGTAGATAAAATCTTAGAAGGGCTTTTCCTGATGCTACAAGCAGTCGTTTCAAACACAGTCTTGGAATGAATTCAGTCATTTCAGAGTACCTTTGAGTAAAGAAACGGTGATTGGTAAGTAAATATCTTCATATCGTTTCTACAAGATACAAAAAGCAGTTATTCTTACATAATTTTCTATTGCTGTTTTTCTCATGCAGAGGAAAGTAGTGCAAAATCATCTGAGGAAACTCCTCATTCAGGTGGGCAAGAAAATTCCAGTCAAAGAAAAGATAACTACTCCAGCTATCAAGATGTTGTGGCCAAAACTTTGATGAACATGGGAAAACTGGCAAAAGATGCACCCAGTCAAACAGTGGCAGAAAATCTGAATGATAATGGCATTCAATCCTTAAAAACAGAAAGCGATGACACTGATGAATGTTATATGATTAACTCAGCTGAAGGAAAGGAAAAAACTGTTATTTCTGACCCAAAATACTGTTCATCTGAGGAAAATGAAAGTAACTCTGAAATTATGGACAATGAGTGGGACAGCTCCTCAAATTTCTCAGAAGAAACTAGTGTAAAGCCCCATGTAACTCAGAAGTATATTGTGGAGTGTAATCAACCTAGCATCCTGGAAGTTCCAGAAATTAAGAAGGAAGAGGTAGAATTTGGCCCTTGTGAAACACTTTGTGACTCAGAAACAGAGCAAAGAGCACCCCAGGAGTCTCACCCAGATCCTTTCGAGAAGAGAATTCAGAATCCCTTCCCTGAAAGTGAAGACGATGACAATGAGTGCCTGTCAGAAACCACAGAAGTCTCAATTGAGCTGGACAAAACAAAAGGGAACTTGAGTTTGCTAGAACAAGCAATCGCTCTGCAGGCAGAGCAAGGGCATGTGTTTCACAGCACCTACAAGGAACTGGATAGGTTTCTTCTGGAGCATCTAGCAGGGGAAAGGAGACAAACCAAAGTTATTGACATCGGTGGGAGACAGATATTTAGTAACAAACGTAAGGAAGTATTTTTGGCTGTTCTTATTGGCTTAAGCATGTATCCTGTGACTGATAGAGGATTCTGAGCTGGGTTTTATAGCAACACTAAAGAATCTGGAATTTAGCTGGTAATTTTGTTAATTATGTACCTTCACACTAGTGCCTTACGTCTAACCAGGTTAAATGCTAGGTACTTGGCTTCCTGTCAAACCACCATGCAAAATGATCAGTAATGGGTACTAAAAGGGCTGTGTACCTGGCACGGACACTCCTTCTCTTCCTTTTCCTCCTCCTCTGCCTCCTCCACCATAGGGTGCTAATACAAACCTCCTAAATTTCAGCGGCCAAAAGAGAAGGCATTAAAACGGTGCTTAAGGAAAGGTTAGGGTGAAAAGTTGGCCAATTCCAAACATACTACCTAATTCCTAAGCCATGTGTTTTCTGAGTTCAGTCTACTTCACGTATCAACATTACATTTTGCTACAGCCGGCACTTCTGAGCCAGGAAAGCACAAGCCATGCTCTTCTGCCTCATTCTCCATCAGCAGAATTACCAGTAAGTTCCAAAATCTTTATTGTTTCTGATGGTTTGTGGCATCCTACAAAACTGTAGGAACATTGCTCCATTTTCAGTACTTAATCAGGCTTCCAGAACTAGAGATTTAAAAGATTTGGGTTTGATTTGTGAACTGGGCTGTCTCACATGAAACTCCTCAATTGACAATAATTACAGAACATCAAGGGATGTCATTTTATAAAACACACTCCCTGCTGTAGTAAGTAACAATACATTAATCTGTCCTTTGACTTTTCCTTTTGGACTTCCAAATATACTGAGGTCACCCCAGCACTGCTGCAATTTCTGCTTTTGGTAAACTAAATGTACAGTGTTACTTTAGAGCAGTCCCTGAGGACATTGCAAACATTATAGTAGTTTAGTTATCTAAAATTTTAGTGTATGAGGTAACTGACAAGTTTTTTTAGGAGTTGCGTCTATAAAATATTTCCTGTAGTAGTTAAGAATATGCATGCATTTTTCTGACTCAAGCAGTCTTTTCATTAGCATGTCTGAAGCTGTACATGCACAGTATTAGTCTACCTCCTTGCTAAACTACATGAACCTTGATTTGCTCAGATGACTATGGTATATGCAGGAATTTCACAGATACCTTTTCTTATCCTGAGACCAGCCGTGTTCAGCAGGTTCACATTGGTGCCAATGTGACTGTCCCACAGCACATGTAGAAAGGAGCAGTGCTGGCAAGCATGGCAGAATCTGGCCCTTCCTGGTTTGCCTCATATTATCAGTTGTAGTTCGCAGGTGAGTTTGGATCCAACACTCATGGAGGAACAAACTAGGCTTTGTTCAGGTTGTATAAACAACATATGATTCTAGTCAGTGTGGTATCAGGCACATAATCTTTTCAATTTACGTAATTAGCTGGGGTTTATTTCTAAAAAATCCACCATTGAATCCATCAGCTCTTAATTTTCTTTCTTGGATGCTACGTCAGAAAAAACATGGCTTAAATTTATATTTTTCCATCTTTTTAATGATAAACCTTTCCAGTTAGTGGGGGGGGAAATAAAATCATATTTCAGGGTCCCTCTATTTCCTGTCCACTATTGCAGCACTTTCCATTTGCAGTGATTCTAAAAAGCATATGGCCTCCTGTTGATGCTCAGTCTATTTTCTTTTCTCCCTATTTCTTTTCTTTTTTTTTTTTTCTTTTTTTTTTTTTTTTTTTACCTAAAAGTGTGCCAGGAAGTTTAACCCTCAGCTGTCTCTGGCAATGGTGTCCCTAAGAATGTCCTACCTCTCGGTTCAACAAATGGAGCTTGAAGGAGGCTTCTCCCTGTGCTGGCTGCAGCTGTTTTCTCCCCCAGCACCGAATGCTGTTGGCAGCCAATCACAGATGGAGCTAAAACCATCCTCAGCAATTTATGCGGCCACTTCCTCCAGATTTCTCACAAGAGAATTTCTGGACCAGAATTCGTTCCTTGCTTGCCCAGACTTTTGATCCTGCATTGGAAATCAAATAAAGGCTTTCTGACCAGTGCTTCTTGCACGATTCTAGGTGCTTGATACAAAAACTGGGAATGCGCTGCAGCTGTTACAGAGTGGTAACTGTGGGGCTGGGCTGAGACCTTGCCTTTGAAAGGGTATCGGCTGCTCCATGTTTTCACTGTCATTGTGGGCTGCTCCACAAAGCGGCATTGCCATGTGTACCAGAGGGAGCTGCTTGCCTTGCCTCTCAAATGTAAAGTGGCATGTATTCAGTTTCCTAACAAAGAACCTACAGCCTAGAGATCTGCGATATTTAAGGAATAGCTTCTGGTTGAAATGCTTTTTGTTTGTTTGTTTGTTTGTTTCACACCTCAGCTTTTATTTGGTTGTCCCAGCTTCCTGGAGTCTGACATTAACAGAGTAAAAGATTGTTTCTGCTTTTTTATTTATTCCTTTATAGATCTTGCTGTTGGCTGATGCTGCCAGTTTTCTGGCTTACTGGATTGTGGCTTCTGTCCTGTTTGAGGCTCTGAATGGAGTAAATGACACTGCAATCCTAAAGCTATATAATTTAGCACGCAAATGGCGTATTGGGAGGGGGGAGCCATTGTCTAAAGGACACAGTGTGAAAACCTAAACTGATGCTTAAATTACATACGATTCTGTTAAAACTTTGTGTAAGAATTATATCTGAAGTACAAAACAGAGAGCATCACACTGCTAGGATCACTCAGCTGAGTGCAGACAGGGGCTAAAACCAAACAAAATCCTTATCTGATTTCTCTGCAGATTCACCCAGGCCTGAAAAGAGAGAAACCAAATGTCCCATCCCAGGATGTGATGGCACAGGGCATGTGACTGGGCTGTACCCTCACCACCGCAGTCTCTCAGGCTGTCCACATAAAGTTAGAGTGCCACTAGAAAGTGAGTATCATCACTCTGCAGTCCAGAATAACAACTGGATCTGGCCCGGTATTTTGGGTAGTGTGTGCTCATGCTGGAGAAGGAACCCACTTTTTGTGGGTGAGATGACAGAATGAGGCTGAGAGGGGAGCTGTCACACCTTCTTTGCCCTCCAGCTCTTGGTCACAAGTCCTACTTCCACACATGTGAAGCTCAAGTACCCCTTAGCAGTACTGCTACAAACAGCAGTAGGCTCCTCAGGATCAGAGCCAAACCATCCCCACCCTGCCAGCAAACCTGCATGCTGTAGTCTGATGAATCTTCAAGATCTTGCTTGCCCACGCCTTTGCTACACAAATCACCTGCTTCTTTCAGAGCTGTGACCTGATTTGCCATAATCACACACCGAGGCTGCTGGTTTTCATTGCCAATAACCGAGAGGCCTGGGCATGCTTATTCAGAGATGTTTCCAGTGTCCTTCTCACCACTGAGCTCAAAAATGTTACTTCCATCGGTACATCCCAGTGTTGGTGCATAGCACATCCTTCTCATATGACTGTATCGTGCTAACTCTTTTATGCCCAGTCCAGCCTGAATTTCCCTGCTTATTTCTAGCTGTGCTTATCCGATTACATTGGTTTGTGTGTGTGTGTGTGTGTGTGTGTGTGTGTGTGTGTAATCCTGCAATGTGATGCAATGAAATGCTGCATAATAAGCCAAAATCTAATGTGAAACTATTTGTTTAAACAACCTAGTTAGATTGTTTTTTGTGGTGGCATGCATAACAACAAATGAAAAAGATATTTGCACTTTACCAACGTCCTGTTCCTAAGTGTAGCTCTCCCCTTTTTTAAATCTAGGACTAAATTTTAATTGTGGAAACATCTGCTGGGTTAAACAGGCTGCTGCATTTGGAAGACCTTAGCAACATTAACTTTCTAGAAAGTTAAAATTAACAAGTCCGTGTTAACTATCACACTTCTAATCAGATGTGTTCTATTCTGCTGGTAAAAAAGAAATTGAAAAAATATAATTTGGTTCCTGACAGAACAAACCAGTTGACTGAACAGTCAGCTTTTTAGAAGCACGGTACCCTCAAAGGGGTAATGCTGTACTGTAGTTATGAAGGCAGATGTACAAAGACATATTCTGTTTTACACACACATGCATCTCAGTCTTACTAAAGATGATCCACATCAAAGGGCATAAGAATGTACATGCAAGAAGCTGTAACCACTGCTGAGAGTATAAGCCACTGTTTAGGAGCATGACAAATTGGTCTAAAGTAGTTTCAGCACAGCTCAGATGATCAGAAGGTATCAAGGTTCAAAAGGGACGTACTCAGATCAGATCATCTGACACAGGTGCAAGGTATAAAAGGACTCCCTGTACCTCAGAGCTTGCCCTCCTTGAGGCAGAGAGCAACTGCTGCTATACGTAGCACAACTGTGGCCCGGGTCCTTTATCACCCCCCTTTTCTAGTCACCTGTGTTAGTGGTGTATGAATTGGAGGGCAAAGGGCTTCATGATGTAGTAACATCCTTGCTACTTCCATCTTTGTTCTTTTTAAAGTCCCTAGGAACAACGAAGTGCATGTGGGAAGCCACACTACAGCAATACAGGGATAAACTGGTATGTGCCAGAGGCACCAGTGTCTTGCTGTGTTGTAGGTCCTTTGCTTCTCCTTTTCTTTTGTGGTCAAAATGTGACAGAATTGAGAATCTGAGTCTGAAGAAGAAATATTCATGTTCCTTAATAAATGTATTTTTAATCAATGCATGTTATTGTCACCTTTTTTTTTTTTCTTATTCCTCTTTAGTTCTTGCCATGCATGAAAATGTTTTGAAATGCCCCACCCCGGGATGCACTGGAAGAGGACACGTCAACAGCAATCGCAACACACACAGAAGGTAGATCAGAAAAGTTCCTGTCCACTTAAAATCTAACATGTACTCAGCAGTAAACTGATGGTCACATCTTGGAATTAGCTGTTATATATTACACTGCAGAATGCCTATGAACTGCAAGGGTAGCCTGTATTATTTATAACCAAATCATTGTGTTTAATTTCATTATATAAAAAATGGCTGCAGCACTGAGGACGGCAAATTCCACTAGTATTTTTCACAGATGAGATTTTCAACTACAGTTTCATCACAGACCTCACTGTGAAACATCATCATGTGCAAGGCATAGAAATGAACAAATGCATTATTATTGCTACAACTGGAAAACCCAGCGGGAAACCACAGCATCTTTGCTTTGCACCACTTACATGGTAGTCCTTGGCAGGAATGTCCATCAAGGCACATTCCCTTTTAGCAAACCAGAAAATTTTAAGTGGAATATTTTAGAATCTGTGTAAAAACTAACTTCATTTATTACCCTCAGGAATATCATCTTCCTGCTTGGAACACTCCTGTCTGTTTAACTTGCTGCCTGCAGAGAGAAAGTAAAATTGAGAAAAGCCTTCCAGACAGGCAGCTGGGGTATCACAGCTGGGCTGCAGGTGAGGCAGAGAGCTGATGCGCTCCGTCTCCAGCAAGCCACGGCTCTCGGCATGGCTCTTGTCAGTACTGCTTTCTGCTGGAAGCCAGCAAGCCAAAATATTCCATTATAGTGCTTCTGGAAAAATAGAATGCCAATATTACAATCAGACTTGGGACATAAACATTTCAAAACCATTTTTTTTTGTTGAGCTGAGATTTTGTGGGATTTTTTTCTTTCTGCTGCTGATTGATTGATTGGTTATTGCAGGAGCACACTAAAATCAAGGATTATCATGCTATGTTACTATCTTTAATTAAAAAATTAGCCTTTAACCAGAGAAACTACAAGTTCATCTACAGGAATGTACAAGGAACCCGTCATCTTTGCAGCACATCAGCTGTATCATAAAAAAACCCTTGAATAGGATAAGAGAACATGTTCTAATCTAATAAAGCAAATAGGAAAAAAAAAAAAAAAGAAAGCACAACTTGAAATGACAAAATGTGTTCTTTGGTAACAGTCACTCACACACCCCTGTTTTCTTTTTCCCCAATTCACTTTCCTTTTAATCAGCAGGAGGTCTATATGCATGGTTTAGCTGATAAAGTAAATGTCATTTGTCAAAAAATTTACTAGTGACTTGCCAGCCACAAAGCATTAAAGCCAAACTGTGGAAAACTCCTACATGATTCACTTTCCAAATATATCACCTCATATACACAGGTTTCACAGTTTTACATTAAGGATTGAAAAACAGGTGAATCTGAGCTACAACAGCAGCACTTCCCATAGATGCACAGGGCACCAGAGGTGTCTGAGGTCAGTGGGTTCCACAGCACACACTCCCTTTACCTGAGATTTCATTTTAATGTTTTTTGTTTTTTTTTCTTCTTGTTTCTTTTCTTCACCCTGATTTTAAACAGCCTTTCTGGTTGTCCAATTGCTGCAGCTGAAAAGTTGGCAATGTCCCAGGAAAAGAACCAGCTCGAGTCTCCAAAAGCTGGGCAATGCCATGATCAGACTCACAGGTAGGAGCTTTCACAAACTAGTCTCTGAAGAATTTCTGCACAAACTCGGTCAATCAACCCTCAGGTCTTTCCCCCATTTCAGATTTCAGCTACAGAGGTAACTTGGTTTTCCAAGATGAACCTCTGAAAAGCTAAATAATTTGACTGTATCTCAAAATTAGCGAGTGTCTTTCTGCTGGTTCTTGTGCATGTGGCTGACATTTAAGACAACAGACGCATCTTTTGAAAGGCAGTCAGATATGTTCTACTAAATCTTATTTCAACACAAATAGCCTAATCGACGGTTCTCAAATGTCCTTCTCCCGTAAACCAAATCTCCTATCTTTCTGAAATGTTTTAAACAATTTTCTTTGACATTATTTCACTTTTAGCAGCTCAGTCCCTATTTATTTTGTGATTCTTTTCAGATTCTTTTCAGAATCTTGCAGTGATCCAGTAAGTAGCATGCTATCTGAAAGGGTTGAGAAGTCTGCTCATTCTGTTTCTCCACCACCGAGTAATTCATATTTTGAGTTTCTTTATTCTAAGATTATTGGCTTAATTAGTTTAATTTATTTTTCTTACAATGGCATCAAAAAGGGGAAACATCTTTTATTGCAATTGTATTTTGTTTGAGAGTTATATGGACCCTACAGACATGCATAATTTGCACATCATTGGCACCACGACCATTACAACCTATTATATTCAGGTCTATTTGGGGACACTTTAATTTGTGGATTATTGACATGATCAGCTCTAATGGTTCCTTCAGAGCCATTACAGAATATTATGTCCATGTGTCTGCCAACTGCACGTGCCTTAACTCTACATATGAAAAGTCCTTAGGAAATTACTAAAGACAAGTAGTTACTGAACAGTAACTAAATGGAATAATACAATATAAATCATTCGTTCCTCCCAAATAACAGAAGCAATTATTTTGGACCATCTCATATTATATTTATACAATACTCATTCACAGTAAAGTGAGGACAATAGCGATCCATAAAACTGTAAGTCCTCTGACTAGCAAAAATCCAGACAATTTTTAGAAATAAAGGAAGCACCATGCTACAGTGGTAATCTAGACGAAGTCAGTATCTTTCTTGTAAATAACCTTCACTGTTACTAAGGAATATTAAAGTTTTTTTATGTCCTCAGCTTGAGAACTTGAATGAAGTCAAAGTACTCTTTGACTGCTAGGTCAGCCACCATATTTATGTCATTTATTTCTCGTATATACCTACCAGTAAGTTTTACAAGAATAGTACCCTTTCTGATACTGAGATAGAACTGCATCCTATTTTTCAAGAAAAGTTAATTTAAAGATATCCTTATATTTCTCATTCACTTTTTTCCTCCTCTCTGCAGGACAAATTTAGCAAAGCAGCCTGAGGTATCTCAATACAATTACAGAGCTTCACAGCCAGTCACTTCCTCGAGAGCCACACTGGTGAAAGAACAGGAGAAGTTTGGAAAAGTACCATTTGATTATGCCAGCTTTGATGCACAAGTCTTTGGCAAACGCACAACAGCACCTGTGGCACAAGGACGAAAAACACCCCAGTTCCTTGAAGGTAAGCTTGACATTCCATTGTCTCTTGTAAAATAAGCAAAATGTCAATGACTTTTTTTTTTTACCTTTTTTTTTGCTTTTTCTGCTTTCAAACTTCTAGAATTCAATAACTCTCTGTAGGAAGCATCTTTAATCACATGGGGACAGAATGCTAAATATAATCACTATAGATTATATATAGTAAATATAGATTGCTAAAATGCTTAATAATTTTGTAAGAGCAATTATCAGGGGAAAAGATGAGTAAAAAGGAAAGGGTTATGTCTTATCTGTTACCTTCTTCCTTGACTGAATTGTGACATCTTTATGTGATGGGATGCTGCCATGAGAAGTCCTATGTAATGTGTCTGCATAAGATGTAATGAAATATAACATAAAGAAATCCAAGTTAGTTTTTAAAGGCATTTCAGATACCTTTTAGATGCATTCATACAGGTATTATATTATTCCTCCTAGATGACCATGTGCCTCAGCTGCATTACTTCTAGGCCTGGATTGAATTTGCTTTAATATCTCATATTTCTGTACTACATCATATTTTGTAGTGCGGAAATATCCAATGCATCAAATTGTTATCAAGGTTCTTCTGCTTGCATCACTTACAGGTTTGCTGAGGTACTCCTCTGTACAAATGAGATACCACAGTGCAAACACATCATTATTGCAGATGCCCTTCACAATCTGCATGGGAAACTTCAGCAAGATTCTGCCATTGACCATTATAAAATACTCATATTTCAAAGAAAAAAAACAACCTGTTGCCATGAGGGAACTGGAAAAAAAGGGTGTCATTGCACCATATTTGGGTTCAGAAAGAAAATTAATCCAAAACAATGTTACAAAAGACTCTTTAGGTGGTTTTAATTTTGTTCATGGCAAAAAATTTAGTAAAAGAAAACAAAATGCCTCCCATTTATCCCAACAAAAGAGAATATTCGTGGTAAGGTGAACAGAAAAGCAGAAAATTTTATATATGAATAGATACATATATAATAAATTGTAATATACTTCTAATACTATAGAATATTATATATGTTTATATATTTATAAAATTTATGTATTTATATATTTATCTGTGTGGGTGTCTGAGTACATACACACACACATGATTGCAGGTATCTATGTGTTTGTGTATATGTATAAATGCCCCATTTAAAATTGCAAATGAAAAGTAGATATTTATCTGGCCTGGAAAATAGGCTTGTTCAAATGAAAGCAAATATGTGCATTGCCAGCTTCTTGGGTGGCAGATTTTTCAATTTTGTTTGTAAAATTGAATTTTCCCTATTAGCTGTCTCTTTGCACAGATGTATGTCTATTTCACAGGTTCATTTCAAGGAAAAAATGATTGAAATGTTTTTATACAAATGAAAATACATACATATGCAATTTATGTATAATGTATATCAGGGCTGAAGTTTGCAGCCTGTTGTTCTTGCAAAGATTGCAGTGTGCAGCTATTATTTTAATGGAAAGGTGAAAGTAAGTGGGCAGGTGAGTGCTTTAACTATGCAGATATACAAAAGTTGGCAATAAGAAGCTGATGATGTAGTGATTGGTTCCGCATCCTATGTAAATATGTAGCTAGCCAAAAGACCATCATTAGCCCTCTGTGGATTCAGCACTTATAAACTTGATTTGTTAACAAACCATGCACCCTTCCTAGCCTGGCTTTTTTTTTTTTTTTTTTAATCTTCTGGGGTCAGTATTTTTTTTGCATTTTTTTTGGTTTTTAAATATAATTTGAAGTTAGCTGTAGTAACTGCTAAAAATGTAGACCCTTTTGCTTATGCTACAGTTTTACAGCACGGTAGATAAATCCTTTTCCATTTGCACTGGAGAAAGGGAGAACTGAATCATGTGGGTCTTATGTATTTCTCTACTGAGTTGCCTCCAGTGCTTAGAAAAACTGAATACAGCATTCAGCTACAGTCATTGCACACAAAGTGTTTCTCTTAGAGCACCCCAAGTTTGAGGAAAGATGAGTCCTTCGACGGCTTGTGTAGGTCTTAGCATTAAAATGCACTCAGCCAAAGCTCTACATCCAAAGAGATCCAGAGCCTTGGGGCTCAGATCTTTATGGAGTGAGCAGATGGCCATACACGGAAATGTTCTTGGTGTATCTAGGTGTAGGCTGAGAAATTGGAATTTGCTTAGTTTATCTTTGTAGGACACTGACAGCTACAGACAAAAGAAGTGATTATTGCTTCCTAAAAGCTGAAATCACGGCACTGTATTTTCCTTGAAAGAGTTAATGACATCTCAAGCTCCAAAATGCAAAGCACAGAGCAGAGTTCTTTCTACCTGTTTTAGAATAAGTGGTGCTGATGGACCAGACAATGAGCTACACACACCACTTCTGTCTGTGAAAGTGCTTTTCTGTTCACCTGTTCATTTTTCATTATTCATTATTTTTTTTAATTGATTAAAGGGTAGATTTAAATTCCTAAACATTTCCACAAAATCTGGACTGAATAATCCTAACAGGTAATGTTCTTATCTGATCGCTTTGGTTCATTCAAGGCCTGGTCTTGCTCTCCTTACTCACATAAGCAAAGCTATTTAAATAACAGACATGCATTTAAGTAGGGTAAGCACTGTTGTTTTAGCTAAGACTGGACAAGTCACTGTTGGTTTTTTACACAATAGAGCTCCAAGAGGAAGCCTTTAAAAGGATACATTTACAACTGCATTTGCCCACCAGTGTTGTCAGGTCACGACGGATAACACACTAATGCTTGTCCAGTCTTTCCTTGGACATCGTTGCTTTTAATGCCTGAGTAAAGAACGAGTGAAATCTAAGTAGAAGTCTCAGATGCTTTGTTGAAAAATGTGTATTTGTTAGGTAAAAAATTAAATTATTGTGTTTCTGAAGACATTTTTACAGCAAACCTTTACTGCCAGTAAGAAATGGATTGTTTTAAATGTATTCTTTTAATATTTTAATGTATAAAATAGTAGTCTGCAAAACAAAACTATTTAATGGGAAAAATCTCATACATGCAATTGCTAATCAAATCTCTCTTCAACAGCAAAGCATTTTTCAAATCCAGTGAAATTTTCTAATCGACTGCCTAGTGCTAGCGCCCACACACAGAGCCCTTGCCATGCCAACTCTTATAGCTACGGTCAATGTAGTGAAGACACCCACATAGCAGCAGCTGCTGCTATCCTGAACCTTTCCACCCGCTGCAGGGAAGCAGCAGAGATCCTCTCCAACAAACCACAGAGTCTGTCTGCCAAGGTAGGGTAGTCCAAGAACCTGGAGGGTGTGCTAGCTACTGAACTGTGCGAATAAACTGTCTTTCATGTTAGTGACTGCATTAAATCCCCAAAAAGGAGGCTTCTGTTTGCATGCTCTTTTGAAGAGAGACAGAAAAAAATCAGTAATGCAGTGACCAGTTCTGATAAAAATAAATAAATAGCAGGAAATTTGTTGTTAACTCTCTTAATAATTGAACCTTAAATACAAGGGGGGAGTTTTGTGGGAGCAAAAGAGGTTATTTACAAATCTAGCAACAATCTGTGGTGGATAATGAGTTAGATCTGTTTAAAGAGGGAATTTTCCTCCCTCTGAAACCTGTCATAAGTGATCATTTTGGAGCCTGATTTAAAAAAAAAAAATAATGTGATTAATCAAAGTAATATTTTGCTAGCAATGGAACAGGACTACACCTATTGAGTCTGTTGTGTTTGGAGCTCACGACAGTTTGACGAGGTGTAGGGAGGGAAATAACAACTGACTTTGGTAACGTTCTCCTTTCTGCTGGCAAAAGAGGAGAGTCAGGCCCACAGCGTTTGGAGATAGATAATTTGGGCAAGTCTGTCATAATGGAAAGCTGCCTAATATCGTAGATGTTTGTGTGGATTTCATGTTTTGGTTTCTGCTCTGCGTTTCCTCACAGATCTTTATGATTTACAAATGATACTGTGTGAGCTATGAGCCTTATTTTCTGTGCCATTACATAGTATTATATTGCTGATGAAAATAGACGAGATTTTCTTCTGATGACCATGTTTGCGGGAGCAAGGTTGTTTATTGTTTGTATTAAAGTCACACATGCTCCACTGCAATGAAACTTTTGAGAGCTCTGTGTAGATGAGAGTGCCATTACAAGAACTTGAGAAGAAATCACTGGGAAGTGAAAAGAGGTGTATTTATCAAAACACAGAGTAGCTATGTGTGTTTCTGCTGTAGGACTCTGAGTCATGATGTATGCTCCAAAAGACAGATGACCTATTTCTCTGCAAGTCAGGGTCACTCTTACCTTATCTATTTTAGCACCAGGCTCATTCTGGCTAGAGGTGGCTTCCACAGCTGTTGGTCTACAATTTCATTCACCATCACTAAGAGATTAGCTATTATTCTTTGAGTGGAATCATTAATTTTACCACCAGCACAACACCTTGTTAGGTATTCCAAGCCTTGCGCCTTTGCAGAGTGGTATCCCTTTGCTGCCTTTGATTTCTACTTGTGAAATCTTGGATCTTGAAATCAATGTTGAGAGATGGCACGGGGTAAGCTTCTTAAAGTGTGTCCACATACATCCCCTTTATTTTATATATATATATATGACTCAGTCATTATCTGCCCCAAAGACTGCTCACAGAACCTTTCCCAGGTGACAGATCCATCCCTGATATCTGCTGCAAAAAGCTCCTTCCAACAGTCTTCAACAGAGACTTCTTCTAGCAGGGGAATGGAAACTAATGCCAATGGCTGGATTAAATTGCTGCCGCAGCCTTTGGCTGACCTCGGCAATAGACCTTTCTTGCCAGAGAAGAGCAGTAAAGGGACCAGGCATAACCCAAAGATTTTCTCCTCTGTACCTGCTTTGCAGTTGCCAAATCATGGGGAAGGTTTGAATGGAAGTGAACATAACAGTAATGATATGGAAGGGCACTTGGGGCACATAGCTTACTCCTTTTTCACAGCCAGGATTCCAGCCTAAAAGAAAATCACCTGCATACCTTGCTATCTGCCTGCCTCCACTTTTGCCAGACTTTCTGGAGGGCATACTGCTACAAAACATCTGACAGAAGAATCAGAATGAGCTTCTGGCCAGAACACAGGCAAGTAAACCCCAAACCAATTTGGTGGCCAAAACCACACAAAACCCATTTTTATTTGGTTTTTGGCTATTTATGACTTTTATCATACAGGATTCAAACGAAAAATTGTGGAATTAAATCACCAGATTCTCTTCAATGAAGATGCTTTCTTATTTTTAAATATGAAGAAAAAAAAAAGTATATTTTTAAAGAGATTACTCTCTATTTATCAAAGTTTTTGAATTGTTTTGTGGCTGGTATTGACCACAAAGGTAAATGTTTAACTGCTAGAATACCTCACAATTTTTAAGATGATACAAAACATTTCTTGGGACTTTATCAGTGTTTGGACACAGATGATGCAGCATCGACAGATGACTACAGAGTTAGTGATTTCCTTTTTCTATTCTTGGTAGCACGTGCATTCACCAGTTCTGAAAATACCTGTGTGGGGTGGCTGTGTTCAGAGCACCAGAGTCCCAGACTTCTTAGCCCTGCCCCTCACCACATTTCTTTGTTCCTTTGCCTGAGAAAACCTGATTAAAATCCTCCATACTTTAGCAGATCAAAGGTTCTGGTTTGAAAAGGTGTTTGCTCTTGTGTGAGCATCGGGCAGCCTCCCAGCAACCCAAGTAGTGACGCTTTGCAGATGGGAGGCAGTGTAGTGGTAGAGCAAGGACAGTGGGATGGCAGAGGATTTCCTGGACTTGCTGGAAATACTTTCCAAGTTACATATTTGTCAGAGCTGTAAAGATGTGCTTTTAAGTTTTAAAAGCAGAATCTGAACTTCAAACATTTTGAGCTAGTGTCATTTTCTCATATTCACTCAAGGCATGCATATGTCACCTTGCTCAAACAAGTGGGGAGAATATCAAAATATTTTTCAGCAGAAGTTTATTCCCAAAATATTTTTTAATTTGTCTCTCAAGTTTTATTGCTTGATCTTCGGAGTACTGTCCATCTTTTAGTAAGAGCTGAATGTTTTACCTTGTATATTCACCACTTTTCTGTACATATAGAACACTTAAATGAAAAAGTGTTCTATACAACATAGTTCCAAATTTCATTAATTTAATGGATTTTTCAAATGCATATCTCACCTTTTCTACATATCAGATCAAAACAGAGAGTCTAAGCCAAAAAAAAGAAAGGGGAGGGTAGCAAAGGTAGAGAAAACAGATTACACATTAACAGTACCATTGGTAAGAAAACCTACAAAAGACATCTGATGTAAAAAGGTAATTTACGAAATATCAAGATCAAAAATATGAATTTATAAATTAAGCAATTTCAAGAATAAATTTATTCTGAAATGAGAAATAAAATGGATCCTAAGTTTTCTCCATGAATTATCTATCAGCTGCATACAAATTACTAAGATCATCAGATACCTTGATGATACCTTTTTCCAAAATACTTCATACCACATTTATGTTACATTATCTGAGCCATCCAACCTCCACCTGGGACTATAGTAAACTGTTTCCCTGAATATGGTCCCGATCAGCCAATTCTCATGCTGTCTTGTGGTGGCATTTGACTTGCAGTTCACCTAGCTTCATTCAGCTCTCTTTGAAGTCAACAGAAGGACTCCCCTAGAAGGCTTAGCCTACAGTTTCTAGCACAGTGCTAGTCTACATCATCATAGCATCCAGGGATCTTCCCTCTTTACAGCCCTCACCACATTTATGTATCACAGAGGTAGCTGCAAGCAGTACAGTTTATCTGTATCCTTATCACTACTGCTTGCCAAACATTTTGTTGACTGTTTTGGTGTTTTTCCCACCTGTTTAGACAAAATGGCATATGCACATTATGCCTTGAAAGAAAACAAAAAATGACACTTGCTAAAAACGTTTAAAGTTCAAATTCTGTTTTTGAACAAAATTATGTCATCTCTCCATTCTTGGATATTGATGATGGTGATAATTACATCAATTATTTCAACAATGTAGTTAGTAACCAGCACGTTTTTCAGGCAGTCCTTTATTCCAAATAGTGTAAAGCCTAAATACAGGATGAAAAACCAGCCAAGAATATCAGTAGGTACCATCCTGTTATACTGCTGTGCATATTGCTCCTTGAGTACATTCTTGGCTAGCTTTTTTTAATTTGTGAATTGCTCTGGGCTGAAATCGTGACTTCATTCTTGTCTCAGATGTTGCTGGGCAGTTACAAGTTTTCTTATTTTGACCCAAATTAGTATTTTAATTTGCTGCAGAATAAATCATTTGCTTAAATTAAAGTCTGAAGAACTGAGGACCAGATGCACGTATTTTTATTGGCTGGGAGTAGAAAAGATTTTACTCTTTTGGATGAAGTTGAATTAAGAATAGTATTCATACACATGGCAAGATATCAGTTTCAGAGTTACTCCCAATACCAGAACTGAGGAGCTTTTTTGAGCTTTCCAAACTAGACTGAACTGCTAGTAGGAATGCAAAATCATTGATAATTTTGTTTCCTTGGACTTAGTATTAAATTGTATGGCTGATGCCTACCAAAGAATACATAAAACCCCTTATACATAATGATACAATCACCTTAAGGTCACAGGTTTGAAATAAGATTCATGCAGACACAATAATTCACTCTTTCTGAACCAGCTATGAGATAAAGCTTAACTTGCAATCATTACTGAAGACACACTACAGAGTATTAAATATTGTGAGTGATCAGATGGACCAAAAGCATATGAAAAAATGCAGGAGTAATTTGTCACAAAAAAACCCCATCCTTTATTGTCCTAGCTGATGTAGTTCAGTTTTAGACAAGACTTAATAATGTACTAGAAAATACTCTATGATATTTATGTCATAAAACAAAGGAGGCTGAAAAAGCTTGACTTTAATGTACAAAGCACTTGAAGAGGCTAGACACCATTTTTTTTTGTTTACATATTTAAATTAGTCTTCATTTTAGATAGATATTCATAGTAGAGTACTACTTGTACCTTATCTTTTCACCAAATAGATCCTGGATAAAGAAAATATTTTTCTCTCACTTTTTATTGTGGACTCCTTTTTCCAGCAGCTTATAAAATCTGTGGGGATAATTACATCGTCACTGATGTGGGAGTAGATAAGGAGTGACCCAAATTTAATTACCATATCCTCTCACTCTCATTGATTTTTCTTTATTGTTTCAGTGGATTTTTTCCTGGTTTACACCAGTGTAAATGTAAATAAGATCAAAATCAGGCCCCAAAGATTTACACAGCTGCAAACTAATATAGGTTAGGAAATAATAAGATACATTTACATCTTTATTTTGCTCACATTTTAAAGAAGAATCAGAACAGTTTACATTATTTTGGTAACTATATTTTAAATATGTCATGATAAATTGATAAATATAGACCTGTTCACACATGCACTAGAGTTGACAGTAATAAGATCTTGCCTCCATTGAGGAGAACACAGCCTTTACAAGTCTGAGCGAAGCATAGTAAGTGCCATTTTCTGTCAACATGTCATAGCACTGCTCTAGTATGTTTTGTCATTTGCCATTTTTGTGGTTTTAGTTCCATTTTAAAATTAATTTAAAAATAAACATGGTAAAACAAGCAAAGGAGACATATTGAGAGGAGGGTGGGATCAGAGTAGGAAGGAAAAATGGAGCAGTATCTCTGACTATTCTTTGTGCTCTGCCATTTGGAGTTTGCTATGAAGGCAGCAAAGTGATAGCTCTTTTATACCATTCTGAATAAAAAGCCACGTTGTAAACGTGTGATCCATCCTGCAACAGGCAAAAAGGGATTTTTTTTCCATGACTATATTTAATTGTTGTGTGCATCTGTGAGCTCACTTAAACCCCATCTGTACGCTACTTCACAAACACACAACCCAGCATTCCCTGATCAGAATCAGGGACATGTTGGACAACCCAACTTCGTGAATTTCAGGAAAGTGCTGAGGAAGCCTTAAATATACACATTAGTAAATGCTCTTCTTGTCAAACAGAGCTCCTTCTTGTAGCTGATGGTCTCTGTTTCTCAGAGACAATAAATTTCCTGCTATTTTTCTATGTCCAGTTTCACTGAGGAGAGGACCTTGATTGGTTTTGGTCCTTTTTGTTGTTGCTGTTGCCTTCTGAGTAGTTGTTATTTGTCAGTGACAGAGAATCTGCACTATTTATGGGTTTTGCACTATAAAACTACTGCAGCCCAGTCACATGGCTTCCTTTCCTAAGCCATCTGTCACAGAGGTCTGGAATTTTATGTGAATGTTGGTTGTGCAGACTTAACCCAAGTTTTTTTATTATGAAAAATGTCAGCAACTACAATATTTAGCATTTTACTTTACATTGGTCATTAAACTTGATTACTGTAGCTCTGTTTCATTGCTATAGTTACATATCAGCTATGAAGCCAAAAAACACTGGGGCGATCATGGCAGAGCTATATTGTCAGATCCTGGAGTGTGCGCTTGGCACTGATATAGTTAATATCTTGGATTTTTGTAACTAAGGGTTATTAATGCTGGTATGAAAATGTATTTGATATTATACAGATGGCATAAGATGTTGTGGTTACGAAGTTATTATCCAGGATAAGCTGCACTGTCAAATTCAGGGCTTAAAACTATCACAGGAGATTAAACTATTTACTAAAAAGGGCCAGAAAGATATAACCAAAGCGTCTTAGTATGACCATATTAGAAGTGTATTTACTTCCCATAAATATAATAAAACATCTCTCTCTTTAAGCTGTATGATTGAAAATGTGAACTTTGCTATGTTCACCACATTTGCAGGAGAAGCAAATGTAAGAGGAGCCTGAGCTTCTGAGCCGGGAGCAAGCCGATGGCTTGGCAGTGCGTTGGTCTCGGTGGGCATCCCACTTAGGCCCAAGGATACAAAATGGAGGTAGACTGCCTGAGTGAGGAGGATTGTTGGGACATAAATTTTCATCTTCTACCAATGTTTTCCTCCTGATTAAAAAGATTTAATCAGATACATTTTACCTTTAAATGAGTTCCCACTGGCAGTGGTAGAAGACAAGGCTGCCTGAAGGAAGCTTGTGCCTTCAGTGCGGCCAGGGCAGTCATGTCACACTGTCAGCACAGGGGAAGAGTTCCCTGGTTCACCACGACTGTTTTTAAGATCCTTGAGTAAGGATCAGTTTCACTGCCCTATCTCCAACCATTAAACGGTTGACTAACCCTGCCAGCGTCTCATCTCTTCCTAAGAAAGAGGTCTAAGAAAGGTGGAAAAACTTGCCCCCTGGACAAGTTTTCTTGTCTCTTTTCTATTTACAAGAGCTTCTAGGTGATTCACTTGTGCCATAGGTTTAATTTTATATTACTCAAGGTAGGAAGTCTCAATCTGGGTTTATATGACTCTCCCACAGTTATACAGCATCTGACATCTGGCCCAAAATTTCCAAGTGGTATCTGAGCTTTGTGGTGATGCAAATAAAAAACAGTAATGACAAAGACACAGAGTGATGTTAATTACAGCATTCTATCTGTGTTGATCTGTGATGTTGTTATTTATCTCTACAGTCTTGGAATGTTTTCCACCTTATTCAAGGCAACAAACAGAACTAGACTACCAAGTGTTCCTTCAGAAGCCACCTCTTACACCTCTTCCCCTACTTGACTTTAGTAATTGTTGGCAATAAAAGGACTAGTCTTATCCTCATCCTTATATAAATAGTATGTCAATATGCGCTGTTGCATATTGAGCATGAGGGGAATTTTTTTGTTGCTTCCATTAGGAAGCTGCACTTTCTGGAGCTTTTAATCATTCCAAGAAGATGAGTTTGTACTCTTTTTTTTTTTTTTTTTTTTTGTGTGTGTGTGGTCAGGGCAGAACAGTGAGCTTTCCTTCCTTTATTCTTGTACAGCTGAGCAGCACTTGCCCCTTCTTGTGAGCAGGAGCAACTCTGATTGCTTCTCCCAGCCTGGAAAGAGATTTGGGTCTTTCCCCAGACTGCACACCTCCCTGCAATCAGAGG
The DNA here is from genome assembly GCF_015220075.1 of Falco rusticolus. NCBI lineage: Eukaryota > Metazoa > Chordata > Aves > Falconiformes > Falconidae > Falco > Falco rusticolus. The sequence continues at coordinate 48,399,540 of NC_051189.1, forward strand.
CTGCTTGTTGCTGTACTTCCCAGGTAGCAAAGGCTTTGTTAACTCATGCTGAAGGTCTCCATCAGGAAGAACCTCCTAAAGATCCTGCTGTGGCTGCCAGTCCAATGGTCTTGGTGCAGACCTGTGCCTTAGCGATCTAGTCAAACTATGATTAAGAAAATATGTTATTTCGAGTGATGTACAAAACCCTAGTGAAAATTTCTCATACTGTGCTACTTTTAGGCATATTTCTTTCCCCCTCCTTCTCTCCCCCATAATACAGATGTAATGTTTCCGGGGTGTGGGGGGAAGGGAGGATATGTATTAATAATGCTGTTGATGACCTAAACAATGCATTAATGCTTTTAACTGTGAATTGGGGTCATAGTTCTCTGTAAGAGTGAAAAGATCAAGAAGATTTAAAGCTAAACTTTTTTAAATAAAACTAGATTCAGGGTGTATAGGTTATGGTTTACAGTCATCTTATTTAAATTCTACTTACTATGTTTAAGCTGAGATGCAGGGATACCATTACTGAAGCTACTCTTAAGTCTGCCTAAGAGTTGGACATTAACTGATATAAATCGAAAAGCTGGTTTTAGATTCAGATAAATTTAAATAAAAGCATGCATTTATATTTATCCTTTAAAAGCACCACATGGTTATGTTGCAGCCTCACCACGTCCATATCTAAGCATGTCTCTGTTTCCTGTTGCATGTCAGGGAGCTGAGATAGAAGTGGATGAAAATGGCACTCTGGATTTGAGCATGAAAAAGAACCGAAGCCAAGACAAAGTTATGCCTCTCACTTCTTCCAGCACAGCACTTCCCACTCCTTCCTCTTCTCCTTTCAAAACAAGCAGTATCCTGGTAAATGCAGCCTTCTATCAGGCTCTTTGTGAACAGGAAGGCTGGGATGCACCCATCAACTACAGCAAGACCCATGGCAGGAAAGAAGAAGAAAAAGAGGTATTTTTTCAGTTTCTGAGTGACTTTTTCCCTTGGGAGAGTGGCCATATGATGGTCTTTGGGATGACCAACCTAGTACAATTTAAAGAGAATCAAGTTTCCACAGGTAAGGGTTTGTGAACATTGAGCTAGCTTTAATGGCCTCTCAGATGTGGCATAAAAATCAATACTTACATTGAAAGATCTTGCTCTCAGAGCTTACATGTGAATGTCTATAAGTCTATAAGATAAGGAAATCAAAGATATCCACCATTAGGGACTGTTGTTTGAATTTTATTCTTAATGACTCAGTCCTGTAGCGTATACACCCAAATGGCCTACGGATCACTCAGGAGAAAAAAAAATAAACACCACCAAAATATCAAACCAAGGCAGCTTTTTTCATGCTGAAACAAAAAGTAATTTTTCTACACAAACTCTTTATAATTCTAGATAATTAATTGTCTAAGCATTTAAATACATGCTTAGAACCTTGACTACAATATTCTTTCAGTGGAAAACTTTTTATTTTTCATTTAACATAATTCAAGAAATCTCTGCCAGTGAGTCTTAGAGCTCACTAGTGAGTCCAGTGGTCCAGAAAACAGTCTGAGAGCACAAATTCAGAAATAAAAGTTGTTAGGAATTCCTGAAGGTTTTGAGTACAAGTAACACAAGAGAATATGTACATAATTTCCACCAATTGTGATATTTTTTATCTGATAAGGAAACAGAATGGAAAAACTAGATGAGTATATCAAGGTTATATTCCCTTTTCATCCTGTCCTGGGAAATGAAAAAGCCCTAACTTGAAAATGGAGTTGCAGGAACAAAAATGAACAACTAAAATTTCAGAGAATAATTTTATTTAGTAACTTTCCAGCTTTCATGGCTAGTCTTCTAGACTGCCACTTTGAACTTGACAATTGTCTTGATTGTGATTTTCTTTCAGTTTTGCTCTTTCATGTCTGTTTATTCTATCTTGGCAACAAGGCAGCATAGGCTCCTACGGTCTTTCTTTCTTATTCTTGTTTTGCTGGTGAGTTTGGTTTTATTTTTTCTCTTGAGCCTAGCTGTCAGAATATGGATTGCTTGCATTTTTCTTAAATCAGGAAGGGACCACCAGCACCATAAAGGCTAATCAGATAAAATCTTGGTAATTAACATAGACAAGCCTCAGTGATATCTTTCTCAAACAGACTAAAAGATCTCCCAATATGGATGTTTTATTCAGCTTCAAATACTTTTCCTCTCTGTTTGGTTTTATATATCAAGCAATAGCATTTGAACATTATATTTCTTACAAAAATATCTTGTTCGAAATTCCAAATTGGCACTTCAAGAAGACATAGACAGGGGTAAATTTATTTAGGACTGAAGTAAGGGCATCCAGGTTTCCAATTCCAAAAATACCTGGAAATAAAAGTTAATTAAGTTGTGTAAAGAAAAAAAAACCTGTCATCACTAGGTAGTCTGTTGCAGTGTGACCGCTGAAACAGCTTGCACCACGGAGGAGCATTTCTTGAAGGCTGGGTTGTCTTGAAAAGCCCTTTGCTGTCATCTCTGTGGGGCTGATGATGCTCCTTATCAGAGGAATGACAACAGCATCCCTGTATCAGGGTTTCGGAATGGGTTTGACACGAGGCGGTAGGCTGAGGGCTCAGGCTCTTCCCCATTCATGCCGCATAATGAACAAACTCATCCAGCTTTGAGAGAACTGCCTTGCTGCAGGGGATCAATCGGTGTCGCAGACTTGGCAGGGGGCCTGTCCTGCTGCTCCTCCTCCCTGCTGCCACCGCAACTCCATGGAAGAGCCGTGGCAGGAGCACCTCCACATCCCCCCAGTCCCTGCTTGACCTTTGGAAGGCCGTGACTGGTGGCTGGCTGTTTCCCTGTCCCTTATGGGCACTGGGAGTGGGAGGTATAGGAGGACTACCCAACAGGACATAAAGATCTGTGCTCAGGCACTCTTGCTCCTTGCATTTGGTGCTTTGACACTGTGCAGTTTGTCCCTAATTGAGGATCTGGCCCCAGACCTCTGCTGTGAGATTTTGCCATCCCAGGGAGTGTTGACATGTCCAGTGATCTCAGGGCCAGAGGCTCTGTTTTCAAAATCGAAGACTGGCAGTTATCCTCATGCAAAGAAAATGACTGATTATATCTATTTCTAATTCATTGTTATCTGGTTCATATGCACAACAGTTGCTTAATTTTGGTGGTAATTTCCAGAAAATATTGTCTCTCTCTCTCTCAGCAAAATAGCCTGTCCAGATGCCCCCTTAAAAAAAAAAAATCTGAATTTGGAAAAAGCTCAAAATCTCTCCAAAAGGAAAGCGCTGAGAAATAACTAGAGCTGTCAGTTAGTTCAACTGTCAGTTCTCCAAAGATTTCAGGGCTTAAAAATGTTAAAAGTGCCAGATGCTATTATCTGTTATTCATGTTACCATTATGTTCTGGTCTTTGCTGAAATCAATATAAACTTCCATCTGTACATTAATGGAGTTTCATTGCTTTCTTTCTTTCTGTAGTGTGCATGCATGAATACACACACGCTCTTTGCAGAAAATAGTAGTATTTGGACCGATTGGTGTCATTCTGATTTTTCTTTTACTCGAATTCTTCAGAATTTTAATAACATTTAATTATAAATGCTTTCAAATAGGAAAGGAAAAACCATACATGTGGTTGGACTTGACTAGCTGTGACAATCATCACCTAACAGACCAAAAAGTGGGAAGTGCTAAAGGTGTTTCCCAAAGGATTATCTCTCCCTCTAAAGATGAATAGCTTAAGAAGCATACAAGCCAAGGCATGATGCTTTACACTCAGTCCTAAGTGCAGAGGACCAAAAAATATTTGGTCTTTAGGTCTGACCTACTCATTTCAGACAGAGCAACTCCTTTTGGACCACATGTACGGATGTAAGGTCCTAGAAAGGTATTCCTTTGCCTACACTCCCTTTGCACTGTCTTCCTTTTGCACGTTGTACACATCTGAAGATTTCATGCTGCCTGAATAACACCAAGTGTTCCACAAGGCACTAGGACAATGCTGAAGAAATCACTGGTTTAAATGTCTATATGTCTGCCTCATTCCTGGGAAATATACTAAGGAATGGTAACTAGGAAAGAAACTGTATTACCACTTTGGTCCTTATTAGATTTTTTTTCTTTTTCAAAAGTGCAGTTACTATGGAATTGTAAGGGGGGGTGTGGGTGTGTGTATAGCTATTGGTTTAAAAATAATACAAATCTTAATAATTCAGGAAATTCACAATTAAAATTTGGGAAAAAAAATTATTTCAAAGATAGAAAATTAAAATATTGCAGTTTTAAACCCTCTAGTATCAGCTATACCGGTGGCTGTAGATGTTAATCTTCATCTTTCAATCTTATTTTTGTTAAATAGTTCAGTAAAATATCATTAAATGAAGCTGTGAACTGCAATACTGTAGTATTTTGTCAAGCCTTGCTACACATAATTCCTGATCAATCTTTTCTGTGCAGCAGATATCAGGCAGTGACATGATGATGAAAACACACACACAAGTTTCTGGTCCATCACCAGCAAAAGACTAAGAGATATCTTTCCTTTGAGATAAAGAACACAAGCTATATATATGAAAATCTTAAAACACCCCGCAGCATGAACAGTTATGGTTACTTTTGTTTGCTGCATGTGCATCCTGAGGCACATCACCTACCTCAGGATCCCAGTGGAGTGCCAGAGTGGTCTTTCCACCACTCTTGATTCCAGGCTCCTCTCAGCTATACCTTTGACAAGAAGTGGAAGGGGCTGATGTGTTCCCGTCCTGATACATTGGATCCAGCCCAGGCATACACTAAACTTTTAGAAACACAGTATTGGTCCTCAGTTCAGTGACAGAGATGCAGCCTATTGGAGCTGGTGGTTAGAGAAAAAATGATAAACCAACCTTCTTCAACCTCTATTACATTAAATGGAAATCATTTTACCTCTGTTTTTTGAAGTTGTTTTGACATCTGATCCCTTCTAGCTGTCAACAGAGGGTTACTATCTTGTTGTTAATTTGGGGAGCTTTGGATTTTACAATGACTTACACTGTGACAGTTCCCTGTAGGAGCTTGCATTTATGTCTATATGAGAAAGGCAGGTCTGGAGTTGTGAACAGATAGAGTCAAAAACTCAAATCCCCATTCTGTAGACCGCAATGGCAAAAGCACCCCCATTTGCCTTAAACAGGATTTAACTCAATCTTGGACAACTGTCTTTGATGTTTCTTGAATCTTGAACAAAAATGACACCTATTTTTCCACCTTTTTTTTTTTTTTTTAGCATTTTTGTTTGGAGGATCTTCAACTATTTATTATTTCTGTACTAACATTTTACCAATACCTTTCATTGCTTTTAATTTTCCCTATTACTCCTTATCCAAAGTTTTCCTTTAGAAATAAAATTCTAAAAGCCTGAAATATATCATGGTGTTGTTTTTTTTAAAAAAAAAGAAAAATTGAATTACTTGATAATTACTATGAAAGACTGTTTAGAAAAGCTGAATGTAAGTATTTTTGCTTTCTGTATTCATAGCAGATTAGATTATTCCTAAACAAACTAACACCACAAATGTGGTTGCAAAAGTCAGTAGTAATTGATATAGCAATAATGTGGCATGGTTTCTATATGTATGTGTAGTGTGAGTTTCAGTAGGCAGTAGGTAGCCAGTACCAGAAAGCAGAAGGAAGTCATATTGAGGATCCAGTCTCCAAACAGTCAAAGACGAGCTGCCAGAATTGAGGACCATATGGAAGCTTTTTCAGAAGAAACACCCCTGCAGAGCTTACAAGTCCCGTTAGGCAGAATCTCCATTTTCAGGCCAGATTCTCCTCAGCCCTCTGCTCTGCCTTAACAGCACTGCAGACATCCCTGCCCCTCTGTCCTGGCACATTCATCAGCTGCACAAGCCCAAAGCATCTATGGCACCAGCCCCATGAGTTTAGCAGGAGCTGGGAGCTTCTCCTCTCAACCACAGGCAGAGTTCCTACTCCTACAGACAGTAATCTCTGGGTGATTACTACCTGATATTAGAACAGACTCACAAAACTAACATGAAGCCCAGAAGGGATTAATGGAGATTCAATAATTGATGCTATGGGCTTTGGAGAATTCTTGAATTATACAATATCCACAGAGCATCCCTCTGGAAATGAAATACTTCTCTTTCATAAAAATAATATTAATTGAAGACATTAATTCTCAAAACTATAAACCAAGCTATTTTGAAGTGATCATAGATTTTTTCAGAACACAAATATGTAATTTCCTTTCAGGACTCCAAATTTCCAAAATGTCTTCCCAAGGCAGTGAATGCTCATGGTCCATACCAACCATCAAGCAGCACTGTGGCAGTGATGATTTTAATCTACAAATATTAGAAAACAAGAAATACCCTTAGCAGCCTGCTGCTAAGAAAATTTGAAAGTGGTTTTGTTCTTATGCTTTTTATTTTAAGAATCTGCTCTTTGGATAAGATAACAAGTAACCCCATCCTACAGACCTAAAAAGCTTTGCATTTACATATGCTTATGTAAAAGAGGGGTTTTTCAATTATTATTGTAATTTTGTAATTCACAGTAAAATGGTACTCACCTCAACTGTATACAAGACTCAGTGATGTACAGAAAAAACAAGAACATACTTGCCAAGGTCTTGTTTGGCTCTATATATTCAACAGCTATTTTTATTTTCTCTGTGTACTTTTCTTTGGCTTTTATCACCACTTTATAAAGCAAAACTCAGTTTTCCTCATGTATGGCTTAAACCAGCATCTGCCTTCAGAAATACTTACATAACATTTTTTTTAAATCTGGCTATGAGAACCTGAAACTAGGATGTACTAAACTTTATACATCTCTCTCCATCATTTCTTAAGACACATATCTTCCAAGAGATTTTCTTCTTGCCACAGCAAGTTCTTTGTTGAATATATGGGAGGCCTTGGAAAGAGAAAATTTTTGTCACTTTCTCATCTAATATTTCAGAAAGATCCAGTGAGCTCTCCGGAAAATGTAGAGGAAAAGAAATATCCAGGAGATGTCTCCATACCAAGCCCTAAACCCAAGGTCCATTCAAGAGATCTCAAAAAGGAGCTCATCACGTGAGTCACAAAACCCGCCATGTTTTCCTCTGCCTTGGTAAAGACTGACTACATTGTTGTTCTGAGCGCTGGTTTGGAGTAGATTTGCAGGAGCTAAGCAGGGAGACTTGCATGGCAGTCCACTGCAGGTAGCTAGTTCCCTGGTGTGGGTATACAACGGGCAGACATGAAGTTTGGAGCTGAGACAAGCCAGGATAGGCCTGGGGGTCTGGAGAGATTCATGACTAATGTTATGCTGGGCATCACTCCTCCTTACTCCTCAGACAGGTAGCTAAGAAATGGGTAATAGCTCCTTCTATAAAACACACAGTTTCATAGGATCCTACAGACTGTCTGTGCTAATGTTAATGTATTATTAAATAAACCTTATTTGGACAATCATCATCATAGATCCACTGTTGAGAGCTTGTGTAGAAGTGCTTGGGATTTCTCAGATAGGAACATGTAAAGTTCATAAAAAGATAAAACACAAGGCAGGAACTGCCCCAGGGTTTTCCAACCTGTACACATTCTATGCGTAAATCCTTCATCTGCTTCCTTCAAAGCAGAGTTAGTTACTCTGTCCTGCTGACAATCCAGTGGGTGCACAAGCTCGCACTCTTGGAGAATAAGCTAATACCCTCTTTTCCCAAGTACAGAGACATACTTGCTATGTCCTAAGTTCCAAAACTTTACTGTCTAGACCACAAAGAAATTCTGTTAAATAACATCTTGTTTCAGTTTAGAAAAAATCAGTAAAATTGTCCCATTTTACTTGATCAGCCCTTAACACTAGTTGCTTTTTAAAACCTCATCTAGGCTCTTCATAAAACCCCTTTGGATTCACACCAACACCATTTTGATATCAATAGTCTTTTCACCTTAATAGTCAACTAGGACTTAGTGATCATTTATAGCACTTTTCTTTTTGTCCCAAACCAGAGTAGGTCTCTAGACAAGTGTGCTCCATATCACTTGGTGATGATAGACCATAATGTATCAGTGCAGGCTCGACCATAAATAAATGAATGGTATCCCTTCACCTTGTGTCCTGCTCACCAGACTCGGTGGCACCGAAGCAGTTAGATTCGCCTCTGCCTCTAGAATTTACATTTCCCTGGGGCATGCTGCTGTGAAGAACGATTCTTCCCCCCCCCCCGATGTCGTGCAGTCTGCATATTGTCTACTCACCACATTATATCTGCAGTTGTAGTTCATGACCTAAATTGCTACAGGTCAGGTTTAGTTTGTCTCTTCTAAAACAAATGCGTACAAAAATCACTGAGAGTTTATTTGCTGAAGACTAATGGCTTTTCTTCTGTAATATTTATTCCTTTGTGATATTGACCTGTTTTGAGATGCCTGTAAAATACTTTTCTACTCTCCTAAATAATAATACCCAGAGTATTTAGTAGGGCAATGATCAGCCTACAGTGGTTTTATTGTGTTATTTTCAAACAGTGAGTAGAAATGGTTATCTAAAATGTAGCTGTGCAAAAAATTAAATAAGAAATAGTTTTAATTTATCAGAACTCTATAGATAATGTAAGGATCAGACTGCATTTCTATGACTCCGTTGAGCTTAGAACTTGCACAGAACAATTCAATACAGTTGGCTCCATCATGAGGAAGTTTTTAAAATGACATAAGCACTTGCAGAGAAAAAATTTCTGACATGGTTAGCTCAGTTGCAGCAAACAATTTTATGAATACCACCTCCTAGCATTTGCTTTCTGTTTTGCCACGTTAATTCTTTTGCCTGTAACTGCATTGACCAGGCTGATATGGGCTGTGAAAATGAGGCTGATGTCTTCCTAAGGCTTTTTTACAGATTTGAAAACGTTCCTAGCACTCTACCAGCTCAGAGAAAATAGCCAGGTGAGGATCTCAGGTACCCCTTTTTCATTAGTATGGAGCACTAGCTAAAGTTTTTGTACAGCTGTTTTGTACAGCTTCTGCTTGCCCTTCTTATCCATGGACCCAGTGAAAGAAGCACAGCTCTTTATAAGGTGACTCTAATAAGGTTGGTGTTAGAGTTTTAAAATACTGTAGAAAAATATGTTATTCACCTACTCCTACCCCTCCATGCACAGACTGCATTTCTTGATATCTTTTCCCTCTTGTAGAGGACTGTATCCCAGTTTGATAAATGAGCTCAGTGCCATGACTGCAGAAGGACTGAGGAAAAACAGAAGCTATAACATCTTCTGCAGGTCAAACATACCTCCATCTCTATGCATAAATGAACATACCTGTTCTGCTAAATGTATGACACCTTTGTATCACTTCTCAGTTCAGCTGAGAAACATTTTGGGAAACTTTTGTGCTCATCCTGAACTTCAGCTGTGTGAGCTTGATGTGCTTTTTTTTCTGCAAGCAACCATAACAACTAATTTCTCACTTATGTCAGCAAATAAAGATCGGATGTGTTTCTAAAAAAGGTGCCTTACTTTAGTCAGAAGTTGAGGGAATTATTTTGGAAATTATAGTTCTCTTGTCTGTGTTATACAAGAGGTCAGATCAGAAACTTCAGCCCTAATATTTATGAACAGCTGTCAAAATTTGGTACCGATAATGAAACTGTCTTTTAAGAATGCAACTCATAACCAAAAAAACTGATGCAAAGCATGGTGGTTTCACATTGCATAGATTAAAAAAAAAAAAAAAAATTTTACTTATTTGCATGGTGGAAATAGGAAAACATTGTTTCTTCTATGCTTCAAGTAATAATTGAAAACTAGAAGTGTTGTGTAAGTTTTGCTAGCTTTCTGCAGTGTCATGACAGTTTTAAGATGTGCAATGATGAATGTGATTGCTTTAAGGATCATTATGTAATTCACTGCAGCAAAGGGTGATCTATGTAGCATGTTATACATATTCTAATTTCTCATTGCATTTCCTTTGCATAGCTGTCCAACTCCAGGATGTGATGGCAGCGGCCACGTAACAGGAAACTATGCCTCACACCGGAGGTGAGGAACAACAGGAATCCTAAAGCAGGAAATAGAGCTACTTTTAGCTGTTGTCATCTTTGAATAATTTTATACTAACCATGGATAACCATTCAAAAGTAATTTGCAGAAAATAATCCATGCAGAAATGTGACTGTTTTTTCTAGTTTGTTGTATTTTGTGAAGGTCTGGACTCGATAGACTGATGGAGTTAAGCAACATAGTCTTATTCCTGTAGCTGCATTTCTTGGCTGAGACCTGTAGATAAGTAATTTAGTAAAGTCTGCATTTCCCTTAGTGTACAAGCACTCTCTGTACAGATGCTGGTGCATGAGATTTAAATGAGGTTTCTTCAGATATTTCTATGTATGACTTTGAAGTTCATAGATCTGCTAACATAATCTGAGTATGCTAAGTATTTTCCTCAGAATTGCCAACCTAGGGGTTGAAACAATTATTTCCTGCCTTTCCCTTTGGGAGCAGGATGGAAGAGTTTCTGCTTTTTCCCAGCCACATGGACCAGATGCTTTACCTGCCCTTCATGCAGGCAAGATAAAGGAAGGACACTGTGTACCACTGCCTCCCCACGCAAAGCTTTACAGGGGCTTAGAAACCTTTGGTCTTAACTGTATACCTTTCCAGTAATTTAAGAACCACAGCCTGATATTGACTACTTCTCCTTTGCCAAAAGCAAATATTTGAGGATATTTTTTTTTTCCCTATTATAAGTCATAGATTGTCTGGAGGTTGCTGTTTTAGAGAAAAAAAAAAAGTTCTGTTCTGGTAAAACATTCACATTGGGTTTTTTTCAGTGTTTCTGGGTGCCCATTAGCTGACAAGACATTAAAATCCCTTATGGCTGCTAACTCTCAGGAGCTTAAGTAAGTATTGATAATAGCACAAATGTTATTTATCTTCAATCAACATTTTCCCTATGTTAACGCAGTTGTTCATTTGAATTGCTCTGAGCTACATCAAACCTTTGTTTGAAACTTGAAGTGAATTGGTTTGAAAGCTTTTGAATGAAATAGAGTTTACTTTTCTCCATTTGCTTTTCTTCATTTTTGTACCCCTTCATTTTCATGAATCAACCAGGAGCTGGTGGAAAAAATTGTAAACTCTAGGAGAGATGCTGCTCTCACAGTATTTAGTCAGAGAGAAATAGAAAATATCTAACATGAAAGACTTGTACGGCAAATAACTCAGCCTGATCCAATTAGAATAAATTAGAATTATTTAATTAGAAATAAATCTAGTTAGAAGAAATCTAAAAATGAGACCAGAACTCCCACAAACAATTTTTTACCGTTCACTACTGTATACTATGAGTTTAATGTCACTGAAGCAGACATCAAGTCATATGATTCTGTTCTGGCATAATTCTCACCATGAAATGTCACTTACAAAAGGACTGTGCAGGCTCTGCTATATAGACAGATGTATAGGGACATATGAATATTTCAAAAATCTGTAGTCAAGAGAGGCACTGGCAACCAGTCATCTAGTTATTGAATTGGCTTTGTCAATAAGGATGTGGGGAAGAGGAAAGGATAATTAGAGTTCTTTCATAGCTTTCCCTCTGCAACTTGTAAATTGGATCCCATAATAGATGGCTTGGAAAAACTCATGAATGCATGTAAAAAAGAGAGAACCCCGTGACCGTCCTTTCTGTCCTTTAGGTTCAATCCTAGTCCAGATAGAAGAAAATGAAGTCTGATCATGGCACTATTATGTTGTTCTAACAGTATTAATAGTAAGACTGACTACATTTAGGCTTGAACCAGTGTTTAGTTTCCCCAGTTCAAATGTTACTGGTCTTAAACCCTAATCTGACAACTGGAATTATAAACAAAATGATGAACTGATGTCAGGTATGGAGTTGAACCTACTGGAGATGCAGCAAAATGGCAAAGAAAAGCTATTTATATGGGCAACTGTTCAAAACAGTTCCCAAAACCAGTAGGTAGACTGACAGACTGGCTCAGTACTTCAATTTTTCCATCACTGATTCTCAAAGGTACAAAATTTACATTTAGTTTGTTTTAAAAAGAACAGCACAAGAAGCGAGGAACCAACTTGTGAAAATGCTGACAAATTTGAAATCATTTGCTGAGTCATATATATTTGTCCCTGATTTTGTTGGCTTTCTGCCATGCATAGACACTCACACAAATATTTTGAATAGTTTGTGCTCATGCAGCACCGCTCCCCCCCTGCCCCCCGCCCCATATTCATGTGTGAATAAGGAAATTTGCATACCAATATGGTTATTTTTCCACTAAAGCTTCTAGAGTTTTGGTCATGCCATAAGGAAAGAGGAGCAACAGCATATGACTTAAATGACAAACTGCACACTGTACGACATGTATAATATGTGAGTTGTGAAAGACAAAGTCAAAGTTCACGGACATTTCACAGACAGAAATATGTTGCATAACGCACTTAGCATTTAATTTCAATTAACTAGAAAAAGAGCAAAAATCAAAATCTGTTCACAGACAATTTGCAAAAGGAAAAAGGGCTAAATAAAATCATTTTCCACGAATCTATCACCTTATTTGAGCTTCCTGTAAATGTAATTCAGGTGAAATGTTAAATAAAACTCTGCTTTTGATAAGCATCGGCTAAATGAAATCTCATGTCAAAAACTGCAGTTGTGCTTGCACTGGTGCAGTATAGTGATATCAATAGTTAATTTTACTATTGCTGTGTGAGCAGAGGGCATAAAAGCTCATAGAATCAGGCCGTGAAAGTACCCTCATGTACTTAGGCATGAATATGAAAAAGCTGTGTTTTTCCAAATGTTATTCATGTTTAATTTGCCAGAATCAAGATATGATTTTGGCTTTAATTATGAAACTCTAAGCCAGGCCTCCATGTGATCTACAGTTTGGAAATAAGGAAGATCTGTTCAGAAAGTGAACCTTTGAGTCAGTTTCAAGAACTCTTTTATCTGAGGATTCTTGCTGCACAGAGCAATCTAAGGTGGTTAGATTAAAACATACTAAAGTCAATGATGACTCAAATTTTAAAACTATGAGTTTTTGAGCAATTGTAGTTGTCTACCTAAAGATAAAGCAACCCTCTCAGAGAAGGGAACAAACCAGCAGGTACTCAATGAGCACTTCTAAGAATTTCTGTGTGAAGTCATTGAGAGATTTGTTCTTGCAAAACAAACGAATTGTAAAAGAATCTGTAACCTACATAGACTTGAGAGTTGACATCTTTTAGCTTGAGCTCCTGAGGCCTTTGGCCCTCCAGTGTAAATCTGATTATCTTGGCTCTGCACAGGAATCCATAGCAGAGGATGACTCCCTAAGCTGAGACACTAGTTCAGGGGTCCTCAAACTACGGCCTGTGGGCCGGATACGGCCCCCCATGGTCCTCAATCCGGCCCCCGGTATTTACAGACCCCCCCCTCCCCCCTCCCCCCCCCCCTTCCCCCCCTCCAGGGGTTGGGGGGGAAACCAAGCAGCCGCAGATGACTGCCTGCCACTTCATCTACGCGCCAGCCCCCTGGTTAAAAAGTTTGAGGACCCCTGCACTAGTTCAAACTCATCAGCCAGTTAAAAACTGATGAAGATCCACAGTATTACTGACTGTAAGGCAATGCATTGTTGCTGTACCTTCTATTGTGGAATTTCACAGTCCATACAAAGATACAACCAATATTTGGAAAACCCAACCCAGTGGCCAAGTTTAGGAGTCTTGCTAGTGAAGCTTCTTACTAATTTGTCAGTAGTCCACCTATATAATCTTATAATTTCACCAGTATTGATAATATCTCAGCCTCAAATCTTTAATGACCTCAAGAATACATTGGACTCTGATTTGGTTGTGAAATCTATCTGCTGCTGTAAGTGGTAAATACAGATGGGGAGATTTAAATCTAGTTCAGTGTCTTTTTTAACTCCATAACTCTCAGGATCTCAGTTCTGAATGTCTCCCACAAAGAGCTCTTACAGAATTAAAGTCCATGTCCAGTCTATGCGGACAGCTTTTCCATCTGTGATCATCTGATAAAACAAGTAGCCAAAATTAATACGCATAGTATTTGGCAGGTGTTCTGGATTTACTTGTGAGCATTCACACTCTCCAGACATCTGCCCTTGCTGCCTGCTGCACATGACATTGTGCCCAGTCTTTGTCCCACACTCAGACAGGTCAACGCTTAGCTCTACACAGTCCAGCATATCTGGCACTCTGCAACCCACACCTTTACCTTCATTGTCAGTGTGAAACACGTCATTCTGCCAAAATATTTTGTTCTGAAAATATCATCATGAAATGTTTTGACACTATCTTTAAAAAAAATTAAATCTCCCTTTTCTTCAGTTGAAATATTTGCTGAATTCTACTTGAATCAGTGAATAAATTTGGTCATGTCCAAAAGTAATCACATTTTTGACAAATTAATTGTTCGCAGAAAACCAGTTTTAAATATTCTGTGAAGAGATACACCTGCACACTCAGGTGTGCTATTACAACTATATTTGTAGTTGCTTTACATGACAGCCTACCAATGACTAGATTAAATGACCAATCTCCTCACCTCAGGAAAGATTCAGTAACAACTGAGACCCTTAAGAAAGTATTGAACAATGCAAGTTTCCTTAATGGTTCAGTACAAGATTATTTGGCTCAAGTCTTTTTGTAATTCGGATACTCTGTAAAAATCATAGCATTCAAAAGGCCCGTAGGGATGCTTAGTGTAAGAACTTTGTACTGTATAATACAGAAACATAGAAATGGCTGGCATGACTTCTAAAGGTAAATATTTCTTTTGTGCTACTTTGTGTGCTGAGGTGTGTTTCTCTTCTCTTTAAATAAAACAAAACAAAAACCCACACATGAAATACAATAGCTTTAAACAGAAACAATATTAAAAAATCTGTCTATATATCTCTATATATCTGAATTTCTGAGATGGAAGGTGCTACCAATAAAGCCCCACTGCTCCAAACCCACAGAAGTCAGTGCAAAGACCTATTGACTCCAGTAGGCTTTTGGAGCACATTGTTCATGTAGGACCAGCAAGCAAGAAGCCTACCCTCCCAGACCACTGGCAAAAATACAGTAATGGGCAGGTTTGTTTCTTTTCATTGTATAGATGTTTTAGTATTAAACATTCATACTTGAAAAGGCTTGTTTGCTGCACACACATGCACACACAGAAACCCCTTAACTACGAGACATAAGCATAATCCCACTGCCAAGCTGAATACCCAATTGAATCTAGTGCTAGAAAGATACGGTTCTGTTGTATGCTTACAGTTCTAGAACATACAAATTATTAAATTCAAATTCTGTCTATCACCTGCTGATGCCCAAAAGTAAAACTGCTTTTCTGCTTCCATTTCCCCTTCTGTAAATACTGACAAATTGCTTATTTGTACCAGTACCTGAAAACATCAGAAGAATAACAAACAAACACATAACAGTAAATTTACAAATAGATCTGTATCAAGCTGGTGGGTTTTTTTTTTTGGTGTTTTTTTTTGTAATGTTGATCCTGTACAAGGAAAAATGTTTGGTGCAAACAGTGTTTGCACTGATTAAATCTACACATCGTACACAATATATTTCACATTCCTTACTAAAACTCTGTTATGAAAGAAAGAAAAAAAAAATGAAAAAGTCTGCTTATTTAAAAAAAAAAGAAAGAAATTAGCAAGAACTGGTTTTAATTATTCAACAAAAGCTCTACAGTTCTTTCTTCCACCCTAGACAAAATATCATTTACTGTGTACCTTTGAAGCCATATTTTGTAAGCTCTCTGTGTTATTCCATAGGTGCCCGACACCTGGCTGTGATGGCTCTGGCCACGTGACGGGGAACTACGCATCCCACAGAAGGTAAAAACAGTCCCATTGCATGGGGCTGCAGCACCCAGGGTTCTTGGCAAGCAGCAGCAGAAAGAGGTGGCTTTTATTCTGTGTGCTTCTTTCAGCTTATCTGGTTGTCCTCGTGCCAGGAAAGGAGGTATTAAAGTGACTCCTACCAAGGAAGAAAAAGAAGACCCTGAACTTAAGTGAGTACAAAAGCAGTGCTCTACCATCGGTGAAGGAAGGGGAAAGCCCCACAAAAGCTCAGGACTTGAGGGATCATAGGAGATGCCCAAGTTAATCTGAGCTGCATAAGAATAGGGCCTAGAGCTGGAGCCGAACCAAATATTTCTGCTTCTAGCAAAGCTCCATCACCTTGGAGCTTGAACAGTGAGGCAGGATTGCTATATTTGCTTGCATTGGTCCAATTATTTCAGACAGTGCTATGAAAGTGCCACTTGGTTGAAAAATTTGGCAAAATGAGGGAAAACAAATTATTTCTGCCTGTAGTGAAACATGTCAGCTAATTAAATCAGCGTGACACCTTCAAAATATGTCCCAGAGAACTTAAATACATGTCTTATGTATTTTCTCTATGCAGGAATTGAAATTTGTCATAAAGTAAAAACTGGAAAATCCATTGAGATTAATTACATTCCTGACTTGTCCACACATTCTATTCAAATCAGTAAAAGATAACTGCCAGAATATAGATATGAAGATTTAGACGCATAGAATGTTGTTATTAATACTTGCTAATAATATGTGAGAAGCTGCATAACACTGACAGAGCAGCACAAAAAATCCCAAATCTTTCTTTGCAAATGTTTGCATGAGATGATACAAGTTTTCGGGTACAGAAGCCCACCCTCTGCTTCATACCAGAAACCTAGATAGAGAGGAGAGAATGCCGATTTCCCATACACTTATAGAAGTCAGATTTATTGCCTGTGATAGAATTTCAATTTTCCTTTCTGGTAAAATACTATCTGAATGAATGGTTTAGTTTCTTAGGCTGTACAACTGTATTTTAAATTGCCTAATCCTAAAATCAGCTGAACCCACCTAACTCAGCTCGACATGAACTGGATGCTCAGGTACACTGTGCCTCCAGGGGCTGAGTCTTAATCCGTTCATGCAAAGTGGCACAGGCAGCTGAAATTATTTTCTCAGAATTTCTTGAGACTGTCTTCACCTGCTCTCTCCAGTGAAAATGGGGGTTCTTTTGCTGTGTTTCTGTAGATGTCCAGTGATAGGCTGTGATGGCCAAGGTCACATATCAGGTAAATACACTTCTCATCGCACTGCTTCTGGTTGTCCTTTGGCTGCCAAGAGACAGAAGGAGAGTCCCGTCAATGGGTCTTCACTATCCTGGAAACTGAACAAACAAGAGCTGCCACACTGTCCTTTGCCAGGCTGCAACGGGCTGGGTCATGTAAATAATGTTTTTGTCACCCACAGAAGGTATAACTTTGTGTTTTCTCTTTTCATTTTTCCTTAACATTCCACTATTGAATTCACAACATGTGAGGTTACAGTCTTAATAAATTGTGCTGAAGTCTTTTGAGTAACAACTTAGTTTACATTGCAGCTGAAGTAATAC
Organism: Falco rusticolus; assembly: GCF_015220075.1. Classification (NCBI taxonomy): domain Eukaryota; kingdom Metazoa; phylum Chordata; class Aves; order Falconiformes; family Falconidae; genus Falco; species Falco rusticolus. Next base: position 48,416,958 of record NC_051189.1, read on the forward strand.
AAATCAGAATAACTTTCAGAGAGCTGAAATCAACTTTTATGTCTTTTTCTATGTTCCCATTGCAGTGTGACTTTCCAAGGTCTTTTCTTCAGATTAGAACAGTGTCTATGTGGTTTAAAATTAAACAGAGTTCTTTCCAGGCAAATGTGTTGTATGTGTATATCTTTTATGGAAAGTGCAAATATCATTGAAATGTTACCAGAAAAGATTTAGCAAGAGCAATGGCTGAATTAATTTCATCTTTCTACCAGTGGAAAAGCTGTTTTCATAAACTTTGTATTTAAATAGCTAGAACCACAAAAAAAGTAAACATGTAGAACTCATATGGATTACATTAATTTGAAGCTATAACAATCTTGCAAAGAAAATTATCCTTCCAAAACAGGAATCACACATATACCAGTAACAGTAAACACCATGATTTTATATATCACTGTGAAAACATTAGCATAATTTGACCACATTCACTCAATATTACTCAAAGAATCTGGCTGTAGAGTCTGAATTAATACCTGGCAAAGTTTGGTCTTCTGTCTGTAATAGGAATTAAGTCTATATTCTATACCACCTCTGCTTCCTAACACGCTGAACCAACATCTCCAATACCAGAATGTCCAAGGTGACTTGAACAAATCCAGCCCGAGTCCAGTGTTATCTTAACTTTATGATCTACATCCCTTGTTGAAGTTTTTACATTAGGATACTACTGTAAATTGGGGCTAATTTAGTAAATAACATACATAGTGTGTTAGCCGGTTGCAACTCATACTACAGATGACTTCTGTGCTACATAAGGCTGGATCACACTCAAGATCATGTTAGTCAGAATGAGGCAGTAAATATAGCTTTGTGATACGATATCCTTCACTAGGACATTTGAAATATAAGAAGTAACCCATGGCTTTGAGACATTCTTGAGTTTAGTTATCTGCTCCGGACAGAGATACTAAGCAGCATTTTAGAACTGGAGAACTAGCATCTTTCCCTGTATAGCTTTTAGCTAAGCCAGTGTGAAGCTAACTTCAACCCACAAAAGCTTTTTTCCCCCCCAATGTGGAAACACCATGTCTATTAGGATTTTTGTTTCTAATTTTTACACGCACAGAAAAACCAGCATTTTCCTGTGGAACAAAATTTTCGTTCACTCCTTACTTGGCAACCTCTGAATACAAATCCTTCTGCCAGTTCTTCAGCATATGGGTATTTCTTCTTTGTTATTTATAAAGATAGTATTAAGTCAGTGCAATGCATCTTAGCCCTTTAGTGGGCTATAAAAATTGCCTCAGATAATTACCAGCTGATGAAATTGTAAGCTTTGAAATAGCAAAATTTAATTTAATGTGAACAGTGGTTAAAAAGCAAACTGAGTATATAATAGAACCATTCAAAAAAGCTATTACAGTCTATAGGATATATCCAGAGTTATTATTGTATTGATCATTATTGTGTATCAACAAAATGATACAATAGTTGTGCACTGTGGAAATCATCCCATTAACTAATTTTTCTTTAAGATAGCAAACTTACCATTATAAAGGACCATACTGCCCCTCTCACCTGGAGCACAAGCCCTCAATAAAAACAATAGAGTTTTTATTTATGTGTTGGAACTTCAAGAATTTGTAAATGCATCTTCACATAACTTAATGGTAGCTGCCACTACTATTTTGATTATTCTGAAATATGCTTAAGAGATGTTTACTTTCAGGCTGAGATTTCTGTGCCAATTTTCAAGCTGGAACATACAGTTAAATGGCTCTTTATGAGTTATGTCATTCCCCGAAGCTATGCTATAATGGAGATACTTATGTGACCTTAGGTACAGAGGTCTGTCCAAGTGCATGATAATATTGCCTGAAAGGATTGTTGCCATTTTCAAGTGGGTGCTAATGTTTTTTTTTTCCTATCTGTTTCAGCCTGTCTGGTTGTCCTTTGAATGCACAAGCCATAAAAAAGGGCAAAATTTCAGAAGAATTAATGACTATCAAGCTTAAAGCAAGTGGTGGTAAGGAGATTTGTAAAATATGCTGACATTTATTTAGATAGAAGAGCCCTGACTCATTTATACTTATGCCCCTTTATGCCATTGTGGCATTATTATTCACTCCTTTCACTTGTCTCTAGCAATAACAAATCTTGACCAACAAAAATCTTTGCATGAGACATTATGAAATTGTTTTCATTTACATCCTGATAACTCAACATTGAAGGCATGTTCTCATCTTGTCTCAGGGCATTATTTTTTTATTTGGAGGTGCTTTCAATATTGTTATTACTAATAAATTATTAGTTACAGATCAGGAGAACTTAGCTATCTGATAACTACATTAAAAGGGAAGAATATTGTGTGCACAAATTGATTCTTCTCCCTAACGTGAATACTATGTGGTTTAGTATCTGTGCAGTACCTGGACAATTTTGTTAGCTCAAGTGTAAAGGAACAATTCCCAAATAGTTAGGTAGGCATCTCTTGTTCAGCATGCTTTAGAAAGTTGGGCATTGAGCCAAGATTCAGGAAACTTGGTCGTTATGCCTCCAACTGCTGAGCAGAACGGTTGTGTTACTTTGGGCAAATGAGTTTGCTTCCATGTGTCCATGTTCTCACTGAGGCAGCGACTGCTGCTTAAAGATTTTCTAAGCTGGCTCCCCAGTAGACTCTGTTCAGCGCTCTAGGTTTTACAGCAGTAACAAAAAACAGCGGCACAAATCTCTAGGCTGAGTTAGTCTCAGAGTGATACTAAGCAGAAAGAGGGACATGTATTGCCAGCAGCTATAGCTGCTCAGATTTTTTCAGGACAAGGCTCTCATTAAAGAACTGAAGTCTTTTTTGTAGTTTTTTCTTTGCTATCTCACTTATGGGGGGTGTGAAAGTCTCTCTTACTTTTTTTTTTTCTCTAATACTTGTTAGCTTCCGGACACTTTCCCTTCTGCTGCTATTTAAATGTCACTATTTGTCACATGTAACTAAGTCTGTGCTTCTTGAAGTTACTCTGCACAGATTTGCCCCCACAGAACTTCATGCAAGATCAGAAGCAGGTACAGATGAGCTTACTAAAGCAAATAATTATACTAGTGGGGATGTTACCCTGGGGAGTTCCCTGCAGAAGGGTTGCTGCTACATTTCTCTTAAAATGAAAAAAAAAACCCAAAAAACAAAAAATCACACCCAACAAACAAACCAAACCAAAACTATGGTAAATACTCCCTCATGTTTTATGAAAAACTTTGCTCTTTCTGGGCAATTTTTCTTTTCTGTGCCCTCCAGCCTGTAGTTGCATGTTGCACTGGAAAAAAGAATTCTGAAACACAAAGACTCAGAAAGTCCCTTCTATGTTTCAGCTCACACAGATGTTTCATAGTTGGGAAACAATTTTGACAGTAAAAGCAAATAAAAGGCAATTAATTTAAGGATCAATAATTTTATCAAAATCTTATTTTCCTCTTGTCCAGTAACAGTTAACACAGCTTGTTACTCATCTATCCATTTACATGTGGATACTTTAAATCTGATATTAGTATTTTCAACTATTTACAGGAATAGAGAGCGATGAAGAAATCAGACACCTGGATGAGGAAATAAAAGAACTGAATGAATCCAATCTTAAAATTGAAGCTGACATGATGAAACTTCAAACCCAGGTATGACATCAACATGAAAGTTTTACCTTTTGTTATGCTATGTTTAAGCACAATAAATAATTTAAGTGCTATGTAAATGCTATGTTTTAAACACAGTTAGTCTCCTGTGCATTTGTTTTCCCATCACTCTGCGCCACTTAAAAGTAGCAAAAAGAATCCTACATGCTTTTTTGTCAGGTTTTTGTTTGATTTCTGTAAATGAGCAGCAGATTTCTGGATATTGTCTTAAAGATGTGGTGAATGACAAATTCAGGGCAGTTTGGAGCTTGGCAAGCAGAAAAACCATATTTACTAAACAAAATGTTCATTTTCCTTTGTTGACCAACCTCTGCAGAATCCCATGACTGCAGTTTTTAGGGGGATATTACCTCTTACCAGCACACTCCAGCTCCTAATGCCAGTTGATTTTGTTCTTATGTGTACCTAAGAAAATCTCCCTAGTTCAGTTCACCCACTGTCAGTTATTCAAACACCAGGCAACACCTGGGAAAGAATAAATTCCTTTTGCTAGTTTGTGTAGCAGACCAGTTTGACCAGAGCTATGGAACAGAGCCATTCTCTTTCACTCTTTTGTATATTGGAGAGATTAAATTGGCTTTAAGAAGCTGATAGTGGTTCTATGGAGTGAACTGAATACATTCATGCCTACAGAGACTACTATGTGCACCTGGGAGTTCAACTGGGCAGTCGGGGTAAAAGCAAGAGCAGAAGCTTCCTCAACATTTCAGGAATAAGAGTTTAAGAAAAAAGTTCCTAAATGAGACCTGGGAACTGAATAAAAGTCTAAACTGATCTAAAACAAACTGAGTGTAACCATACCCCTCTGTATTTGTACCACACTTGGATGTAGTGTTGATTCATGCTGTTTTTGTAATAACTACTGAGTGTATGGTCTAAATAAAGGTGACATTTATGCCACCTATGCTGGATCTAAATGACCTGGCTTCACACTGCAAAGGTTGTAGGGATATCCATCCCAAAATACACTGTGGGGTGTGTGGGGGTGTGCGTGTTCAGTGTCTCAGTTCTCTGTGGTGAGCACTGTGCTGTTTGCACAGAGATTGCCCAATGTATGCAGCCAAATTTCCTCTCCTCAGACTTGCTCCCTGGTGAATGTAGTCTGACCAGCAAAGCCTGAACTGAACTACAGCTGAAGCAACATGTCCCCTACATGGCTTGTTCTACCTCCTTTTAATTTAGGCCAGCCAGGTTTTAGGCTGCTGCGAGCACTGTCCAGAGGAGAGGCTGTAGCAGATCACAGGCAGGCACAAAGAGGACAGGTTTGTTGTGTGACGGTGTGTGAGAAAGGGAAGTGGCCACAGCAACCCACATTTTAGTAGTGCAGAGACATGCATCCTAATGAGGAGACGTGGACGTGACTCCATCACTCTGTGCACTGGGGTGGCAGCCCTTGGTTCTGTCCTGCTCGACTCCTGCTGCTCTGCTGCAGGGCAAGGAGCTGGCAGTGGGGAACGAGGCCCCGCCATTGCTGCCTTTGGTTTTTCAGCACTGCTGTTGACATATAAGCCTTCAGAGCTGAGTATATTCCCAATGCTCTTACACTAAAAAGATACCATTTTGCTACCTTGGATGCTTTTTCCTGCCCTTTCCAAAACCCTGATTTCCATTCTGTTGGTCAGAGATCATCTTTGCGATGATCATTCTGTGTTCAACCTCTCCATTCCCTTTCCACTCTATTTTTCTCTTATTGTTTCCAGCACCAGCCCTGTTGCTGTTCCCAGCCAGCCCACAGCTCTACCCTTCACCCAGGAGCGGGGCAGAAAAGTAGCACAACAGCTAATACCCGTGCCCTTGCTATTGTGGTAAATCAGCAGGGATGCTGTATGAGCAGGACAGCAATGTACACATCAGCCTCCTTTCTCCTGCCCTCTGCCAGCCCTGCGGCCACACTTTCCATCCCAGATCCAACCTGACCATCCCCTCTGAGCTCAATTCCCTCCTCCCACCATGGGGCACCCTCCAGTGCCTCACTGCCACAAGGCTTTTTCGTGAACCAGCAGCAAAGTCCATTGATTCAGCATGAATACAACCTCTTCCTTCCTCTGAATATTCTGTTCACAAGTTATGTCTGTCCTAAAACAATGATACCTGGGTTTCAGATCCATCGTGGCCCCTCTCATAATCACATGACTGCCATTTTGGGTTCAAACTGCAGTTGTGACACTCCCAAGGGTCTGTCTCTTTGTGTGTTTGTGCCTGCCTGTATCTTCTAGATCACATCTATGGAGAGCAATTTGAAAACAATAGAAGAAGAGAACAAACTCATAGAGCAGAACAACGAGAGCCTGTTGAAGGAGTTAGCTGGCTTAAGCCAAGCCCTCATCTCCAGCCTCGCTGACATTCAGCTCCCACAGATGGTAAGACCACAGCCAGCAGCTTTGCACCTTCTTTGAGACTGTTTTGCCAGCCCTTGAAGCAGATAAGCAAGCCCAGGGACCAGGAGGAGCACTGGAGCTGCATTAGCAGAGAGCTCTTTTAGCCTAACTTACTTAGCAGAGATGCTGGATCATGAAATGTGTGACAGCAGGTGCAGTTGCTTCCAGGACTGAGCCAGCCCTGGTATCTCTGCCCTCTGCTGCACTGTGCAGGACAGGTTTTTCCCTCATCCATCCCTATCTTAATGTCCACCCTGCACAAAGAGTGAAAATCTCACGCCGTGAATCCTTACTTACTCTGCTCCTAGATCAAAACTTTAACCTGTTTCATGCAGGTGATTTTTCAGGAGCCAACAAAACTGTACCTTCTCAAAAACTCCAGGTCCTTGATGTCTTGCAAATGCAGGCCAAATCCACCAGGGTACTTGGGTGTCCAGAGATACAGTCCCCTTTCCCAATCTCAAGAGTGCTGCTGGGAGATTAGGTGAGGACAGTTACAGGGATGTCAGCCACAGTCCCAGAGCCAAACAGGCCATAATAAAAAAACAAGTTACCCTGACAATGATGTCTCCAACCCCTTTTCTTGCTTGGAGAGTGTGTGGTTCCCCCAGCACTTCCCCTTCCTTTCTGCAACCCTTCCATTAATTTGGATGGCTGCCCTGTTTATGACTTCTCCCCAGTTGCCATACTGCTGCTTCTCCATGCTTTGGGGTTGGGTGTTTGGGTTTTTTTGGCCTTAATTTTCTCCTGCAATTATAATCTGTTTTGTCTTCATTTAGGGGCCAATCAGTGAGCAGAATTTTGAAGCATATGTAAATACACTCACAGACATGTACAGCAATCTGGAACGGGACTATTCCCCCGAATGCAAAGCTCTGCTGGAAAGTATCAAACAGGCAGTGAAGGGCATCCATGTGTAGGATGTGAAAGCTGCTGGGCAACAGAAATTACTTAACAGCAGTAAACTCCAGATGGATCTGTTAGGAGTTCATGTACTGCTAAGGGGTGTAGGTTGCCATGCTGCATTTACAATTGCAACATTGCACTAATTTTTTCCCAGCTGACATAAAAAAAAGAATAAAAACACAACAGACTATTTGTATTAACAGCAATGCACTCTGTTAGTATATTGTATTTATTTCAGTACGATTCCTTTTTTTTTCTTCTTTTGCACTCAGTTTTTGTAAAGTGAATGTAAAAAGTGTGTGCGACTATTTTTTATATTTTTTATTTATTTCTAATCAAAGAGTTGGTTTTTTTATCCTTTAACAGCATTTTTGCGGCCTGCCATATTTTTACAAATGTGTTTATTAATTTATTTTCCAATGGGATTTTAAATAGACTGAAAGTTATACTGTAAATTAAATAACTTGCTGGGTTTGTACAGGAAGAAAAAAAAACCTATGAAAGTAACAAATGACTGAACCGTGGTTCTAGTTTTATTTTCCTCACATCCTGCTTTTTTATAATGGCTTTGTATCAGAAATGGGTTTGCAGTTAACACGAGATGTGAAGATGCATGGAATGAGAAGATAAATGGTGCCCACTAGTGGGCAACTTGGGCTCTTAAAAGCACAGTATGCTGGAAAACAGTGTGTTAAAGAATACGTTAGCAATAATGAAATATAGCAATCAGCAAAGCACTTGACTTGGCTGTGTGATTTAGCCTATGCGAATGATTATTTAAAATGTTTCAAGAGAACTTCAGATTTATTTTACCGCTGCAGGTTTTTTTCAGAGTTAGCTCATGGAGGGAAATCACAATTATCTCTAAACAAGAAGGATAATTTGATAGGACCGGTACTCTTTTAGTACGAGACGTTGAGGTTTTAACTAAGTGACCAATATTGCTATGGATTTGGATTTGAAAAACGCAAACACATCCCAAGCTGAAGGCTTTGTACATAATGAACCGAACACATCTCCCCTGAAATGGCATTTAATACTGGGTTGAACTTAACGGCAGCTGAGAAGGCAGCAGTCTGGAGAGGAATAATACCACTCCAGCGCAACGGCAGCTGCTTTTCTTTTTGAACAAACGGTAGCAACACCGTGACCGGTTTATCCCATCCTTCTTCACTAAGACTAGGCTGATACTGAATTTGTTACCAGTCTTTTGGTCGGGTACCAAGTGCTACAGGGTGTACAGGCAGACGGAGGTGTGGACAGACGAGCACTTGCACGGAGGTGCTGGCGTGCGCCTCAGTATCTGGTTAGCCTGGGTGTGGAACTTCTGAATCCGTCAGAAAGTAGTGGTTGCTATAACAGAGGCAATGTCTATTTCAGGGATTGTAAGTAATTAAGCATTGTTTCAAAAGTTTTTTTTATATTTATTTTTTTTAAGAAAAAGGTATAAACAACCAGCTAAACTGCCTTTTTTGTATGCACACACACCTCATGTGCATATGTGCCTCAGTGTAAATGTATACATGGATCTAGCGTGTGTTTAATTTTTCCGTGCTATAATGAAAGTGTTTATTTTTATTAGCCGCATTTATATTTAGATTGAATATGATGGCATTCACAGGCTTGACATATACAATTATATTATTACTGTTCCTGCACAAAAGTACTATTCAAAAGTGATTCAACTCTCATGCACTGTGGTCACTGTTCTGCATTAGGTGGGGCTTGCTTTTTGTTTGAGGGTTGATTCAACTCTCCTATCTTAGTTTAGACAGGGGAAAATGTATGTTCTTAGGAGCTGTGTTTATTTTTAAATCGATTTTTCAAAAGCTACCATATGTGCTGTCAAATATAAATAGGAGGACACCAAACAAAAATTTGCTATTAAAGTTATTGTTCTTGCTAAAAAAACAAAACCCGAACATTTGTTATACTTGTTAAATGCATACAAAATGAGTTCACTCATTACAAAGACTAGAATTTAATTTACTAAATATTTTAACAAATTTGTTATATATTTTATTTAAGTAAAAATATCTCTTACTGACCTATGTATTTATTATTATGATTTACTATGGCTTCAGGTTAATTTATCTGTGTTTGGTTGTTTGCTCAGGATGTTCTGTGAAGTATGTTTGTATTTATTTGACTCCCTTGTACTTGATGTGTTTTGTAACGTGCACTGATTTTTTTTTCTTTTTGTTTTTTCTATTTTTTTTGTGTTTAAATGCATTGATGAGCTATAATGTAAATTAGACCTTTTGTAAAGAGCAATGATGTATGCATTTTTTAATTTGGAGTAGTTTGTATACTGTTTCTTCATACAATTAATATTTCTTACATCAAAACAACAAAATTGTGTTCTGTGCTGTACATTTGGTGTATGGTAGGAAATAAAATTGATAATGAAACATTGCAGCAAGTTTCTTGGGTTTTTTAGTCTCTAGATGCCGACTTGTATTACCCTTTCTTAACTGCACCTGGCACTATACAATGTGTCAGATGTTTTACTTGTTTTGTGTATAAAATGTGTCATCCCCGTAAGTACATTTCTGGTATAAATAATTTAATAAGTGTTTTACTTTTTCAATTTGAAATAAGGAGGAGAAAAATGGCACTGCTTAAGAGCTCCTTTTCACTTCTGAAGGGAAAAAAAACCCCAAGATAGTAATCACTGCATTATTTAATGCGTTATCTTCTTGGCAGTTTTAGACTTCATTTACACTGATAAAGTACAGGATTTGTGCTGACCTTTAACAGCTGCTAAATGATGTTTAAACATAAAAGCCATTGTAAAGTTTCCAGCAATTTGGAACCGCCCACTGTTCCAGCGCAATTTTCTGCTGAGATTTGCAGTGCTTAGACATTGCACAAATAAAAATCTGCTGGTTTTAGAAAGACAGTATTTCCAGTACCTAATGGACTTTCTTTTTTCACTGCTCATTGTAGCGAAAACAGGCCAGTTTTATTTAGGATGCATGCTAATGGCTTCAGGAGCATTTCTTGTCTCAGATTCCAACTTCCTATGGACAGACTGAGAATAGTTTTCATTTAGAAAATAAGGTAATTTTGAAGCCCATAAAGTAGCTGGTAATTATTTATTTGAATAGACATAGTCAGATAAACAAAAACGGATTATAAGACCAGAAAAACTGACATGTTCTGCATTTCAGTGTAGCAGAGGTTCAAAATTTGGATCATGACATGAATCCTGGATACTCACAAATCTTGCCGAGTTTGGTGCTGTGGAGTCAGCAAAGGGAGACAGACCTGTCTGGGAAGCTCTGCTCCACTGCGGTTCAGAGTTCTCTTAGCTCTAGGACACTTATCCAAGGACAGGATTAACTGGTTCTCAAGTAATTAATAGCAACTTGAATAGTATTTCTTAATATGTCTTAAAGAACATAAACATACTATTTTTTCAGGGTCCTTTAAATACAGTTTAACTTTAACTGTAGGCCATCAGGTCAGCAGTCACTAATGGGATAGCCTCTTCTCTCACATCACAGATCAAGCAGAAACAGGTCTCTTTTTGCAATGTCCCTTAACGCAGATAAAGACCGAGGCCAGCATTTTGATTTTTTCTGAGTGACTAAGCTCAAATTACAAATTTAGAAGGCCTTATTGTCAGATAGGCAGCACCCCACGGGTCATTTTTTTAAACATCTATATTAACTCTGACTAACTGCTGTTTATAAGGTTGGGGGAGGTATGAGGATATTAGGCTCTATGTACACCTAAGAAAACAATGCTGTATTCTCCAATATTTCCAGCAATCTGAGACAGGGACTGTGAGCAAATAAACATTTTCCCAAGTGTTTTTTGATAAGAAATATGATATCCACAGTTAATTGGTTAACTTCTTATTATCTAAAGACTGTTCCTGCATTCATCTTTAAACAAATTGCTCTGATAGTGTTTATCTTAATGTTGAAATTATGGTCTTCCTCCATTAAAAAAGAATTATGTAAACAGTTAAGCCATGTTCATTACTAAACTAACATAAGCCAGGGTGGGGGTGGGGAACAACGACCAAAACAACCAAAAATGTTGTACTTGAAATAACCTTTCAAACTATTTCCATCTTCTGAAGTTTCCATTTTCAGTAATTGTTCTCTATCTATGCCTATAGAAGGGGGAAAGTGCTTAATTCAGTAAAAATATATGAATTCCATTGAGTGAATTAACTTGAATAGAATTGAAGCTTTAAATATCAAAGAAAAGGAAGGGAGCATGAACAGTCAGCATTTGCTGTCCTATCGGCTCAAGAAGTCTATCCTGTCTCTTAACTAATCATGACAAAGGTTTTTGAGTCTACAGTGTAGAAAACGGGTTCTGTTTTCTACTGCAATTTAATTTCTATTTACTAATTAAGCACCTCTTCTCTCCTGCTGGCTTAGTATATCTATATAATTATGTCATGTCATGACTTTTCAAGTCAGTGCCCCTTCATCCTTACTCCATATTGTACTCTTTTTTTTAAAAAAAAAAAAAGTCGCAGGATTTCTCGATGGAAATTTGTTACTATGCAATGGCACAGAGTTGTGACAGAAGCTATCCCCTTAATTTCCTCCTGTGTTTCTTCAGTGCTATACATTCTACCTGTCTTGGCATTTCTGCTGTGCTTCAAGTTCCTTTATGATTTATTCAGCTGTATAACTTGGATGCTGCTAGATTTGTATCAGACAAAGTTCTTTGTTCATCTCGTTCAGGATACTGTGGGATGATAGAGCTCCATTTAGCTTTTGTGTAATGTAGGACAGTGACCTAGTTTCAGCACCTTTCAATATCTCATTCTGGCTTGTTTTCTTCTGTCTCTTTTGCTCTAGTAAGTCTTAGACAGCCAAGCTTACACATAATTTCATCAAGGATTAGTCTGATTTCCTGTCTGACTTCATGGTACAAATTGCTTCAACCGCATTTCATTCTTAACAAATGTTCCCAGGGACATTGTCCAAGTAAATCTCAGGACTTTTCAGTTATGTGATAAAAACGACGATTTAGGTTGCTGCTATCTGCTCCTAAAACTGTTACTGCACAAGATTTTTCCAAACAAGCTTTTGGTGCCCAGCACCAGATTTTGGTGCCCAGCTTCACATCCCTTGAAGGGGCCTAATTTTTAGAAGCTAAATTCACAGCTTTTTTTTGCCAAGCAGGCCTTTTCAAAATTCCCTTTTCTGGCCAATTCAAATGAATAGCTACTAAGTTTTCATACTGTTATTTCATAGGATTGTTATATATATCTTGTTAACACCTATTTGCATGTACAGTGCACCATAGAATTCCAGGTGGGTATTTGTACCCACCGCAGGTACTGAAAAACAAAACGTCATCGATGTGACCCCGAGCCGAATTCTGACCCTTACCAAACTCCTTTTCTACTGCCTGTGCACACTTTTTTTCAGGTTCTGACAGAAAACCAAACAAGAATAAAAAAAACAAAGGGCTGAACCTCATTCTTTATTCAGTTGAAGAGATCATCTGTCCAAAGCGTTCCCTGTCACTGCTGCTGAAGCTGGAGCTGGGGCTTAAAGTATCTGGCCTGCAATCTTCCTTAATTACAGTTCTATGCAGCATTTCATGTGCACCCCCTGCTTACTTCTGACACAATAAGCAAAATCTGGATTAGGAGCCAGGTTCTATACTGATTTCAAATTTACTGGGATCAAATTCATTTGATCCTTTAGAAACAGGATGAGCTTAGTTCCCTTGGGAGGGAATTGCCTAGAACTGGGAGGCAGAGTCAGCTTCTTTAATCCTGATGTCTGGTCCAAAAGATTTTAGGGAAGGAATGAAGGTTTTAAAAAGCTCATAAAAACCTGTTGGGAAAACGTGTATGAATTGGATTCCTTCAGAGAAAAATGCAATGCCATCTCCACAGACTGAAGAGCTGAGCTCTTTGAGGAGACACATGTGGCAGAGGCACTGCGCATCAGGCACCAGTGCTGAAGGCTGCGAGGGGATGTCTTGTGTTTCCCAGCTGGTGGGAGACAAAATGGCACCTCAAGAAACCTAGCTCTAGGCCCTACTCAGCCCGCCGGGTAACTCTAACTCTGTTTTCCCATCTGTGAAACAAGAAGACTCTGAAGTGTATTAGGAATGAGCAACACCAGCCTTACAGAGGGGCATGCCTTACCTGCGTGTATATACAGTGAGGGAAAAAGAGCCTGAGCATATGTGTAACAGCATACAGTAGCTATTATTGTGTGACTGGCACTATCAATTTCACAATGGTAATTGCTGTGTTTGATGGGAGAGAGCTGCAATACTGCCCTACATATTCAATGCCTTGACAGCAGTCATAACCCTGGTGCGATCACTTCATCCCCTGCATTTTAGAGGCGCTGCATGGTACCAGCCAAGGCAGTCAGATCTGCCGCTGATGTGGATCCTCTGCTTGCCAGAACCGGCTCTGCTCTGTACACGACACACAGGTTTTCTAGAAATCCCCACATTTCCTCTTTCAAACACCATCAGCTCTTGCGCACAGCCCATCATGTAGGTTTAGCTCTTTTTCTTCCCTCCTAAGGCATTACTACAGTCCACATTTTATTCCTGTGCCTCTTGCATTGTTTCTCTTGAAGATATAGATCCTCCAGTTAGTGCTGATGGTCAGTCTGAAGCTAAATTTTCAAAATGCAGAAGTTAAATTCCAAAACAACAGAAGTGAAAGTTATAAAAGCAAAATCATTTTTTATTGAGATAATGGAGCTCCTACAGATTTTGTGAAAAATCAGCTGATTGCTGTGAGAGCAAAATTATGATTCACTGTAAGAGGGACGAGGAGGGAGGCTCAGCTGTTACAGATTCTGTTTGGCAAGGGCCGACTCCTGATCGGCACGATGTACAACCTGGACCAGCAGCAAGAGTTAGTGCAAAGCTGGCCAGAGAACTGCACTCTTGTGCATGGTGTGGCATCAAAGCATGTAAACGGTACAAATTTTATGTGTGAGTATAAATATTTGAGCAAGAAAGCAGGCAGGCAAGCAGTGACTATAGCTCCTGTGTTTATAGTGACAGTGATGGGGTCAGGGGCACAGGGCAGAAGTCCACAGGAATCCGTCAGATGCCAGGCTACATCAGCTCAACCCAGTGCAGAACTGGTCTGTTTTCCAAACATGGGTCTTTTCCTGTTTTGTCAAACTAAACATCCTCTCCAGCTTGTTGCGGTATCATGACAAGTAGCGTTACTAACACTGCTTCTTGGGGAAACACACGCTACCTCTCAGCTCTGACTCACGCTGAGATGGGTTTATGTCTAGAAGAATTAAGGTATTTCACAGCATCTGCTGGGCGGGCAAAGCCTTGCTGGGGAAAGTCCCCAGGAATGCAAAACCCCAACCGCCAGCACATCTGCTTTCACAGGCTGAGATTTCCTGGGGGTGGCTGCTGGTGGGAGAGGAACCAAGGTGCTTGCATGCCTTTTCTCCTCCGCCTGCTAGCATATCCCTAGGGGCTGCAGCCCCCAGCCAGGTAGCAGCTGCCCAGCTGCGTTTCCTCCCTTTTCCATGCCCCCTACCCAGGCCAGGCTGGAGGCAACCCTTGGGTGGTGGGTTTTTTTCTGTCTGCTAGAGGCTTAAATCTTTCACCATCTTGGGAGCATAGTGTGACTGCAGCCATTGCTGGCTGGCCTGGCTGCCACCGTTCGTGATGCCCTTCTTATTACCAGATTAGAGGACATTGTCACGATGCGTATGAGGCCTTTCAGATAAGGCGCTGTACAAGTTCCAGCAGGTTCCAAATACAACAGCACAGCTTTCGCATCCAGCCTACAGGATCAGAGTTTATTTCCCCAATGCAGACAGCTTTGCACTGCCTTCCTGTTAATTAAAGTATTGATTACAATACCACACTGTTTACATGCAAGATTTTGCATGGTCTTGGCCATTCACGTGCAAATGAACTTGTAAGCCTTTCTGTGCCCTAAAATCTGCTGATGTCAGTCTTCCAAATCTAACTCCACGTTGTAGGACATGTGGCTTTCTATAGCTTAGCTCTGATGCCCCCAAGTCATATTATCTCAGTTCTGAGGTTCATTATGATAAATCTTTCACTGGTTTTAAATCAAAAACTTTAATTGTACTGTATTTATTCAGCTTAGGTTTTGTGTCCTGAAGGCAGCAGTTTTAATTGCATCATTTGTATAGTGGCTCAATATGTTTTGGTGTGAAAAGTGCATTATCACGTTTAATTTTGCATTTTTTTCCCCCATATGTTTTAGTTACACTAAAACTTCAGATGGGAAGTGATGGGGCTTTTCCACTGCTCTCTCATTCTCTCTTCAGTGTTTTTTAATGAGCTAAGACTGCACTATTTTTCTTTTGTTCTCATCAGTTGAGGTTTTAGGGAGCTGTTTATTTGTAGGGTAATTCTTGTATTTATGTAGAGCAAGGCATTAGACATTTTTATCCTCTACTTATTAACAAGCCAGATGGTACCGGCTGCTACCCACACAATTCCAATTATCAGATGGCAAACTGAAATATACGTGGGGCAAATGAGAAGATGTATATTAAAGAAGCATCATGGAGAATTGGCTTCTCAGAGATGTTGATTCACAAAGGGGTACTAGCAATTAGGGTGTGACAGCCTGCTGCTGAACATACAGCATTGGCCTGGGGGCACAAGTGTTCAGCCTCCAAAATTTTAATACTGTCTCTCTCTTTCCCCTATGGTATGAATACTTACCTTCGAAATCTGATTTAGGTCTTTCATCCTTTAGATTTCTTGTCCGCTTCAGGGTGATATGTGATATCAAACCCAGTCAGTAAGTTATTGTACTCCAGAAAGATGCAGAAGAGCTGAATATTAACATGAAGTTTGTGCATCACCTCTCCTAATGCACCCTCATGCACCTCTTGGCATTGCACCTCAGTAACACAGGAATTGCTCTAACACTGAAGTGTAGGATCCAGCAAAGTATTGCTATTCCAGGTCTTAAATTGACCTAGAAATTACAACTTGCAGATGGATTTTTGCTTAAGGGCAACTTTTAACTTCTGGTTTAAATATAAGGAGGTCTGGCCATGCTTATTGTGCTTGACTTCGTGGTCTCTTAAAACAACTTTTGTTAATTCAGAACCTAGATTCAGACCTTACTTAGGGATTCACCCTACATCAATGACACATGCTAATAATAAAGACCAAGTGTTTCAATGGCAGGTTTTATATTGCTTTTGTTTTTTTCAGGCCAGCCAGAAGATATAACCTCTGTAGGAAATGTGCTTGGGTAAAAATTGTGCTCTCATGCTTCCTTTATTTTGACATAGAATTGTACAACGTGAATTGGCTGGAAATATGGAGAATTATGTGGGAAAACTTTTTGAGTGACATTTCTATTCCTTTTCCCCACTGGCTCAAGCTGAAAGCAGCAACCCAAATCAAACTGTGGAGAAATTGATGTCCTGGGGTCAGATCAGCTAAAGGAATGTTATTTAAGCTAAAGTAGTGGTTTTCCAAAGTCCTTCAGTTGTTCATATGGGCTACTATTAGGTTAATCATCCATACGACTGGATTTTGCAAAAGTTGTAAAGTGAAGCATTTCAGATTGCCTTTAGATTCTGTTTATAGCATCCAATCAAGAGAACACCTTCTCTTTCAACAGCTGCTCTCACAATGCCAGGAAAAAGGTACTCTCCTTGCAGCTGTTCCTAGCTCTAATACTTACAAGCTACAGATGCTGGGGAAGTCTTTTAACAGGATGAGTCTGAAAAAACAAACCTGCATGGTTTAAACACCATTTACACTTCAAACAGTTTACTATGTGCAAATGGTGCGTGTGCAAATTCACACTACTATTCACGGAGAAGTGAAAGGTGTGCAGGCATTTGTCTGCCATTTGGTTACACAAGTGCACGAATCTGCAACTGTGAAGAAGCTGGTGCTTCTGTCTCACCTTCCACCTGGGAAATGGGGGTGCTACTAATGTTTCTTTCATCTTGCTGTTACCAGTAGACTTGGGCAAGGTCTGCAGTGGTCTCTAGGATGCTCTCAAAATCCTAAGTGTAACTCAGTGATAGAGCCATTCACAAAGTCTTGGGGAGTTCAGACAGAGCTTTTGCACCTGGGTTACCAGCTACAAAAGAAAACCCCAAACCATTGTCCAGTGTTTGTTCAATAAACGCTCCCTCCAGTGAAAGCAGCCCATTGCCTACTTTGTGTTACTGATGCTACTCAAAAAGGTTAGGCAAAACAGGGAAGTTCAAAACAAGCATCTCCTTGAAGCTCCAGGGTGCAACTGACAGTCTCTCCCAGTCTACACAATTGTCACAGAGGTTAGCTTTTTTGCTTCAGTTCTTTAAAATCCGCAAGGCCAAAGTTTCATTTGATTTCTCAGAATAAGAAAGTCAACATGATCAGATGCTTGAAGATCACTGACATCCAAATTATTGTCAGGTCTGGATTGCAAAGAAGTGATTCAATAGCTGAACATCTGTGTACTCGCTCACGTAGAGTTGCTGTTTCACCCACAAGCAGCTGTGGAGTAGACAGGCAAAATTCTCTACATGGCGATAATTACAGTGTGCATTACAAAGGAGGCATATTCATAAGAGCATGCAATCAGTTCGGGTTTTTTAAACTTTGGAACAGAGCAACACTGCTAGATCCAAGGCTAATATATATAAAATAGGTTTCTCAGCCAAAATAGAGCAACATGTAGTCAGATCTGCACAAGATTAGGAAATTCACTTACTAAGCAGGAAACTTTTTTCCACTCTTAGTTTTGCTTCCATAGAAGCAGTGATAAAGAACTACCCCAGGCACCCAAACTCTTCCAGAGACTGAAATACGATTGCTTCTCTACGGATTTGCAATTTGCTTTAATAGGCTTTTATTGCTCACTACACATGCCTGCCTGTTCTATCTTAGGCAGTGGCATTAGCCATTATATTATCATTACTTACCACCAGGTTAGTGGTGACAGCTGAGTATCCTTATCAGAGCTGGTGATCTTTTAATCTCTTATTTTATGCTCTTTCAGCCTCTTGGTTACATCTTTATATGAACACTACTGCAGCCAGGGGAAAAAAAAAAAAAAAAAGCTTACAATGAAATCTTTCTTTCACCCAAGGCAAGCAGCTAGGCAGCACAGAAAGCCTATGAAGTAGAGCTCAAATGAGACAGAATAGGATTTAACTCATGCATAAGCCTTGTGTGCTTGTACAGGACTGCCTTTTCCCTACATTCTGGATCTATGAGCTCAACTTTCTTTTTCATTGCTAGGAGATGAAAGGCATTCAAGTATGAAACAGTGCATTCCTTGGGTTAATTCTGACACTTTGGATTTGTTGTTTCAGGGTTCACATGTGAATATGAGTATGCTAGTGTGACATTCTGGGGATCCCTGCCCATGCACCCAGAGAGAACAGTCTCACCCCAGGTAAACAGAGCAGCCTGGACTATCACAGAAGTGAGTATATCATCAAACATAAGAATTATGCCAAAGTACAAGAACATTAAACTATGTCAGGAGTTCAGTCCTGTAACATCTTATAAAATGGCTCTACTTTATGATCACAGGGGTTTCTAGTACAGTAATGAATACACAGCAAATTCCTTTTCTAAGTAGTAGTTTGGTTCATGTGTTTACATGACATTTGTGGTGAAGAGAATAGGAATCAAGTTATTAATGATTTTTTACCAGCAGCAAGTCTTGGTTTTGCACTTGAAATATTCAGTAGCTGTATCTTATTCATTATCTAAACAGGTTCCAAAATTTCACAAATTTTTCTCTGAGGGAAGATACCAGGCACAGCAAGATTTGTGAGGGGAAAAAAATGATAGGTCACCGTGTAAAAGCAAACCAGCTGTCAAGGTTTTGCTTGTTCCCTTAATAGGTAGCTGTGGAAAAGCATTGTTTGGATAGAATAATTGCAAATCTGGGATTGTGGCGTTATGCTATGTGCACAGCAGGAAAATAACGAAATGGAAGGTTTAATTTAAAGTAAAAAAAATTAATTTAAAGGAAAACCCATTGGAGAGGGAGAGGGAGTGAGATGAAGGGTGGTAATGGGAACCCTGCTCCTGCCTGCATTCAGGGCCAGGTTGAAGATGCGGGCTGAGCATGGACTATGGAGAATGATCCTTGCTGAGCCTAAATATAATTTTCTGACATACCTGGCACAAAGCTGCGTGGGAACGAGGCACCTACCGATGACTCTATGTGCTTAAAGCACAGGATATCCAGACATTGATGGTGTTGCAGGCCCCCTGCTGGGAAAAGCCTATGGGGTGGGTACAGGCAGCCTCTGCCTCCCGGGAGAAGCAGGCTGGGTTTGCTGGCGTGGGGACAGACCTGCAGTGCCCAGGTTTGGTCCCGATGGCAACCCCCTTGCTTAAAGCCTGCAGAGAAGCGTTTGTCCATCATAGCCCACACACAAGGATGTGTCCCTGAGTGGCACTCAAGACTTTCTTACAGCAGCAGTCCCCAGGGCTCCAGGGTGCTATAACAGTTTACACTAAGTGGAATTCATCCCCATGTATCTTAAATCCAACAACAGAGAACAAAAATTTGGCAAGATGCTTCAACATGTTAGTGTGAGTTGAACACAGTTGTTCTGCTGACCTTAATGGCGCTATTCACACACTTACAGTAAGGTGTGCACTGAAGTATGTTGCTGAATCAGCTCTTTTGTGTATACTAAAATGTAACAGTGATTTCTGCAATCAAGGCCGGCGCCAAGCTCTGGTACATCCCTGCCTAGAGGCAAGATATTAGACCATTGCTGCTGTGTGTAGTAGCTGGCATTGCAGCTCCTCTTCCCAGGCTTGCTGAAGATGAGCAGGAAGCATCCACACAAATTGGCTCATGCTGCTTCTTTAATAATTCATGTATTTTTTCTCTCTTCTATAGTTAATGAACCTCCCCCACTCTCACCCTCATTCTCTCTCCCTCTCCCATTCAGTCAGTTTGTTGTGGTTTCATGTATCTAATCCATCTGTCACTCGATTACAGCTATCGAGCACCTGTTATGGATTTCTAGAGTTTCATTCAAGCTGTTG
Source organism: Falco rusticolus (assembly GCF_015220075.1). NCBI lineage: Eukaryota > Metazoa > Chordata > Aves > Falconiformes > Falconidae > Falco > Falco rusticolus. Next base: position 48,436,901 of record NC_051189.1, read on the forward strand.
ACAAGTTATTCACAAATTGGCCCTTGTCACACTGTCATCGGTGGAGTGCACTTTAGTGAATTCTTTTGGGTACACAAAATAATGAACAGAAGACAGCGAGGCTTGTGAATTAAGCAGTTTCATGTCCCAAATATTTAAAGAACTGTTAACAGATTGGAAATTTCTTGTTGGTGATATATTTTTCAAGCCCTTTTCTTAAAATATTTTGTCTTCTCCATCCAGACCCTTTTTGCATGAATAATCACAACACAACTTGCTTGAGTTTTCAGGGTAAGCTATGTTGACAATGACACCTCATTTTATGCAGCCTGTGTTGCAGCTGCAACACGTTGATCGTTGCCTCCTCTGCACAGTCTTCCTTGCCTGCGTTGCTTTGGTAGTAGCAGGGAAAGCAGAGGGCTGCCTGGCTAGCCCTCATTAGCTGCAAAGCTGTTCTTCTCCAGTGGTTGTTTTATTTTGCCCCAGAGAACACCAGGCAAAAATCAGGTACCGGGGGTGACCAAGGTCACTATCCAAGCGTGAAGCATCTCTTAAGCAAAGCTTAAGAAAAGTTAGGGTTAAAAGCAGGTTCAGCTATGCCTTGCAAAATTCTCCCTTTCCTAACAAAAATCTCAAAATCTCAATACCAGAAAATCTAGAAGTAAAGTTTTTCACCCAGTTTTTACCTCTGTTTCCATACAGTTGGTGCTTACCCCTAGACTTTTGTCCTGCACTGCTCATGTACCTCCCAGCTTCTGTCTGTGCTCTGCTGTCATTCCCCAAATGCTCGACATTATAAACACTTTTTGAGTGTGTAGTAAGGACCTTGAAAGTAATGTGGTACCAGGATAACATAAGCTAAAAGAGAATTCTAAACCATTTTCACAGTGCAGTGTGTTGATGGTGTATAAGAATGCATTTGCAAATGAAGACAGTGTGATTGATCTGTTTGCAGCTATGAAATAAGTTATTTATGTGCAACTTGGCTCGAAACAAGTAAATGTAGTGCATGCATATTGGTATATTTAAATCTATTTTGCATCAATAAACATATGTACCTTTTTCTAGTGTAGTCTGCGAATCCTTTGAATAAGATTGCAGGGCTTCAGTGTTTTGATTGTTAAAGAGGATTTCCGCCCCCCCCCGCCCCCCCCAAATTCAGAAGGATAGAAACTAAAGTTTAACAATTGCCTTCTCCATATGGGGTGCTAACCTATGCATTATATATTATTATGTAAGTCTGTATGTCAGGGAGTATTTTGACTGCCTAGAGCTTAATGACAGTGACAACAGGGCTGAGTGTTTATGGGTAAGAATCAGGAGGGCCAACAAGGTGTATATCCCGGTGGGAGTCTGTTATGGACCACCCAACCAGGATGAAGAGGCAGATGAAAATTCTACAAGCAACCAGGAGAAGTCTCAAGATTGCTAACCCTTGTTCTCATGGGGAGCTTCAATCTACTGGATGTCCACTGGAAATACAATACAGTGGAGAGGAAACAGTCTAGGAGGTTCCTGGAGTATGTGGAAGAGAAGCACCTGGCACAGCTCGTCAGTGAGCCAGTCAGGGGAGATGCCCTGCTGAACCTGCTCTTTACAAACAGGGAAGGACTGGTGGGTGATGTGGTGGTTGGAGGACATCTGGGGCATAGCGATCATGAGATGATAAGAGTTTTTGATTCCCAGAGAAGTAAGGAGGGGGGGGGGTGTCAACAGAATCACTACCTTGGACTTCTAGAGGGACTGTTTAGGAGACTGGTAGATGGAGTCCCATGGGAGATAGTTCTGAAAGGGCCAAGGGGTCCAGGAAGCCTGGACATTCTTCAGGAAGGTAGTCTTAAAGGTGTAGAAGCTGGTCATCCCCATGTGCTGAAAGATGAGCCAGCGGGGAACAAGATCAGCCTGGCTGAACAGAGAGCTTTGTCTGGAACTCGGGGGAAAAAGCAGAGTTTACCACCTTTGGAAGAAGAGGCAAACAACTCTGGAAGACTATAAGGATGTCATGGGGTTATACGGGGCAAAGATCAGAGAAGCAAAAGCTCAGCTAGAACTCAGGCTGGCAGATGGTGGCAAATGCTGTAAAAGATAACAAAAAATGTGTTTACAAATACATTAGAAACAAAAGAAGGACCAAGGATAATCTTCCTCCTGTATTGGATGTGGCTGGGATCATTGTCACAAAGGATGAGGAAATGGCTGAGGTACTTAATGTTTTCTTTACCTGAGTCTTTAGTAGTAAGACCAGCTTCCCTCTGGGTACTCAGCCCCTTAAGCTGGAAGACAGGGATGAGGAGCAGCAGAATGAAATCCCCATAGGTGAGGAGGAAACAGTTAGTGACCTGCTGCTCTACTTAGACATGCACAAGTCTATTGGCCAGATGGGATCCACACAAGGGTACTAAAGGAGATGGCTGAAGAGCTTGCTAAGCTGCTTTCTATCATTTACCAACAGTCTTGGCAAACTGGGGAGGTCCCAAAAGACTGGAAGTTAGCCAAGGTGACACCCATCTACAAGGGCAGGAAGGAGGATCCAGGGAACTACAGATCTGCCAGCCTGACCTCAGTGTCAGGGAACATCATGGAGCAGGTCATCCTGGATGCCTTCACGTGGCACATGCAGGAGAACTGGGGGATCAGGCCCAGTCAGCATAGGGTTATGAAAGGCAGGTCCTGCTTGACTAACCTGATCTTCTACAAGATGACCCACCTAGTGGCTGAGGGAAAAGCTGTGGATGCTGTCTGCCTGGACCTTAGTAAAGCCTTTGACATCATCTCCCACAGCATTCTTCTGGAGGGACTGGCTGCTCATGGCTTGGACAGGTGTACTTTATGCTGGGTGAAAAGCTGGCTGGCTGGCTGAGCCCAAAGGGTGGTGGTGAAGGGAGTTACATCCAGCTGGTGATTGGTCACAAGTGGTGCTTCCCAGGGCTCAGTACTGGGGCCAGTTCTGTTTAATATCTTTATCAATGATCTGGACAAGGGGATTGAGTGCACCCCCAGTAGGTTTTCAGATGACACCAAGTCAGAGGTGGGGGTGGGGGGTGGGAGGAGTGCTGATCTGCTTGAAGGTAGGAAAACTTTACAGAGGGATCTGGGCAGGCTGGACTAATAAGCCAAGGCCAGTTTGAGGTTCAACAAGGAGAAGTGTCAGGTCCAGCACCTGAGTCACAACAACCCCACACAATGCTACAGGCTTGGAGAAGGGTGGCTGGGAAGCTGCCTGGCAGAAAAGGACCTGAGGGTGCTGGTTGATGGCTGGCTGAACATGAGCCAGCAGTTCTGTGGTGCCCAGGTGGCCAAGAAGGCCAACAAGCATCCTGGCTTGTGTCAGAACCAGTGTGGCCAGCAGGACCGGAGCAGTGACCGTCCCCCTGCACTGCACACTGGTGAGGCCGCACCTCGAACACTGTGTTCAGATTTGGGCCTCTCACTGCAAGAGGGACATAGAAGTGCTGGAGCATGTCCAGAGATGGGCAGTGAAACTGGTGAAGAGTCTCTAGCACAAATCTTATGAGTAGCAGCTGAGAGAACTGGGTTTTTTCAGTCTGGAAAGGATGCTCAGGGAGGATCTTACTGCTCTCTACAGCTACCTGAAAGGAGGTTGTAGCAAGGTGGGTGTTGGTCTCTTCTCCCAGATAACAAGCAGCAGGACAAGTGGAAAAGTCTCCAGTTGCACGAGGGGAGGTTTAGATTGGATATCAGAAAAAAATTCTTCACTGAAAGGGTGGTCAAGCATTGGAACAGGCTGCCCAGGGAGGTGGTAGAATCACCATCCCTGGAGGTGTTTAAAAAATGTGTAGATGTGGCACTTAGGGACATGGTTTAGTGGTGGACTTGGCAGCCCTGGGTTAACAGTTGGACTCGATGATCTCAAAGGTCTTTTCCAACCTAAATGATTCTATGGTTCTATGATTCTAATATATCACTAGATAATTGTCTGGCAATTGCAAAGGGGCTAAATTACTTCTGATCACTTATTAGATTTCTTACTGCTTAGGGGTTTTATGATGTAAGATACATTTTCCTTTGTGGTTTCAGAGAGAAATCCAGCCAGTCTGATCATTGCCCTGATAAACCAACAGGTGGCAGGACTTCAAAGCAAACTGTGAAATAATAAAGCCATGTTCCATTATAACAAAGCTTAAAATAGAAAGTGCAGCTGTCTCAGTAGTTAATAGCTTAACAGTTAACTCAGAAGAAGTTCTTTTTAGAGTTTTTTGAATATAACTACTCAATGTTCAGTCTGTGAACCCTTGCAGTTCAAATACTCACAAAAAAAAATTCTTCCAATTAAAAAAAAAATAAAATCAGGGGAGTTATGGACTAAATTTGTAAGGGAATTTAGGTATTAGAGGATGCTGATAGGTACCCATAATATTTAAAGCATATAAGATTCAGATTTGCAGAAGTACTTCAGATAGCTAAATATTTAGTTACTTAAGCTCACATGATACTGATCACCTTTAGGGATCCCAGCATAAATAAGTTATGATAATAAATCCCATTTTCAAAACCAATTCATTTCCTTTGCACCAGATCATAAGACCAAATTATGTACCTGAAAAGGCTTCACTGAGAGTTTTAAAACCAGATCACAGTGAAACCATCAGTGCAAATCAGTAATAACACCTTCCCACCTGCTGCTGTCCAACGCATTCAAATCAGCCCAATCACAACTTCAGTATGACAGTAATGAACTCCTCTGAGCCCTGCCTCCAACGGAGGCTCTGCAAGTCCTGACACCAGGGGTTTACCCTGGATACCGAAACAATCCTTTCATTAGTGGCTTACCCATCCATCAGTGTCCTCAGCATGCCTGAGGCATGCTGTCTGCCAGGACCACAGCAGAAAAATAAACACAGGCCACCTCTAGATGGAAGGAAAGACCAACTCCAGCCTACGTGACGGCTGAAGGATAATCAGAATAATAGAATAAGCTCAGCAGAGATGGCCTTCAAGACAGGCAGAAGTTCTGACAACTAGGGCACAGGCTGCTTATGCAGTCGACTTGGCTGTGGTGCCCGAGTCCAGCAAAGAGTTCGCAGCCAAGGATCCTGAGCGAGGGGAGCCACCTCTAAACTGGCATCACATCAGTTGCTTAGACACATAAGCTCCATTCTTCAGTCTTGCACTATTGGCTAATTTAGGCAGCTCCCTGCTCAACTGTTTGCCTTAAAAAGCTGAAAATCCCTTTCTTACAAGCTTAACAATTCCCGCATAGGGATCCCAAGCTGCAAACAGGCACTCAAGTTGGTGCTGAAATTCCAAGCTGCGAGTAGCCGAGGAATTGTGTTGTGCTCCTCTGCCAAACAATGCTGAAAACCATCTAAATAAATCCCTTCAAATCCTAAATCTTGCTGGCTATGAGGAAACTAGGCTAAGGGAGCTTAAAACACTTTTAAAAATAATGTAGGATCCTAAGGCACTTACGTGCCTTTGAAAAATTTACCTTTAAAAGGGGAATGCTGGAAAGTGATTTACTTCTCAAGTATCACCATTAACTTTGTGAAATTATTCCTGAAGTGTGCATGAATAAAAATTACTCACAGAAATAAGGATATCACCATCTGTCTAAATAAAAAGGAAGCATAAAACAGGCTCAAAACCATATTGGTGTTTGAGCTTTTCCAATGAAACTTTAAAATGAATAGGTTTTCATTGGCTTTATAAAAAACATAATGTGTTCCTTCTAATATTTTTTAACATATAAACCCAACATGTTCTCTAAGTATTTCTGATGGGTGGTCTGGGCATTTGATTAAAGGATCCTGGTAATGAGGATATCTTGGTACCTTGAATTAGTTTTTTGGACAGTGCCAAAAACAAGTCTCAGGTGTTTTATAACTGAAGTATTTTACTGTAGGAACGCTCACTCCCAACAGCCCAAGTCTTATTTCTGTATGAAAAAATAATAAAGGTTTATAAAATTTACATGTTTTACCTTCTTTTCAGTTGGTGTTAGTCTTTTGTTTTCAATTATGTGATTTAAGGGTGCTCCTTCCTACCCTGAAGAGGATCAAGGAGTGAATAGTTTCCAGGAAAAAAGTATCTTTTGCAGAAGCAGCTGTTGAAGATCCTTAACAGAACTGGATAAACGTGGGATAGATTCAGGTCTTGGTTACATCACTGAAAAATCAGCACAAGTCTCATTTTTATACATGCTTGTGATGTTGCTGCATTTGCATAATATGGCCCTGTGGTGGGCTAAGCAGAACACCTTTCCTTAGTACTGCTTAGTTGTCTGCTCTCTTGAGCAAAAGCAGGCTTTGCAAATCTACTAATTTCATTCAAATGCTTTTCTTCTCAGCAGCTCTCAAACATTTTAAAACTGAGCTTTTTCCTTTATAAATTTGGTCCCCTTTATGGTCACATATGCGAATGTCCTACATGTATTGTCATCTCCAGCATGCCCCAAACTCTACATCCCAACCTCCACCCCACTTCCCATTTTCATGGAGTCTATTTCCCCTAAGAAGATCTTTGATACTTTAGAAAGCCACCACTGCCAAAGTTATGTGCTCTGTTCTTTCCTGCAGCCCACATGGCTCTCAGCAACCCAACCCAGAGCTGCCTCTGAGAAGGGAAATCTGTGAGAAGGTTGGTAGTACACAGCAGGGGATCAATGTGAGCCAAGACAAAAAAACAAGGAATTTTTTTCTTAGATCTTCTGCTCTGAAATTTATTGAGCCTTTCCTGTACATCACCACTTCAAGTACTATTGGTCCAACTTGCTGTCTCTCAAGCCACGCAGGCAGTTGTGGGGCTGAGGTGGCTTTGTGGCAGTCAGTCATGCTGTTTCCCGCCCTTGACAACTATAATCTCCTGCCATGTCTTCTTCCATTTCCTTCTCTTGTTACTGAAGAGATGCTCAGTCCCATAAAAGCTGACATGCCCTGAGAAATTCTGTATACTCTTTCTTTTACAAAGCCTGTGCATGTAGATCTCTGACTTTGCAAAGAACAAAGGCTCCCAAATTCATTGTTAAGGAATACCTGTGGGGGAAAAAAGCCCCAACAAAACCCATCCTACTTGCATTTTGACATGTACTATAAAAAATGGAGTTAGTGAGAAATAGCTTATGTGCACAAAATCAAAATGTGCTGTATCAGCTTTTTTCTTTGGGGATTAGCAGAGAAAAATGATTTTTTTGGGTGATGTTTTGTTCCCTGGCTCCAGAGAAAACCAAACCTCCAGATTATGCCCATGTAAGGGTTTTAAAAATTGTATAAATGTGTAAATATTTTTATTTCTAGTTAATATTGTGAAATTTAAAGCTTCCATTAACTAATTGCTGTCTTATTTGTGGACTACTTGCTCATAAATGTCTATAAAATATTAAAAATATTAGCATTTAAATAAACATTGAAGTAAATGTTTGCTATGGTGCTTATTTTACCTTCTTTCATTCTGCTATCAACCATAGTCTTAGATGGAGAGGTTCACAGTAACGTAAAAATGTAGCAGCTGAAGACTAGAACTATTTCTATGCCCATGGCAAGGATAGATTCCTGCTTACAAATAGGTGTATATATCTGTGAACATATATGTATATATTGGTTGAGCAGATTTCATATGTATATTACTTAAATTACTTTCATAGTTTTATAAATAAATATAAAAATATATTTTTATTTTGATTAATATTATTTTGACTGTACCTTAGACAGTTGTCGACAGTTGCACAAATAGTGCCAGATCAGAATGGTTAATTCTTGCCCATTCTGCACGAGGGTGTATAAACAAAATCAAAATCTGAAAAGAATGATTAATTGGGCTTGTGAGAGGGATTTTGAGTCACTAGTGGGCCAGGTATACAGAAGGATAAGCACAATTTGCTAATAAAAATTTGGTGTAATTTAAAGCCACTGTTTAAAGTATTTATTCTAACTCAGTTGCATAAGAGCACAACTTTAAAATCAGACAGGTAACGGTAATATTCTCTTTCAATGACTTATATCAAAATGCTGCATTTCTGAATAAATCTCCTTGCAAAAGGCTTTCACTGTCTCTACGCATTGACCTTTCAGCAAACATAGGGTGAGGTGCCATTAAAGGGTTTTAGGACATTATTGGTAAGCGCAATTTTTTTACTTTAATTTTCATGCTACTTTGCTTTTGACTATGCACCAGGGATATTTTTAGATTATTGATGACCGCACCATCTGTCTGTATTCTATTAATACCAATATAACTGAGTTTTGCAAACTCTTTCTCCTTCAGTTCAAACCCTTAGGCAACATATCCTTCCACAGCTACAGCAGGAACTCGAGAGTGAACGACCTTTGTTGCACTAAGCATAGGCAGTATTTGCTCGTGTTTTAAGCAGTACTTCTACCCGTACTTTCTGACAGTTGGGAAATACAGGACTTCAAAGTAAGAGGATGGAAACAGATTTCAAGGTTAATTATCTCATATCCTTGACTTGTGAGTCCATCTGGATTTTGCTGAATGGAGAAACTTGACAGTTGGTTTTGTGGTGGTGTTATAGTCCAAAGGCATGCTGAAGGACTTTGCCCAGTATGAAAAGCTGCAAAAGGGCCCTCACCAAGGAAGTGGAATTTCAGTGTCAGATTTGTCAGTCCACTGGTAGAGCTGGACATGGGGAAATTCCTATCTTTGAACCTGGAAAAATTTTGCAATATCCATATCAGCTCTGTCCCCACCCCATTATTGCTTGTGCCCTAGTCCAAAATTGAAGAGCTGGCAACAGAAAAAATGCTTGGGCTTTAACAGATTGACCAGAGAGCAGTGCAGAGGGTCTGGTTTGAGCTTTTTGTAAACTCTTTTCCTCATGGTTTCCAACCACCACCTTAAGAGAAGGATTTGAATATTTCAGTGCACGTGCTTTGCTTTTAACACTGGCTTTGGCTGACCTGCTTGTTTAGTTTTTAAGTTCTGGCTACATTACATGCTATTTTTAGTGCTTCCACAATTAAAAAAAAAAACACAACAGTAATTCACAGAATTCACAACAATCATGGGTTAAACACTTGACAATTTACTCACAGTGAATGCTGTACTCTCTTTGCACTAGTAATAATGCAACCATTTAGCCAGAATTTTATAATCCTTAGAACTGTGAAGTTTTCCTGACTTTTTTTTTCTAAGAATTAATCCTTGAAAGCAAAAATTTGTTGATACGAGGTATTTCAATACTACAAGGCTGAGTATCTATGAACGTGAAAGCAAAAGCTGGTTACAGAGTTAGAGAGTGAACATTCTGCTTCTGCTGTAACATATATAATAAAGGGATATTTTTAAAAAACTGAATATGCAAAAAAAGCCACAGAAATATTTGTAGGAAATTTATTTAGAGGGAATAGAATGAATTAAAAAATTTTAAAAGTGTCATGAATTATTTGTCAATCTCAACTCAGAAAAAAACCCAACATTGTAGCGGTATTGTCACCTGGATACATGCATGTGTGTCAAGATATCTAGGTAGACAGGTAGCAACCCTTTATAGCGAGGTGACAACAGGACTTGAAACAAGGATATTTCTGCTGTGTGAGCTGCAGAACAAAGTCCATTATTTGATAGCAGGAGCAGACCTTTACCAACTTTTATTCAGCCACAGTGAAGAAACAGTTGGCTAAAAACACAGTACACTATATTTGTGTTGGTTATAAGCCCCTGAATATCATTCTTATGGAAATTATTTTTATCTTCTCCAAAGGGAAAATGTTTTGGAAACTCCCTGTGGGTTTCTCAGACTGTTGGTTTATTACATGGATTACTCCTGCAGTGTTTTGGGCTCCCACACTCTGGACTGAGTTGTGATTCTATATCTATCTGTATTTCTTTCTTTTGCTGCCTTTTTCTTTCTCCAACCCACATGTTTTCCCCACTAGGAAATAAATTGTTTCATATTTTTCATTTGAAGCCAAGGCACCTTAAATGACTTCCATTGAGTTTTTCCAAGTCAGGTTCCATTAGCAGAACAAAAATGAAAACAATTCCTGTTATGGTGAGCCTTAAGAAATGGGTTGTGTAATGAGCCAAAACAATGGGTGATTGACAGTCAAGAATTTAGTTGGCTTTAGCCCATTTAACGAAGCCAGGATGTGTAGGAAAAAAATTCACTAACAGACTCCCATGTCTTTCTTAATGACAGCAAACAGTCAAACCTATATACCAATAAATAAATATTCAGGTTTCTGAACTTTCACAGTATATATCCCTGACAATGAAAAAAAAACAGTTAATATTCTTTATTGGGGTTAAAGAAGCGAAATTAACTTTAAAGGCACTGTTGCCAGCTCGTATTTTTTTTTGGACTAGGGCACAAGGAATAATGGGGGGGACAGAGCTGATATGGATATTGCAAAAAGCACAAGGGATCACAGACCTGTAGTACAGTATTGTAACAGAAGAACAGCAGAATACCAGGAAGAGTAGAGATGCCCAAGAATTTCTGGAAAAACACTGGTGAAGTGTTAGCTGGCCTTTTTGGTGCTGGCTCACTGTCAGCACTCCAGGACACCAGTGGGGTTCTGCAGAGCCACTTTGGTGTGTGGCTCCCACAGCAGCCGACACTTCAGCGAGGGGGTAGACTGACAGGTGCTGCTGAAGCACAGCACCTAGACAAGGAGCAAGTTCAGATCATGTGCTGCCCTGAAGTGAGCAATCCTCCCAGAACATGTGCCATGATGGGTTGTAGTGCGAAGGCAAACCAAAGGCTCTTCAGGAACTGGGTTTGATCCAATGGGAATTCGGTAGTTTGATGCACCTCATCGTACTAGCTCTAGCACATCACCAGTGATGGCAGACATAGGCTGGCTCTACGGAGAGCTGCTATAATGTGCCTGCACAGGGGTCCCTACACCATTAGCAAGGAACCCACCTCGCTCTGCCTGTCTTCTTTGGATGTTCACTCTCCCAGATCTGGCTCTAAGCATCTTGTCCCTTTTTAGAATTTTCTGTTATTCTTTTTCTGCTAATAAATATCAGCTCACAAATTGAAAACAAGGCAACCATGAGAGTGCTCCTGTTCCCAGCAGCAAGAGCAATCATGTGCATCCTGCAAATTTCAGGTTGCAGCATAGGATCTATAAAAAGCTTATACAATGTGTATGAAGGAGTTAGCCTAATTTGAGAGTATTACCCACATCACGACTGGTGCTTCTGTGCAGGTGTGCCTGGATACACACTGCTAGCATTTTTAAAGTCTCCACTCCACGAATTTAGGAAAAAAAAAAAAGATTGTGATTAAAATAGAAAGACTAAAATACCACTTGTTTTTGAAAAAAAACTATTGGAAATTAATTTTATACTAAGGTAAACACAAACTAAGGAAAGAGATCTAAAACCAAATCACAGACAAGTGTTTGATTAGTCTTGTGGTTGTTGCATATTCCATGAAACGTCAAAAAATTATTAAAGATAACAGTTGACTACAGCAGCCTAATAAAACTTTAGGACTAAATTTTAAGGAATCTTCACAAATCTCATCAAAGTGAATATTGTAATGCATTACATAAAATCCTCTTCAGCTTAGATCATTTACAAGCATAAATAATTACTTTGCAGGAAGTGAAGTAATTAAGTTTAAAGCACCAGATCTAGGAACACTATTGTTTCCTCAGGCAGGCTGGTACTGAAGGCTCCTAATCATCCTTAGGATAACAGTGTACCAGAGACTGCAACAAGTAGTGATAAAATATGCAATTTTATGTTGATGAGCTATAAGGTAGTACCTGGGGGTAAAAAAGTTAACACACCAATGTGGGATGAAAAATATGATGAAATGGGAATACACATTGATTCATTACTTACATACAGAAATTAGTACAATTAAAGCTATACATTATGCCCATTAAGTTACCTTCTGTGCTTTTTGTAACATTCCTCACAGAGAGGAATGAACTTTTAAGGTGCCATATAAGGATTAATAATCTGACACAAACCACTCAAATGTAAAGAATGATCTTTAGTTTGCTATCCAGCTTTCATCCTGAATCTCCTCTTTAGCAAACAGATACAGAGCCATTCTGCTGTAAGGGGCTCAATATTTTTGTTTATAAAAAGAAATTGTATAATATCTATATGCTGTAATGCTAGGCCACGGTGGTGCATCTCATTCACTTTGTTCAATGAAGGTGTATGCATACATACAGATGTCAGAAGTACAATGTTAATAAGATAAGCTCATTCATACTGGAGCAGCCAAGGATCGATAAAGAAGAATTTTACTACCAGACAGGAGAATTTCCTCAACATTCCTTGGCTGATCTGCAAAGTCCTTCATCCAAAGTTATGTAGACGTTGTCATCTTACCTTTAATACAGATCCTCAGTCATTCAGTCAGTTTTCCCCTCTCTCTCTCTCTCTCTCTCTCTCTAATATCCTGAAAATAACCTTCAGCTTCTTTAAAACATAAAGCTTTGGCGTTTTGGAGAAACTGTAATGAGCCAATAAACCCAATTTGGAGGCTGGTTAGTATCACATAAATTAATTTCCCTGCTAAATGATCAGAGTCACATCCACCTTTTTCACTACCATCTGCCTCACAACAAAGTTGGCACTGTACTCCTTTGAGAGGTGGACTGTAAAAGTGTCATTTAGAAAAGGCTTATTAACAAAAGCCTTTCTAAGTTCCAATTTTCCTGTTCCAGGGTAATGATCACAGTCAGCGTATATATACCATTAGCAGGAAGCACTCCAATGCCCATATGGCATGCACGTAAAATAATAATAAAATAAAAAAAGGGTAAATGGAACGTGTGTAAGGATCTATACAAATATTCACCTTCATTTTCAGGGATTTTCCTAGGTCACGGCAATTCTGCTCGTTGTTAGTGCTGCCTGTGAAGGCAGAGTCCCTGCCCACTGCGGTATTTCCCCTTCTTGCCTCTGAGCTACATGATCAAGCATTTTGCCACACGTATAAATGGCCTTGGAACAAAACACTTCCTGAACTTGCTCTTAATTTCTGTCCCCTCTCTCATTTCTTCCCATGTGTGACATTCACTCGACCACCTTGTCGCATTCCTCAACACAGCCAAGTTCTTGGCATGTACTTTGGGATAGTCTGATGGGGGGAAAATGCAGAGAAACAAACGCATGCTTCACCTCCACGTGGAAAGTCTTCTCTGCTCCTGAAATTCTCATTCCTAAGCTCTCAAAGTCAAAGACCATTCCTAAGTGTAACAATACAAAGCTCCAAGAGGACCTTCCCTGTGGCATATGAAGGCATGGACTCTGGTTGTGGTGCAACCAGAGACACTATTGTACAGAGAAGCTCCTATTTATACCTCTGAGCCCGGATACAAATTCCAGCTGCGTGTACCACCAGGCTCAGGGCAGGAACCCTTCATGCAGTTACATGGCTGTATATCACTACAAGCATGCAGACACCTTTTTGCTACTAGATAACCATGTTTAACTTTCTTACTTTCCTCCTCAATACCCAGTAGTTCTCTTATCTCCTGGCAGATCAGACATTCTCCATCCTCCTCTCCCACACTTCCCCAGAGACTGGCACTGCCTGGAGCTCACCAAGGGGAGAGGGGAGATGTGCCCCATTCTCCCTCCAGCCCAGAGGGGAAGGTGACGTACCCACACAGGTGGGGCCCATGGTCCCTCAGCAGCTTCTGGTGGAAGGAGCCAGGGGACAGACCCAGCACCGCTGCTCTGCAGCATGGCAGCAGTGCCACTGGCTGCTCCGGCCTTGGCCGGAGCTGCTCCTCTCCTCCCAGCTCTCTGGAAGCACCATCCCAGGCAGCAGGGACAGGGCAGGCTGTGCCAGCTCTCTGAGGAAGAATCTAGATCATACATGCAGGACAGAGGGCTCCCCGACACCTGTTTGGCTTTCTGCTGCCCTGTTTCTCTTGTTTGGGTTTGTCTGCTATTTCCTGCCTATTTTCTTCCCCTTTCACATAAAGGCTTTTGCTTTCTCTCTGCGCAGCATGGAGAAGCAAGCTGTCTTTGTGGTTTGCAAAAGCCACACAAGCTCTCCAGGCTTAGCTTAGCCCTTATGTTTACCAACTGTTGTAAGGCAGGAAACCATCCAAACATGGTTCCTAAATTCAGATTAAAAACATCCTACTGGAATTTTTTACTTGTGGGTAAAATATACATGGAGGCCAAGATTTTCTTCATATTGAGAGCCTGTAGTGGAGGCAAGGAAGTTTTAAATTTAGGCAGGCCCTTTGATCTCCTTTTTCCAGTAATGAAAAAAATGTGGTGACAAAATTGATTCACGGGGCAGCAGGGTAATATGTTTTCCCATGTGAAGGAAGTGAGGAAGAAGTTGAATACTTAAGTTAAAATGCATATATATACATTTTATATATGTGTGTGTCTGTGTTTCCCTTTCACGTATCTGAGTCAGAATTCAACAATCCCACCAAATGGAATTTTACCAGAGTCATTTATTTTGCAATGAATGGCACTGTCCCTTCCTTGGTGGCAGTACCACTGGGCCATGAGCTTTCAGTGAAGGGAGCAGCATCACCACGACATACGAGCATCATGGCACACTGTTATTTTTCACTAAATTTCCTGCAGCATGCTATTTTCCTACCATACACAATGCAGACAGTAGCTTTGGTTTATTTTCAGGAATAAGATGTATCTTTTTCTCCAAATTCTTAAAACCTCAATTTCCCCCCCCACACACACCACCCCCCCACCCCCCCTTAACAATAGCCATAAATCCGGATGCAGTAACCAGATTTACTTGGTTACAATGATCTCTCCATTCTAAACAACTGGAACAGACACCATTAAGAAGGTTTCCACACTTCCCTATCTTAGTAGGTGTAAACAGATTCTTTAGGGGCTTTTTCCTCTTAATATTTATTTCCTCTGGTTTGTTTTTATAGGTGTTATAGGAAGGACTGGGTTTTAAGAAATTATTTTCAATAAATTTTCTTAGGAAACTCTTCAGACAGTTCAAGCAACAAAACCAGTAGCAGCAACCGCATGAGTCAAATTTCACTCCAAAGAAGTTTTTGAAACCACACTGTGTATTTTTGATCTGTTTTCTGTGCTCAAAATGGAATCCAAATTACTTGAATGTAAATTAAAAATAGCAAACTGTATGACTGTAAAGGTCAAAATCTAGACCATAGAATTACTAACAGTCTTTCTTTTAGATCTGTTGTCTTCCCAAATTTAGAAAGAACCGAAAACTTCCTTCTTCTCCATTGAAATCAGCACTGCCACTAGAATGTCTAGAAAACTTAATATAGTAAATCTTTCATTCACCTTTCTCAAGGTCTTTATCATCTGAAAATGGATTTCTTTTCAGGAAAAATAATCATACTGTATAAAATATAATTCCTTTGACTTTCCATTTCTGCACACAACAGAAAGAAATTTAATATTGACCAGGCTGTTGCATTTTCTTCCTTTTAAAAAGATATATTAAATAGTAGTCTCGGACTTTTGGGAGTCTGGATGCTGAATGTCTTCTTAAAATACTGGAAACTCCAAAGTGCATGCATGTTGCAGTATGGCAATACCAATATTAGGTAAGGACAAAACCAACCCATCTCCATGTCTCAAATACAGTCAACTGAAGAGGCAGAAGCTTCTGTTTGCTCCTGCCATCAGCTCAGGAGGTTCTTCTCTCATTTTTCATTCTGGAAATCAGTGCAGATTTTCCTGTTCTTGATGGGAGAAAATTCGTGTTCTTACCCTGACATGTCTGCAACCTGTTTCTCAGATCCTGAAAACATGAAGACACCTATTTTGAGCTAGGAAGGGTTGCTCAAAAATCATCACTGGCACTATTAGCTAAAGCCTGTGAGTCTATGACTGGGGTGAGCTCCTTGAGGTCTCTTCAGTTTGTTTAGGTCCAAAAATTGGCAAATGAACTGTTCTGCACTTCCCAGGAATTCCAAGTAATTTCCACATGAACGGTGTTTAACTGAAATCTCTCAACTCCTCACAGCTAGCTTCTGTTTCTCCACCTGAATTATGGGGATTTCCAAGAACGGGAATTTCTCCTGGAGAAGAAAAGTTCTGGGTAGATTTCTGCCTGAAATCTGAAAAATGTGAAGAAACAAGAGTTCCCTACTGCAGGAAGCATAGCCAGGCTATACCTGTATTGCAGCCTCTTGGTTAACCGCTGGGTGGTTGAAAAGGTTGCGTGCTGGCTGGCAGCAGCCTAATTGCCACAGCACAAAGCTGCTAAGGCAGATTTCTTCCCCTAAGAAACAGGGTGTGTTGCACTACTTAAGAAAGTCTAAAAATACATATTCCTGGGGTTTGTGGTTAACTTTGGGTATAGGAAACACTCTAGCAATGCTTTGTAAATGTTGCTTGAACTTCTTTAATTCCTACCCTCAACATCCTACAAATACAGGCTATATTTCATTCCTGTTTTACAGGTTCAGAGTCATCTCACTGCCAGCTAAAAAAAAATAGGTTTTGTTTACAATGGTCATTAAAACACGTATCAGTATACCTGAGATCTCAGCTGTCAAGTGAACATTAATCTGGCCAATTTTCCACCATGTATATGGTCACAAAAAGCAGAACCCTGCTAGTCCTTCATGCAAATAAGATTATGTACATGATACACATTGTTAGTATTATCACTGGAAGCATACTGTGCATTCACTGAAGGCTATTTCAATGTGTTTCTGTTGTATCATACGTTTATATAGACATGGTTGCTGATTTTAAAATAAAGCCATTTTTATTAGCTTGCTTAAAACCAAACCTAAAGCTTGGAAATATAGCTACCATTTCTGTGTACATGTTTTTGGCACAAGTAAAAAAATTTTTATGATACATTACTTGGTATTCTGCAGATGAAAATGAGCCTGGTCACCCTGTGCTTTCAGCTGGCTGGATGAAATTCTTCAAAGATGCGGAAGCTGCACAACAATATTTAAGATGACATTGTGCTTGAGGTGGCAAGCCCTGCACAGCAACATACTAGCTTGCAAGGTTTATTAACCTGACCACAGCACCATGTAAAATGCGGCTCTGCCAATTCTTACTTTGCTCTGAGCACATCCAGACATGAGACACCCTGGATAGCAACATTTTGAAATGCAAAATACTCAGCTGGGAGGAAGGCATAAACAAGTACATGACAGTTCAAGTAGTTATCTCCGTTTCTGCAGTCGACTGACTTCAGCGAATGAGAAGGATGAAGCCACAGAGCCTGAACCTGTGCCTTCCTTCTGGAGCACAGTCAAATGATGCAGCGACCACCACCAAGCAGCACTGGAGATGTATTTTGGAACTGTTTAGATGCTCATCCTGAATAAGCCACAGAATTGAGGTAGATCTGCATAAATCTCCTTCTTGGAAGAAATCACTCCCAGATTAAAAGGGCTTTTATAGACTCGTAAGTCAGGGTTTTTTTCTGAATAGAAACTAGAAGAACATTCTTTTAAATCTGAGAAAACTGAAAATGGAAAGGGAAGACAGAAAAGAACTTGAGGATCTTCCCAATCCTGAATGTTGTAGCAGCGCCAGCCTCCACATCCAGTCTGGGCTTCAAATTAGTAACTTGGTGACTTTCTGAGTGCCCACATTGCCCTGTCTCAAACCTTAGGAAAGGCTGATTATTTTTTTTCTCATCTCTTGTATTGGCTGAGCTTTTGATGTTGCTTTCTTCAGGAATCACCCAGCCACGTTTGCTGTGCTGTTTCCTTGCTGTGTCTTCCATTTTCCCTTCTGTCTGTTCTGTCCTTCATTTAGGAATCTTCCTCCTCTGGCCATGTCCAGGAGTTTCTGGGGAAGGTGGCATCTCCAGGAGCCAGAGAAGTACCCAGTGTGCTGCAGCTAGGATAAGGCAAGGAGATTTCCTTTCTGCTGACCTGCCATATACTTTTGAAAGGAATTAACAAAATTCACATTCCCCGTACCCCTAAAAATGCCCCAGATCTCATCATAATGCACCTTTAAAATAAAAATTAAATAATAAAATAGTAAGACTGCCTTATGACATATAAATACACCATCTGACCCATCTGACGTAAATACACCAAAGCTTAATGTAGCTGAGCAAATGTGCCATTATAGTGCACGCTGGTACATCTTAGAGTTTCCTTCTCTGCTGGCACACAGAACCAATGGAGTGAGTAGGCAGACAGTAAAAGCAAAAGGTAACTCTTTCCCCAAGCATTGTTACACCCCTCCGTTTCCCCACCCCCACCCCGCCCACCATACATACACACTCCAAAGGGGTGTTTCCTGGACTGTGCTCATGTCAGGGTCTGCAGGTCTTTAAAAGTTTGCATTTCTGTAGGTTCCAAGCAAGATACCATGCCTCGTGTGCAAAAGGCATCGAGATGCATACCACATGCAGCATTTCAGTGGTGTCTGCTCAGCATTTTGACATGTCAGTACCAAACTGAGCGCTCTTTTCATGCAGTCTGTGAGAAAGTCCTGGGCCATACTGCTGGGGCAAGCCACCTACACTGAGTGCTACAGCTCTGACCCTCAGCCCCAGGTAAACAAACAAATAAAACCTTCAAACCTAACAGAAACTAGCTCAGCTTTACCAGGGTTAAGGTTTTAAGAGCTAACAATCTTCCATGAACAAAGGAGAGCTCATCTGTTTAACAGCTATGTTTGCTCGGTAAACTGTGGGGTTGGAGACCATGCCTGGGAAGAGACCGAGGTTCGACTTCAAACATCCAGGTGCATTCTCTCTACCTGTATTCTGACCAAAGCAAAGCCACCCAGGACTGAAAATCATATACCTGCATCAGGGCAGAAGTAGACCTGGACTGATCCTTGCTGGAGTAAGCAGGCTCTGAGGGGCAGGACTAAATACCGCAAGCACAGTGCTGAGCAGGTATCCACACACACATATCTGCCCGGCTTCTGGTCCAGCTGGCCCCTGGCACTGACCAAGCACGAGCACCATCGCCTGCTCTCTGTTGGTCGCACCCAAAGAGAATTTGGCTTGTTTAACCTAGAACAAAAAAGGCCAAGGGAACATTAGTCTTCTAAATATATCAACTCTGTAAACGCTGGGGACAAACATCTGTTTAAGTTTAAAATTAACTTTTGATTGGAGAAAGGCATGGAGTGTGTTCAGATAGTCTTGGGTATGAACATGTGAATTGTGAGGGTCTGAACCAGCCTTTTGGTGGGAATTACAGGAAGCTGTGGGGCGGAGGGCATGAGAGGGCAAGAGGAGGACAAAGCTGTACTAAAGCTGTTTATTTATGGCCTGTAGTTAGGCATGAGTCAAGAGCTGTGAAGGAAAAAAAAACTAACATAAACAACCCAAATCAACCAAAAATCCAAGAAGAAAGTAAAAAGATGATAACGGTCAAGGCAACAGAATACCAGCCTGCAAACTGTTTACAGTCTGCCTGCTGTGATCAACAGATATATTTTGCTGGGATTGGAAGGCTAAAGTCGGAGAGACACAAAACCGGTGAATGTATAAACAGTATCAGTCTGTTTAAGAGTATGAAGTGCCAATGCCTGTTCAGGGAACAAGTAACTCAGATACTGCTACCACTCAGAAAAAATAGTTTGTTAGCTAAGAGGTAACGATGTACACATCGCTGTGTACACACATGCCAGTACCAACTATTTTACTATACTGAAATCCTGGTTTCCTTTGGTTATTCAGGGTTTCATTGCCTTGAAGAGCTCCAGTGGCTAGTTTCTAAATACTTGATCTGTGGGTTTGGTTTTTTGTTTTGTTTTGTTTTCATTTGGGTTTATTTTTTTGAGGTGAAATCTTGGATTTTGTTGTGTAAGGGAAATAAATCAGAGTGAGGGCAACAGCACAGTTATTCTTTAGCTCTGACAACCTGGTTCTCCCTTATAGATTCATGGAGCAGTAAGGAAGATCACCATCTCTCCTTCAAGACACATGACATTCATGGGGAAAGAAATTCAGTGGGGATAAAAGTGGGGAAGGGACTGGTGTTGCTGTTGCATTATACTTTTACTTGTTTTGGACTTACTTTGCTGCTGGTGATGAGTTCTGGGGTATAATGCTTGGGTTTTACTTCTTTTGTTTGGCTGCTTGCTGTAGGTCCAAGTAGGGACTGGCAGCCTTCCCCACTGCTCACTGGCAATCAGCTGCTCTTTCCAGTGCTGTGTCTCAAAGTGAAATAAAAAGTGCAGAGTGAGAAAAACCGACTGACACTGTAACATACCATTGTGCTACTGCTTTTCAGAGGAAATACTGGCTTAACTGACAAGACACCTAGACCATCCCCATTGTTTTGGAGAACCTGTGAAAACTTGGAAGTGGGTGGAGGCACTTGGTATGGGCACATGGATCTTTTTATGTCAGATACTGTGCTTTTTCAAGAAGCCTTAAGATAAGTAATGACATCACTGGATCAGGCAACCCATGAGAGTCCAGCCAGGATCTGTAAAAAAAAAAAAAAAAAAAGTGAAGGAGAGCTGGAATGGTGGTGAAAATATGTCAGCAATCTTGAGAATACTTTTTTGTCTTTGATCAGATGGTTTGACAGTTTGTAGTATGTCTGTGAATGATGAAGTGCTTGGAAAGGTGTTGCTGACCTCTTACTAGTCCCTCCAAAAAAGGAATGAGGGAGTTATCTCTGTATGTGCTAAAGGCCTCCAGTGCACCCCAATAAACCACCTTCAGCAGGGATAGATGTCCTCCGCGAAATAAGCTGTACTTGGCCTTTCAGCGCTGGGAGGAGGAACACTGGGAAGTCCTCCTGACTTCTGCAGTTAACCCAGTGCTTACTACTTTTTTTCCTGAATTATATTGCCATTATGTACATCTGCAACAAGAAATATTACTCTTGACCAGTTAAGTGCTCCCTTCTGATTCTCTGTATAGATGTACCCTGACATTGAACTGCCAGGTACTGAAGGCATGGTGCTTAGATATTAGAGTGGTAGGGAACTTAAATGTCTAGAAAGATCCCTGATAAATGATATGCTCTGCAGATAAACCTCTGCCAAATTCTATTCAAATGGCAAAGAGATAATGTGAATATGACTCTAATGAAGGAAGGCTAGAGTTGCCATAACGCATGCAGGTGCAATTGCTCCAAATCTCTCTTAAAATCCATTTTCCTGCCAGTGCTCATTCTTCCTTTAAACAGAAGTTAATACTCTGCTGACATTACTGAACTCCATCATGCTCATTATCTCAGGCTAGCATTTAGATCAGGTTTTTGGAGGTGAAAGACCAATTCATTAACTCTATTGTGGCACTCAATGACTTCCTGTAGAGAGATCATAAGTCAGATGGTGGGTGTCACTGCTGGAAGATAAAAGACAGCTATAAAGTAGGAAGACAACTGGTATAATTCACAAAAATGAGGAGGAAAATTTACTCTATAGCTTTTAATTTCTATTCATTGTTCAGGTTTTAAGTATGTTATTTAGATAACAGTGCATTGGAGGGATTATTTTTTTTCATGAGTTTCAGATATGGAATGGAAGAGGTTATTGGTTGGTTATTTGTTTTTGTCTTAAAGAGAAGAAATAATATAGGTAACAAATAAGAGCAATTCCTGGAAAAAAGGAATTAAATTGGGTGTTTTAAAGCCAGCTGTGTTGAAATGCCCATATATACTAACTTGTCTTGGATTAAAGGGGAAAAAAAGAGTGTTTGGAAAATTACTGCTTTGCCAAAATGATAATGTTACGAAGCTGTCTGAATTTTTGTTAAAGAAAAAAAAAATCTACCAGGAATCAAAATCCACTTATTTGATAAAAACAACAACAAAAATCCCCATGCCGTTTCCTCAGAGTAAAGAAAATGTTCATTTTTAGAATATTCTCTGGGATGAAAGAATTTTTTAAGACTTTTTTATGGGAAGCAGGTTCCTACTGTTACTGGTTATCGACTGAACATGAAGCTTCTCAGTTTTCACACAGGACATAAACACACAACAACACTTTTCAATCTTTGTAACTGAGTTTTCCTAAGAAAAATTTCAAATACGAGCCTTTTCAGGTGTAATTAACAACTACTTAACATGAAGAAACGGTGTCAAATCCAGAGAGCATTTGCCAGAGAGCTTCGCAGCTTCTGCTCATCTTCCCTCTACCTGTTGCTCAGCAAAACCGTGGGAGACGGCAGCTTGCGCGACTCTTCCTGCCTAAAATGTTAAAAGCATCACGCGGCCGGCAGGAGGCACTTTTAATCCTATCGAACAGTTGCATGGGTTCGCTAGGCTTCAAAGCACAAAGAACCAGAGTCCGTTTTTTAAAGGAGGGCGGGCAGCGGCTTCCCGGGAGAGCCCCGGGAGGCCGCAGCGGCAGCGCGGGCGCTTGCAGCGGCCTCTGTGGCCAGCAGAGGGCGCGCTGCGCCGGCCCGCGGCTGCGCCCAGCGCTGGGACGGGGCGGCGCGGGCGGGGCCCCTGGCTGCCGCGGGCTGAGAAAAGGCACGTTAGAACAACCGCACACGGTGGCTTTTGGTGCCTTTCCGTAAACTCACTTCTGCTGTGGATGGCACTGGGATTTCTAACAGGGAGCGCTGCTCAACAGCTGTACGCAGCTGTGAAAACAGCAGCTGTTCATCAGCCAGAGGGTGAAAAGCGACTGCGCCCTCCTCTTACTTGCAACCTCTTGAGCTGCCCCGACAAAAACCCGCAACTCGGGGAGCTTCAGCTCTTGTTCAGTTTTAGATCTATTCGAACCCTCTTATTATTAGTCAGCCCTGTTTTCTCCTGTTGATTCCCTCACGTTCATTGCCGATCGCAGAGGGCAGCGGCAGGGACCGTCCCTCCCCCCAGCTCTTCGGACACGGCCCCCTCCCCGCCCTGCCCCTGCAGCGAACCCCCCTCGCCGCCTCGCTGCTCTTACCTCAAGGGAGAATCCCCGCTCAGCTTCTTTAAAGATGAAAGGCACGTCTGAAAGGGAACCCAGAAAAAAGAAATGCTAAGGTAGTATCAATGCCTCTGATACTCTTAGTTACTTACTGTGAAACAGAGCAAGGTCAGGATGAGTTTGGTACAATGCTCTGGGTGATGCTCTGTTTGTGTTAAAGGAACGTACTCTGAATAACAAGAAAAGGTTCCACTGACGATGTTAAAGGAATGTACCACTGACGATGTTAAAGTTAAGGAATGTACTCTGAATAATTAGAAAATATAAGGTCCCTGAAGGAGACGATGAGCAGGAATCGTTGAACAAAGAAAGTTGAAAGGTTTACTCCACCTAGATCCCACCTATTATGAATAGAATGATTAGGTGTCAAAATCAAATGAAAATGTATGTGAAGATTGTTGTTGTAACCTCTCACGAAAACTATATAAATTACCTAACTTTTCACTGAAAACTTTGGAGCTAGTTTGTCCGGTGCGAATCGGCTAGCTCCCCAACGCTGCGCGAAATAAATACCTTTGCTGCTTAAAGACAAAATTCGTCTCTGGGCAGTTACTCCGTGCCATTTTGGCATCAATTGGCAGATCTGGTTTCTCTTACTGTGTTATGTGGCAGCACCCTTTGCTTATTTTTTTCTGGATTGAGGCACTCTTCACAAAACCCTTCATTACTTTTCATCCATTTTATTTCTTCTCTTCCCCCTCCCCACACTACACAAGTAGGCTGTATTCACTTGCAATATTTTCTGTTATTAACAGACTGGTTGAATTTTTTTGCATCAAGTAGCAGCTCTGCAATTGGAGACCTAAGAGTCACTTAACATAAAGATCACTGAGAATCATTTTCTTCTTGACCTTTTCTACCAAAACATTAGCTTCTGAGTCAGCCTGCTTTAAAGCTGCCAAAGCACTACATATTGTCTTGTTGATTTCTGACTTCAAGCAATTTTTCTTCCATTTCCTCCTATTTTTAGCATCTGAAGGCTGAAATTTTACAATATGCTATTGCTCCCCCCCCCCCCTCCCGAAACAAATGTCAGCACATCAAAAGCTCACTGCTTTTAGTGTTTGTCACTTGAGATCACCCGGGGAAAAAAAAAGTACTTTGTAAGTCTCCTTGTTGAATCATAAACTGTGGGTGTTACTATAAATACTTTTCACAAATGTTCTGGGATCAGTCATTTGAGCACCACTTCGCTGATAAGTAAAATCCACAAAAACTCTCAACACTGAAGAAGGGGACTAAAAATGAACATTATCGCAAAGGTGAAGGGGTATGCAATCAAAACATTGCTCTTGTCTGTAGCTTTTGTATGTGTTTTTTTATATAGCTTATGCTTACACACACACACACACACACAATCATACAGTATTTGTAACAAAAATAACTGTACACATTCACATACACATATAGGTGAGTTGCTGACTTCCTCTCTCTCTCTGTGTAGATGCCAGTCTTAGATCTTCCAGACCTGAAATACTTTCTGCAGCAATCCAGTCCTCTTGAACAACTACACAATAGTTGTTTGTAAGGAAAACAGCTTTTAATTTCTAGGAAAATAATTCATACTATCTTTCTGCTCTTTGGTTAGCAGGGAGAGGGGGATGTGGAGTCACCACGGACACATTTGGCAGATGCAAAGGCCACGGTAGCTCCCCTGCTGCCTTTGGTGTGCGACCACACAAATTCATCTTCAGTGCATGCAAATAGCTATCTCATGATCATACAGCTATGGCCGTGGACAGGGTCAGTCTCCTCACAGCACATACAGCTACAACTCTTACACAGCCTGCAACACCAAGAATACATTAAGGAGTTAGAAGGACTCTTATTGTTCCACAATAATCAATAATTCCCTGTCCTGCCATCTGATCAGAAGTGTTCACTGAGGTGTTCAGAGGCACTCACAGAATTTAATGAGCATATGGGAGGGGTGCAATAAGCAGAAACACTTCAATATATTTTCCTGAACTTTGTTCAGTTTTCCATTCATCAACTTTGTGTCTAATGCAATAAAGAAATTGAATATATTAAAAACAGGGCTGCTAAATTGCCATCTAGTGGTCTTGTCATGAAGCTAATGTCTCTGATGTGCTGATCTGGGTGAAAAACTATCAGTGTGCTTTTTGTCTTTTTGTCAGGGCCTCAGTAACAGTGCTTGCTGATGCCTTGCCTGTGATGCAGTCAGAGCAGAAGGGTAACAGAGCACAACTTCCAAGCCAACGCAAGACGGGACTGTTGGGACTGCTGGGGTGCCAGGGGCAGCTTGTGCAGGACTTAGGCACTGAAAGGGAATTTCCAGACTGATCAGCCAGCCTGCACACACGGTGAAAAATGCTGCCAGGTAGGAAGCCTTAGCCTATAAATGCTAGTTGTTTATTTTTACTTTTTAACAAGAATTTTTAAAAGGTAACTATTTTGATATAAAAAGAAATAGAAGTTTTTCTGACTGTTGGTAAATGAGTAAAAAGTTTGGGTTTTTGTCCTTCCAAGGCTCAGCCAGCTCCAGCGTATGAAGCACTTTGCTCTGCTGGGGTATCCTCCCACCTTCTAATCTCACTCTCCCTGAGCCATATGTTCATCAGCATGTGCTGTTTACACAGAGCCAAGGAGATGGGAAACAACGAAGGAGCATAAGTGGGACAATTAAATTTTGCAGTTCTTTTTGTGATTAGTCACATAGGTCTGTACAGAAGCTACTAAGAGAGACTAAAAATAATTTACAATATGATGAGCTGCATAAGCAAAGTCTTTAGGGATTAATGCATCCTCAATCATCTTACCAATAATCAGCTTGGGGTGTGCACTGGACTGCATGTTGACGAAGTCGATGTTCACAGGAGATGGAAACAGAAGAGGCCTCATGTTAGGAAGCCGTCCTGGAGTGGAGGCTGCAGGCTACATCTCTGGGAGGATGCATCAGTTGTTTCAGACATAATTCAGTCCACAGCAGCAGAATCCAAATGACTCGTCTTCCTCCTCCACCCTGTCACCTTCTGGGATCTAGTGTAGTTAGTGGCTGAAGAAACATCAGCCCTGGAAGACAGACAGAGAACCCATATTACACCTTCATTGAGGTCCTGGGTAGCTTAAGGTGTCACATGAGTACAGCATTGGTCTAAGGATGCTGCATAACCTGAAAGCTTATCGCTGGCCAAAACATATCCCATTGCAGATCACTGGGTCCTTCATTAAGGTATTGGCACTTCTCGCGTCTCCCCTCCTCTCACAATGAGCTGAAAGCCCTTCAAGTGAGGGTCATCACTTCCCACAGAATATCAAGTGAGACAGGTCAGGAAAACTAGATGAGGAAGAGAAAACAAACAGGGATGGGGCAAGGGATAGGACTTGGGTAGCTATAAAAATACTAAACTGGTGACAGGAATATTGTCTTCTGACACTTCAGGTTTTGTGACTAAAGTACAAAGCACCATATATAGTACTATATATGGTTCCGTTTTTTCCTTTCATATTATTTTCGGCCTGGTTGACATTTATCTGTTTTAAGATACAGTCTGATTTTTATCTGTGGGTATGTCCCCCCTTTTTCATGCTTTTTACATCACCTACAATTCTTTTAAACTATTTCACATTGTACTTTGTTCTTGTTCAGGATTGAGTCAGTTAAATTTGTATCTTTGTTGTTTCTGTTTGTTTTACATACTTGATTTGCACACTGTTTTGTTTTAACCAAATATTTATTGTTTCACTAGTCTCTGACCTCACTCCATTAACTTATTCATATTTTATTTCAATGAACTTCTCTGTAGAGTGAATAGCTATCTCTAAACTGATCTACTATTTTTTTTTTTTTCTGGCAAGACCACAGCTTCCCTTTTTTTAGATATTATGGAAGTACAGTAATAGAGGAAGCTGTGAACACAAACTGACATGCCACTAATCCAAAGTACCTAGTATAATAAAAAGGCATGCAACTGAAAGTCAGTTTACTCCTTAATGTACTCCAGGTGACTCGATCTTTAAGGAGTATACAGTAAAAGGTGAAAGGTAATCAATAAACTACTGTCTGAGAAAGTGCAGTTTTAACCACATACTCGTCAATAAAATTACCCAGGGACCAAATGCCCTATAAGCAACCAGCTTTTTCAAAAAATTAAATGACTCTTCCAAACCCCAGAAGCTGCTAAGCCACAAAATAAAATGTAGATGGAAATTAATCGTTTGAACTGTAATGTGCACTCTGAGTTTCTGTTTCCCTTAGCCTGTCCTGAGCTGGTCCCTTCGGGGTTTGTTGGGGTTGGCTTTAACTAAGGGATGTACCATAGAGTCAAATCTGTCACTGCTCTGCTGTCCCAGTAGCCTCCTGATTTTTCAGAGCCTGTTCAGATTGCCATGCCAAACAGCATCCGCATAACCCTGGAAGACATGCCTTCAATGTCTGGGGCCTCAAGCCTGCCATAGATAATACTGAATACCTTCAAGAACATCTCTTAACTTCTTTTGATGTTTCGAGGTAGGAAGTTCTAGACCCTCCTGTCTTCATTCCCAGCCAGAGATAATAGTTTGAGAACGTGTTAGATGGATCATTCACTACAGTTTTTACTTGATGTTTATATATACGTTCAAAAAAACACCAAATGCTTCCAGTAGGAAGCAAGTATAGTCCAGTGTTACTGTGCTAGCTTCAAATAAGAGAAACAACTACTCAGTTGCCGCATGTAGAGGCTATGCGGCAGCTTAAGGGTGGTGAGAACTTACTTGCATTGGCTCTGAAATGTTATGCTGTACCAGTCTTGTCTTCATCTTACATGGCTATGCAGTTTTTACTCAGTTCAGAGCAGTCAGGATGAACTTGTGCCCCTCCAAAAACCAAACTGCTTGTCAAACTTGAAGATGTGTGGTGTGGAGCAAGCTATCTACACTAACTGTTGTGCCACAGAGCTGCCTTAAGACCTTTAAACACTGAAGTACAGTCAGATACTTAAAAATGGACCATAGCATTGTTGGCCAATTAGCACATCCCATGTTAATTGTCAAAACAGGGCTTTCACAGGAATTTCTTTGAGAGATCTTAAAGGCATGAGCAGGGTAATCACAATAACAGGACAGTCATAGTCTAAAATAAAGACTGTTTTTTGAATGTATAGAATAGTTTTCAGTCAAAGGGATGTAAAAGCTGAAGTGGAATATTTTGGGGTTTTCAAATAATTTCCAATAAAAATTGTGTGTGAAACAAGCTAGACCCTTTATAAGCACGAGTTACTTTTATTTATTATTTTTTTTTCATTTTCACTTTGTGTGTGTGTCCCCTCCAGGAGTATAAACAGCTGGGGATACTGAAGTCAATTCCCTTCTGCCTTTCTTCATATGGAGCTCGTATTTACAATGAGCCTGCAGTCAGCTCTGCCATGTTAAAATGAACTTTCTGAATTATTGTTGTTTGCCTGATTTCACCATCAGCCCTTTGCAAGCCACAACACTGTCACTAACAACCTAACCAAAGGCAAAAATTTCTTTGATGTCTAGATCAGTTTTTGTTAGATAATCGCAACACCTTTCAGCAGCAGTACTATTTAAATACAGCTACAAGTGGAACAAAACAGAATGTTTGAATTTTCAAAAAGCCTCATGTATCCACTCTTCTTTCTTTCCTTCTGGAATCCTGTAAGTTATATATGTTGTGGGCTTTCTTCCTTTTCTTTCCATGTCTTTCTAATACTTTGTGTCTTGTCTTGGGTGTACAGGTTAGCAAGTTTTAAGACTGATGGTCTTTGACTCAGGAAAGTGACTTCTCTGTAGAAAGCTACTAGATTTATAAAGCTATATATATGTTGAAAATCTTGGATCAAGAACAATTACTAATTTTTCTGTCAGGTATCTCTCTGTTGTCCTTCTGATGTAGATAGAGCACACATACTTTTCCCCTTTTGTAACATAACAGGAATAACATGGCCAGAGACGGTACCTTTACTTGCAGCTTGAAGTCTGTTTCCAGTTAACGCTTATGTATTTCTCTTTATTTTCCATGACCGCTTCTACTTACTGTTTTTCAAAGAAAGACAGTATCAGCTAGATCGGATTGGATGGGAGGGGGAGAGGTGGCCTATGCCCATTCTCCATTCATCACCTTTAAATCGTCTTTTTATCCTCACTCTTACAAAAATGAAAACCTTCAAAAATCACTAGCTAGGTAGCTCTTCTTCCCATCTGCATATCTGTTGGGGCAAAAGAAAATATTGTAGCTCTTTTTTAAGAAAATGTATCAGGTATACAAAGCATTAACAAAGTTTAAAAAAAATAATAATAAACATTTTCTTATTTCTGGCAGCAAAAGAACTGTTCAGCTTCTAGGGTCCAGGTTGAGATGAGGTTTGAAAAAATGCTAGAGAGAGGCCACTGACTCATATTAGCAGGATAAATCCTTTCTTTGTCATCTAGTCCTCTTTGTGTAATAATGATACACAGGACTAAATTCTGAATAAAACGTGATTTCTTTCTAGTCCTGTGATACTGCAATCCGGACTACAATCTGATTTGAATTCTGCTTCAGCACCGGCAAGAGTTTTACCTGTTCCTAGGTAAAGCAGCTTTGCAGCAGCTCTGAATAAAACCTCACTACTAACCTCAACCGCTTGCCAAAAGAGTTATCAAAACGGTACATAGCTCGAATACCTCTGTCACGGAGCTATAAATCAGAGGGGAAGAAAGGATGCATTCCCAGCTGTTAATTCCCACATGTTGTCAGTACTTTACCTCGACATAAAAAACGTGCACCAGCAGAGGGCATTGCACGCCTCAGTAAAATGCAGATTGAGTAACAATTTGAAAGGAAGGGGAGATTATTCTAGCCCTCTCAGGATATTGGGCATTGCATATAACTAACCAAAAGCTTAATACACACAGTGCCTATCAGATATGTCTCAAGTGTTCATTAAACTAAACTATTAGAACTGAAAACCTATTTTCCCTTCTAAACAGATGAATCTGAGGAAAAACTAAGACGACTATGTTTATTTTTAACCTACTAATTGCATATTTTTTGTTTTCACTTCTCCTACTGCTTAGTTAACACACTGCAGCCTTTTTCTACTTAGTGAGCCATATGTTTGTGTGGAGTTTGTAGCATCAAGTAACTGAATTCCATCATTTGAGGACCCAGCCTTTTGGATATCATTAGTTACAGAAATATAGCACAGCTGGGAGTACAGTTGTCATTTAAAAATCATATTAGAAAAAGAAACCTTTCTTGCTTTCATTTTACAAGTCTGCAGTCTTGTGTAAGGATCCTGAACTTCATCCCACAATGCCTAACATGAAGACAATCCCTAAATTTGTATCTATAAATTGTAATTTTCTACAAATCAAAGCAAAATGAATGCAGTCATTAGAATTGAAAGACGATGGGAAAACACAAAGAAAACAGCATTTCTCACAGTTCTGTGCAACTTTTCATTGCAATTGACTTAATGTTTGCAATGAACTTTCTTCAAAGTCTGAGGGTTTTTGTAATGATCCCTTAATTTCACACAGGAAAACAACTTTACCATGAAAAAAAAGAGATTCTCCATCTTGAGATTCAAAAAAGAACTTCTCTCATGGGCATTTGCTGCTTTGTAATACTGTTGTATTTCTGTTCTTCAGGTAGAAGTTGGGCCTTCAGGGAAAGCAATACAACAGAAGAGTTCACATACTAATGCATCAAGGCATAATTGTGTGTTACTAGATAATCTAATACATTCTTCTTCAGTGTACCATACTAGTAATTTTCTAGAATGTTCTTTTAAAAAAGAAAAGAATTTTTAAAAAGAAAAAAAAAATAGAGTAAAGAATCTTTTTAAATTCAACCTAGGAAACAAAATTTGGAAACATCCATATTCCCAAAATGCATTAAAAAAAAAAAGTTACTGAATAAACTAGGTAAAACAATACATTTCTTTCTAGAAAAATACTGAATTATCATTGAAGTTGTTGACAAAACTTTGTTACATAAGAAAATTAAAAATCTAAAATGTAGGTTAAGTCATCAAATAGTAAGAATAAGAAGTAATTTTTTTGGTGGAACACCATTTTTTTACACAAGGAAGTAAAGAATATAGCAGCCAATTACCTTTTTATTATTCAAAGCATTCCAGCTATTCCAAGTTCCTAGGTAAGTACATAACTTTAGATCTTAGAATATAAACATAGCACAATAATTATTTGTTTACAAGGCAGGCATGTACAGTGACTTAAAACTATTTCTTGGAGATCATAAGACCATTGGGTAACTTTCAAGATGATTTACAGAATATCCTTACTCGGTAGGATGCACTCACCTGCCTGTTCATGTGGTTTTGCTTGAATAGCTTGTAATGATGTGTACCTCAGAAATCTAGCACTTGGTAATACAATGTTTGGATTTAAGTCCAGCCCTAAAACTAAAATACTATTTCCTTCTACTTCGGTGGACCAGAGGAAAAATGTGTTTACAATAAAAGGATTAATGTCCAGAGACAGTACACAAGTGACGCACTGACACTTGGTCTATGTTTCCCTTTCGCTTGTTTCAGAACTCAGCGAAACAATGTGTTGCTTGTAAATAAGAAAAGTCCTTGTCCAGCTAAGCCTAAAACGATCTTAACTTTCAGCATCATCTAGGCTGCTCTACAAACAGGCAGGACTGTGCTAGGAAGAAAAGTCTAATTGGTCTTGAAAGCAGCTGTCCTGACAAGTAGAATATATATTCATGAGAAGCTGTGGAGCAACATTAGTTCAAACTCTAAGGTTAATAAGGACAGTATTTGAGACGTAAAACTCTCTAACACAAACAAAAAAAGTGCTTTGAGTTTAAGCAGATAGATATTTAGTGACTTCTATCCACAAAGCCTGTAAGCCACTGAACTAGAATTGAGCTCAAAGCCCATTTCGGGATATGGGCCCTGCAGTCCCACGGTATGCTGCTGTGAGAGCTTATGCAGCTCCTCTGAGATTTGAGCTATCAAAGTCAAGGAGACTGCTCTCAGGATTAAAAAAAAAAAAAAGCATCCTGTGCCTCGTGCTGGAAGGAAGAAGTGGCAGGAAGCTTTAAAAACACCTTACATTTCCTACCACCTTTTTTTACACACACACCTTTTTTTTTCCCAGTGTCAACTGCATATCAAAAACACTGTGTAACCCAGTTGGCATTCAAAGAAGTTCATTTGCCTCATGTCAGCCAATGCTTTTTAAGTAAAAACTTCTGCAGAAATTATACAGAAAAACTAAGTATGCATGTGGTAAATTCTCATTCATATCTTAATCAGTAATATACCGAAAAATTATGCTCTCCAGCTCAAAGGTTGGCTTTCAACAAAAGTTTTGAATAGTTATTGTTACTATAACACTATTAGATCTATGATTTATGAATGTGTGTGTGGGGGGGTATTTTAGCTTTTAACACCATTTTTTCTTTTTGATAGACAACAGATAGAAGGAAGTTGCTAAGAGTCATGCCAGATTATAGCAAAGCCTGGACAAAAAAGAAATTGAACCTAATCCATATGAGAAAAAATACACTGCCACTTCTACTGCAGGTCAAAGGCAGCAGCTGGAGGGAGTCTAAAAAAAGAGGTGAAAGGATAGGAGTCACTATCATGATCAGGGAGAGATGCCTCTGCATCAACTTGTAAAAAAGCACTTTAATTATGTTTGCTACTTCATTAGCATTTGAAAAATTCAGATTGAGATGTGAAAGATGACTTTAGCTCCCTTCTCTTTTATGCAGGTCCTGGATGGCTTTAAGCAAAACACTTCTCATCTGAATAATGAGGATAAGAATAACAACATATCTCTGTCTCAAAGGGCTGATTACGAGAATAAATCAGATGCTTAGATATTACAGTAATGCATCCCAGTAAGTTAAAAAGAATTTTCAAACCAAAATAATCACATTTACATTATTGCTTAGATACCTACAATTCAAAAATCTCTTTCTGGCAATCATAAGCTGTTCAGTAAGCAAGGAATTCCTGGATGGTCCCAGAAATGTGAAGAACACTTACTGGGAAATACCTCAGTTAGTTGACAGCAGAATAGATAAAGAGGAAACTATTAAATTATTAAATGACCTACACTACAGCTTCTCACATGCAGTTTTGCAACTGGAGAAGAAGTGACTGCTAGGACTCTTAATCTGGTTGTCTCAAAATGTCTGCAGTGAGGCTCTGGTTTAAAAAGTGATTATGTAAAAATAGCACTTCCTACTCAGCAGATCTGTTCTTGTGTGCTTTAGCTGGGAGAGAGAAAAGAGAAAAAAATCACTGCATGTCTTCCCTACTGAGCCACCGTATCTCTGGGGGAAGAAAATGCATTATACTCCAGTTTATGCAACTTCATCAAAATCCTCAATTTAAAGCTATAGTGTACCTAAGCAAACCCCATAATTTCAAAATTGTGCCCTTTGAAATCAGACCTGCATAACCTCATTACCTTCAGCTGAATGGAAATGAATGAAATGAAAAGAAATAAATCCTTCAGACTGAAAAATCATGATTTAATTTCCTCCAGCTTCCTATCATCACCCAAACTAATCAAGCTATTTCTCCCCCAGGTGGAAAATGAAAAAAAAGAGAGGTGATTATTCTTTTTTTTAAAATATTTCGCAGGTTCTCACAAAATGGAGCCCACATAAGTTTCAAGAGGTTACATGGGGACTACAGAAGGCTAATAGTATGATAACAGCTGCTAGCACAGGGATGTAAGCAATGCAAAAACCAGATTAATGCAGTTTGGCCAGCCTGTTGCCAGGGTTGTCAGACTAATGAGTGATGGAGTAGGCTTTGCTGCTATCAGCTGCTTCCAAAGGATCAATATATCACAACAAACGGTTCCTCTTTCAGCCTTTCAAAAGAAGTCATCTTTATCAGTGTAATTTTTTCCCCAAGAATAGCAGATGAGGAGGCTCTTGTAAAATGAAAAAAAAAAAGGTACAATTCTTAACACTCGAGAATGCAGACCTAGTATCTGTCTAGAGATTTGAAAGGATACTTTGATCATTCTTGCCAATTACATACCTGTTAGAGGCAAGTATATTTACATATTTAATATTCAGCTAATCTCCAAAAACTTCTCTGATCAAAGAGACATGCCATTTATCCTAAAACACTGTGCCAAGATCTCATCTCTAGATAGCCTAATGTGTGAAGTGACGAATTTGTTTTCATGTCTTTTACAGAATGCTTTCCATTTTTCAGTTCAGATTAAAACACCTACCCTTTTAACAAGTGTATTGCCTCTCCTGAACACTATCTTTAAATCTAAAAGAAATCACACCAGAATGGTTCCCTCAAGGTTTTGCCTGAGAACAAAATTTCTGAGAAGGAAAACTAATGGCCTTATGCTTGCAGACACAGTCCTTTTCTAAATTAACAGAAATATCTACATATTTCTCCTTCATATCAGTGACACATTTGAATGTGCCTCATCAACACAGATGCTGAATGACCTTCACTAAGTCCCTGGAACAGTAGCTCTAGAACTGCAAGTTCTGAGTTAGGGCCTCTGCACTTATTGAAAAATGGAAAGATTACTTCATAAATTTGCAGAAGAAAAGCACATAGGTTCCGACAGAAGCCAGCCCAGCAACAGAGGTTATGCAACAGAATCTGGACTTGGGTCTGTTACATTAGAGTTGGACATGACAAATCCCAATAAAAAGTATCATATTTTTGTGATCAAATTGTGTTCTTACAGAATACATGATTTCTAAGCAATATCTAAGCTTGTAATTCTTTCCTCCGTCTCTTTCTTTTAAGTGTCTTCAAAAAAACTCTTTCCCAAAGTGAAAATCCACCCAAAGAAAGAGATACAAATATGGCATCACAATTCCTTTAAGTATTTAGAATGCAGTATTTGCTTTGAATCTCAGACTGGGTCTTGGAGACCTTTCAAGCATGGTCTACATGTTTAATGTGGAATTACTGAGCATTCCTCTTCTTATAGTACCAGGCATTCTAACAGTAGAGGGGTTAAGACCTCTGGCAAGTAAGGCGTACAGTTTGATAACTAAACTGTAATATCTACCTGGAGTCATTGTCAGCAAAGCACTCCTTTTTTACAGTCCTAAAATTGAAGTACCGTGGCAGAGTGTCTCATAAAAAAACTCCCACTGTTAGAGGTGCAGTAAGATTTTATTTTCAGGTCCTACCAGAATTACTCTAGTGCTTTCTTCAGAATACTCCTTAGCGTCACCACTTTGTGGATCAAGTGGATGAGGCTTTGTATTGCAGGCAGCCCTGGTCATCACTGCCCAGGAGGCTGGGGTCCAACCTGCCAGCAGTATGCCTTGTTAGTGGCCTTCAGGACTTAAAGGAATAACTGATTTTGGACAATTGTTTTCACAGTGTGAGCAATTGTACTGACTTACTTAAGCATGGACCACAGAGCTCACTAACTTACAAGATGAAAAATATACAAGGAAAATATGAGAACCATTTAATTACTGGGAAAAAATGCTCTTTCATAGAGTACAGAAACCTTTTCATCCTCACCTATTACAAAAATATTTTGGAGATTGTAAAGCATTTTTTCTTAACAATGATCAGATCAGTAAACAGTAGAACTTACCACAAAGATACAAATAATATTCTTAAAAATTTACAAAGATAAAATTAAATAGCCTTCAGCAAGAAGTTTTTTTAGCATTTTCTTTCCAAATCACTAGATTATTTATTTTTTTTTTTACTTATTTTAGTCAGAAGAATCATTTTCTTTGCAAAAATGTTTTTTTTTCTACCTGGGACAAATTTGTAGGAACAGATTTACTGAGAAGAATTCTGACACTTTCCTGGCAATCTGCAGTGATGCCTGGTGAAAGTAGCTAAATTTTGCTGAGAAGAAATTTGAAAAAACTCATGAAAACAGCTTTTGAACTCATCCAAATGTCATCTCCCTAAAGACAAATCTAAACAGAAACCTCAGGATTGTAATTTTTTACTCACTTCAGGAACCCCATTTGTTATACTGCCTATACAGTTTAATATTAGAGGGTTGGTTTTTTTCCACAGAAAACCCACTGAATTTAAGTGTTGTTTCTGATTTTCCTTTTAAAGCTGCCAAAACTGGGTAGCTATCATATAGTTTTGCCAGGAGACTGTTTTGCTTCTATTCATTTCACCCTGAAGTCTTCAAAATCTCGTTAGATCTAAGAATGAAAAAAAAAATGGTGGGTATCCATGTTTTGCCCAACTCTCCATAATCAGACACAAGTACAAGAGGGTCCAAAGAAAAGCTAAGAGCTCTGCCCCTGCATGTCATGAGTTACAGATCACTCATTCACCTTACAAAAAACGGCCTGTAGTATAAAAGCTACCAGAGGACATCACCAGTATTTCAGGCTCCCTACAGCAGAAGGACACTTGTTCTGCTTAGAAGAACCCAGCAGTACCACAAGCTGGCTATTTCTCCTATATAATGACATTTTGGGGTTTGTTTCGGTGAGCGCTCCAGTCATGAAAAGGAAGTGCACAAGCAAACTTCAATCAACAAAGCAGCATGGCAGGGACTTTAGTGTGTACCTGACAGAACTCATCTTCAGTGCACTACTTTTTATATCCTGTCTTGATAGTTCATCTCCTGAACCAAACTTTAGAAGCTTCTCATTTAAATTCTTCATGGATATAACCTGTTAAAAAGGTGCTTCAGATGACAACTTAATAAAGGTTGATCTTATGAAAACAGAACAGAACAAGATGACAAGAAATTAAGAGACCTATTCTTGGTTCTCCTTATTTTTTTCTAATTCTGAGAAATTTGTTTAACCTTGCTGTGGTTCATTGTACTCTTTATAAAATAAGGATAATGATACGTGCCTATTCTGCAGAGATCTGAGAAAATAATTATCTTTCCATCGAAAAGCTATGGGAATGAAAAGTATCATTACTTCACCGTTATTTAATTGTATTAAAAATTATCCTTCAACTCCCATTAAAATCTTTGTTATTAAATATAACAAGAGTGGCAGAAGTAATGAATGCCATAGTCCTCTATTTTCTCTATGGGCAAAGGCGTTTACTTATATGAATTGATTAGCAGATCCAAGCTCTTTACGAGAACCAGAGCCTGTCTTCTGTTCAAAGGAGGAAGAATTCCTCGTATCACCAGTTTAGCTCAGGTTCTTTCCAGCCATTTTGTAGTATTTCAGGTCTGGGAGCTTTTGGATTTTGCTAGCACTACAATGATGCTCTAGTAAGTAAACTGTAAAGAAAAATAAGCTAAAAATAAGCTAAAGAAATTGAACTCTCTGGTGCTAACGTCCCAGATGGGAGGAGAACAGTTGGATGCTGACTAAACATAAATCTATCTGCAGCTTTTTAATAAACTTTCCTCAATACAGTGCTAACATAAATAAGGTGTTTCAGAGACTTTTTTGTTAAATATGAATCTTATTTTATGACAGATCCAAGGTCCCACTGAAATTATTAACAATTAGTAGTGCAACATAACTTCCTCCTTTCTTTGCACTAACCAATGACTGTGTTTCTGAAAGTAACTTGCAAAGTCAGAAAAGCTGTCAGCAGAAAGATTAATACCAATGTAATAAGGTCAGAAGCCATTTGATCTATTAAAAGGGAGCAATGTGATAGCTGAGCTATGCAGGTGAGATGCAGTAGCAGTAAAACCATATAATGACATTTCCTGTTCCCAAAGAATTTACACTGTTATTATTAGGCATAGGAAAAAATGAACATATTTTGGGTGTTACTGACCTTTGCAATAACACCACTTTTGGGTGCCCTGACCTTCTGTGACCACTGCAAAAAAAAAAAAAAAAAAAAAGTGTTCACGAATAACCCTAGGAATATTTGGAGGCTGCTTAAATAATAGCAGTCAAAGAAGAAGTTTACCAGATTAAATTTTGTATCTATATATTTATAAGTTTTCATGGCTTCAGATAAAATGTAGGTATTGAGTAAGTTGGTTTGAAGTTTTGGAAACTGGTTATAAGAAGTCAGATTTACATCCTAGCATGCTGGAAGGTTTACATCATGTCTTACTAAGAAGGCAACTGGCATTGTAAGTGTGAGGTCCTGCACCTGGAGAGGAACAACCCCACGCACTAGCACAGGCTGGGAGTGACCTGGTGGAAGGCAGCTCTGCAGAGAAGGACCTGGGAGTCCTGGTGGATAACAAGCTGGCCATGAGCCAGCAGTGTGCCCTGGTGGCCAAGGAGGCCAATGGGATCTGGGCGTGCATTAGAATGAGTGTGGCCAGCAGGTCAAGGGAGGTTGTCCTCCCCCTTCTATTCCACCCTGGTGAGGCTGCACCTGGAGTACTGTGTCCAGTTCTGGGCTCCCCAGTTCAAGAAAGGCAGAGAACTGGAGAGGGTCCAGCAGAGGCATACAAAGATGATGAGGGGGCTGCAGCATCTCCCTTCTGAGGAAAGGCTGAGGGAGCTGGGCCTGTTCAGCCTGGAGAGGAGAAGACTGAGAGGGTACCTTATCAACGCATACAAATGCCTTAAGGGTGAGTGTCAAGGTGGGGCCAGGCTTTTTTCAGTGGTGCCCAGTGACAGGACAAGGGGCAACAGGCACAAACTGCAACACAGGACATCCCTTCTGAGTATGAGGAAAAACTGCTTTGAGGGTGCCAGAGCACTGGCATGGGCTGCCCAGAGAGGCTGTGGAGTCTCCTTCTCTGGAGACACTCAAAACCCACCTGGATGTGCTCCTGTGTGACCTGGTGAACCTGCTTTAGCAGGGGGCTGGACTAGATGATCTCCAGAGGTGCCTTCCAACCCTGACCATCCTGTGTTTCTGTGATTATTTGAACACTGGTTCTTTACCTTTCCATGTTTCCATGTCTTTTCCTTTCTGTGAAATGAAGAGCACATTCCATTCTCTAACTATAAATGTCTCCAGACTCTGCAGTCCCTTGCAGTCACAAATCAAGTACTTACTACAGTCTGGACACTCAGTACATGTTTGTGTTTTGATTCCCACGTTCTGATTGTGATGAATGGTGTCATTCCTCTGCAACAGCTAAATTAATTTTAAAAAGCCACACAGACACTACAACCATATACTTAGTTTGTTTCTGTTGCTTGAAAGTCATTAGCCTGTGATAAAAGAAATTAACTGTAATGTTTGAAGGGGATCAGTGAATGAATTAACTGAAGGTTCTGTAAGACTTCTCTTACATTTAATTGCCAGAATGAAGAGCTACTATTATCTTCTTAAATGATCCTTCCTGGCTGCAGGGTAGAAAGCCAGAATAAACAGATAACACATCAACTTTATCAATCTCAGTGATAGTAAAGATAGCACCAAATGAAAGGCTACAAAAAAAGCCTCAGGGTCACTTGGCTAGATGAACTTGTGACAGTGGCATACCCACATTACACAAGGAATTGAAGCCACCCTGACAGCTAAGGTCTAAAGGCCCCAGCAATTATGTGTAAGAAATTTCACAGAAATTTTTAAAGATCTGGGATAAAGTTGGATTGAGCAATGTCTAAAGCTGCTTCTGTGTCATAACAGAAAAGAAAAAATCCTAAACTAGAATCCAAGAAAGTGTACCATTTGTAAGATTATTCAGGACAGCTCTTAGCCGTCTATGATGCATACTTCTTTGTAGCTTTCTAAAATGTGTTTCTAGTGATTTATTCTGGAAAATAAGATGCTTGTACGCCCTCCTCTTCACAGCTGAGGTTCATGAAATTGCTGCAGTTCTTTTTTCTTTTATATTTCTAAATATTCCTCTAAGGATTCTGGCAACTTTTAGAAAATAGAAGACTATCACAAAATATATGAAGAGCTATGCAGTAGCCTTCATTTATATATATATATATATATATTAACGTTTAAAGATGTGTACGAACAAAGTGGAGCATGATTACATATCCTTAGTTGTGTGGGGTCTTTTTGGTTTTGTGTATCTATTTTTTTATATAACTGTGTAATTTAGCCTTAATACAGATGTATATGAAGAAACCCCATGAACCCAGTTAGAACCGAAATTTTATTTGTCATCCAAGTTTTAGCTATGTGCTTACCTTCATGCTGGGTAGTTTCTAGTGGCTTCTATTGCCCTAGAGACTTGAAAACATTTGGATGCTGTTCTATTCATAGGTGTTAATCACTAACTTTGTGTTCAATATGAGTTCAGTTTGCTATTATATGCAAAAACTACAACTGCCTTCATTCAGGTGAATTAAAACACACTAAGAAAATGTATCAGTTACTTTCTTACAGAAAGGAAAGTTCTTGAGCTTCACTTCCCATTCTGCAGCGTAAGCCTTCTTTCTAGAGAACAAGTGTTAAATCAGCATGGTTCTCCAGTTACCAACTGCTTAGAAGCCAAAGTGAGATTTAAGTGTAAACTTTGTTCATTGATCTAAATTGACGCTGACACTGGCACAATCTAAATATATGTGTTTACCTGCCACAGACAGATTTACCTGTAATCAAGAGCATGCTTTTAGTTCTATTTTTCCCATAGGAAATGGTTATGTGAAGCACTGAAACACCTAAATATTAGCTAGATACAGACTTTAAAACCAGGAAAGCCAACAGAAATAATTAGTACGCATTCCCTAATATTAATCCATTGTTGCCTATACACTGTAAAACATTTTCAGGAGTGCTGATTCTGATTGATTACATCCTGAAAAATGCAAAAAAGCACAGCAATTCAGTTACAGTTCATTCCTTGGAGGAAGAAAAAGAGGTTTGTATTATCCTTCCATTTTTGCCTGCTTCAGTAATGGGGTATTAAGTCACACAGAGGCAAACAGCACATAAAATGAAAAATTGTATTCTCATGTATATTTGATATAGAGATTTTAATTGTTCCAGGATCAGATTCTGCCACTGCTATAATGTACAGCTTAATGTTAGCAGAATACATTTATACTTTTCTGTCTTGCAGTCCACTTAAAGACTTTCTTGCCACTGAAAGGCTCAACACACATACAAGAAGAAATGCCATGTAGGTACACCCTCACACTTGCACATAGCCCCATTGATTTCAGGCTGTTATTTCACTTGAGAAGTTGCAGACTTTAGAAGAGTCGCTTCCACACTATAAAAAAAAAAATCAAATAAATCTTCCTCTCTCACATCTGGGTTTTCTTCAATGGATTTTTTCTTTTCATGTAATTGTAAAATTAGAGATTAAGTAAAACAAGTAAAGGCATATAATTCCTATGAAGATTTATAGTTGTTTATGCCAAATATTTGATTATTTAGCTTTTTTATTTCTTTGGGTAGTATAAAATTGACAACTGCCAGGAATCAAGATGAAACACTTTCACATGATTTGAAGAGTGATGACTTAGGCACTTACTCAGATCTTGTGGAGTACAAAATGCTCAGTACTGTAGTTGCAATCAAGAATGAGTTGGCTTTAACAAGATCTTCCACTATCATTAATATGGAGTACAGGGAAAACATTGGCCTTTGGCATTTAGTCAAGGCTTAACACAAGCACTAGTCTGCTTACTTGTCCTTGTCTTGCACATTAAGATATATGCATTAGGCAAATTAAAACAAATGAGAAAGATCACAAACTGATTTCTTATCACAATAGTTAGCCATATAATTTCTACAGGAAACCTAATGCCTGCCTAAGGTCATCTGAAATAACCAGAAACTTTTTAACTTGGCGTACCTTACACATGACTAATCCATACAATCTGAATCTAGTTATTATACCCTACACTTACGTATTCACTGCAAAATTTGGCCTGCCAAGTCATGTCATAAAAGAGCTCCATTTGGGCCTGGTCAGTTGAAAAGCTCAGTATCAGGGCTGAGTGCACTAACAGGCTGTAATGGCCCTGATGAGCCCTCCACCCACAACCCCTGCCCATGGCCCCAGAAGATCCATTTCGCCTCAGGTTGCTCAATGCTACAAGCGTACCTACTACCCCCAGCCCTGTTTTGTTCAGATTTCTTGGAGTCACCTTAGATCTGGCTTGCTGTCTTGCTTTTGCCTTATGATCTCTGGACTGCTCACAGGATCTACTGCTATTACAACGCTGCTTTGCTTATCCAACTGGAGTGTTACTGGGCTGTGCCCTTGGCAATGAGGGCACTGTGCCTCCCATCCTGTGGCTGCTCTCAGCTCCTAGTTTGCCTTTATCCTCAGTCCTGCTCTTACTGCTCCCTGATATTCAGTGGCTACCATTCCTGTCAAAAGTGAATCTCTCTTAGAAGTGAGGCACCTGAAAGCATTCAGCCTATCATGCAAATAGGTATGCACAGAGGAACACAAGTTAGCACTCTCACCATCGGCATACTCAACTTACAAGATTTGCCTTTAGTATCTTTTTTCTTTTTCCATCTTTAGCTGCTCTTGCTTTTTGAGAACCTTTCTAAAATGTGCTAGTGACACTTCATGATGTAGACAAAAGGGTCTAGCTGTGCTCCAATCTACATGGCTTTGTACAAGAATATCTGAAGGCAGAAAATACCTTGAAGTTAGTGCTATTTGAAACAGCTGCAGAAATGCAAAACAGAGATATGTGTAGTCAAAAAGAGAAGAGCTTTGTTTTGCACTATTCTCATTAGCTATTTTCTGCAACCTTCTGTAACTTCTCAGATCCCAGTTTCACGTGCCCTTTTTCTTCTCTCTCTCATCCTGTTTCCTGCCTTGTCTTTTTATCCATCTTGTTTCCTTCACTCGTCACTTAATCTTCTACCTACCTTTACATACCATAAAGTTGTGAAACTAACCCAAAGCTTGCTACTGCCACCTAGTTCACTCATATGCATATTGCTCCCCATAGCTATATTCACTTACCTATTTTCAATGGCAGTATCTTACCTAGCTAATGTCTCATAATTTTTACCTTTCTCCCCATTGCTCCAAGAGCCAGAGGAATAAAACTGAGAATATTCAATCCATTTAATTTCTTCTACTGTATACCTAAAGGTATGGTGTACAACCACAGATGAGGATTCTAGGAAAGCACTCTAATTAATAAGTTGGGGGCGGATCTGTCCCAGAGATCCTTTAAATCTCCTAACAATTTAATTTCATATAACTTACTAAATAATATGCTCCACATGAAGTTTCATTTTTACTGCTCCACCCATCTGCACATACATCAAATACTTAACCACAGTCAAACACATCATCCAAAAAGCAAAAACAAGCAAAAAAATCCCAGGTGTAAAACCCGTGCCAAAGTCAGGGAAAAATATCAATTGGTTTTCTTTTTTCGGAAAGCATCAAGAGTTTGGATGAGGCTAAAAGAAAAGATTACATTCTAAACCCTTTAAAAAGCAATCTCCATGCTGCAATTTAAGCACAAATCTTTTGGTAGGTCTGTTGGATCTAATGTGTCCTTTTTCCATTTCTCACAAAAATTACTTAAAATGTAAAATATATCCTATGAACTTTAAAAAATAGGACATTAATTTTAATGATCTCTATACAAGAAATTAGTTTCCTTGGTTTTTTTGGTAGCCTGTTGGTAAAGGATGGTTTTATACAGTCCAAAAGAAGACTAAATTAATTTCTATAACAACTCAATGCTATTGATTAAGAGATTTAAATTC
This sequence comes from Falco rusticolus, assembly GCF_015220075.1. NCBI lineage: Eukaryota > Metazoa > Chordata > Aves > Falconiformes > Falconidae > Falco > Falco rusticolus. The sequence goes on from NC_051189.1 coordinate 48,480,115, forward strand.
TCTTAGGAAGAAAATTACATAAAGTTAACCTTCTCACTTTGGCATAGTATGAAATGTGTTAGAAAGGAAACTAGAGACATTTAGATTTTTGACATATTTACAACATGCAGATAGCTTTCCTCATCTTTCCTACTTAAAGACAAAAGCAGCATGTATAGATACCTAATTGTCACTCTAAGTAAATGGTTGGTCTTAAAAGCCTCTGAAATGATTGCATATACACCAGCTGACTATCAGTAAGAGGATTAATGATAGTGTATTATCAGCCCATATACAGAAGAGAGGCTCTACAAGTTAAATGTTAATTAATATAAATTAAATTACATATTGTTCCATGTTTGATTAATAAAATCAGGTAAAATTACAAATTCCCAACATTTATTAATTTCAGAATAATTTTTTTGCTATTATTATTAAAATACAAAATACAGCAGCTTCCTTTCAATGTGACTCATTCAAGGGAAGCTCATAGACTAGCTTCAAACTATTAATCATGGTGGCATATAATTTTTCTCAGTTCGAAGGACTGTGTTGCTTCTAAAAAAATAGCATTATAAACTTAGCAAAACACGCTATTAATTTAAGAAAAGGAAGACATAAAGAGTCTGTTGTTGACTCACTGTCAGCTACATGCAGTGACAAATCAACGTATTTCCATGGCAAATGTCTTGTGTTTGCAGTTTACAATCAGCGAGTAGGACAGAGGTGATAATATATGACACTTTCTGCTGACACATTCATTTTGTATCCTAATACACCTCTGAGTCAAGTTACAAATGGTTGAAAGAAGAAACACTGAAGGTAGACACTTCTTTTCCCATCATGGGTCATGGATAAAAATAATGGAAGTAGGTATCCATAACTTTTTGAAAGAGAAGAATGGCTTAATATACTCTATTATTTGTGAAATATCATTATAGATGAACAGGTTACTTCTGTACATGAAATCTAAAAGACAAACACTTGCTTTGGTACCAAATTCTAAAAGATTTTTTTAATGTTTGATTACGTGACCAGACTTTACAGCGTGTCAACCATTATCTAGATGTGATCAGTTTGGTATGTTTATCAACAACATTTGGTTATACACTTACCAGTGGTTACAGGCCACTGGAACCCTTGCAATGCTACAAACTCAGGCTTGTTCTTAACAACAGAAAAAAAATGTAGGCACAAGAAGTAAATTGGAAAATTAA